>NC_135743.1:38055000-40455000 GCF_041903045.1 Epinephelus lanceolatus
AGAGCCCATATGAACATTAACACAGGTTTTGCTTGTTGTAATCATTCCTTGTTGGCAAGGAATTCCTTTTCCTGTTGGCACTGGACATTACATGATCCCTTTGCTGAACAATGTGTCAACTTCCTCCTTACAAGGATTTGTGACTGTCCACTTTTGCCCTTGTTTCAGACAGACAAGAGTCACAATTCACACTGCTGCTAGAGGTCTTCAGTTAAATTTAAATGTAATGTAAATTTAAAGATAGGGCGTATTTGACTTTTGAACAAGTGATGCTGATGCTGCCGTTTCTTCTTCTCCTCCGTCCATATCCTTCATGGAAAAATCCCTTTGCTGGCGTGATGAATTCCCAACCCGGCACAGAGAGGGAAATAGACATATGAAACAGCATGTTGACAGGGAGGACATGGCAGCCCATCAGGGAGAGCAGGGTTGTGTCTGTTGTCATCTCACAGCCAGTGTGAGTGTATGAAGGGTGGGTAGAGAGAACGATGGATCAGAGGGAGAAAGTTCTGCCTCAGAGGAATTCCTGTGAAGTCACAGGTCATGGCCCTGAGCTCTGTGGGCACATACTGCTGGTCATACATACTCTGACCCACCCCAAAATAATTTACAGACCACCCACTGAGCCAGACGCAAACAAATACTATGTCTGACCTTCAGGACCCCCAATATTTATGTTGCCAGAGAGAGAGTGAAGAGATTAAACAGATATGGGTATTTGATGGACTGAGAGCAGGACAGATAAACTCATCACAGTGAACAAGGAGCTTCTAACAATGTGAGACACAGTGATTGCAATTCGTAAGTAAAAGTCAATGTGTTTAAGAACACTGAGCTCTGCATAAACAGAGAATGCAAAACACACATCATGTCAAAGGGGCACTTCAGGGATTTAATAATGTGTTTCCATAAACAGACTGGGGAAACAAATTTAAAAACTCAACGCAGCAGAGGTCTGAGATATCTTGACTTTTGTGCTGCATTTGTGTATTTGCATATTATCCACACCGTAAATACTAGCCTTTGAGTCATAAAAGCTGTTCATGCCAGCATCCTGGCTGTAGAGTCAGGGATATCAGAAATGTCTGACAGCTACGATAAACTAATGAAACAAACTCAAAAAGTGCCAACAAGCTAGAGCCAGAGCCACTACCACTGTCAGTTATATCCAAACAATTCCCTGTACTAACATTAATAGGTACTAAAAAGGAGTTATACACTATTTGTTTGCATTTGGTTTACTTTGCAAACTGCTAAAAATGTGCTTTATTTTCAACTATTGGCATGATTGTTTTCCAGCTCTCCCCATTCTGCCAACATGGTAAGAATCCAGCATCAGTCTCTGGTATGGGTCAAACTCCAAAACAGCTGTATCCTGTATTTCCAACACATTCTATTCCCAACTCATCAAATATCGCCATCTGGTCAGTGGACTAGTGTGTCTACTTACTTCCTGCTAGTTATCCTCCTGTGTCTGTTGTTGATGTTGCGGGACACCGTGTAAAAGTATGCCTGTAACATGCACTGCGTCTTTTCTACATACGCCTCTGTTTTCACAGGAAATGTACAGTTTCCCTCATTAGATGCGTACAGTCTTTTTCAAAATAAATGAACAACACCTGTGAAACACGTCGTATTTACGTCTATTTCCTTGTGCAACAAAAGCACCTGGCAAGGTTTGGAAAAAACATCATAGTTTGGCTCAACATTCACACTGGAAGCAAACAGCGGACTCCCAGGTGAAAGTCTAGGGTTGGTTGGACCCATCCCCATTTTGCATCAGTGTCTGATGATGCAAAAAGGTGAATATTTAAGAGTTTAAGATTTCTGATAGTCACCAGCAATGTGGCTTTAATGACTTAGTGGACAAAGGCAAGTAATAGAACAGATGAAACAGTCTGGTAAGTTCAGAAAATGACATCGCTTTACTGTAGTAAAACCAGGAAATACAATATAATTTTATAGTATCCAAGAAGATAACAATATCAATATTGCCCAGCCCTGCTTGTAATTTAGAACATTAATGATCACTATGTTCCAGTTTCAGGGCTCCAGTAAGTTATGACAGTGAGCCAGCATGCACAGAAGTAGGACCCTGGAACTGGAGCACAGCCATTATTTCCAATTTTAATCACACCTGTGCCATCCTGCTATATATTTCTGCAAGGGGAAAAAAATCCTCCTGTTCTTGAAAAACACTGGCGCTTTGTCTGCAGGTTGATCAGTATGGCAGCGAATATGTAAGCATTTCTTTAAATGACCAGTTGTTTTAGTCCAAGAACGGTAGCTTAGTGGTTTTAGTTTTAGCAGTTTTAATTCTGGTCATAATTGGTTTGAATTCTGTCTGTGTGAAGGTCCAGGTTTGCAACTCGCATTTGTTCCCTCAGAGATCAATCTCTTAATCCAAACCTAAGCACCAGTTCTGACCCCAGTCTCAGTTGTATCCGACCCCTTGCCTCATCCACATTCCTACCTCTGCTTTCTGTCTTTGTCCTGACGCTGACCCCGGCCTTCATCTCCTTCTCTGCTTTGAAAATCCCAGTCCCACCCCTTGCCTCTCTCCAACCTCGGTAACAGCCAAACAGATTGGGGTCACCTCCAGGCAGGGGTCAAACGGATCAGAACCAGAGCCAAGTGGATCAGCTGTCTCCCACTGCGACGGGTGGAATGTGTTCAGTAAGCCTCGACTATCCTGTCTGGGTTTCAGCAGATGGATGCTCATGTCAGTGACACAGCGGCTGTTGGTGAAAAGGTATTATTTATCTCCCCAGCAGCCTCTCACTCTCTCCTGAGGGAAGATCAGCTCGCATGTGCACTGGCTTACTCGTCATAGCAGGAATAACTCTAAATAACCACAGTCCTGTTAGAGAGGAAATGGGTATTTGCACCATGTTGGACCCTTCTGCTGCTGTGACAAACACTTTCAGAGTTGTTCTGTAGAGCACCATGTTCAAATGGTGCTACTGTAAAAGGGCTCTGTCACAAAGGCTCCTTATACCATCACATTCTCTACAGCAGCATAAGGATAAATACTTGTATGCAGAGATGTATTGTTTGCTAAGGACCATTTAAAGGGTGAGTTGGCTGAAAGTCTGTATTTTACTTCTTGTAAACAGATTCCACATGCTGACCCAAACCAACAGTGAATGTATCTGCTAACAAGCACTGTGTGTATATCCAAAGCTTGATTCACCTTCTGTGCCATAGAGCGCCACTGTTTTTAAAATCACATCAATAAGCTACGCTGTTGCACTGGGTGACAAGTTCCTTCATTACTACCAACACAAACACAGTAATTTATTGTGACTCAGTCCAACACACCGTCCTGCTGCTGAAAATATAGCCAGCAAAATAAGTTCCCCAAAAAATGCATCGTTTCCCCATTTAAAGCAATTATTAATCCATGTTAAGAAGCCCTGGAGTGATACAGACAAACAAATTATCAGTTTTAGTCTTTTCATGGGACTTTTTGACAATGGCAATAATGAAGAATAACACTAGCCTTGCTCTTTGATAGGACACTGGACAAGAATAAAAGCCTGGCATAACCATACATGTCATTCACCTGAGGTTTGTCATACAGTAGTCACGACCTTAGCTTAGTGTTTTAGCAGCATGCCAACATTTCGTAATTTGCTCCAAACATGAAGTACAGTTAAAGCCAAGTGGCAACCTCTGGGTCTGAAAAATGATGCCAATGTGGAAATGTATTTAAGTGCGTCTGTCTGTGAGGCGTCACCACAGTCTATGTGACAGATCCACCCCTCACTCCTCCACAGCTCTACCTGTCCTCAAATTTGGTCACCTCTGGCTCCAAGGCTTAAAGTTATGCATCCACTGCCATCAATTGACAAGACGCTAGCATGGCAATTACACTGGTTAGGTAACATAACCATGGCGTAACCTGAGATTCACAGAGTAAAGGCGTCGCCATAGCTGTCACTATTTCAGTGTGTTTTCTGTTAATGAAAGTTAACTGTAACAATTTAGTCAACAAAAAAAGTCTTGTTTGGTGCTTCATTGTACTACAAGACCCTCTAAGGCAGTGGTTCCCAACTGGTCCAGCCACAGGGTCCAGATTTCTCCTTAGTCATTAGTTCGAGGTCCACAGACTTGAATTAATTCAGCTTCACACTTGCGCTTGGACATGTCGTCAAGCTAGTTTGCTGTCTGCATTAAGTAGCTGTATGTTATTCACTCACTCTACAATAGGAAACGACACTTCAAAATTAAAGCTCTGTGCCATAAATTCACTGTACTTCAAAATAAAGTGTGTTTTTTTCAAACTTGATACAAGTTGAATTTTGTTCGTTGTGAAAATTGGCATTAGCATTATCACAGTTAACCACAGCTGTAAATGCAACGTGCTGACCAAACTAGTGGCCAGTGTTAAGGTTAATCCACCCTCCCTTTCAAATACGGTTACTTCTGGCTCCAAAAATCCAAGATGGCAACAGTCAAAACTCCAAACAGGAGCCCACAAACCAATGGGTGACTTCACAGTGGCTACGCTTACTATTTTATACAGTCTATGACTGAAGCTGATGGGAATGTCTTTAGGAATAAAAAATCAGAGGATCACCAAAGTACTTACAATTCGTCCTGAATGAAAACATAAACCTGTAAACAGAATTTCATGGTGATCCATCCAGTAGTTGGGATATTTCAGTCTGGACCAAATTGGTGGACTAACTGACCAACACTGGCATCTTCAGAGCCACACCACTAATGTAATTGAAAATGGACCTTCAGCTCATTTAAACCTACCCCTGGCACAGCCCATGTAAACACCATTATGTTAATGTGATAATACACAAAGGGAGGAAACATTATCACAGTATGATATGTGGGCACTCCCAGTACTGAAGGCCAGGGCATAGAGTTAATGTGTTTGATGACACATGCCAGAGATGCTTTGTTGGTTCATTCTGACTGTTCCACTTTGTCATTTTAAAATGCTCTGTACTGATGTCAACAACTAACTTCCTGCACAGAGCCAAGACTTTCTTTGGCTATACATTGTTGTACATGCTCTATTGAAGCTATCAGAAAAGAGACAACACACTTTAATGACTATACACAGATAAAGATAACCACAAGGGTATGCTGCATGACAGCATTGTGGCAGAGGGTTGGCTAAAGTGCACTACATTGGAAGGAAGCTTTGAGGCAGCATCTATAGCCATTAATCAGACTTTGCTGTGCAGCATAGCAACAGGAATATTAATGTATCAGTCCTATATGTAAACAGCTTAATTGCAGTAATGCCCCACTCTGATTAATGACAATAATCAGATTATTATGATCATGAAAAACTTGCCAATGTGTTGGTGTAAATAACATGTATTATGTACAGAAACATAAGCCATCATTTTATCCATGGCTGTCAGTTTGGCAGCGCTCATATTTCACCACAAACAGCTATTTCAGTCACACTAATACAAGGAGGCAGCTCGTTGTCTTTTAAGTAGAAACACACACACACTCAGACGCCATCACACTCACCTCTGCCTGACAGGCTATTTCCTGCAGATAGACCTGTCCATATTCATAAAGTCCTTCCAGTGGACGTAATCTTTTGTGTGGTGACATCTAGTTAACCAGCTCGCCTGAGCCGCGCCTCATCCAGCACAACTTTAATCCGCACAGGCATTCTCAGAGAGCGTGTGAGTGCATGTGTGAGACGGAGGTACAGTCTAGAGAGAAGCACAGGCCATGTTAACACGTATCTAAAGAAACACACAGACTGTATGCCTGTGGATAAACACAGCTCTCTCATTACCAAAGATACCAACATGCATCTGAAAGAGACACTTTGAATAAATAAAAGCATGTATTTACGCCTCGCTTACCCAGACGCGCACATGCAGCCCTGAAGGAACGGTGAAAAGCTCAGGCAATGGCACAGCCTTAATGCTGTCAGGGATAATAAGACTGTGGAGGTGTGATATCAGAGGGAAACTGGCCCGTGGAAAAAAAAAAAAAAAAAAAAAAAATCTGTTTAAAAAAACAAGTAGAAAGCAGAAAAGCTATGTAGGGATTTATTAATTTATCTCTTTGCCACAGAAGCCTGAGTCAATGTTTAATTGTTAATGGCCACATTAGTGAAGGAAAGTGTTCCTGTATAGACTTCTAAGCAGGGCTATATGCTGGTGTCAGTGGGTTGTATCTATCTGCAAACAAATTGCAACTAATTCTTACTGTACACCCAACAAAACTTAAATTGCACACCTATAAAATCAGAAACAGGAGGAGTGACCACGCACAAATACTCAAAAACCCACCTTAAAGCAAAAGGTGATGTGTCTCACAAGCCCGCATATTTATATTTCTGAAAGCAATTACTGTACTTTATCCTTACCTTATTTTATTGTTGATCAATACAAGTGTCAAAGAAACAGTGGAAACGGATTCAACCGACTACAAGGGTTAAAAGACAATCCCAGTTCACTACTGCACAGCTTAGGTCTTATTTTTAAAAATTTTCTGATGTACCATATTGCCAGTGTTGGAGCCCATCACGTATCCATCAAGTATCCTCTGATGACGATAGAGGCACACACACAGTGGCATGCAGGCCTGCAAGTGTTTGGGCAGCCCTGGTCAAAATTTTGTTTACTGTAAGTATTGAGTAAGTAGATCTGATCTCCAAAATGCATGAAGTTAAAGATGACACATTTCTTAAATATTTTCAGCAAGATTACTTTTTAATTTCAATCTTTTACAGTTTCAAACCAACAAAAAATGGAAAAGGGCCTGAAGCAAAGGTTTGGGCACCCTGCACGTTCAGTTCTTAGTAGCGCCTCCTCTGGCAAGTATCACGGCTTCTTAAGACTTTTTGTGATCAGCTAAGAGTCTTTCAATTCTTGTTTCAGGGATTTTCACCCTTTCTCCCTGCAAAAGGCTTCTAGCTCTGTGAGATTCTTGGGCTGTCTTACATACACCGCTCTTTTGAGGTTTATGCACAGATTTTTAATGATGCTTAGATTGCGGGACTGTGAGGGCGAGGCCATTGTGGATTTTGAGGTGTGTTTAGGATCATTGTCCTGTTGTAGAAGCCATCCTCTCTTCATCTTTAGCTTTTTTACAGATGGTGTGATGTTTGCTTCCAGAATTTGCAGGAATTTATCTGAATCCATTCTCCCCTCTACCTGTGAAATGTTCCCAGTGCCACTGGCTGCAACACAAGCCCAAAGCATGATCAATCCACCCCTTGTGTTTAACAGCTGGACAAGTGTTCTTTTCATGAAATTCTGCACCCCTTTTTTCTCCAAAAACACCGTTGCTCATAGCGTCCAAAAAAAATTGATTTTAACTTCATCAGTCCACAGGACTTGTTTCCAGAAAGCATCAGACTTGTTCAGATGTCCCTTTGCAAACTTCTGACACTGAATTTTGTGGTGGGGACACAGAAAAATCTTCTTCTGATGACATGAAAGTCATATTTGTGCAGGTGTCCCTGCACAGTAGAACAGTGCATCACAGAGTCTGCTAAATCTCAACGTGCAGCTCTTTCAGAAAGTTTTCTTGTTCCTCCAGACCTCAATTTGACCTCCACAGTTCCTGTTAACTGCCATTTCTTAATTACATTACAAACTGAGGAAACAGCTACCTAGAAACACTTTGATATCTTCTTATAGTCTTCTCCTGCTTTGTGGGCATCCATTAAGTGCTAGGCACCTGTTTAGTGGAGCTAATGGCTGCTGATGGGACAAGGTTTCAGGAGGCTGAGTATTTAAAAAGTTTTGAAAGTTTATCTGAGAACTCAAACATCTTGGGGTGCCCAAACATTTGCACAGTCCTCCTTTTTTACTCTAAAATTGTACAAAACAAAAATAACACACTGATCTTGCTTAAAATGTTGAAAAGCATGTCTCATCTTTAGCTTCATGCCTTTTGGAAATCAGTTAATCTTCTACTTACTTATCTATTCACAGTACAAGAATGTTTACCAGGGGTGCCCAAACTTTTGCATGCCACTGTATCTGTACATGGACTGTTTAGCTGCCTGTCAAACGTAATTGCTCAACACTACTCGGACTACAAACAGAAACCACAACACTTCCAAATACGTCACCAATAGATTCCGCATACATATGCAGATATCAGTAGAGATTATGGTATTACTCAACCTGGAAAGCACAGCAGCATCTCTACAATAAAGTCAGAGAGGGAAAGAAACACCATCTGTTAGATGATCACAAAGATTGGGAACAAACCAACTGTTAAACACGTTTAGCTACTTTTATTGGGGGATAAAAGTGAAACTGAGTGTCTGTGTAATGTAGGTAAAATCCCTAATTGCACAGGGAGACAACAGTAGTAAGTATGGCAGAACAAAGTTAAACCAGTAAGCTGTAATGGGGGTTTGGGGGGAATTTTTCATTTCTGCTTCATTTTCTTTTCCAAATATGTTAGACTCTCTGTTTGTTCACAACCTATTTAATGTCTGACTGCTCATGCCTGGCCCAGACTTCATTTTTGCATTGTCACAGCACTCAGAGATCTCAGTTGGCAGCATATAACTTGATGAGTATACAAATCTGTCTTGTAAACTGGAGTTATCCATGAACACTGGTTTGAGGGGTTTCTTCTGGATTAATCCGGGAGAAACATATTTTGTGTTTTCTGTGCCTCCGCCTCCATTATTCTGTATGTGTTGGGTGTTGATGATGGATAAATTAAAAGGGAACTCTGTTTTCACGTCTAATTTAGAAAGCCTTTAGTGTCTCCAGAGGGAGTTAAGTCTGATAAATTTCCTCAAGTAATGTCACTTGACTCAGCATCATTTGGGACTGAATACACCAATACACCAAATGACATTTGTAAGGGATTTCACTGTTGCAGACAAATTCCAAATGTTGGAATAAAATAATGAGAGTTCTACCTCAACTGTCGTGCGCTACTGTGATCTCGATCAATTGGTGTACAGTGGTCATAAAACTCAGTCCAAGCTGTCAGACGGTTTCTCATCTTTGACATTCCAACAAAATGACACATGTAAAGTTTTATTGTAAGTTTTTAGTCTTGGGCTTATGCAAATACTGACGTTTGATGATGTGAGCATTGTCAACAACCAATACGTACACTCTCTCCAGCACCAAGAATTAGCAAACCAGGTAGACAGTAAACACGGATGGGAATCAGGGAGGCGCAAGAACATGAACAAGTTTTGGTTCTCTTGGACTGTGAAAAGAGGGGAAACTGGTGGAGTTGTGGACTGCGTCAGTGTTTAATTTGGTGTGTATCTTATCCATCAACCAGCACTTATTTTGGTTAGAAATCTTCATTTTTTTTTAACAGTTTAACCCCCCATTGCCAAAACCCAACAGCTAAAATTCAAGTTTTTATACAAATACAATGTATCATTTTGGATTATATAACAAGAATACTATGCACACATGATGCCTTTTGTATTGTGTTTCTAGAGGTATGTGTTTTTGCGGACACGTTAGGTATTGTTAATATCTAATATTTCTTAAAGGAAGTTTGGCCTGTCTTCCACCAAGAGCAGGATGGGAAATAATCTCAAAAGTAATCTAGTTGTAGTCTTGCAAATAGTGACTCTGCAGGATCCCCAATCTCTGCACAATCTTATAGTGGGTGACTTAAACCTCACATTGTCATTATATGTAGAGGGTGCCAGACTTAAGCCTTTTAAAATTCTTTCCAAATTCTTTTCAATGTCTTCTAGTGTATGGCAGGCAAGAGGTGAGCTTACCAGACCTCTGTAGCCCGCTGCTCATCTTTGCTCCAGGCTGAGCTTACACCAGCCTCTACTAGCATAACACAACTGAATTTCTGACTGAACTGTTGGGGGTCGAGTTGCATTATGGGTAATATAGGTAGCAGGTTTTGACAATGAATGAATTTCATGAATGCATGAAATAAAAAAGAGTCTCAGTAGTAATATGATTACCAGCAGCAACATACACATCATGACCTGTGGATCAGTTATTCTGTTCAGAGCATTAGACTATAGCTTATAAAACTTGCAAAGCCAATAATCATTTGTCACTAACTTAGTTCCCACATACTCTCTCATACACTCTGAAGCTAAAGCTGCATGTAAGAACCCTTGTTTTTCCACATGAATGCGAACGGCTGATTCCGCTGGAGCTTTGGCTGACATGAGAAAAAACTCCAGGCCACCTTGTGACATTCCAGCTTTGCGGACGCTGTGTTCAATGTGCCGACTCAACTCCTGGCAGGGTGCCTCTCAAACAGTGATGGAGGCTGACCTTTCTCTTCCTCTCTTCAAACAGCATGGCCTTTAAGATGCTTCTGACTCCGCATAATTCATTGATGGTGCCCTTCACATGAGTCTCTGAGGCTGTGCATCCAAACTCTGACCCGTCTGACAGCCCAGCAGCAGACACGCAGGGCCCCAGAGCCGCAGAGCAGGCAAGATGGATGGAAATGTCAACATCAGGCTCACTCTGACAGGTAGAGCTAGTCCTGTGATCGCACATTGCCTCGCCAAGCCGCGCACTTCCACATTTCCATATTCATCCGCCTCTTCTACTTCTAGCTGACAGCTGAACACACACTAACCAAAACACAGAATGTGATTTGGATGAGAAATAGCAAAGGTTCACTTTTGCCCATCAGTATTTCCTAGGTAATGGAATATATTTATGTAGTTGAGTTGTAAACAAAGGCACATTTGAATACAAATACCAGGGAAAATAGCTGAAACATTAAAGAAACTTAATGTTATGTTTATGGAAGTTAAGGTGAAGTTAGGTTTACAGAAACTTCTGATATCCAACCACTTTATTTGGAGGTTAAACTTAAAGTGAAATGATGGCATTTATTCCTCACTGCACAGAAGAAGCACAATCTCAATATTTATTAATGAGGTAAAGACAAAAAGATCTAATTAAACACTCTCCAACAGAAGTTGCATTTAAATAAACATTAAACAATAAATGTGGAGTGTTGTTAAAGCAGAAATGTTGGTAAACCAGTCTGTGTTGATTCTTACAGAATCTGTAACATTTTTGGCAAGCATAGCTTCATGCCCCACTTGCACTTGGGTCATTAAAATAGACCCTTAAATCTTATGTCATAGTGTTTTTGAAAAGAGATTGGCGAAAAACCCAAGGCTGTTTACAAGAGTTGGGTTGATTTCCAGTTTTAATGGTCCAGTGCTGTGTACAAGGTCAAACTGGTTTGATTTTATGCAAACAGTCTGAACTGGCATTTGTCTTTATTATACATTGTGGCAAACTTAGAAGTAGTCTTAATCAGCAACCTGTACTGACGGCATCACAGCACTAAGAAAATCATATTTGCAATGCATTAGCAATAAGCAATATTATAACGTCATTAACATAATATTATGTTTTTAAACAGACTAACAGAGCCACTAGAGCAGGGTTAGGCAACCTGCAGCCCAGGACCCACATGCTGCTCTTTGGCCCTTCTCCAGTGGCTCCCTGTGGATTTGACAAAAAATTTTATAGAAATGAAAAACAGGTATTTTTTAACATTTTAATTTTCATTTATCATTGTTGTGGCCCTAAAATGATTCTTAGACTTTCCAATTGTATGAATGTGTAGCCTGTATGCTAAAAAAAAAAAAAAAAAAAAAAAAGTTTTAATATCTTCAGCTATGTGCGTCATACGTCTACAGTCTGTTTTCCCAATAGCAATGGCTAAGCTTGAGGCTCCTAAGTGAGGCTAGCTATTGTTTCCAAATCCAAAAAAGAAAACATCTAGGGAGAGGAGAGTAGAGAATTTTAAAGAAAGTGGACAGATTTGTTTGCTTTTACCACTAACGCTGCAAAGTTTAAGTATCAAATAATCATAAATAGCCAACTGCAGAGTAGCTACTTTGTTGTAAAACATACTGATAAAGGCTCATTTAGACCTTTTAGGAATGTTTATAGGCATATTTAATGTTGATTAAATAGGCTGTGTTGCCATCAATATAAGGCACAAATATATATTGCAGCTCCAGAATTTTTTTTTTTTTGGCCAAAAATGGCTCTTTTGATAGTCAAGGTTGTGGATCCCTGCAATAGGATCTAATTGGCCCAATTTACTGCGAAGCGAAGCAGGGCAACATGAAGGAGATCAAATTTCATTAGAGTTTAGAGTGGCAGAGCTGTGCAAGCTGTAATTTGTTTACTGTGTTTTTTGGGGTGACGAGAGGAGACATGGCAGAGTTCTCCAGAAAAATTCAACTGTACCAGTATGGCAACATTTTTTATTTAAAGCCGACAAAAGAGATGTCCTAAAATAACTGCGAGCAACGTGGTGGGCCACTTTGAGCTCAGCTTCTGTCAGATGCCTTATTTGTATTTATATTTGTCGCTTGCTTGGAAGGGTAACAATGGACAAGGAACAGCTGAGTCATGAAGTTGAAATGAGGAATTATCCATATGAAACCTTCTCATTTCACTGCAAAACCAAAATAAGGTGGCAGCTGACTGGAGATTGTGAGAGAGCTGAAAGTTTCTGGTAAATGACCATTGCTAACGTTACTTGCTGTTGACTATATTGTATGTTATTTCAGTAAATATCACAATAAAAAAACAGGTGTTTTCTGTTTAAGAAGTACCTTACAAACATAGGAAGACAGCAAGTAGGTTACTCAACCATGCGGTTAAGACTTCAGTCTGACCTCGAGCACACAGCTGATAACTTTGTGGTTTGTTTACATAATGTGGTGCATTGAACAAGTATTGTGTTGTTCTTTTTGGTTGCATGTTGTTGTGGCTGTTGTGTCGTTGCTGTAGCAACAAATCAATTTCCTGGAAAGGATCAATAAAATTGATTTGATTTGATTTGATTTAACAGAATTGTACATTTAAGGGATTGAGTGTGGACAGAGACCTCTGATGTTATGTGATGTGACACAACAGTCGGAAGCTCATTTATTTTAAGGTTAAGCCTAGTTCAGACCAAGGATGGCAATGAGATGAGTTGAAACAGGCAACGCACTGTTATGCAATGTTCTAAAAACATGCCAGTTCACACCAATGGACCTAGATGAGACAGTGTATCATCTCTATACAACAACTCTCTGTAACTTGATTTCCAGCTTTTCAGGCTTATGTTGTGGCTGAATATAATTCGTAGCTTCTTAAAATATGAATGATGAATGAGTGATAGTGAGATACTGGCTACAGTTGCATTTGTCGTAGTGATGAAATGGCAGAAAACATAAACAAAACCAGCATCAGATGGACTGTATTCATAAAATATTCCACATTAATATGAATAACCAGCGCCAATTAATCAGTCAATGAGAATGTGTGTGTGTGAGGGAGGCATAAGCACATACAGCAAGCAGCAGCATCGAACCACTGTTCGACACCGGCACACTGTGAGGACATTAACAGAGGGCTCCGACCACGCCGCAGTAAGCGAACACACCATCTGTGGTCATTTACACTTGACCAGCGGACTTCACCACAGGCAGATTGGCTGGCTGTAGAAACAGGTGACAAGCTTAACATTCTAAAACCAGCTCACTGAATTATCTAGTAAAAAGTCCCACCTAAAAAAATCAGCAACAGTTTAAGTGTACACTATATTGAGAATATTTCCACAGCTTTACCTTGCCGTCACACAGCAATTCCTGAGAGGGAACTGAGTCCATTATATGGCTCTGTGTAAAGCCAGACTCAATGGAAAAAAAAACATCATTCAACATTGCTGAGCACGGGAGCTGCTGGTCTACTGCTGCCCCCATCAGTTAGTATGTTTGTGTTATTATGTCACCTTGAGATTTAAAAGGGTTAGTTCAGATTCACCGAAGTCAATCATCTCTTTAAAGACTCTACTTGTAGAATTAATTAGTCCCTGTGCTTCTGAATAGATTTACAATTTTGCCAAATTACTTCTTATCAGGTATTCTCTGTCAGGTATTCAGGCTCTTTGTTTAGCCTGACTGTCATTTATGTCTTTTTTTTTGTTGCATACATTCAATTTTCCAATGGACCTCCATGATGGCGCCAGAGAGTTAGAAAAAAGAAAGATTTCTGACCAAATTGGCAAGCCTCTGTGGGGAGGCAGCGTGCAGCTGAGCCTCATCGTCAGCCTGGCCAGCGGCCATCCCACTGTCGGACCTCCCTCCTCTCTCGTCCAATCATGGAGTGTCTTTGTGTCTGAGAGGGGAGCCGGGATCACTGAGGACTGAAGCCTCTTACAGATGTGCACAAGAAGCCCTGCTTTTCCCCTCTGGCGTAAAAGACAATCAATAAGAAGCATTTTTCTTCATCTGCCTCTCCTCCTGCTAGGTTTCCCTGCTTTGTGAAAGATCCCCTGCCTGCAGGGCTTCCTCCACCTCCACTCATCCCTTCATCCAAAATCCATCCAATCTCAGATGCATATCTTTACCCTGCAGCCCACAGGCCAAACAGCAGTGAACATGCTTTGTCTCCATACTTGACTTCTTCCCTGGTTGAACCCTTTCATACTCTCGTCTCTGTAATTTTCTACATTAATTATTCAGGCCCTTCCAGCCTATGAATATAAATCCATTATGTCTGCCCTGCTACACTCCGCTTCAATTAAGGGATTGGGGATGAAATTATATGGGGAGATGGCAGATCAGGCGATTCAAGGATTCATGATACCTCACTTCCCTTTAAAGGTACAGTTCACCCCAAAGTAAAACACATATGTTTCCTCTTACCTGTAATCTATTTATCAATCTAGATTGTTTTGGTGTGAGTTGCCAAGTGTTGGAAATATAGAGATGTCTGCATTTTCTTGAATATAATGGAACTAGATGGCACTCAGCTTGTGGTGCTCAAATTGCCCAAAAATTTACTCAAGATAATCCACAGACTTTGTTGTGAGCAGTTTCATGTAGGAACTATTTTCTGTCTACCAAACTACACCCACCAACCGTATCACCGTGCAGAAGAAAGAGCGCATCTACTCATGGATAAGAAGCTTTTGCTTGTGAAACTTTAACGGCATTCTCCTCGGCTGAGCTGTAATGTTAGCTATCTCAGTGGCACTAGGTGAGCTAGCAGTAGATGCACACTTCCTTCTGTGAGGTGGTACAGTTGGTGAGTGTGGTTGGGAAGAAGGTAATGGTGGTTCAATTACATTTGAGAGAAGGCAGACATCTCTATGGCCAATATCTCCAACACTAAGCAACTCACAACAACACAATGTAGACTGATAAATAGCACTACAGGTAAGAGGGAAAATAGGTAATAGGGATGCATGATATATGTTCTTTGTTTTTGTTGTGTTAGCAACAGTGATGTCAGTTGGATTTGGTTAGGTCAGAGATGTGGAATGTTAAATCAGCCATATTTTCTCACTATGTCTGAGCCTTTCTTACCCTCAGGTGCACATAAACGACAGCTTATACACTTCTTTTAAAAACACAAATATGTGAAATTATTGGTTATCGTATCGGATATTGGCCACGAAAAGCAGGTTATTATCGGTGTGTGTATACATATACATATGTATATATATATACACACACATACATATATATATATATATATATATATACAGTACAGGCCAAAAGTTTGGACACACCTTCTCATTCAATGCGTTTTCTTTATTTTCATGACTATTTACATTGTAGATTCTCACTGAAGGCATCAAAACTATGAATGAACACATGTGGAGTTATGTACTTAACAAAAAAAGGTGAAATAACTGAAAACATGTTTTATATTCTAGTTTCTTCAAAATAGCCACCCTTTGCTCTGATTACTGCTTTGCACACTCTTGGCATTCTCTCCATGAGCTTCAAGAGGTAGTCACCTGAAATGGTTTTCCAACAGTCTTGAAGGAGTTCCCAGAGGTGTTTAGCACTTGTTGGCCCCTTTGCCTTCACTCTGCGGTCCAGCTCACCCCAAACCATCTCGATTGGGTTCAGGTCCGGTGACTGTGGAGGCCAGGTCATCTGCCGCAGCACTCCATCACTCTCCTTCTTGGTCAAATAGCCCTTACACAGCCTGGAGGTGTGTTTGGGGTCATTGTCCTGTTGAAAAATAAATGATCGTCCAACTAAACGCAAACCGGATGGGATGGCATGTCGCTGCAGGATGCTGTGGTAGCCATGCTGGTTCAGTGTGCCTTCAATTTTGAATAAATCCCCAACAGTGTCACCAGCAAAACACCCCCACACCATCACACCTCCTCCTCCATGCTTCACAGTGGGAACCAGGCATGTGGAATCCATCCGTTCACCTTTTCTGCGTCTCACAAAGACACGGCGGTTGGAACCAAAGATCTCAAATTTGGACTCATCAGACCAAAGCACAGATTTCCAGTGGTCTAATGTCCATTCCTCGTGTTTCTTGGCCCAAACAAATCTCTTCTGCTTGTTGCCTCTCCTTAGCAGTGGTTTCCTAGCAGCTATTTGACCATGAAGGCCTGATTGGCGCAGTCTCCTCTTAACAGTTGTTCTAGAGATGGGTCTGCTGCTAGAACTCTGTGTGGCATTCATCTGGTCTCTGATCTGAGCTGCTGTTAACGTGCCATTTCTGAGGCTGGTGACTCGGATGAACTTATCCTCAGAAGCAGAGGTGACTCTTGGTCTTCCTTTCCTGGGTCGGTCCTCATGTGTGCCAGTTTCGTTGTAGCGCTTGATGGTTTTTGCGACTCCACTTGGGGACACATTTAAAGTTTTTGCAATTTTCCGGACTGACTGACCTTCATTTCTTAAAGTAATGATGGCCACTCGTTTTTCTTTAGTTAGCTGATTGGTTTTTGCCATAATATGAATTTTAACAGTTGTCCAATAGGGCTGTTGGCTGTGTATTAACCTGACTTCTGCACAACACAACTGATGGTCCCAACCCCATTGATAAAGCAAGAAATTCCACTAATTAACCCTGATAAGGCACACCTGTGAAGTGGAAACCATTTCAGGTGACTACCTCTTGAAGCTCATGGAGAGAATGCCAAGAGTGTGCAAAGCAGTAATCAGAGCAAAGGGTGGCTATTTTGCAGAAACTAGAATATAAATCATGTTTTCAGTTATTTCACCTTTTTTTGTTCAGTACATAACTCCACATGTGTTCATTCATAGTTTTGATGCCTTCAGTGAGAATCTACAATGTAAATAGTCATGAAAATAAAGAAAACGCATTGAATGAGAAGGTGTGTCCAAACTTTTGGCCTGTACTGTATATATACACATATCAGCCTGTAATCCAATGCAGATATACATACAGTACATACGTAATCACTCAATAGCCACTATACTATTATTCAGCTGTCAGGTAAGCCACATTACTGTGAATCTTTGGTCCATGTTGACTCAGTACCATCATCATTTGCATTTATGCTACAAACTCTGTGTTTCTTCTCAATTAAAAGCACTCTGTTGATGTGACTGAAACATTCCCGGGAGCATCTTGAGATGATAGGTGCTTTGTGACACACTGTGATATCCTGCTGGAGGTTTTCCAATTTCAAACAGACTGGCCACAGATGGATACACCTGGTCAGCATCAGTGCTGGTGCATACTGTGGCAGAAAACTGAGACTAGACTGATATTAACAGGTCGACTGTGTGTGTAGAAAACACACATCATTAGACTATCAGCCTGTAGCTTTACTACAAGGCACAGAGAAAGTAATGATTCATGGTGTTTATCCCACATTCTGACCCTGCCATCAGCATGTTGCAACACAAACTAAGATTCATGCTCCAGGTGATATTTGCCTGTTTCACTGAAATATGTTTCATTTCTCACATAATACACAGAGATAAATGAGCCTGATCTACCTGTATGGTGTTTTAAATGCAAGCATTTTGCAGCTTATGAGCGCCGCTTGAAAAAGACAAGTAGAAAGCATCAGACTTTTTCATTGCTGCTGTGTCACTGTACGAGATAACAACATGGCAGAATACAAAGTTCCACAAACCCAGACTTGCGTCAGACTTACCTCACTGCAAACCTAACTGTAATGGAAATAAGGAGAAGGGTGATAGAGAAACAGGGCAGGCGCTTGCTCTGTTTCTCCATCTTTGCTTCTGCTTGCTCCTCTGACACTCTCAGCTCTGGTGATGGATGCTACTCCTGAACCAGATCATAAGCTGCAACCTCCTCCTCTACTGCTGTCCACTGTGATCAACACGTCAGCTGACAGAGCTGTCAGCAGCAAAGCACGAGATACGCTCTGCATGTGAGTCTTACAGGTAAAACATAAGGCTTCACGTGTCAGCAAATCTAGGAGTTTAAGAGTTGCACTGTAGGTGCATAATCGGGCGGAAAAGGATACATTTAAAAATAATGCTCTTTCATGTTACAGAAAGTGATTAGGCTTCATTCACTAATATGTGCGTAGAAATGGCCTTACTTTGCAAACTAAATAAGTGTGCATGTAAAATTACCATCACAGTAATGACGCATGTGCACTGGCCAATTTTGTACTTACCGCCATGCGTATGTCAGTGAATCAGAATCATTCTAAGCCCCCTTTACACTGCCACTTCAAGGCAGGAATTTCATGCTGTAATTCTGCCTCGCCGTTCTGTATAAAAGGTACAGTCACAGAATGGGCGGACAGAGTTGTCTTGCTTTTAAGTGGGCATTGGAGGTAGTAACAGTGCCGCAACAACGTCTGTATAAAAGGGACAGGATCATGGGTGACACGGGTGTGATGTTTTGCTGATTTCATAAAGTGCTGCCAACGGGTTTGTTGTATGTTACAGTAGAGGCTGATGCTGCTGCGTTACATGTCACATCAGTCACGCCTCTTTTGCTTCAGCAAGCCGACATACTGTCTACAATCGCATGCTTGCTATTTGCAATCAGCATACTGTCACATCCCCATTTCTCTATAAAAGGAAATACATTTGTCTAGAAGTGTATCTTGGAGAAAGTGGGGAAGCTGTTTCTATGCGCATATGAATGTCTTGGCAGTGGGAAACAGCTAATAAGCCACTCGTCATTCCAATCCAGCATCTTATGTCAGTCTCTGATGTGCTCTTTCCTGAAAGCACAGGCTGCCATAACTTCCAGCAAGATATGTCATCTTAACTTCTGCTTGGGAGGTAAATCAGAATCTTTTATATAATCTTCATAAATGTGCAATTTCATGGAACTAGAAATTGGTGGTAGCCAGGTATTATAAACCAAGTCGATAAAACCAATGAAAACCAAAACTGTTACATTTCAATATAGACATTCTCATAAACTCCACTGTGAGCAAGCACTGGGGCACTTTTTTTGCCACAGTTGAATATTTTAATTATAACAATAATTAATGAGGATGAAAGGGCGTCAGCTTCATAGTTATTTTATGCATTAGTTAATTAATGGTTTTACATGATGTTGTCTATTAAAGCCTTTTTTAATGAATATGGGTCTTATATATTATGCATTTAGTTAAAGGGTGTGTGTTTACATTTTCAAAGACAGCTGGACCTTCGTCATTTGTGCATGCACATGGTCTAAGGAAGGTCTAATGGTGTTTGCAAAGTACGGACAAATTCAAGAAAATATTGATGAGTCCTGGCTTTAAAATGTTTGTATGCATGGACTTAAGCACAGATTTGTCCATATGCACTGTTTTTGAATACTGACCAAAATATGTCCATATGTCTAAACTGTCGAGTGTTGGAAGTTGGCATTTAATTATTTGTCAGGTCTTGTTTACAAGAGTTTACAAGTTAGAACTTTGCAGTAACTTCTTATAGCATGTTTTTCTTCCCCAGCAAGTAATGGACAAATTGTGTCGATATTATGTCGATTAGTGCAGGCTGGGTTTAATATCCAACCACTGACTCCTGATCTATTGAAGTCCAGAGCAGGCTCAAAATTTAGAAGTCCTTTCACAGTCCTTCATGATTTATATGTCTATGGTACAGTTTTCTATGTGTCAGCCATATTCCTGCTGTTGTTGGACTGAAAGGAAAGGAGATCCAGCAGTACTGGTGCAGGCCGCAGGGTACGAGCTTTTCTACAATAGCTGCCTTCATAACACACTCATACAGCGCACGAACTTAGACACTGCAGCATCAGTGACTCACCAGGAATATCCTCTCCAGCTGGTCCTGGATGTCCTTCATCCCAGGAAAGGCAGCCACTCCTTGGATCATCTCAATGAAAATGCAGCCCACTCCCCTTTAAAAGAGAACAACACATGATAAGGCCTCCCATTCAATACTGGCTCCGTTTCAAACAGTGGATTGTTTTAATTTATTCTGATATCACTGACAGCTTTGCTGCCAAATATAACAGCACCATCATTACAATCAGTGAAAAACACAACTGAGGTTTAACAATGACTGGTAGGGTCTTTGTATACATCTGCAATGCTCACTGTTTACAGTAATCACCTCAACAAGCCTCAGAGTGAAAGTCATTCTGAGAAGATATTGATATGTTTTCTTCCTATAGGCTGTTAGACTTTAAGTGTAGGTTGAAATCAGTAAATCGGTAAATCAATGCAACCTGTGAGGAGTTGTTACACTGAGAAGTATCAAGTCCAATAAGTGTGTGTGTGTGTGTGTGTGTGTGTGTGTGTGTGTGTGTGTGTGTGTGTGTGTGCATGTGCATGTGTAAACTGTTGTCAGTGCTCATTTGCCAAAGGGCTATTGTTTCTTGACAGATTCACTTTCTGCCTCAGTGCTCGCTCCCTCTGAGCCCAAACACCAGCAATGCAAAGACAGGGAGAGAGAAAGAGACAGAAAGAGAGAATAATTAAACTATAAATTCATCCCTCAAAATGTCCACATTCTTTCCATTTCAATGGTCATGAAGCCTGTCGTGAATGTAATCCTGTATCATGAAGATGCATCCATCTTCATGGCACAGCTCTGATCTCGGCATCCAGTATGTCTACTGGAGCATACAGACATTACCTGAAGGGTGTGAGTATGAGGTCAGCATCCAAATAATCCCATTTCATCTATAGGGTTGTACCTGTCAATCACTTTGCTGTCGGGCCAGTCATATGATATACCTATAATACTGGATGAATTCCTCTAACAGTGAGAGAAGGTATATAAGACCAGACTTAACAAGAAAGGTCCATCCATCCATCCATCCATCCATCCATCCATCCACCCATCCATTCATTTTCATCTGCTTATCCAAAGCCGGGTCGCTGGGGCAGCAGGCCAAGCAAAGCACCCCAGACCTCCCTTTCCCCAGCGATGCTTTCAGGCTCCTCCAGATGGGCCCCAAGGTGCTCCAGGCCAGACGAGATATGTAATCCCTCCAGCATGTTCTGGGTCTACCCTGGGGCTTCCTACCGGTGAGACGTTCCCAGAACACCTCCAACACGAGGCACCGAGGATGCATCCTAATCAGATGCTCGAAACACCTCAACTGGCCCCTTTCGACACGAAGGAGCAGCGGCTCTACTCCATGGCCTCAGACGTGGATGTGCTGACTCTCATCCCAACCACTTCAGCACCAGTATAATTATATACAGGGTATACAATTGACAGGTTTAGATTATAGAATTGAAAAGAATAGAAAGAACTTAATTCATCCCCAAAGTGAGGTTGGTCACAATAATCTAAACTTGTTAACTGTATACCCTGCATATAATGTGTGAGGAAGTATTTATATGTTTGTATGCATTTATTTATGTACAGATATTGTACACAAATGGACAGCTAGCATGCCAGCTAATGTTAGCTAGCATGTTAATAAATACAGCAAAATGTGATTTATTGGTATAATTTTCCATTTTCTTATCTTCCATGCCTGCCTCCCAGACTCACTGCCAGCAAGGCAGCATCTCTCATGTGGGGCAGGTTGTATTTTTCATGGCCAATATCATATGATATCAGCTGGTTTAATGTGGCAACAATCTCTGTCTACTCCAAATACTACATACTCCTTTGCTATTGGTTGAAGCAGAGACTGTGCATGTCAAAGTGCATCAAAGTTGAAATCAATGCAATGCAAAGATGCAAATTTGCTTTGCCTCCATATGCAAAGGTTTTATTCACCCCTTTGTTTGTATGAAATGGAAGTGAACAGGAGGTTTTGCCCCTGTGTGATTGTACCCTAAGTCTCTGAGTATTCAGGCCTTAGGCCTTTGGGGGGGAACACTGGGATACGGCCTCCCTGTAATCCCCGATCCAGCCACTCCCTCCAGTCCTACAGTACCCCTTTCTCACCTTTTCCATCACCTGACCTTCCCTGCCAACACACTCACCTGCTTTCCTTTTTCCTAATTGTTGATTTTTGGCATGCCCCTTGCCTGGATAAGTTAGCCTATTCTAATTGATTATGTGGTTTTGACCCTTGCCTGTTTTTGGACCTCAGTAAAGGAGAACTTTGATCTCACTCAGACTGTCTTTGTGTCATGCTTTCGGGTTCAAGCATCAGAGCCACTGGAGGCTGTAACTGTAACATCTCAGTGATTCAGTGAGTCAGTGGGGCCAGCTGCGCTCCTTAAGTTTTAGCACATAGTAAATTAGCCTCAGTAAATACAGGCCTGTTTGCTTACAGACAGTTAATGAAGTGTTGTGTGACAGTCCATCGTTTCCCCCTATTGAAGGAGACATGTTGAATTCTGCTTACAGCAAGATCTCCAGCCTACACAACTGCTAGAGCGGTTAGGGAGCAGCTAGAGAGTGCGGACATAAAAACTATTTGTGGGGCCCTTTGACCTTCTAGTATAAGTGATGTAGGCAGTAAGCTAGAGACTTATGATAGGCACAGTTGTGGATGGCAATGTGTGTTGGCTGTCCACTTGTGTTCGAATCACTGAAATGCATGTTAATACCAGATGTAATCAGGTTCAGAGAGTACATAAATAACACAACTCTAATGACATGTTGTGTACCAGTGACAGAGAGATAAACCTCTCACTCACCAAGCAATATAACAGTTCAAGCTGAGGTTACAGAATCAGTTTGAGAATATGATTTACTGTCTTTTTTCTTCACTTTGATACAGATGCCACATGGAGGTTGATTTGCAACGCTGGCAGTATTCTATATTTTGTGTTAACAAATCCATTGACAAAACCAAATCCACCAATGAACCGATCTCACTGACGGTGAAGTTATATTTGTGTCTCATTTCTGACAGGTGCAATGGGACACTGTGAGCACAGAAAAATTGGAACAAAGAATAAATAATTTTGAGCAAAGGAAAATCACTCCGGTGCTAAATTAATAATTTCCCTGGTTTCTTTTTTTCATCTCTCACTCTGTTTTACTCATTTGCCCTCTTTGAAATACCCCACTTGGTGTCCTTGGTGTCAAACCCTTGGACACTTGCTCACAGTGACCTGTCTGGCTCTCTTAACATCTCTTCTCTGTGCACTTTCACACACTCATCCTGACAGAGTGTTACAGTGGGCCACAGTTACCATTTAGAGAATTGAGGTAGGTTATTTCTGACAGTTAGTCAGATGATGTATCAGTGGGTACACAGAGAAGCCCTTGGAGTAGCAGTCAGAGACATGATAGTTTCCTTCCAAAATATATTTATGCGCTTCATTATTATTTTTTTTTACTGAGCTTGGAGTGTCAAATTGTACACTTAGATATGAGGTGTAAATATAATTTCTTGGTGTATATATCAAAGCCTGATATATCCTATTCATCTGTACTGTAGAGCTCCACAGTGGAGTCTTCCACTGATTTTGTTTCTTTCTGTTTGAGTAAGGGTAAGGTTTGTTAAAAACTATAGTGACCAGCTGTTTAAGGAAATAAATGAATAGTCTTTTTAGAATGAAGTATATATGTATAGAAGAAAATCAAATTTTAATCAGTTCATCCTTGAGTTTAAGTGCCAAATTTGAAGACATTTCCCTTAAAGCCTTATTGAAATATTGCACTTACAAGAATGGGATGGATGCAAGGTCACAGTGACCTTGACTTTTACAGACCAAAATCTGATTAGTACATCCTTGGGCCCAGGTGAGTATTTGAGATTAATTTGAAGAGATTCTCTCAAGTTGTTACTGAGATATCGCAAAATTAGGATGGAAGGAAGGAAGGAAAGACAGACAGACAGACAGACAGACAGACAACCTGAAAACATAATTCCTCTGGTCATGGCTATCGGCAGCGCAGAGGCATAGAAATAGAGAATAACACCAGCCTTGCCATTTTAGTTGAAGTTGTTATGCGCTTCAGCCTACCATAATTACAGCTGTACATTAATCTGTGCATGACCACACCTGAGTGATCTCAGTGTTGACTATGATTGACGGACGTGAGTGAGAGCTGCAGGAAGCTAAAAATAGAGCAGCTCTTTGCCGGTCTTCCATCACATCCCCTCTCCTCACAGATGGCAGCCTGTAACCTGTAGGCTGCTGTGATGGATGCTTCTCATGGCAGGAAGACAGATCTGCACAACCTTTTGGTCCTGGAAGAGATGTTTCTTCATGGAAGACTGCTTCCTAAGTGACCAGGGTGACTGTGTGCGTGTGTGTGTGTGTGTCGCAGGGTGAATCTCAGTGGAATGGAACGCCACACTATAGATTGCCCACCTGCAAATACCCTTGAAGCAGACACTATCCCTCTGCCTCCCAGACCCCCAAAGCCCCCAACTGTTCTGTAATTGGATGCTGCAGGATGCAGCTGGGGTTCATGGAATGTCCCTGCTGACTGCCCAGACAGAAGGGGTCACCAAGTAGTGCTGGAAGAAAGCCTCGGGGGAAAGGGACACTAGGTGGAGAATGGCTGGTCTAGCAGGGGAAACAGATACCTCCATCTCTGGGGTATACTCATTTTCCACCTCCTGTTCGAGCATTTGCTGCAGTTTTGCTCAACTTGATTTAAAGTCTTACTTCTAAATGAGCTAAAACTACCAGATGACGAATTGGGCAAAAATTCAAATTCTTGAAATCTGTCTCATTAGTTTATTTTTTTTATGTTTTTTTCCAGAACATAATTTATCATTTTAATAATAAAGTTTGATCTTTTTTTTGTACGTGTTGTTAAGCCATCATGATTGATTACCATTTGTATATTTATTTTCCTGTATCTTTGCTAATTTGTTGCATTAATGCTACATGTTAGGCCAATTTTAAGAGTTATCAACAATATAATTATCTTAATGTATCTCAAACATGTCTAAAAGCTCTGGTATCAGATGCAACATCACTAATGGTGCGTGTCCACAGGGGAGTTTGTGGATGCAAGGGGTCACACCACATCCCAGCTTTGGACGCCTGATGGGTGTGCTTTCACTGGTCGACTCTCTGCTCCCAGATTTCAGACTGAATCAACATGGTGGCTCATTTGGAAATGTTCTTTTACACAGTGGAAAAAGCTTATTGTGATATAGGTTACAGTGCAGTAACCATCTATATGCATCAAAAAGCTTGGGACAATCATTCCTATACAAATGCTGTTTAAAACTGTTTAAATTATTTACTTTTATTAATCAAGTAGTCTGCTTACAGAATGTGTAATATAAGGTAATAAATATACAAATGTAAATGAGACAGTATTATGCATGAGAAATGAAAACAAAGAGGGAAAATCGGTGATCATTAGCATCCACATATGATGATCAATTGGACCTGGGCTGACATGATGACTTTAAATGGTTTTCACTGTACTACAAAAATAGTTGACAGTAGGTGAGAAATAAGCCTGTTTGCTTCATTTTCAATTGATTTTCCAGAGGCAACGAATTGGCTGCCTGAACCTCAACCTAATGCAATAGAGGAGCAGCCAATGTAACGCCCTCTCTCACAGAATGCAT
Source organism: Epinephelus lanceolatus (assembly GCF_041903045.1). Classification (NCBI taxonomy): domain Eukaryota; kingdom Metazoa; phylum Chordata; class Actinopteri; order Perciformes; family Serranidae; genus Epinephelus; species Epinephelus lanceolatus. Next base: position 38,080,635 of record NC_135743.1, read on the forward strand.
GCAGGGTTACCAGAACACACTGCACAGCTGCTTATATGTATAATTAATGGAAAGCATGGAATGACTGTATGTTTTTCTGTTAAAAAAGTCTCTCTGTGCATAGAAAATATGTACAATACATATTTAATTCTTGTCATTTTCTAACCAGAGGAGCTGGTTAGCAGTCAGCTTGGTATATGTTAAGTGAGCTGGCAGATAGTAAAAAGTCACTACAATTTCCAAATTTAAGCACTATGCACATCATATGCCTGTTTTATATTCATCGCCTGGAAACCTCTGAATCATGACTTTCTGGATTTGGTGATGTGAAAGCAGCCCATCCTGTCAGACTGTGACAATGGGTGCGGTTACATGATGGCTTCTCATTCAGAATGAAATAAATCTGAATGAAATCATTTGGAATTTAAGTTTTTCCAGGTAGTTTACATGTGAAATATTCGTCCCGAATGAGGGTTTACATGGGAGATCAGTTTTATCGCCTTTTAATCACCTGTATTCGGGTCCGCGCAAGGTTTGGGGCAGGGGAGGTTTCTGATTGGATAGGGGGAGGGCGGATGTTACATGTTTACATTTACCAGGAGAAAACAACAAAGGACGACGGAGAAGAGTCCGACTGCTCTCTCTCAGCTCGTTGCTATGCGTGCTATAGACGTTATTGCGCCAGAAGGGCAAGGAAACGAGCATGTGCAGAAAGACCGGAATGAACTTAAAGAGGAATGAGTGTATACTAGTGCGAGAAATTCTTTCATTCGGAATTAGAAACGGAATACTCTAGCCCTTTACATCAGATTGAATTTTCAATCGCATTGGCCATTTGCATTCCGAATTAGGTGTTTACAAGATCACTTTTAATAGGAATGAACTTTCATTCCGAATGAAAAGGGAATTAAACTGTCCATGTAAACGTACTCACTAACCTTAGCTGAGGCAGCTATTGTGCTGAACAGTATTAAGGGGGGCTGTAAGATATAAAAACGGTATCTTTGTTATCACTAAAATAATGTCAAGTTTGGTTTTAATAATGAATGTTAAGAACTGGCCCGCCAACATTTGTACATAGGGCCTATGTGGGTAATTCATGGGCTGGAAAATGGGCCATTTTTGGTATTGTTCATGGGTTACATATTGTCCCCATACCAATTGCCCTCATGGGTGGGTTTACCTAAGTAGCCCCCAGATAAGATGCACAGTTTGGGCTCATACACACTTTGTGCCCAGTAGCCATAGCATAACCATGTGCAGCCCACTTGGGTAAGATCATCGATGTGGGCAGTTGGCATTGGGACAACACCAAGCCTATGGACAATTCCATATATGGCCGATTTTTCAACCCATTTACTACCCACATGGGCCCCACATACAAATGCTGGTTGAGGAAGTACACCACTAATGCACTATATTGCCTTATGTTAGCTCAATTGCTATTTTTTTCTACAGATAATTAGCTAACGCTGAAAAAACACCAAGCAATGGAGAAGTTCAGGCTGCGGCGAGCTGCCATGCAACTGCTGTGGAAAGCTCTTGCTGCCAGCCAGATGAGTCTGTGGCAAAGTGTGGCCAACAGAAAGGCTGGGGTTAGCTTAACTTTTAGCGGTGAATTGCAGCCAGAGAATACCCACAGCCAATCAGTAAACTGAGTCTTGTGACTGCTGTGACATGGTGACCTATGTTACAAAGAATTTCTTCCCATCTGAAACACATGAATGAGCATCCTGGCTGCAGATGTATTTACCACGGCGAGTTTCCCATTGCCACTGCTTGATGTGTTTTCGGCTTAAGGTTTGGCTTGCTAAGATGCCTTTTGGAATGAAAAAAAGCAAAATTTAATTGTAAATTTTAACTGCATTAAAAATGAGATTAAATTTGTCTCCCAAATCATGCAGCCCTACTTTAATTTATATCACATCTAGACATGGGATAATATGCCTGCTAATGTGTCTGTTGTTCATAGTCTAGTTAGAGTCCAATGAAATGATAAGCACACTGCATTTTAGTAGTTGCTTCATGCATATCTGTAGTAGCTCCATCTGTGGGTGTAAGTGTGAATGTGATGGATGTGTGTGATTCTGCATCTCCACATCAACACTATTAGTGGGAAGAAGGGTGACCACAGAGAGAAAATACATACGAGGCAACTACCATCAAGGGCACATATTTATCCAAGGACTAATCTACAGCATACTACACTGAACACACCCTCGGGTTAGATTGAGCTACATATAAGTGGGTTGAAATGGGTTTTGTGTAGAAAAAGAAAACAGATCTATATCTTCAAGGAACTACCTGGATAAATCAAAGATTAATTACACAAAGAGAGTGAGGGGGATTTCAGGGTCAGGGGTTAGGAGTACTCACCACATGTCCAGGCAGGTGGAGTAGTCTGTGGATCCCAGCAGGACATCTGGAGGCCTGTACCATAGGGTCACCACCTCGTTGGAGTAGGTATGGCTGGGGACGGACTTGGCCCTGGCCAGGCCTGAGGGGAGCAACACAACAACACTGTCTCAGAAAGCATTATCATTGGATGACCTTCACCAGGTTTCTGACAGCAAAGGAGAACACTGGAGAGGGGCTGGGCGCTCACTATATAGTATAGACTACTAGATGAGATTTTAACAGGGTTCCCACACATTTTCACGGACAAAATGTCAAAATTTTTCCATGACTCTTCATGGACTCAAAATAAAATTTCCATGACCGGTCACAATGCAAAACACAAACATTGCTCCATCTCAAAAATGCAGTGCAATTTAAAAGTATTCGTAGGCCATGGAAATGCCTAGGTATAGACACATAGGGAGTCATGATCCAACTTGTAAAACCATAACCCTTACAATGTGTGCTTGGAGGATTAAAGGATTCGCTGCTGTTGGTCATATCTGTTTTATACAACAGGATTAGTTACATTGTACTTGTTGTCTAAAGGTTTCATAGTGGTCAACACTGTCTTGATGCAATCTGAACTATTTGTGCCCTCTTAACAATGCTTGTGACTCTGCTCAATGCCAGCCCAAAAACTGCATTGATTTTTTTTTCTACTACACAAGCATGATACCTTTTGTATTGCTATTTTCCTACTAGCACAAAAATGTATAAAAATGTATTTCACAGCAGGGGCGATTCTAGGATCAGAGGTTTAGGGGTGCTGAGCACCCAGAGAGCTGCCCAGCCAGGCAAGATAAATTTTACTGTTTTGTACATTTTAACTCAATTTCATTCCCACATTTGTGAAAGAAAAACACTTTTTGGGAAAGTCTGTGACTAAACCATCAAATCTGATAAAGGTTATTCAAATGTGTCCAACCGTGTGTAATGTTTCCATCACTGCTGATCGGAGCTGATACCCGTGACTACTTCAGAGTCATTTGTCCGGGGAATGAATGCCGACTGTAACCATCCCACTGAAGGCCAAAGATGTTAGTGGGTGTTAGTGGGTTTTTGTCCAGTAGGAAAGGGACAGAGAAAACCTGATTTGTATCATTTGTGATTCTTAATCTGTATTGTCACCATTAGGAGTACGCTGAATTAGTTATCATCAGTTCCTGTTTGTAAAGTGCTCTTAGATGTACAGACAATCATCACTGGATTACTTTGATATAGAAAAAAACTTAAAAATGAGATGATTCTCAGGCAAGTTCTGCAGTTAAAATGATCAATAATCTAGTTTTGTTTCTTTATGACTTGGACATTTTTTAATGGACATCACAATATCCTTGGAAAGTGTAAGTCCCACTTTCATCACGTCTGTGTGTTCAGATTTGTGACTAGGGGTATGCTCTTTCAGGCTCTTAAGGTTTTAAAATGCCTTACCAGCCTCCTTGAGCTGTCTAGCACAGCCACTGCTGCTGCTGGAACTGCTCACCAAACACCGTCATGCACCTGTCCCTTTCACCTCACACAGTATCTTTGCCTCCAGCCTCCCCCGCCTGCACCCTCCCCTTCAACTCTCCTGTGTTCCCCTGGGTTAATGCACTTCACAGTTTGAAAACCTCTCCGCAAGAGTCATGTAGAGTTCATTTCAAATGAAAGCATTGGGGGACATTCAGATTTAATAACTCAATAACTCGCTTTATAAGAAGAAGATGAAATCTGATGACTAATGTTAGCCAAGTGGAGCACAAACCACCACACAAAACTCTAACAGAGTAAAGAAAATAACTCTGACCATAGCTTGTTTCATTTCAGAAGAGTTGTACCAGTGCAGAACTGGAGAAAGCAATAGTTTTCCTTCATACTAATCTTATAACAGTGATGGTATTCTCCACTATGGGGTTTATAATGTAACAAGTCGTTTACAGGAGCAGTGCCAGTTCAGCATTGTGCAGTGCAAGGCCATTTATATCAAATAAAGTGTGGCTGTGCTCTCCAGGTTAGAAAATTACAAAAGCTATTGTTTGCATTCTGATGCCTTCTGTGGCATCAAACAAGCATCACTGATAGGTGTGGTCAGAAGTGTGCGCTGTTGAAACTGTAATCACACCGAACAGTGATGTCACACTGCACTGACACATCCTGGAGTGCTTTACTTCGCTGCAGCAACATGAGAAGTTAAACCCTGAAAGAGTTTCAGCTACTGCTAAGATGCTCATTAATTGAGCATAGTGTTAGTGTTAGGTCAGGCAGGCCACGGTGTCAAGCTCAGCTCACATCCCAGCTATATCAGCTGATCTCAAGCAGCCCAATGAGCTGATTGATGGAAGGGAGTCAGCTGATGGATCACATGATTTCTTTTTACCCAACCAAGTGGCAAATCTTATTCACGGTGCCCTATTGAAAATGCTTTGGCCTGCCTACTGTTGCTGCTTCCTCTGCGAGCTGCTTTGCAACCAGCCATTTGTTAGAAAACTATACAGTATTTCACTTTTTCCCCAGCAAGACGCAGCCATCTTGGTGACGTTAAATGAACAGGTCGTTTTTGTTGTCCGCTTGTTTGCCAGGAGTTGTTGAGGTAGGCTTGGTAAACTTGGTACTGTAAAACATGTTTTGTCCTTTAATGACTGTGCCCGGAAATACAGGAAGTCAGTTCAGTAGTAGTGTTTGATAGAGGGGATTCAAGCTGCATAGCTGGTTCAGGTCAACCATACTTGCTGCTTTGAGAGAGGAATTGGAGTTTGCGATTGATTGTATAGATATGCAAAAATGGTAGAGGAGACATTACAACAGTGGTCAGGGGTAAACAGGGTAAAGCCTTTGGTTTATGATCTAAGGTGAAGCCAACATCATTAACTAGCCGATTCTGTTGCTGAGGAGGGAGCTCTTTGTTTCCAAAATTCTGAGAGCAAGCAAGATCTTTGTGGTGTCTCCACACCAAGGACAAAAGTCTGTTTTGTACACGGAGAAGAGAATGGACACTTGAATGCAAAACAGATCATGTTAACATTACGTTATAGCATCTTGCATTGTTTCCTTGGCCCAACAGCTTGATGGAGACAGTGGTAGAGCACATTTTCCATGTTTGTCAGCTGCAGCTACCTTACACTGAATGTGACACTAGTCATGGACCACCCGATGCGCTAACTTTCGAGTTCAGGCTTCTCTCACTTTGGCCGCTGTCGTCGGACTCCATGTTAACAGGTCTTTCCATTACATTTGGGCTTACCACCTCAAAAAGCATAGGCAATTGTGTTTTTTGAGATTGTCCCTGCTTCTTAGCATCTCAAAACTCTCAAACTCTATCGTATCAATACTCAGCTAATCTGATGTACAGTGTTGTACTCAGCTTTCCAAGTAAACAACCATTTTTGTGATGTCACTAACTCGCTTGTTGAAAGATGGCTGCACCCTGCTTTGAGATGCTATCCAGTTTTCAAGCAAATTTAGGTGGCGATCAAGTTTGATTGCAGTGCCATAAGGTAAAAAATCAAACAAACCCCAATAATATTGTCAAGTGTTTAATATCCAAGTCTGTTTAGACCAGAGGCACATGGGACATAGTGTTCAGTGTGTCCAAAAAGTCTGATTTTCCAAACCACAACAATTTCCTGGCATTAATCTTGATAGTTAAAACATCACTTCATTTAATTCTTGAGAGCTTGCAATATTGCTTCTAACATTCAGTGTGCAGAGTACCCATCTTTCCCCAATGTAAACTTACTGAAGCTATCATATTGTACACCCAACATGGCACACCTGTCTCTAGACTGACTTCTGTACAGTCAACCGCAACAAGCCTGAGATTGCCTTTTAAAATGTAAATTATGATGGACAACCTTTGAGGTTTCAGTGAGGAACAGAGGGACATGATTATCAGTAAGATGAACCCAAAGGACCAAAACTCCTATTTCAATCAAGTGAATCGGACATCATTGGAGTATGGTTAATCAATGGTGACACTATGACCAGCTACATTTGCACCTGTCATTTGAAACTATGATAGGGTTTTATCAGCACCACAAAAAAGTGCTGAATTTTTCAAACTCGAGGGTTTTAATAATAAGTCAAGTGGCTTTAATGGACATGTCCAGGTTATTCTAAGCCTGGTCTAGCATTTATCTTTGTGATGAGACAAACCCAGGTTAGTTAAGTATCCAGTGACAGTGCTCCCATGGCAGCTAATAGTAGAGCAGAGTGCAGATGCAGCGAGCTTTAATGAGGCTGATGGCATTACCTCTTTGTCTCTTCCCAAGTGGTTGCAGGGCTTAATTAAAGCATTTAGCTTAGTAAAAAAGGACTTCCTGCCCTGCTGATAGTCCCCTGTGTGTCGGAGGGAGAGGGGCAGAGGGGAGAATAAATGAGAGGAGGGAGGGCATATTTAACATTTCCTTGTGTTGGAACACCCACTGCATTCATCACGGCCGAGCACTGTAATGTCCACACACTGATCTAAGTTAGAATAGACGCCATCTGCCCGCTCACACTTAGAGGCTATTATTTCCTCTGCAGGTGCCCTGTGTGTTTGAGTCTCTTATTACTGCACTCATCATGAAAGGAAGTGCAATAATAACAGGCTGGCTGACTGTAACACTGGGAGGTGTAGTACAGAGTAAAATGAAGTGGCATTGTTCCTCGATCTAAATAGTTCAATGTGTGTTATCTGACCTGGCATTTTAACCATCCTCCTGACCTGTACAGTGATTATAGATACAGTGGGTAAATTAAAGAGACAGTTCACCGAATAATCAAACATACATATTTTCCCTCTTACCTGTAGTGTTTTTTATCAGTCTGGATTTTTTTGGTGTGAGCTGCAGAGTCTTTAAATTATCAGCCATGGGGATGTCTGCCTTCTATCTAATTAAATGGAACTGTTAAAGGGACAGTTTTTGGGTCAACTGTCCCTTTAACATCGACTCTAGAAACCACCTCTAAAAAGATGTGCAGTCAAGATGCTCATCGGTTTAAAGAGAATCTAAATATGTCCTCTTTGGTGTGCCCCCCTCAGACTTATAGGAGACTTTAGTAGTGGCAAACATGTCATTATTGTTGCCATGTTTTATGATGGCTTCTTCCGTCAACAACAGTACCGTGTGCTCAGCCACACAGATGGAAGGCTGCATCTACTGCTAGCTCATCTAGCACCAATGAGCTAGCTAATATTACAGCTCAGACAAGGAAGACGCTGTTAATGTTTACATCTCACGCAGTCACAAGCACGGGCCTCTTGTCCATGAGTAGATGCACACTTTCTTCTGCGCAGTGATACGGTTGGTGGGTGTAGTTCAGTAGAAAGAAAATAGTTCCTACATGAAACTGCTTACAACCAGGTCTGTAGATTATCTTGAGTAACCGGGTCATGATTTCTGGAACGGGACATTGCTGTTGAGTTTTCAAATGTATTTTTTTGGCACTTTGAGCACCATGAGCCGAGAGGGCAGACACTCAGCAATTCACACCAAAACAATCTAGATTGATAAACAGCACTACAGGTAAGAGGAAAAATCTGTAGTTTTGATAGTGGAGTAACCTGTATCTTTGATTACTGCAACTTTGCTTTGAGTGTCTGAACCAGGTTTTCTCTGGTACTTCTCTCTCTAATGGAATTCCCCATGTGTAATTGACAAAATAAAAAGTCATTACAACAGCGATCACACTCACTGGCACTAGTGCAGTCATTTCCCTTCGGCCATTAATGCATGGAGTTGATAAAAATCCAGAAAAACCATTTGCTCATTTCCACCTTGACCGTGTACTCACACCTACAGCCTCTGCCCTGCCCTAGGTCTCTTAGTGTGGATTTAAAACCTGAACCCCAACAATAGATGTAAGATCACATTAGCCTTTAGTGCATTAAAATCAGCCCACACTTAACACTAAAAATGGATGTCATGTCACAGGTCTGACATCAACAATCAGTCCCCAAACAGAATGCATTACTGTTACTACTGGCCAACCACAAAGGTTTGCACAGTCACGAGAGATCACACCCAAACAACCATAAATTATTGAAAGAAGCTGTCGACAATCTGTCAGCATAATAAGAGGAGGGTTATTATTATGGGTTTAATTATGACTTATTATGACATATTGTCACCAGTTCATTTCCCCAAGACCATTTTTTTTTCTTGAAACAAGAATTAATAGCTGGTAACTATTAAAATTAAAATCAGTTTTGATTTAATTATTTGCATGCTGCTTGTCACAATAGAAATATTTCTTTAAAGCTACAATTGGAAACCTATAAATAATATATTGTTTTACATATTTGCTTCATATTTTAGCACTGAAGCTGTAAAATGCAAAAAGTGGACAGGTTGGTGGGCGGTGACTGGTACTCCTGTTGACTATTTCCTACGTAGCGGCCAGGTCACAAACTTTTTTTCATTTCACAGTTAAACACCACACTAAAATATGTTTCTGAAAACATCTGAGGTGAGAAATAAGCAAATCACTAACAGAATCTTGATTCATATTTGATCAGCACTGCCTAGTTTGACAGTTGGACCACATTTCATAAGCAGTAACTGATAGAATGACAGCTGCTTTAGATACTCTTCGGCTCTGATTGTAGTGAATGCCATTAGAGGCAGTAGGAAGAGGAGGAGGGACATTATTTTTTCACAGATTATCCGTCTCATGTACTTCTCTCAGAATACAGTGACAGTTGCAGCAAATATGACACAAAGTTATTTTCATAAAAGTTAGCAACTGTAGCTTTCAAGTCTGAGGTTGGTGTTATTTACAGATCCCATTTAAAGACCAAAACCAACAACCTTCCCATCTCTTGATACTTTCTGACAAATATAAATAAATATAAACATAAATTACATATACACATTTCATTTTTAGCCAATAGTACTCAATCAGGAGAAAACAGTGCATTGGGGACTATTTTCAGCTGCAGATTAATTCAAATTTCGTACTGTAGTAGGTATTTTGGGGCAGCAGGATGGTGTTTGTGGGATAAAGTCCTGCAAGGGTCCAGTTTTGCAAAACCCCCACATGCAAAGATCAGCACTGGAACTGACCTTTGACCCACCCAGACCTGTTAATATTAGCCCTGCGACCTGACCCTTAATTGAGCACACCGTTGTACCAGTATGCTGTTTTGCTAAAAGCCCTGTACTATTCAGATGTGCAAAGCACTCACTCAGTCAGCTCCCACTTGCTGGCTTGCTGGCCACTTCAAGTTTCAAATTAAGAGTCCTCGTTTTAAATTAAAGCCCCCTTGTGTTTCATACATGGTCCAGGTATATCCTTGGTTTTGATCAAGTCTTGCTGTTGATGCAATGCATATCCAAAATAACTACCCTGCTGCTATCAGTCAGCTGCATCCTCAGCTCTGGAATAAAGTTTCATCGAACAGCTGATGCATATTTTGTCAGTCTGCCATGTGATACAGTTGTTAGATCAGGCAGAAGCTGCCGAGTGTCCACACAGCCAGCACAGGTACCTGTGATTATTTTTATTCTGACCTGTTGCCCTCCATTATTTAGTCAACACATTTTCACTCTGACCTTGTCACATATGGACGTTTGGTCATGGACTTTCCACGTTGAGATATGACGTGTGAGGTACTCTGGGTGCATTGGTTGTTGACGTTCTGGGACGCCATGTCAACTTCAGCCTGTTACATGCTGTCTCTTTCAAAATAAATGCACTACGTCGGTACAACACCGTGTTGAGTGTTTTTTCCTTTAACAAGACACGCATGTGGTTACATTATACCTACACATGCACATGGTTGGGTTTAGGCAACAAAAGCATGTGGTTGGGTTTCAGAAAAAATAACAGGGTCTGGCTTTACAATCACACGGGAAGTAAACATCGGCCTCCCAGGTGAAAGTCAGTGCAACAGTGTGGCTCACTGACGTGTTTTTAATAGCTTTTGGACACAACAGAGTTCTATTAGGGCGAAGGTATGTCAAGCTTTGATACACACACAATACTTGATATTAGATACATTCATTGTTATAGGTGTCGTGATTAATTTCATGTGATTTGTTGAAATTAAAAAATACAGGATATCCCCAGCATGACCTTTCATTTTAGCATCTCCCTATATTCATGAAATTACATGTGACATTCACCAAGGTCCAGCATCCACCCACAAACAGCTTGGAGGCAACCAGAATGTCTCAGCTCACCCTGTTCATGTGCTACAATTTGGACTCCATTTCCATCACTGGGTAAAAATCCACTACTTTGATTTACAGGTGGCAATGTGAAACAGCTCAATGTGTTCTACCACTTTGAATTTTTTTTTTCTTGTTAGCTGCTGTTAGCTTACCATGGTGTATGTAAAGAAAGACAGTAAGGTCTCAGCGTTACTGTTCCAAATAGAGAGTCCTGGTACTGGTTTAGTTGGTGGTTTCTATGTGTTTTGACATTTGGATCACCTTGTACAGTGTTCTATAGGTAAGCCAGCAGCCACATGACAGTAGTGAGGAAATGACCGTGCCCTGACCTACCCCCTCGAAACCCCACGAGTCCACCTGCAGAGGAGGATAATACTTCAAAGCCCTGACCTATAGCTTCCTACACACATACACCGACGCACACACGCACCCCCTCAGCCACCTTCATCTGTTGTAGTTCATCAGTTGACCTGCCATCCTGTCCAGGTAGCTACTGGGATGAAGGTAACTGGTGAATTATACATCACTATCTCAGGCACAACACCGGGGGTCACAAAGTATTGGGTGGAAGAGGTGGGCTGGAGGGAAATAGGAGGAAGAGAGAATGTACAAAGAGATGGATGAAAATAGTCTTTATCTCTGGGGGAAAGAACCCACTGTTCTTTTGAAGTTCATTTGGATTTTAAAGGCAGTTTGTAGCTTCTGCCTGCTTCTCCTCCTCCTTGCTAACACACAGCAGATTGAGAGATGTACTTAATCCTGCCAAAAGCTATTTAAAGTACCGTGGGAAATAATTCCACAGGGGACAACAATAACTTCTTCTAAATGGAGTTTTACTTAGTTTGGGCATCATGGTTCCCAAACTTCATCAAACTGGTCTGCAGTGCCAGTTGTCCAGAATGGAGAAAGAAACATTTCAAGCTTAGTCAGTTTTATTCAGTTCTTCTCTGCTCTTCATTTGTGTTCTCAGGACTCATGTGAAGGAAACGTTCAACATGTTGGGAAATATGCTTCACTTTGTACTAACTGGGTAGTTATAATGGCTATGAACTGCACATTTTGACTAGAATTCAGCAAAAGCAAGCAATCTGTAGGCAGCAGGACACGTTTTGGTATTGGATGTTTTCTGATCTCAGTTTGTAGTCCCAGTAGTATTTACCAATCCCGTTTGAGTGAGCTTTGTTTAAGGGGTGAACAATAATATCAGCACGTCACTGGTATCGGCCGATATTCGCATTAAAATGAACTTTCAAAATAAGCCAACCTGCTGATAATATCGTCATGTCAGAATCGGCCAACGTGATTTTTCTCATTTTGCACAACGAATGAATATTACATACATTGAAAATAATTCTATTTCATGTCTCCATCTGCTGGTGGGCCATCACAATAAGAGTATGCATGTGTAATATGACGTTAATTCCACTACAGAAGAGACTTGATCATCACTAAAATTAGGTAAGGAAAAAGTGGATACATCGATATCGGCCAAATGAGTTATGAATTGGCATATCGGATATCTGCAAAAAATTCAATGTCATGCATCCCTAATTTGTTTACATAAGAGCAAAAGAGGTGGAACGCATTAGTCAATTTGCAGTCCCAGACCATCATCCATTGACAACTAAATTGTTGTTAGCTCTTGTTTAATTTATCTGCATTCTTACAAAGATATCAGTTTATAGAGATTGACCAAAATTTTGTCTGGACCTGTCTCAAGTTGATACTCAAACTGTAAACAATTACCAGCAAAGGGCCAGGATGTCCCCTGGTTACAGATTGTGATTGACTGGTTTACTGCTTTACAGAAGGATAATTATAGCTTAAAGGCTTTTGTACATCTAGTCCGTATCTGTGTGGTGTATTATTATCATCTACCTGAATATTACTATCTAAACTGTTGAAAGTAATCTATCTGAGTTTTGAAATGATACTGTTTGCCCCATTCCTCTCTCTTGTTGCAGATGTACGTGTCCTGCAGGTTATGCCACATTTTCTTCACTGCTTCTCGGTCAAACGACTCGCACAGAAAATCTGACCTGTTCTGAAAAATCTATTGATGGACAAAAGTTGTGGAGTCAGTGTGCAAACATGACTGACACAACATGAGGTTGTATTTATTTACAACAATTTTGTACGAAAAGTATAGAGTTGTGTGGTGTACAGTGACCTTTAGCCTACAGTTTTGTCCTGTGTCAAAGTCTGTCTCATGTTTTTTCAGGTTTCACAGTTTCACTTTGAGTCTCATTCACTGCCCATCCTGCATCTTTCACTATGTTTTAAATGCAGACAGGTAACTGGAAGAAATCATGTGAAAGAGCTGTTTGCCTTCGCTCCAATATAATGGAACTAGATGGCACTCGGTTTGTGGTGTTCAAAGCACCAAAAATATACATTTGAAAAACTCAACAGCAATGTCTCTTTCCAGAAATCATGACTTAGTTACTCAAGATAATCCACAGATCTTGTTGTGAGCAGTTTTACTCTTCTCTCTACTGAACTATACCCCCAAACCGTATCACAGTGCAGAAGGAAGTGTGCATCTACTCATGGACAAGAGCCTTGTACTAGTGACGACTAGTGGCGGAAGATTTTATCATTAATGGCATCTTCCTTGGCTGAGCTTTAACGTTAGCTAGTTCAGCGGTGCTAGATGAGCTAGTAGTAAATACTGCTCACAACAAGGACTGTGAGTTATCTTAATTATCTTAAGTAAACGGGTCATGATTTCTGAAAAGAGACATTGCTATTTGTTTGGCTCTTTAAGTCCCACAAGCCGAAAAAGTTGAATTTCAGGACTAAACTGTAAATGTGTGGGTCCACACTCAACTGTGATTTCAAACCAGAACATACGAGTGTATGTAAACACATCACTGGCTACAGTGCTTACAGGTGGTGTTTGCTTCAGCCTTCCCACAATATACAGAGAGAACAAACATAACGTTGTATATTGGTATGTTACAAAAACAGAGACATAAAGTTAAGAAAGCCTCGGCTGCACGCAAAGCTTTCTTTGGCAGAGAGTTTCTGCTGCATCCACTCATCTGAAAATACACACATCTAATATGGATGAGGAACCAAAGCAGCAGGTAAATACTGCTCTGCTTGTCTGTTCAGTGGAAAACGATACCCAGATTTTCAAACTGAAGTGACTGATATTTGAGTCAGCTAAATTTTTACTAAGTTCTGTCATTAAATGCTTCATTTCTAAGGTATTACCTTTGATACTGGGGTTTTCAGTATTTCTATTTACATTAATTCCGTTAAATACACACACTTAATTAGCATGGCTGGATGTCAAGGTTTTTATAGTAAATGTGTGCCTCTTTAAATCCAACATTCTTTCATGTGTATGCATATGTGTGTGTGTTCAGCATACCACCTGCCGTCGTGCCAGTTCATTTCCCAACACAGAGTGGACTGTAATGAGCTCTGCATTATAGTCGCCTACATGAAACCAGTCAGGTCATTATCTACAGGCACACCAAACATCATCATCATTTCTGCTGCTGGTGTGTTAAACCCTGCAGTTTATTTCAGTCTGGTCTCAGGTTTGGACTGAAACACACACACATATAGAGTTCATTCATCTAATGGACTTCAGAATACCATCTGCAGCCGCCATGAATCCACACCTACAGTTACACACACCCACCCACACACACCCACACACACACACACACACACACACACACACACCCACTTCCCGGTGTAGTGGCGAGGCGCTGGGTGGAACAGCACACTGGGGAGAGCCAAACAGTCTGCTCTGGGTGCCTGCAACATTCCTCCAGCCCCATTGTCACATTGCTTCACTCCTCACACATCATTATCCCAGCAGCTGTTACTTCACAGCACAGCAACGCCAACTTCTCAGGAAATAAACACACATCAGTACACAGTAGCTAGCTATAGCTGTACAGTGACAGCAAAAGCACCCAGAACAAAAATTTAAATGCAACACTTGTTTTTGGTCCCATTTTTCACAGGTTCAGATAAAGATCTATGACTTATTTCTCTCAAATTTTGTGCACAAAAACCTGATAGGTGTGGCATATTATGATGCTGATGAAACAGCATCATTACGGGGCGGCAGTGCCTTAGTGGATAGAGCAGGTGCCCCATGTACAAGGCTGTTGCCGCAGCGGCCCAGGTTCGACTCCAACCTTCTCTCTCCCCCCTTCACACTTAGCTGTCCTATCAATTAAAGGCAAAAATGCCCAAAAAAAATATCTTAAAAAACAAAACAAAAAAACGGTCAAAAAAACACAATAAACGGCCACTCTAAAACATGCGATCAGATAACAGCCCCAATGTTGCAAGTTTTAAGGGGATTGCAGGAATGTCAATCAGAGCTGTTACCCGTGAACTGAATGTTCATTTCACCACCATAAGTCGTCTCCAGTGTCGTTTTTGAGAATTTGGCAGTACATCCAACCGACCTCACAACTTCAGACCAGCCCAGGACCTCAACATTGAGAGTCTTCACCTGCACGACCATCTGAGACCAGCCATCCGAACAGCAGATGCAACAGTTTGTTAGCCCACCAAAGAATTTCTGCAGACTGTCAGAAGCCATCTCAGGGAAGCTTATCTGCATGCTCATCATCCTCACTGGGGTCTTGACCTGACAGCAGTCATTATGAAGTGGGCAATTGCTCACCTAAGATGGCGTCTAGCAGTTTGGAGAAGAGTTCTCTTTATAGATGAATCCTGGTTTACACTGTACCAAGCAGATGGCAGACAACAGGCATGGGGTCATGTGGGCGGGCATGCTAACATTTGCTAAGTACACAAAGTACCGCTAGCACTGCTAAAAACAAGTCACTTTGTTCTGTGAGTGAGTACAACTGGCTGACTGGGTGACTGGAGAGGACCTGGGACTCCCAGCTCTTCACTCACTTCACAAACTGTCTGGAACAGGTTCTCACGTGGATGGAGTCCCAAACACACACCGCTCTGTCATTTTGTGTGTGACTGAACCTCAGATAAGGTTCCTGGCTGCTGACCGCAGTCTGTGCTCCTGGTTGGCGATAGACACTGACAGCATATGGCAATGCCTCAGTGTTTGAGAGCAAACACAAGCAGCCTTTCAGCAGGTTCATCCCAACTGTGGACACACTCACTCTCTCATGAGGTTCTGAAGTATGTGGGCTATGAGCAATGCTCATCTGCTGTTTCATCCGCTGCTATAATTAGGGGCTTGTCAACAGAAAATTGTCTCAAGGCTAAAGTCATTTTGTGTGTGATGAAAATGCGTGCTTGTTGCCAGCACTTACACACAAGTGTGGCTCCAGGAAGGTATATGAAAAGGAGATTAAAATTATAATATGAAAAAACAGACTAGAATTACCGCCTCACAGTTGTATACCTCCATGAACCATTCAAGTTGCATTTACAGTTCACATTTATGTCTGTGAAAACATGGATGCTTCACACACATCTTCACCCCGGCAGCACAGAAGATCTATACAATCAGCACAGTTTCAAGGTGGGCACCCAAGATTAGTGTCACCACCTGGGTGTCTGACCAAATATCTCCCCCTCTGTTTGAGTAATGGCCACATATCATCACTTCAGCATTTTATTAGGGCTGTACCCAAATATTTGGATATTCAAATATTCGTTTCTATGGGTAGGTATTCGTTATGAAAATTTGGTATTTGATATTTTATTTACTTATGTTTTATTTATTTTTTTTTTAAATTTTACATATTTTTCTGGTGCTAAATGTAGTCTTTTTGTTGTTGGTAAATGTAGGTTATCAATAAAAATCAAAACTTTTAAATTGCATTGTTAAAAATGTGAAAATATAGTAAAGCCTACCAACTGGGCTTGTGCGCACTGCACGCTTGAGCACATCCATCTGAGGCTGTGGATCAATGCCAAGTTTTACCACTTTATCACTATTCCCTCTAACTTGTAGCTGTTTTTTCATTATCTTTTGAATTTAATATGAATTATGGAACCGTTTTTGTCAACGTTTGTTTCCCCCGTTTTGTACAATAAATTATTGTTTAAAGTTTCAACAAGTTTCTTTTGGAGTGGGTGACACAAGTGTGTTTTGAAAACGGCCACAGACTGTCACCTGCTCAACGCATCAGTACCTTCGGATGCCATGACAGTAATAGCCAATAATGTCGAAATATCATTTATAGACCAATTTAACTGACGATCACTGCTGCCCGACCCGCAGGTCCATTTGCGGGTCCCGTGGGTTATGGGTCGACAAACACATCACTACTCAGCTCAGTCAATAAAGGCTGTACACAACAGTAAGGCTATAGACATTATATTCTATTCAGGCCGGCAGAACCAGCAGCGCATCGGCTCTACAGCCCACGGCACTGCTGATTAACCATTTTATTGCAGCACAGAGTGTCTGCCAGCAACCAATTACTTGCAGAGGCTTCCTACAACTTGCCTCAACGGTTCCGATTTAATCACGATGACTAGCCAATGAAAATCAAATCAGCCCTACATTTTCTCCTATTAGACATTTGTGTGAAAGTTTATCAATTAGTGCATGAATTCTTCAGCTGTTGCCAAAACATGTTTTGTGAGGTCACAGTAACCTTTGACCACCAAATTCTAATCAGTTAATCCTTAAGTCTGAGTGGACGTTTGTGCCAAATTTGAAGAAATTTCCACAAGGTCCACTTAAAATATCGTGTTCACAAGAATGAGATGGATGCAAGATCACAGTGACCTTGACCTATGACCACCAAAATCTACTTTGGTCATTGCTCAGTCCAAGTGGATACTTCTGCCAAATTTGAAGAAAATCTCTTATGGATGTCTTGAGATATTGCAATACTGCATTCAAAAGAATGGGAATGAACATATGGCTGGACAGACAGCCCGAGAACATACTGCCTCAGATCACTGAATCACTGGCGTGGAGGCATCAAAAGAAAAATCAAATTAAGTAAAAAACAGTAAAAATTGATTGTACTTTTATTCAATGATGATGGATGGTGTAATCATTGTAGATTCTGATACTGTATGTCTTGTATTTGAAAAATTGTTATGTTTACAGTACATCCCAGGAAACATGAATGTGGCAGTAGCAGTCCAATGTTGTTCATAAAATAATAAAGCACTGGGGAACTTCAGTGCTAAAAACATGTAAGTGAAATTTTGCCCTGGGCTGAAAAATGATCACAGCTAAAATGGGGTTTTGGATGAAATGCTCTGAACAGGGTCTATAGTACAGCTTTAAGTCCCGATTTGGAATGGGTGTATAGTGGCTCAATTATTGATTGTGACATTAAACGGTAAACTGTTGAGTTTTCCTGTAAATACATATAGTTACAGTATTTTTGCAATCAGTGTGTCACGAAAACACACTAAGACCTAATGCACTTTGAATACATTTACTTCCTCATGAAATATTGGCAAAGTTGATTTTATGAATATTCTGAAACCTATATCTATGTTTACAAGCTTGCTGTCTTCTTCCCTACCTTTGTTGGCACATTGGTGCCTTTCATGGCATTTTACCACCACAGACTGTCACTCAGTGGAACAGCAAGTATGTCCTCTTGTATGTGCACAAGATACAAAACAGGGATCCGCACTTCCAAGGCTGCTCTATTACACTTACAGTAGTGAAATCTACCCAGGGTACCAGTGTTCAAAGAAAATCTGCTGGTGTGGAGGTAGAAAGAATGGAGCTTATCAGACCTCTGTTGCCTGCTTCTCACATCTGCTACTGGCTAGTGGCTCAAGGCTATATCCACCAATACTGTCATGACACGACTGAACTGTTGGCAGTGGAGGTGCATTGTAGATAACGTAGGCAGCAGGTTTTGAAAGAATATGTGAATGTGAGAAATAAAAAGATGATATCTCTGTACTGCTGCATAGATTTTGCTCCTTTTTTTAGTCTGTCCATCATGTGTGATGTAAATGATAAATAATGGCAGGTAGCTGTAGCCAATCACCTCATCGTCCTTTAAATGATGTGAACTCTAATGCTGCTTACTACATGATTGCATTATATATTAAATTTCAATTTAATGTCAACATTAAATTTCCCATGAATAACTTACATTAGTACAACATTTTTTGTGTAACAAATGTTCTGGAATTTCATGTTTTAATATGCAAATGTAATTACATGTGCATACATCTCCAGAACATAAATCTAAACATTGGAGAAAGCCTGGTTCAAATATCTTGTTTAATTTTGTTGTCAACTGAGAGTGAAAAGTTTTTACAGAGGTAGTTTTGGAAATCTCTTTTTATCACTCCATTAATAAGAAAATACTGTCTACAGACATTAATTAATTTTATTATTATTTTTTAGGAATTTTTTTAGGAAGAAAATGTTCTATAAATCAGGCAATGAATGATATATGAACAAACCCCTCTGTAAAAACCTTCAGAATATAGATAGGAATAAAAGTAGAAAGTTTGGTGTATGTAAGTGCTGAATTTCTGATTTCTGACTTAGAGAAAGAGAAAAAAATAATTTAGAGATAATGGCTTTAAAAAAATATGTATTGCAAAATTCCATAGTTTTTTAGATAAGAAATAAGATACTACAGGTGAGTGGGGTAGAAATCTTAACTAATAGATAACACTGTGAACCTTCCACAGTTGATTACTCTATTTTGTATTACAAGTTTTCTGAAATTATATGTTTAAATACGCAAATTAACACTGCAAAAGACTTGCACATCCCAGTGTCCAATGAAGAGGGTGCTGGATCGAAGAAATATATTTTTATCAAAGTAGAAACAAATAGATCAGCTCCCGTTAGCTACTTTGTGGACGAATCTATTTGTTTCTACTTTGCTAAATGTGGAAACGAGTCATTATCTAATTAAATATGTGCTTTTTGCAGAAATTTCTAGAACAGAAATCTGAACTAATATAAACACATAAACATATATTCAGGACATTTTCTTTCCACTAGTGACTAGTCTGGGGGAAGACACGCTATGAAAACTAAATAAATGTTTTCACCTGTGGTGATTCCCCTTCATTTTATTTTACTTAATTTTTTTAGCCAACATAGTGTAAGAGATAATGTAAGTAAGAAATGGATGGTCTACTCTACATTAGGTTTATATAGGATTAACTATTTGTACTGCAGGTCTTGTATATGTGTGTGTTCAGGCAGGGAAGCAGTGATTATGGTCCTCACAGCTCCACTACACAAACAATACAAATCACCCCCCACACACTGCTTATGTTGGCCTCAATTAGTTGTGTCCTTGATATGAAACGTGGGCTCCTCAAAGCCTCATTTATGTGCTGGTTGTTTGTGCAGCTCATTAAAAAGTGAGTAAACCCACAGTGGAGCAGAGGGGAGCATCTGGAGCCACTCCACAACCAGCAGCAGGGATATGGAGCCCTGGCCACTGTGGCTGAGAAATCAGCCCTGCCTGCTCACTCAGCTCCCCCTCTGCCCAGCTACTCATCTATACTTTTTGTACAGCTTTTAAGTGAGGTGGGAATCTTTTCAAGTGTGAAGCGTAGTCACTGGTGTTGGGCTATTGCTATTAGCTTTTGTCCTCACCTCTTGGTGACATCAGCCACCTTTACAGTAACCTGAAAGTTTTTCTATAAATGCTGCAGTGCAAGCTCATTAAATTTTGGCCATTCTACATATTTATAATACACTGAGATTATAAAATGTGAGCAAAATCAACTGCTCCTATAGCATAGCAATTAACAGCCATTACAAAGATGACATGTCGGAGTTCTTCAACGGGTCAGATACTGGCAGGTGACCTGAATAAAGGTGACTTGCAGGTGGAATTTTGTCTGTTCTGAGTGAAACAGAGAACATGCTGGTTGTTTTACAGGTGTTGGAAGATACAAACTTTTAATAAACTGAAAATAAAAATAATTTCATTCAATACCTTAACATTTTAATGCTCTGACTGCTGACTTTGTGTGTCGGCTCTGTCTTCTGTGCCACCCAGAATATGAATATACTTCAATCAGGTGTGTCACTACAGTACAGGCATATACTGTAACTGTGGAGATTTGCCACTAAATTTGATGAGAATATGCCAAAAGCATCCATGTCAATTGTATTTCTGCCTTAGTTACCTTCATTTTAAAATATATTATCTTAGATTCATGTGTATTAAATGTATTGAAACAATCATGTTAAACACACTGCCTAATCAAATTATTTGCATGTGCATGGTTATTATAAGATTTACAGTTTTGGATTGGGCTGGGGAACTTGTGTTAATGGGTTAGGTTTGCAGAACTGACTGGTCATATGTGCAGGCCCTGGGGTGGGTGTGGTATTGCACGTTGAGATGCCTGTGTGATGCGGGTCTATATGACGGGCCATAGTCAAAAAGGTGAATGCTGTCCATTCAGAGTTTAGTTTGACTTAGGTATGGTAGGCCTAAATCATATTGCATAGGACTGAAAAAAAATATGAAATGAAAAAAATACTTTCTATCATCAACAGCAGGAATGTAACAAAAACAAAAACAAAAAAACAGAGTGAAGACTCTGTTTACAATAGACCTATGCAATGACCAGTATAGTGCAGCATGGGCTGGAGCCTACACCTGCTCATATATGATGCAGGGTACACCAATAAACACTACTAAAAACTCTAAATTAAAGCCAGCAGCCATCAGACACTAGAACATTCATTACAATCAGTGATACCATAGTGTTAAATGGAACAGACAGTGTAGTGAAGATTTTAAAGTATTACAGCCTAATTAGTATTAAGTCCAAAATGTCATCACAACTGTGTAGTGTCTTTCCCCTTAGGATCATGAATATGATCTGGAAATATGAGCCTGTCTATTACTGACAATCTGCTGATCAATTTTAACATTTGAGTAGAGGAATAAATTTGGAGGTGATAATGGTCCTGCCAGAATGATCAAGTGGTTGCAATAAACATTAGGATCTATCCTCTGGGGACTCTGAATACATACAGAAAACATTCTATATCTGTGGCTGTAAGTATCTGGAATAGCTTGCCATGGACTAAAGTACTGGTCATGTAAGAACTTGGACCTGATCAGTGCTAGAGTCAGGGGGTCACACAAGTCATGAACTGCAACCTGGCAAAGAAAAGACCCAGAGATACTGCCAACCAGTATCACTGGGTCTGCCCCAAGTACAACAGAGTACAATTGACCACACCCTGCTTCAGCAAACATATTTTTTAACCCATAGAGGTCAGTGCAATAATACTTTCATACAACATGTAGTGTGGAGTTACTCTTTAAATCACTCATCACTTCACCATTATAGCCTATTACATAATTGTGTAAAATGTTGTCATAACTACCGTAGGAATTCCTGATTTATGGCCGAACACACGTTTGGTGAGGTTACAGTGACCTTCAACCCCTAAATTCCAATCAGTTCATTCTTGACGCCAAGTGGATGTTTGTGCTGAATTTAAAGAAAATCCCTTATGGACTTCTTGAGATATCATATTGAAAAAAGAGAGACAAAAGCAAGGTCACGGTGACCTTTGACCTCAAAAATCTAATCAGTTCATCCTTGAGTCCAAGTGGACGTTTGTGCCAAATTTGGAGCAATTCCCTCAATGCATGAGATATCATGTTCACAAGAATGAGATGGATGGCAAAAGCACTGATGAGCACCAATAAAGAAGGAAGAACTGGCAAGACTGAGTTTTATTTATTAAAAAAAGAATCCACTATTACCATTTTCCGAGTCCCCCATAACCCATCTTAATACATTTCTTCATTGCAGCCATGCCTTATCTCTTCCTCTTTGTATCCTCCTTCCATTCACCACACAGCCTCATCCCCACTGAGTGTTCTGCCACCTCTTATTGTACCTCTCAGCCCCTCCTTTGTTGACACTTTGCCTCCGTCTCTCTCGTTTACCCCAACCAGCGCCACGGGCCTCAGCTGTCAGCCGTTAGTATTCCTGCTGCCAAGGCCTGAGACCACAGGGAACCCTGGCGGCCACACAATCACACACACAGACACGCACATACACACACACGCGCGCACACAGCCTTCACCTTCCTCATCTGGCATCCCTGAGGCAAAGGCTGATTCTGTGTTTTGTGCATGTTTGTTGATGAGCACAGCTCCAGCGACAGACTAATAGGCCAGGGATTTTCATTTTTGCTCATTTGGTATTTTGTCCATTATTTTCTCCTTCTCATTTCCCTTGCAGTAATGTTTCTGCACTAAAACATGGTTTGCATTATTGATGAGGCTGCCACCTTCCTCCTCCCCCAATCTGTGGCAGAGGGATGGAGGGGTGGAAAAGGATGGAAGGGGGAAAAGGTTTGAGGGAGTTAGGAAATAGGGCGGAAAAAGGATGGATGGATGGATGGATGGATGGATGGATGGATGGGGTGTACAGAAGGCTGGATTGTCTGCCCCCCAGGAAGCCAGAAAGCCATGTAGGCAGTGTTTACTGAGCATGGATCCAAGCCATATGGTGCCACTTCAGGAGGGATTCCTAACACACACACACACACACACACACACACACACACACACACTGTCTACACAAGATAGATGGGTGCATGAATGTGCTCAGTAACTTTCATAGTGATCTGTTCTTTGATTATGATGAACAAATGGAAATTCTGGCACTAGATGAAAGGTTAGGGAAAGAAAAGGGTCAAGGGGTCAACTAGTCGTCATGATATTGTGATCTTGGCCAAAGTGTTGGACAGATGGCTGAACCAACAGTCCATCCAAAGCCACCCAAATGTGGGGGCCACAAAATACAAGGAGTCCCCCAAGATGGCAGGTCTAAGAATCCCACTATGCTGGGATCAGACAACACAATAGTTTGTCTTTCAAGACGATCTGTGTCTTAGTGTGATGTTTCATAGATGCTGAGAACACGGCATGGTTGCACCAAACATAATCTGTCTATTATAGCTTGCATTCAAAGAAGGTGACAGGGGTGGACTTAAAGTCAGAAATCGTGGATTCATTGTTTTTCTCTGTAAAAAAATAGGTAATTTTCTCTGTATCTACAGCATGCAGCTGCAGACATTTTTTTTATTATTAGAGCTCAAACACATTCTTAGGACATGTTGAGGTTTTTGCTGGCTGAAGTCTGAACACACACCTCTTACTTACACATTAGTAAGCGAGGGGTCTTGCAGCCTGAAATGCCTGATTCCAAATGTATGATGTGTTCCTGAACTCTAGACTAGTCTAGAGAAGTTGAAGACTTTCAGGAGGCAGACTCACCAGTCATAGACCCTAGAGATTCCTAAAGTTGAAAAAGTTATTTATTTATTTATTTGTCAGTCAGTCTACTTCTTGGGATGTTTTCGGTCCCCATATCTTCAAACAGAGTGGGTGCTCCTCTTTTCACACTGCTCTCCAATACAGGTTGCTAGGAACCCAGATCCCGGGTAAGACACAGTGTGAGAGGGCTGGCTTTGCCCAGCCAGGCTCCGAGATAACTCCTGCCTATCTCCTGCCTTCTGCTTAGAAGTGGTGAATTTACAGCACACTGTAACTTAATACAATATAGTCTCTGGCTTTTGTTTGATTTCTTGTGTTAACAAAAAATGTAGTTGCACGTTTCCAATCCGTTGTTAGCGTAGTTAGCATGCATTAGCTCAGACGCCTAAATTGGCTTGTTCATTATATAACATGAGCGTCACCCTGAACACCCCGCCAAACATCATTAAAATTGAGTCTAAGTCTTACACCAGTCCTATAATGTATGTTTCACTATGCTAACTTACTCAGTCCCCAGATTTTGGAAAACTGTTTCATTGCACTTTCACAATTTCACTCTAAAAAAATTGCTTCTAATGTAAAAAATAATGACAACATTAAATGCAGATTTGTGTGATTCCTGATCAAAATGCTGACATATGGGTGATGATAAGCTCAACAGTAACTGTGTGATCATCACTCTGCCTCCTCAGACATTATATCAGAACTGATGCACAAATGGGGATATGCATTCTTACATTAAGCAGAAACTCACAAAAATAAAAGCATTCCTGTCCAGCCTACTCACCAAAGTCAGCAAGCTTGAGCTCTCCAGTGTCGCTGATGAGCAGGTTTTGTGGTTTCAGGTCGCGATGAAGGATGTACCTCTGGTGGATGTAGGACAGGCCTCTCAGTAACTGGAACAGGAACAGCTAGAAAACACAAGTAGCAAAGGGAAAGAACTTTTAGATGTAACTACGACAAATCTCTACAAACAACGCTGAAAAGACAGTTCTGATAAGGAGGGCATGTTGTTTCAACCACACACTGAGATAACTGACATGAATAGCAATACTCCTTTAATAACTGTCTTCCCATTTTGTTTCTGACTGAATCATCTTTCTGTTGTGGCACATTAAACTGAGCGGCTGCAGAGTGCAGATAGGTGTGAATAAAATCTATTCATCACTGAGGTATAGCTGTGACTTCGTTACAGTGTAAACCACAGCAGGCATGAACCCCACATGTTATTTACATACATACTGTCTCTGTCACAAAGGCACACACACACACACACACACACACACACACACACACACACACCAAAATCAATACTCAGCCATCAGTCAAGAACACAGCCATTATTTACTCCACTCGGACTACTGAAGAGCGATCAAACAGATGGGACATTACGACGGCCGTCTGATTTCACAGCTGAATTCACGGGAACTGCTGCGTTGACTCAGAGTGAGAATAAGTAGTATATTAAACTGTCTGCTCCTGCTTCAAAGATTCCTCTTCAGTACATACATCTCAGCTTGTGATATATCTGATCAATTTTGCATGGTGTGGAAGAGTGTTTTTTTTAAATTTTTTTAGGAGTGTTTTAGAAAGTGTACGGAGGTGTGACAGACTTAGCTGAAATCACACCAAACATACAGAGGTGGGCGGGGCTGCTGCCTCCTTTTCATTCTCTGTGAAGGGCGGAGAATCGATTGCACAGAGCGTGACAGGGTGCTGAAATCAGGAGACAGAAAGGCAGTGTCTCAAGACAAGTTAAAATCAGTTAACTTTGACCCATAGGGGTTTGAAAGAGACACATATTTGTCTCTCACCTAATAATATTTGTCTCTAGGTCCTGTCGGTGTTTTCAAGCAATGAAATAACCCGATGGATGGAATAAATGTCAGCATTGTACATTTTGCAAACCACAGATACATTATATTTCTATGTTATTATGTTGCGGTTAATTGCAACTAAACATTTCTTTACGTTTTAATGACGCTCTGGTTAATATCCGGTTAAGTTTAAGCAGACAAACCACTTGATTATGGGGCGCCCGGTAGATTAGTGGGTAGAGCCAGCATCCCATATTTAAAGGCAATGTCCTTGCCGCAGCAGCCGCAGGTTCGATTCTAGCCTGCAGCCTTTTGCTGCATGTAATCCCCTTTCTCTCCTCCTTTCATGCTTATACTGTCCTATCTGATAAGGGCAAAAAGCCTAAAAAATAAACCTCTTGGTTATGGTTAGGAAAAGATCTAGTTTTGGCTTAAAATACCCACTGTTAGTGGCTCAGTCCCAGCAGCAATGTCTCTGTAAACCACCCCTTGTGGCACTATCTTGGCAGAAAATGCAGCAGTGTCTCAGTAAAAATCAAATGCTTTTCATGGCACTATCTCTGAAGGCAACAAAGGAATGTCCTTGGTAAATAACCACTTTTCATGGGACTGTCCTTACAGAAGAAGCAGCAATGTCTCAGTAAAAAACAACTGCTTTTTGTGGCACTAACCCTGGTGGAAACACCGTGTCATGTCACTTAAAAACACCTATGTTTAGCTCCCAAAGAGTCACTGCACACGCAGCAATAACTGCTAAAACACAACCAGTTTTGTTGTCTGTTGGTCTTGAACAGTGGTCTGCAGTGTGGCAGGTGTCCTACTTAGATGACACGCCGTCCACCATTCTCTTCACTTCCTGATGACGTCGGCTCATATACCACGTCAGTTTAAAAATGTTGATTTGTTATATGAAATGTACAAACCTAATATATCTGTGGTTTGCAGACGTACAATGCTGACATTTCTCTCTGGGGACTGGGCTGAAAGACTAGCTGCTGGCCTGTTGTGTGTTGTGTTGAGTATGCTGAGTATGTTGAGTAAGTAACACCGAAAGGGTCAACACACTACGACCATTCCGACATCGTCACATATTGACGTTTGGTCATGGACTTTCCACATTGAGACATGATGTGCACGGTTCCCTGGGTGCTTTAGTTGTTGACATTCTGGCACGCTGTGTCAATTTCAGCCTGTTACATGCATTGACTTCTTCCAAAAAACACTTCCGTTTTCACAAGAAATGTATCGTTAACAGTCTCTTTCAAAATAAATGCACTATGTCAGTACAACACCGCAAATTGTAATTTTTTTCCTTCAACGACAAACGCATGTGGTTAGGTCTAGGCAACAAAAGCATGTGGTTAGGTTTAGGTAAAAAGAACAGGGTTTGGCTTTACAATTATACGGGACGCAAACACCTCTCTCCTGGGTGAAAGTCGGGGTGATAGTTGGTGATTGTTGGAAACATCCACCACATCTCCCACCCACCCTTCTTGGACTTTCACCACATTAATGTCAGTTCTCATTGCGCCATGTTTCCCTGTGATGCTGCCGGGTGTCATTAAACTATAACGGCGTCCCACCAGATAGCACGCTGATGTTAAAGGACAACCTTTTTCCTTGGTATATGACACTGCCCAAGCGCAACTTTGGAGTGAGACCAGGTTGAAAGTGTGCTAAAAGGAGAGTAAATACTAATTAGAGGACAAGAGCACTACTCAAAATTAATGCTAATGTTGCTCCGTGTCCGCTAGATGCTTGAATAGACAATTGTTTACTTAGACGTTTGGCACAACAACTTTTTAAGGTAATATGTCAGTGTTGTGTTTCCATCTGGTTGCACTGCCCTCAAGTGGCCAAAAAAATACCACACCAGCTGTCTTAAGGCCTTTGCAGATTAAGCCTGTTTTTTTTTGTTTTTTTTTTTTTTTTAATATGCGTTTCTTTAATCCATCATTACACACAGAAACCTTGCACACTGACTCGCATTTTTTTAATTGTTCTATCCAGTGCGAAAATTCACATTACAAGACAAAATGTAAAGACACATTTTGCTCCTCTGCTTCTCTCCACTGGAGTTACCTCCCTGTCTGTCACCACTTTCTGCTGGGGTCTGGCATTTGGCTGAGCTGGTCTCCCTCTCTGTCTCCAAACTGTCACTCTTTC
Organism: Epinephelus lanceolatus; assembly: GCF_041903045.1. Taxonomy (NCBI): domain Eukaryota; kingdom Metazoa; phylum Chordata; class Actinopteri; order Perciformes; family Serranidae; genus Epinephelus; species Epinephelus lanceolatus. The sequence goes on from NC_135743.1 coordinate 38,108,325, forward strand.
TCTGTCTGTGTTCAGTCCACATCATATTCCTCATCTTCATCATCGACCTGAATACAGCTATCTGATCTGTTGAAAGAAGGCTATAATATAATGAAAGGATACAGTCCACCACATTTTTTTTACTGTGTCTTGGTCAAACAAGTGTGAAAAATGCAGAAAATCTAACCAGTTCCAAAAACTTTAATGACTGATGAATTTTGGGAGTCAGTGTATAATGTGATCGACACAACGTGAGGTCAAATTAATTTTTTTTAGAAAAACAATCAAACAAACGGACTGGTGCAAAACCCTTAAGGCATGATGTCCACTCATGCTCTTCTTTGTCATTTTTACAGCTTAGTATCTGTAATCACTGTTGTCTAAAGAAAATCTATGCCCTGTCCATCCTCATAGTTTGCCCTGTGGCAGGCCACATTTGATATTATTGCGCTGATAATATTATTTATTTATACTATTATGGTGTTTAATAATTTCAAAATTACCTAGTTGTTTTCCTTTTATGTGTAAATAATGTGACCCACAGAACATAATGCTGAGCAGTGATAGTAATGAGAGTTATTACAATTTATTTCAATGTGATTTTAACTTAAATTTAGTTCCGAAAAACAGAACCCAGATGTTCCAGTTTCACTTCTTTCACAGTCTCTCTGTTGAAATGATTTTAATCAGTGCAACTCTACTTCTTGTACTTCATGTGTGCTTATCAGAGAAGCAGGCTACCTTTTAAAACTGCACATCAAAACAATTACTGTAGTTCTTTAAAACAATTAAAGTACTTTTACAAAAACAACTGGATGATTTCATACACACATATAATAACAGAACAAATTCATTCATAAAAAACACTCATGAAAATGCAGGACTGCACTTTTGCTGATGTCGCATGAATAAAGATAAAATTGCATTGAGATTTACATTTTTACAGCCAATTATCTTACTGCCGAAATTAAACACAGCTCATCCACCTGCCTACAGAGCTCATAAACCCAAACTGCATCCACAAAACAAGTTTAGCTTATAATATATGCATACTGCATAAAGTGTATCCGCTGCTGTTAGTATGAGCTTTCAAAAATGAAAATCACATCCTAATGTGTCTCCAAAGTCAGAGCCACATCAAATTTGTTTTGTTTTCCATTTGAGATCTGGCAGTTCTTCTACCCCCCCCCCGCAGAAGTGTCAATCAACAAATAATGAGGCGTGCACGATCCAGCGTTTTGTTTTTTTCCCCAATTCCTGCCTTCTCCTCTCATTTCTCTCCTCTCACTGATACTATAGTCCCGGCCAATTAAGCTGATTGAAGCACCGTGGAGCCCGATCAGGGACGGGCCTTGTCTGGCATCTGGAGTCACCGGGTCAACAGTTTACTATTCCTGCACTCGGTGGGTGAGAGATGAACTGCGGTGCAGAAAATTAGCATGGGAAATGTGTGCTTACTCATGTATATCAAATACACTTCTGAAAAGCCCTTGCCTTGTTAGGAGTGCAACTCTACGGTAATAAAAAGAAGATTCTCTTCAGCTCTTCAATTCAAACATCAAACCTTCTTAAAAGAGGATTTTTTTCTCTTTCTGCTTGGCTTGGATTGAAACAGCTCAGTCCCATTTGCATTCTAATATTGGAGGAAAAGTGAAGTGCTGAGAGCAGTATGAAATGGCTATTCAGACCGACTGTTTTGGTGATAATAATAAACCCGTACGCTGTTCTCTAGATTGAAAAAAATTCTCACTGTTAAATTATGTAGATTTACGCTCCTGTTCACCTCAAACGAAAAGGAGGTTTACATCAATATTCTTGCAAGTCAAACAGGCTCAGTGTGGTCACTCAGTGGTGAGCATTTGGCTTGTTGACCCTTCAGACATCTGCTTGCCAGACAAGCTCACCAGACTGTAATAAGCGACTATGAGATGTCCATCTGGGAAAATGTACTAAAAGGAACCCTGCAGTTAAAGGTGTGACCGCACCAATTAACCATGGGAGTGAGCTGAAATAAAGATGGAACAAAGTGACAGGGACAAATAGTGAGGACAAAAGTGACGATAAAAAAGGTGGAAAAAAAAAATCACCAACAGGAGAGGTGGCAAGGACAAAGTTAATGTGGTTATAATTCAGTTTAAAAGCACTCTGATTCTGACACAGGTTATGACACAAGAGAAAAATAAAAAAAAAGACTCTTGAAAGTTTATTCATCACCTTGGAAACAGTAATTGAAAAAACAATCTCCCCTCAAGGTCCGGTTTGTTTTAAAGAGGCTTTTCTTATAGCGCAACTGTGGCAGATCTTAACGAGAAAGCTTGAGAACAAGAGTGCAGAGTATGTCAAACTGTAGTGGCTGCAGGCAGTGCACGCCCAGTTGCATCAATTAAGTTAAAACAGAAGTTAAAGGGGCGTCGGTGGCTTAGTGGTAGAGCAGGCGCCCCATATACAAGGCTGATGCCGCAGTGGCCCGGTTTCCAGTCCAGCCTGTGGCCCTTTGCTGCATGTCACCCCCCTCTAAATGCAAAAATGCCCAAAAAACATATCTTTAAAAAAACAAAACAGAAGTTAAAGACATAAACAACAGAGAGTGCTGTCAAATAACTGTATATAAAGATGGTTGCATCTTCTTAAGGTGGGTCTGCTGTCTGCTGCTTTGGTGCTGAACTATGATGAATTTCCTCCTGCAGAAGTGAATGGAGTGAAGTAAAGTCCCAAACAAACAGCTAAACTATGGAAGGTACCCAGCACTGGAAAACCTGGTGAGCCCAAATCCTGTCTGGTGGAGATGGGCACCCAGGTGTCACCCTGTTCTGCAGCTTTCAATCATATGATTTCGTCTGTGGGCGAGGGTTACATTTTGATCATGTTAAATCATCCTTCACGGACTCTCAGATACTCTGCTGCTGTAATTAAGAAAATCAGCAGCTCAGTCCTTTTTATTTAATTATGGCATTTTTCACCCAAGGCCATAAAAGATGCAGGCTGTGAACAAGCCAATTGAAAACATATACATTCTGCATTGCCTTTACCTAACTCATTGCCCTTGTTTTAATCTGGCTTGTTTTTTAAAGCACTTTGAGCTACACCCATTGTATAAAATGAGCTATATGAATTACATTAATTAGAATTAGTATTATTATCAAAAGCTCCTGATCAGCTACTAAATGGACTAAAGACTGTTTTCAGAATTCTCTGGCTCATAATAATGCAACTGCAAACATGCAACCCATGCTTTTTTGTTGCACTCCGATTAAACACAGACTGTAAAAGTGGAATTCTGACTGGTTTTTTTTTTTTCATCTTTTTTGTGTATTATGTCAGAGTTTATATATATGTATACAATAAATGCTTTATAACACACTATAATGTAGTTGTAAGTAATTGTAAGTGTTTGTTAAGGTATTTTCAACAACTAGAAGTCCTCCTGTAGGCACCCATATAAACAGGTTGAATTGAGGGTCAAAGGATGGAGGGTTATATGCTGTACAGCTCGCAAGTGCCTAAAGGCAAAATTGTTTTTTTGTGATATTGGGCTATATAAATAAAACTGACTTGACTGTTAAAACTGCACATTAATGAACGCTTATACAATGTCCTTGCGCCTTTTATACATATCATATCAACGTTTCTTAAGTGACGTCGTATATAAGCTGGCATTGCCATGTGAGGTGGAGGGAATGGTGGATGCTGTGCCACCTACGCGAGATGCATGCCAAGCTGCAGACCACTGTTAGAGACCAACAAACAGCAAAACTGGTTGTGATTTAGAGAGTCATTGCTGTGTTTTCAGCAGCTTTTTAGGCACCAAACATGGCTGTTCTGTCGAGATCTGTCACTGTTTATCAAGCAGGGAAAATGCCATGATCACTGTATACCCTGCCAGGATAATGCCATAAAAAGCGGTTCTCTTTTTCTGAGAAATTGCTGCATTTTCTGCCTGGAAAGTGCCATGAAAATTGTCTTTTACCAAGACATCGCAGATTGGGTTCAACTACATAATAGTGTGTTTAAAAACAATTTGTTGTGTGTGTATACTTTTAATTCATGCTAAATAGGGTAAAGTGTGGACTAAAATGAAATCTTTTGGGCAGCTGATAACAACACAGCCCAGTAAGTTTGCCATAAAAATGAACAGTCTTTAATACACCTGGTAAAAAAGAAGCAAGACAATGTTGTGTATGAAAACTGGGCCAAATTCCAATAATACTTACAGTGTTAAAAAAAACTCTAAATCACATCTAACTGTTTTTTCATGGCATTTGAATTGATGTATTCAGACATGGAACATATTCAAGTCTTCATAAAGTGAAATCTTTCACAGCATCATTGCATTTGTTCATGATTAAATTGCCACTTCAGGAATAGTGGCAGTTTGATTATAATAATAACTTGAATATTCCTCAACAAAAAAACACATCAATCTACTTGATGATTCACTGATACTACAGGGTTACGTCAGGGCCAACGTTTATGAATAATTCAAGTCATTTTCACGTGTTTGTGATGTCTGATGTGAGTAAATACTACAGTGCTTGTGAATATATTTCACTGTTGCCATGGAGAACACACTGAAAACCAAATCCACACCTCCAGTTTGCATCACAGGTTTTCTGTTAAAAATTTGTTCCCTCCAAGCCTTGGCAGAGCTCGTCCAAAGGTCCTCCACTGTTTTCACAGGCTGATTAGTAATCCTCAGGAAGAGTAAACCGATCTCTGTATTTAAAATCAGTGGAGTGCCCCATTAATGTCTTAACTTCACCCTATCATTAGCTGCATAGCAACGCAATTTTAAGCTCAGTGATTGGATGTTTCCTACTGCAATGCGCTCTGGGACTTGGCTTCCTTCAAGTCTTGTGGTGTCTTATTGTTTGTATAGTATCAGGAGAATTTAATGCTCTTCTAATTGTTGGAAATACTCCAATGGCCTTTCTTCACCTAACATTATCTAAAGGAAAAAGGAACCCTGAAGTCTGAAAATGCACTCTCAGCTGATATGGCTAACAAGAAGTCGTGTTGTTTCACAGAAAGCCTGCTACAGTAAAACGAGCTGATAATGCACATTGTAAATCAGAATGTATAGTTCTTTCATTAAAGAGGAAACCCTGCAGTGTGTGTGTGCGTGTGTAAGAGAGAGTCTGTTTAATCATGATGCGTTATTGGTTTATAACTGCGGGACAAAAAAAACTGTGATTGTAGTGAAATCATCCATTACCATAATCTATTACCTGAGGAGTGACCCTACTGCATAAACAACAATCCATCAACAGCACACCAATAAACACACACACCATTTTTCTAATGATGAAATACTCATTGCCATCATACCCGAGGCAAACAGAACTCTCGATCAAGATAAGCAATATGAAAAACTGTGTGGATTGGATCGTCTCTGTGTTATCTATCTGCACAATGTAGCAGAATTTGGTGCTTTTGTCTGATCTTCAATGTGCAGCAAAGCATGAGGTGATGTATCAAAGTGACAGCAGTACACCGGGGTTCATATAGATTCACTGGGAGAAAAAACAGTAAAAGTAAAACAAGTAGTGCAGAACACAGGAGGAGAAGACAGATACTGTGTTTTAATGTAAGGCTAATAAAGAACACACAATAAGCTAACAAGCTTCAGTATACTCAAGCATGAAGACTTAAGTGATTAAAGTTCATACTAAAGTGGTCTTAAAGTCTTGAGTCCCACTAGCAGCAATACAAACCGGTAAACAGAGAGAACATACACTGCAGTGTTTCCATTACTCAAGCCTTTTGTGTGAAATCTTGTCATATTTAGCATATAAATTCTTCAATTATGTCCAAAAACATGTGTTGTGAGGTCCTGGTGACCTTCAACCACCAAATCCTACTCGGTCCATCCTAAAGTCCAAGTGGACGTTTGTGCCACGTTTGAAAAAAAAATCCCTTGAGGTGATCTTGAGATATTGAGTTCATGGGAATGGGATGGACTCAAGGTCACAGTGACCTTGACCTGTGATCATCAAACCTGACTAGTTTATTGTTGACTCCAAGTTGACATTTGTGCCAAATTTGAGTACATTTTCTAAAGGTGTTCTTGAGATCACATTCACGAGAATGAGAGAGACGCAAGGTCACAGTGACCTTTGACTTTTGACCTCTAAAATCTAACGAGTTTATCGTTAAGTCCAAATGAATGTTGTCAAATCTGAAGAAATTCCCTCAAGGTGTTCTTGAGGTTTCACATTTATGCAAATGCAATGGATACACAGACAGTTGGACAACCCAAAAACATAATGCCTCCAGCCATGGCTATCACCAGTGCCAAGGCAATATCCAATACAAACAACAATTGACCACAAACAGGCCTGCATCTCTGCAGCACCTGTACTGTAAAACTAAGTTGGCTCCCTGGTAAACAGTGCTGAAAAAACTGGCCCATGGTCGAATGCTGACCCTGCTGTATATATTTCAGTCTGGCAAAAAGTGATACAGTCCTGAAAAAACAGTATTTGGTTAAGGTTTAGAAAAAAATTGAAGTCATTGTCAAAAAGAAGCCATGTTAACTGTTGGTGGGAGACCGCCTCCCATGTCAAAGTCTCATGCTCTGAATGTCCAACCATCCAACCTGATCTCTGTCCTACGCATAACGCTACTTCCTATGGAAGCGAATCGTGACTAATATTTAAATTAAAATGTATTTACAGAAATGCTTTTTCATTTTAAGAATGTGGCTGCATTATTTGACTCATAAATAAAATGAATAATCAATCATCCTATTGCATTTGCATTTTCTTCTTCAAGACTGCACATTTTATGCCATAATTAAAAAGAAAACAAAGAAGACATTGCTATTTCATTTTCGTGGTCTGCCCTGCAAAATAGTGCCCATAATTCGAAAATGATTTGGCAATCTGAGCGACGTAGGAGAGTGACGTCAGGAGCCGCTCTTCTTCAGCTGACCATGGTGCTACCCATCTAATACGGTAGGGGGCGGTGTGCACATTTGATATATGGATGCATCACAGATCATGGCGCTCCCTGAGATTGTGCTTTCTAAACATCGTGATTTCCCAAAACTGAATAAATACCACACATAGCAACACAAAACTGCGTTGCTAGCTCAATCATGTTGTAACTAAGATATCTGCTGGAAAAAATAATTTTTTCATGGACTGTTCATTGAGGATACGGAGTTAATACGTCCGCTGACTTGACAGTCATTTAAACTGGTAGCAGGTGCCGTGTTAGTGTTAGTAGGCACTAGGGTTGCTACGGGTTACCTGCACAGCTGTGGGCGTAGGTGGTGATCAGTCACATGTAGGTTAGATAGGGGAGTCACAGTTGATCAGTGTTATGGAATGAGAATCGGGGAGGCCACACAGTTTTTCAACCATGTCTGTGTGTGTGTCGAATGAATGGGTTTTCGTTACAATCGTAGTATTTTTGTCCTTTTGCACGAGCTCATTTTAAGTCTTTTTTACACTCGGCTTTTTGTAGGTGTTTTTAACGTTTTTGTAAGTCAAAGTGTTCAAAGCGTACCATGGAGGACCTCGTGTTTGCACACCAACATGAGTTAAAAATGGCTTCGGATTCCCTCAACTGGCATTTTTGTAGTTGGATTGCCGATACACTCAGCTTGAGCTTATACTTTGTAGACATTGTGATTTCCCAAAACTAAATAATAGTCCAGCAACTTTTCTGGAGGAAACCCTGTGACATTGACACGTTAAATAATTTTCATACATACTGCCTTGGTTTGATTCTAACCCATACAATATGGTTGTCAAATATTGAATCTGCTCGTGAAATTAATAAATTATGCACAGCTAAGATTAACTGATATGATATGGAGTACCTATTGACATCATGTGTAATAAGCCTGGAGGCCATAGCTAACAAGCTGCAGTCAACAAAGACCCTTGTAAACTTGTATACGTTTCATAGATATATTTACACTTATTAATTCAGCTTTCAGCATGATCTTGATCATGATAGAAATTAAATTGCATCATGCCATCTTGCTGTTCTGCATTAAATTGTTAAGCAAAAAAATATCCATTGATCAAAGGAATTGTTGGACTGTATGTTTATATTATCTATATATATTTAATATCAATAAATCATTGCATACATAAGTAATCATCTTAAATAATTAGGCTAATATAATTTAGATCTGCCCTGTAAAAGTGTGTGTATAGCGCACTGAATGAGTGTTTGGTGCGAAGATGTTATTACCGCTTGTCATAAGAAAACACAATACACTCACTTGTAAGGTCCTCTTCACACCTAACACTCATTCAGTGTGCTATACACACACTTTTACAGGGCAGATCTAAATTATATTAGGCAGCTTTGTATGTATGAAAATTATTTAACGTGTCAATATCACAGGGTTTCCCCCGGAAAGGTTGCTGGACTGTGTGGTATTTATTCAGTTTTGGGAAATCACGATGTCTACAAAGTATAAGCTATAAGTACAAGTATAAGCTGCTACCAGTTTAAATGACTGTCAAGTCAGCGGACGTATTAACTCTGTATCCTCAATGAACAGTCCATGAAAAAATTATTTTTTCCAGCAGATATCTTAGTTACAACATGATTGAGCTAGCAAAGCAGTTTTGTGTTGCTATGTGTGGTATTTATTCAGTTTTGGGAAATTACGATGTTTAGAAAGCACAATCTCAGGGAGCGCCATGATCTGTGATGCATCCATATATCAAATGTGCACACCGCCCCCTACCGTATTAGATGGGTAGCAGCTACTGACGTCACTCTCCTGCGCCGCTCAGATTGCCAAATCATTTTCGAATTATGGTCACTATTTTGCAGGGCAGACCACGAAAATGAAATAGCAATGTCGTCTTTGTTTTCTTTTTGATTATGGCATAAAATGTGCAGTCTTGAAGAAGAAAATGCAAATGCAGTAGGATGATTGATTATTCATTTTATTTATGAGTCAAATAATGCAGCCACATTCTTAAAATGAAAAAGCATTTCTGTAAATGCATTTTAATTTTCAAATTTTACATTTCATATTGAATTTTGGTATCTATTTGCTGGGGCATATTTTGAAAATTAAATCTCAAATGACTTTTTCTTTTTCATTTTAATTAAGTAAAAGAATGAGCAGTCTTGAAGAAGAAAATTAAAATGCAAATAGGATGATTGATGATTAATTTTATTTATGAGTCAAATAATGCGGCCACATTCTTAAAATGAAAAAGCATTTCTGTAAATGCATTTTAATTTTCAAATTTTACATTTCATATTGAATTTTGGTATCGATTTGCTGGGGCATATTTTGAAAATTAAATCTCAAATGACTTTTTCTTTTTCATTTTAATTAAGTAAAAGAATGAGCAGTCTTGAAGAAGAAAATTAAAATGCAAATAGGATGATTGATGATTAATTTTATTTATGAGTCAAATAATGCGGCCACATTCTTAAAATGAAAAAGCATTTCTGTAAATACATTTTAATTTAAATATTAGTCACGATTCGCTTCCATAACTTCCACCTTTGCTTGTTGAAAATTATGGTCATAAACTGGATATCAGACTGACAGACCAAAGAGACAACATCACTAAAATGATCAACAGACCCACTGACATCATTATCCATTTTGTCCTGTGAAATGTAAATCCTTAAATTCAGACTGTATCAATAATGAATTTAAGTTCAAATCATCACGGGACAGACTAATTCAACACTGACAAGGACTCAACACACAAATGTCTGGCTTCATTTACATGTCTCTAAAGCAGTGTTTTGCTGAAATGGGTAAAAGTGGTGAAATCAGTGAGGGAGAGCTAAAATGACTGAGTGTTAAATGGAGTGAAAAGGGTCTGCCATCTGCCAGCAGGCATGGAAAGAGCCCTTACCTTTTCCACTAAGCATCTGTACAGTGTTGTCCTTAATGGGCTGAATCAAGAGAAAGCATCAACCTGCACTGTGCCACTGGCCACTGAGGACGTTAAAGTTCCAGATATGGCCAGAGTTGTCTTTGGCTGATGTTTTAATGAGCAGCTGTGTAGCTCTGCAGGGCCTCTTTGTGTAAATACAGAACAAACTGAAACACCGCTAGAAACACCAGAAAACATGGACAAAGTGTCTTTCATGTCACTTAAAGCTTTCTATAGACATGTTTTGAGGTCTGAATTTTTTTCCTGCTTGTTGGTATATTGGCATTCAATGAAGGGACAAAAAATCTGTATTTGGTCAAAACTGAGGGTGGAGACAGGCCAGGGGTAACCACTACAGCTCACTGTGATAGAACGAGATGCCTGTCAATCAAGCAGAAATACCCAAAAACATACTTCTTTTTTAGCCTTAAAGGGACACTTCCCCCCAAATGAAGAATATATATCAGCCGTCAAGATGTCTGCCTCCAATATAATGGAACTAGACTGCACTCAGCTTGTGGTGCTCAAAGCGCCAAAAATATACATTTGAAGAACTTAACAGCAATGTCTCTTTCCAGAAATCATGACGATTACTTAAGATAATCCACAGACCTTGTTGTGTCTATATTCTTTCTACCAAACTACATTTACCAACTGTATCACCACGCAGAATACAAGCATCTATGCTGGCTCACCCAGCACTACTGAGCTAGCTAATGTTATAGCTAAGCCAAGGAGGATGCGATTGATGTTTATATCTTGCGCTGCAATGAGCACGAACCTCTCTTCCATGAGTAGATGCATACTTCCTTCTGCTTATTGATGCTGTTGGCAGATGTATGTTTATAATGCTTTGTGTACCACAAGCCACATGCCATCTACAATACTCAGCAAACCACCACTCTAGAAACCACCACTAAAAACATGTGCAGTCAAGAGGCTCATCAGTTAAATGAAAATCTGAATATATCCTCTATGGAATGCCTTCCTCAGACTTTATAGGTCACTTTAGTTGTGGCAAAAATGTCAGTATTGTTGTCATTGTTTCATGAGGGCCTCTTCCCTCAACAACAGTGCTGCAAGCACAACTCAACTCAAATCACCCCAGGTGGATCAACAAATGGCAGAAAATAGCACAATATGGTAAACAGGTTTGTATAATTTTAATTTTAAATTTCTTAATTTAATTTAATGTCTGTCCGAGTTATGAGTCCAACGACCTTCTGACGTCAATCTGACATCTGGTGCCAGCAGGGTAAAGCTTTATATTTGTCTTTTTAAGGAAAATGACAACCAGCCTATCTGAAGAACAATGTATCACTTAACACATAACATGTTAAAACAGGATTGTTGTGGAACTCAAAATGTTAACTGTACCAGTATTAGTCAATACACATCAGATGATTAATAACATTAACTGTAGCACGAGAAACCAAAGTATAACAATATGCCATTCCTTATTTCTCCATATTAACTTAACTATACTCCAACAGGGGTGGCACGGTGGTGTGGTGGTTCGCACTGTCACCTCACAGCAAGAGGGTTCCTGGTTTGAGCCCTTCTGTGCGGAGTTTGCATGTTCTCCCCGTGTCAGCGTGGGTTTTCTCTGGGTACTCTGGCTTCCTCCCACAGTCCAAAGACATGCAGATTGGGGACTAGGTTAACTGGTGACTCTAAATTGTCCATAGGTGTGAATGTGAGCATGAATGGTTGTCTGTTTCGGTGTCAGCCCTGCGATAGTCTGGCGACCTGTACCCTGCCTCTCACCCAATGTCAGCTGGGATAGGCTCCAGTCCCCCCGCAACCCCCAAGAGGATAAGCAGTCCTGAAATTCAGCTGAGGCTTTTGGTTTTGGTGTGCCACCCCAAGATTTTCAGTGGCCCCCTCTGGCAACCCCTTTGTAAAATTTCTGGGGGCACCACTGTGGATCACGATGTGTCAGATGCTTGCTGTGATGACCTGCCCTTAATATTGACATGGCACTGATGAGTAATGTTCTATCAGTGGCTTCCCTTGTAATGTAATTATGAGAGCAAATGCTAGCTGTTATTTGGCTGGTAGACGTGGTTTTTGGGTGTCAGTTTCCCACTGATCTATGGAGATATCATTGAGACACGGCCCTTCAGCTGACTACATATAATCTAATAAGTAGAGCACTTCAGCAGCAGTCTGGATGAGGTCATACTCACTTGGGTTCAATTACAGCAGTGCAGCTACCAAACTGCAGTCAAGCACATGAGATGAGAAGACTTAATGGTGCTACACAACAAGGCAGTTTGCAGTAGATTTTACACTGGATCATCTGATTCAGGCAGAAACTTCAGTGCAATTTCAATTTTAACCTGCAGGAACACACACACACATACACACACACACAGCTCTCTAGTTCCTGACCAATAATTACATTAGCAGTGAGTGTCTGAGTGTGTGTGTCTCTAAATGCTAATTTGATCTAGTGCCAGTGGAGGCACTAATAGCATCTATGTTTCTGATTAGTAAATAGGAATGAGGTTGAGTGACTGCACTTTCACACAGTCAGTCATAAAACACACTAATAACATACATTAACCGACTTCATGGTGCTTGTGACCGGGTCAAAATTGACTCCTTGCTGATTTCACATTACTGAAACACCCATAGACCTTGTGACACTTGATCATATTCTCAACACTGATAATATGTGCATATTAAAAGAAAAGCACAACATTTCGGAAAACTGTATTCTCTCTCTTTTCAAGGTGAGATGAGAAGATCAACATCAATCTCATGTCTGCTGCTAAGTACAGAGCTGGATTGTTAGTCTAGCGTACCATGAAGACTAGAAGCAGGGGTAAACAGCTAGCCTGTCCAAAGCTCATTAATTGACATGCAGCTCTTTTGATTAATCAGTACAGTAAATTGTGGTTATAGGGAAAGTTAGGTGCTCAAACTATTTCTCCACAAACAACAATTAAAAGTCAAAAATACCTACTGTTAGTAGAAATAATCAAATACCTTATAATTATGACTATAGCCTCTTTTACAAAGCCTGTCCAAGGTGATGATATCAAACCATTTTTTCTGCCTTGGCAATCTTTATAAAAGGTACATTTGCAGAATGATATAGAGTTGTCTCGCCTTTGAGATGGCACTGGAGGTAGTAACAGCGTCAAGTTGATGTCTGTCTGACAGGGACAGCCAGCTGGACAGGACCATCAACAGGACGGATGTGGCTTTTGACGACGTGTTATGTGTGTGACTCAACAGGAATCAAAAATGTCTGCAAACTGAGGTGACAATGTCGAGGCTCTTTACCCTCTGAGCAGAGGACGAGATCAACTGCAATACATTGGGTAAGTTAAATGATTGTTATTACCATCTGATGCAATTGTTAATGTTTTTAAAGCATCTCCAACAGGTATGTTACAAGTCACACTATGTAAAATGAATAAAAATCTTTACTGAAAGCAGTTTCACACAAAGCTCTGATTTTCATCAAGTGATTTTGTAGGTTCTCATGAATGTTGCACACCCCTGCAGAACATTTGTGTGGGGTTAAAAAACATTCATAGGACCTCAATTTCAGCAGATTACTGCCTGTGGAAATATATCTTTTGACCAATGAAATCCTCTGTTCCAGCTGATCTCATATGTCCAGGTCATAGCTAGGTTGCTGCCAAATTGCCTCTTAACACCCAACACTGTACGACAAACACTGCAACGACTACCTCAACAGCCAAACAAAGGATAATGTATGGCTTGAGATCACCCAGCAGCTGTTAACAGTATGCTGGTCTCGGAACAGGGCGAGTGACAACAGCTAACAGTGGCATCAAATATTGAGCGGTAGTTCAGGCAGGATACGATGTCAAGCTCAGCTCACATCCCACCTACATCAGCTGATCTCAAACAGTCTAATTAACTGATGGATCAGCTGATTGATGAAGGGAGTCAGCTGATAGGTCACATGATTTCTTTCTATGCAACCAATTGGCAAATCTCATTCAGGGCGCCCTATTTAAACTGCTCTGGCCTGCCTGCTGTTGCTGCTTCCTCTGCAAGCTGCTTTGCAACCCGCCTCCACCCCAGCCCCTCTTTTTAATGCTGTGTCTGAATTATCAATGTCATTTCTGTTTGTCATTGATGCTGCTCTGTTCTGTTCCCAGGGGTTCTGCTGCTGCTCTCCCTGCCTTAGGCTTTCCATGTAGGCACATGGAGGGGCAGGGAGGTGCGCTCTCCCTGCCTTAGGCTTACCACGTAGGCACATGGAAGAGGCTTTCTGTGTAAGCCCCATAAAAGGCAGAGAGGCTCCAGAACAGAGCCATGCTGCCAAATATAATATTGGAAATGGAAATTAAGTTTCCTTCCTTAAAGTGGTTCTGACTGAATCTGGGTCTGATTATGTATTGTGTAGTTCACGTTAGCCCCTTAGACATTCTCAGTCTGGATCATAGACTGAAAAAATTATGGGTGTGGCTACTGTGACATCACCCATTGGTTTCAGCATATCAGCCCTCACCATCTTGTTTTTTTTGGAGCCAGAAATGACCACATCTGTGCAAGAGGCTGGCGCTGTGGGGGAGTGAGGCTGGGTCTGACTGAGAAGCCAGAAACAAGCTGAGAAACAAGAGAGTTATGCAAAAATTCATAAATTTGTACAGTTGTCATGAACAGGGACATTAGCTATAGAGACCAAAACTTTTTTTGTTCCAGGCTGTGAACTTGTTAATTTTCCTGCTGTAAAGTTGTACATTTTAACATGGGGGTCTATGGGGACTGACTGGCTCCTGGAGCCAGCCTTCCTTGTTGGCTTTGTTTTTTGGCCCTGGAGGTTGCTGCTTAGTCTGGATAGATTTTTGTTGTGTGGAGTGGATTATCAAGAAGCCTTCTTCACGAAATATATAGATAATGGAACACAGCAACATGGAAATTCACACCGGACCTGATGTGAATAGTTGTCATGCAGATTTTCTGTATTCCCACACCACATTTCTGCATCACACTGGTGGGAAACAGCTTTTAATCTACTAACAGTAATAGTTTCAGTAACAAAAAAATGTCACAAAGAGCTTGGTAATGGTAAGTCAATCAGAGTAAGAGAATTCAATACAAATGCATGAGACCTTCCTTCCTCAAGAACACACAAGCTCACGAGTCTCTTGGTAGCCATTTTACTGGGCTTGTTTTCCTGTCAGCTGCCAGATCTCATAAGACCTCCTCCCTGATGTCTGCTCCTCCCTCTCCCATCATGCAGTTTGTTTAACTTTCAAATGCACTACCATCACATTAGGCTTATTAGCCATTTTAGAGGGTATCCAATTCTACAGCTTACTTTGGGTTATTGTGGGAGTAAGAAGTAACTGTGACAACAGAACCTCGACAGCTGGTGAACTGTGCAAATGGATTACTGAGAGTTAGTTAAATCCAGTGTTGTTGAAATTCCTACCTGTGTTTCAAACATATGTATTGGGCATGTCCATTACAAGTTACTGGTGTGTGTCATATAAACACATGTTGATCCTTGGCCACATTGATTGATGATCTAAGTGGATGCACATATTCAGTGCTGAAACTGACAGCACAAAACAACCAGCCCAACACCTAATTTCAAATTAAATTCAGTGCACACCTTGAGAAATGACAGAGATATCCAATATATCATTTTAAAGGTTAATGGTACCCTTTACTAAAGAATACCAAAAGAAAAGAGATGCCATTCTTATTGTGGCAGATTATTACAACTATTGTATTCATGCTGGGTAGCTCCAGAGCAGCCTCACATGACTGCACAGGGACAAAGCCATAAGCCCTATCAACAGATTAGAAACCACAACTCAGGCGTCTCACCAATAAGTAACAAAGTCAGCGGGAGCTGAGCAACACCTTGCTCTGCTCTCTCGGAATAATCCTAAATTATTCATTTGAATCTCAACGAGGCTGCTGTCAGCAGGAGAAACGCATATTACTTATGTAAATCCCCAGTGGCAAAAGGTACGAGCTGTTACATAACAGATTCAGCCTGAACCGTCACCTTCCTGCGTGAGGGAACATCCTAACACCCCCACCAACACAAACATCACATGGCCTCATTCACTCCATCATCACTTCTTTCTACCTGTTTATTCATGTTACTAACATTGTCTCACAAACATCAGTGAGCGAGAGGAACAGTCTGTCAGAGTTGGAACAAAGTGTTTGTTATGGAGGTCACAAGGAAGTCTCAAGTCACTAAAGTGCACTAAAGCCCCAAATCAAGTCCCAAGTCAGGACAGACAAGTTCCAAGTGAAGTCCTAAACTTTGAGTTTCAAGTCCTAAGCTAGAATTACAACCTTGTCTGTGCACATGTGGACTAGCCACTATTGCAAGTCTCTTTAGGTCTCTGTCAGCAGCTGGAGTAAGTATCCAGAAGCTGATGGATGTCAGTGTTGAACTGAAATTCACCAGATAACGTTCTGTTAACCTATGATGAGACTTATGACATCAGTAGCTGAAATGTGTGCTAAAGAAGCAAAGCTCCTTATTCTTATTCTTAATCAGCCCCTCTTTCACAGGTACATTAGTGCTGGCTTTCCACATACCACTGCTGGTCTTTGTGTGAGCTCATACCACCGTAAAACTAAAGACCAAAAGGTGGTGCCAGACTTCACTCCTCATTCCTTTCTATAAGGAACAGGGAGAGATGATTTGTAAATTGCCCCCAGTTTTTCGCTTTGCACAGAGTTCATTCTGGTAAACTGGGAGGCATTCCAGTGCCCAACCAGTTTGAGAGAGGGGCTGGGGTTGACCTCTCTCAGAAAAATGTTTTGTTTATAAAAGTATATGGTAAAATAACACAAGCATAGAGCATTGAAGAATATGGGATGCTGCTTGGCTGCAATGAGTGCAAGGACAATGATGGAGGTAATAACAATAGAGTGTTTGATGAAAAGATGAATACCCCCAGGGCTTGGGGGTTAAAATGCGCTTATAAACTACAACACCCCATTTAACTCCTGCCCCTTTGTTGGATTTCACTAATTTGTTTCCTGGCACCTGTACACTGTTGCTAACAAAGACTTAACATGTACTTATTATGTCATCCACCGAATCTGTTCCTATTAGCAAAACCCCGTCTGTTTTTTTATCCACACTTTATTAGCATTAAGATGATGTGCTCATTAAACTACATTTCTGGTGACCAGCATTTTATGCATACTGTACCTTCACATTGTCTGGATGGAGACCCCCAGGGTGTTTGTCCATATACTGACACAGGTCGGTGTGCTGTGAAATTAAAGTAAAAGAGCACAATGTTAGAGTTGTAACATGAGGAGATTTTTATTGCCAACAAGTGCTATCTGTAATTGTGGTACACATTATAATAAAGAACTTGAACAATGAGAAATTCTTAAAGCTTGGGAGGCAGCATAGTCCATAACTGAACACATCTCTAGGTGATGTTTCCAAATGTAAACTACAATTACCACAACATGGTTAAATGCCTCCATGAACCAGTAAAGTTGTAGTTGCAGTTTACATCTATGTCTGTCCAAAGTCATATGTAGCCACGACAGCACAGTTTCAGGATTATTGTCACCAGTTCAGTCTCTGACCAAATTCCTCCCCCTCTGTTCCAGAAATACGACATTGAATAATGGTCAGAAAAGTGTTTTGCAGAACATTATGATGTCACAGTGAAATTGTCCTTTAACCTTCTAGACATAACATGTCATCACGTCAGTATTTTATCCAATTAAACATTTGTGAAAAAGTTTGTCATAATTAGTGTATGAATTCTTGAGTCACAACCTAAAGTGTGTTTTGTGAGGTCACAGTGACCTTTGATCTTTGATCACCAGAATCTTATCAGCCTACACGTTCTCACTCCGACCTCGTCACATATCGACATGTCGACACGTCACAGACTTTCCACGTCCAGATATGGCATACAAGGTACATAGGTGCATTGGCTGTTGACGTCCTGGGACGCAGTGGAAACTTAAGCCTGTTATATGTATTCTCATCCTTCAAAATACATTTCCATTTTCACAGAAAATGTACCATTTACATAAGGTTTCTTTCAAAATAAATGCACTACGTCAGTACAATACCAGGAATTTACTTTTATTTTTCCTTCAACAACAAACGCACATGGTTGGGTTTAAGACAAAAGAGCAGGGTTTGGCTTTATCATTGCGAACATTGCTTTCCTGGGTGAAAGTCAGTGTTGGACCCATCCATCACCCCTCCCACCCCACTCAGACTTCCGCCACCTTAACTTTCATTCTTGTTCCACTGTGTCCCCCCCTTGTTGGGTTAAACTTTAACGGCAACGGGCCCTGTATCATGCCAACATTAAAGCACAGCTTTTTCATCGTGTGTGATGCTGCAAGTCACTGCCCAAGCGCCGTATTTTGATGACTTCAGAGTGAGACTGGGTTGAATCAGCTCGTCCTCGAGTCCTGGTGGACAGAGGTTGAAATTCCCTATGACCACCAAAATCTTATCAGTTCATTGTTGAGTCCAGTTGGACATTTGTGCCAAATTTGAAGAAATTCCCTCAAAGCATTCTTGAGATGTCACATTCACGGGAGTGGAATGGAGAGAGCAAAGTACGGAAGTACAGATGAACGGATGTATGGATGGACAGACGTATCTCCCAAAAAAATAATACCTCCGACCACGGCTATCACCAGTGCAGAGGCATACAAATCAACTGCTCTTATTGGACAGGGGTGTCTACATACGTTTGGCTATATAGTACATTTTCTTTCTGACATCAAGAAATGTGAGAAATGTGGTTGGTTTTATAGAGGTATTTACCACCTGAGGTGATGTTTTCTCTATCAGCAACTCCTCCATCTACTGACTCATATGACATCCATGCGGGGTTACGCTGGCCTGCCCCTCACCTCTGTGTTTTGTTAGCAAATTGAGGATGGAGGAGGCGACGGCTCTCCAATCATGCTGATATTTACAATCTCAACAATCCGTCTTACTCTTTCTCCTTCATCTCTCGGTAATACATTTCATTGTTTTCCCTGTCCCCTCTCCCTATGTATGTCACCCTCATCCTGTCAATCATCATTAGCGCTCAGAGGAGAACAATGAACTGATTTTTGTGGTTGGAAAGTCCTCTGTATGGAAAACAGTGCTGCGGCTCTGAACCCGAGATGATGGATCAGCGTGAAACCAGCACTCCCACATTTGCACAGCTTGGAATTTAACATTTCAGTCAAATAAAGAACCATTAGCCACCAGGCTAAATTCATAAATTAAGTCAAAGGTATGAATAATCAGAGAGGCTCTTATGAGAAGAGTTAACTGACCTCCCACCTCTGCTCTCATTCTTTATTCAAACATGACCTGCTGAGCTCCACTCAACCAGATCTCCTTCAGAAGCTGGACCTTTGACATGTCTTATATCTACCAAAAGAGGGCATCACACAGTTTTCAGTCTCATTAAATGGAGAAGTGGTGGAGAGCTGACTAAGCTTGTTCTGGTTCAGAGATTTGGCCTTGCTCAGCATTTCATGATCAAAGATTGACCTGAATATCAATGTGACCATCAGTGGTTGTCAGTTGGCACACATGCAGAGGGATAACAGAGGATCTGGACTGCTCAGGACTTTCAATATTGTTTGTATAATGTTTTTAATATTAACCAGTAAAGATGCCCTGCTGAAGTTTTTGTGCCCCTGGGCCCAGGCAATGATTCAATATTATTGTTTTGACTTTCGGTGATTTGAACGGGATCTTCATCTCAGGAGGAAAACTAGAGGTTCACATGCAGTTTTTACAACAGCAGCACTTTAAAGGGTTGAAACATCTGAAAAAGTTTCATGCTGCCTTTGCTTGCTGGGACACTGTGGACTAGTTTCTGCTGTTACTGTCACAGACTACAGATAAAAACAGATGCAGAGATTGTGATGTCACCCAAATGTTTCTGCAAGGGTGAATTAAAGCTTTGGTCTGGGCTCCCTGCTCTCAAAGGACTTGGCAGTTACAGAAGGCAGGAGGCAAGAGACTCTCCACAGATACATCAAGGGTGATGAGAATCATATGACTGGTGGAGATCACTGAAGATGCCACATTTTAAGACTGTTACTTGATTAGTTTACTTAGCAGTTAAGTAGTATTAGTACTAGTAATTTACTTAGCTAACAATACAAGCAGTGTGGTGGTCAGCAGGAGCTGTGGTGCTCGCTGCAAAACTTTGAGTCATCCTAAATGTTTGGGGCCAAGTATATCTATACTTGAGAGTTCTGAAACCTGGTAATAATTGGGGCAACATCTATTTTTAACATAAATGCATTTACATAAGGACTGGCTGTCAGTGGCATTATATTAAGGTAGATTAGCTAGATCTGTAACCACCTTTTCTTGGGAGAGAAGGCGGAAACACACATATATACATACATGTATGTGCATCAGTATATTGTATCACATCTATATATATTTATCTTACTATATAATGATGAAAACTCTGTCTGTGGGCGTGTCTGTCCATGTGTCTGTTCCACATTTTTCTCCTCACTGACTTGGTCAATCCATGTGAAATTTGGCACAGTGGTAGAGGGTCATGGGAGGATGCGAATTAAGCAATATTACATCAATTGGCCAAAGGGGGACACTATAGTAACCGACTGAAATTGCAAACTTTGAATGGGCATATCTCATTCCCCGTATGTTGCAGAGACATGAAATTTTGCACAGAGATGCCTCTCCTCATGAAGGACAAATTTGCATCAAGAACCCATAACTTCCGCCATTTTTAATTTTTTTGAAAAACACTTAAAATCGATCTCTTCCTAGGAAGTTTGACCGATCTGCATGAAACTCAGTGAACATAATCTAGGGACCAATATCTAAAGCTCCCTCTTGGCAAAAGTTGGAAAACTTACTAAAACTGAGCTTCTATAAGGCAATGAATATTGCGGAGGGCGTGGCTCATCACATAAAGGTGTATAACATCTCAAGGGTTTCACCGATCACCACACAACTTTGTAGGCATATGACCACACATAATTGAGGGGACCCCTCCATTATTGACCCCATCAAACAAAATGGGGGCGCTAGAGAGCTAATTTATTATCTAGGCCTAACCGCCATACTGATTTTTACTAAACTTGGTAGATATGTAGAACAGGACACCTCAAGGTGACTGGAGAAATTTAACTCTAATTGGCAACTGGGTGGCGCTCTAACAACAGAAACATGCTTAAAAATGGCTAAAATGCGACTGATCGCTGTGGCTCCCCCTGTGGCCGAATGTTGGGGTTTTTTTTCAAATTTTTGGTATGACTAAGTCACGGTATGGTATGTGGGTCATTCTGTCAGTCAGTCATTCTGTCTGTCCCACGTTTTTCTACTCACTGACGTGGTCAATCTATGTGAAACTGCAAACAGGCATTGAGGATTGGCATAGGTAGAAGGTGATAAAGCTACCAATGGGCATGGACTAGTATATATGTATATATATATATATATATATGTGTGTGTGTGTGTTTGTGTGTATACATAACTATAGATAGATCTCAGACTTCTTTTTAAGCATTCAATACATGTATTTCTCTCTATATATAATTTGTTGAAATTCGTGTGAGTGAGCACTTCTTTTCCAAGATAATCCACCTGACAGGTGTGACATATCAAGAGGCTGATTAAGCAGCATCATTACTACACAGGTGTGTACACAGGTTGGGATGGTCACAGTAAAAGGCCACTCTAAAATGTGAAGTTTGATCACAGAATGGTGCCCCAGGTGTTCCAAGTTTTGAGGGAGCAAGTCTTTGGCATGCTGACCATAGGAATGTTTTGGTGCCTAAACCCAACTGTGCCATCACCTCTTGATTTAGCATATTACGTGCCACCACCACGTTATGGCATGGCGAGAGGTTCTGGTCATTTCACATATTTTTGTGAGGTTGTGTGCTTTAGGATATAATAAATTAAATGTTGGCTATTTAAGTGTTTGTAATGATTGTTGATGTACCTCAAAAAATACCCACTGATTTACTGATGTCTCTTTCACAATGTAAGCAATGTAAGCCTATGAAAAAAAAAGCACCTTTCCAGGTGTCATGGCATCACGTGATAGACCCTCCAAAGCCAGAAGGTGTTTTTGGGTGTTTGGGCCAAAACATGTAAAGGCACAGTTACACACTCAGAGTGAACTGGATTAAACTAACCTTGGGTTCAAAGTTTGATAGTGCTTAAAATATCTGACACTGATCAAATTACAAAAATACCTCGAAGTTTCAAATATAGCTTGATTAATTCCAGCGCTAATGGTTGTCTGTATCCCTGCTATACTTCAGTTGGTGCCATCTGTAGACAGCACTCAACATTATGTTCAAGCAGGAAACTTTTCTATAGGCCATAAGTACATCAATTGAATATTTAAATACTTTATAGAATAATTTAGGTACTATAACAGTGACCTTCCAGCGAAATGTCTTCCTGGCTTCCTGTACTGAGCACAGACAGACCAGCCTCTGGTGCCGCTGGCTGCCATCCTAAGGTGGAAAAAGCTCAGGCTGCTTTAACATTCTTTAGCTGCCCTACAAACAAGAGTATGCTAATCAAAATATCCACAGCTCATGTTTCTGTGGGCAGAGTATTAAAAACTGAAACTCAATCAGCAAGCATACACTGAGGTCAAAACAATCAACCTAAGGACACACACAAGCAATAAAAACAGATCCTCAACCTAATTTCAGACCTCTACCATCCGCCCGTAAAGGGTTCACGTGGGTGAGTTAAGTGTGTGCAGACTTACCACATATTCGAAGACCAGAGTCAGGGTTTCCTTGGTGTGGATGATGTCATGGAGGAGCACAATGTTTGCATGCTTCAGGCCTTTCAGAAGAGATGCTGCAGAGACAGAACAGACAGAGATAGAGAGTTAAAGTGAAGAACATATCAGGATAGTGAAGAATTGCTATGATCTATGCCTTCATTAGCTGCATCATTAGAATGCTACACTGGCCTGACATAAGCCTCACTACATACATACAGGGGATTAAGAAAAGATTAAAACAGAGGAAGAAAACAGAGGATGGATTACTGCTCTGAGTTCTCACACTCATTTGTCAACACATTTATGATGTAATAGACATTCTTAATAAGTAGAGCTGTGAGATGATACGTTACAGAGAGATGGTCAAATTGCTCGTTAATTTCCTGGCAAAGCTTACTGAGTCTTACTGAGGAGGCTGGGTGTGATCAGCACATTCTGGGACAGACTTGTTGAGACTTTCACACGTGATTCACTTCATCTGAGCCAAACCTTGAGAACAGTCTGGGAGGACTGTGCAAATAATAGACGGAGATATATAATGAATTGTACAATCAGCCAAGGTATACAGAATTTGTGAAGGTCAGTTTTGTGTGGGAAAATTCTTCACCTCTAAAAGCCTTGACTGAGAGTTGAAAGACTTGAATATTTCATTACCAGACCTATTCATTTGGAGGGCATGGCCTCACTCATGTAAAAATGTTATTAAAACAGCTCTGAAAGTAAAATGTAGAAATACAGTTCCATTTTAATGGCCAACTTATAGAGACAGGTTGCATCTTGACTCACAGTTTTGCTTAGGATGACTTGTGACTTGACCATTAACAATTTCTTATAGAGGCAATCCTGGTTCATTTTACAACACCAACCAAAGAGAAAAGTGAGGGCTGCAGTTAGTTGCTATTAAACCTAAACCTCGGCTTGGCATTGTGACCACTTGGACCTGAGATAAAGAACTTGAGAATTAATCCAAAGACTTGATGTGATAGACGTGAGACTTGAAATGCTACTACACTATGGTCATTTACATTAGGGTGACAGGGACTTTTGTTGTATTAGAAATCATGTACCTTTTTTAGAATGCCTTATCTTGGGGTCCCTCTACACTTTCAAAAAATGTCTTTTTGGGTATCGGTTTGCAATCGCATAGTGCTTGACCATATGGAAGTACAGGTGCTTTTGCACTAAAAACACACTGAGGACAAATTATGGTCCGATTGGATAAACCTGCAAAGGTAATTGGGACACATTGGCTATGTTCAGGTTGCAGGCCAATCTGCAATCTCAGATTCTTAAATCAGATCTTTAAGATGGACTGTCAGCACTGTTATTTGCAAATAATGAGATCGGATTTGACACTACCAACCTATCTGCATGGGTTGCTGTGGTGACAATGTGGCATCAGTAACCACGTAGCTTTGCTGGTGATGCGGCTTTCCAATGCAGAAGCATGAGAATTTGTTAGCCTTTGGAGGCTGTTTACAATGTTGGATTTATCATTATGGTTTTATTTTACAGTCTGTCTCCAAAGTCACCAGAAGTCTCCAAAAAAACATTGCAGTTCATGGCTGGATTATAAAGCTTCTGAAAGAGATTTCAGTCCTTTTTGCAAACTGGTTGTAAGGGAAGATGTGTTTTAATAATACATGGTCCTAGAGTTCGGTTTAAAATGACATATGTGCCAACCACTGGGGGCAGTAAACAGTCCTGAAATGAAACAGATAGAATCAACTTATGTATCGGTTTACAACGCAGCCAAAAGGATCCATCACATACTGTTTAAAGAACACAAAAGAAGACAGTCAACAGTGTCATCCATCATGGCAGAACTGAAGTCATGAATATTCAATGCTGTATATTGTCACAAAATGCATGCATGCACAGGCTGTTCCACTTTGGGTTCAGTACACGCAAGCATTGTTTTCTGAGAATCCCTGGAGTGGGTGTGCAATTACAGTCCTGCACAGGCAAGTTGGACTTTGCCAATCACAACGAAAACTACTACATTAAGAGGTAATTACAGAATGTAAGTAAGTTGAATGGCTATTGCTGAAAAAATGCGGGGGGTGTCAAAAATTGGCTATTATAACTTGAAATGGAATAAAAAATTAGAAGATGTCCAAAAATCTGTTGTTTAGAGCTGGGGTAGGCAGGGTAGGCAGAATTTGAAAATACACCTACCCTTTTCCTTCAGCTCTTCCCTCTCTGATCTAGCACCTCCCACCAGCCCACTACGGGCATATGCAAGTGTTTCACACAGTAACCTAATGTTTCCCATACACTGATTTATTTAATCTTATTCCATTACAAACTCTTGATCATCTTCGATCAGACCACAAATTAGACAAGAATCAGCTAGCTAGACACGCCACAGTCCCTTGCCTGGAGGGGAGCAGGCAGCAGCCCAAGAGACGTACTTTTGGTTAGCTGTAACAGTTCAAATTCGGCCAGCACAAACCCCCCACCACCAGATGTAACAGCAGGCTGGTTACCATTGGCAGTGTCGCATCTAAACTTGGTGACGGCAGCAACAGAAAGTTTGCTAATTCAGCAGAGAGTCAGGGCTGTCCAGCCCCCAAGAGCTGGGGTTTGTGCTAGCTGAATTTAGGTTGCTGCAGCTGCTGAATGTGTTCCTGTATCTGGAGATGCTGCCCGCTCTCCTCAAAGCAAGGTGGTCTACAGTGGCGAGGAGCGAGGTGGAGAACGCACTGCGATTCGAGCTAGCTAATGTTAGAATGTCAGAATTTCAATAGTGATAGCTAGTCCTGAGTTTCCTTAGTGAGGCTAGCTATTGATTCCAAATTCAAAAAAGAAAATGTCTTGGAGGAAAATAGTGAATTTCATAGTGAGTGGACAGAATTGTTTGCTTTCACTACTAACGCTGCAAAGTTTAAGTACCACATAATGATAAATAGCCCACTGCAGAGTAGAAAAAAATGGCTCTTTTGATAGCAAAGGTTGCTGACCCTGGTTTAGCAGAGGGCTATGGCTTCTCTCATCTCTGAAATGCTTCACTGATATTAATACAATTTCTTTATTGTCAGACTCTCTTTGATAAATCTATCTTCCTTCTTTGGGTTGCTTTGCAGTATAGACAGTTGTTGCCAACTCTGAAATAGCAATTTTCTCTGCAGGTTTCTCCACCATTGAATCAGGCTTTCATCAAAGAGATGTGCACATACATCTGCATTTTTGGAGCAGCCAATAGGAACGCCCTCTCTCTGAAATGACCTGTGATTGGCCAACTTCTCCTACCAGATTCTCTAAAGCCTAAAAGAGCTGAGAGGAGGTGCAGAAGTCCAGTGTTCTCCCAGTCCACTTGAATTACAATATGCTCAAAGTTTTTTTGTAGGATGTTTACCCAATGACGCCAAACTAAAACCGCCTACCCCAGGTTTAATGAACATTTTTATTTCACCATCATCTTACTGACTTGTTAGAAAAAACCCAACACTTTTTGCTTGTGGTGGTAATACTCACGACTGTGAAGCCACTATACTTTATCTAGACAGGAAACAAGGTGTGATTCTACTTAAGCAACCAACTGCAAAGCTTTCTCCTGTAATTACAGAGACAAATTTGCAGGCAAACAAACAGCTGACAGAAAAACTCAACCAGCCACAGTAAGGCAATACAGGGAATAGTTTCATTAGGACCGAATGTGAGAGCAGCATAATAAGTGCAGTTTTTATTATGAGGCGTAAATGGGATTTTCAGACAGTTGCCAATGTGATTAATTTAGCTAAAACAAAGCTCTTTTCCAAGGGCACAAGGGAGCTTTCATGCACAGATCCTCAGAGAGCCGGCAAGTGATGGATCCTCATGAATACATTCATCCTGTATGAATACCTAAAGGTTGTTAAAAAATCAGATAAGGCAGTAAGCAGGAGGTCAGTGCTACAGTCAGATACCTCAAAGATCCTGTCACCAGTTTGAAGATCCAACTCCCTCCTTCGCACACATACACCCACCCCTTCTCCAGTAATGGGCATGAGTGTGTGCAGTTTTAATAAGCATGGACACACACACACACACACACACTGAACTCTTACTCTGGATATATTACTTTATTCAGCAGCAGTCTGTAATGCTGCTCACATATCAGCGCTGGGAGCTTCCTGCTCAGTAATTGCTGAATTAGTTCAATTTCAAAGCGCCTTTCTGATCCGCTCACAGGGAGAGTTTGGACTCTGTGTGCATGTGTGTGTGTGTGTGTGTGTGTGTGTGTGTGTGTAGCCCAGGATAGCTCACCCTTCATCAGGTCTGGATCATACACAGATCAAACAGACAGAATCATTTTTCTCATCTTAATTCAAATGCCAGTCATGCGTGTGGAGGTGAGTGTGTCTTCTTAAAGTCCAGCCAGTAAACTGAGGATCTTTAAGTGCTTCACACACACAACTGACAGGACAAACCAAGCCAGGACACACTCTGATCTGCTGTTATGTAAAAGGACAACTGCTAAGTCACCCGATGTCAAACATATGAACAGAAAATTTAAGTTCCATAAGGGCTTGGTCCACTACGGGCACTATGCACTTGTTCTAACTTTATTTTGTTCTTTATATATTTTAGAAATCAACAATTTTAGCTTTATTCAGTATGTTTATTCCAAGAACATCCATGTTATCAAGTCATTTGTGTCCACTGTTGAATGTCTTCATAGTTAACAACAAACATGCACTGAGTAAAGTTAAGATCTCCACAAGGCAGCCACATTTTAGCTGCGACACCGCTGCTCGAGCTGATCACAGCTCCTCAGACAATTTTTGTATTTCCAGCATATGTGCTGCACCGCATTTCAAAAGATACAAAATAAGTATGAGGATGAATGTATTATTAATAACTAAAACACAGCCACAAATATTTGATCCATGTCATAACCGGACTTTGAACAGTATTAACTTTGTTCGTAGTGTTGGGAATAGAATGATGTTATGTGTTTTACTATAAGTTGTGTTTCACTATATAAGTTTTAGATGTGTGAACAATGAGAATACTGAGATGATTTCAGCTGATCTGAATGTGTTTGCTTTGCAGAAGTGGAGAAGTACAGGAGAGGAAGAGACATGAAGTCTGAGGAGCACATACCGCAATGCTTAGATAATTAGTTTCATATATGGTAAAAAGAATAGAAAGTGATATACAGATAGTAAGGTACAGCACGTGTAGGGAGTTGTGTTGTTCTCTTGTCTTTCAAAACAGGAACCACGCCCCCACCGCCAGCGGGAAGGAGTCAGATTAACACGAGGCAGGGGCGTGGTGTGGTGAAGGGGGAAGTGGAACTGCCAATGAGAAGAGGACAACGCCTTGCGTGCACAATGACACTCTGTTACGCTCAAATATACTGGGTCAGGGAAAGGACAGGAGGTCAGACTTCGTGAACTGACACACCTTTGTTGTTCGTCAGGGACGTG
Source organism: Epinephelus lanceolatus (assembly GCF_041903045.1). NCBI lineage: Eukaryota > Metazoa > Chordata > Actinopteri > Perciformes > Serranidae > Epinephelus > Epinephelus lanceolatus. The sequence goes on from NC_135743.1 coordinate 38,136,351, forward strand.
AAGTTGAGACCCAGAGCTCTGTAATTTTATTCCTTTACTGCTTAATAAACTACATTAACTGAGACCGAATATCTTCTCCTATTGCTTCATTAAAGAACACGCAGGACTGAGCTCACACATAGCACATTAGAGAGTAGGATGAGACTCTTAGTCCATCAGTAGGCTACAGCACAACAAACCAGTAATAACAATAAACATAATAACTGCCTTGAGTTGACTTTGTCTCTGAAATGTGCTCTACAAATTAACTTGTATTGCTGAAAACAGACAGAAAAAGAAACCATTTAGCTGCCTACTTACTTACTTATGGCCGAAGGAAAAATGACCAAATCAACAAAATCTTAAAGTCTACAAAACTGAGCAGGAATAACACTCTGCTTCTGAAATACTCCTGGTCTGTTATGACGCAGGGCAGCAAACAACAAAGTCAGGTCGCAGCCAGAATGCCACGCAGCTGAACTCACTTTAGTTGTCCCTTTGAGCTCCCTTACAGTGAAGATAACGTATATGGTGATTTTTCTCTCATATTGAGCATAACTTTATTGTATCATGATGGATTTGGTATGAAATTTATCTGCTGATGCTTTGGTTCAAAAGTGAGACCCAACTTTTTTTATGAATGTCAGTTTTTAAGCAACGATGAAGGACAGAATGTGTCCTGCAACAGATGGTAAGGCTTGTTGTGTTTAACTGAGCTGATTTCCGGACAATTTGTGGCCCCTACGGGCCAGTTAAGAGGAGTGAGGATAATATAAAACAGCCAATAATTACCCAATAATCAACAATTGTGAATCACTGCAACCACAAGAGGTTCTTGAGCATACAGTTATACATGTTCACATAAAATGTTAGGCTGATTGATCCAGTAGTTTGCTAGATTAGCTACGGGCAGACAAATACACACACACACACACACACACACACACACGAACACAACTAAACACATGATAAGAAATCAGCCATTTCAGTGAAATAGTTTCAACATGTTCCCAAAATCAGAGCCATTTTTATGGACTCTGTCTTTTTTGAGATATTGACTTCCTCCTTTCTTCAGTGTTCTTGAAATGTGCTGTTTCACTTGTCACAGGAAAAAATAGGGCTAAGTCATGCTGTGTTTTGATATTCATTACTTATTTTGATTTAAAATCATCCATTAAACACCAAACACTAAAAATGGAATATAAAACCCATTTAAAATCAAATATTGAGTTAATTACTAACTTTGTTATGCATAGTTAAGATGGATTTTTTTTTTACATTTTGAATGGTGACATGAACTTCAGAAAGAAATTAGAAGTTAGAAGAAATATTCAACAGTCATTTTTGGTTCCCTCATTATAGTGTACACCACGCTAAGACTGTCAGTCTTAATACAGCAGGCTTCCATGTACAACATGTATAACACTGGAGATCACTAAGCACAGGGATTTGGGGTCCTACTTAAGGAAAACTTAGCTTTGTTTACAACGCTTAAGAAATATATCAACTTTCTTTGAACCTTATTTGTGGGAGAACTGGGTGAGTGTGGCATTGTAACACCTTTCCAAGTAACTAATTCGTCATGAAAATTTCACTCCAGTGTGTTTATTTGTAGTCCAGTAACATCTGAGCAAAGTAAATTCTCTCCCAAACCTCTTACCTTCTCTTATGGCTGTGAAGGGCGTCCCTTCCTCCTCCTGCAAACGAATCACCTTCAGAGCCACCAGTTTCCCATTCACCCTGGCAACAACACAGAGGACAAACAAAGTATGGTAATCCTGTGTTTTTTCTTTTTTGTGACAAGAAAAAAAGAATCTATTAAAATCAGCGAAGCCGGAGAACAGCGGAGATTGTTAAGTCAATGAAATGTAATTCAGCAGCAGTGGAGTGAGACTGGGGTGTAAGGCCACAGGATTACAAGTGAATGAAGCTCACCAATCAAAGCTGTTGTAGTGAAGAGCAACACAAAATAACATCATTACTGTGAAGATTAGAGTCGGTGGAGTTTCATACATTTACAGTGTGTGAACTTTTCATTTTCTAGAATTTAATTAGCAAAACCTGAAAGGAAAGCAGCAAAGCATAAAAAATGGAGCATGACTGTTGAATATAAACATCCATCCTATGGTGATTTAAATAATAAAAAAAAATTACTGCATGATGGGATTTGCAGTTTTACAGAGAGAAGAAAAATTATTTACATAAAACTACACTGTGTAACTGTTATTGCTGTTCCATTTAATGAATCCATTCAGTTACAGCGCTGCTCCTGTATAATTAAATGTAATATTCACTGCCTGCATGAGCAGCTCTTATGATAAAGCAGAGTGACTGGAATAGGCGTCATTCGACATACACGCACTACTTACTTGCTCTTTCCTTTGTAAACTGTAGCATATGAACCCTCGCCCAGTTTCTCCAGCTTCTCATATGAATCTGCCTTCCCAAACTTGGGGCTTGTAGGCTAAGGAAAAAAAAAACAAGAAATGTAAAGAAGGTGATACAAAAGCATGAATTCAGTAACCCAGAAAAGAAAACTCTCAGAGGATTTCACACAAGACATTACAAGTCTATGAGAGATATTAAAATGTGGAAGCTCCCCACCGCATCATCTGGGAGGTGTAATGTCAGTGAGGAGGAGGAGAGAGAATTTCACAAAGTCTTGACGTGAGAACTCTGAAGACTGCTTTTCATTTAATCGTCAGCTCGTAACTTTTAGACACTTTTCATTGTTGACAGTTCACAGGCAGAGAGGTAACAACAGTTCAGAGGAAGTGAGGCCCAGAGCTGAACATGTTCATACTCGTCTGATATGAAAAGGGGAAACTAGCTCAGCTCGAAAACTTCAACTTAATGGATGCTGTGGAGGAAGGTGGCTGCAATAATGTTGTATGTATTCTCGATGATGATGATTTAAGGCTGCCTTCACAGTTGTTTGGATCACTTAAAATGAACCCTAGTGTGTTTGCTGGGTTAGTAAGGTTTGTTTGGGCTGGTGTAAAAGCCAACCAAACAACCGCACTGAGACCACTTAAAAAGGAGCAACTTTGGTGCTGTTTGTGCTCTGAAAGTACACAGACCTAACACGAGTTGTACGGAAAATAGATGTGTGTTTTTAGCATGAATTCAAAAGCTAAACTACTGTTAAATCCATCAGCTCATTGTAAACAGTTTGGAAAGTGATCTTGAGCGACCTGTAGGCTATGTATCTTTGTAAATCATATGGTAACCATGGTAATGCATATGTCCGTCAGCACATGTGAGCTGGGGTTTTCCCTCATCAATCAGACAGTAAAAACTGCTGTGCGCTGGGTACTGTGCAGTTCATTAAGTCCTTTAATAATACTGATCCCACAGTAATCCTCCTGGTTATACTGGTGCACAAGACGCCTCTTTTTTCCATCTGTCTCTGCCTGTTAGTCATTTTTCATAACATGCAGCCGATTCGTGGTCTAATGATACTAATAATGCTCATGATCACTTATTCCTTCATGAGCTCTTTGTAACATAAGAGAACATAGCAGTGGCAATTTTATTTATATAACACATAATAATAACAATCATAATAATAATAATAATAATAATATAATTACACGTAAATTCAAGGTGCTTTACATTAGAAGACAACATAAGAGAACACAAGTTGCAAGAACATAAGAATACAGTATGCGCATGACTCATCACATCAACATAATAAAATAGAGAACCATTACGCTACCGGAAAGTAAATAAATAGATTAAAAAAAAAAAACCGCACATAAGACACATTAAAGCAACGCATTCTAACTCGGACCTCGTCTGCTTGAGTGCGTTTGTTGTTGCTGTTCTGGGACACCGTGTCAACTTCAGCCTGTTACATGCCTTGTGTCTTTTCAAAATATGTCCTTTTTCACAGGAAATGTACAGTTGATAAACAGTCTCTTTCAAATTAAATGAACTCCATCGGTACAACACCACCAATTGACGTTTTTCCCTTCAACAACAAACACACGTGGTTACATTTAGCCAACACACACAAATGGTTAGGTCTAGAGAAAAAGAACAGGGCTTGGATTTATATTCATACAGGACATGAACACTGGCCTGTCGTGGTTGTTGGACCCATCCATCATCCCTCCCGCCCACCCCACTCAGAGATTTTTTTGCCCCCTTAACTTTCGTTGTTGTCCGGCTGGTTTCCCTGTGACACTGTCAGGCGCTGGTACAGACTGACAGCACCCAGCCACGTAACATATCAATGTGAAAAGACAGTTTTTTTGGCAGTATCTAATGCTGAGGTCACTGCCCGAGCGCCAGTATTCAATGACTTCGGAATGAGACCGGGTTGATTAAAGTGCTGCATGACTTGTCATTTACCAGAATTAGATTTTCCCTCATGTTCCCATGTAGTGCTGTTGATGATGCAAGATAACTGCCAAAACTGTCCAATCATTGGGTTAGCTATCTGTGAACATGAATGGTACCAGAACTAAAAGCAACCCAACCATCAGAATAAATGCTGGCATTGTACATTTCTGCAAACCATATGTAACATTTGTGCGTTATTATGTGGCGGATATGTTCAACTTTACGTTTCCACAAAGTAGTGGTATAAGTGTGGTTATGTTCAGGCACAAACAACACTTGGTTATCGTTTGGCAAATATCATGTTTTGGCCTAAAATACCTGGTTCTGATTGCACGATCACGGCTACAGTAGAAATGGTGCCAATGTCTCGCTAAAAACAAGTTTTGTTCTCTGTTGCACTCGAAGTGGTCTACAGCTTGACTCTGCAACCCTCTCACCTAGGTATCACACCATCCACCAACCCCTCCAGCTCCTGATGAAAAAGTCAGCTCATATTCATGTAATCTGAACTACATGTTACCAAATGAAACATATTCGTAGTTTGCAGAAATGTACAATGCCAAAATTTTCTTCTGGCGACTGGGTTACTAAAAGACAACAATCCTACACTTATTTTCTTTGATCTGGGCAAAATGAATCTAACTTCAGGAAGCACCCCAAATTAAACAGCAGCAGTTACTAGGTAAACGCCATTACGCCATTCCGTTGCTCAGCATATTCTATATTATATAAGTTTCTGCTTACTGGAACACTGGACACACTTAGTTTGACAAAACTAACATCCAGCTCTGAGAGACCGAAGAAAATAACACAGCCCATCACCTACTTTGAGTACAACAGGAAGGATGGCATTAACTTGTGATGCCTGGACCTCAAGGTCAGTGGATTCATATGTGACTATAACGGCACATTATGTCACAGAGAACTGGCGACTGCTGTCTCACGTTCTCCAAACTAGAGCAGTACACAAAAGTCACACTGGAGCAAACATTGCAGACCTACTGCAAAATGCAGTACAAGATTGGCGGACTGTGGTTGTAACAGACAACACTTCTAACATGGGTATTGCCATTCAATTAGCAGGATACCTGCATGTGAAGTGTTTTGCTCACGCGCTGAATCTGGCCTCTCAGAGGGCGTTAAATCTTCCAATAGCTCAGTTTGTCAGGTGTATGCAGCATTTCTGACAGGTTTTATGGTGGTGTTGGTCAGTCTGTCTGCTTTGCATCACATTTTGCTGCTTCAACCTTTATTTTACGAGGCAAAACTGATGTTGACAAAGTTTTCCTTTGGAGAAATCATCTGCAGCTGGAAAAAAGGTAATAAATCGCAATATATCACAATATATTTTATTGCAATACTCAGCATATTGTAATTTCATCGTATTGTGACCTAAGTATTGTGATAATATCATATCATGGGTTCTCTGGTGATTCCCACCCCTAAAAGTCAGGGAACTCACACAGTGAACTCCTTCATACAACATCATCTACATAAAACTAACATTAGCTACCATAAGCTACTGAACTGGTCATACTAGAACAAGTACAGCTTGCAGCAAAACTACACAATGTGTAGTTTCTAACATGGTGGGATGTTAGAAACCATTTTTGTAAAATGGTACTGAATGACATATTGAATATTATACATATTAAATTAAGCTGGCCAGATTTTATTGTGAAAGTAGATGCTATGATTAGAAGCAGAGGACAAAAGAAAAAAGTCTCAGAAACCCATTATAAATGTGCCTCAGTTACCACCAATGCTCTAAAGATGCTAATAATTTCACTGCAGCTGCGTGTGGCTATTAGCGCTGATATTTGTGATTTGGACTTTTTGGGGTTTTTTTTGCAATGAGGCTCATTTGCATAAAAACATGACAATTTAGTGCTAAATGTATGCATATTACCTCATTTAAATAGGTGCAAATAGCAGAGGAGCAGCGGGACGCTAGTTACTTGGTAGTGCAGTTAGGGGTGCATTTCACCCTCTGCGGGTGCTTTGAGAATTCCATTTTCACGTTTTCTTTTTGTCTTGTTTGAGCAGGTTTGGCCGCTGAAAAACCTGCACGGTCCTTTTTTGAATTTGTCCCTCAGTGTTCTGCCTAAACACATGCTATGCTCCCACAAACTGTCAGTTAAGCCAGGAATGTCAGTGAAAACCATGCTTATTAACCTTAAATTGGTCACAGTCAATGGGAGAAGGAGAATTCCTGCTAGGAAGCTTCTAATTTGGCCAAATGACTTGAGTGCAGCATTAACATAAAGTGCCTTTGCTGATTAAAACCTATTATCTGCAGGTACAGGCCATGTCTGATCAATATCCCATTTTACAATCCAGAGGTTGTGTGTGAAATACTTGAGTCGGCCGGGTCGGGCTACTTAAACAAAACAGACCATGAAAAGGATAATTCGCACATTTTCATAATCACAGCTGAAACAATTCATTAGTGTCTTGCAGTGATGCTGGCAGGCAATCAGTCAAGCCTCATATCACACTTATTAAATCTTATTTGTGTGCACATTCATCAGGCTTTTCACATTTGGAGCCAAATTAAAAAAGGAACCACATATGTATAAAACCTGAAAATCTCATTTGCATGATTAAGAAAATGATGTTGTTTGTACACAGCCTTCAATTAAGTGTGTGAGAGAATACAGGCTGTAAAATTAGTTTCAGATGCAGAAAAGAAAAAGAGCTTGGCTGCCAAAACAATACACCTGAGAGACACAGAGGTAACTGGTGCTTTGACAGCAGGTGAAAAGCCGTGGCCATGTCAAAGCCGAGCAAAGTGCATGATACTGTTGATTTTTGGGGTCTGATGTTGAAACATATTTTGGAATCAATCTTCCTTTTACTGATAGTAAGTAAATCTTCATTAAGTGTGCAAAAGAAAATGCTGTTACATGGGTTTCCATCCACTGTAGTTATGTGAATATTGGAAGTTGGTTCATTGAGATAAACAGCTGGTGGCAATAATCCTCCACTCGGCCGCCATTAAACTGTTGTAGAAGAAGAGGGCGCAACATGATGATGTAATTTAAAGAACTCCAGTCAAACCTAATCAGTGGAAAACAATGTGGAATGTGTGTCACGGTGAAATGTGGCAGGACAACAACTTAAGTTAAGGGTGTGAAAAGTATGAGTAGAGCGGGTGTGAGGGTGGGCAATGGGTCCAACAACCACCGACTTTCACGCTGGAGGCTGGTGTTTGCTTCGTATGTACATGTAAAACCAAACCCTGTTCATTTTTCCAAAACCCAACCACATAGGTTTGTCGCCTAAACCCAACCATGCACGTGTGTTCGCTAAACGTAACCATGTGCATTTGTTGTTGAAGGCCAAAATGTCGATTTCCGGTGACATAGAGCCTTTATTTTGAAAAAGACTGTATGCGAACTGTACATTTCCTGTATAAAGAGAAGTGTATTTTGAAAACAGACAATGTATGTAACAGGCTGAAGTTGACACAGTGTCCCAGAACGTCAACAACCAACGCACCCAGGGTACCTTGGACGTCATATCTTGACGTGGAAAGTCTATGACCAAACATGGATATGTGATGAGGTCAGAGTGAGAATGTGCTGGTGAATCCTGTGGGCCTCTAGCACCACATTGTACTTTACTGAGAGAAGCTCTCCTGCACCTTTGGCTAGGTGTACAAACACCTGCCTGAATGTTCTACTGAGCTACGTCAGCCTTTCAATATCAAGCTAGTCTAATTATAAAGCTCCACAAAAATAAAGACTGGTTAAAAAATTACCACTTCTACCCCCATCCTCTCTCCAATCTTCAAGCTGTGTTTCCATGGTAACACCGCTACAACTGTTGACTGCCTTCTCACCCACTGTTTATCAAGTCAAACAGAGGTGACTGCCCACCGAACGCTGTATCATCAGCACCACTGCTGATGGCGGCTTTTCCTGTCATCTTTCTCCTGCTTTGTTATTTTCTGTTTTCCTTTTTAGGCAAGTTACATACTGTGACTATTTCTTGCTGAACAGCTACACACTGTGACTCTGTGCAGCTTCCAGGAGTAGTGTCGTCAAAGTGAGGTTGCCAGGTTTGGTATTATGGTGCCTGTACAAAGACCTATACTTAGAACAGGGTTAGGGTTAGGGTTTATATTACTGCTTTGGACAGGGCCAGGCTCGCTGTTTCCCTCTGTTTCCAGTCTCTATGCTAAGCTAGGAGTTATAATTATTAGGGATGCACCAAAATGAAAATTTGTGGCCGAAGCCGAAGCCGAATAATATTAAACGCTTGGCTGAATACCGAGTACCGAATACCGAATATCGCTGTTTAGTTTTTAATTCGTTTTTGCAGATGAACCCCCTCCAGATTAGTGTTGTCACGGTACCAAAATTGGATCCAACTCTACGATACCAATGAAAATATCATGGTTCTGAGTAGTATCACGATACCACAGTGAAAATGAGGCAGATGTGCCTTTTGTCATTTATGAAAAGATAAATCACTTTTCTATAATACATCAATGATATTTCAATGGAATAAATTACTTATTGACTTATTCATACTTCAAAAACAGCATCAATGAGTGATGAACATAGGGGGGGTCAAAATAAAATAAATAAATGAAATAAGAATCAACCAGCCACCCTCCTCCCCTTCATAAGTAAAGAACAGTCCCTAAAGTGCGGCGAGGTTTGTGGGCCGTGAATGGCTCATTTCTCCTCTGACACGTCACATACCTGTGTTCGGCTGGCTCGGCTGTTCGGGTACTTCTGGGCAGTCCATACGCCAAGAAGAGGATATTATTGGAGCTGACTTATCCGTCGCCGGTAAGCCAATGGCCGCCGTATTTGACAGGAATACATTAATGTCTGTGTCTGTGACCCCTGTTCAACCCACAACCGGTGGGATTCGCCTTTCGTTTCTGCTGCTGGTTGAAATCTGTAGGCTGCTCGCACAGCGTGCTGAATGATTTAAGCCTATTTTGCGCGCTCAAAATTATTTTTAGTCGCAAATGTGAGTGCAGTGAGGGACGGATCGCCACACTGCCGACATTTTACTCCGCGCGTCATGGCACGCTGTTTGATTGCATTATCAAAACACGCCGCTATTATTCGGCCTTGCTTTTAACTTATTCCACCGAATACCGAATGTGTGTTTTTTTTGCAATATTCGGCCGAATATATTCGGTTACCGAAAATTCGGTGCATCACTAATAATTATGCAACCTGACTGAGAGCAAGTAAAAGAAGGACCAAAGACAGGAAACAGCTAGCATGTCTACTTCCTCTTACACAGTATTGTTTAGTAGGCCTACAAAACAGTGTGTACAGTTTGCTAAATATAAAATAATACTTAAGGCCTTGACGCTCCAAGCTGACGGTCGGCCGTCAACCAAAGTCGGGCCGTTGGTGAGCGTCTGTCGCCCTAGTTTTTGCAGTGTGTCCCACACCATCGGCACTTTGGCATCGGCGGCTTTTCGGCCGATTGAGCATGTTGAATTGGCGGCGGAGCTTGTCGGTGAGAGAGGTCACTCTGATTGGCTGTTCAGGTTTTATTTATAGCGAGTGAATCTGCCTGTAGTAAAACCAGGGCTAACAGGTGCTTCCTCCTCAGGCTCCACTTCACTCGGCTCTCCGCTTGGATTCAAACGGAGAGCTGGAGCTAGCTGGGAGCGTTAGCCGCAGCATGACCGGAGGGAAGCACAACCAGTTAGCCTCCGCTAGTCTCTGAGCTAGCCCCGGCTCTCCGTTTGGATCCAACCAAAGCACCGAACAAGGGCGTAGGTTTGATTTTCACATTGGTAGGGACATAAAAGTGCTCCATGGCGGCGACCTGTACGTTGATGATTTTTTAATGCAATTTCACGTCATGTGAAACTGATCACTGCTTTATAATGCATATTTAGATATCTACACTAAATACAAGAATGTCTTGGTTAATGTATTCTCTAATGTTATCAGTTACATGAATATACATTGATAACTTCACCACATCTGTCCGTATGTGCTTCCCAGGGTAAAATATAATAATAACAATAACACTATACTCCGAAAGGGCTTAACTTCAGTACCAGCCTGCGGTCTGCAGTTGGGATGGTAATAGTGATCCGAATTGATATCAGGTAAAAACATATATTATGCATGAATCAGTATTTTTACTTACCCCTAGTCACAATGCTGAATCTCACTATCAACATAATATCCTTCACGATTCAATCTCACCTGTGAGGCTCCTGTCTCTCCTCTATCTCCTCCTGTTTCTCTTCCTGCCTCTCCTCCTCCATCTCCTCCAGTCTCTCTACTACTTGTCATCTGACAAAAAATATATTGATGCAAGACATGTGAACAGTGGGACAATTTGAGATGCAACAGTCATAGATTTTGATTGTTGTAGCCTGAGGAAAACATACTGTATGTTTTACAATTGTGTAATTCATTAAACAACATCTGAATGTATATAGGCTAAAGAACAGCCATAATGTCAACACAAGTTAGTCAGCTTCATCATGTTAAACATTAATAAAATAAATCAACAAAAACGTAAATGCTCCAAAACCATTATAATACAACCAAGTGCAAAATGTTGCACTTACACCCAATATCTATTAAATAAATATGACTCAGTGTTGGTGTTTTTACTGGGAGCAGTGGATCTCTATTCTCCTAAGTATCTCCTTCACACACCATGGATGCTGAAGACTGTCACTGAAGGAGCTATTATTTATAGTGTTTACACTTTATTTATTCAGACTGTTTCTATCATGTCATCTTACTACAAACATTAATTTGAACTGTGTCATCACTACATGACATCTATGATTGCTGATGGAGCATGTGAAGTGGAATTTCATGTTCTCTGGCATATAATATTGATCTAACAGTTGCCAAACTTAGCTCAGCATCTCATTATCTAGCAAAGAGTTGCCAAGGAACGCCATTCAGTTAGCCTAACATCAACAGGTGTTTGTTTATCTTATTTACTGAACCAACCGACTCACCATTCACACTCGGCGCTCTGGTGTGGAGCGCTCACGGTGACGCGCGTGTATGTGTCGTTCCCTCACGAACTGCCGTGAGCTGTACGGTGACGCGCACCCACAAAGTCAGTGGAGAGAGCGGCGCTGGGGAGGACCAATCACACGTTACCAAAATAACGGTAGAGCCAATCGATGAGCAATACGAGGTTAGAGGCGGGACGTATGGTAGACACCAACGATTGTTAACCCTTTGTGTACCATATTGAGCGGACGCCGACAGCCAGTGTTTATATCCACCTTATTTTCAAACACGGAAGTAAATAGTGATCAACTTCCGTTTTTTTGTGCGTGACTTCCGGTCAGCCGCTTTCCCTCATGCTTTCCCTTACCGGAGCTAATGGTGCAAGCTATTTTTTTTTCAATTTTCAGTTGTTTATGTTAATCAATCAGTTAGTTAGTTAGTTAGTTAGTCTGTTCATTTTGTATAACGTTAGATAACTGTGCCCACGTTTCCGTTATAACGGAAATTTATTCCCTCTAAACGCGAATAAATCGCGCGTCAATCATAAACTATGAACCAAAAAATCTATCCCGAGTGAGACAAACTGCTTGATCCCTGTCTCCAGTGTACCAGCAGAGAACCTGCAGAACTGAACACACTGGGCTACACAGCCTCTCTACCTGAGCAGCTGAAGCTGCGGCTCGCACCCTCAGCGCACAGACACACAGACAGTGCTTCTGCATGCCAGCCAAACGTGTGCGCAACTGTGAGAAATAAATATGTGAGGTGTACGCTGCTTTTCTATCTTTTTTTCCCTTTTCTTTCTTTCTTTCTTTCTTTCTTTCTGTCAGCGACATACACTCCTAACACAGGACGGGTTGTTTTAATTGACTGAGTTGATCATTAAGCCATAGTGATGCGCGGATCGGCTCTGATAGCACCTGAATCAGCATGTACGCATCAACCATCCAGCCGTTACAACATGGTTGAGCTAGCAAAGCAGTCTTGTGTTGCTATGTGTGGTATTTATTCAGTTATTACAGACACGGCTAACGGCTAACAGCTAACGGTTAGCCCAGCTAATCTACAATAACCATGTTATTAATTACACACAGAGAAAATACTAATGTTTGTTCAGTCATTGTGTTTATAGACTTTACAAACATCAGATTAGTCTAAACGGTGATATAGTGACGTGAAAAATGTGATATATACATATATATATATATATATATATATATATATATATATATATATATAGCTAAACTCAGCAAGGTAAACAACAAGGTGATTCCCATTTACACAGAGTGCTGGACCGGAAGTGTCGCACAAAAAAACGGAAGCTGGCTGCGTTCTGTTTTGCCTCCGTGTTTCCGTGAAAAATAAGGTGGATTGGTAGGGACAATACGGAAGGGGCTGAATAATATTTGCACAATGAATGTATATTACATACATAGAAAAGCATTGTGTTTCATGTCTCCATCTGCTGGTGGGCCATCACGGTAAGAGTTTGCATGCATAATATAATGTTAATTCCATGACATAAGAGACTTGATGATTACTAAACTTGGGTGGGGGAAAATGGATAAATCGATATCAGCATTGGTCATTGGTCAAATGAGTTGTGACATATCAGCATAATAGATATTGGCAAAAAATCCAATATTGTGAATCCCTAATAATACTAATAATGATAAGCCTTTATCAGCTAGATCCCATTGTATTATAAATGATCTATTTCCCAGTTACTTTAGAGAGCCTACAAGCTTCTCTCAAAAGCTGCGGTGCATCTTCTCCTGAAACACCCACAGCATCCAGAAATCTCCTTGCTGCGTCTATGATTATCTCAATTTTCTCAGATTGTCTTTCAGTTCCAGCATTGCCGTTAATAACGGTTGCCACGTAGGCTAAAAACTTCATCTGGTCTTAACACAAGCAATATTCCTCATAATTCCTGGCCGACTTGTCCTCCTTAGCTTCCTGTCTTACATAACTTGTCTTACCTTATCCCTAACATCTATTTCTTTTCTTCATTCTGGCTCTGATTATTTCTGCCTACCTTGCTCTCTTTGGACAAACCACCATAAGCTACTGGCCACGCCAGACCCAGTAAGGCTGTAGCAGCAATCCTGTTTTGAACTGACATTGAATCAAGAGTGATTATGAAGTCAACTTTTCACTTTTAAAGAAGGGAGGATTTTGTTTTTTTGTCTTTCAGATGTTAAATAGACTCGCTTTCATTTCACCCAGATGATTCAGGCCTTCTAAAAATAGTTAAGGATTAGATGGCTCTGTCTAATTGCTGAACCTGGTCTATGGAATAGGAGGAGCATCCCATAGATCAAAATTGTGAAGCCAGCCCCAAGTGATGCAAGGAACGGCCAACTTGAGGCAAAAAAAAGACTCATCTAGCTATAAGACATATAACGTCTAATCTCTTTAACCCTTTGATAGTTCATATCTCATTTCTCTCTCTCCCCTAATTCCTCCTCTTTGTCCTCTCTTTTCAGTAAGACTTCTGTGTGCTGAACTGTCAGTCATATCGGGACCTTATCATTCATTGCTTCATTTCAGACGTTTGGGTCTGGAACTTCATCCTCCTAGAGGAGATACAGCCTCTACTCTCTGTCTCTCTACCTCGTGTGCTTGTTATCCTTGTCTCTCCCTTTGCGTGTTTTTGTGTGAATGTTGTGCTTGAGCTTGGTTCTTGTGTGTTTGTGTAGTCTGTCCTCTTCTGGGTCTCCATAGTGAAGAGGAGGTCATGTGACCCAGGTACATTTGGAGAAACAGGAAGTTGCTAAAAGTCCTCCCAGATCCATTCTTCATTCATATACAGTGGAACCCTAGAGTGATCACGTCTGTGCGATTCAAATTCATCACCATAAGCAATAATTATTATAACCCATTTTTTTCTTAGTCTTGATTTCTCATGAAGATAGCTGTTATGTGTATATTTATTACTTGAATATTAAGTGATGAAACTGACAGCTTTGCTATTTACTGAGTTTTACTGACTGTGTCAAAATACAGTGCAGCTGCAGCTGGACGGCTCTTAAACCACAGGTACTTTCAATATGTACACTGCCCCAGCGTCAAGTAGCCTGCCGTAAGCAGAAGGGTTACCATGAAAGAAAGGATCATAACATTGTATTAATTTTTTCCCCTTATGCTGTCATGTATGAAAAGACGCAAAATGAACACCGAGAGCGTACTACTTGATTTTTATGAGTAAATTATATTAAACAGAATTTGTCCCAAGCTTTTTGATCCATATCAGCGGTTGATATCTGTACCTGTGATCACAAGTGGTTTCCACTGTAGGTTTTTCTCGTCTTAAAGGCCTTTGCACACAGAGTTCACTTTTTTTGGACGTGTTTTTTTTTTTTTTTTTTTTTTTAATCTGTCACCTGGCACAGAAATCTTGCACGGAGTCTGATGCATTTTATTGTTCTATGCATTGCAAAAATTCACAAGATGAGACAAAATGAAACAACAAATTTCCTCCCTTGCTTCTCTCCACTGGAGTTTTTTATCTGTCACTCTCCCCATGTCTTGTATTTGGCACCACAGCTGCTTAATGGGGCTGAGCTGTCCTCCCTCTCTGTTTCCACACTACTCCTCTCTCTGCCTGTGTGCAGACCACATCTTCCTCCTCTTCATCATCATCTACCGTAATATACCTGACCTGTTGAAAGTGAGCTATCTGAGTTATGAAATTATTCTGTGCACCCCATCCCTCTGTCTTGTCGCAGCTGTGTCCCGCTGCCACAATTTCTTCACTGATTTTTGATCAAAAGTCTCTAAAGCCTTTCAACGGTTGCAAAAAATGCAGAAAATCAAACCTGTTCCGAAAATTTTAATGATGGATGAAAGTTTCAGACTCAGTGTGTAAACATGATTGATACAATGCAGGGTCATATTTATTTTTAGACGTGCAGCAATTTTGGACAAAAAAACGGACTCAGTGTGCAAAGGCCTTGAGTCTCCATTTTGTGAATTTACTACGTTGTTCTGTGCCGTACCCATGACGTCTATTGCTTTTCTCTCCCTCCTGAGAAAGGAACCTTTTTCAATTGCTCTTTCTGAGGTTTCTTCCATTTTTTTCCCTGTTAAAGATACATATATTTAACAGCGGGACTTCTCCTGTGTGCATGGATAGATGGAGGCCCTTGTTATAGACAAAGGGAGTCATATCCTGTGACGAATGTAAAACCTCTTGAAGCAGGTGTTTGATTTGTGATATTGGGCTGTATGAATAATACTGACTTGACATACCTATTTATGATAATTTGTAACCAGGATATTTTCTTGCTAGTGTGACACATGACCTCAGCATCAGGTGAGGGATGGTGATTATCAACTGCACACTTACAAAAATGCAAAGTGGGTCACAAACATAGACACAAGGATGGGAAAGGGGTTGTTAAAGGCTAACTGGTTTATCGATAAATTCTACATTAACTATGTAATCAATGATGCTCCTCGCAGTGTGTGTAAGATGTACTTACAGAACTAGGGCTGGAGTGTCGGCGCAGTTTGGGCGACTCCTTGCCGGCGGACGACCCCTTGGCGTTGATGCAGGCATTGTTCTCAGAGTGGACCCTCTTCACCTGGCTGGTGGGCTTCTCAAACGGGTCGAAGCCGCTCTGCGTGCGCTGCACTCTCACCTTCTTGTCCTCAGGGATGGTGTCCAGGGGCTTGATGACTGAGTCTGTTCCCTGGCAGCTGCGTGTGGACATCTTTGTGACACATATCTGTCAAAAAAAGGAAGAGGAAAAGAAAGGAGTGAGAACATAAAAGCGTAAAAGAGCATTAAAGAAAAAAAATCCATCTGCGATTATCAGTGTTCAGCCAAAAACTGACTGCCCCCGTCTTCCAGATCCTGCCTGTTTTTAATCTCTCTGTCAGCCTGGGTCTCTTCCCTCCCCGTGGAGCCTTGCTGCTACCTCTCTGCTAGGATGAGAGCCTTTTCATCTCCATCTCTCTTTTCTCTGATCAAAACAGTTCCAGCCTCTGTCGGCTCTGCTGCACACACACACACACACACACACACACACACTCACCGCCGGCTGCTGATGCTGCTCCCGTACTGCACATTCACACAATTCCACCTTATCTCTGACACACATCTACACATCCATACAATTGTGCAGACATGCTACAGATTGTCTCCTACAAGCCCACTGGGCACACAACGAGCCCTCCACGCTCCTCGTCCATTTCCCCGACACAAAACACCTTACCAGCTGCTCCTCCACCATGGACTGTGTGTATTGGACACAAAAGACGCAGGCGGCATGACATGTTTTGCCACGGCTCCCTTCAGATTAAATATTTAGGCCTGGGCTCCCCTGCAGGAAGAACTTCTAATTACTCTAATACACAAGGAGGAGTCATCTTGCAGCCCTATGGCTTGTTCTTTAACGTGGGCCAGGTTTCATTGGACACACCACAGCATTTCCCACTACACAGGCTCCCTTCTCTGTGACGCTAATATGGAAACTTCCTCAACAAGCAACAATGGCTGACACTGTGGCTGATTACAATTATATTGATGATGATTACATTTTTCTTTTGTGTCATGCATATAAATATGCCCATCCTGCATGAGCTGATAAGACTAGATCTGGAATGCAACATACCGTAGGGCTTTGAGGAAAATAATTAATGGTGATCTCTCTGAACAATTGTGATTGATTATTTTCTATGAATTAAACTAGGGGCTTGAATCTGTGCTCTGAATGGCATTAAAATGTATGGTTTACATGGTTTGTACTAAGCATAATTGCTAATTGATATTGTTTATATACATGAACAAATAAAATCAATAATTTCTATCCATTTTTATGTATTAATTTTCTCTCTGTCAGCCAGAAAACCAACTTCTACCTTAATTTGGCTAGTTTTCCTTTACTAATTAAGTATACTTTTAAATATTTGATTAGTGGGATACCTTATATTTTTCAGTTATATTCAAATATAATAATCAAAATAAAAAGTGACATTAATTTTATTAGTAAACGTACGTTTAAAAGTCGCATAGCTGCCTACCTGTGGTAGCTAATAATGATGAACTTTAAAATTGTCAGCGCAACACTTTAGCTTACGCTAATGTTAACATTAGCTTCACAGAATGACTGGACGAACTACTTCACAGGTCCAAATCCTGATACAGAGCCTTTAATGCTATTATCTTAGGGCAGCTCTACACAACATTCAGAGTGCATGAGTTGTTCGGACACGGTTCTCAACATGGAGATGGCTGAGCCAGCAGCTAGAGGCTTACAATGCTAAATCAATAAACGGGGCTAAACAAGGGCAACAGTGCTAACAGTGCTAACAGAGCTAGTGTCGTTGATCTCCGCAGATCCTACGATAGTGAGGGAATGACCTGCCTTACTCTGCCTCTGATTGGCTTACCCTGACATTCTTACCCTAACCCTAACCAATCCCACTCCTCTTGCCTAAACCTAACAAGTACTAGCCAATCATAGGGAGAGTGGGGAGGGTCATTCCTATCCTCGGAGGATGAGTGGTACGCTTCCGCAATGATGCTTTCCCGATATCAATGGTAACCAATGTATTAGCACAGTGCAAAGCAGCAACAATGAGCAAGGTAGTGGCTACGCACAGGCTTACCACAACACACCACAGAGAAGCTCAGATTACAGCACACACACACACACACACACACACACACACACACACACGTTAGTGGGACTTCATTCTCTGCTCAGGACGCCATTACTCCACTTATTCTTTGCATAGTAAACAGTGGTATGCTGCTATATCGATGTTCTGAATGTTGCACAGCCTACAGAAGCTTTAAATGATAAAATAATGTATTTTCTGTTCAATAGCTATCTGCCATTTACACTTAACAACTACCAAAGCTACAGGTTTAGCTTTTCATCTAAAACTGACGTGTGATTATCTTTTAAACATAAACAAATTTACCAATCAGCAAAAATACACAGCCCACAGCTTATGTAAAAAAATCTAAATAATACATGGTGTATATATCATTTCACTATCTCACATAATTAACATAAATCAGCAGCCCTCAGCAGTCAAATTTGTCATAATTGCCACCAACATTACCTAACTTAACGTGCTACTGTTTGTTAAGACACTGACATCATGTAGTTTATGATTAAAATACCTGATTTTGTGAATTCAAATTTGCTATTTTTTACATCACAGTTGAAATGTCTTCCTGCCTTAAAGGTCCAGTGTGAGGGAATTATGTGGATATACTGGCAGAGAGGGTATATAATAATGATAACTATGTTTTTATTAGGTTATTATCACCTGAAACCAAGAATCGCTGTGTTTTCTTTACCTCAGAATGAGCTGTTTAGATCTAAATATGAAGCAGGTCCTTGTCCAGAACAGACAATTCAAATACCGGGTCCAGACAGGGCATTTCTGTTTTCAGGTTTTTGCGTTGGACACCATAGTTCTCCTTTTGGTTGGTTGCAATCTGCAACCTCACTACTAGATGCCACTAAATGCTACACACTAGACCTTTAATGCAGCACATACATTTTCAGCGGAAAAATAAATAGCAATACGCGTAGTTTAATAATCTGATCTATAAACAGCCAATTCATAAATGATTAATTTTGCCTACATTGTAACTTACAAGACAACCTGGTGAAAAAAAATTATTAAATATTCCATCTGGCCTCTTTTTCCAAGCTTTTGAGAAAAAGTTAGTGAGGCCTTAAAATTCAGCAATGTTCCAATTTTCCATTTCAAGTGAGAAATAAAATGGAAGTGTTCCAATAGAAGAAGTAACAGAAGAATGTGTCTAAGCAAATGAGCGTGTAAAATGGGCCAGGAAATACACAGGAGAAAGACGCAGGAAAAATAAAAAAGAAATGAGGAGTTTGGTAACAAGGCTGTCATGAACATGAGTCCCATGTATATCCAGTATGTCCTCAGTGACAGCAATTGTCATTTGAAACAGGCACATAAACTAACAAAAACAAATACCGTCATTTAGGACCTATCACACTACAATGCATCAATACTTGATGAGAGTGTCTGGGAAGGATGTGTTCAACAAGGCTTATGTTCCAAGCACTCCACTATGGAGAGTCATCAAAGTCAAAGACACGTGATAGAATGATAAAAAGGTCAGTAACATTCTTCAGAACAAGGAGACTGATATACTGGGGGCAATAGCACCGAATGATGAATTTCTGAAACCCGGTGTGGTGGCACTAACTAACATATCACACTTTAAAGACCACTTTTGACCAGGGCAATACAAAAGGAAAATACATTTTGTTTCAAACACCCACGCAACAGCTGCCATCACTTTTGTCACTGGTTGACATAATGCATAGCCAGAGGCAGAAGTGAAACCTATCTACATATACTCAACTACTATCACTGAGTGCAATTTTATAATCCATGTACTATATTTGAGTATTCTCATGTGGTTTACTTATTTGACAGCAACTAATTACTTCATACTGTGCATCACCAAAACAACACCATACCCACGGTGAGGCATGGTGGTGGCAGCATCATGCTTTGGGTTGTTTTTCTTCAGCTGGAACTGGGGCTTTCGTCAAGCTGGAGGGGACTATGAACAGCTCCAAATACCAGTCAAATTTGGCCCAAAAGCTTCAGGTGTCTGCTAGAAAGCTAAAGGTAAAGAGGACTTTTACCTTTCAGTATTACAATGACCCAAAATATACATCCAAATCAACGAAAGAATGGCTTCACCAGCAGAAAAATAAAGTTCTGGAATAGCCCAGACCAAAATCAAATTGAAAATCTGTGGGGTGGCCTGAAGAGGGGGTGCGCACAGGAGATAGCCTCACAATCTGACAGAGCTGGACTGCTTTTGTCAGGAAGGGTGGGCATTTATTGCAAAGCAAAGGTGTGGCATGCTTATAGACTCCTTCCCATAAAGACTGCTACAAACAGAAGGTGCTTCAACCATGTATTAGATTAAGAGTGTGCACACAATGCATGCAGGTTTATATTTTTTCTTTGAATTTTTCCACCTAAAAGATCTGTTTGTTTACCAACCAAATTGTACATTAAAGGTGAAAAAAGTTTTGAAATGATTTATCTTGGTCTCATTTTTTTTACATCACGAAAACCTGGAATTTTAACAGGGGTGTATAGACTTTTTATATCCACTGTATCCTCTGCCTTCTGCTGAGAAGCCACTCACAGCAATTTAATAAAGTCTTGGGCTTTTGTTTGATATCTAGTTTCAGCAAAAAATGTTGTGCATTTCCTTTCCATCATTAGCTTGGTAAGTACACATTAGCTCAGAGGGCTAACTTGGCTTGTCTACTGTATTTTGTGAGCAGCGCTGTCACTCTGAACAGCCCACCAAACCACATTCAAGCTCTAAAACTATATGGGAAAAAATGGAGCAAAGACATTTGTATTGAACAGCCAAATCAGATTCAGCTGACATAACTCTCAGTTGGGTACAGCCCTAGCAAACAGATAAAATTAGCTCCACCTAGACCAGTTGCACTATTGAAATGCTGCAAAACATGTTGATGAATCAGTTATAATAAGCCAATAACACTAACATGGGTAATTTTACATCATTTTTGATCAAGATTACATTTTTCTGATAATACTTCTGTATTTTTACGGTGAGATTCTGAATGCAGGACTTCAACTTGTAATGGAGTATTTTTATTCTGTGGTATTGTAACTCATGTAGAGGATCTGAATACTTCTTCCACCACTGGACAGAATACCATAGTGTCGTGTTAGTTTTGTGTGTGTGTGTGTGTGTGTGTGTGTGTGTTAGGTTTCCTAGAAAGTCCTTTATGGTTATGCTCACAGGTAAAGTGCTATACTACACCTCTGCCTCACCAAACTAGAAACACTCTCCCTACCCTGCTGCTTCTGGTAAGGCTGATTTCTCATTAGGGTGTTTTTTTTTTCTTTGGTGAATCACAGTAAAAGCTTGCTCTGGTCTTGTGTCGTGAGCCCCGTCTTCATTACCAGCCTCTGAGCTCAGTATTGTGTTTGGAATATGACACCCCCTGTTAGCTACATTGTTGCTTTTCTCTGGCGTTATATAACACACCCGTGCTTGGTGGCAGTTGCCAGCTTGCGTGCTCACTGAGGGCATCTCTCCATATTCACTGCATTAATAACCACTGTGTGCACATAATTAAGCACAGATCTTAAATCACTGCATATCTCAACATCTACAACATGGATTTGCACAAAATTTTGTACATGCTTAGAGGATGATTCCTAATGATGTTGGTGATCCCTTGACTTTTCCATTGTGGTCTTCAGTGAAATTTTGAAAGTGTGTCATTAGCGTAACACCTAACTAATCCTATGCAACAGCAGCTGCTTTGTGGGTCACATACTAGCTGACTAAGAAGTAGCTGGGGATCCCCCAGGAAGAGCTGGAAAGTCCCAGGGGAGGAAAAGGTTGTATTGGCAAGTGTTGGTAGTGCTTTTTGTGGTTAGCTTTGGATGGTGGTGGTGTGTGGTTGCAAGTCACTCATCAGGATGATGAAATCAGCTCACCAGTCTGTAAACTCTCCTCCTGCTGACTTTTTCCAGCTAGTTAGGTTGAGGTTTAAATGTAAACAGTAACATCAAGGAAAAGAAGGGCACCAGCTGAACTGCATCTGGCTAGCCATACAGGCGTTGGAAAATAAACTGGATGACCTCAGTTTCCAACAGGATATCAGGAACTGTAATATCCTTTCATTCACTGAAACTTGTCTAAATCCTGCGCAGCACCATGCAACCAGGTGACTCTTTCTCTTCATGCCGATCAGACAAAGCACAGGACTCTGGCAAGAAAAGGAGAAGTGGTACATGCTTCACGGTGAATAAGGACTGGTGTGATGGTGGAATGTGAGGTGCTGTCAAGTTCCTGTTGTGGATCACTGCTACATGCTGTTCAAAGGCGGCTGTCTAGGAGGAGCAACCATGTAACCGTCTTGTTGGGGTCCAGTTGTATGGACAGTTAAATCATTCCACAACCAGAAACCATGGATTACCACAACCATCCAAAAACATGGACAGTTATAAAGCAGCAGTCAACAATATAAGAAGACCACTGATTGGTTGATTGATTGATTCCAGCGGCCGGTTTTATTTTGGATCTGTTTCCAGGTTGGTAAAAATACCCACATTCATACCAACCAACAAAGCCCTCATCAAATCTTACATTCATGTTCTCTCTTAGATAGTCATTTGCCTGTTTCTGACACAAGCATCTGCAAAGAGTGCACAACTATGGTCATGTTAAAGAAATGCATTCTAACTCAACGTCACAGCTGCTAAAAGGACTGACTGAACATGGTGGATCGCCTTAACCTAACTGTTCCAAAGTGTGGCTATATTTCACCAAAACGACTGTCAAATGCAACACATGACAAAAGACGCACCCCCCCAACAGTTTAAAACATTCGAAAGGATTGAATAAGTGGATATGGAACTGGATTCAGTTAAATGCTATTGAACCTCAATCCTAATTGGCTGCTCTGTTACTTTATTGCCACCATAACCCTGAGAGGATAAGCAATTTAAAAATGGATAGACTGATCGATGGAGAGATAGCTGGATGAATGGATGGATGGACAGATGCATGACCTGCATGTTAAATACTGAATCCACACAAAACCTCACATGTGGATAAACTAGAATTAACACGTCACAGGTGTATGCCTCAGTGAATTAAGTTAAGTTAAGTTGCAGTTATGGTTTACATCCATGTCTGTGAAAACATTAATCTTTCACACACATCTTCAGCCCAGCAGCACAGACAATCTATATAATCAGCACAGTTTCATGGTGGGCACCCAAGATTAGTGTCACCAATTCTGACCAAATGTCACCCCTTCTGCTCCTGAGATATGGGGCTCTAGTTTCCCGGCACAGCGCAGGGTGGCGAACCCCGCGCAGAGCTAGTTTTGAGCAGCACAACCCGAGGCGTGCTCAGTTTGGTAGTTTGGCAGACCGAGGTGCGCTGAGATGAGTGTGGCGGCGCAGCAGGGGGAGGTGTCAACAGATCCAGCTTGGCGCAGTGACAGTTTCTTGCCCTAAGGCTTCGCCAAAGGTGCGCTAAAAGCTCGCCAGCTGAAACCAGGTCTACTGTCAGCGCAGGGGGAGCGCAGCCGGTGTAAGCCGAAGTTTGGCTGACCAGCGGACAGTGTGCACACGTCACCAAAACCTCACAGGCAGGTTTCCAGAATATCAGGCACATTAACGATGCAATAAATACCCCAAAAAACACTATTCAATGCAACTATCTGCAATGAGCACATAAATGTATCTCTATATTGACTGTCCCGTCACATCTGATGTCAGATCAAAGGGGATTGGCACCGTTTGGCACGTTTGGCACGCATAATGGAAACCCAACCTGATTTGATTAACACAGCTGCAAACTAATGAGTTCACATCCCTCTCAGCCAACCACAAACAGCCACAGCATCAGATAGGGAGTATATATTCAGCATCTGTCATCTTAGAAAAGTCAAAAGAAAAGAAACAGAGTGAGACTGCGAGAGAGAAAGAGAGAGCGCGCGCATGAGAGAAACGTAACATTGATTTACAATTGTGGTGACCTCCTCCCAGGCTATCTTTGCATCATCAGCCTGTGGAGGTCTGCTCGCAGTTCCGTATATTCGGACACTACGAGCTTGGACCTCCCGGACCAAAACATCAGTTTGCTCCTGGGAGAAGTTTGGCCGTCTGACGCTGCTGCTCTCTTCTGCCATGGCGAATTGAGTAAACTCTCATTACGACTTCGCGCAGCGCATTTAAGGGCGAGGAGAGGGGCTCATTTGATTGGTGTGATGTGTGTAAAACCCACTCCACACCTTCTCTCCTCCCTCTTTCTGACTTGCGCAGGTAGGAGGGACGGAGGTGGGAAAGAGGAGTAGCTGCGCCAGGCGCACGGTGTGCCAAACTTGCAAAATCCGCCTGGCCACACCCAGTTGGCAAAGCCCAGGTGCGCTGCGCCCCTGCCTCACCCGGTCTGCGAAACTAGAGCCCATGATTTAAAGAAATGGCCAGAAAAGCATAAGCAAATATGATGTCGAAGGGAAGTTGACCATTAACCTTTTAGATATAAAATATCACTTCATCATAATATCCCTTTCGACATCTGTGTGAATTATTTTATAATAACCATATGAATTCTTGAGTTATGGCCAAAAACATGTTTTGTGAGGTCCCAGTGACCTTCACCTTTGACCTTTGACCACCAAATTCTAATCAGTTCATTCTGGAGTCCAAGTGGATGTTTGTACCAAATTTGAAGAAACTCCATTACAGTGTTCTTAGATACTGCATTCAGAAGAAAACGATGGATGAAAGGTCACAGTGACCTTGACCTTTGACCACCAAATTCTAATCAGTTCATGGTTTAGTTCAAGTTGATGTTTGTGCTAAATTTGGAGAAATTCACTCAAGGCGTTCTTGAGATATTGCATTCACAAGAATGGTACAGTTTGGACAGACGGACAACAACATAATGCCTCTGCCTACGGCTATCACAGGCACTGAGGCATAAAAACCAGAACCAGATGAGATTAATATTAGAGGCCTAAAACATCTGTTGGCTGTCAGTGGGTGCATTTGAGTCACAGGGGCAGGACGGGGACATATAACCTCTGAAACAACTGAGATGAAAATGAGCAGTGTTGATCCAAAACTCATGGAGACGTTCTGTACTGCTGCGCTCTGCAGACACATGCAGCAGTGGGAGCAACACAGTGCAGGGATCAGGCATCAAGGTCAGGTATTTAGCAACTGAGATATGAAATCCTGACTTATTTTATGCCACGGGACAAGAGACTTTTTGGATTTGAAAATCAACAGTGGAAAACCCAGCTTAATGTGAGTGACGGTTTTCAAAAATGGACCCATGCAGGACTCTGCTGAAAGCGATATTAGACTCAGCCAGATACATTGGTCACTAGTGATTGGTTTGGGAAAAGCGAATCCCCCTCCCCCACAGAAATCGATTAGAGTGGACACAACGTCAGACTGAAGATGGAAAAGGAGTGTAATGAGCTGTCAATTCTGTCCAATATCAGGCTACCACAAACGCATTAGTGAGGTCCAACATCCTTGTGATGCTGACTGTGGCCTGGTTCACAGTCAGCCTTCCGTTCATCCCAAAGGTGTTGGGTCTGTGCAGAGCAGTCATGTCCTTGGGAAAGGCATGGCATCGTCATGTTGAAGCAGGAAAGGGCCAAACACAAACCACTGCCACAAAGGTGAAAGCTCACTATGAAATATTGTATGATGTAGCATTAAAATTTCCCCACAGCAACACATCAACATTTCACTTCAGGCTACTGCAGAGAACCTATTAATCCTGCACCTGCCATTAACAGAGGCATCATGATGGAAATAACACACAGGGCTTCCATGCCCCCACAAGTCTACTCCATCCCCATGCCATCATACTCATTCACTTTAACACATACATGAGTGAATAACAAACATGTACAAGCAAACACTGACTATTCATTACAGTGAAACCATCAGTGCCTTCAATTACTATATTACTTCCTCAGACAGAGAGCAGATTATCTCCAGATGATCTCCTAACTAACAGATATAGAGGGCGCTCTGCATTTGTACTTCACTACAAGCAGGACACATCTGTCACCATGGATACTGATAGATGTTGTTCTCATTCTGTTGTTGAGTTACTGTATTTTTTGTGCTGGTCAACTGTAAATGCATCAGCATAGCCAAAACAATCAACATGTGCTAATAAAACTGAAGCCCCTTTTCAGCTACACAAAAACCTGCCAACACCTGCTCACAGCTGGCATCTATGGAAACACAATACCTGGGTTAGCGCCCTAGTTTGAGCCCCTTAACTGGCGAGATGCAACGACGCACCACCGCAAAGTACCATCCATCTTCATCCAAGCAGCACTCAAACATCAGTCAAAATTAGTCTGTGCCAAGTTTGAAAGAGAGACTGAATAAGTAAGAAATATATAAAAAGAAGTAACCACTGTAATGTTTTCATGGGCCTCCATGCTGCTTTCTTCTGTTTACTAAGCCTTTTCCAGCCTGTCTGTGACATCAAATGTGATAAACCAAATAACCCCCCACCACACAAAGAAAGGCACAGTCTGTCGCAGAGCCGTGTACACAGCTCTGGTCTGCTAGCAATGGGAAAGTCTATAGCCTATTTTCAAAGGGTTTACCTGTGTTCAAAAACCTCACGAACACATGCTTAACAAATGAATCAGACATGTCCAAGTGATTCAGTGATTTTAAATGAAAAGCGCAGCTGGGTTTATGTGCATGAACAAAATCATGTTTACAAGGAAGCAAAACAGAACTTTTCAATGATTCATTCAATATTTCTACATTATTCAGCACCAATGAGTCCTAGTAGAAGTAGTCGAGAATGACAAGTTAGTAAAAGAGCAGACCCTCTGTTGGACAGGTTGGCCCATAAAAAGGTCCAGATATGAGCTAAAACCCCAGTGGTCTCTGTACGTCTCTTTGTAGCGCTTTCTTTGTGGTGGACCCTGATAATTCACTTTGACTCTTACAGAAAATCATAGATCCCACTGATCCATCTGTTTTACTTTTAATATTCTTTTTTAATTTAACTTTTCAGTAAGTCAAGTAACAAAGTATGGTGTATGGATATACTACACTTAAATCTCTGCTTCCATATTAACTCTAAGCAATGTAATAATAGCATCTGTGCTAACAGTAGACAGTTAAGTTCTGTCATTGTTACCTGACTCTGCAGCTCCTTTCAGCACTATTAAGTGTCCCAGCACCTATCACATTGTTTTGGTTTAACGTCCTGCAACTTTAATGTTTTGGATCACTCTCACTGCTCTCATGAATCTTTTCCAAAACAAAACTAGAATTACAGCCCTGCGGTTGTTTGCCTCCACCAACCAGTCAAGTTGCTGTTTACATCCATGTCTGTCCGGACTCATATAATATACAGTATGTAGTAAAGACTTCAATGGAATTTACCAAAAAGCATAAGTGTATTTTTTTTTTTTTTTTTGCGTGGATGCTTCACACACATCATCAACCCTGCAGCACAGAAGATCTATAAAATCTTCACAGTTTCAAGGTGACACCAATACAACATTCAACCAAATGTCTCCACTTCTGTTCCTTCATTTTTTGGATACAAAATGTCCTCACTTCATCATTTCATTCTACTAGGCATTTATGTGACCCTTTGTCATAATTAGCCAATGAATTCTTGATTTTGGACCAAAAAATGTTTTGTTAAGTCACGGTGACCTTGACCCAAATCTAATCAGTTCATTCTTGAATTCAACTGGGCGTTTTTGTGCCAAATTCTAGGAAATTCCCTCAAGATGTTTCTGAGATATTGGGTGCGGTTACATGATGGCTTCTCATTTGGAATAAAATAATTCTGAATTAAATCATTCAGAATCAAAGTTTTTCCAGGTAGTTTACATGGGAGATATTCATTCCGAATGAGGGTTTACATGGAAGATTAGTTTAATCGTTTTTATTCGGGTCCGCACAAGGTCTGGGGCAGGGGAGGTTTCTGATTGGATAGGGGGCGGGGCAGATGTTACGTGTTTACATTTACCGGACGAAAACACTGTAGTCCTTGTTCCGGATAACAAGATGCTTGACAACACCATTCTTAGTGCCTTTTTCGGGCTTGTTTTGCTTTTATTCTTGAAGCAGCAGTACAACAACAACCTTGTTCTGCTAATGCTTCATCTGTTGAGGAGAAGAAGGGAGACAGAAGACTGTACTTTGGCGAATGGAAACCACTTAGTACAACGAGTCAAGTGCACGCTATATACGTCATCGCGCCAGAAGGGCAAGGAAACAAGCATGCGCAGAAAGACCGGAATGAACTTAAAGAGGAATGAGTGTATACAAGTGCGAGAAATTCTTTCACTGGGAATTAGAAACAGAGAATTCCAGTCCCTTAAGTCGGAATGAATTTTCAGTCGCATTGGCCATTTTCATTCCAAGTTAGGTGTTTACAAGATCACTTTTAATAGGAATGAACTTTCATTCCGAATGAAAAGGGAATTAAACTGTCCATGTAAATGCACTCATTGTGTTCACGAGAAAGGGATGGAAGTAAGGTCACAGTGACCTCGACCTTTGACCACCATAATCTAAACTGTTTATTGTAAAGTCCAAGTGAGTGTTTGTGCAAGATATAAATAAATTCCTTCAAGGTGTCCTTGTGATATAACGTTCACCAGAATGGGACAGACAGACAACCTGAAAACAACATGCCTTCAGCCGAACTTCCACAAATGGTGATGGAGGGGCTGCTGCTGCTGCTGCTTGAACCCTCAATCTCCACTCAGCCTTTGCATTGGTTATCATGAAAAAAAAAAAAAAACATGCTTCATAATTCTAATATCATATGTTTAAGACGTCCTCAAAAATGTAATCAAGTGATTTTTGACAATAAAACAACAATGTAATTACGCATGTTTTTTTATTTTTTGCAACCTGATAATGTAATCCCAGTAACATGTAATCAGTTACTCAGCAACCCTGAATATAACAAATAAGAGTGTAAGCACACTGGTGTCAGGAAGGCTGACTCTGCCCATGTGTTCATGGCAGCATGTGGATCCCGTGCTTCATCTGGCTTTCCTCTGTTGCCAGGGTGGGAACACCCCGCCAAGACAGGAAAACCCCACCACGGATGCAATTACACCATATTGATTCTGGTTCAAGGACAGCCTCTTTAATCACCACCGGCCCCCTCCGCCACCACGGCCACTCTCATATACCAACACACACACACACATGCACACATATAAACAAAGGATGATTAACTGCATTGTTTTTCTATCTATAATTTATCCTGTTGTGCTGCAGTGACCCCATTGCCCCACAGGGATCATTTAAGATCCATCTTATCTTCTGGTTGTCATACAGTAATGGAAAAGGTAGGCAGTAACACAGTGGGCAGGCCCGGGCTAATGCAACTATCTCCAGAGAAGTAGTTACTGATGACATTAGCTTGAAGGATGACAAGGACCACATAGGCCATAAAAGACCAATCAGCCATAAAGCCTACTTATGTGCTCTGCTAACTCATGGCTATCAGCCATATTAACTGGGCCACATTCAGAGCTTACCCACTGTGTGAACGCATTTCCATTTCACTGAGACAAAGCAGGGCTATCGGCTTGCCTGGGCTCATCATTCTGGGCTCAAGACGATAGTGAGACGATACACCAGAGGAGAGACTGGAAAAAAACACCTCATCCTCCTCCCATCCACGCTGTCTGGGGCGCACAAGCCTTTGTTTCAGTGTTCTTGAATGGCAGATATAGCTGTGTGTGTGTCTGTGCTAAATATAGCTGGTGCCTCCTCAAACACAGAAGCTTTGTGTGTGATGCCTTGGTCACTGCCTGCTGACAGAGATTTGAACTACAGCAGGGTGAACAGAGAGAAATGATGGACTGATACAATGATGACACAGTTTAACAGAAGATGATCTGATTAAGGGGTAAGCTAACATGTCAGTGTGGAGACATTTCAGTAAAAGTCATATCAGTCTATCTCTATCTCTGACCACTTATGTATTCAAGGTGAGGCTGAGTTGAAAATGAGTTAAAGGATTATTAAGTACTACTGAGGCTGCCTTTGAGCTCAAATAGTTGACAACTGCCTGTTTACACAGTAATTGCATTGATTACAGTCATTGCATTGATTACAGTTGTGTTTCTGGCCATCTGACAAATGTACTTCCAATATTCAATCTCTTATTAGCTCTGTTTTTGGTCTCCACCTACTCCTAAGGGAAATATGCTGCTCTTTATCTGCTAAATGCTCCACTATGTTTACCAGCCATGATGATTTTGCTGTTTGGTGCTGGACAGGTAATGTACAGGGGGTTTACTAGAGTTCTTTCAATGAAAACAGCTGCAAACCTAGAACATGTGGTTCTATTCATTATACAATTGATGGTCTGTCTCATCCCCTGGCAGTAAACAGGAGGGCTGAAGGTGAGCTTACGGCCCCCCCTATGACTGACATCGGGTGAAAGCTAAACTAAATGATGCTGCTAGGTCTGGAGTCAATGTCTGTCAAATATCCAACTTAAAACTAACTTCACTGCCGTCATGTGGCTTCAGCTGGCTTGGCATCAGTGTTTTGAACTGGACTGGAATGTGGAGCAAGAGTTTGGATCACCCGCATTTGGTGCACTTGCCATGACTGCATTCACAAAAAATGGGCTGCCCGTGAACGTTTGCAAAGGGGTCCACGCTGACCCTAATGGATGTGGTGGATGACAACATTTATGTCACACGGACCAAAGCGCACCCTCGGAGACACATAAAGAAACTGTGAATTGGCCTTGAGACATGGTGGATGAATGGGTTAAGCACAGGACTTTGAACCAGGAGACTGGGGTTTGTGTCATGTATGAGTCAGTGTTGGCTTGTTATTTTTAGACTTAGCTGACTTAGTATTTTCAGTTTTTATGATATGTAAAGCTGCTGAATTTACACTTTGTACATAAACTTTAGCAGAATAGCCAAACAGGGTTAATGTCACATTTTGCTAAGATGCCCATAAGAATATACGCCTAAGAGCTCCCCAGGGAGCCTTAATTGAGAAATTTAGGGAGAGCTCTGACATAGTTTATTTCCCGATGCCACTGTTTTTTTTTTGTTGTTTTTTTTTCTTATAAATGTATATTTACTTGTAGATTTGCACCGATTTATTGGCAGTGCTCAGAATTGGGCCGGTTTTCACATGATCAGCCATGACCTGCAACCAACCGGTCAGTCTAAAATATGCCGATTTAAAACGCTGGTCAAATTCCCGGCACGCCGCATGATTGACACTGTGTAACATCAGCAGCGCACACACACGCACATGTGCAACTCATGGCTTGGGCAATATGAGGAAATGAAACATGGGCGGCTTCTCACCTTAATCATTCAGGCACACACATCAAAAGAGAGAAGGAGAAAGTTGTTAATTGTCCGTGTTAAACTGAACTGCAGAGCTCTCACTGCTGCACTGTGCCGCTTGAAACTGACGAGGCACGTGTCTACGTGCCAAAGATACGTGTGTCCACGCGCTTACTGGCGGGCGCGTCCTGAAGACCTGTGTGAATTTTCCACAGGAGATATTTTTACTTTTTTGTCTATTCAAGAAATTACCCACAAATGCTATACACCAAGAATTATATTTTATTTATCGATGTTTTTATTTATGTATGCCTTTTTATTTTAATACTGTACCTGAAGTTACAGTTGAGCAAAAAGGAAAATGTTTCTTAACAGGTTAAGAAACATGCCACTGTTTTTGTTTGTTTGTTTGAGATGATTATTGAAAAGCTGGTTGTATCTTGGTTAAAATGTTCTAATAAAGCAAAGATAGAAAATATTGCAATATCTTGTGTGCTGTAAAGTGGTTTGAAAAAAATGAAATCGGAATCAGACAAAATCAGAATCGGCCATCCAAACACTCTCCAAATCAGAAATTGGTATCAGCCCAAAAAATTGTAATCGGTGCAAGTCTATTTTCTTGTATATTTAGGTTCCTGAAATAAACAATAGGTTAATAATAAAGCACTTGTCAACGTGTGTATTTATTCATGAATAATTGTTAATGATAATCTGTGTCTAATAAACACAATGCTGTGGCCAATCCATGTGTGGTGGCACACTCACAACACATTACCTACTGTATGATGACATCTTTGCATTGCAGCATTATCCCAGGAATGTTTTTCTGTGAAGCCGGCATTAGCTGTTTTGGTTAGAATAGCTGTCTTTTCTGTAAAACCAACATCTGAGGCTGAGGGCGAGTTCATAATTGTCACAGGTCCGCTCTGTATCTTTGAGGAAAGACTCACCGAAAGAAGACACTGTTCTACGTCCAACTGAATGATGGCAGGCGTTTTACCCCATCTTCAAGCATGGCCACTGTGAACAGCTATATAACCTACACATTTGCCTTTAGACATGGTCGGGCAACATTTGGTATGCATTCCTACACCTTGTCCTTTGGGCTTGGATTGTGAAGAGTCTCTACACAGAAATGCCTCTGTGTGATTTATTAATCTGAGTTTTAATCTATTTTAGGGGTTATTTTGTGATGGAATACAGTAATTTCCTCTTTGGCTCAGACTTACCTAGTTTCCCATATCCTTGAGTTCTGTTGGCCTCTTATCAAAGTCAATGTGACTTCTCACTGCAAGTCACTCTCATTAAGTGCGCCAGCAAAATAAAATATGTAGATGCATTTTTGTTATGTTGCTGCTGTGGCTCTTCATCATTTTGAACACCAGCTTTAAGATATTGTGGATGAGAGTCTTAATTAACATATGTGGTGGAATAAAATATCCCAACAGCCAACTGATGCCCCAGATAGTGGCTCTTCATCACTGCATCCTACATCACCACTGCAGAAAACTGAACACATCTCTGAAATGATAGATTTATATGATATTTAGTGATGTATGTTGACCAGCTTTGATACTGGTCAATCCCCAGATATTCCACAGTGGGACAAAAACAGCAACTCTCAAGGATAAACTACATCCCACAAAGTACATAGTTACGAATCCTCGAAAAGGATATGTATTTAACTGACGGTGATAGGCTGTAAAGGGCTGTCCGCACAAAGAATGATAACTATTACAATACCAATAACAAGGCAAGCATCCAAACTGATAAACATTCTGTAAACAATGGAGCATCACAAACTGCCCATTCCAGCTGACACCTAAATTCTGATGTATTTTGATTGTCTGTGAGTGTTTCAAATGTATCTGAATGATATCATTGTTGTAGTTGTGGTGTGGACTCCACCATCCCCTTGAGGTATAATGCAAAGATATATTAAAAGTTGCAGTTACAGTTATAGGTTTTGGCGGGCATGGCTCTTAACACCTAACAATTAAGCAAACTTCCTAAACCCTAGCCTTGGACCAAGACGTTCATTGCATGAACGTCTTGAAAACGAACCCCATTTTTCGTTTGGGGGTTCCCGGTCTAGACCGATTCACGTCTCATAGGCACAGATGTTAGGAAGGTGTACGGGGGTTGCCGTGTGTTTGTATATCCGTTATTGTTCAATAGCGGTTGGGAGCCAACCTCCCAACCGCTATAGTGGCGCTGTGGAGCAGTGGAAAGCCGGTGCACTCATTCATTGCAGGACAAAGAAGGGGTGAAGAAAATTTCAAGACATCCCGAGATAAAATGCATGTTTATTGAACAATAACGGATATACAAACACACGGCAACCCCCGTACACCTTCCTAACATCTGTGCCTATGAGGTGAGTACATTACATGTTTGATTTGAACGTTTATGGAGACGTGAATCGGTCTAGACCGGGAACCCCCAAACGCAAAACGGGGTTCGTTTTCAAGACGTTCATGCAATGATCCAAGGCTACCTAAACCCCAAAATAGTCTTCTTTAAACCCTAAAAACTACATTATAAAAGAATCATTTCCAAAATGGCCATTGGACGCACTCATTAGAGGAGGTGAAATCAGAAATTGAGGTCTTATTTTCCAGTGGAAATACAGTATTGACTTTATAAGTCCAATCAAGTTGGATATTTTTTTTCAAATGATTCAATAGTAAATCAGTAAAAGAGGTTGGGACTGACAGGCACACTATACAGATAGGCCTTTTCCACTGAAGACATTCAGACTTGTCTCAGTAGGAAACACACAGGTGTGAATAATGAAATTAATGATGGTTGCTTTGATTTCAGGGTCCTGGTATTGTGCATGCTGGCTCGCTGTCACTCTCACTGCAACACTTAAATAGAACAGAGCCATTATTAATGTTATTAGTAACACCTGTGCTTTCATACTGTGACAAGTCAAAATGTCTGCTGTGAGAAAGGCCCATTAAGAAATCTGTCATTAACTCAGTGAATGTATTTTACTTAAACTGTTTGTGTTTTACTCATAAAACTCAGATAAAGTTGGATAAAAGTATGAAATCCAATAGTGATTGCTGATGAAAATTACAAAAGTTAGTGTAGGGATATTTCACAGCGTTATCGTGATGTTATCAATGACATGCTACAGTTTTTTGTTGATGACTGCTTACATATTTTAAGCAGTCCCAATGAGTAAGCATCTACAGACAGTTTCTTTACAGAGAAATATAATGTGCATAATTAATAACAAGTTTCCAAGTTAGGCTAGTTGTTATTTTGTAGTGGCATAGGGGATATTCACTTATTTTTAAGTTGATGAAGCAAGTTTTTCCCCTCAGATTCCTGTTCAGACGGTGCAGATTAATCTAATTTGTTTGTCAGTGGTAAACTGAAATTTTACAGATTTTGAATTAAGTTCTGTTAAACTCTAACATGCTGCACCATCGTGAAACTACAGGAGTTTGTTGATGTTGAAACAACTTTTGGATATAGTGGCCAAGGAATTTTCTAAAAAGTTTGTTTGAGTTTAACAAACTATCACTGAATTTGACTTACTTCATAATGTTTGGGAGTTGGGCAACAAACACACCACCTAATGGTTATGACGCTGAAATAGGAAGAGTTTTCTGGGAGTGGTGACAGACAATTAATTGTGCTGAAAACCACATATAGATTAAAAAGTAAATTGCAATACTGTGAAACCAAAAGTCATTGTTGTTTTAACGTAACATTACGCCATTTATGTACAGTCGTCATGCACTGATGTCACCCATGACATACTTATGTCACGTTACATTACGTAAGAAATATACCTATTTTAGACTAAAACGTGATCTCATTTCTAAACCTAACCAAGTAGATTTGTTGCCAAAACCTTACCATTGACCACTGACCATTTCACATCATTAACTATGTGTTACAGTGTGTTTCATCCCTGCATCACTAAGGCTAAAGGGTGCCCTGTGCATCACTATGAGATGCTGAGGGGTGTGACACAGCCTCATAATGATGATGATGATGATGATGATGTATAGAAATACACTATCAGAAAGCCATATTGCTGTTACTATGTATTGGTACAGCATTCTATAAGTTTCCGCTTTTTAATTCCCTTCATGGTAGCACTTAATGTCAAATGCTATATGTACTGAAAAAGGGGTCAGCATATTAAGATATAGCTTCAGCCTGTTTCAGACTGCATAAATCTTAAGTTTGCATGTTTTTGTTTAGATTAATTGTCGTTCTTTTTTCTGATTAGTTTCATGCCCTACAGTACTGTCTGCATCATTGATTGCGGAGCGAAATTAATGTAGATTTGAATCAGAAACTGGACCATGACCCAGCACGTTTTAACTACAGTTTTATACATTTATCACTGCTGCTTATAATTGTTACCATGTGCATCAGTGCCTCTAACTGCAAGGAAGCTTCACAGCTCAAACTCAGTGACCAGTGCCAGCCAGCCAGCCAGCCTCTTTTCCCAGAGTGAAGGAGCTTTTTGAGATCCAGCAGACTTCTTGGAGGAGGAAACGCTCTGGCCAGTTAGTGACTCAGCCAGGCCTTCTACCCCCTGATTAGTACAGCCGACCATTGCCTTTCATTGGGACTGTGGAGAATAGAAAGCACAGACATAAATGACTAAATTGGCTGGCTTCCCGGCACTTCCGGCTTCATGAGAGCGCAGAGTCACTCAGGAGAACGGCTGTGACGTGGCCAGCTCCTTACCTCAGTCTCCATCCCACCCCACCAACTTCTCTCCTTACCAGCCCTGGCAGCCTCTACCCTTGCTCATCCTCAAAAACACTGTCATATAAGGTTGTGAAACTTGAGCCAGGAGCACAGCATTGTAATGAAAATACTTCACTGAACAGAGAAACTCTTCACTTTGTTACAATGCTGGTGGCAATTTTCTCATTCTGTCTCCCTAAAGACAAGAGCTGCGCTGAGATTCATTACAACCTCTGGACACACCGTTAAGCTGTAACACTATCAGAATGAGTTCTCATCACTTAAGTCTGATTTGCCTCTCAGTTTCTTTCAAAGTTGGAATTTAAAATTTCTCTCCTGGTAGAGCACATTGCCAGCATCGCTGCTTTTCTGTGCAGTAAATGTACTTATTAAGGTGGTCCACATAGGGAAATACAGAAACATAGACACAGTTACAATTTAATTTTCCATTTACCCACAATTGATCATTACTACCTCCACCAAGGAGGGTTAGTTTGTTTGTTTGTCATGAGAAATTAAAAAAAAAAAAAACAAAAAAAAAAACTAGTGGCACAGTTTTCATGAAACTTGGTGGAATGGTAAGCCAAGGACGAACCTTTTCAATTTTGGCGCTACTTTGAATCATGGGGCAAATACACAAATTGTTTTTCACTTTCATTAACATTGCACAATAGTGCACTTGGGCTTGGTGGAAGTCTGCGCTCTGTGAGTACCCTTCTACAGTAATCCTGCACTTGTTGATGTTAGCCAGTTGATTTACAGATTGTTTGCAAGACATGCATCTACACTATGCATTTCATATCTATACATACACCCTTATAAATGATTAAATGAGCAGTGTAGTGAACTACAGTTTTCCATTGTAAATGAGCCAAATTTGAGACAACCCTGATGACCTCAGGAAGTACTCCCATTGAGTGGTAAACTGATTTTAATGTGTGAAAATGATGGCATTCTCGTTTAAATACATCATTGATTTAAGGTTGTGCAATCCTGAAGATTGACACAGAAACAAAACATGCCAACACGCTAGTGTCTCAGTGAGGTGCACAAATGAGATAAATGCTAACAACAACATGCTAACATGCACAAAGTCACAATGCTAAAATGCTGATGTTAAGCTGGTATTATGTTTACCAGGTTTGCCATCTTGGTGTAGGGTATTAGCATGCCAACACTGGCACTTTACATAAAGTAGGCTATAAACTAAGGGTAAAGGAAAATGCCACTAGTTTTTCCAAGTATTATGTCATAAACATAAGTACTGAACACACTGTCATCACCTAAGTTGTTAAAATTTATCCTGAGGGGAGCATGAATGGCTGTACCAAATTTTATGCTGATCCATCCAGAAGTTCACTTATTCTTAAGAATGAAAATGTCAGCCTCATGTTGGTGCAACATGAAAAATCAGCTCCACCAAAGTCAGTAAAATACATTATCTCAGAACTATAAATGTCTGAACAAAGTTTCATGTCAATTACATTGAAATATTTCAATCTGGAACAAAGTGGTGGACCAACCTAATGTACCATGCATAGAGCCATAGACATGGCTAAAAATTAAAACATATTTATTGATATAAATTGACAGCTGTTAGGATGTAGTGCTTATGATGTAAAAAAAAAAAAAATCAGTCTCATGTTGCAATGTTACATAACAGTGTCCACATGAAATCAGAATGGCAAAATGGCATTAACTGGATGTGGATTTCAGGTCTAATTGGGCATTCACTACTGACTCATTAGCACAAGTGCCACTTAAGCAAACACCTTCATTTTGCAGCCACTTGATATGAATCACTCCGTGTGCCATTGACTCCATCTCTGGGGAATTGCATCTGAATAAAAGCATTGTGTCTGCTATCACAGACCTGTGTGCAGGGCTCACACTGTCCTGACCTCTCTTTCCAGAAGCCAGCACCGAAGCTCAAGTATTCCAGTTTGTAGTAACCTCTACATGACACAAGCGAAACATGCCTTGAAGGGTTCACTATATTGAGGTAAAGATAAAAACAAAGCGGTGGTATGAATACAGAGGAAGATAACCTTTGCTTTGAACTATCTGCTGCTTGCTCAGTTTTCAAAATTTGGTTTTAGTCTGTAAATAATCCACTGGTATTGACCAAGTTTGATGGATGGCAACCAGACCAATCAGTCTATCATGGGTAGTGTGTATATCAGTGGCTCCAAACCTAATTGCTTTAAATGCTCTTGGCTCATGGTCATGAGGTATGACCACCCCTGGCAAAGAGGGAAGACAGCCAGGATAAGAGCTAGGCTGGTCTAGCTTGGACCTTGGCTTGTTCCACTGCCCAGCCTGGCTGATACCCATCCAAAAGGAAGGGGAATTGAACTCAGATTCATGTTGGACCGTGTTCTGGGCTGACAGAGCACAGGACTCTGGGGAAACAAGAAAAGGCCGACTCTATGTTTGCATTGATGATGCTTGGTACTTAAATGTAGTCAAAGTTCAATGTGCTTTCAGTGACAACCACATCATCTGCTTGTACAATTCACCAGTGTTTTCATCGCTACTATTTTTGGTTTGTTTTTGTTGTGCAGAATAGAGGGACAACAAATTACATTTCACTGTGAAATCTTGGGTTGTACAATGATAATAGATGAACCTTGAACCTTGAATACGCACTTTTGACAAGGAATTATTGTAGACAAAAGGTCCTTTTGATTACAAATCTTCATTTTTGGTGTCAATAACCAATACATGTAATGTCTGTTTCAGTCACTAAAACAGTTCACAAGTTGTAGAAGCTACAGTGTTGGTGTCTGACCAATTAGCAGTGCTCAATACTACGAAGTCTGCCCAAACTATGAGAAAATACTACCTCCAGAGCAGGGCCACTAGAAACTATTGTCAACCATCTAAACTTATTAAGTCTGTGGTTCTTGAAATGGTTTCTGGATTCCTGGAAAAGTTCTTGCATTACTCATCGTCATTTTTAAAAGGTTAGAAGTCAAAAAGTTTGGAAATCTTTGGTTTAAATAAAACCATAAGCAATCCATTTCAAAACTCCTCTTGCTGCATGAACTCTTAAAACTAGGTGTTCTAGATGTGAAATAAAACATGATTCTTCAGCTGAATGTCCCATATTTTTGCCATAGATGTATTGAGAAAGTGTTCTTTTGAATACTTTACAAGACATTTTAAAAGATCATGGTGCTTTTCCAGGCTGATCATGGGTACTGTTTTCAGCAAGTCAGGTGTACATACTCTTGGGCAATACAGAGACAATCAGATACCTTAAAATTGATAATGAAGGTTGACTATTGGTGCTGGTAGAGTATTTACACAATCATTTTTTTCATAAATGTTTACCAGTAATGTGGATATATTCACTTAGTGAGTTAAGGAAAATCTAGGCAAAATCTACGATGATATCCTGTCTCATATCACAATATTGATATATTTATGTATTGCAGAGCCTAATGTGGACATAGAGTTTACATTTAAGTGAACTTAATATACACCTAAGTGAAGTCCTTGGTGTGCTTCACAGACTGTTAAATAGCACTTTGGAACCCCTTATCAAAAGCAAAATGTAATGTTCCAAAACACACTGATCAGCAACTGGCCAGGTGTACAGAGTTCTGAAAGTAGGCAGGGTTTGCTCTTTCAAGCAGCTATCCTTTCCACACAACCACACCATGAATGCTTTGCAGGAAAAGACTATCCCAAAGTATGTGCCCTTATTGCCACTGTTGTTATACATTGCGCCAAGCCTACAAAGATACACAAAAGACAGAGTTCTTGGAGAGAGAGACAGTGTGAAGCAGCAAGGAGGCGGATATGACTGCAGGGATTTCGGCCTACCTTCCAGCGATGCCATTCAGAACAGGTATAAACATGGGCAATGACAATCTGTACAACCTAGTTTGTTCGAAGCATACGCAAAACTTGAGGGTAAGGACTGTCACTTAGCTATAGTCTACTTGAAATGACATGTGTCCCACACAAACGCTTGCTGAGCCTTGCCAGGCCACGATGAAAGAAAGAGAGTCATTGTTGCTTCTCAGTTAAGAGGACACTCAACATTTGGCCCTGTATCCTGACAACACTGATCCTCTCTCAAACACATGATACCCTGATACTCCACTCCTCCTGTTTCAGCGCTTCTTCCTTATTCTCTCCCTGCCTCTCTTTCCGAACAGCCTGGCCTGCCGTCTTCCCAAGGAGCTGCATATGGCCCTGCAGAAAGCCTCACTATGCGTCCATGAGACGCTGCCACAGATGGTAAATGGCCTGTTCCCGTCTCTCTTCCTCGTCCTCCCGCGGCGCTCACATTCCATCCCTCTGGGCTCGGAAAAGACGAGCATGTTGCAAAATTGCCCAAAGTGGGACGACATATTGTAGAGTGAGCAGGAAAATGCTGCAGCAGAGCATCCTGTCCATTAGACCAGAAAACATCAGCACCCATTCCACCACAACGGAAATGCTACCTATTAGCACAGAGGGGATGGGTGGTAGTGATGGTGGCGGTGAAGGGGTGGGGGGGACCTGACAGTGCTGACGTTGTTTCAGGGAGAAGGCAACATTGAGACTTTGTTGCAAAAACTGCAGCTAAAGCTTAGCACACACACACACACACACACACACACACACACACACTGCCTTCTCCCTTTTCCCGCTACTTTCTTCCTATCCCCAGAGTCTCTCGTCACATCCTCACCATTGAGACGCACTGGGACTCAGGTGGGCTATCCACTTTCAAGCTGTCATGCTAGCATGAGAGCTCATCATCACCCTGATCCCCCCCCTCCCACCAAGAAAAACCACAACACACACACACACACACACACACACTTGTACACACACCATGCATGCACAATTCATATTTCCCCTGTAAATGCATATATGCCAACATGCCTGCACATTTCCACATCGCCCCATACAATATTACGAGTGTGTGTGGTATATCTGGGGAATACTGTTCACGCTCAAACACACACACACGCTAACAGAAGCGATGTATCCGAAGCAAGGGAAGAAGGGGGTGGGGGGGTGATGGCAAGGGATGCAGGACAAAATAAGCACCAATCTCAGCCTTCCTCTTACCTTCCAGGAGGAAACAGCTCACCTGGATGCCTCTGAAGAGCAGACAGAACGCATTCAGGCCAACCTCTCTCCCTGCAAACCAGCTCAAAACATCTCCCTCCCTCCCTCTCTCTCTCACACACTCTCTCTCTCTTCCCTCTCTTCCGCTCCCTTTGCAAGCTGGAAATGA
The DNA here is from genome assembly GCF_041903045.1 of Epinephelus lanceolatus. Taxonomy (NCBI): domain Eukaryota; kingdom Metazoa; phylum Chordata; class Actinopteri; order Perciformes; family Serranidae; genus Epinephelus; species Epinephelus lanceolatus. The sequence goes on from NC_135743.1 coordinate 38,177,510, forward strand.
TGAGATTGTACTATAAGCAGAGGGGGGAGTGAAATCTGAAGCGGCGGAGGGTATTAGGAGGCTGTGTTGTTTCTGGCAGACAGCCCTGTGAGACTGTGAGCTTATGGCTCATGAGGGACAAGGGGGGGGGGGGGGGGGAGGCTGCAGGTGGGGGGCAGCTGGAGGTCGAGAATGGGTGCGATGCAGCAGATGGGAGGGAAAAAGTCTGTCCGCGAGGACATCCTGAAACCCTAGAGGACCCCCGCTCTGCTCAGATGGTACAGCCCAGAGGAGTTTAAGGAAGCAAACAGTGTCTGCAGCGGCAGCAGCAGCAGCTAGCAGCTGAGGCTACAGTGATGCAGCTACAGCATGAATGTGTGTGAGTCTGAGCTGAGCTAAGCTAAGTGAAGATGAGCTGCAATGGACCGGGCTTGTTTTTATCTCCCTGACTATGCTACAGCACCTTAGATCAAAAAATGAAATGACATTAAAAAAATAGATAAGATAACATCAACAAAACTCCAACCATATATCTTAATTAAACTTGCCTCACCACACTTTGGAATAATGCCATGTCCTTCATCAGTAAAAATGTGTTTTTCTCAAATATGGCAGGAGAGAGACCATGCAGCACCTCTTTGGCAGCTTGCTCATGACCTTCAAGCATCTACAAGAAAAATTAATTAATCCTGCAATCTCTGATTTACAGCACTGTAGGAGATCAAATTAATACCACATCATACATTTCACTGACTCAAAAAGTACAAAGAGTAGAAACATTGTGCAAAATGTTTTGCCACAAGACAACTACGGCATGGACTAAAACCTTAAAATAACAAAAAGTCTCACTGACGTGCACACTGACACTGTATTTTCCTATTAATGCTTTTTTTTGGTACGTGATATTGACACCTAAGACAACCTGTGCCGTCTTTTTGAGACACACTAGGCTTTTAACTAACACCAGTGCAAACCCATCCATGTCAATATTTGACGCTGAGAGCAACTGATGAAGTAACAATATGCAAGTAACATAGGGTCATCATGTATTGATGTCACTCAAGTGACATATTTAAGTCACGTTATATTACAAATGTATTTATTTAAACCCAAACATGATCTTTTTTCTAGGCTATCAAAATAGAACACTAATTTCAATTAATTAATCACAGAAAAAATAAGGGGTTAAAAAAAACAACCAACTGATTAATCGCGTTCCGTGGTGCCCTTTGACCCAGGGCGTCAACGAAGGCCACAGTTGCTTTGTCACATGATGGAGGCAGACGAGATGATGCTGCTTGGCCCCTTAAATGGAACATTTACATTTAAAAAACGCCCGGATGGAACTGTTGATAGGAGCACCATACTCTGCAATTTCTGCAGTAAGGAATTTTTGTACCATTGGAGTACTGCAAGCCTGAAATATCACCTCAACACAAAGCATTTAGCAGCAAACCTGGAAGTGTGAGCTAGCACAGCCTCTGATGCCAGTGCTCGCAGCCAGCCTTAACGTGCCAAACTCGACAAGGCATTCAGACACAAACGGAGTGAGTCTACCTGTGGCTGACTAACTCCCCTGCAAAATGGATTACAATAGACTACAGACCAGTTTCAGTGGTAGAGGACAGGGGGACAATTGTGCCCAAAATCCAGCAGCTGTACTTCGACACATCTGCCAAAATTCATTTGAACTGAAATGTTTAAATACTTTTACAGCAAAAATTAATGAATGCAATTAATTTTTACACTACACTCTTGTTTGATACTTTTTATTAAATAATACATATTTTATTTCACCTCTTAAAGAGTAATGCAACACTGTCTGCTCCTCCTGCATACATTGAAAGAACACGCACAGTGGAATCAGAGTGTCAGGGGTCATGGTTCTGCTTGCTGTTATGAGGAGTAGCATGGGATATATTTTGAGATGTGCATACTGGACTACATCAGTGTCTAGTCATTTGATAGAAAATTTCCCAAAGAGAGCACACCAGTCAAAAAGTTGTCTTTCCTTTCCTTTTCTTTGATTCTGTGTTCTTCCGCCCACTGCTCATGCACATCAGTGTCTTTTTCCCCAGCTGCAATGAGCATCCCATAGAAAACAAGCAAATATATATATAATATAAATAAAAAATTTGGGGGAAAATGTTTCCAGCAAAAAACAAATGCTTTGTCTGCGAATCCTGCCAGTTATAGTGAAGCTGGTTTGTGTGCTTGTAATTGAAATTGTCACTATTAAGCCATGTTTAACATGTCTTTAATGTGTGTTTTGGGTGTGTTTCGAATCAACTACACTTTACAGCACTTCATAGAAACCCTGCTGCCTACCAGTGCTTTGGACGTGTAACTGCAGAGTGACACAGACACTGCAAAAGTATACGGCGTAGACTCTGCATAGAGCTGAGCATAAGTATATAGTCGCCTTAATGCAACGTGTAGGGAGAGGCACTAAGTTACTGCTTGCTAGCCTTAGCTAATGACGTTTCACAGGGAACTGCGCATTGGTTCGACAGCCCATTGGTTCGACATCCCATTATTCCGACCATATTAAACTCATTGTTCCAAAGTCCTTTCCGAAATCATCATGATGCCGTGTGGTTAAGGTCTGGTTAGGTTTAGGCACAAAAACCACTTGGTTAGGGTCAGGAAAAGATCATGGTGTGGGTTAAAATGAAAAAGAAAGTGAAAACACATAAGACGTGAGCCTGCTCTGCCTCAAGACGGTCGCGGCGCACCATACGCCCACCGCGAGCCGTTCAGCACCGCGGACAGTCGGACTAATGGGATGTCGAACCAATGGGCTGTTGAACCAATGACATGGACCCGTTTCACATGCCTGGTATACTAGGGCTCGAAAGGTGCAGACTTGCTGTGTAGTTAACTGCCACAATCGTTCTCACGATCGCTACAGAAAAAGGATCAATGGGCTAAGATTTTTTCTTTTTCTTTCCCACTTGGAAACAAAGCCAGGGACCTCGGATCTCTGAGCTAACCAAGGGGTGCCAAATGGCTTGGATAGCAGCCATCAGACGACCAAACCTCACCCGACACATGTTGGTGTGTTCACTGCATTGTCACACCGGTAAGTTAGAATCTAAGCATGTGTTATGTTGTTTCATACGCAGCATTTAGTAGGCTGCTAGCGTTAGCCAAGCTAACGTTAGCAGAGGGCAGCAAACAAAGCAAAATCAAAGCACATCCTCTCTCTCTCTCTCTCTCTCTCTCTCTCTCTCTCTCTCTCTCTCTCCCCACACATAGAAAATTAATTTTAAGTTTTTACATCACAATTGACCTAATTTTTTGTCTTTAAAATGTAAATCTTTCTAAGTAATACAAGTAATAAATGATGTGTGTTTCGGTGCTCATAAGGATCCACTCCACCTAATTTCTTTATTTTTTTGAGGTACTGAGCCTTTGGAACAGGGTCCAGCTTGTCTTGGTACCATCCAACAGACTTCTCCTTAGCCCAGTCCATTTTTTGTTGTGTTCTGTCTCGCTTCTCGCTTCGCTTCTTCTCTCTCTTACCAACGTAAACAAAACAACAATGACCGCAAAAATGGCTTTTGCGACCCACAATGCATTGCGCAATCACATGCCCTTTCGAGCCCAATAGCATAGCAGTGTAACATTGTCATTGGAGCCAGAGTCTGTGCATTAGTGATCCCCATGATATCAAGTTCCCACCTTCCGACCAATCACGTGCAGTGCCATTGATCATGACACAATGATTAGCACTCACAGCTTTCAATTAGGTAGCCAATTCCCCTTTTTATGGCATCAAATAATTGATAAAAACCAAAATTATTAGAAAAATGATCACTTGAACAAACAACAGCTTGGTAACAACTACCTAAAATGACAAAAACCACTGTTGTAAAAATGTATTTGATGTGTACTTGTCCCATACGCTAACACAGAGGGGGCGGGGTTTATGACCCATATTGCAGCCAGCCACCAGGGGGAGGTCAAGACAGAATGGCTCCATTTTTGGTGAGCTGTCGTGTCGTCCATCTTTATTATAACTCTATCATTTCACAGGTAAAGCCTACAGCAGTCTCCAGGGTGAAAGTCTGTGAAAGGCTGGGATGACATACTGAGGGAATAAACGCTGTGGAAATGACATTACAAAACATATTTAACCACATGAACTATTAGAGTAGGCTACAAGTAATTTCACTCAACCAGAATGTTTTTTAATGGTCTTTATCAGCAGTTTGCCTTCACTGATTTGCAATCTGCCTTTTATTTAAGAATTTAGTGCATGTACTGTTTATCAGTTATCTGAGTAATGGTCATATTCAGTGACCTTTTAATCTAAATTATCTGTTGTTCTGTTCTCACTCTGCTTGCGGCATTATACCTGCTCACTACCCCTCGTCTCCTATCAGAAGGTGATGTTTAGAAAGTGGGGACAAGAAAGGAGAATAAAATACTCTGTTAAACAAAACTATAGCCCAGTTTTTTGCTTGTATCCCCACAAAAGTTTGAATCCATTACAGATTAATTGAATCATCTGGGAGGCGGTCCACCACTGCGACACAACCATACAGTGTGTTTAACAGGAACCTTTGCAGTCCAGCAGCACTGCAGAGATAAGACAAGACCTGCTTGAGTTTTTTTTTTTTTTTTTTTAACAACTATGTCATTTCTCCTAACAACCACTAGGTGAAGACAGATGAATGTATGAATAAATACGTGAAAGTAATACTTCAAAAGCACCAACAGCAACAACAGACACACAACAAAGAGCAACTTAATGATGATTATGTTAAATAGAAAATATCTCACAATAAGGTTGTGAGAGCAGTGCAGGAGAAGTGTGTGTGTCACAACGTGTATTTTAAGGAGGAGAAGCTGCCGCCCGAATCATGTCACGCTCCGTCACGCTACCAAACACTAATCATCAGATAGAGGAGACTTTTCCTTTGTTCACATTCTCACTCAGTCTCACTCTCCGCTCTGTTTTTCCCTTGCTCCCTCTCTCTCCCCGTCATGGATGACCTTGACTGACAGGCGTGTTGCCACAGGAACCACACCATGTCTATTATGTTGTAGTGAGGCAGGAAGGTGTGAAATTCACAATAAGATGGCTCGGATTGGATCTAAACCAGAGTCGATTTCAGAGCCACAGCAGACAGCAATCAGTTAAAACCATAAAAACTGCAGCAGAGATTATTTGCATTTTAACAGGATTTAACCCTTTTAACATATAAACACTCACACATGTGAAATATGTGCAAGGGAGGTACAGAATTGTGGTGAGGTGGCTGTTGGTCATTCATTATTCAGGGTTGCACAAAACATCCTCCCAGCTCTGGTCCGGAAGCAGATACACACACACACACTCATACATACACATACTGTGTATGGGTCACTGGGGTGACTGGGGGGGGGGGGTCCATCAGGGGGTAAGAGGTAAGACAGTGCAGAGAGAAAATGAACAGCCTGCCTGGATGTGTGATGAGCAGAGAATGAGGAGATCAGTAGCCAGATAGAGGAGTTACAGGATATGGAAACAAAACAGGGTCTAAAATACACTTTTCAGCTCATCTGCAGAGGAATAAAACTAAACATCTGTGTCTACCAAAAACACATCTGCACCAAAAATAATATATTTGTTTCACATACACTGCCCAGCCCACTGCTAGTTATTTCAGGGTTTCCCTTTTGTTTTTTTAAAAACAATTAAAATATTTGCAGCCACGTTTTGATTCTCTATATTTGGAGCTGGACTGTTCTTTAGAAGAGCTGCTGCAATATATACACTGTTTGGGTATTCATTGCTCCATATTTTGCAGTGCAGAGCCTACTCTGGGCACAGATGGAGCAGCACAGCATCAGGCACAGTGAAACTTAAAGGGATAGTGCACCCAAAAATGAAAATTCAGCCATTATCTACTCACCCATATGCCGAGGGAGGCTCAGGTGAAGTTTTAGAGTCCTTACATCACTTGCGGAGATCCAAGGGGAGAGGGGGTAGCAACACAACTCCACCTAATGGAGGCTTACGGTGCCCCAGATTCAAACGTCCAAAAACACATAACTGAAACCACAAAATATCTCCATACTGCTCGTCTGTAGTGATCCAAGTGTCCTGAAGCCCCGACATAAAAAGTTGTTTGGAAAAACGTCATTTGAACTCTGTTTTTAGCCTCACTGTAGCCTGTAGCTCTGACTGCCTCTCTGTGGACCGCGCTCACTTGTGTGTGCTTGAGTGGGGACCGTGAGACATGGGCACCGAGTTCATGTGTGTTCATGTGCTTTCGCTGGTCTTGAGCACAAGCAGGCTAAAAACAGAGTTCAAATGTCGTTTTTCCAAACAACTTTTTATGTTGGGGCTTCAGGACACTTGGATCACTATGGACGAGCAGTATGGAGATACTTTGTGGTTTCAATTATGTGTTTTTGGACGTTTGAATCTGGGGCGCCGTAAGCCTCCATTAGGTGGAGTTGTGTTGCTAGCCCCTCTCCCCTTGGATCTCTGCAAGGGATGTGAGGACTCTAAAACTTCACCTGAGTCTCCAGCGGCATATGAGTGAGTTTCATTTTTGGGTGCACTATCCCTTTAAGTATTCATTGTGATGGGTCTAAAAGTTTGATTTCACTCACAAACAGCTGCTCCTCTCATCCATCAGTCTGATCTGACCAGCTCTGATCGGATCACCTCATCAGTTATCCTCCCCGCAGCTCATAAGGAAGCAGCTGAGGGGGAAAATAGGAGTTCGGCCTGCACTGCATTCACAGACCCACAAAAACCTCAGAATTTAGATAGGGGGAACAGATTGATACAAACACAGGCTCTCATTCTGAAAATTAAAATACAATACCAATACCAGAACTCTCTAAATAACGCCAATTCCAATAAAGTACTTAAGTCAATACCCATAATGTAAATAGTGTGGCGAACATTTTGGTGGCATACCCTCTGTGCTCAACTGCACCACACTACAGACTGTATGTATGAGCTGTAGCTGCTAATGGCTGAGTGTGAGCTTTGCGCCAGGAACACTTGTGTGCCACACACACAGTGACGGGGCTAACTGTTAGCATCACATGACTAACATTACTGGTTATAACGTGTCAAGCCCTTTGGGTGTCAGTGTGAGCTTGTTGGGACTGTTAAAACAGCTTGGTGTTGAACGTTAGCCACTGCACCAGGCAAACGCAGAATTGACCATTTGCAGAGAGGTTTGTTGGAACCGTTGAGAGGGTCAGTGCTGGATGTTAGCCGCTGCTGCCTATGTGAGCTAGTGCTAACCGGGCAAGCGTAGAACTGAGTGTTCACCAAGCAGAGTGGCTCCAAAGACGACAGCAACAGCAAGTATGCTAATCGGGAAGACAGGATGGTCCAGGATCAGACCCGTGGCAAAAAATGGATTGAATGCTGTTGTCATTTGACTGGAAACGAGAAGTGAGAGCTATGAGTTTGTCCCCATTCTAGTGTAAAGATGCCCCTACCTGTGATATTTTCTAGGTCCGCCAAACACAAAACTCACAAATAAAAAGCTGACAGGTAGATTAATAACATTGTTGGTATCCATGGGTCAAGCACACACATAAATGTGGGTTTGTTAATCATTTCTCATAAAATTATTTCCATCTTAATTTCAGTTTTTGAGGTTGCTTTAATAAAAGTTGACAAATGCTAGATTTCCTGAATACCAGCAAACTTTTGTTCCTCCTCGCATTTGCTGCATTGATTTACATTCTGTGGGCTGGGTGGGAGGCTTTGGTGGGCCATATGTGGCCTGCAGGCTGCCTGTTGACAATCACTGTTGCATATTGTTACAGCAAATCATATCATTGCTTACTAATACAAATGATACTGGATCATTTGAGGTCTGCTGTTGATGTATGGTGCTTTAATGTGCTTTTGAAAAGATGTGAAATCTGAGATACCATAGATTGTACCTGAACTGCACTGCAATGACAAGCTCCTGTATGTTGTGAGGAAACTCAATAATACCATCGAACATGAGGTGGTGAAAGGAGTGAATCTGACAGCTGCCTGCCTGAACTGTTCAGCAGCCAGCTGCTGTTTTATTCATGATATAGCTCATTATTATAATAAATGCTTTCAGACTCTTTGACTGCAAAAACCAACAGTGACAAATACACTAACACCCTTTAATATGTGTAATGAATCAGGCATGATATCCATGTAATGAAAGTATATTCTCCCACACACCACACACCCCTGACTGGCATAGTTCAGTAGCATTTTGCAATGTTAGCGGACAATTAGCACCAAAAGTGTTTGATTCAGCTGGAGTCAAGTGTGCAAACAGTCAAAGGCCTCAGACCGCACATAAACCAACCACTGAGATGTTGTCTCATTAAACAGTAGCCAGCGTGGCAGGAGACTCATATTGATTTTATCATCAGAGACTAATTTCAGTGGAATTTGGTCTGAGCTCAAGTCTGACTCAATGGCGACATGTTTTCCTCCGAGCTGAATACTTGCTCAAGGTCTTGTGTCTGCTCTGATGTTGCTACCTTGAGGGACTTTAATGCCATCTGCTTTAAGTGATAGGACTGTTTGAAATGTGATAATCTTTAAGTTATTGTCCACATTTAACACAAGAAGATTGATCACTGTGAATAAGAACATCCTGCAATATGCATGAGGGACCATAGTGCCATACTCTTTTCTGCATATTTTAGCAGTTTAGGGACTGTTCTTTATTCATCAGGGGAGGGAGGTGGCTGGGGTGAAGCTACAAATATTTTTCCTTGAGCCTCCCTGAGTGACTTGGGAAGATGCATGACCCTCCCTCCACCATGAATTAGTTATTAGAGTTTGAAAACCTACCCTTTGATGTTTGAAAGTTAAAAGTTAAGAGTTAAAGAGCTTTGTTTTTTTTTACACTCTTGTTGTGCATGCTGGTTAGTTTGTGCAAGCAGCTTATTTTTGGCCAAATTGTAAATGAGATGTAGACTAAAGTGATACTCATGAAATATCACTATCTTATGCTTGGATTTGGTTATATTTTTTTGTCTGACTGAAGTGTTTGTCAAACATGATGTGTCCAAGAACAATACAAAATTTGAAAATGCTGTTTTTACCTTCTTTTGCAATGATATATGGTGTAAATTTGGCAATTTTTAAAGAAAATGTGCCTTCCAAACACACGATTTCTTTAAAAAAAATGATGGTAAAATAGATACAAAATTCTGTTATTCAAAGTTGTAGATCCCTCCCCTTGGCTAGAATAAAAAACATAAGTCCCTCCGTAGTGCTTAAAAAGCTATTTGACATGCCTCCCAGTTTTTGCACCACCCCTTTCCCCTCATTAATAACGAGCAGTCCCTTAATGACCTTTACGTTACTGCTAGAAATCAAATACATATCTTTTATTCTGTTTTATTTAATAATGACATCTTTGAGTTTAGTCTTTACGTTGTTTCCTCTTACAAATTATTTTACTTGTGACACTTGCAGTCACTGCAGTGTTGCAGGAGTATTGGATACCTTGTACCTTTGCTGTTTAATTTTTCTACACTTCATCATTGAAACACATTTTACATGTTTAAAGTACTTTTACTTTAAAATAAGAGTGTTTTTTGTCATTTTTACACTTGTGACTTTTATGAAGATTCTGTCACTCTGTGCCTTTTTAATGGTGCCTGCACACAGTGCAATAACAACAATATTGCAGGTTCACTGGATGACACGCAGTGTGATATAGGCCTAATAAAGTCTTGGTGGCGATCTGTGTCAGAGTGTACAATATTAATTTTGAGGGGTGTCAGACTGTGTGACGAAGACCCACTGATCTGTAGCGGAGAGATGCAAATAGGGAAGAAAAGATGCAAGCATGCAAGCAGAGACATGTCATCAATTCTCTCCACCCTCATGGTTTAAACATTATTAAAAGTGTGTGTAAGGGCCTGGTCTGGGCTGGGGAACAGAGGGCAACATGGGCTGCCAATTTTGCAAAACAAGTTTGAGGTAAATGTGTTTTTATAGCTGGCTTGCCAGTGTATATTTTGCATCATTTCATGTCATATTCAGATTGGTTGGTGTGTAGTCATGGGTCGCAGCACAAGTCACACCATGAGAACTGTTGAGGTTCTAAATTTCAAACTGTCAGAATTTTGACTCGAAATAAGCTGATGGTGGTGATTGGTGTAAAAGAGGATTCCTCACTAAAATGAAACAAAGACATTATTGACTGTCTGCCAAATACCTAGAGCCCAACTGATACTAGATTTTGGGGGCTGATACCGATATTAGGGAGTAAAAAAATGTGATACTGATATATCGGCCGATAATACATATACAGTACATTATATGGGTTATATATTTGTACACACACACACACACACACACACACACACACACACATTTAGTGATGTGTAAATTTTACATTTCAATAATAAACTTTGTTGTTGAAACTTCATTGGTGATGTGACTATGATGACTATAAATTATCCTAAGCATCTTTTTCTACTTTACATTCTGTAGAAAAAAAAGTTTTCATATTGGTTTATATTGAACAACATATATGCCGATACTGATATATTTGTGATAGGCCAATATTAGTTGATGTAATCAGCTGACCAATATATTAGTCAGGATCTACAAATAGCAGTGAGGTTTTCGACGGTTTAAAAAAAAAGCACAGCTGCTGATGTTTTGGCTCAACGAACTGGCGACGTTCAGCTGAAAGCCGTGGTTGCTCTTAATAACTTACATAAATGGTGGCGCAGATAATAAAGAGGTGAGTAGGTATTCAAAATAAATTAGGGAGTCCAGTAGCTCATCTGGTAGCACAAGTCTTCCACATATAAAGGCTATGTCCTTACCACAGCATCTGCGGGTTCGATTCCAACCTGCAGCCCTTTGCTGCATGTCATCCCCTCTGTCTCCCCCTCACACCCAACCTGTCTTATCCAATAAAAAGCCATAATGATAATCTTTAAAAAATGTTTTAATTAAAATAAAGGTTTTTACAAGGACACTGTTTGTGTTTCAACAGCTGTTGTCACTACGAGCAACCATGATGCATTCAGCTGAATCACCAGTTAACACTCTCAGTAAAACCGAAACACTGAACAACACTGTATGTGTGCTGTTTGTCATGATGACTGAATGATATTTACTTTGTGGTCACTGCCCGAGTTAGAACAACTAACATTACATATATTTCACAATAATGCCAATAATGTTCGTTGACTGAGTTCATTTAATCTGAAAGTTAACTGTTGCAGTTATTTTCTCCTAAACCTGCAATTACATCATAAGAATCACAAATGTTTGCATCTTTATTTCTGCAACAGTTTGTATGAAAAAATACCACCATGCTGACCACCTGCTGCACACAACAGCACCAGAACTCATCTGGTTGTGACCCTCCTGACACTCATTAAGGCTGCTGGTGTGAAAAGTCGTCACAGTCATCATGTCGGTCGTCACAGGGCATTTGTCCAATGAATTCTTTCTTTCCGCTGCAACCTACATCATCCTTATAATAGGATTCATTCAGCAGAGTCACATGATCGTTGAGGCTGACTCCTGAACCACGACCTCAAATAACTGATGAATTCTATGACCTGGATATCCCGATTTTATTCTGTTGTCAAACAATCCACCTGTGGGTCCAGACACATGCCACACTGCCAGAACTGTAAACAACCTATCCTCCGTTTTTTTTTCTAGTCGCCATTCAAAAGACACAAAACATGTAATGCTGAATTACACGACACTTTCCTTTTTAATGTGGTGATGCAGACTAATAAAAATGCATCCTCATATCCACATACACATTCCAGCCCAAATATCCTACAGTTTGTCAGCTCACTCCAATTTAGAGTTACTCTCAGTTATCAAATCCCATTTTTAATACAATTCGGACTCTAATAGAAGCTTGAGCTTAGGTCAGGGTTGCTAACAGTATGATGGAAATGATTGACTTTCTTCTTAATTAAAACAATGAGACTTTAAGACCACAGTTAGTTTGGCTTTGCTGTAAACAGGTACAAGAACTGCCCTTCTTCTGTTCTAACAGAGCTGGTGTTCAGTGCATGTATGCTGCCCCTCAAGGTTGATAAACATTGTGTCATTTTCTCTTCAATGATTAGCAATTTTAAACTCCCAGGAATTATCCACACCAGTGATTTTCTTTATTCTGCGTAATTAAATGACTTCTCTGGACTGTGTGGGCATGTACACATCGTGCCAGATTGACATATTCAGTCTTCCATCATCAGCTGCTTCAAAAGCAGGAAAAGTGCAGGTGTAGTCCTGTGCAATGTCAGGGGCGGGCGATGAAACTGGCTAACCTTTATTAAATTGAGTTGTTATTAATGTTTTAGACAACGCATGCTTTTCTTGATATTGCATATTTAAAGATGTACCAGTAGGCCTTGTCATAGCAGTGGGTCTGTGAGTGTGGTGAAGAAGCCGGGTGAAGGGCACGCACATCCAAAAACACGTTTAGATCAGAGCAAGAATCCGCACACTGTATTAAAAGCTCCCAGTAGTTTTAATTGTGCAATGATTTGTGTAATCTTTCAATAAGTGTGGTGACATCAATTCCAATATGTTATCTCCATGACAGAGGAAAGTTCAATCAATATGTGTGAACATGAGCTACTCTCTCTCAAAGCGAAAAACTAGAGAAGTAAGTCTCACACTTGTGATGGCATCAAGTAAAAACTCTGAAGCTTCTTCATATGGGAGACAGATTTTGTGGATAAACAGAATGTTTGTTTTCTTTTTCATACTCAAATGAGCTTTTTTCCAATTCATTGTCAGTTAAACAATTCCAGACTTTATTCACACCACAAATTTGAATTTTAGTAGTGTAATTTTTGGATTTGGAAAGAATTGTTCATGTTTGCTAATATTTTTGAACTGTCTAAGACCATGGAAATATCATGTATGAATTTAGAAAATGGGAATAGCTCCCCTTTAAAGGAACAGTTCACCCCAAGATCAAAAATACATATTTTCCCTCTTACCTGTGGCGCTATTTATCAATCTAGATTGTTTTTGTGTGAGTTGGAGATATCGACAATAGAAATAAAATCTCAGATAAAAGGAAACTAGTTAGCAGTTGGCTTGTGGCGCTCAAAGCACCAACAAAACACATTTGACAAACTCAACAGCAACGCTGTGGTGAAAAAAGCAGATAGATATATTGTATGTGACAGTGTGAAAAAACCCCATTAAGTTTGAACACATGAAACTGAATAAGACACATATGATTGGAACCAGATGGTTTCACATGAACAGCAGCTGTATGTTCCCACCTACAGTAGGAAGCCCCTCACTGAGTGAACATCAACCTTGTGTTTAGTCAACAAGGTCAGACAGGAAGTACCACAGGAGCTGAATATCAGTACAGAAGTTAAACCTGAACTGCGAAAGTCCAGAGTGAGATCAAAGAGACGGGGTCCGCCTCAGGTAGCTACTAAAATGAGCCCAGTGTGTCCGCACTTAGAGCTGAATCATACCTCACACTGCCTGCGTGGCATAATTGGCTGTACACCCTGCATGGCCACAGACACACTATACTGTGAAACACATTTTGTAAGATTCTTTAAAGAGTGTGTAACAGAGGCTACAGAGAATGTGTAGGAGTGAGTTTCGGCCTGCTGCTGACCTTGACTCCTCCTTGTCAATTAAAAAAAAAGCTCAAACACAACTACCACCTACCTGTCGGAGAAAAGTGCCAAACGACTGACAAGGACAAAAGCGAATAATGCCGCAGAAGCACCATATCCACTTAACTCCAGCCATGACGGAGAACTGAATGACCTAGAGAGGATGAAGCACCCAGCTGCTGTACTTAGCGCTCCAGCTGTTTATATGGGTTTCTGTGTCTGTGTGTGTGTTTATGTGCGCATGTGTGCTGTGCATGTGGACAAATGTCCAGTGATATTCACACCCGTAGCTGGCCTAAATTCCCCTTGAACTCACATAGCACATCTGTGTGCTGTCCTCCCCTCCCACTGTCTGTATTAGGATTTAGGACCCTGCTGATGCCTCTGGCTTTCTGAAGAAACAAAGCCTCCATGTTGCCCCTCCATCACTCTGTCATTGTTATTCCGCAGCGCGCTCCACATTGCCCGCCACCTCTGGGCCCCGCAGATCAATAGAGGAGCAGACCAAATCACAAACACATACACACGCAGAGAATCAGAAACAAAACTGCTTATTGGAAAACATTTTGTCTCACAAGCTCAGCGTTGCAATTAATTTAGGGCTAATTCATAAAACAATAGGTCGGCCTGAGGGATGAGCCTTCAGAAAATTACTTCTTCATAGTGGTGGTCAAACAGCTCATCAGTCTGCTGTTTGCTCGCCGTGAGGGATAAACCGCAGCTTTGTGCCGCTGTCGAGCATCAGAATGCAGATCAGCAGAATGATACAACACGAGCACATGAAACAGGCAGAGCGACTGCAGAATTTAAAGAAGCACCATAATCCCTATTCATCACTAAGCACACCGCTCCAGGCCCTCAGATTAGCGCTTACATTTTACTGTAGCGAACCTGCACAAAGTGCCAAAGTCTGCTGTAGAAGTGTGACTTCTAAAGCTGGATTGACCTTGGCTTGACTCTTAACTTCTCGTAGCCTTGCAGCTTTTAAGACTCAAGTAAAGGAGAATGGTTGGCTGCGGGGGCACTGATGCTAACAGAACCATACCCTGCTGTTGAGAGAAATGTCTCACATAGCTTTGATTGCTAAAAATCAGTCACGCAGATTGTTTTCTAAAGGCATCACTGAGAGGCATGTGGACCGTGTGCTTTCTGCTGAGATAATGGCAAGGGCTGCTCTGGAAGAGACAAATGTAAAAAGGGATGGTGTGTGTTTACTGGCTGGTTGTCAGTGTTGCAAATGATGACACATTGACACAAAGTGTAGACAGGATTAAGGCTCAGCTCGGCCAGCAGATGGCAATGACTCTCCTACAGTACAACGAGCCTTCAAAGACCTTGGATACATAGATGGATAAAGTTCAAGACTGACAGCCGAAACCAGAATTTGGCAGGATTCTTTGTATGTATCCTTCTTCTTATGCCAGTGACCATAAACACTAAACAAACCAGGCAGAAGGCTACAAAGGTGCTGATATGCAGACAGTGACTGACTATGTTGCTTTCCTGATCAAAGTGGTTGTTGGCTCAGTTCAAGTGCTAATCTCTACAATATATTGCACCATAATGCTCCTCGTCACAAAGGGATCCCAAAATCAAGAATACATATTTTTCCTCTTACCCGTAGGACTACTTATCAGTCTGGATTGTTTTGGTGTGAGTTGCAGAGTATTGGAGATATCAGACATAGAAAATCTGCCTTCTCTCCAATATAATGGAACTAGATGGCACACAGCTTGTGG
The DNA here is from genome assembly GCF_041903045.1 of Epinephelus lanceolatus. Taxonomy (NCBI): domain Eukaryota; kingdom Metazoa; phylum Chordata; class Actinopteri; order Perciformes; family Serranidae; genus Epinephelus; species Epinephelus lanceolatus. Next base: position 38,192,839 of record NC_135743.1, read on the forward strand.
GGCTCATAGCGCCAAAAATATACATTTGAAAAACTCAACAGCAATGTCTCTTTCCAGAAATGATTACCCATTTACTCAAGATAATCCACAGACCTGGTTGTGAGCAGTTTCATGTTGGAACTTTTTTTCTTTCTACTGAACTACACCCAACTGTATCACTACGCAGAGGGAAGCTTGCTTCTCCTGCTAGCTCCATGCCCCCAGGAGTGCCTTCCTTCCATTTTTTTTTCTCCATTGGCCATTACAGTCAAACAATCCCCTGCGGCCCAAAAAGCATTTTCCATATAGAACACCTTATGACAGAGACATCAAACTGTTAATAGGACACCTCAAACTTTTTGATCCATGGAGGTTTTATTTTTGTAAATTTTTTCTCAAGCTGAGAAAAGCCATTTAAAAATGGGATTCCAACACATTTTTATGGGATAAATTTAAAAGCTTTTCCATGAGTGTTCAAGGACCCTTAAAAAATGTCTGAGACCATTCACAATATGTAAAACAAATAGAGCTTTATCATATAATTTGCTCCAAATATCAATTATTGCATGAAAATTAATCAGCAATCTTTACAAGTTGGTAAAATTCATATTCACTTCAAATACTTCAAACTCGGGCACAGTCATACAAGCACTTACAGTATATCAGTCTGGCACTGATTTTTAAGCATGAGGGAAAATGGAACTGATTACGCTGTCACTGTATTCTTAATGCATATAATGCCTTGGAAGTGGACATGGAAGGTTATCTATGGGAGACTATTGTAATAATTAATTTCATTACACACAAAATTATGTAACTTTTCCAAACTTTCAATGATTTCCATCAGGCCTGGAAAATAAAATTGTGTAATTCTATGACTTTTACAGGTTTTCCATGACCATGGGAACCCTGTAAAAAACTGTGACAACATCGCAATGTAAAGTCTATGAGTCAAGCCGGAACTCATGGGCGGGGCCAGCAGGAGAAACACTATTGCCCATACTCAGTGGGCGGAAGTAAACCCAGAAGCTAGAAACTTTTTTTGGCGCATGCACCTGGAGAGCAAATCTATTTCACTGAATAGCTGTCTGGCATGTAGTTGTCATTTTTTACCTATGGCTAGCTTACCTAGCACCGCTGAGCTAACTAACATTACAGCTCAGCTAAGGAGGATGCCATTAATGTTTACAACTTGCCCTGTCATGATCATGAGCCTCCTTCTGCTTTCTTCTGCACAAACGTATCTGTGGATTATCTTTAGCAACTGGGTCATGATTTCTGTAAAAAGACATTGCCGTTGAGTTTTTCAAATGAGTTTTTTTGGCGCTTCAAGCTCAACAAGCCAAGTGCCATCTAGTTCCATTATACTGGAGACTAGTTCCATTATACTGGAGAGAAGGCAGGCATCTTGACAGCTAGTATCTCCAACACTCTGCAACTCACAAAAAAACAATCAAGACTGATAAACAGCACTACAGGTAAGAGGAACAATATGTTTTTTTGATTTTCGGGTGAACTGCTCCTTTAAGGCCACTATGCTTAAAGTGAAGTGCTTGTCAGGTTATCAAACAGCATCGAAAACCCCCTTTACAGTGGCTGAATCAACAGTGTTTTTGACATTTCCCAAAACGGATACAATAATCACACCCACTTTCTGCAGCTACTGGCCTGGTACGCAGAGACATGAAGGTCTGCAGGGTTTGGTACACTCTCTCAAAGTCTTTTTTTCATACTTCACACCACCGCTTCCATCACTTTTCATGTGTGCAAACAAGTGTAAAACCCTGTAAAAGCCTGTGAGAAGAGACTGCCCAATGGCAGTGTGTGCCATCATCCCCATTTGTAGGACACATCTTAGTTTGTTTCAGTCACACTGAACTTGTAGCTCACTGTGGCCTGGTTTCTAACACTGGTGCAGTGTAACAAGACAGGGCAGGACTAGATTCAATGCATGATCAACAAAGCTGCATGTCTCATGACAGAGCAGGCTCTGAAAAGATTGACAAATGGCCAGTATTGAGAGCATTGTGGACAAAAAGTAATTATAGGGTGATGGTTGGGGGTGCACATCTCCTCCAAATCCATGCAGCCAAAAATGTGTTCCAGAGCAGAGGCATTATGGTGGCACTATCTGACATACTTTAAGCAAGTCTAAATGAGAACAAACTAGTATATTTTTCGTCACTGTCTTGCTTCCATCCATAAACACTCACTGCTAAATATTGCCATATTTTGACATCTTTTTGAAGGAGATGTCTGTGCTGTGCCCTCATAAATCAGTATGTAGGACACACACAGTCATATTCAGTATAATGTGAATCCTGATAATAATATGACTAGAGTCTCTTGATCCTCTGGTATTTTACAGAACATTTTTGTTCTCTGAGCATCAACATTTGAGCGGGAGCGATGGGGAAATACATCAGAGATGACATCACTCCTGACCCACCCTGCAACAGCCCAGAAAGACTCTTAATAATGACTTTACAGTATCTGGAGTTGGCCATATGAGGATAATGTATCACTTATTCACTGTCCACATCTAACCTCTTTTAAGAGTTATGAGTTTTTTCTCCAGCTTTTATCAGGGCAGGAAATTTAGTTATGAAGCATGGCGGTGAGGTCAGCTAAAGCACATATAGACCCTCTGTCTGGCTGTTGTTCTGTCATGTCTTCAGACCATAAAACTGCTTAATGTAGGTGTGGTATATTATCATAGGGGCCAGAGTTTGTTTCACATTTTTATGTCTCCAAAATGTCCACTTATAAGCCATCATAGAAACACACCTTGGCAATCACAGACTGCAAGGTGATCTGTCTTGATTTTTCTGGAGGTCAAGCTGACAAAGTGGGAGCCGGAGGGAGCTTAAATAGTAATATGTGCAGTCCTGGTGTGGAGGATTTACTGAAAGTGACTGCAGCCTCTACATGAAATACTCCCTGGTCTCCTGTGATGTTATAATTAGCAACACTGGTGTCCTTAAATAAGCTTTTCTCATGTTTTTATTTCTTGAACCCCCATGTAAACCGTAAACCCACATAGCATAAAATCCAAGATGGTGACGGCCAAAATGCAGAACCTGAGGCTTCAAAATGAGGATCCACAAACAAATGGGTGAGGCTACATCCATTATTCAGTGCAGTCTATTGTATAAAAAGCCAGAGTTTGGGAATAGTATTGGATATACTGATGAGAGTCAGTCTGTTGTACCACAGACTGGTATAACCAGGGAAACCTTTGTACTGATGTCCTGATAGATGAGAACAACACTGGGGACCACTAACTCTACACATCAAGATGACAACAGCTGGAGCCTAAAACTGTTTAGAAGACATACAAATTAACTAGAATTACCGCCTCATGGTTGTATGCCTCCGCAAACCTGTCAAGTAACAGTCTACACACATCTTCTCCCTAAAAGGTCAATACAATCAGCACAGTATCAAGATTAGTTTCAATTCAGTGTATGACCAAACATCTCACCTTCTGTTCCTGATTTATTTAGTTGTGTAATGGACAGAGAGGTGTATTTGCAGAATATTGTGATGTCACAGTGCAGCTGACCTTTGATTTTTTTGGATAAAATGTCATCAGTTCATAATTTTATCCTATTAGACATTAGTTATTTGTCATAATTATAATATGAATTTTTGAGTTATGGCCAAGAACATGTTTTGTGATGTCACAAGCTCAAGTGGGATGTCACCACTGCCCTGTTTTAATATTCTGCAAGATGAAAACTTCCCCAGAACCTGCCTTGTTACTATAAGCCTTTCATTTAGAATCTCAAGGAGACATAGAGGGAGGGAGGGAGGGATAGTAAAGCTTCGTAGGACCAGAGTGTGGTTGTGAAGTGTTTGTTGCTAGCTTGTCATCATGCATTTACAAGCTTCAGAATTGTATTAATCATCTCAATTTGGCAAAAACAATTTCATCTTCCGAAAGCCAAGACCCCCAACTGACCAAAAATCAAGATGTTGACATAAATCCATATTTATCCAGAAATGAGCTGTTGCGTGGTTTGACTGATTTTGATGGGGCACGCCACATATAATATCTGTTTGTTTTTTTTTCAAGCAGTAATTTGAGGACTTTAAGTCTCCTCATTGCTCCACACTGATTTACTTTTTTCCTCCGCTGTTATTTTTCATCTCGTCAGTGGAGCAGAATCGTAAGGGGTTTTTAAGGCTTTATTTCAAACTGTCAACAAACACCGTATGAGAAAAAAAACATTTGAATCTCACTCATGCAGATAAAACATTGAGAAAACAAAACAAAAGGCATTGTGATGGTGGAAACAGCTGATCAGTCATATGAGTTATGTTAATAGAAACACAGCCACTGATTCATTGATATGCCTGTGGTATTCTGAGATGACTACCTGGCATACTAAAATTCACTGTCAGTTTTTTCCCCCAATATCATTTTGACACATTTCTTAGCTTGGAAATAACCCTACATTAATTTGGTAAAAATAAGTGTTTTCCCATGGAACCCTAAGACCACAATCAAGCTGACCAAAAGTGTGTGAACTCTCTGGCCCAGAAAAGGCCCAGACATTTAAAATTTCCACTTGGGACAAATAACTGAAGGAACACACCATCCTTTTGCTCATTCCAATGAAAAGAAGATCATCTAAAAATGGTTCAGGTTATTGAAAATTACATTCACAGGGATTGTACACAGTCCTGTGTTGCTATAAATGTGAAGCGCTGCATCTCAAACAGCTCTCCATTTGAGAGGGAAGGAGCCTTGAATCCTCTGGCTTTGGTAGTGGTAAACTGTTGAATGACAAAGTGCTTTATCTGGAGCTAGATAAGGGAAGGTTGCAGCCTCCTGCAGATAGCAACGCAGCCACTGAGGATGAAAGACATCCTTTGTTGCCAACCCAGATTCAGCAAGGGAGCCTGTCAACAAAGCAGCTTTTGCTGGCTTTCTGCAGCAGTAGAAAAAAAAATGATTGTCATATGGCCGCCTCACTCTTCTGTGGGCTCTTTGTGCTGTTATGTGATGTGCAGAAGTTGATTTCATAGTCGTATGAGAAGTATTTAACAGGCAGAGTGAGTTAAGTGTGGCGATATGGTGGCTTCAGTGGTGATATGTGTCAGTTAGTCACCAGTGTGTCATCTGATGTGATGTTTTTGTGTAATTATTATTCAAAATGTAGTGATTAGCCTCCATGTCTTGCCCGTGGTGTTAGCAGTGTTTCTCAAATTTAAAATGGCTTTTTCACATTGACCTGGGGATAAGAAAAAAAAAGATAAATGTGTTGTTTTTTTCCCATCCCCTATCTCATCCTATACACACACACATTACCCCATAATATTTTGCCAAAACTAATTAAGTTTTAGCGTCTTTACTTTCTCCTGTATTTTAGCAAGGTAATCCAATAAAGAACTTTTTGGAGATACTAAACAGAGGTAACTACATTTCCACTTTTAGTAGTTGCAACGTAGTTGTTCCCCAAAACATCCCACATGGCACTACCTGTTAAAATTGGGGAAGAAACTTTAAGTAAAACAGTCTGACTATGTGACACTAGGTCGTTGATACTAATCATGTTATGGTTTATTGATGTTACACCTGTGTTTCAAACTGAATGTGGCAATGATTTATTCAGCTCAAACTGATACTGACTGCACCTTTATAATCCACAGTGGTGTGCCTATATGCAACCAAGTACACATACATCATGTTTGATTTAACCAGCTGTTTAATTAGCAGTCCATTTATTCAGCATTCTGCAGTCATGTCAGCATGTGTTGCAGTGCTGATTAAATATTCAGACTTTGACATTTTTCTGTAGTGTGTCTGGCACATTGCTGCAGTGCAGTGGTCCGGGGCCACAAACACATATCATCCATGTTTATGCTTGTTGCTTTGATTTAAATGAGGTTTGAACGAGGAGACAGAGCGTGCCGCCGCCATCATTCAAGGGTGATTAGATGCTTTAATATAGGCACCAGCTGCTGCACACCATTTAATCACTGGTATCAACATGGGAGCCTCCAGCTCTGTACAGCTACCCTCCGCCTACAGGAGTCTCCCTGCTTTCACTGCTCCTCACTCACACTTTCATCTTTCTGTGGAGAAGAGTCTCACGTCTTTGGCTACATCACAATATCATATTATTGTTTATATGAGTGAAATACTGTATTTGAAAGGTTTTTTGTTGAAACTGTCAGTATACTCTTTACATTTTCTCACTTTTTATACCACAGAAGTTAGTCTTTTCTTCCACAATGCCATTGTACTAATTTACAGACTAAACTTTTTTTTACATTTGGACATTTAAGAATTTTTTACCTATACGCATATTAAGCTGCAGTTGGTAACTTTCTTTGTCTTTTGCTGAATCTGTTATGTATCCACTAGATGTGGCAATCACAAGAGGCCCCAGATACAATATTATCATGATACATAAGTTGAAATACAATATTGTTGCAATTTTAAAGGTATTGCAATATGCTGAGTATTGCGCTAAAATATATTGCGATATATTGTGATTTATTACCTTTTTTGGACTGCAAATTATGTCCCCAAAGAAAAACTTTGTCAACATCAGTTTTATCTAATCAGATAAAGTTTTCTGTTGTTCAGTCTATTCATCTGAATTCGGACATTTTTATTGCAGCAACATGTATATAGTGGATTGAAAAAAATATATATATTATTCTAGTAGGCTACCAAAAGTTTACTTTTATTTTTAACTAATAATTTATATAATAAAAATGTTGATACTTGGCATCCGCGTGACAATACAATATTGCCACACAAAAATATTATGATACTGTGTATCAATTTTTTCACCCACACCTAGTATCCACACAGTATTACACAATGGTCCACCCGACCATCCACCATGGCTGAACAAAACCAACCAATCAGAGTCAAGGAGCCAATCATGTCAACCACTGCTGGTTAACTGCAGTCAAACTGCCAAACTAGGCAACAGTTTATGTTATGTTTTGAATTTGTGTTTTGGCCTGTTGTGCCACCCACCGCCGTCTACCAGTCACACAGTCAGTAGAGTCTCAGCATCAGTTACAGTTACGACTGAGCTGCAGCAGCACGGCAAGCAGCATTAGCAGTGTCCCAGTACATAGCCTGAGCAGCCGGCTCCTCCTCAGCTGTATCCTGGCAGCAGCGTCAGCAGTAGAGAAGCCGGACTTGCTCGAACGGTCCGCTGGAAAACCGAAGATCAAGGACGCGGTGACACGGCCCTGCCACGGCAGCCGCCCGTGGGCAAACAAATCAGTCTCCAGCGTGCAACCTCGAATCTGTAGGGGAGGGGGGGCGGACACGACTCGCGGCAGTATTTTGAATTTGAGTGCAGTAACCGTTTTGGCCACATTCTTACATACAGCGCCTTTAATGGTGTCCTTTTCACCTGAGCTAGCTCAGTCGTTCTTGGTGAGCTAGCAGAAGATGCACACTTCTTTCTGCACTTTAATGCTGTTGGCGGGTGTAGCTCGGTATACAAAAAAAAAAAAGTTCAAACTTGAAACTGTTCACATCAAGGTGTGTGAATTATCTTGCGTAACTGGGTCATGATATCTGGAAAGAGACATTGCTGTTGAGTTTTTCAAGTGTATTTGTTTGCCGTTCAGAGCACCACAAGCCGAGTGCTATCTAATTTCATTATATTGGAGAGAGGGCAAACATCTCTACAGCTGATATCTCCAACACTCTGCAACTACCACCAAAACAATCTAGATAGATACATAGCACTACAGATATGTGGAAAAATATGTATTTTTGATTTGGGGGTGGACTGTCCCTTTAAAGTGACTTCTGCCAGCGTGCAACATTAGTCATGTGATAACAAGACTGAGAGTCTACAGCCATGCTAGTGGCTCTGTGAGGCTGTACTTAGGCATGGCGGTGCTTAAAGCCAAATGCTAACATTAGCATGCTAACATGTGGAGATAAAACTATTAGGGAATTGATTGAAGAAAAAGTCAATAACAATTTGGATATCTGATTAATCATTATGAAAAAAATGACAGAATTCTCTAGTTAAGTGGTGGTCTCCCTCATCTTCTTTCATTAAGAGTAAACTCTGGGTTTCAGACTGTTTGTCAGACATTAGTACAGCTAAGGCTGATGGGACTGGCTGGTTTGTGGTCATTAGCTAAATTGATGGCGCTTGATGAAAAGTTTATTATGTCACATTTAGTTATGATTCTAAAGCTCAACCCAATGCTGTTGTTCTAATGAAGCAGACAGCAGGTAGTTTTCTAACACTTTTGTGTTGAACTTAGTAAATACCTAGACCATGAGATCATTTCAGTGTTAGACATTTTCAAAAATACGGTGGTGTTTTCAACAGAATGTTGTTACTGGCAGAGTGGGGAAGTCCTATTTAGAAAATAAGATTAATCATCTTGATAAAGTCCTGCAGCATACTTGGTAGCACATCTGAAGTCTCATTACAATCAGTTCAGATAAAGGGACTGCCATTGCCAATCTGTATCCAGAACAGTCAATTCTATAATAAAAATATAACCTGCACCATATCCCTTCATAACCTCAAGTCAATAGTATTCAATCCGTCCGAATGGGCAGAACTGGCCCAATTTATTGGTAAAGTGATGCATCAGTCGAACTTTAACCCACAGACTGCAATCCACCAACCACTACACAATGTTCCCATGTCCCTCTTCCATTTCTGGCCTTCTAAAAATGTCATGCTCCCTCTAAGGGCCTCCTCGGTCTACGGATGGGGCTGAGATGCTGGAGCACAAACACATTTACACATAGCCAAGCTTTCATAAGCACGTGCAGGTACACAGACTCACATAAAACCCCCAATATACACACCGTGACCAAACCATGAACCCCCCTTTTTTCATGGTTGCGATGAAAACAGCCAAATTTAGACAAGGCAAGAACAATATTCTGTCAAAGAGAAGAGCTAGTATTTATCTTACTGCAAAGGTCAGAAAGCACAATTTTATTTCTCCTCTCTCCTCCCACACGCAAGCCATTCATTAAAGGCAATATTTACCTTGACATTTGAGGCTGACATCAATTCGTTTGGCTCGGTGCAGCAGACAAGCAGTGATGGAAAAACACAAAGAAAGACCGAATTCTGCTCTGCTATAAAGGTCTAAGGATGGTGAATTCCTTATGAAGTGATGAGTTCATCAGTTTGGTCTGTAAATCTGTCCAACACCTTGGACACTGTTGATCTTGTGCACCTGTGTTGAGTGTTGGAGATGTGTATAGATGTTGCATATAAAGATTGCAATACTGAAATGTCGTTCTTTATACCAAATAGATGTACCATTTCAAGCCTGTTGGGCCTTTTCTTCATTACACTTTAGACCAGCAGGAAATTTGGAGTTAAGTTTTATGGCCAGGAATAATATTCTTGGTAACAATTCAGAGGCGGATCTGTTAAACATTCTTCCATGGCAGAAGTGTTTCTGGTGACCCTCGGACCTTTTAAAAACAAACTGTCCCAACTAGACGACAGAAAGGTCCTTCATCATTACCTCTAAAAGCAAGCATGGCCATCATGGTGGGTTTAAGATATTGACCCCATAATCTACCACAATGTCCATGTTTCTCCCTCCTCATTTCCTGTCAGCCCTCTACAGTCCATCAACCAACACAGGCAAACATTTCTTAAAAAAATACTCTGTTAAGGTTAGGTAAATCATAAATTGCTCGAAAAAGATATTTAGGTAAAGTTGTTTGTTGGCGACTAACAAATGCAGTTAAATGTTTCTGAAGTGACATTATATATGAGCTGATTTTGTCAATGAGAGGTGGAGGGGATGGTGGATGGCTTGACACCTAGGCAAGACGCCTGCCAAGCTTCAGAGCACTGTTCAAGACCAGCAAACAACAAAACTTGTTGTTTTTTAGCCAGCCATTGTTGTGTTTCCAACTGTTCCTTAGACACCAAACAAGGATGTTATTTAGGGACTCATTGCTGTTTCCTGTGCCTTTTTGACCACAAAACATGGGAGTTGTTTTTTTTCAAGCAAACCAAGGCTGTGTACCACAGTGCCACAAAAAGTTGTTTTTTCAGAGACAATGCTGTGTTTCCAGTGGTGATTGTGCCCCCAAATCTGGGTATTTTGGGCCAAAACTTGATCTTTTCTGAACCACAACAAAGTGGTTTTTGTGCCTAAACCTGACCACGTTAACCACAGCAACGCTGAAACACAAAGTCTCAACATATCCACTAAAAAGAAGAATGAATGCAAAGGTAATGTAGGCTTGATTTGCAGAAACCTACAATAGCAACATTTTTTCTGGCGACTAAGTTGTGTTGCTCCATGTCTGCTGAATGTTTCCATGGATAAATGTTTGCCATATTAACTTGATAAGGTAATACAATGTCCATGTTGTGTTGACAGCTTCCTGTGCTGCCCCCAAGAAGCAAAAAACATAATGCAGGTTTGAGTCTGTCGGTAAACTACAAGAAAAATTACTTTGTAAAGGTTAGAGATTGATCATGGTCATGAGTGAATTAAATAAATGAGTGTCAGTAGGAAACAGAGGACCCCTGTGACAAAGTCATAAGCTGTGTTGACCCAATTAACTATCCTGACCTTCTCCTATAGAGGTTTTGCAATGCCTTACCAATGTCATGCAATATGTCTGCCTCTGCTCCTGACAGACATCAGTCATTAGTTGCACAGCTACAAGAGGTCCTTGTCAGAGGAATATAGGGTGTTTTAGGCGTTTCAATAACAGACTGATGCTGCTGCTTCTCTGGTGAGGACAGACACATTTCTGTAGCACCATGGGTGGACCACATTTACATTTTTATTCCCAAATGCTATACAATTAGAGGAACTGTCAGATATTCCTTTTGTTGGGTATAATGGACATTGCACCCTCTAAAGGCCAGCACTTTTAGTCTTCCTAAAATTTGCAAGGGTAATGAGCAATCTGCATGACTGCCTGCCGAAGCCACTAAACCCACAACATAACCGTCAGGCTGATTCACAGTTATATCCCATTCCATTACCCTTCTTATTACTCATTTCCCGGGATCACCTTCCTCTATCACTTCTTCTGGTGCACAGTCAGGGCCCATTTCCTGCCTGCACACACCAACAACACAGAACCTTGGAGCATATGGAGGTGCTCCACAGCCGTCAACATGATGGATGTGACATCACATCCGACACCATCATCACGGCACGCTTCGCGACAGAGACCCACCAGGACAGCTCCTCATCCCCATTTGCATTTTAATATCTCAGCAATATTTAATCCATTAGGTTTCCTCCAGGGCCGATTAGTGGAGGGTTAATTAAAGACGCGATTAGACCACTCCAAATTTATAATGAGATGCTATCCCTGCCCCTGTGCTAGCACTCAGGGCCTCCTGCTGACCATGGTGGCTGAGAGAACTCATAAAAATACTCAGCACTACATCTCCCAGAATTACCTCTTCGGGACCCCAAGGCTGGTGTGAGCGATGGCAGAAGACGCCTTGCTAATTTGCACAGACAGTGCTAATCCTCAGATGCAGGGGAAGGAAAAGTTATACTGAGCAAAATTAAATCTCAGTATGGACGCCTCCAGAGGGAAGTGAGAGCTGAGTGAGCACATGGAGGGTTAACGGTCTTTCAGTTCACTTTCAGCTCAGCCATCACCCTCAGATTGGGAGAATTTCTGACCCAAGCTCTCGCAGGCTAACGCGCAGATTAGCCAGCAGCTGTCACAAATCAGATTGACGGAGCCAAGTAAACATGGCTAGTGGTGACAACTTGAACTGTGACAATCAGTCAGTTAGGATTAGCTGCTATGGTGGGAGTCATATGGAGGCAAACACATGCAAGGCACTCAAAGTTAATGAGTTCACTGAAGCTAAAAGGCTATACGCTAAATTTGGGCTCATGAAATGGGACAGCAGATCATCACGCTTATTTTTAACAATCATTGAGCGTATTCATTTATTCAATTCTAAGTCCCTTATCTTAACCCTCACCACTATGTTCCTGACCTTAGCTGTAGACTGCAGAAAAACATGGATGTAGGGACTGTGATGATGTGAGCTTCGATTCACCCTTCCTTTGTATCTTTGTCAGTCACTATAGAGGCAGAACATCCTAATTAGGTCAATGAGAAGAGAGCCTAGTGGAGTTGGGTCAAGTAGCAACCAACATGACTTACAGTAACAGGAGACATGTCAATCATGTGAACATGTCCCAAAACCTACAGTACTCGCAAGGCTCACTGTTACACTCTGGTAGACTTTGTCAACTTGACAAGTCAAAAGTTTACAAGTACCAACAGTAGGGTTTAATGTAACTTACTTTTCATTCTTTAACTAATACCTTTCTCTAACACACCAATTCTGCTGTTTAAAATGTATCCATTTTGGATTCAGTCCCCTTTCTGTTCACTTTCCTCTCAAAATTCAAAGAGGTTGATGGTCTGCTGATCCGCATCTCCTGTGGCTCTTTGTCTCACAGAGAGAGCTGTGAGGAGTCTGATAAATTTTCTCAGTGATGTCACTTGACTCAGCATTTGGGTCCAGGGGTGGGCAGTAAAGAAATACAAGTAACTATGTTACATATTTAACATACAAAATATCAGAAACTGTATTCCATTACATTATATTCAAACTGGTAGTATTCTCAACACAGTTACTGCCTTTAAAATAAGTTTGCTTGAAGGAATTACTTTATTTGTTTTGCTTTATTTGGTCTACCTAACTGAATGCAGTGCAAGCAGGCGTCAGTTTGATTGCACAGAACAGTTTGTGGCCTCAATGGTGGCTTTCTGATTTTAATGTACAGGTAGTTCCTCGTGGACTGGAAACTGGAAAAACATCACATCACATCAAATCACCATCACATCACCTCAAGTAAACAAATACAAGAACACACACAAACACACACACACACACACACACACACACACACAGTCCACCCAAGAAGAAGTGAGTAATCTTGGCTCTATATTCCTCTCCACCCTGGTGTGCTCAGCCACAGAGGGGGATGTGGAGCGCTGTCCCTTTGGCAGCATCATGATGTGGTGTACCCCTACACACACACACACACACACACACACACACACACACACACAAACAAGACCAACCTCCAGCTCCAGAAAAAGGGGAGAAAAAGAGCAAAGAAGAGCTCAGAGTTCAAACAAGAGGAGCACAGGACATCTTTAAGTGATTTTCAAACACAGAGCTAAAACACTGATCCGGTCCTGCAGTGGGATCTGGTGACGATCTTTAGACCAATATATACCAAGGTGACATTGGTGTCTAAAACTGTGAAATCATCCACTGTGGTCTACCTCTGTAATTCCTACCAGACCATAGGCAACTTAAAAACATGTAGTCTCTTCATCATTCTGTTTTTCTGTACCCTAAATCCTAACTTAAAGCCTCTGATGTGCCATAGCCTTTCATTTATAATTTCAGTATGAGTGTTTCTTGAGGGTCGGTCTCAAAAACATCAGCTAATGCTACTTGATCTACAAATGGAAAACAGAACGCTTCCAATAACTAAATTTTGTCCCACTGCCTACAGATTCCGCAGATCTGCAGATATTTGTGTAGTTAGGGGTTTAACTCTGCTTTACAGCACTACTAAATCTACAAGACCTTAAAAGCAGCAGAGAGTTTTACCACTCCACCATCGTCCACAAAAAACATTTTTTACTGATGTGTGCTCTCAAATTATTTTAAATATATATTAAATTATTTATTTGTGTGGATGAATTCATAGAAAAGTAGAAAGTAGAAAGTTTGTGACCCAGCTGGTATGTTGGAAACAGTCGAGCCAAAACAAAGCAACGCCCACCAGCCAGTAGGAGTGTAACAATACATTGATCTGAAAATGATATATCAGCGATCAACAATCCAATATTATCAATGCAAAGTGAAAACATCGATACATATTGTCACCTTTAAGATATACCATCATTCTGAAATTGCCATGGCACATCTGTGTCACCATTTCTGTCCAAGCACACCACCTTACGAAACATTCAAATAGAGCTGACAGCCTAGAGCCAGGCAGACAATGGTGAGCATCTTAAAAAAAGACAGTGAGGATATTTACTGAAGTGTTGATGTTTTCGCTGTGAACTTGAAGCTTCCAGTCAAAAGTTAGATGTTAGCACAAAGTTAAACTGCGCCTTTAAACATGGAAGATTTATTCACAATGATATATATTATTATATATATTTTTTGCAATTTGCATGTATTTGCAAGTCACACTGGTGCTCCATGATCGCAAAATATGACTTAACAGTCGTGGTCTGGAGCCCTGCAGGTACAAAAACACACGCTTTGTCTGCTAACACTATCGTCAATCTCATTAAGTTAAACTGTTACCGCAGAGCCATTAAACATGATAATATATAGGATACAAAGACACGCTTCGCCCTGTTCACACATTGTTGCTCAGGGAAAAGTGGATGGGCTGTGGACTGTGTCTTACGTATCATATGTTCTTTGTGTGTGTGTGTGTGTGTGTCTGTGAGAGGGAGAGAACCAGAGAACCGAAACTCAAGCAAGTCTAACGCTGGTGACTTAAAACAATGATGTGACCATTTATAATTGATGTTCACGATATAGTCATTTAGTACATTGCACGTGGAACAAGCCGTGATACGCTGATTCAATATTCAATATACCGCACATCCCAACATAATCGAAATGAAATCGTATGATGGCAGACTTTGTGATATTAACAAACTTCATATCATTGCCCAAATAATCTATATCATATTGATAAAACTTGCGATTTACACCCCTACCAACTGGACCAACTTTCTCATTTTACAGCTAAACAGTACACTAAAATATGTTTCTGGAAACACTTGAGAGAAATGGGCAACGCAGTAACAGAATCTTGATTAATATTTGATCAGCGCTGCCTAGTTTTACAGTTTGAACACATTTCATGAGCAGTGATTGACATGATGGATGGCTGTGAGCCAACTCCTCAGCTCGGATTGGTTGTTTTCATTCATGCAATTACCATAGGAAGATTGTCTCATGTAATACTGTATGGGTATCTTGACAGGTTCAGCAAATATGACAAGTTGTTTTTATAAAAGTTACAAACTACAGCTTTAAACATAAATAAAAAATACATATTCTTGTCTTCATTATGTTCTCTTATATATACTAATGCAATTAGTTATTATTATATTATATATAATAATGCAAGGGTGTGGATCAAGTAGCTGAAGCAAGAATTAGTCATTTGTGCTCAATATTATTATTATTTTTGTCCCTTTGACACCTGCTGGGCTCTTTCTAATTTATGTTCTTGATTTTTACTGAACTGACAGCACACTCATCATGGTGCTCTGATAAAGGCTTGTTTGCAAAAAAGCATAAAACTCTCATGCGCGCTCTCTCTCAGGGGAACCAACCTCAAAGTTGAGGACACTATTTCAGTGATTATGACAAACTGCATAAACAGAATATTCTAAGAGAAGCACGTATAAAAATGGCCACATTAAAATGGGGAATGTTGTCTCAAAAAACAGACAACTGGCAGCTTTAGTAACACCAAAACCACATGTCAGTTGAACCCTGCCGCTAACACTTGGTAACATGAACACATATAGAAAGAACATACAACCCACACAGTGATGCTGCCTGCCTGGCTGCTTCAGATGCTAGCACCCAGGGGAGCCCCTGCACAGCTTACTGCAACAACATTATGGGATGTTATATTAAGAACAGAGTGGTTTACTTTATTCTATATGCACGTTCACTGCTGACTCCCATCAGACCTGCACTGCAATATTTGGAATTCATTTCAGAGGTGTAAATGTGATGAGTGATTGCATATCCCACACTGGCTGAACTCTATTAGACATTCAACACTGCGCTATATTCAGGTGATCACTACCTCTAAACAAGTGCAGGAGTCAAAGGTTACAGCTGACAACACAGATCTCCCTCAGGCCTGCTGGATGAGAAATTCTCCCATACTGTAATGCTGCTACGATCAATCAGACACTGATTGTCTCTCTGTAGGCCTGATTGAAGAGAGCCAGGTATCAGCTGGATGCTACAGAGGCTGGCACAGGATCAAGCATGCAGCTTAGGCAGCAGTATGCTAACAACAGCGTCCAGCTTGAGTGTGTTTTATGTGAATAAAATGAAAATCCTTTATAACGTTTAATTGCAATAAGCTTTAAACTCAGACACAGGGAAAATACTTCCATTTGTCACTACTGTTCCTCTGACCAAGTCAAGACAATCCCATTCTACTTCAGTATTTAAATGTGCCTTTTCTACTACAGCTGACATTTTTCAAAATGGAAGTGACTGATAGCGTGTAAAGAGGCTTATATTAGAAGCACAGCGTGAGTAAATGTGTGAATTCCTGGCTGTGATTACTGCCAGACAGTTCTGAGAGCAATACTCAATATGCTAGTCAGAGCGTGACCTCACACAATCACACTTCGCGGGGGTATAAAAGAAGCGAATGAAATAAAAAATAAATAAATAAAAAAATTAAACAAAAAAATAAAACATAGGGGGCCATAGCTTGTTGTAATCCTCTGCTAGGTAGCAGGCTGACGTCGTGCCACCGGCTGGAAATGTTGTGTCTGAGATATGACAGTGACAATGAGTGTCTGACAATAGCTATCTGATATGTATTGTGTCCGCAATTACAGACTGCGCAGAGGCTGCCTGTCCTTCAGCGGTTACAGAGTGTCTGGTGCCGGTGGTGATTGAGGATGAACACTGCAGTCATGTGAAGTCCTCCACAATGCAATCACATCAAAGGACCTTTGTTTGAAAGGTGTTCATGAGCCCTGTCCTCTGTAGTCATTTAGGGTTTAACCACTGCCTTTTTATTTCTGTGCTGAAACTACGGAAGATATGTTAGCATTCTATATCTTTTTATTCATTTCTATTGACTATTTTCATGGCACAAAATCCATGTTTTTATATCTGTGTCTCATTTTATCATCAGGCTTAAAAAGCCTTTGAAATAGCATTTAGTCCCTGAAACACTAGATAGTGGATACCAGTGGTGGAAGAAGTACTCTAGTAATACTACAGTATAGAAATACTCTGCCACAAGAATAAGTACAAAAGTATGAGCCTCCAAATATACAGTACCAGAAGTAAAAGTACTCTTAATGTAGAACAGTTCACTAAGAATAATATATATCCTATGAATGAATAATAATCATTGATATATTAATGTGTTCATCACTTTAACAATGAAGCTAGTAAATGTGTGGCTCACTTGTTTCATTGCTGGGTAGTTATCAAGCCTTTTTTTAATACTTCTTTTTTGTCAAAATTGTAGTCCCCTACCAAGATCTCATTATCTCAAAAAACAAAAACAAGCAAAACAAACAAAGAAAATAATAATAAAATGGATATGACACAAGATATTCACAAGATATCCTATGTCTTTTCTTTATCCCTTTTTTGCTTTCGTCCCTTCTCCTTGAAAGAAACGTTCTGGGACACTGAGTCAATTTCAGCCTGTTACATGCATTGTCTGATTTCAAAATACACTTCCATTTTCACAGGATATGTACTGTATCCACACAGTCTCTTTCAAAATGAACGCAGTATGTCAATACAACAACACAAATTGACTTTTTTTTTCCTTCAACAACAAAAGCATGTGGTAACATTCAGCCAACAAATGCATGTGGTTGGATTTAGGAAAAAACATGGTTTACGACCATAGTAGGCTATGGCCATTCCCATGTAGCTTGTGTTTATTTGTGCTAACTGGCTAATGTTAGCATGCTGACATGCTAAACTAAGATCGTGAACATGATAAACATCAGCCTGTTACCATTATCATTGTGAGCATGGTGGTGTTAGCATTTAGCTCAAATGTGCTTCCAGCATGGCTGTTCCTTGGTAAATCACTGACATGATTAATCAGTCATTAAGATTGTAACTAATTTATATTTTGTTGATTGTAAGCACTATACTTGAGTTGTACTTTGTATTTTATATTGTCAAAAGCATTTTTAAACATATCAAACAAATATCACTATGTTAGTCTTGGAAATCTCTCATGAACATGGCGTTCGTGGCCCCGATGCTGAGAAACTCTGAAACAAAAAGTCATCATTGACAATGACACATCAATACAAAGGTTAAACCATAAAATGACCCAATCTTGTCTGAAAGCCATTCTTAAACCCCTAACCTGCCATTTCTAATCATCATGCTGTTACTGTGTCCGATCTGCTATCGTCATTCCATGTGACCTCTGACCCTGACTATTTTCTGGAGGATGCGGCTAAAAGACACAAGCTGAGGGTCTAATCATGTGGGTGGACTGTTTGTACAAAGTAGAGAGGGTGACATGGAAAGGTAACATTCCACAGCAAGGTGATCTGATCCAAGTTGCAAGTAGGGAAGACTCAATGACCGCCACAACGTTCTCCAGGCTGCAGGGTGAACTGCCTCCATCCCACCTCAACCCATCTCACTCTTTCATCAGAGGTCTTTCATCTCTGCTGATTTACAGGTTGATAGGTCCTAATGCTTTTTCTCCTCCTCCACAGTCATCTCTGGTGCTCTCTGGCTCAACTCTTTATTGAATTTATGTCAAGCTTTACATCCACGACCATGTTGGACATAAAAGCCAGCAGATCTTCAAAATGATAACCAGAGAGTGCTTTAATCAACAGCTTTTCACTTTGTCATTTCAGGGAATGTTATCAACGCGCCACATTGATTGGAATTTTCAAAGCCGTCAAAATAAGCGTTGGTAATTGAACTTCAACCAGAAAAAAATCAATTGAAAGGGGCCCTGCCTTTGCGGTTTTGCCCTCTATGCATGCTAATTTTCTATCGGGAAATGCTTCAGCCAATAGCCAGACACATTTCTGACCTTGTTCCTAGAAGAGGAGGGAAATCTGCATATGCATTCTCCCTACACCGTAAACAGACAGTATGAAAACAGACAGAGCATATGCTGCTGACCGCATTTCTAAATTCATAAGGGCTTTATGGTCTGAGCGATGTTTGCTAAATGTGATCAAAACTGTCATTCACCCTGTGAGGCAGTCTCACAAGGGAAAACACATCAAAAACCACGTCAGCCATTTTGTCCACTCTGATTCTTCTTTAGCTTCAATCTTCAGATGAGCTCAGGATGAGCGTGGGAGGTCAAAATTCAATCATCTGTTTGTGTGTTCAAGTATGATAATATAATAATGTAAGTATTACCTCCCACCGCCACAGGACTTAAAAACTGCAGCGTGGGAGGATTTATTTCAGGTGGCCGAGGTAAACGTTCTGTATGTTTTCTGAATTAACAGTGAGAATGTAACCATGATGACAAGTCAGGCCATGCAGGAAATCAGTTTACAATGAATGTAGTAACCTGGTTACTGTAAAATCCACAAACACTTGCAGCAGGTCAGTGATCAGATTTCTCCCATTTTGGAAATTTGGCTTACTTATCTTTTTTTTTTTTTTTTTAGATATGTTTTGGGGAATTTTTAGCCTTTATTTGATGGGACAGACAACCTTGGGGGGGGGGGAGGTTGTTGGGGGTGACATGCAGCAGGGGCCGCAGGCTGGGGTTGAGCCTGGGCCACTTGTACATGGCGCGCCTGCTCTACCACTAAGCCACCGACGCCCTGGCTTACTTATCTTAAGTTTATTAGTCATACAAGACACCACTGACAGATTTTTTTCCCCACACGTCTACTTGCAGATGCTGATTAGAAACACAGTGACAATATCCATACCGTATCCATTTCCTTGGAAAAATACAGTTGGGAGGCTCAGACACTAATCCCCTGCACAAATTACAGAAACCCGGCCTGTCATATGTGACTACATCATTTTCAGTCACACTGATTTTGAGTTCTATGCATTGTTGGAAAAAGGACATTCTGAGCGTTCTTGTGATGTTGGTATTGTTTTTGTACTCGGAATGCAGAAAACAAATACATCACATTATATAATGACTGTCATCAAGCCATAACCTTGAGAAAATGCCTTTAATTTTGTAGTACGGTGGTTGCAAAGATATGTGGCAGCCCAACGGGCTGAACAGAGAAGCTTGGGGACACTTTTTTTTTTGGGGGCTTTTTTGTAGCCAGCAAGGTAACAAACATACCCAACAACACAACGCAGGAAGATAAGAAAATTTTGTTTATGTCGGAAGAACTCAAACTTATCTGTTTGACGAACAAAATTAGCATACAGTAAGCAATGGACTTAACATGACAATATTCAAAATTGTGATCAATTTTAGGAAAAACTTTTTGATTCTATTGATACTAAAGAAAGATAAATAATCGAGGAATGGGAATATATTAGTTAGTCTTTCTTGTTTACCATGTTGGTTAATCTGAATGCATTATACTTTGGTGCTCATGGATTCCGTAAATTGAATTTAAGCATTGAATTCTGGAGAATCTAACCAAGATAACGATGTGTAGCATGTCCATATTGACAAAGGTTTAAACATTTAACATTATATTTTGAGGTACGATGCTCAGCCTCCTCAAACTTGCTCAAGCTATTTTCCAGTGGTGGCCCAGTGGGTTTTGAGAGGTTTTAATATTCTGAAAACCAAGAAAGTTAAAATCAGATGAAAACCCACTGTCACAGACCCTGCCTTGTTGCTATAAGCTTTTCATTGAGAGTGGCGCTGAGTGGGACCAAGGTGTGGCTGACAAGTGTATGCTACTTACTTGTCATCATGTCTTTACAAACTTCTATAATATCCTCTTGTGTACAGCACTAGCTAAATATTTAATCTATAAAACATTCAGCAGTTTACATCAATTTACTTTCAGATTCAGATCAGTGTTAGATGAATTCAACCACTACAGTGCCGTAGTATGCTCCCATTTGCAAGGACAGAGCTGACTTTGCTACAGGTCTAATTCACACCATTGTGTATCTTCTTCTCTATAGCAAAAGTGGCTGAGGCTGGTTGGTATCAAAGTATTTAGAGCCATATGCCACGCTAAGCTGATGGCAAGAAACTTGAGCCATCAGACGAACAGACGGGTTAGCATTAAGCCCCAGTCAAGAGGCATGCAGCTGATTCACTCAAACTCTTTTGGAGGAGAAAATGAAAGTGAACATTACAACTATTACCCAAACAACCACCACCTGCTTCAGATTTTACCGAATGAACTTTTTTAGCAATGCTGCCATGCTTGGAGTTCCCAACAAATACTATCTTATAATTTCCAACCAATCTGATGGCAAAAGCTAAGATAACAAAACCAAAGTTGAAATAAATCATATTTTCCTTTAAATTATCCAGGAGACTTTTCTGTTTATCTGATGAGGAATTTTGAGGATATCATCAAAAGAAAACTATGAATCAGAATTATCATATAGTAAAATACCGTTTATTATTACTCAAGATGATAAAACTTGAAAGCTGAACAAGGTTGAATTCCATCATGATTTCAGGCTCGTACTGTAATAAAAAACAGTTGAGAGCAGCAAGAATCATGACATGGAAGCACAGATTTTCTTTTTCCTTTATAAAACAATCCACAGAATTCATAGTGATTTACACTCCCTGCGACTAATGGCAGTGTTTTGCTTTTAATGGATTCTCCAAGGGCTTCCCGTAATTGAGAAACACATTCATTGCATTAATTTTTGATCCCGACACCAAACACATGAGATTATTCAGCTCCAGTTGGAGTGAGAACAGATAATGAAGTTCGAATGTGACAGAGACAAAATGGAGAGGGACAAAGAGTCAGGAAAAAAGAGACAAAGCACGAAAGAAAGAGAACAAAGAGTCAAAGATGGCTAATGAGAAAATCATTAACTCAGTAGCAATCACCACTACTGTCAACTAATCAAAGAGTTCAAACAAAACCTGACAATTTATGGTAAATGCTATAGACAATTTCTATGAGAGCAAATTCTTTCACGACAATAAAATCACACACACACACAAAGCAGTTATGTAGAGAGACAGTCCTCCATAATCAAAGCCTACCACAGGCTCTTTGTGTTGAGTGCAGCACTTTTGCCACAGATTCAGATTAGCCAGTCAGGTTTCAGTATCTATTTCCCTTAGAGACGGAGGCAGACACACAGAAAGAGAAGGGCAAATGTTTCAGTCAGAACAACTCACACAGGAGCAGAGATTTCCTTCCTTGGTCAGAGATTTTGAGGCAAAATAGCACTTTCTCCTGAAATAAAACTCCTTGAACACATCTTCTATTCACAATTTTCTGACAAGTGACCTCTTGTGGCTCTGTGACTATAAGCAAAGGCAGAAGTAGTATGACTTTGTTATAGTTCAACAAAACTTGTTAGAGAAAAGGTTGGGGTGGATGGAAGGCTGTCCAAAGACATTTATGACACCAGAAATGCGGTTCGTATCTCATCTCCTTCGAACAGTCATCAAATTTGAAGTCATTATTTAGTCTATCGGAAGTATTGGTCCCTTGCAATAACTGAAAAAACTGGAGCTGGGACGTGATAAAATTAGCTTATCCTAAAAACTGGAGGCAGGGGGAAAATGCTATTCTGGCTCTCTCCAACCATACACCTACCAACAACTCTAAAGCTCACTGATGAACACATTGTATCTCAATCCATGCACACTAACAGAAAAGTAAAAATGATAATTTGTTGTTTTAAGCAATGTGCTCTAACAGAAATATGTAAAATGACCAAGACCTCTGAACACCCCATTACGTGGTTATAGTAAGTATTATGTTGAAATTACGTGTTGGTGGCACAGATGGGTTTAGGCACCAAAACTACTCAGTAAGGTTATTAAAAAGGCTGTGTTTTCAGTCAAAATAACTACCTTTTGCTATATATCATTATAAGTCATGGAAAACCAGCGCTTGGTCAGTGACTTCCTGCGTCAGACAATGAAGAAAAAAGCCATCCTTCATCCATTCCTCCATGATCCTTTCACATCAGCATGACACACAGCCAGTTGCCGTTAGTGTTAAATGGTGCCTGGCAGGGTCATGGGGAAAGACGGTGAGACAACAAGGAAAGTTAAGGCGATGGAAGTCCAAGTTAAGGCGGGTGGGAGGGGTGGTGTATGGGTCCAACAACTAATGACTTTCACCCAGGAGGTGTTCCCTTCCTGTAAGACTGTAAAGCCAAACCCTGTTCTTTTTTCTCTAAACCCAACCATGCGCTTGTGTCGCCTAAACCCAACCCCTTTCATGTGTTGGCGAAAGATAACCATGTGCATTCGTTGTTGCAGGAGAAAAACATCAATTTGCAGTGTTGTACTGATATAGCACGTTTGTTTCGAAAGAGACTGTATGCAAACTGTTCACTTCCTGTGAAAACTGAAGTGTATTTTGAAAACAGGCAATGCATGTAAGAGGCTGAAGTTGGCTAGACATCACAGAATGTCAACAACCAATGCACCCAGGGTACCTTGCACGTCATATCTCAATGTGGAAAGTCCATGACCAAATGTTGATATGTGACAAGGTTGGAGTGAGAATGTGTTGCAAAACGTACGTACATCATGTTATGGGTGATAACTACATAAATATGTTGAGTTAAAAGAAGTTAACATTTACTTTTAGTTTCACATGAAACATAAAATGTGGTCTCGCAGGTAAAAGTCCTAGGTGTGTTTGTTTGACCCAAAGACTCTCTTGCTCTCTTTACTACCTAGAGCAGGGGTAGGCAACCCGTGGCTCTGAAGTTGCATGCAGCTCTTTAGCCCTTCACAGTAGCTCCCTGTGGCTTTGACAAAAAAAAAAACTATATTAATATCGGTGACTTTTTAACATTCTAAGTTTAATGTATCTTTGACGCAGGCCTTAAACGATTCTTACATGCTCCTATTGTAAATATGTGTAGCCTATACACAGAATTTTAGAAAAAAAAGTTTTAACATTCTGTCAACTAAAATGTGCTTGATATGTCTACAGCCAAGCACCTTTTCTCAAAATTTTCCCTTACCTCAGTAGCAATGGTTAGTCTTGAATCTCCCTATAGGCTAGCTAAGAAATGTTGTACTGATGATGGGGGCACTAGAGTAGACAACAGCCCAGTTGCTAGAAGAAATGTTGGCATTGCAGGTTTGTGGAAACCACAAATAGGCCTACATTACATTTGTATGTTTCATACGTATCATATAAGCATTTCTATAGTGACGTAGTACACGAACTGACTTCGTCATCGCGAGGCGGAGGGGAAGGTGGGTGGCATGTCACCTAGGCGCAACGCCTGCCAAGTTGCAGGCCACTGTTCCAGACCAACAAACAGCAAAACCAGTTGTTTTAGCGACCTGCTGCTGTTCTAGGCACCAAACGTTGGTGTTTATTATTTCGACCCCTGGCTGTTTTTCCAACAGGGACAGTGCCACGCAGAGCAATTGTCCATCACTGCTTTTCCCAAGACTGGACATTTTAAGCCAAAACATGATCTTTACTGACCATAAACAAGTGGCTTTTGTGCCTAAACCTAACCACATGTGAACCACAGCATTTCGAAATGTAAAGTTTTTTTTGAATCCACAGATAATACTGTACAAAGTTAACATATACTTGGTTAGCAGAAATATACAATGCCAACATTTTTTTCTGGCAATTGGGTTTACAGACAAATGAACTGTTTTGTCATTTAGGCTAGAGGGCTTGTTGGCTCAATATTTCATCAAATATGTGATGTCACCATGTCAACTTCCCTGCATAATATTGTTTTTATCTCAAGAAATTAAAGCTATGAAAGAAAAGCAGTGAGAGATTGTGCTTCTCCTTCTGCCTGAATGTAGGCTCAGACCTCTCCGTCTGACCAGCCATCTCTATGGTTTAAACAGACACATAGTTTCCTATTCACATGATAAATGATCATCAGTTCAGCAGACACGAGTGGCAAACAAGCTCTCAGTCTCCGTCTGCCTCTCTCAGACACAGGGTATGAATACATGCACATATACAATCACACTCTGCTGTTCACATACTGTAGCTGTAGGCCACCATTCAGTTTCTTAAACATCATGTTGTTGGACAGGAAGGAGTCTTTTTCCATCTCAGATTCTTTACATTCTTTCTTAACAGCACGGCCCATTTATAGCAAATGGCCTAAGCTAATTCCCATGGCAGTGACTTCTAGAAATGGTCTGTTTCACGTTGTTTCACCACAAAAGTCCCTTCCTGAACAAGAACATAGGCTATATCTTATCCAAATAATCACAAGAGGTTTGACAAACAGCCCTGTTACCAAACATATGTGACGTCCTTGACATCTGAGCTCTCATGTCCCTTTGCCAACAAAAATAAAGATTTCCTAAGGTCCTCTCAAATCTTACAGTGTAGCATTCCTCATTTCCACATCTACACCACACAACCACTCTACAGCTGAGGCTGCGGTATGAGAGCAAACTGCTTCTTTTCTAGTTATGGAGAATATGGACCACATGAAATCAGATAGATCTAACAAAAAAAGGTGACTGAGATGAGACGCAATGAGTTACGGGTGGAACAGCAGCGCTGTCACCAGATGAAAATGTCAGCATTGTACATTTCTGCAAACCACAAATATGTTACATTTGTATGTTTCATACACATCATAACCACATTTGTAAAGTGTCATAGTATGTGAGCTGTGAGGGATGGTGGATGGCAAAAGACACAGAATGGCTGCAAAATATGGTGGTGGCTGACATGAAAATGTGAAAACACAGATTGTCTTATCTACAGCCAGTGTTTGGTTGGTCTGTTCCTGGCTCCTGTAGAAACATGGCAGACTCCATGGACAAGGACCCACTCCCTATGTAGATACAAACATATTCTAAGATAACGAAAACACCACTATTCTTATTTTCAGGTGATTATACACTAAAGAAAACTTACTTACTATATTCCATTTCTGCCAAGGTATCCCCTACATCTTACACACTGGACCTTTAAACCCTTTTTTTTTTTTTTTTTTTTTACAAAATATGGGAAACTCCCCAACTAAAAAACTGGCTGTGCCAATTTCTCACTCGATATTAGCTCATCACATTTCAGTGATGCCAAAGATACACTCAGCTGCCAGTTTAGGTACAGCCTGTTAAAACTAATGCAGTCCAATTCAACAGTCCAGCTATACATCCCACCTTCAGGAGGTAATCAATGTTAACACAATGTTAACACATTGAATTTCTCCTCAGGGGGATTAATAAAGTAAATAAACTTAAACTTAACTTAAGTTTTTGTTGAAGTAGTTTTAGAGAGGTGTTGAGTTAACTGTATAATCATTTTGGAGGATGAAGTTTGTGGTGCTTTACTGGGAAGCAATTCAAAGATTTATTGATTAAAGAAAATGGCTAACACAAACAGTGCATCAGAGTACTAATGACGAAAAATGGCTATCCAGTCTGATTATCAGTCTGGTACCAATGTGTCTGCCCTCACATCTCACTTGAACACAGTTGTGGATCTCAGCAGGTCTGTCACACAGAATAAAAGAATCTACCAACCAACCACAGCAGAAACATGTCTGCCACATCAACACAAAGCATCCTGGTGTCTTATCACTTATTCAGTAAGCAATGCCACTGCCTCTTGAAGACAATATACTGGAAAGATTCCAAAAGCTTCGAAACCATGTGGCTGTTTGACAACAAGGACACAGCTTCTGGTAGCCATCTGCAGTAGGTGCACTCACTGTTACTTTAACTCAAAAGAGCAGCCAAGCACGATTCCCTTGTCAATACAAACATAACATCCCAGCATCCTTTGGACCTATTGACTGCCTCATCAACCAGCCACCTACAACAGCAACCTGAGACAGAATGCAGGAGGAATCAATATGTTATACAGGGCTGCAGAATAAACACCATCACAGTGTTCCTGGGACAATAAAAGTAATCTACAGGATGAATTAAAAACTGTTTTGGGATTAGATGAAATTGTGGCAACAGTGGTGCTTTAAGCATCCAGGGTTGGTCAATATAGCAATATTTACTGACAGGCAATATAAATTTATCGACCGTTTTGCCACACCACTTATACTGAGGTAACTGTCCCTATAATATCTCTGGTTGGTTTATACCGTGTTGCAAAATGTTGCAAATAAAAGAGCAGGACTGCTTTAAAACATACTCTCTATACTGTATACTCTATATATAAGCCAGAAGAAAGTAATCAATTAACTAAACTCCATAACTGCCTTAAAGACATAAAAACTTGGATGAGCACCAATTTCCTGATGTTAAATTCAGACAAAACTGAAGTTATTGTTCTTGGCCCCAAACAACTCAGAGACTCTTTATCTGATGACATAGTTTCTCTAGATGGCATTGCTCTGGCCTCTAGCACTACCGTAAGAAACCTCGGAGTAACATTTGATCAAGATTTGTCTTTTAATTCTCATTTAAAACAAACCTCACGGACTGCATTTTTTCATCTGCGTAATATTGCGAAAATTAGGCCTATCCTGACCCGAAAAGATACAGAAAAATTGGTCCACGCTTTTGTTACCTCAAGGCTGGATTACTGTAACTCTCTATTATCAGGTAGCTCTAGTAAGTCCTTAAAACCTCTCCAGCTAATTCAGAATGCAGCAGCACGTGTACTAACAGGAACTAAGAAACAAGATCATATTTCTCCTGTTTTAGCTTCTCTGCACTGGCTCCCTGTAAAATCCAGAATTGAATTTAAAATCCTACTGTTAACTTATAAAGCTCTAAATGGTCAAGCTCCGTCATATCTTAGAGAGCTCATAGTGCCATATTATCCCACCAGAACACTGCGCTCTGAGAACGCAGGGTTACTCGTGGTCCCTAAAGTCTCCAAAAGTAGATCAGGAGCCAGAGCCTTCAGCTATCAGGCTCCTCTCCTGTGGAATCATCTTCCTGTTACGGTCCGGGAGGCAGACACCGTCTCCACATTTAAGACTAGACTTAAGACTTTCCCCTTTGATAAAGCTTATAGTTAGGGCTGGCTCAGGCTTGCCCTGTACCAGCCCCTAGTTAGGCTGACTTAGGCCTAGTCTGCCGGAGGACCCCCCTATAATACACCGGGCTCCCTCTCTCTCCCTCTCTCTCTCTCTCTCTCTCTCTCTCTCATCCTATTACTGCATCTTGCTAACTCGGCCATTCTGGATGTCACTAACTCGGCTTCTTCTCCGGAGCCTTTGTGCTCCACTGTCTCTCAGATTAACTCATATCGCAGCGGTGCCTGGATAGTGTGACGTGTGTGGTTGTGCTGCTGCCGTGGTCCTGCCAGATGCCTTCTGCTGCTGCTGCTGCCATCATTAGTCATTAGTCATACTTCTACTGTTATTATACATATATGATTATTATCACACATGTATACTGCCAGATAATACATAATTTCAACATAATGTACCACAGTAGCCAGAACTATAACGATAATATTATTACTTTCAATAATGTTGTTGTAAGCTACTGTTATTACCTGCATCTCTCTCTCTCTCTCTCTCTCTCTCTCTCTCTCTGTCTCTGTCTCTCTCTCTGTCTCATTGTGTCATACGGATTACTGTTAATTTATTATGCTGATCTGTTCTGTATGACATCTATTGCACGTCTGTCCGTCCTGGAAGAGGGATCCCTCCTCAGTTGCTCTTCCTGAGGTTTCTACCATTTTTTTTTTCCCCGTTAAAGGGTTTTTTTTGGGGAGTTTTTCCTTATCTGCTGCGAGGGTCATAAGGACAGAGGGATGTCATATGCTGTAAAGCCCTGTGAGGCAAATTGTGATTTGTGATATTGGGCTTTATAAATAAAATTGATTGATTGATTGATATCATAAAACTGCCCACGGATAGGGAAGACACTCTAGAGCTGCTGCAGCAGCCAAGCATGCAACAACTTTGCTAAGTCCATAAACACTATTGGGGCTGCACGGTTAAAGGATAACTTTGGTATTTTTCAACCTGGGCCCTATTTCCCCATGTGTATATGTGTGTATGATTCATAGGTACAACACATTCTAAAATTGGCTCAGTATTGAGGGAGGCGGATGCAGCCGGCAGCCGCGAAACGAGCTCAAACGGTAACGGGGGCAAATGCGTCCCGTATAAGTTTGCGCATTGAAAGTGCTTTTTTTTCGCCACTGACCGGTTCAGATCGCCAGTGTTATCTCTGTAAATAGCATACTAAGCGTTTCTCTTACCCTTCACTTGCTCTGGGCTGTGACGTCATTTCGTGAGAGCTTTGCTTGTTGCCGGAAGAAAACAGATAACACTGGCGATCTGAGTGACACCCCTCGCTCCTCCACCCTCTTGTCCAAATATGTACACTTCTGACTCCAAAAAACCTATATGGCAATGGCTAAAATACCAAACTCAAGGCTCCAAAACAGGATTCTACAAACTAGTGGGTGACGTCACGGGCCTAGCTATGTCCATTACTTATACAGTCTATGGCCTAAACCTAACCACAAATTAATCACATTGAGTTGGTTGTAAAATGTTGTAAAATACATATTGCTTTAACAATTTTTATTAACATTTCTGTCCATTTGCCATCACAAGTACTGGTGTGACCATACAGCAAACAGACACAAATGCTACCATACTCATTAGCATCCAAAAAAAAGCTTTGCAGCATCCACAGTAAATCAACCCCTTAAAATGATATTGAGGATGCTGGGAGTTAAACAGTCTCCCACTTTAAACACATGAAAGCAATGTTTTTTTGTTTTTTTTTTAATATGCCATGCACCTGGCACATTTACACACCACATTTCACCCATTTAACTTGAATTTTTCCACTGAGCCCGGATCAGGGGAGTGAGGGTGTTTTTAGGAATTTTAGGCACATGGCTGCATCATAATGCATAATGGCCTGCTCAAAAAGAATGGCAGTGGCCATAAATGTGCACAAACCTCAGCTATCAAACTGTAAACATTTTTAACCGTCCTTAGTCATTAGCTCACTATGTGTGGACTAACCACTCTCTGCTGTTTGACCACACTTTTTAACAATGCATTTCCACAGAGACAGATCATTTACAAGTATGAAAAATGAGGATTTTGCATTTCAGTCAGTTTCAAGGCAGTTGTGGGATGGCTGTGAAACAAGTCTGGTGCCCTGGGTATACTCATACAGAGTGAATCTGGTTGGTGCATTTGGTGGTGTCTCATTGGCCAGCCAGGGAAGCCCTGTGATGGCGACTGACCCTAAGGGACGTCTCTGAGATGAGAGGGAAAACCACCATGCTTCACACATGAATATATTACACACCATATGCACTGAGTAACAGCAGGATCCACATCCAAAAAAAAATCAACTGCAATGCAGTCCTGACAACATCTGGCCAACAAGACCTTGATGAATAATTTTAGTGAAAAATACAGCGTACATAACTTTGGTATAGCCCTGAAACTGGGCCAGTGATGTCACAAGCTCCCTAAAATTCACTTGTTTTCATCCTACCTCATCAAAGCCGCTGTCCTCTTTCTTGAAAGCTGCAAAAAGAAGAAAGGAAGAGAGAATCAGACAGTGCCTGTATTGACATCTTCTGAAGAATGAACAAAATAAAAAGTCTAATGGTAGAGACGCAGCACAGCACAGAACCGTGTCACTGACATTCATTCTGCTGTTATTAAAGCAGTGCAGGTCTGAGTTTGGATTGAGCTGAGGAGGAGTTCACTAGGCTTGGTGACACCTCAGTTTTGTCATGGAGTTTCACCGCAGGAGGGAGGAGAGCAAGATTAGCAGGGATGGAAATTTCTGAAAATTACTGAAATATTCTACACAAGCAACAATGGCTGCAACTAACAATTATTTTCATTATCAACTAGTCGTCCAATAATTTTCACAATTAATCGATTCTATAAGTGCTCATCACAATTTCCCAGAACCCAAAGTAACATCTTTAATTTCCTTCTTTTGTCCAACCACCAGTCCAAAACCAAAAAGACTCTTCATTTACTCTCATAAATGACAAAAAAAGCATCAAATTCTTACATTCAAGGAGCACGAAGCAGCAAATGTTTTACTTTTTTGCTTGAAAAATGACTGAAACACTTAATGGATCATCAAAATCATGGAAATTAATTTACTTTTAACCAACTTATTAACTGATTGACTTTCATAGTAGCACTACAAGCAACAATTTGAACTTTTATGGATTTGTATTTGAAAATAGTAGTAGGAACTAGGACATTTACAATATTTGTTAAGAGAGCTTATTTCATCATATTTTATCATTACCACCAACGCTTGTGTCTTCTTACCAAGCATACCAGCATTGATAGAATTGATGTTTTCCTAAAATAATGCTGAATGGTAAGAAATTCAAGTGGCATTAACAACATAACATCATGGGCTCTAGTTTCGCAAACCGGGCGAGGCGGGGGCGCAACGCACCTGCGTTTCGCCAACTGGGTGTGGCCAGGCGGATTTTGCAAGTTTGGCACACTGTGCACCTGGCGCAGCTACTCCTCTTTCCCACCTCCGTCCCCCCTACCTGCGCAAGTCGGAAAGAGGGAGGAGGGGTGGGTGGAGAGGGTTTTACACACATCACACCAATCAAATGAGCCCCTCTCCTCGCCCTTAAATGCGCCGCGCGAAGTCGTAATGAGAGTTTACTCAATTCGCCATGGCAGAAGAGAGCAGCAGCGTCAGACGGCCAAACTTCTCCCAGGAGGAAACTGATGTTTTGGTCCGGAAGTTCTATGCTTGCAGTGTCCAAATATACGGAACTGCGAGCAGACCTCCACGGGCTGATGAGGCAAAGGTAGCCTGGGAGGAGGTCACCACAATTGTAAATCAATGTTGCATTTCTCTCGTGCGCGCACGTTCTCTCTTTCTCTCTCGCAGTCTCACTGTGTTTCTTTTCTTTTGACTTTTCTAAGATGACAGATGCTGAATATATACTTCCTATCTGATGCTGTGACTGTTTGTGGTTGGCTGAGAGGGATGTGAACTCATTAGTTTGCAGCTGTGTTAATCAAATCAGGTTGGGTTTCCATTACGCGTGCCAAACGGTGCCAATCCCCTTTGATCTGACATCAGATGTGACGGGACAGTCGATATAGAGATACCTTTATGTGCTGATTGCAGATAGTTGCATTGAATAGTGTTTTTTTTGGGTATTTATTGCATAGTTAATGTGCCTGATATTCTGGAAACCTGCCTATGAGGTTTTGGTGACGTGTGCGCACTGTCTGCCGGTCAGTCAAACTTCGGCTTGTACCGGCTGCACTCTGCCTGCGCTGACAGTAGACCTGGTTTCAGCTGGCGAGCTTTTAGCGCACCTTCGGCGAAGCCTTAGGGCACGAAACTGTCACTGCGCCAAGCTGGATCTGTCGACCCCTCCCCTTGCTGCGCCGCCACACCCATGTTAGCACACCTCGGTCTGCCAAACTACCAAACTCAGCGCGCCTCGGGTTGCGCTGCTCGAAACTAGCTCTGCACGGGGTTCGCCACCCTGCGCCACCCTGCGCTGCGCTGGGAAACTAGAACCCCATGTCGTTGCATGAAATCTGCTTGAAAAAGTAGTTCTTGCTATGACAAACACATACTGAAATTCATGACATCATAGTCTTGACTTATAGTAGTTGTGAACAGCCTCCCCCAGGAAAAAGTCTAGAAAAAGTATGAGTTTACATATTACTGCAATGTGTTGCTGCTTTGAAAGCTGGAAGTTCTCTAAATGTGTATACAATGGAACTCCTGACTGAATTTAGAGTTTCATTTGTTAGGTAGAGCATGAGACTCTTAATCTCAGGGTCGTGGGTTCGAACCCCAAATTGGACAAATGAGCTTTAGCCCAACCAATGGGTTATTGGAAGTGCTATACCGACAACTTTCAAAAGAGGTCATCAGTCCTCAAATCACTTTCCCACAGATGTGTTGGACACATTACTGCAATGTGTTGCTGCTTTGAAAGCTGGAACTTCTCCAAACATGTATCCATTGAACTCCTGACTGAATTTAGACTTTCATTTGTGAGGATGACCTGTTGCTCAAAGGACTCTGACGCACCATGCCAAAAGCTGACCATCAGCCGCTGTCAGTGAGTGGGTGTTTCTCAAAGACAAGGAAGGATCCGCTAAACATGTAACCATTGAAGTCCTAACTGAATTCAGAGTTTCATTTGTGAGGATGGCCCATTGGTCTAAGGGCCCTAACACACCAGGCCCAGAGTCAATACTGTCACTGAGTGTCTGTGGCCCTAGCTTTTTGGTGTGTCCATGGTCATTGACCCTAGTCAGCCTTTGTCCTTGGCTTTTCAGCCAATTGAGCACATTGAATCAACAGCGGAGCCCTTGGACTTAACTCAGTTGGATGCAAA
Source organism: Epinephelus lanceolatus (assembly GCF_041903045.1). Taxonomy (NCBI): domain Eukaryota; kingdom Metazoa; phylum Chordata; class Actinopteri; order Perciformes; family Serranidae; genus Epinephelus; species Epinephelus lanceolatus. The sequence goes on from NC_135743.1 coordinate 38,225,999, forward strand.
AGTCCAAGGGCTCCGCTGTTGATTCAACGTGCTAAATTGGCCGAAAAGCCAGGCTAGGGGACTGACTAGTTTCAATGACAACGGACACACCGCAAAAATCAGGTTGAGTGAAGGTTCTCAGCCCACTGCAGTTAATGACTGTGTATGCAACAAAACAATCCATCGATATTTCTGGGAATCAACCAAGATATCCAACTTGGTTTGGGCTCTTAGGCCATTATTATTAATCCAGCCACGAAATCTGATCCATTTTTATCACAAATGTCGCCCGGCTAGCTCAGTCGGTAGAGCATGAGACTCTTAATCTCAGGGTTGTGGGTTCGAGCCCCACGTTGGGCGAATGAGCTTTAGCCCAAGATTTAACCTGACACCAATGGGTTATTGGAAGTGCTATACCGACAACAATGCAATGTGTGCAATGTGTTGCTGCTTTGAAAGCTGGACCTTCTCCAAACATGTACCCTTTGAACTCCTGACTGAATTTAGACTTTCATTTGTGAGGATGACCTGTTGCTGAAAGGACCCTGTCGCACCATGCCAAAAGCTGACCATCAGCTGCTGTCAGTGAGTGGGTGTTTCTCAAAGTCAAGGGAGGATCCTCTAAACATGTAACCATTGAAGTCCTAACTGAATTCAGAGTTTCATTTGTGAGGATGGCCCATTGGTCTAAGGGCCCTAACACACCAGGCCCAGAGTCAACCTTCGGCCACTGTCACTGAGTGTCTGTGGCCTTAGCTTTTTGGTGTGTCCATGGTCAGTGACACTGGTCAGCCTTTGTCCTCGGCTTTTCAGCCAATTGAGCACGTTGAATCAACAGCGGAACCCTTGGACTTAACTCAGTTGGATGCAAAAGTCCAAGGGCTCCGCTGTTGATTCAATGTGCTAAATTGGCTGAAAAGCCAGGCACAAGGACTGACTAGTTTCAATGACAACGGACACACCGCAAAAATCAGGTTGAGTGAAGGTTCTCAGCCCACTGCAGTTAATGACTGTGTATGCAACAAAACAATCCATCAATATTTCTGGGAATCAACCAAGATATCCAACTTGGTTTGGGCTCTTAGGCCATTATTATTAATCCAGCCACAAAATCTGATCCATTTTTATCACAAATGTCGCCCGGCTAGCTCAGTCGGTAGAGCATGAGACTCTTAATCTCAGGGTCGTGGGTTCAAGCCCCACGTTGGGCGAATGAACTTTAGCCCAAGATTTAACCTGACACCAATGGGTTATTGGAAGTGCTATACCGACAACTTTCAAAAGAGGTCATCAGTCCTCAAATCACTTTCCCACAGATGTGTTGGACACATTACTGCAATGTGTTGCTGCTTTGAAAGCTGGAACTTCTCCAAACATGTACCCATTGAACTCCTGACTGAATTTAGACTTTCATTTGTGAGGATGACCTGTTGCTCAAAGGGCCCTGTCGCACCATGCCGAAAGCTGACCATCAGCCGCTGTCAGTGAGTGGGTGTTTCTCAAAGTCAAGGGAGGATCCTCTAAACATGTAACCATTGAAGTCCTAACTGAATTCAGAGTTTCATTTGTGAGGATGGCCCATTGGTCTAAGGGCCCTAACACACCAGGCCCAGAGTCAACCTTCGGCCACTGTCACTGAGTGTCTGTGGCCTTAGCTTTTTGGTGTGTCCATGGTCAGTGACACTAGTCAGCCTTTGTCCTCGGCTTTTCAGCCAATTGAGCACGTTGAATCAACAGCGGAACCCTTGGACTTAACTCAGTTGGATGCAAAAGTCCAAGGGCTCCGCTGTTGATTCAACGTGCTAAATTGGCCGAAAAGCCAGGCACAAGGACTGACTAGTTTCAATGACAAAAGACACACCGCAAAAGTCAGGTTGAGTGAAGGTTCTCAGCCCACTGCAGTTAATGACTGTGTATGCAAAAAAACAATCCATCAATATTTCTGGGAATCAACCAAGATATCCAACTTGGTTTGGGCTCTTAGGCCATTATTATTAATCCAGCCACAAATTCTGATCCATTTTTATCACAAATGTCGGCCGGCTAGCTCAGTCGGTAGAGCATGAGACTCTTAATCTCAGGGTCGTGGGTTCGAGCCTCACGTTGGGCGAATGAGCTTTATCCCAAGATTTAACCTGACACCAATGGGTTATTGGAAGTGCTATACCGACAACAATGCAATGTGTGCAATGTGTTGCTGCTTTGAAAGCTGGACCTTCTCCAAACATGTACCCATTGAACTCCTGACTGAATTTAGACTTTCATTTGTGAGGATGACCTGTTGCTGAAAGGACCCTGTCGCACCATGCCGAAAGCTGACCATCAGCCGCTGTCAGTGAGTGGGTGTTTCTCAAAGTCAAGGGAGGATCCTCTAAACATGTAACCATTAAAGTTCTAACTGAATTCAGAGTTTCATTTGTGAGGATGGCCCATTGGTCTAAGGGCCCTAACACACCAGGCCCAGAGTCAACACTGTCACTGAGTGTCTGTGGCCCTAGCTTTTTGGTGTGTCCATGGTCATTGACCCTAGTCAGCCTTTGTCCTCGGCTTTTCAGCCAATTGAGCACATTGAATCAACAGCGGAGCCCTTGGACTTAACTCAGTTGGATGCAAAAGTCCAAGGGCTCCGCTGTTGATTCAACATGCTAAATTGGCCGAAAAGCCAGGCACAAGGACTGACTAGTTTCAATGACAACGGACACACCGCAAAAATCAGGTTGAGTGAAGGTTCTCAGCCCACTGCAGTTAATGACTGTGTCTGCAACAAAACAATCCATCAATATTTCTGGGAATCTACCAAGATATCCAACTTGGTTTGGGCTCTTAGGCCATTATTATTAATCCAGCCACGAAATCTGATCCATTTTTATCACAAATGTCGCCCGGCTAGCTCAGTCGGTAGAGCATGAGACTCTTAATCTCAGGGTCGTGGGTTCAAGCCCCACGTTGGGCGAATGAGCTTTAGCCCAAGATTTAACCTGACACCAATGGGTTATTGGAAGTGCTATACCGACAACTTTCAAAAGAGGTCATCAGTCCTCAAATCACTTTCCCACAGATGTGTTGGACACATTACTGCAATGTGTTGCTGCTTTGAAAGCTGGAACTTCTCTAAACATGTACCCATTGAACTCCTGACTGAATTTAGACTTTCATTTGTGAGGATGACCTGTTGCTGAAAGGACCCTGTCGCACCATGCCGAAAGCTGACCATCAGCCGCTGTCAGTGAGTGGGTGTTTCTCAAAGTCAAGGGAGGATCCTCTAAACATGTAACCATTAAAGTTCTAACTGAATTCAGAGTTTCATTTGTGAGGATGGCCCACTGGTCTAAGGGCCCTAACACACCAGGCCCAGAGTCAACACTGTCACTGAGTGTCTGTGGCCCTAGCTTTTTGGTGTGTCCATGGTCATTGACCCTAGTCAGCCTTTGTCCTCGGCTTTTCAGCCAATTGAGCACATTGAATCAACAGCGGAGCCCTTGGACTTAACTCAGTTGGATGCAAAAGTCCAAGGGCTCCGCTGTTGATTCAACATGCTAAATTGGCCGAAAAGCCAGGCACAAGGACTGACTAGTTTCAATGACAACGGACACACCGCAAAAATCAGGTTGAGTGAAGGTTCTCAGCCCATTGTACTCTCTGCAACAAAACAATCCATCAGTATTTCTGGGAATCAACCAAGATATCCAACGTGGTGTGGGCTCTTAGGCCATTATTATTAATCCAGCCACGAAATCTGATCGATTTCTATCACAAATGTCGCCCGGCTAGCTCAGTCGGTAGAGCATGAGATTCTTAATCTCAGGGTCGTGGGTTCGAGCCCCACGTTGGGCGAATGAGCTTTAGCCCAAGATTTAACCTGACACCAATGGGTTATTGGAAGTGCTATACCGACAACTTTCAAAAGAGGTCATCAGTCCTCAAATCACTTTCCCACAGATGTGTTGGACACATTACTGCAATGTGTTGCTGCTTTGAAAGCTGGAACTTCTCCAAACATGTACCCATTGAACTCCTGACTGAATTTAGACTTTCATTTGTGAGGATGACCTGTTGCTCAAAGGGCCCTGTCGCACCATGCCGAAAGCTGACCATCAGCCGCTGTCAGTGAGTGGGTGTTTCTCAAAGTCAAGGGAGGATCCTCTAAACATGTAACCATTGAAGTCCTAACTGAATTCAGAGTTTCATTTGTGAGGATGGCCCATTGGTCTAAGGGCCCTAACACACCAGGCCCAGAGTCAACCTTCGGCCACTGTCACTGAGTGTCTGTGGCCTTAGCTTTTTGGTGTGTCCATGGTCAGTGACACTTGTCAGCCTTTGTCCTCGGCTTTTCAGCCAATTGAGCACGTTGAATCAACAGCGGAACCCTTGGACTTAACTCAGTTGGATGCAAAAGTCCAAGGGCTCCGCTGTTGATTCAACGTGCTAAATTGGCCGAAAAGCCAGGCACAAGGACTGACTAGTTTCAATGACAAAAGACACACCGCAAAAGTCAGGTTGAGTGAAGGTTCTCAGCCCACTGCAGTTAATGACTGTGTATGCAAAAAAACAATCCATCAATATTTCTGGGAATCAACCAAGATATCCAACTTGGTTTGGGCTCTTAGGCCATTATTATTAATCCAGCCACAAATTCTGATCCATTTTTATCACAAATGTCGGCCGGCTAGCTCAGTCGGTAGAGCATGAGACTCTTAATCTCAGGGTCGTGGGTTCGAGCCCCACGTTGGGCGAATGAGCTTTAGCCCAAGATTTAACCTGACACCAATGGGTTATTGGAAGTGCTATACCGACAACAATGCAATGTGTGCAATGTGTTGCTGCTTTGAAAGCTGGACCTTCTCCAAACATGTACCCATTGAACTCCTGACTGAATTTAGACTTTCATTTGTGAGGATGACCTGTTGCTGAAAGGACCCTGTCGCACCATGCCGAAAGCTGACCATCAGCCGCTGTCAGTGAGTGGGTGTTTCTCAAAGTCAAGGGAGGATCCTCTAAACATGTAACCATTAAAGTTCTAACTGAATTCAGAGTTTCATTTGTGAGGATGGCCCATTGGTCTAAGGGCCCTAACACACCAGGCCCAGAGTCAACACTGTCACTGAGTGTCTGTGGCCCTAGCTTTTTGGTGTGTCCATGGTCATTGACCCTAGTCAGCCTTTGTCCTCGGCTTTTCAACCAATTGAGCACATTGAATCAACAGCGGAGCCCTTGGACTTAACTCAGTTGGATGCAAAAGTCCAAGGGCTCCGCTGTTGATTCAACATGCTAAATTGGCCGAAAAGCCAGGCACAAGGACTGACTAGTTTCAATGACAACGGACACACCGCAAAAATCAGGTTGAGTGAAGGTTCTCAGCCCACTGCAGTTAATAACTGTGTATGCAACAAAACAATCCATCAATATTTCTGGGAATCAACCAAGATATCCAACTTGGTTTGGGTTCTTAGGCCATTATTATTAATCCAGCCACGAAATCTGATCCATTTTTATCACAAATGTCGCCCGGCTAGCTCAGTCGGTAGAGCATGAGACTCTTAATCTCAGGGTCGTGGGTTCAAGCCCCACGTTGGGCGAATGAGCTTTAGCCCAAGATTTAACCTGACACCAATGGGTTATTGGAAGTGCTATACCGACAACTTTCAAAAGAGGTCATCAGTCCTCAAATCACTTTCCCACAGATGTGTTGGACACATTACTGCAATGCAATGTGTTGCTGCTTTGAAAGCTGGAACTTCTCTAAACATGTACCCATTGAACTCCTGACTGAATTTAGACTTTCATTTGTGAGGATGACCTGTTGCTGAAAGGACCCTGTCGCACCATGCCAAAAGCTGACCATCAGCCGCTGTCAGTGAGTGGGTGTTTCTCAAAGTCAAGGGAGGATCCTCTAAACATGTAACCATTGAAGTCCTAACTGAATTCAGAGTTTCATTTGTGAGGATGGTCCATTGGTCTAAGGGCCCTAACACACCAGGCCCAGAGTCAACACTGTCACTGAGTGTCTGTGACCCTAGCTTTTTGGTGTGTCCATGGTCATTGACCCTAGTCAGCCTTTGTCCTCGGCTTTTCAGCCAGTTGAGCACATTGAATCAACAGCGGAGCCCTTGGACTTAACTCAGTTGGATGCAAAAGTCCAAGGGCTCCGCTGTTGATTCAACATGCTAAATTGGCCGAAAAGCCAGGCACAAGGACTGACTAGTTTCAATGACAACGGACACACCGCAAAAATCAGGTTGAGTGAAGGTTCTCAGCACACTGCAGTTAATGACTGTGTATGCAACAAAACAATCCATCAATATTTCTGGGAATCAACCAAGATATCCAACTTGGTTTGGGCTCTTAGGCCATTATTATTAATCCAGCCACGAAATCTGATCCATTTTTATCACAAATGTCGCCCGGCTAGCTCAGTCGGTAGAGCATGAGACTCTTAATCTCAGGGTCGTGGGTTCGAGCCCCACGTTGGGCGAATGAGCTTTATCCCAAGATTTAACCTGACACCAATGGGTTATTGGAAGTGCTATACCGACAACTTTCAAAAGAGGTCATCAGTCCTCAAATCACTTTCCCACAGATGTGTTGGACACATTACTGCAATGTGTTGCTGCTTTGAAAGCTGGAACTTCTCCAAACATGTACCCATTGAACTCCTGACTGAATTTAGACTTTCATTTGTGAGGATGACCTGTTGCTCAAAGGGCCCTGTCGCACCATGCCGAAAGCTGACCATCAGCCGCTGTCAGTGAGTGGGTGTTTCTCAAAGTCAAGGAAGGATCCTCTAAACATGTAACCATTGAAGTCCTAACTGAATTCAGAGTTTCATTTGTGAGGATGGCCCATTGGTCTAAGGGCCCTAACACACCAGGCCCTGAGTCAACCTTCGGCCACTGTCACTGAGTGTCTGTGGCCTTAGCTTTTTGGTGTGTCCATGGTCAGTGACACTAGTCAGCCTTTGTCCTCGGCTTTTCAGCCAATTGAGCACGTTGAATCAACAGCGGAACCCTTGGACTTAACTCAGTTGGATGCAAAAGTCCAAGGGCTCCGCTGTTGATTCAACGTGCTAAATTGGCCGAAAAGCCAGGCACAAGGACTGACTAGTTTCAATGACAAAAGACACACCGCAAAAGTCAGGTTGAGTGAAGGTTCTCAGCCCACTGCAGTTAATGACTGTGTATGCAAAAAAACAATCCATCAATATTTCTGGGAATCAACCAAGATATCCAACTTGGTTTGGGCTCTTAGGCCATTATTATTAATCCAGCCACAAATTCTGATCCATTTTTATCACAAATGTCGGCCGGCTAGCTCAGTCGGTAGAGCATGAGACTCTTAATCTCAGGGTCTTGGGTTCGAGCCCCACGTTGGGCGAATGAGCTTTAGCCCAAGATTTAACCTGACACCAATGGGTTATTGGAAGTGCTATACCGACAACAATGCAATGTGTGCAATGTGTTGCTGCTTTGAAAGCTGGACCTTCTCCAAACATGTACCCATTGAACTCCTGACTGAATTTAGACTTTCATTTGTGAGGATGACCTGTTGCTGAAAGGACCCTGTCGCACCATGCCGAAAGCTGACCATCAGCCGCTGTCAGTGAGTGGGTGTTTCTCAAAGTCAAGGGAGGATCCTCTAAACATGTAACCATTAAAGTTCTAACTGAATTCAGAGTTTCATTTGTGAGGATGGCCCATTGGTCTAAGGGCCCTAACACACCAGGCCCAGAGTCAACATTCGGCCACTGTCACTGAGTGTCTGTGGCCTTAGCTTTTTGGTGTGTCCATGGTCAGTGACACTAGTCAGCCTTTGTCCTCGGCTTTTCAGCCAATTGAGCACATTGAATCAACAGCAGAACCCTTGGACTTAACTCAGTTGGATGCAAAAGTCCAAGGGCTCCGCTGTTGATTCAACGTGCTAAATTGGCCGAAAAGCCAGGCACAAGGACTGACTAGTTTCAATGACAACGGACACACCGCAAAAGTCAGGTTGAGTGAAGGTTCTCAGCCCACTGCAGTTAATGACTGTGTATGCAACAAAACAATCCATCAATATTTCTGGGAATCAACCAAGATATCCAACTTGGTTTGGGCTCTTAGACCATTATTATTAATCCAGCCACGAAATCTGATCCATTTCTATCACAAATGTCGCCTGGCTAGCTCAGTCGGTAGAGCATGAGACTCTTAATCTCAGGGTCGTGGGTTCGAGCCCCACGTTGGGCGAATGAGCTTTAGCCCAAGATTTAACCTGACACCAATGGGTTATTGGAAGTGCTATACCGACAACTTTCAAAAGAGGTTATCAGTCCTCAAATCACTTTCCCACAGATGTGTTGGACACATTACTGCAATGTGTTGCTGCTTTGAAAGCTGGAACTTCTCTAAACATGTACCCATTGAACTCCTGACTGAATTTAGACTTTCATTTGTGAGGATGACCTGTTGCTGAAAGGACCCTGTCGCACCATGCCGAAAGCTGACCATCAGCCGCTGTCAGTGAGTGGGTGTTTCTCAAAGTCAAGGGAGGATCCTCTAAACATGTAACCATTAAAGTTCTAACTGAATTCAGAGTTTCATTTGTGAGGATGGCCCATTGGTCTAAGGGCCCTAACACACCAGGCCCAGAGTCAACACTGTCACTGAGTGTCTGTGACCCTAGCTTTTTGGTGTGTCCATGGTCATTGACCCTAGTCAGCCTTTGTCCTCGGCTTTTCAGCCAATTGAGCACATTGAATCAACAGCGGAGCCCTTGGACTTAACTCAGTTGGATGCAAAAGTCCAAGGGCTCCGCTGTTGATTCAACATGCTAAATTGGCCGAAAAGCCAAGCACAAGGACTGACTAGTTTCAATGACAACGGACACACCGCAAAAATCAGGTTGAGTGAAGGTTCTCAGCCCACTGCAGTTAATGACTGTGTATGCAACAAAACAATCCATCAATATTTCTGGGAATCAACCAAGATATCCAACTTGGTTTGGGCTCTTAGGCCATTATTATTAATCCAGCCACGAAATCTGATCCATTTTTATCACAAATGTCGCCCGGCTAGCTCAGTCGGTAGAGCATGAGACTCTTAATCTCAGGGTCGTGGGTTCGAGCCCCACGTTGGGCGAATGAGCTTTATCCCAAGATTTAACCTGACACCAGTGGGTTATTGGAAGTGCTATACCGACAACTTTCAAAAGAGGTCATCAGTCCTCAAATCACTTTCCCACAGATGTGTTGGACACATTACTGCAATGTGTTGCTGCTTTGAAAGCTGGAACTTCTCCAAACATGTACCCATTGAACTCCTGACTGAATTTAGACTTTCATTTGTGAGGATGACCTGTTGCTCAAAGAGCCCTGTCGCACCATGCCGAAAGCTGACCATCAGCCGCTGTCAGTGAGTGGGTGTTTCTCAAAGTCAAGGGAGGATCCTCTAAACATGTAACCATTGAAGTCCTAACTGAATTCAGAGTTTCATTTGTGAGGATGGCCCATTGGTCTAAGGGCCCTAACACACCAGGCCCAGAGTCAACCTTCGGCCACTGTCACTGAGTGTCTGTGGCCTTAGCTTTTTGGTGTGTCCATGGTCAGTGACACTTGTCAGCCTTTGTCCTCGGCTTTTCAGCCAATTGAGCACATTGAATCAACAGCGGAGCCCTTGGACTTAACTCAGTTGGATGCAAAAGTCAAAGGGCTCCGCTGTTGATTCAACGTGCTAAATTGGCCGAAAAGCCAGGCACAAGGACTGACTAGTTTCAATGACAACGGACACACCGCAAAAATCAGGTTGAGTGAAGGTTCTCAGCCCACTGCAGTTAATGACTGTGTCTGCAACAAAACAATCCATCAATATTTCTGGGAATCTACCAACATATCCAACTTGGTTTGGGCTCTTAGGCCATTATTATTAATCCAGCCACGAAATCTGATCCATTTTTATCACAAATGTCGCCCGGCTAGCTCAGTCGGTAGAGCATGAGACGCTTAATCTCAGGGTCGTGGGTTCGAGCCCCACGTTGGGCGAATGAGCTTTAGCCCAAGATTTAACCTGACACCAATGGGTTATTGGAAGTGCTATACCGACAACTTTCAAAAGAGGTCATCAGTCCTCAAATCACTTTCCCACAGATGTGTTGGACACACTACTGCAATGTGTTGCTGCTTTGAAAGCTGGAACTTCTCCAAACATGTACCCATTGAACTCCTGACTGAATTTAGACTTTCATTTGTGAGGATGACCTGTTGCTCAAAGGGCCCTGTCGCACCATGCCAAAAGCTGACCATCAGCCGCTGTCAGTGAGTGGGTGTTTCTCAAAGTCAAGGGAGGATCCTCTAAACATGTAACCATTGAAGTTCTAACTGAATTCAGAGTTTCATTTGTGAGGATGGCCCATTGGTCTAAGGGCCCTAACACACCAGGCCCAGAGTCAACACTGTCACTGAGTGTCTGCGGCCCTAGCTTTTTGGTGTGTCCATGGTCATTGACCCTAGTCAGCCTTTGTCCTCGGCTTTTCAGCCAATTGAGCACATTGAATCAACAGCGGAGCCCTTGGACTTAACTCAGTTGGATGCAAAAGTCCAAGGGCTCCGCTGTTGATTCAACGTGCTAAATTGGCCGAAAAGCCAGGCACAAGGACTGACTAGTTTCAATGATAACAGACACACCGCAAAAGTCCAGCTGAGTGAAGGTTCTCAGCCCACCCAAGATATCCAACTTGGTTTGGGCTCTTAAGCAATTATTATTAATCCAGCCACGAAACCTGATGCATTTAGCCCAGCTAGCTCAGTCTGTAGAGCATTAGACTCTTAATCTCCAGGTCATGACTTCAAGCCCCATGATGGGTAAAGGTAGTTTAGACTAAGATTGACTGGACATAATCATGCAATGCCATATGTGGAATGAAGCAACCTAAGACCAAGGGCCCTAGTTTCTCAGACCGGGCGAGGCGGGGGCGCAGCGCACCTGCACTTCGCCAACTGGGTATCGCCAGGTGGATTTTGCAAGTTTAGCACACCGTGCGCGCTGGCACAGCTACTTCTCTTTCCCACCTCCGTCCCTCCTACCTGCGCAAGTCAGAAAGAGGGAGGAGAGAAGGCGTGGAGTGGGGTTTACACAGCCCATTCACATCACACCAATCAAACGAGCCCCCCTTGGGCTGATGATGCAAAGGTAGCCTGGGAGGACGTCACCACAATTGTAAATCAGTGTTGCGTTTTTCTCGTGCGCACGCTCGCTCTCTCCTTCTCTCTCACAGTCTCACTCTGTTTCTTTTCTTTTGACTTTTCTAAGATGACAGATGCTGAATATATACTCCCTATCTGATGCTGTGGCTGTTTGTGGTTGGCTGAGAGGGATGTGAACTCATTAGTTTGCAGCTGTGTTAATCAAATCAGGTTGGGTTTTCATTACGCGTGCCAAACGGTGCCAATCCCCTTTGATCTGACATCAGATGTGACGGGACAGTCAATATAGAGATACATTTATGTGCTGATTGCAGATAGTTGCATTGAATAGTGGTTTTTGTGGGTATTTATTGCATTGTTAATGTGCCTGACATTCTGGAAACCTGCCTGTGAGGTTTTGGTGACGTGTGCGCACTGTCCACCGCTCAGCCAAACTTCGGCTTACACCGCTCCACCTGTGCTGACAGTAGACCTGGTTTCAGCTGGAGAGCTTTTAGCGCACCTTCGGCAAAGGCTCCTGGCACGAAACTGTCACTGCGCCAAGCTGGATCTGTCAACACCTCCCCCTGCTGCGCCGCCACGCCCATCTCAGTGCACCTCGGTCTGCCAAACTACCAAACTCAGCACGCCTCGGGTTGCGCTGCTTGAAACTAGCTCTGTGCGGGGTTCGCCACCCTGCGTCGTGCTGGGAAACTAGAGCCCAAAGTGTTGAGTGACAGTGGTGTAAAACTGGTCGACAGAAGTTGCTTTTTTCATGTATGTGTCATAACAATTATTTATAAATCCACAGTCCAAGGTATTTGGCTACCCTTTTTGAATGTTGAATAAATATCTCTATATGTGTCTCTATTTTTCATCATGTCATATAATCCTTACATGTCTATTTCATAGCATACTTATCTTTAAAGGGACATTGTGTAGCATTTTAATTTGTTTATTGGCAAAAATCGATGTCTGCATTCATAAATATGTCATCATTGGTGTATTATTACCTCCACCAATAATCTGACTTATTCTCGTAAAAGGAGAATTTTGGATTTGTTTGTACATTGGGTGGGTAAATCATTTGGGGGGTTCCATAACGTTTCGCCATCTTGAAAATACATCCGCCAACACAGCATCTGTATGCCCCGCCTTCGGCGTTTTTGTTGAGAGCCAGGCCAGCACTACGTGACTGAGAAGCCGAAGGAAAGGAGCAAGAGGCGCTCTGCTAATATCCTGGCACTACTGCAGCATAACAAAGTCCCACTCTTTGAGCATAATGCAGGATCATGCATATGCAGCATCAAGAGAGACGGAATCCTCGTCGCCAAGAAAGCGCAAAAGGAAATAAAAAAGGCAACGTGACTGGCGAATTCAAAAAACAAGGGTAAATATCTGGGTAGCCTTTCCCAGGTGGAAAGAGCTGCTGAAGGAGAAAGGTAATGCAATCACAGGCCAGCGCCACTGTCAGTGGCACAGTGATGCGAGGAGAAGGATGAGGTGTGAGTGGCTGAGCCACTTGTCAGTTGTCAAAAACAAGACGTGATTGGTTTGTTTCGATTTACACCCGCCCCAACAGTCCTATGTTGTAAACACAGCCAGCATGGTGAGGAGGGGGTTTGTCAACTCACGTCGCGTGTGTCTGTGTAGGAGCCTGAATGAATACTCCATGTAGTATTGGATGACATGGTTTCATCAATGTTATCATAGCTTTTTGGTACACAGCAGCTACCGCTGTTGCAATACGCGTTTGAAACAGTGAGGCGCTAGAGTAAGCTCTCCGTTTGAATGCAATATATGATTTCAGTGTTAGGTTTGTTAGCTTTGTTGTCCTTGTTTTTCACTGTATATCTATTTCTGTCTCTATTGCTATTGGAACTGCGTGTACAATTGAGAGAATCAAAAATCGGTGTCAAACATCTTGTATGTATACACTTCAGAGGCTGATGTTTTTTCAGGGATTCTGTGAGTTGCAGGGTTACCTCTGGACTCCCGCTTGCAAATTAGCTTTCTTAAGATAACTAAGTCATGACCTGCCCTACTCTGATTGGCAAGTACATGTTGCCTAGTTGGGTTTGTTAGGTTTAGGCAAGAGAAGTGAGATTTGATAGGGTTAGGGTAAGAATGTTAGGGTAAGCCTATCACAGGCAGAGTAAGGCAGACTAGGATGGATGACGCTTTTACTATCCTATGAAACACAAATTTGCTCCCCATGGGATGGGAGTCAATTTCACCATTCATCACATGACTGAGACAGGACAGGAAAAAGGTCAAAGGGAGCTGGTGGGTCAGAAATCATAACAATATTAAGATAGCTTGTTAAGATAATATTATCATGATCATGATACTTCCTTCGGTTAGCGTCCTCGTGGCAATTCCTGCTGTGGGTTAGCACTGAGCTAATGGACTGAGCACTCATTATTTGCCACATGGCTGTATCAGATAGAATCAGAATAAGGCTTATTATTAAATAGGTTTTCACTTACAAGCAATTAGCCTTGGTGTTTGTCAGTGCATACAATAATTATGCAATTAACATATTAAGACAGGATAAAACCAGTTTTCTGGTATACTGTGATATGAAATTTTACAGTTAGCATACTGTGTACATTTGCTTATTTATGATATTGACAAGAAATGCAATTAAATGGAGAATATCGCCACTATTTAACTTATTTTCAAAGGGGAGACTTTTTACACATACATAAAAAAAATGTTTCAAGTTTGTGTTTTAGTAATAAATCGTTTGTTCAACCAAAAATAACCTTCCTAAATAAAATTCCTAAATCATCTCCATTATATCTGGTTAGTGGGGCTTTCTTCACATAAAGGTGTTTTATGATGTCCAGTAACATGACACCAGAGTTGTTTTTCTGAAATAGTCTGGGAACAACTTTCAGATTACATTAATATATAATATGATATAAGTCATGTTTTATTGCAGGCAGAAGAGACTAAGTATCAGAATTTTAAAAAGCTGTCCCGTGATATGACAATCCTGCAAAAAGCATGTTAAAAGCTTTTCAGTTATCTGCTACATCTGCATTCATAATGACAATCCAACGTGTCCCTCACATTAATTGCAGGGGACAACAGTGTCGCATTTGGCATCAATATCCTTCATATTTATGAGGAGGAAGGGAATAAACTGTTTGTTTCTGCAGCTTTGATTTCTGAATCACTCATAGCCCAAGAAGCATGTGGAGAGCATTATTAATAGGCAAATGATGATTTTTCAGTTATTAACTCCTCATGATGATTATGTTGTCTAATGAGGAAGGCAGTACAGATGGCAAAAGGACAGAGTGCTCTGGGGGCTGCTTCGTGGTAAAATGACTTCTTTTTTTTTTTTATGTCAGAGTGAGTGTTTGGAAGCATTGTCAGCGCAGCCACTGAGCCGTTAAACTGCTGCTTCCTTCTCCTCAGAGGGTGAGTACACACACGTTCCCCAAAGACTTCCCAGACACTCCAGACAGCATAATCACAGCTGCAAATCCACACTCAATACAATGGATTAGACTGCAGGTAGACAATAAAGCTTCTGCACCGGCTGACATGTAAGATTTAGTGCTCACTGGACAAGAAACGCATTTTACATTGTCAATTTAAAGGTTTGGAATTAAAATAATCTTTATATTTTTAAATATTAATTAAAAAAAATAGTTTCAGTCTTTTTGGAGAAATGTATTTGTATTCAAAATGATGTCATTTTTTTAGTATTTATCAACGCTTTCCACGTTCACATTTTAACTAGATATTACCGGAGTGGAAGGATTTGAGAAAACAAATTAATTTCATTTTTTTTTTAACCAATATTTGAATTTAAATTACAAGCCAGGGTTTAACATTAGTTTTTTTGTTTTTCTTTTTTTCCAGACATCTACTTGCCTGCAGTCAGTTTTTATGTTCTATTTATTCGTGGTTATCAAACAGCAGCAAAGACTTAAGTTAACTGACATTTTTAAACACTCACCCACATCCTCTAACATCAGTGGTGCCCGATCGGCGAGATGGCTCGCTCCTTATATTATAGCTACTTCCATCATCAGCGCCGTAAAAAAGGCTGAGTTTAATTATTTTTTACCACTTGCCCGCTCGGGTAAGTGAGTTGCCGTACTAGCCTGGCATGTCATTTTACTTGCCCCTGACAACTGTACAATCCTTACTCTTTACCCACACACATATGGGAATTTTCTGATTGCTGTTTTTTCTCAGCTCAACCCAAGTGCTTGCAGCACGCTGTAGACTACGGGACTGTCAGTACAGATTGCCTGGTGATGTTAGGTTGAATCATGTGGGTATCAGTGGAAGGCTGACTTGAATTTGGAAACATTTACGTCTACCTGACAGACACTCCTGATGCCTGCACTACGAAGCACTTTATTTAGTTAAAGAACTTCTCTGAATATGTCACATAAAAACAATTATAGTAAAGCCAGACTGTTTCTGCTAATGACTGGTGAGATCTGACTGAAATGTTGCATTTATAATAACGGGAGCCAACTGTTATTTTTTCTTTCTATTTTATTTCCAATTATCATTACACAGATGTCTCATGTTATTCAGAGCTGCTGTGATGGAATCGGCCACGCTCTAAGCTTTGACTGCAGACATAAAATAAATGTTGCACAATTAAAAAGCAGCTTAAAATCATCATTATGTTTAGTGTCCGCTATATAATACATATATAGTTTCCCCACTGTGGTTCTAGCATAACCCTTTGCCCACAGTGTGATTCTCTCAGGCTAAAAAATGTATATATTTGCATCTCATGTCTTCATTGTTCATGAAAGAAGCAGGTCCTGCACTCCATCATTTTACTATAGTTATTAACTAGCAGCACAGAAAATAGCAATATTCCAGAGTGATAAGCAGTCAGTTTTGGCAATCTCAACACAGGTAGCCTGTTTATTTCACCTCCAACACAATGGCGGATAATTTGCAGGTAAAGCATAACATTAGTGTAGATGAAAGACTTCCTGACTGAGCCCTGCAAATATTTGTTATATATTAAACCTCAGGCCTGTTTTTGTGGTTGACATAGTTGCATATAAAGTGTCTACATCTTGTCGTTGAAGTCTTACTGGAACAAAGAAAGTCATCAAAACTAAGCTAGGTTTCTATAATTAAGCAAAATTATGTATCACTGATTACAGCTTATTCAAAAGTATCATTTCATTCATTGATAACAGCAACCACCACACACGTCCACTACAATGTCCGATCATGTTTAATATCAGACTGATGACTGCTAATGATACAGTTAGAAGCTTTGCACTGTAACAGCTTAAGCTAACATTAACGATAGCTTCTAAGGCTGACAGCAAATCATGGAGGTCGGGTTTCTGAGATGTTAAGAAACCACGCAGGACAGAGTGTAAATAGCAGACATTCAGAGAAAACATAAACCAGACAGTCAAGAGTTTGTTTGTTGTTGCCTTGTCAACTAGCTACAGCTGTGTACCTAAATTTTGCCAGCATTGCCATAATTGCTAGCAAAAGTCAATGACCACTGACCAAAATTTTAACCTCCCACAGCTTGTTAAGACACTGTTAATTATATCAAATATTAATTCTAATTAAAGAAATATTTCAATAATTTGGGAATATGCTTTTTCACATTTGTAGGAAGTGAGACAAGAAAATCGACAGGCCTACCAATCTTAAATATGATTTAGGGATGCAGGATAATATTGTCACATCATCAGTATCAGCCGATATTGGCTTCAAAATGAAATATCCGAATCGGCCAACATGCTGATTACATCATTACATCTTTCGTATGGGCCAATATTGGCTTTAAAATGAACTATTAGAATTGGCCAACATGCTTTTTCTTATTTTGCACAATGAATGAATACAGAGAAGAGACTTAATGATAAGTAAAATCAAGTGGGGAAAAAAGTGGATATATCAATATACTGGTTATCGGTCAAATGACTTGTTATACATATTGGCATATCAGATATCGGCAAAAAATCCAATATCGTGCATCCCTAAAATCAGTGGTACATATCTTCTCATCTAACGCAAAAAAATAAATCTAGTATATTTTGATACAAATATAATCATTCATCAGCCCTATATAGTACATATGACAGTATTTCATGTGCAGAGACAATTTCAAGTGAAAATGTATCTTCAGATGGGGATAAAGAAATTTCAAAAGTAAAACCAACCCGTGCTGACAGCATGTCCTACAATACAATTATGTGAGGTTTTGCATGTGATATGAATAAAAAGATGTTTTGAAAACTTTTCAGGAAAACATCAAATGAAGATCCCTCATTTGTGCTGAAGAAGCGCTCAGTGAAGAATGTCACAACATTTAGATTTTGATGCCGGTGAGATGCTGTCAGAACACTCTTTCTCACAGCAAATTATCTTTATACTATATTTATTGTCAGAGAGCATACAAAAAATAATAGAATCACTTTCTGAAGGAAATGATGAGGAGACATATAATACTAGAGAGGGAAAAGAAGACTGTTTTGTCCAAACTCACTGCAGAAAAGAGAAAAAAAATCTTGCCACTTTAAAACCCATAACACCTCATTACTGCTCCTACAGCTTTTCATACTGCATCTCTCACTTGAAAGAATTTGTCTTTTGATCAAAGTTGTGAGGAAAACATTAAGAAGCAAAACCTCTCATACAGAGAGGGTGTTCTTATTGGTAAATTAACATCAGAGATGTGCTGATGAATCCACCTAAAGTCACTTTGCCCAGTGTTTTATCTGCAGAATAGAGGTAATTTTCTACTGAGCACCAAGGCTCTACTCCAGGAACGCCTTACTTCATACTCTCATAGGTAAACTACATCCATGCTAATTCTAAAAACGCCTTTCACAGGTAGAAACAACCCACATCCACACCTTTCAAGTTGTTTTTGCAATGATCTTCATACAACTATAAGAATAATAGCAAAATAGCAAAAACTCGTCACCCTGTTTCAGCCACCAAATAACTAATCTCTCAAGACAGATTCAGCAATTTACATTGTAGAATCTGTTGGCAGCTCTGTGTGAAAGACAAGTCCGGGGGGGTGGGGGGCGTTTGAGGTTGAACAATGCTGCGCTTTAGCCAATCACAATGGAGCGGAGACGTGCAGGTCTCCCCAGGAAATGTGTACCTACAGAAACAGCAAGCTCAGCGTCCATGGCACCCGCTCCACCCAAAACACAGTCTCTTCAATGTGAAAAACACGGACAACAGCACAACTTACAAACGTTGTGCATCCACCAGCACACCTTCCACTCCTCACGACAGGAAAAAAAGGGCATTAGCGGTAACGTTTTTTCCGCCGTTTGGTTCAAGTTGCAGGTAGGAGTGTAACACTGGGGGCACAGCCAGAAGTGAAGGGGGTGAGCGATCCCCGAGGCCCCTGCACTTCCGTTAGACGAAAAACTCCGGGCAGTGCCTCCAGAGGTAAAGGCAGAATTTTTTTTTTTTTTTTTAACTGATGGTTTTCCAGATTGCCAAATAACAAACTCTTGCATGACAGTCAAGTGGCCGAGGTGGAACTAGATTGCTACTTCCCGAAGGGACAGTTCACCCCTGAATCAATAATACATACTTCCTTACCCTTTAGTGCTGTTTATCAGTCTAGATTGCTTCAGTGCGAGCTGACAAGTGTCGGAGATATCGGACATACAGATGTCTGCCTTCTCTCGGGTATAATGGAACTAGATGGCACTCGGCTTGTAGTGCTCCAAGTGCCAAAAAAGTACATTTGAAAAACTAAACAGCAATGTCTCTTTCCAGAAATTATGACCTGATTATTCAAGATAATTCACAGACCTTGTTGTGAGCACTTTAATGTAGGAACCATTTTCTTCTACCAAACTACACCAACCAACTGTACCATTGTGTAAAAGGCAGCATGCATTTTGATTTGGGATGAACTGTTACTTTAACCAGGTAAACAGTAAGCCTACTTCTGCACCGCTGTACCCATATGTTGATTAATCCCCTATTTTATGATTGCGCTGACTGGCCAATCAAAAAGTTGTCAATCAAACTCAATAAACAGAGTAATGACAACACCTTTATAAAGTGATCAGCTACATTGCAGGGGTTGGAAAAGGTTAGGAATGAGATAAAGATGTCTGCCGCACACACCCCACCCAGGCTTACAACTGTCATCATTTTCAAAAAGTTCAGTTTTTAATCATCCACACTAAAATGTGAGGCCACAGTTTTTACAGGGCAGGTTGGTTTTTATTTGGCAAAGTGACTTTCTTTTTTTGTTTTTAGAAATGAGACTTGAATAAATGCTAGCATGACGTGCAGTTGTAGTCTGAAAAAGTGTGTGTGCAGCCTGCAGTGGAAGATGGCCAGTGACTCTGCTGTCCTGTCTCCAGTGGACTGGAGTTCATTCCACCACTGCGGGACACAACAGAGAAGCGCATTGACCAACATGAGCGGCCACAGGGCCCTCAGGGTGACATTGTCAATGGTGCTGTGGTAGAGGAGCTCAGTGGTGTAGGGCTGGAGTGTAGGGTTTGACCAGGGCTTGTAAAACCCACGCAGCAGAAAAATGTTGGAACTGTATGTTTCTGCAACCACGGATACATTACATTTGCAAGTCACTATGTAGCAAATACATAACATTGTGGTTAACATGTGGTTAAGCTTCGGCACAGAAACCATTTGGTTATGGTTAGTAAAAGATCATGTTTTGGCTTAAAATACCCATTTTTGGGGGCAAAATTTGGGGCCTCAAGACTTGAAAAGCAGTGATGTCTCAGTAAAAACAATAACTTTTCGTACCACTATCCCGGCAGGAAATGCAGCGATGTCTTTGTAAAGAATGATCGCTTATCGTGACACTGTCCCCGCTGGAAAAACAGGACAGGTCACTACAGAATATCCACGTTTGGTGCCTAAAAAATGCTGGAAACACAACAATAATTTGCTTAAACACAACCACTTTAGTTGTTTGCTGATCTTGAACAGTGGTCTGTAGCTTAGCAGATGTCTCATCACATCATCCACCATCCCCTCCACCTCTCAATGCCCAAGTCAGCACTTTTATTACATCATTTCAGAAACATTGATATGATTTGTATTAAACGTGCCAGTGTAACCTATCTGTGGTGGCAGAAACACACAATGTAAACATTTGCTTCTGGCGTCTTGGCTGGCTTGTAAGAAGGAGCTGTGCTAACCATGTGAATGCTGCAACAGAGAGGGCAGGGTATAGCGGCTTTGTATGGACATACTCTTAATCACACGTCCACATTTGAAGGTGCAGCCACACTCTGAACTAATGGCCTCTGTGCAGCTCCTCAGGAGCAGTTGCAGGTTAATTGCCTTGCTCGAGGGCATCTCAACAGCAGTAATGCTCTGTTAATTTACTTCACCACCCAGATTTATCCTGCAGGTCCAGGAAGCAGACCGGCCTTTCCGTCACAACTGCAGGAAAGCAATAACTAGGTCTTTAAACAGGAGGATGGAAAATTATTTTAGATTTTTCATCATAAATACAATTGTCTTTGCATAATTCAAAGTGGAAAAAAAAGACTACGAAGCAGTTTAAATGTGAAAACAAGTGATTTGTTAAAGCACCCAGTTAGAGGAGAAGGTACCTTTAATCCAATAATTTAATATTCCAGATAATCCATCTGGGGCTTTCCTCTTAATCTTGACAACACAACATGTCATCCTCATATTCACATTCACAGAACAAACAGACAGCTCTCTAATGATTTGGCTCATGAGGATGGAACCTGGGCTCACAGATCAGAAAAGGTTGAGAAACCTTGCATCAGTCCATTAACCAGGTTTGAAGCTATTAAAATCAAAGCATCCACGAGGCATCATGTTGCACAGTGCCACAATCTGCCACGTGACACAGCCCTGCCCACTGGGACTGGTTGGATCAACACTGTTACAAGGATATAAACAATAAAGCTGGCTCTTGAATGTGCTTTGTTAAAGCATCCGTAGAGCGGGGCAAGAGCCCGATCGATGCTCAGATGTGTTGATTTAGATGGGAGGAAAGATGGCCAATAGGAGATGAGCGTCAACACAGCAGGAAAGTCAATGCCAATCTTTCTGCTCCCGCGACATCGACCCAAACTCACTTCTGTTCATTCCTCATCTTTTCTTATAGGGCTGCATTCAGCTATTCGTTCTCGACACACACTGCTTCAAAGGCCACTGAACTGAAGATCTCTGCCGAGGCACTGTGTATGTGCGTGCGTGTGTGTGTGTGTGTGTGTGTGTGTGTGTGTGTGTGTGCATGTATGAGAGAGAAAAAGCAGGGAAAGCGAGGAAGATGAAATGAGATATGATGGGTGCACCTTGACTGCCAGTGACGTGTGTGTGTGTGTGTGTGTGTGCATGATGATTCTTGTTCGCAGGTTGCTTTAGCAGCACAGCATTCATTATTGGATAAGAACTCTATTTTAAACCTGGAGTGAAAAGAGATGATGATGATGATGATGATGATGCAGGGAGTTAAATCTAGTTTACACAAAATGATAACCTATATTTTATCAGGTCGTTACGATGAATCACAGGCAAGCGGTTTATTGGCATTGTCCAATTTTATTTAGCTCTGAGAAGATTGTTTGATAAATCAATTGACAGATAATTAATTCATTGTCTCTTTTCAAGCAAAACTGTGCCTCTTGTCACTGGGTCCAGCTTGTTAAATGTGAAGATTTGCTGCTTTTATTTATTTTATTATGACTGATTTTTTATGACTTCAGTTTTGGACTGTTGGTCAGACAAACCAAACAATGTGAATAAATCAAGTTGGACTGTAAGGGCCAATTTTAAGTGCCATTCCTAAACACACCCTTTTATGGTGCTTACAATACTAAGCCATTAGAATAATAATTATTTGCAGATTTATATATTTATACATCATTTTCGTGTAGAGTCTCTTGCTCGAAAAGTTACAAAACAATACATTGTAGCTCACAAGAATGTCCGTACACTTAAAATAATAATACAGCTAACTGGCCATTACGTTTCAATTGTACATAATTGTAGGGATGTACAACAATATCGGTACATCATCGGTAACAGTTTCAATTCATGGGTAACAGTTATCCTATGGTCAATGTTGTGTGCTGTATTTTTTTTTTCAAGAATAGGACAGTGTTGCTAATAATATGTTGCATCCACGTTAATGTGTATTTTCAGATACATTTTAATTAAAAAAAAAAAAAAACTTGAATCAAAACTTATATCAAGACATCAAACAATAATTTGGCAGCAGTAACTCTGATAAATAATTCCAATAATAAGGCTGGTTGCAGTCTTACACTATATATCTGCCAAACAAATCAAGCCTCTAGTATACATCACGCTGGGCTCCGGGGAATTAGAAATATATATATATATGTACGTATGTGAAGAAGAGCAGAAAACTGAACAATTAAACAAAAACAGAAACATTACGAGAGAGCACAGAACCTTGGCTGGCTTCTGTGGTACCATCTTACATCGTGAAGTACTGTGTTTACATCAAAAACTGACTATCGTCTAATATATATTGTTACGTGTTTTTATAACTCAAATATCCAGTATTGCTCAGTCTCCACTATGATCTGGTATTTCCGTTAAGTGTCAACAAAATCTGCAGGAACACCTATTTATATTATGCCTCCTTTTTCTGAAAGAATTAATCAATATTACTCATTTCACCTTTTTTACTGAAGATCAGTTGAGGTGAAATGGTCTACCACTATTCATTCATATATATCAATGAATGATGGCATTTATGGGTGTACAAATAAGCTTCTGTACAATAAATGTACTGTAAGATCCATCATCTGTTCATGAGATTGGAGCACAGTGTTAAAGATTATGTTTGATGGTCGTGGCTTTTTGAATGTATACTGATGATTCCAGGTGATAATCAGCTGATATCACAGATACATCAGTGGCAAAGAGAGAGACTGCAAAACAGAAATGTCAAAGGTGTGTTTGAGGTCATTCAGAAACACTAGAACCATTACAGTGTTTGTCAGGTCACACTGTAAAAAAGTCCTGCTCAGTCAGCCCGGTCGCCTCCAGGAATGCCTCAGCATGTTTGTACCAACCGCGGATACTTAACAATTACATGTCATATCAAAGTTTCTAAAGTGACGTAGTATATGAGTTGATTTTGTCATCAGGAGGTGGAAGGGTGGTGGATGCCTGCCAAGCACCAAGCTGCAGACCACTGATCCAGACCAACAAACAACACAACTGTTTGTGATTTAGGAAGCTTCTGGCCGCTTTTGCAGCAACCCATCGCTGTTTTTCCAGCAGCTTTTTAGGTATCAAAAAAAGAAGTTGTTTTTAATAAGACATAGCTGTTTTTCCTGCCAGGAGTGTGCCCCACAATTGTGTGAAACACAATTAGAAAATTAATTCAGTTTATCTACATAAACTTAATCAGCAAATACCTTGATAACTGATTAACCCTTTAAGTTATTTTTCGAGCAAAACTCGAGTTTCCAGAGTAAATGTTGGCAGTGTACATTTCTGCAAACCAAAGATAAATTACATCTGTGCATTATCATGTAGCAGATACAGTGAAACTTTACACTTTAACAATTAAGTGGTAGATGTGTGGTTAGGTTTAGGCACAAAAACAAAATGGTTAAGGTTCGGGAAATATCATGTTTTGGCTTTAAATACCCAGTTTTGGTGGAAATGCAGCAAAGTCTTGGTAACAAACAACCAGTTTTGTTGTTTGTTGGTCTCGAACAGTGGTCTGCAGTTTGGCAGGCGTATTGTCTCGGTGCCACATAATCCACCATCCACCTCCCAATGACAGAGTCAGGGCATATACTAAATCCCTTCAGAAACATTGATATGATACATATGAAACATACATTGCCTACATTTTCTCTCATGAGTTTTCTCCAGTGTAATGTTCTTTAAGTTTCTTTGTTTTAAGTGATAGTAAGGTGAATATCTGAGACTATTGGTGGGACAAAGAAAGCAACTGCCAGGTGTCACCTTGTACTGAATTAAACTGTAATGTTAATCTGACATTTTAGAGACCATCGGATTAATCCATAATGAAAAAAATATGTTCATGCCTATTTAGTGAAATGGCAACAAATGGAAACAACGCCTCCTTAATAAAGTTCTGGCACTTTTGTGAATACATGTTTTGGTCGACTGCTGAGTCTACATGGTTCACATGTTTTCTTGCATATACTGACTAAGACTTCTATGTTAGAATTTATGCCACAAGCAGATTTGTGATCATGACTCTGGTGATGATATTTAGGGAAAACTATGTGATCGGAATTGAGCAATCAACCTCAAACTCAATTTCCAGCAAGACATTATATCTCTGTGTCTTAAAGGACTTTGTCCTCAAAACTCTTTCTAAACCTAACAGCATTTGTCTGCTAATAAAAATCTGTCAGCTCCCAAAAGGAATTCTGCTTTAGGAAATGTGGAAAGGCCAAGTTGATGTAGGTTTTCCATGGCTGCTAACCCCAACTGTGACCAGACATCACCTCGGCAGAAAGGAGCAGCCTTTACTGCTGCTGCAGCAGCTGGAGACATTTCTCTCCTCACATTCTGTACAAAGGGCTGAAAAATGGCTTGGAAAATTGAGAACACGTCCCGTTACTCACCGATACTCCTGAAACTCTCGGACAAAGTTCTCCTCAACTTTTTCATTTTGCCGATTTTCTCCGGGGGCTGGGAGGCTGGCATCAGGTCGCACATTTTTTTTTTTTCCAGCGAGTTTTCGCAGCGGACAGGCAGCGGACTGGCTGTGGTTTGAAGCGGGGAAGGAGGACCGGTGTTCAGTCAGCCCTGCGGGGCTTCTTCAGCCCAGCTGCAGCGCAGTGGCAAACAGGAAACGGAGCCTCAACGGCTCTCACTTCTCTCATCAACTACTAACAACAAATGCCTTCTTGAGATTTTTTTCTCAAGAATGCAACTACATTTCCAAAGAGGCAATAAAAGTCTGAAGCAGACGCATCCAAACTGGAAACCGTGCGTAATTTGCTGCGTCTTTCTGGTGCGTCTTTTTTAGGGTTAGGATCCTGTAAATTAGATCTCGCTCTGACTTGGTTCTTTCTTCTCTCAGCGTCCCAGTCGCTCCCTGCTCCACCGCAATCTAGATGTCATTTTTGGGATTCTCTCTCTGGTTTCGACCCTAGACCCCGCCCTGGATGCGACGATTGGAGAGCTCCTGTGGAGCACCGCGTTTCTATTGGTCCGGGAGACTGTCCGTCAAAGAGCCAGCACCGCCCTGTAATGTGTTGCAGGAGGAGGAATATTTTCATGAGGGAACCAGATTGTTGTCAGCGCTCCGGCTTGAGACTGCTGCCCTCTGCGAGACCCTGTTATTGTGTGCAGGTCGAGGTATTCCCCAGGCATCAGCTCTATCGCTGGTATTCCTGATTCCACCTGGGAATACATTATAGCTGATCTTTTAGACTTAATAAAAACTACCAGATCAACCTGGACTCTGCTGGGATTTGTGTTTGATTTATTTCATATGATGGAGGCAAATAAAATCCACAGGTTTGGTGATGTGCATGAAAAGATTCAGTCTTTGTCATGCATGTGGTGACAATATTTGGGTATCATAGCCATGCAAATAACTTGTGATCATATGAAATCACTAATATGACACCTCAGCACCATTTCTGATTTTATAATGTTGCATAGTTTCACTTTCATGAGGTATTTTTTTATCTTCGCTTTCCCCTTTTTGCAAAAAAAAAAAAAAACACTGCTTAAATTAAATAAGAATATCCAGCAGCCCATTTCTGCCACAATAATATCATATTTTGGCAGTTAACTTACATATAGTTGGGATTAAAGTGAGCTCTGGGATTAAAGCCATCAGAGCTATCCCAGCCCTGCATCAATAATCTAAATCCTGCAACAGTGAGCTCATGAGCTCTATTCTGCTCCTGTCATGTGTCTTTATGTGCTGGCTGGCATCTCCAATTTGATCATGTCTGTACTGCAGTCACCACAGCAGCTGCATGAGTAATTCAGAGGCATCAGAAGAACAATGGCGTAGCAGTGTATGTATACATAATATGTCTCGGTTTTGGATGTGGCCCTCAGTTAAGCTGTTAGAGACCAGCACAGTCTGGAAACATCTCAGGAATGCAAAGGGCTGAAATGTTTTCATAATTGCTTTGACTGGAGCACGCTGATAATTGAGACAAATGTACAGCTTGATTAGTTTGAGTTGGTCCTTCATTATGGAGCCATTGTTAATGATGCATGCACACATTTTTCATCAACCAGCACACCTCTACAGTCTGTAGAGTATATATGGTGTGAAACAGAATCTTGTCTAGTGTAATAAGGGACTGTTCTTTACGTATGGGGGGAGGAGAGGTGCAAAAAGGAGGAGGCTTGTCAAATTATTTTTTTTAGCACTGGGGTGGGACTGATGTTTTGTATTTTGGCTTAGGGGAGGTATATATACCTTTAAATGGTTGTATTTTGTATTTATTTTAAAGCCGATTTGTAAAGAAAATAGCTGGTTTGGAAGGCATGTTTTCTTAAAAAAAATCGATAAAAATACATCATTTATCATAGTAAGAAACAGTGAAAACAGAAATTATCATTGGATTTTGAAATATCTATCAGTCCTTGAACACATCATGTGTGTTATACACTTCCATCAGACAAAAACATAACCAAATCTAATCTTAAAATAGTGATAATTCATCCAAATCCCTTTATTTTACAAATTCCAAGTTAAAATTTCATCCAAAAAAAACTGTTTGTACAAGGGTAAAAAAGATATGCATATTTTGTTTTCAATTTCAGGATTTTGTCTTCGACTTTTACTTTTTTTTTAACTTTTAAATTCTAAACATCAAAAGTTATGTTTTCATATCTAATAACAGATTATGATGGAGGGGGGGTCATGCATTTCCCCCAGTCACCCAGGGAGGCTCAAGGAAAAAGAAAAAAAAAAGTCACCCCCCCCCCTCCTCTGATAACTAAAGAACGGTCCCTAAAAGGCCAGTAAAAGCCAGATCTATGAGGCTTATATCAAAATGCTGAAGACAGGGTTTTGTAAAGTGGATTAACAGGTTAAAAGAAATGTTGCATGGTGTTGGCACCAGATGGCAGTGAGGTAACTGCATCTGGAATCCTCTCAGGTACAGTAATGTGAGAGCTCCTCTGTTACTGTAACTAAGAACAAGTTGTGCATATTTAACTGAGCTCCTCTTTAACTATTGTGTTGTGTCTGGGGTCCTCATGAGCATACTTATAAAAGCATCGTTTTAACAGCTTGAGACGTTCCTTCATTTTATGAGAATTGTTTCTAAACCTAATTATGCAGTACTTCCAGTTGGGCTCTCAGCTGTAAAACTTGCTTAAGTACAATTTATTTACATAATGCTGAAGATATATGATCAGTGTTGACCTCAAATGCAGCTTGACTCTCCAAAATATGTCTACTGGAATCTTTGTTATTTGCCATTTTGACCTCTGTGGTCTGACTGACACATAACTAAAATCGCTCTGTAGCAACCATATGCATTTCTTTGCAATACTGGATAAAGTACCTGAAAGCCATACATGAGTATAAGTACAGATATCTTACCAGAAAATAACTTTGATAGAAGTTAAAATCACATATTAGAATATTACCTGTGTTAAATTCTTAAAGTATCTGATATTTACTGCACTTAAGTGTCAAAGTAATTTTATGACATTAAATGTACCAAAGTAATACAAATAAAAGTACAATTACATGCTATTAATAAAAATGCAAGCCATCAGAATTTTGAGACTTGTAAAGTTTATTTCCTTATAAATGGTTATTAAACAGTTATATGCATACACTATATGATCAGCTTATAAAAATGATTTAACTATCCAACAACATATCAGCTCTATGTTGATTAAAAATACTGCTAATGTCCTGGGGTCCCACAGACCCCACCGTTTGAAGAATGTCAGCAGAACACAAGGATTAACCTGACGTTACAGAATACTCACTTTAACACCCAGACTGAACTGCACCTATGACCACACATGCTAAACCAGTGATACTCAGCTTGTAGCTTGCCTGCCAAATCTGGTCTGTGAGGGTGCCGGGCGACCTGTTGACCATTTACAATTCACAATGAAAATAAATGGATCCACATTGGGATTTTTTTTTTGGTACTTTGAAGGTAAATATTGTGCCAGAATGTTTAAAAACCCCATAAAAACACAGCTTGTTTAGAAGTAAATGTGCCTGGGGAGGATTCCCAGTACTCCCAACAGAAGTGTGGGCTACGCCCCCGATGTCCTCAAATCCTAGAAACACCCCTGCATACACCCAGTCTGCATGGCTCTGCTTTGATTGGATTTACCTCTTGGCAAAGACAGCGAACATTAAAAGGTCGAAAACAGGCAATTCATCTATTATATATACTAATAACTTATGTATGTTCATTAAGCACCCCCTGGCCTCGTATCATTTTGCATAAGTGGCCCCCAGGTGGGGAGTTGAGTATACCTGTGCTAAAGATTGGAACCACACTGAACACAGCAGAGATTATTTTTTGTTCCTGAAAGGTTCCTCAGCAGGTATGCATGATGGGAGCAGAGCTTAGATGCCCTTTTGTCACAATGCAATTTACAGTGAACCACTTGGTTGATGGATCTCTTTTCAGTGAAGCTGTGGGGCGGGGCGACAGCTCTGTATTTATATAGCACATTTCATTTCATGCACTGGGGTACCTCAGTTTACTACAGCCCATCAAATCAGCTGTGTGCGTTATAATTCTGATCATGTGTGAGTGGGGATATGGAGGGTGGTTCTTGCATAGGTGGGGATATTTATATATCAATGAAAGAAAGTGTCAGTGGTGTAGCTCAAGGCGTTCGGATAGATAATCCATTCAAGAGGATGGGGTGGATGGATAGTCAACCGAGAACATAAAGCAGATGGACTGTTCTCAGTGTCTTGTGTCCTTCAGAGTCTGTGGCCCTGTACACTGCTACTGCTGGAGGACACAACAGCAGTCTGCATCCAGTAGTTTATCTTCTTTTTTGACCTACTGCACTGAAAAAAAAAAAAAAAATACAAAAACTTTCAAAACTCTTGAATGGTCTGCAAACTGTCCGGACGACCAGAAAACAAATTCATCTACAGAATAAATGAACAAAACCTCATTGTTAAAAGAGAAGAAATTTATTCATGTGTCAGAACAAATTTGTGGTACAATCATTTTGGATTTCATAAATCAATACTGTATGTACAAAGTGCAAAGACTGATATGAAACTACAATATTTAAAAAGACATAACTCATATAATGAAATGTTAGAAGATGAAAGAATTTTGCAGGAAGTTTTAAAACAAGCTTCAACATTCATCAACACACAACACTGCATCTTAGCAAGAATTTAAAAAGATTTTTTTTTTTTTTGTCTACATTTGTCGTTTGAAAAGTGTGAAATGGTGATTTCCATCTGAAGTGGCTCATTCTGAATGAGGGCACTCAGCAGTATCTGTCTGTCTCGTGTGAGAAATGGGCATCATTTAAGCTAAAACTAAGGGTCAGCTCCACATGTTGCCTGTGGAACTCCTCCAGTGCAGCTGCTTTACTCGTTCTCAAACTTGCTGTATGGGTGGTCCGAGTCACTCATCAGACCTGCGCAGAGGAAAGAAGATGGAAGAGAAAGTGGAGACACAAAGGAAACAGAGGTTTATGGTGGATGAGAGAACATGATGCTGTGTTTCTACTTTGTCCATGACTCTCCAAGGTAGTAATTCTCAAATGTAGTCAGGTCATGCTGTCAGAAATGAATGGCTTTCTGACTTCACCTCTGTCAATTTAAACAATCCCCCCCCCCACCCACCCACCCCACGTTAAACTGTGTTAAAGTGTCAGAATGTGGTTTGATTAACCAGTGACCCACTATTCAGGAGGCAGGACCCCTCAAAGCTGACACCCACCCCTCCTAAACACAAAAGTAAACGTAACAGTGCAGGTATCTGATCTTAGGAGAGCTAACTAACAAGGTTATTCACAATTTCAATACTTTTGATCCAAAACAAGGAAAATATGCAAATTAGATTATTTTTTTGTCTTAAAATACTAAACTGTAAAAAACATAAAATCTAATTTGTTTTCATTTATTCAATAACTTACAGGATAAACACCAGAGGTGTGGACGCAAGTCACCTGACATGGAGTTCAGTTACTAAGTCCATGACTTCAGACCTGCAACTCAACTTGGACTCATGTTGGACGCCTGTGACTCATGGCTTCACTAGGACTTGAGCCTTTTGACTTAAAAATACTTGATGTCTTCCCCCTACTCCAAAGATTAAAAAAAGTTTATTTAAAAAGTGTACCACTTTTTTTGGGTGGTCAATAAAAAGTTAATTGCAGTATGCAAAACTTGCAGGAGGAGAATTACAGACGGAGACACGACAGGTTCAAACTTCGTCTGACACTTGAAGTTGCACAAAAGACGGGAAGTCCAGGTTAATATCAACACAGTAAGCTAATGCTTAGCTAACATTAACTTAACAGCTATGTAACTTTTCAAAAAACTTATTTTTACAAATCAATACAACTTTTAAAAATCATTTGTGTTTATAAGATGACATACTGTTACTCTGTTGTTGAAATGGCATTACATTTGGTGGAGAGCACTTTATGACTTGTTTAGGACTCGAAACTCAAGGTTTAGGACTTTAGACTTGACCTTGGACTTGACTCATAACTTGCTTGCCTTGACTTGGTACTTGATTGCAAAGACTTGAGACTTACTAGCAACTTGCAAAACAATGACTTGGGTCACACCTCTAGTTGACACTTCCTTATATCTCCTGCAGTTTTCAATGTGTACCCGCTATCAGCTGAGAGACAGCATATTTGTGAGGATATGGTGGGAAGGTCTGTCTAACACATGAATTTTTAACGTTGTATATGATTTTCTGTTTCATCTCAAATATTCCCTCAGTTTTTCCATTTGTTTAACAGCACATGACTGAAAAACAAGAAATGACCGTGACATGCCATTATGGTATATAGCCCAGGTCAGAAAAAAATGTGTCATGCAAAGTAAAGTGACAGCGTGAAGATCTTTGTTCATCTCATTACTCTTGTTCTGTCTGTTGCTGTGTACCGCTCCAGTAATGTGTGCACATCACCCAAATCAACCAAGACTTCATCAGGATGTTTTGGGACCACAGCAGTCCAAGGACTGATGTTTCTTAAAATGAATTGGAATTTCTACCATAGTTATTCTAACATCATAAAAAAACAGATGTTCAGTGGCTCCAGCTGAATATTTTCCTCACTCTGCCCTGTCGTCCACTTTTTCTTGTTCTACTTTCTCCAGTTCTTTGAACAACTTTTCACAATGCCCAAAATCAAATAAGACATTAAAGGGGTCCTCAAGTGATTTAACAATGCACTTCAAAGACATTAAGAGACTTACTGGGAAAATTTCAAACAAAACAAAAACACATACTATATATATAAAAAAAAAGCCCAACAAAAACAAAAATTCAAAGTTGTCTGAAACAGAAACAAAGTTAACATTTCAAGCTATAGGTAAGTGTGTATACTCGCTGTGGCTTTGTACTGTTTTTGTTTTTACAGTCCGTGTCCATGGTGGTACATGATGATTAAAGAGTTAACTGTAACTCAGGCAAACCAGAAATCCTGCTGACAAAACAACAGCTGGGCTGAAGGACTGCCAAAGACAGCTGAGGGAATTTAAGGATTTCTAAACTGTAACATTGGTCATTAGATGCAGACATCACATTTTAGAGGCAAACCTTAAAGGGACAGTTCACCAAAAATCAAAAATAATATTTTCCCTCTTACCTGTAGTGCTATTGATCAATCTAGATTCTTTTGGTGTCAGTTGCTGAGTGTTGGATGTATTGTCTGTAGAGATGTCTGCCTTTTCTCTGACATAGATCTAGATGGCACTCGACTTGTGGTGTTCAAAGTACACACAATAAATAAAATAAAAAGAAAATTTGAAAAACTCAACAGCAATGTCTCTTTCCAGAAATCATGACCTAGTGACTCAAGATATTTCACAGACCGTGTTGTGAGTAGTTTCATATAGTAACTATTTTCTTTTTACAGAACTACACCCACCAACCGTATGACTGTGCAGAAGGAAGTGTGCGTCTACTGCTTGCTTATCTTGCTACCCTGAGCTAGCTAACCTTACAGCTCTGCCGAGGAGGTTTGTTGTTTGTTGTTTACATCTTGTGTGCTCATGAGCACCAGCCTCTTGTCCATGAGTAGATGCACACTTCCTTCTGTGCAGGGTTACGGTTGGTGGGTGTGGTTTGGAAGAAAGAAAATAGTTCCTGCATCAAACTGCTCACAACTAGGTCTGTGGATTATCTTGAGTAACCAGCTCTTGATTTTTGGAAAGAGATTTTTGAGTTTTTTTAAAATATATTTTTCTGGCATAGAGCACCACGAGCCGAGTGCCATCTATTTCCATTATACTGGAGAGAAGGCAGACATCTCTGCAGTCGATATCTTCAACACTAGGCAACTCACACAAAAACAATCTAGACTGATAAACAGCACAGATAAGAGGGAAAATCAACCTAATGTCTGTGCGGTGTTTAGCCGGCACTGAAAGCAGGAGAAACACCAAGACAGAGCTTCAACATGTGACCTCCTAAAACCACTCATTGTCATTTTTATGTCTCTGCTTGTAAACACATTCAACAAACAAGACATCATTTGTTGATCTGTGAGTTTTAGAGTGTTTACATTCATATTCTCTTGCCAGGATAATTCAGACTGATAGTGACATGAAACTATTTGTCATTTTGCTGAATAACCTCCTAGTTGGATTCCTCAAGGTATCCCCGGTCACCTTCAGTGATTCTCAGCCTTAACGGAGAGCCAGTGCTTTAAAGAAACAACTCGACTTAGTGTTTAGTCTCACAGAGGATGTAAAGCAGCTCCCTGGATTGTGTTTTACAGAATGAGTATGAAAGGAGTGCAGCTTTGTCTGCAATCCCTGTGGAAGTAAACTAATGAGAGCAGGAGGCTTGAGGAACAGGCCATCATCCATCACTCTGTCATGCTGTCCAGACACAAAAACCACATAACCTGACATCTTACTTCGATGAAGCTGCCTGGGGAATTTCTGCTAACACACGCTGAATCAGAAGTCAATCGGTGGGAAGCAATTCCTCACACTTAACTGAAATTTCTCCCACATCAATAGCAGAGAATGAATGACTCCCTCTTCATCAAAGTTCCATCAGAGGGCATGTTTTAAAACATCATTCCCACCCTTCTTTATCTCTACAGTTATACAGCTCCCCTGTCAGTGACTATAACATTGCAGTCACCAAAGGAACTGCTGAGATCTGTAAATGTGATGGTATCAAAGAAGATGAAGGTTTATAGATCTAAAGCTTTTTGTGACCCCAGCTGTTTAAGATACATTTCATAAATAACATTTATATTTACTGTAGTCGTGCTAGTGTACACTTCTCCTGTGCCATGAGAGATTATCAGCAACATTATGGGTAGGGCTGGACCCAGACATCTGACTATTTGACTGGGTATTTGGTTTTCAATTTTTGGATTCAGATTTCGTGTTGTTTGTTTTTGATATATATATATATATATATATATATATATATATATATATATATATATATATATATATATATATATATATATATATATATATATATAATAAATGTCAGTGTTTCCTATGGGTTAATTTACTTGTTTACTTGGCCTGCCACATATCATCGTCCCGTTCATGCTCTCTATCTCTGCTTTGCTCCCCGCCAGGGACAGTTGTTGTGTCCACTCGCACACACACAATGAGAGGACAAATTCTTGGCATCAAACGGCTAATGTTACCAGATGATTACTAGTGGGTTTAACAACAGTGTTGAGCTGTTTCAGTGCCGGTATGAGTTTGTTTGGACTGTTTAATGGCTCGGTGTCAGATGTTGGCTGCTGCTGCTGTATTAAACCGTGTCCTAACTGGATGCAAGCGTCAGACTATCTCGCCACGTCGCGTTACACTGGATACTCTCTGTCCACACTAGATCTGTAACATATGGAACTCCATCACGTCATGTAAACTAACCACTTACCCTGTGGTCTCACAGTAACCACTGAATAGATGGTGAGTATGTATTTCCTTATGATTTATACTCATAACAATACTATTGTGGGTAACTTATAGATGTCATTGCTGTAGCTCCAATACTAAATCATACCACATCCACTTAGTAAAACAAGGCTTACTTATTTAGGTTTTTGTAGTGAAATAAGGAGGTATCTAGTAGGAAACTCTTCATTTAAACCTTGCGAATCAGCCATTCTCCGTCCACTGCGGCGCTTTTAATGCGAGGTACAGAAAAAATAGAAACAGGGCGTCCAACAAAAGGTCAGCTCAAAATGGTGCGCTGCATAGCATTGTTCATGGGCAGTTGGGACAGTCCAACAGAAAACAATCCAGTCAAACCGATTTAGTTGCTATTGCTTGCTTGCATCGCATCTAGTTAGGACACAGTATTAGCTAGTGCAAACCATACAAAAAAAGGAGAGCAGCTCAAGTGATGGTTCTTCAGCACTGCATTTGACTGTGTAACAGAAACACTGAATCTTAAATAAATATACATTTGTTGGAGCTCGTTTGCTATTTCTACGCTTCTATTTGAGAGCTTTGTCAGGTGTTGGTTTGGATTCTGAGCCTATTATTATGAGCATTATTATGAGTGCATGTGCACGTTCCAAGTTCTACTGAATTAACTCAATGCCATGTTATCAAAACTATGAAAAAACAGAAACAAGAAATAAACACAATGATCCTTTAAACTGTGCTCTTAAATGGTTTCACAAATTCCTCACTGTTGGGGAGGGAGAATAGCTAATCTTGCACAGTTTCCCATACATTAGGTGACTACCAATTAAACTGTTTTTGCCCTGTTTTGACCATAGTGCCAGGTTTGCTGCAAATCACTGTTGCTCCACACAGACACATACAATGCATGTACAGGCTATGATACCGAAGAGTATTTCTTCAAAGACGACCCTTTGTCTGTTGCTTCAGTGACCTGTAACATCCTGCTCACAGTCATGAGGGGACTTCCATTTGACACTGCTGTATGATAAATTATGCTTAAATTGATTTAAGCGGACAGGAGTCGGTGTAACCTATACGTGACCCGAATTGCCTTGCTCGAGGACAGAAGGCATACACTGCTGAATAATGCATTGCTGGCACAGGGTATGGAAATGAAAGTCAATGGCAATGTCCTGGAGAATCTGAAACCGATTCAACTTGCATCTGAGACAAGCTGACATTAACAGAACAGAGAGGCACTGTGTTCGACTCACTGATCAACTCAAGAACAGCAGGTTTATACATCACGGGGTGAGATGGGTACAGAGTCCGTCAAACTCCCAATATAAAGGTTCAGTGGAGTACAATTGGTGATATAGACTGAGATTCATACGTACCATACTTCTTGCGGATCTGATCGTGCCTTGCCTTTCTCTCCAAATTCCTAGAAAGAAAAACAGAAGAAGAACCAAGGTTATCTCACAGGTCAGAAAAATATGTAGCTTGTTGTTTGGTTCAATTGATCAGGTGGACTATAAGTTTAGCTTCTGAATGAATGCTAAAATCACAAACTGTATTTACAACCATAAACATCTGTGGTTGGTCCCACTTTCCTTTCACACCCCAAACCACAGCAGATTCTGCTTGGAGGTGGACAGAGACCTTCCACCTTAAATAAGGGGGTGCATTTTTATATAACTAAGCCATTTAAATGTTATTAAGGCTTATAATTATGCATATTTAAGGGCGTGCTGCTTTGGCTGCTGTCCGTAAAGGTAACTAAGTGTAGATTTCTTGATTCACAAAGTAAAGGCGTAGCTGTAGTTGTCGCTATTTCAGTGTTTTCAGTTCATGAAAGTTAATTGTAACAATTTCCTCGCCTGAAAAAGTCTTGTTCAGCATTTGGTTGTAGTAAAATACCCTCTAAGGAGCTCGCGTTAGCATTATCTCCACACACACTTGTTCAAATATGGTCAGTTCTGACTCCAAAAATACAAGATAGTGACGGACAAAATGCCAAACTGGAGCCTCAAAATGGGAGTCCATAAGCCAATGGGTCACGTCACAGTGGCTACATCCATTATACAGTCTATGAAAAGCACCCGTTTACAATCAAAGTGTGGTGGGGAGCACACCGGTGGTTTTATGCCAACTGAGCTCACCACATCTGTCCAGACCAACCTCTGCACAATTACATCATATCGACCCATTTTAAACACATTAAGATGTAAACATCAAGCAACACCTTTCACTCTCATGTCCTTATGCATACACAGAAAGCCAAAGCTTTGCAACTAACAGGTGCATTAAACATGCAGCACCACTGTCACCATATCACAAAACTCTGGTTTGGTCTCTGTGATAGCTTGGGTAAAGCTAACTGGAGACCAGACTCTAATGAAACTTGTGGAAATGAAATGCAATACAAGATAACAGTGAGTGGAAAAGGAAGAGGGGCAACAATTGCAGGTGAAAATGACAATTTTATTAACCTGTCACACACACTGCAGGCTGCAATAACAAGGTATTTTACTCTGCTTCCACAATCACCATATTGGACTGTGTGTCCATTTTAGAGGCCGGTTTTCCCACACACATAGTCCTGGGCCTGGATACCACAAATGCAAGAGCTTGATATTGATAAACTAATAATACTAAGGAATTAACTGTTTTCTTTTCTAGACAAATTATAAACAGAACTGTTGATAAGATGACTAAATATTTACATTAATTGTTGATTTTTAAAGCGGAAAAACATCTTTCAGACAATTCAATCATGTACTGCAGCAGTAACCAGAGATGGACGGTGTTTATTGCAAATATGATATGTATTCTGAAATTACGCTGTCGCTATACTGATATACAGTATCACCCAGCTCTCCACACTCCATTTATTAACTATATAATTTGTACACAATGTCAGTATGAGGCACAACATCATGGAGGATACAATACATGTGTTCTTAATCCAACATTCAATAAAAATTGTTGAGCACAGAAACCTCGCACACTGAGGCCAATGGATTTCTTTGCTGGAAAGACATTTGCTCCCTTGCTTCTCTTCACTGGAATTACCTCCCTAGGTTGTTGCCACTCTCTGCTTGAGTCTTCGATTTGGCACCGCGGCTATCTGAGTTATAAGGCGATGGGCCTACACTGCTATTAAACTGAACTTCACTGTAAGTATTACCATTGCTATTGTGCATTTCTGGATAGGCTACTGTTACCTTCCCTTTGTCATGAAAGATTTCAAGAGGGACACTGCTTCCATATATTTCCACTTCTTTTTCTTGCTGTCCCCCTGTCCACTTCTGTCTTGTTCCTTTCTGTCATTGCAGACGTTAAGTGTCCCACAGGTTATGCCACATTTTTGCTCACTCCTTCTTGGTCAAACAACTCTCTAAAGGCTTTTGATGGATGCCAAAAAACACAGAGGAAAAAATCAAACCTGTTCCAAAAACTTAAATGACGGACGAAAGTTTCAAAGTCAATGTGTAAACCTGATTGACACAATGTGAGGTCATCCTTCTTTTCAAACGTGCAACAATTTCGGACGAAAAATATGAACTTGATGTGCAAAGGCCTTAAGTGTGGGAAAATAACTTTTTTTCAATATTTTTACAAACCTAACAGCCAACTGAGAATGAAAAGGCATGTCTGCATTCCTTATGGAGAATGACATTTAAATACTGGCTTGTTGTGGAGTGCCGAGTGTTTTCTCCTATTCAATTTTGACTCATTGCAGACTTAGATGCATTTAGCTGGCAGTGAAACACAAACCCAGCAACAGGCACGCTGTCAGCCCCTAACTCAGCCTTTCTTAGGACTAACAAAAGCCCGGGAGGAGGTTTAGTGCTCTGGACCTCCAGGAGTGTCACTTCACTTCATCTATGCACAAAGAGCTGGTGTAAATCAGTCAGTGTTTTATTGCCAGGTAGTGATCTGTGATTAATCAGGGTGGCTGAGATCTGCCTGCCATCTGTCCCCCCACCCTGCTGGCGGCTTGTATGCAACTAATTGACTGACATGTTCATACTCCCTCTACATAAATATGGCTGCATTCAACAAGTGGGTAGTGAAGAAAGAAAAGGGGAAGCAGATATAAGGTAAGCACATGATGGAATGTCTCCAAACACTCATCTGTGTAAAAGATGAGCTAAATCTGAAGGCAGCAGAGAGCTTCTTTTCCTGGAGATGTTGAAAGTTCTGCTCCTTGACTTCCAAGTTTTATAGTCAAACACTGTTGTCTGGCTCTTTCTCTGTTGCTAGATGATCAGTGATCTGTGTCCATGTGGCCAAGTTGGCGGCTACTTGTGAAGCAAATTAAACATGTTCCCACTGGTTGCTTGAGGCATTGCGGGGGTCGTGCGTCTGAACTGGGTGATAAAAGTGGGCTGGAATTAAATTTGAATGAATGGGACTATAAATAAACAAGAGCGCTCTGATGCAGAGGCTGTTATCCAGACAGAAAACTGACACATCAAGTGTAAGACGGATGGATTTTCTCTCAGCGAAGAAAAGAAAAACAGGTGATGCTCATTAAAATAAATCAGTCAAACACTTCAGTTGAGAAAACCTGGAAGCCTAACTTGCTCTAGAGTTCACCATCAACAGTGAGACAGCACTCTGTCTTTTGTGTCTTGAAGTTCTGTCAGTTTAGGCCAAATTTAACATGCATTTTTCATCTGCACAGAACACACTGAGAAACAGGCTTGAAAAGAAACAAGCAGTTCATGTTGCTTATTATGTATTTTTGACTTTTAACTATTTGTCACTGTTTTCCCCAAAACTGTTTCTAGTTGATCCATTACGTCCTTTTTGGTTCCAAAGGGTAGATGAAAAAAGTATGCACAATAATATTGACACGTCATCAGTATCGACTGATAGCAGCTTTAAAATGACATGATCAGAATTGGTCAACATGCTTTTTTCTTAATGAATTAATATTACATAACCATGAAAGGCATTCTATGTCATGTCTCCATCTGCTGGTGGGCCATCATGATAAGAGCATGCTAAATTAGGTGGGGAAAAAAATGGATATATCGATATCTGTATTGGTTATTGGCCAAATGAGTTGTTTTAAGTCAGCATAATCTGGTATTGACAAAAAAATCCAATATTGTGCATCCCTAGAAAAAAAATTTGGGAACCACCTAGGAGGAACAATGTCTCCACTTCCTCTTTGAAGGAAGAAAAACTAAAAATGTCGTAAAATCATGGCGGATTTGGATCTCACATTTGGCAGTACCAGCTGGGTTGAGTTAGGTCAGGTTTTAAAACGTCTTTGTTCAATGCAAACTTCAAAAGCTAAAATTATGCTTCTGCTGACATGCAAGCATCTTTACAAACCTGAGCTGGGAAGGCTTACATGGGTAACCATAGATCACAAAATCATGCGATAGAAGCCACTGTGCACAGCCACCAAATCTCAACAACGCAGGGTGCAGACCTGCATGTCAAGCAAGCTGACTGGTTGATCCAACATCCTGTCGGGAAGTTATCTCCATTTGGGCGTACACTTTAACAAGGCACTGCCAAGTGATCCTCTAGTAGAGCATAGGGAACTAAATTTGTTTACCATGTTGTCATTGTACTGTCTATTTATGTTGATAAATCCAAATACTGTGATATTTTTTTCACTGGTACAGAGGCTTGTTTACTCTGTCACAAGGGTGAAACTGCCTCCTAGCTGCTCCCTTAGCCTGGGTTCAGACCTTTGAATTCACCCATTTCACTTAGTTTGAGTTGACTGATTCATCTAGCACTGTGACATGAAACAACAGTTTCTCATTTACAATAAAAGACAACCAGTGAGCGCTGCAGAAGGACCAATCAGCAACCTTCGAGACGGAAAAATTAAGCCAGTGCCTAAGTGCCAAAAACTGCAGTTCATCAAATGACCACTTGAGGCTGACTCAAAAACAGTATCAATCCCCATAGACCCCCATGTTAAAATGTCAAACTTTACAGCAGAAATAAACATGTTTACAGCCTGGTACAAAAAAGGGTTTTGGTCTCTATAGCTAATTTCAATATTCATGACAACTGTACAGTGGTGACCTTTTTTATAACTAACCTGCTGACATTATATTAAGGCCCAAAGTTATGCATATTTAAGAGCAAACTTTTAACAAAAACACTGAATAAAAATATATTATTGTTTGGGGATTTTTTATGCCAATGTCATCTTAAAAATCAGTAATATCACTTAGCATACAAAAAGCTGAATGAGTCAATCCATCATAGGGGCTGTTAATAATGATTCCAGCAGACTGCTCTCAAGCCAGGGCTCAGATGACAATGAAGGTTCAGTGCTGTGAGCTGGCTCTCTGGAGGCCAGGCAGCAGTGTCTAGAGGCAGTAGTCTTTCCCATGATGGGTCCGATCTATTCTGAATGTCCTGTTCACAACATGAACTTCATCTATGTAGGTCACTGCACTAACTCTGACTTCGGAGATTTGATTATGCTCACTGCAGGAAACCCTGGCTGTGGCACGTGAGAGAAAAGCTCATATTGGATAATTCAACTCACAGGCTCTCTCTCTCACACACACACACACACACACACACACACACACACACACACACACACACACACACACACACACAGGGCTCTGATGTTCCCATCACTGCAAGTGATGATGATAAACCACAGTTACCGACTATCTTTCTGCACGACTGCCTCGCTTACCAACACATCACCCAGCCATCCTCGGAGGAGGAATGCACTGGGAGCACAGGCACTAAATAGAAAGATGAGGCTGAAACATTTATGGGGTGCAGGAAGAGGAAGGCTTCCAGCGACTTCTGTATGATTCAGTGACTAACACACTGTTTCTTTGACAGTGGATGGCACTCAACAGGATGTAGCCCACTCTATTTATGACCACATTACCAAAGAGCAGCTGCTCAGCCTTGACAATCCAATTGGTGTTTTGGGATGCGAGTGGAGGAACGCTGAGCTCCTCCTCTGGGACATGGACTTGTTGGGGCTACTAACACACACACCAGTTGCTTGAATCCCAAACACACAACGGGCCCTTTTGTTGGGGACTACAAACTATTCTGTCGCAGGAAATCCCATGTCGGCCCAGCTGATGGAAAAACACACGTGTTGAGAGAATAGGATTTAATCTTTAGGTCATTTTCTTTGTCTGATCTTTTTTAGTC
Organism: Epinephelus lanceolatus; assembly: GCF_041903045.1. NCBI lineage: Eukaryota > Metazoa > Chordata > Actinopteri > Perciformes > Serranidae > Epinephelus > Epinephelus lanceolatus. The sequence goes on from NC_135743.1 coordinate 38,267,347, forward strand.
AACCTGATATGATGATACAGCTAGGTTGATTGTATTTATTTTATACTTAATTTACATGAACAGATGTGTATTTGCATGATTTGCTTGTTTAAGTTTACTACAGTCTTTTGATAGAAATTTTAAAATGAAAGCCCCCAGAAGAACTTATTATCTCTCTCCTCTTCTTCTTCTGAACTGTAAACGATTGAGGCAAATTTGTTTGTTTTTTTATTTCTTGGCCAATTCCTATCCATATAAGCTGCACCCATTTTTTTTACCAACAAAGACTTTGCACTGTTTCAACGTCCAATGTCGTTCACAAGTTTGGAATCACCTGTTGTATTGATATTTTTCTTCTTTCCCTCAATAATCAGCCCCTTCAGGATGTTGCGATGTCGCAATCGCAACAATTACCGCAGATTGAATGAATGAATGAATGAATGAATGAATGAATGAATAGAGGGAAACAGGGTTCCCATGGATTTTCATGGACAAAATTTCACAATTTTTTCATGACTTTTCAAGGACCCATAATTGAAAAAACTTCTTGCCCTAATTGCCTGGCATTTTTTTAACATATCAGATTTAAACTCTATTCAAACATAAGTTTAGCTGAGATACATGAAGTGAGAGACAGAACATGGGGAGAGAATGAAGAAACTTTTGTGACGATAAACCAAACGTCACACAGACGCATATTAGAGCTAAGTTACGTCGACGGCATTAGAAAATAAGTTTGCCGTGATGTTACATTACATGGAAGGTTATCAACGGAAGATTACTATAACAATTTAATTACACACAACACAATTCCATGACCTTTCCAGGCCTAGAAAATGTGATATTCCATAACTTTACCAGGTTTTCCATGACCATGGGAACCCTGGAGTGAACTGTTTTGTGATGTGTCCAATGTTGTGGTGGAACACAAATAAAAGTCTTTGATTGACAAACATTTTTCTACCACAGAACACACCCTGAGAACGGCTACAACATGTTGACAACAGATGAGACAAATCACCATGACAGAGGCTGTTGCATCCAGATCCATTGCATGTGCTCAAAGAATCAAGGTGAGTTAGATTAAATGTACATGGATAGTGGTAACGTAAGTGTAGTATAAACCACAAATTCACAACATTGCATTTTTTTTTTCTTATTGAAACAAGTTACCTTCAAATTTTAATGAATTATTATTTAGTGCCGCACGATTAATCTAATCGCAATCGCGATGTCAGGCTGTACGATTACATAACCGCATAAAAGGCTGCGATTTGCGATTTAATGTAAGCTAAATAAATGTTAACGTGTGTGCCTGTGAACGTGACTGCCTCTCCTGTAGTGTGTGGAGTTTGTTGACATCACGCCCACAAGCTATCTTGGTGCGTGCAGCCGGCGTGCAGCAGTGACCAGCACAGACACTGAAGAAGAACATGAGCTCGACCGTGAACAGGCTGAGTTGGTGGCGAAAAAAACATCTGTTACATGGCGATACTTTGGATTCAGGTACGGCGACATTGAACAGTAAGACGTGCTGTGTAAGTGTAAAAGTTAAAGTCGCCACGTCCCGCGCCAACACGACCAATCTATATCAGCACTTGAGACGGGACGTGGCGACTTTAACTTTTAAACTTTTACACAGCACGTCTTTCAGGTACGGCAACGTTGGACAGAAAGACGTGCTGTGTAAAAGTTTAAAAGTTAAAGTCGCCACGTCCCGCGGCAACACGACCAATCTATATCAACACTTGAGACAGCACAGCACAGGGAAAAGTTGGAAGAGTGCATGCGAGAGAAAGCCGAGCCGTGTAACATTAAAGACAAAGAGACAACTGAAAGCCACCAGAGCCTCATAAAACAACATCCAAGCACAGTTAAGCAAACATTTGTAAGTGTCACAGGGAAATCATGGACTCCATAACAAATGAAAAATTGAGCAATTTTGCTCGGGTTCGGCCCACTTGACATGCTGCTGTGTTGGGCTATGGCGTGCTGGAATTTGTCATTTACGTGACAACGCCTGAACTCAACACAGGCTCGCGTCGCTGTGTGTACAGTTCGGTGCTGCGCTGCTGTGTGAGCAGCGTGTTTGACTGTGCTCAGTCTGTTGATGGTCATTGACACACTGTCTGTCCATAACAATAATTATGTCAGGTCAGGTCAGTGCCCCCCTAATATAATGTAGGGGAAACACGAATCAAGCAAAAAGACTCATGATACCATTTATTTATTACATTTTATTGTTATTATATTGTAATCGCAATTGCAAATCGCGACATTGTCCACCATAATTGCAATTGCACATTTTTATCAAATCGTGCAGCACTAATTATTATATATATTTTATATTTTTGCAATTCTAAATTGCCCCTGCAATTTAATTATGAAAAAAAACAATTGTCGAAGGGACTGATTAACAGCTATTTTTAACAGAGATAACAACAGTATAATTCAGACACCAAAGGTATTTATATTTGGAATTGATTTGGCCCCAAAAGAAGAAGAATGACATGGTTCAAACTTTCATTTAGTCTTTGTCCCCACAGTCTCACATAACAGGAAAAAAACTTGGAACTTTGATTTTGAATTTGTTTTCCAGTCCAGTAAAGCATCAGTGACCCTCAATCATTATCAAACCACAACAGTGCAACTGGGCTCTAAATATCAAGTCTGTCTGTTTTTCATTGGGCCTCTGCAGTCTACTCAGTAGTTAGATTAAATAGGTTTAAACTGTGATTTGACAGTCCATGGTAGGTTAAGCTGATATTCCCTGATCCCATTCCAACAGTTCTAACCCCAGCCTAACCTTCTGTTACAGCTGTGACGTTTGAAGAATAGCTTTGCTAAACCAACATACTGCCTGTTAACTCCACCTTGTTATAGGCATTATTGTGTGCTTGACATTAAAACAGGAACCTGCTGCTATTCAAATCAGCACACAATTTAATGCTAAGCTTCCTGTTTCTCTTACCAATGACTGGTGACTTCATCTGTTCTCATTCAACTGTTGCTCAGAGGGATGTTTGCCTCTTTCTGCCCTTTATACTGTCAGTCAAGCTGAGCCACTGCACAGCATTTTGTTCTCCGTGTACCAAACATTACTTGTCTTTGCAAACCCTTCATACTGAATATCTATTTGTGGAGCATTGTATCTAGAGGAGTCCTCTCAGCGATCAGACTGTACCTAATCAAGCTTTTGTGGCAGGCAATTCCAAACTTTTGAAGGGTAGTGCTGCTACAGAAACAATCCACATTTAAATGGCCATGCCTCAGAGGGTATTGATCATGAACCTGTGTCACGGTATTGTGTACAGTTCATTCTCATTGCCTGATATTCCCAGGGTTTAGCCATTCTCCAAAAATCACGTGTATTATGATACAGATGTGGATCCAAATGTTAGTATCTTCTCTACATTTTCCATGATTTCACAGCCTTGGCAGAGGTATGCACTCTCTCTCTTTCTAATTGAAGGCAATAATTATAAAACTGTAATAAAATATGTCTGTGTTCTAAGACTGAACTATAATTCACCACTACTGTTCATTAACTTTTAGTGTTACATGGCTCCCCAAATTTCTGTTGTCAAAATTTGTTTTGTTTTGTGTAATGCAATTACTATAAGTAATGTGACTTTATATATGATTTTGCTACCAGTTACTATCAGAGGCTGATCCTCCTGATATTGTGAAAATAATCATAGTCATATCTCCCAGTCCTACAACATTTATACCTTGTAGTTTTTACTTGTTGCCGTGCGAAGCTGTTATTTAAACAAACACAGATATAATTCGTTACTGACAGCTTCAACCGGTTTTTACTTGAGCCTGGAGTAAAGTTCTTACCGTTCATCAGCGCGCTGTTTGATCTCCTCTCTCCTCCTGGCATATCTCTCCTCATCTCTGTCAGGCCTTAAGACATAAGGAGGCATGAACACAGTATCAGAATTTAAGAACCAGAGAACAACAAAAAACAATCTCATCCAGATGTAATACATTACATACATCTACAAATTAACACATTTGCTTGAGGGATATTCTTTTCACGATGATCAGCAACTTCAAAGTTAAAATGATTCAAATCCTCTGGAGCATGATTCATATTTGATTCATGATTTGTCTCTGCAGCTTGAGAAACAAAGGGAAATTGATGTTCAAAATAAAGTGAGAGCTTTTGCTATAGAAGCAGTGTGTGTCACCTTTGATAATGGAATTACCTAATTTAATGGCAGCTGAGCAATCAGGAGGTGAGGAAATAAAATTGCCTTGAGGAAATGTAACTACAGGGTCAATTTAAATGGATGCTTGTGTCTGTGCGTGTGTGTGTGTGTGTGTTTCAGGCATGCTCTCTATCCCGTTTTCTTCTGTCAGATGATAGACATGAACAGGACTCCTACACCCACAGGACTGTCAGTGTGTGACAGGCCAGCCTGCAAAGTTGATTGACTGACATGACATTTTTTATTTCACTCCAGCACAATGACAGAACCACACACACAGTTGTCTTGTAACGGCAGCTAAAATGATGAAGCTACAAGAGCAACAGCTGAGAGTGATTGTAGAGCTGATTCATGGGTGCTCAACTCAAGAGGTTCGCAGCACTGAACTGTTGTTCCCCACAGAGCAATTAACAACTCATTTTATGTGAGCACAGAGGTAATATCAGAGCAGAACAGGACTCTGAGTCACAGACATGACTGACACCTTTATCAAAATTTGAATCTAACACTTTCTTTAAAGGTCTGGTGTGTAGGATTTAGGGGGATGTATTGGCAGAAATGGAAAATAATAATCCTAAGTATGTTTTCTTTACCGTATAATCGCTTGAAAATAAGAACTGTTTCGTTTTTGTTACCTTATAATAAGCCGTTTTTATCTATATATGGAGTGGGTCTCGTCCATTGGTCAACCACGTTTCTAAAGTAGTCCAGAACGGACAAACCACAAACTGGCTGTGGATAGGACCATCCGAATTTCTATGTTGGCCATTGTAGTTCTCCTACATGCTTGGCACATGGGAAAAGTTTAGTTGTTGGTATTGCTAGATGCCACTTGGTCTTGCACACTAGACCTTACATCAACTTACCCATTTATTGGGTGTTGGGTATCAGGGCTGGTAACGTTAGTCACCAGCCCTGATGACTAACTAGTCAGTGGCACACTAGTCATGTGCCACTGACTAGTTAGTCAGTGGCACATGACAACCGTAAGTATTTGGGTTTTCTCCTTATCTCGGTCTCATACTACAGGAATCCCTACACAGAAGACCTTGGCATTCAAAGATCAAAGTAAGGAAAAAAACTTGGGGTACCTCTAACTCTATCTTAACTGCAACATGGCCGAGTTTATGGTGATAAATAAAGAAAAGGAATGCACCCCTGGAGGAGTATTCCGCAATCGGGAGAACCCAATGGATATGCTGATTTTACACTATAGATTTGACTTAAATAAATTTCATTGCAATTTTCTTTGACATTCATTGTTTTCTGTTCGCTAATATTTGGTTCTTGTTTTTTCTTCTGCCATTTTATTTTTTTCTATCTATAAGCCAACTTTGTGAGACGATAACAGGAGAGGCGAGTGCAAGCAAACAAACTGTAGAATTTTACTGCTGTCAAATCTCTTTCATTGCAGTAAAAGCCTTCACTTATTTCTTTACCTAAGGAAGCCTCTTAGGGGTTCTGTGCATCACGCTCATGTAAGTCCTTCAGCTAAGTGTCATACTGAAGGAGAAAACCTAAGGCTGTTCTGTGTAACCGGTTCCAGATCTAGAAAAAAGACTATTTGCATAGTTTTATCTCAGCCAATCTACGCGAGCATTCTTTGATTAAATGCGACGTGACTGGCGAACTACAGCAGCAGCTACAACCCATACAGTCTGTGGCGTGGTAAAGTCAAATGTGGTGTATCTGATGGAACTGGCAGTTCAGCGTGCCAAGATGCCACCAAAACATTCTTAAGTATGGCTGTACTACACATCAATGGTATCTGGTGGCATGTTACGCCACTAACTGCCTCCATACACATGATGGGAATTATATAAACTGGGAAAACGGTTTCAAATGAAGTACTCTATTAGTATCTGTGTCAGTTTAAGGGTACTGGTATTGGTACTAATGTCGTAAGCTTTCAAACGACCGCCAGCTCTAGTATTAATGCGATCCATTATACTGCACAGTCATCAGGTTGTACTCAAGGCTGGTGTTGTATTGGACTTCATGGTTTTGGTCTTAGTCTAGGTAGCATTACTTACAGGTATTCACATTTTAAGTGCTTTAAGTGTAACTGAAATGGCTTTCTAATACTTTATCCACTCAAAAAAAGACATGCTACAGTTGCAGGGAAATGCCTCTGGCTTGTCATTCAGCCTTACCTTGACTGACGCCTCTTGCAGCAACAGCAGCAGCAGCAGCATGCCACGATGCTGATGAGGATGGTTCCACCCACAACCCCAAGGGTAATGAGCAGGGCTTCAAAGTTCACTGAATCACATGAGAAGACAAATAATTATTAGTCAAATTCTTTACAAGAACAGGATTTACTCTGAGGTTATATTATGTATGAAACTTGAAAAGCTTTCCACTGAGTGACAATATGAACTGAAATTGTTTGGCAATGGTGCCACCTACTGACTACTCTGCAACACTACAAGGTACACTGACAATGAAACCACACACACCACACTCTCATTTCCACTGAAAACACAACTGAGACTTTATCAGATGAAACTTTGTGTCAAGGCTAGAAACCACTCCAGCATCAGCATTAACTGTTTATCAGTGAGATATTAACGTAATAACATCACTTTGCCAAGTCAGAGATAAAACACCTGAACTCGTGGCAGTAACTAAACTACCACACTGAGACAAAGAACGCCCTTCATGATTCTTTGAGTCATCGTGGGTCAGCTTTTCTCTAAAAACCAACATATCAAACATTAAAAGGCATACATATCATTTTAGCACTGAGATTTTACAGAAAGTTGAGCAGCTTTCAAAAAATGAAAGGTTGTAGCTCAGCCCATTCTGATGTGTACAATTAATTTTCTCCTGTAAAGTGTACTCGTCCGTTTTTCGCCCTACGATTATGTTTCCCACCATGACCTAATGACTTTTCCACAACTTTACTAGTTTAGCTAACTAGCTTAGAGCACATTCAAGACATTTAAATGGTTTTCCCTTGAATCTGTTACAGTGTCGATTTTATAATCTGCTATCCACTAATGTTGAGCTAAAAAACATCTATTGCATTAACAAATGACACAAGATGAGAAATGCATTTTGTCTTATTTCCAATAAGGCAATCTTTTCAAACTCAACATGCAGACGTTGATTTTGGGAGGGTACAGCTCTCAAAAGAGAACCTACACTATTAAAAAAAAAATCATACTAATATAAGCTACATGGGTGAATACATGTTTTTAGACTTCAGTCCTATATCCCAGGCACTAATCAGGTAATAACGCATTTGAATTAACTGAACACCTTGTTTTTAGATGTGGCCATAGTGCTGCTACAGTGGGATTATAACTTGACTAGACTCGTGTTCACACAGGCATCCACATTTTGCATTTCAAAACTTCACACTTTTGTTCAGTAGATTTTTCAGACCATATTTGACATCTGAGTGCAAAAAGCTAGACTCAATATGTTGAAAAAAGTTAATGATTTCATTTGCAAAACATTGGCTTTGTTTATTCACTGTGTTAAACAAAGTACGCAGTCACACAATGTTATGGATGCACGATAATATCGGCACATAATTGGTATAGAACTATTAAAATTGGCCAACATTCTTATCTTTTACAATGAATGATTACTACATATGTTGAAAAGCATTCTATTTCATCTCTCTCTGCTGGTGGGCCATCATGATGAGAGTATGCATGTATAATGATGTTAATTCCACTACAGAAGAGACTTGATGGTCAATAAAATTAGGTAGGGAAAAAGTGGATATATTGGTCAATGAGTTGATACATATTGGCATATTGGATATAGACAAAAAAATCCAATATTGTGCATCCCTAATAAAGGTATGGTTTCCTTAAGCAGGGAAGATAATCCATTTACTTTTTCTCATAACTACATCACTGCATCACTCATAAATGACAAGTCAGACATGCTTAATATTTGGTTATTTGTAATGCTATGTACGTATTTCAGGTGTGGTCAGGCACTTGGGGCAGAGCTGTTTTACAGTCTGTTTACTCATATAAACACAGTGGTAAATGTTTTCGGCTGCGTTGGCTGCCTGCTCCAAGCACCATGAAAAACACTCCACACTTATGATCTTTTTTTTTTCCCCAGAAATTCTGAAAACATAATAGGGGAAATAGTCAGGAAAGACAAATACTTTATTATACTCTTTTTTTCCCACACCGTCCAGACCTGGAAATGATTGTATTTGTTTTCAGTTTGACAAGTTTTTAAAACAGGTTATCTGGTCCTATGCCACGCAACACTGGAGGCTCCTGGGCTTGTGCTAATTCTCTGCCAAGAACTGTCATTGTGAGTCATTGTGAGTCTGGAATCATTCAAATACCAGAGGAAACAGCCTTGGCAGAAATGAAGAACAGCAATGGCACTGATGTTGATGCCCTGGGTTAACTTTCATTTAATTTCATTCCATTTCCTCTGTCATGTAACTATATTCTGAAACCCCATCTATCTATCTATCTATCTATCTATCTATCTATCTATATGTCTGGGAGTAAGAAAATGTTAAAAAAAAAAAATACATAAACGGTGGATACATAGCTCAGCATTTCATTTATCTCTGTGAAGAAAACTAAATGACAGTTTTATTTTTTTAAGTTTCAATTATTATTCAAGACATAAACTTTTAAAAAATCTCACAGGATAAGGGTACATTGAAGACCTGTACACATGCTATATTGACAGAGCCGTCACTCTGCTGAATAGCTTTATCCTGCATTACAAAATACACAGTTAAAACAGCCAAAGAGCTAAGAGAACAATGGCCAAGCACCAGAAAGAAAAAAAGTGAAAAAGAACCCTATTAAGTATGTATGATTACTGGAATTTAAAAAAAAAAAAAAAAAAAAAAACACATTAAAAGTTCCTAAAAACATCAGGAAAACTCATCTCTGATGCAAGAGTCACAAAAAATACCAGCTCAAAATTCATCCAAATTACTTGTTTTACACAAACACTCTATGGGGTTAATTGTTCAGTTCATCAGTTTTTCTTTACTGTCAATGTTATGCATTGAATACAATATGAAATATCCATCAAATGTCACTTAGCTAGGGGTCGTAAGTTTACTCAATGATTAAAAAAAAGCCCCTTAAGGAATAAGCTGGGAACCACTGACCTAGACCTTGATATTTAAAGTGAAAATGCAGTGCACTTTTTCAATGAACATATGATCACTATGTGTCATTAAGGCAACTTCTGTCTCTGATAGGCCAAATGTTTTACCAACTTGTCTATTTTGTTGAAATTGCTTAGATATTTACAGTCATTCCGTCTGCATGCGCACACCATCTGCTTTGTGTTTTAGTTGTTGTTACAGGGCTACTCTGTATCTCCATGGTCTTTATTTATGTGAACTACCTGAGTTTTTAGCCTTTGATACAATGTGTAAGACATGTTTCAGCTTTGTTTATTAATCTGGTTAAAATAACTTCACCTGAATAATTTGCAGCCACACAAATCCCTTAGTTGGCTTCTTTCCCCATCTGGCTGGCTACTCTTAAACTAGGGGAACTCCCTGGCCATCACTGAGTTTACTTTCTGTACCTGCTAAGAATGTTTGGTGTCAACAGACAGGCACATGTTCACGTCTATAAAGCTGTTAAAGCAGATCAACCACACAAGAGAGGAAGTGGGTACAGTGCTGCAGGAGTGAGAAGTTGGATCATAGGTTGCAACCTCTCCTCTGAGACACCGAAACAACATGAAGTGAAAAGAACAGAGTTTTGGCTGACTCCTCTCACACAGCCAGGTATCTGTACAAATTGTTCCCCTCAGCTAAAACACTCCAACGTTTGTCTAGGAGAACCATCCTGCAGCTATTTGCCTCTCAAACCCTAACTTGCCAGTATTTCAAAGAGCTACATCATTTCAGAGTTCCTCCTGTACACTGGCATGTGGCATCGCACTTACTTTTCTTTTCACTGTTTTATTTATTTATTTATTTTTCAAAGTTGCATTTCTTATTGTTGTATGTATTCTATACAGTTTCTGTATTGGTCTCTGTTTTTAATGTTAAAATGTCAATAAAGTATCACCTCTTTTGAGTATTGAACCTTTACACCAGTTTCATATCTGTCCTGCCCACATGCACTGTCTACATTTCCCTGAAACTCAAAACCATGATTATTTTGTCAACAGTTTCCTCCTTCAGTGCAGTCCAATAAAGCCTCTATCATGTTTACTTTACAGCGGTGATGGATTGCAGTCTTATAAAGTCACATAAGCAGGTTGTCAAGTCAATATCATAAAAAGACTGATCAACTCACACCAGCACACTCCCCAACGGGCCTGGGACAACTGGCACACTGACGCTGGAGGCAGCAACCAGCTCACTGGGTATTCTGTGCAGTTGTTGGTGGTTAAGCACCACAGACACTGTGAAGATGAAACACAAAGATCAACCCTCTGCATGTAATGGTTCTGTTAAGATCTAAATAGTCTATCTGATGTTCAGATCTAGAGCTGCAACAATCAGCAGGGTTAATCAATCAACAGTAAATTAACCTGCAACTGTTTTGATATCGTCTTTTAATTTAACACTAACAAAACTGAAGAAATGATATTTTTCCTCAGGGAGATGAGAGGCCATGACCCTGTAATTATTGATGTCTGTATGATTGAATAGGTGTGCACCCACAAGTTTCCAGGCATTCTTATGGACAACAACCTAAAATGGAGTGCCCCTGTGGATTTTTTGTGTTAAGCTGGCTTAAAGAATTTACTTTCTTACTTCTTTACTGAGACTGTTTGCTGTTGGTTCAGAGATCATATCAGTACTCTACAATGCAGCGTTGGATAATATTATTAGATATGACATAGCATCCTGGCAGTGTCTCAATTAACTTTTTGACTCACCGGCCAAGGGGACTGGTAGATGAAAAAAATCCAACCCCAAGCATATTTTCTATCGGCCGAAATAACAGTAGCAAGCAGTAACTGGGTGGCAAGTGATGGTTTCGTTTTGTTTATTTCAAATATGTATATGTTACTGGTCAAAATGTATCCATATTGGGTATGACACAAGTATTAAATTGTTTAAAAATGCTGCAGTACGTTTTTTTTTTAATTATTTTATACTATTTTGGCACAAACATTTAACTGCTACTGCTAGTGTGGCAGGTAGCCTTTTGAGATTGATTGCCAAACAGAAAATCTATCCACATTTGGTGTGTGTTGATTTCACACCCTGCATCATGGTATGGTACACTGACAGTCCTGCTAAAACACCAGAATTAAAAATTTGGTAAAACAAGCAATGAAAGTGACTGGCATGAAAAAACATTCACCACCCTGAAACACCTTTGCCAAACCTGTACTAAGATATGCACACAGGATTGTGCACGATCAGACACACATCCTTTATAATGAATATGAACTTTTACCATCTAGCAGACATTTCAGAACAAGCAGATGCAAAAGTCACTGTTTTAAGTTTTCCTTCCTCCTAGCATCTATCACATTACTGAACAAACAACTAGTCAATCCTTCATAGCATTAGCATCTCATTGAGCTGAGGAGCAGGTTAATTAAGTGGTTGCTTTAGTTTGCACAACTTATGGTCTCACGATCACATGCTTTTAGGCATTTATAGTATTAGTCTTGTAGTTTGATTATTCATTATGAGGTATGTGCTATGTTTTGTCTCAATTTTTATGTCCACTATACTCTGTTTGTCCTGTGGTAATGTATTGTTATGTGCTAAATGTCATGCAGCTGTATTTAGCACTTTGCCCAAGACACATTTGCTTCAGGAAAATAAAGTGTATCTTATCATGGCTCAAATTAAGCTTTAGGACATTTTGAAATTTCCACCAAACTATTAATTGAGAAAATAATCAGAACATCACTTTATAATGAAAATGAGCTTTAATCGCAGCCCCTTTCAAATAAAAACTTTATTTTAACTGCAAGATCAACAGGCTTTGTCATTAAGATTGTGTCCTCAATGTACCTCATTCACACTTAAAACAGTGTCAACAAACTCATACAAATGCTGCCCAGTGTATGATTCCTTGCTTATCTGCAAATGCACGCTTGGTAAAACAAAATGTCCGACTGGAATTACAGTACTTCATGATAAACTGGATGTATTAAAAAAAAATAGTAGCATTTCTGTGAATAAAAACCCAGCTTCACAAAGTCACACAGATTTGAGAGGCCTGCCATGGTGCATTTTGATGGAGGATTTGAAGGTGGCACATGCACCAGTACTTAAAGTTGACATTTTGGTGAAGTAGTTAACTCCCCCTTGAGATCAAGCTTTAACAGCCCTGGCCATTAGCCTGAACGGGGTCTTTAGTCTTGTTTCGGGATGTTAAGTAGGCCGCTGAACGTGCAGACAAACACGGAAACCATAAAATGACGATTTATAACAGCAGTTTGAAATGTTCGTGCAAAGGTCTTGTCTTATCTCTCAAAACTGCTCTCAAATTACTCTGGACAACCTTACCTTGGCATTTGGAACACATGTGTCACAGCTTTTGTAAACTGAACAGGCTGGGAAAAAAACACAGAGAAACATGTTAACGTTACCCGAAAATCATTAAAATAATGATACCAGCGCTAACAGGTCAACAACAACAGCACATTCAACAGTGACGTATTTTCAAAATGTGACACTATTTCACCTACTCTAATGTACTGACCTACTTACAGACTGGCATTAAAGTATCTTATCACCCGGGGAAATATTACATTTGTTAACTGTAAAAACGACTGCACTACTTTTCAACTACAGCTCAACTTACGTGTTGGTGGTGGCGGAGTTGTTTGGCATTCCCCCTGGCTAACAAAGCTAACACACAGCACGGCGGCACAGAAAAACACCGAGGTGAGCAGTGTTTGTCTCTCGCTGGTAAAAGAAGGCATCGTTAAAACCGCAGAACAGCTGGCAACATGAACTGCGTCTAAAATATACAATATCTGCTCGTCTTCAGTGGACGATAGGTTGTTTTGCGCTCCGCGACTCTCGATAATCACTGTTGTTTCTGTTGTGCCTTAGATAGCTGCTGTCACTTCCTGGTTTTCCAGGGTTTGCTCGTTTGGTTATTCTTCACAGCCCGGGCGGGAGGAGTTTATGCTTTGAACAGAAAATACAAAGGGCCGCCCGCTCAGTTCAGGTGCTGAAACGCAGTTAATAATTTTCTTGATTAACTTTTTAATTTACTCATTTGGCATGTGCAGTTTTTAACAATGTATAGCCTTTTTACTCTATAAATAGATACCAAAACACATTTTACTGAGTGAGGTGCACTCTTAGTTTCGGATTAATGCTTTCACCTTTAAAAATAATACATATATTTATATATACTTCCATCAAAGTGCCATGATTAAATGCCATGTTTTCTAGTCGGTTTTATACTTATATATTTACGTGAATATTAATTTGAATAATTTTTAATGGAAGTGGCCGTGAGACATTGATGTGATTATTGTACAGTTAGTAGACACACTATTCAGTAGATTTACATAACAGATATAGTTGCCTATGTTGTGAAATATTTTAAAGGTCGAGTGCATAAAATTTAGGGGGAACTATTGGTAGAAATGGTATATAATGTTCATAACTATGTGTCAATTTAATTTCATGTCATTTCTAATCACCAGGAATTGAGAGCTGTTTTTTTTGTTTTGTTTTGTTTTGTTTTTGATTACCTTAGAATGAGCGTGTTGGAGTCTGCCATGTTGTGTCTACGGTAGCCTAGAAGGACAAATCAAACACTGGCTCTAGATAGGGCCATTCATGTTTTTGCATCAGCCGCCATAGTTCGTCTGCACACGTGACACACAGGAGAAGTTCAGTTCTGCAGCCTCACAGTGAGATGCGACTAGTAAACAGAAACATTCCTGCTGTGCCTCATAACTTTAGAAACTTTTTGAAATCAACGGTACTCTTGAAACATTTAGCTTGAGCTCTATGGGTCATGTAGATTTAGTTTTCTAACCTTCTTCACACACACAGAACTTCATATTTATGTAAAATATGTTTTCAAATTTTTGGGGACATGAGTGAAAAAAATGCAAACATTAAGTGTCTTCCCGAAAATGGTCCCAATGGAATTGCCCATCTTGTTTTTATTTTTATTTATTTTTTCTATTTTTTTTAATTTATTTTTTTATTTTTTGAAGGTGAGAAACTACAAAAAAATAAAATAAATATGTATATATATGTATATAAATATAATATATATATGTATGTATATATATATATATATATATATATATATATATATACAGTACAGGCCAAAAGTTTGGACACACCTTCTCATTCAATGCGTTTTCTTTATTTTCATGACTATTTACATTGTAGATTCTCACTGAAGGCATCAAAACTATGAATGAACACATGTGGAGTTATGTACTTAACAAAAAAGGTGAAACAACTGAAAACATGTTTTATATTCTACTTTCTTCAAAATAGCCACCCTTTGCTCTGATTACTGCTTTGCACACTCTTGGCATTCTCTCCATGAGCTTCAAGAGGTAGTCACCTGAAATGGTTTCCACTTCACAGGTGTGCCTTATCAGGGTTAATTAGTGGAATTTCTTGCTTTATCAATGGGGTTGGGACCATCGGTTGTGTTGTGCAGAAGTCAGGTTAATACACAGCCGACAGCCCTATTGGACAACTGTTAAAATTCATATTATGGCAAGAACCAATCAGCTAACTAAAGAAAAACGAGTGGCCATCATTACTTTAAGAAATGAAGGTCAGTCAGTCCGGAAAATTGCAAAAACTTTAAATGTGTCCCCAAGTGGAGTCGCAAAAACCATCAAGCGCTACAACCAAACTGGCACACATGAGGACCGACCCAGGAAAGGAAGACCAAGAGTCACCTCTGCTTCTGAGGATAAGTTCATCCGAGTCACCAGCCTCAGAAATGGCAAGTTAACAGCAGCTCAGATCAGAGACCAGATGAATGCCACACAGAGTTCTAGCAGCAGACCCATCTCTAGAACAACTGTTAAGAGGAGACTGCGCGAATCAGGCCTTCATGGTCAAATAGCTGCTAGGAAACCACTGCTAAGGAGAGGCAACAAGCAGAAGAGATTTGTTTGGGCCAAGAAACACAAGGAATGGACATTAGACCAGTGGAAATCTGTGCTTTGGTCTGATGAGTCCAAATTTGAGATCTTTGGTTCCAACCGCCGTGTCTTTGTGAGACGCAGAAAAGGTGAACGGATGGATTCCACATGCCTGGTTCCCACTGTGAAGCATGGAGGAGGAGGTGTGATGGTGTGGGGGTGTTTTGCTGGTGACACTGTTGGGGATTTATTCAAAATTGAAGGCACACTGAACCAGCATGGCTACCACAGCATCCTGCAGCGACATGCCATCCCATCCGGTTTGCGTTTAGTTGGACGATCATTTATTTTTTAACAGGACAATGACCCCAAACACACCTCCAGGCTGTGTAAGGGCTATTTGACCAAGAAGGAGAGTGATGGAGTGCTGCGGCAGATGACCTGGCCTCCACAGTCACCGGACCTGAACCCAATCGAGATGGTTTGGGGTGAGCTGGACCGCAGAGTGAAGGCAAAGGGGCCAACAAGTGCTAAACACCTCTGGGAACTCCTTCAAGACTGTTGGAAAACCATTTCAGGTGACTACCTCTTGAAGCTCATCGAGAGAATGCCAAGAGTGTGCAAAGCAGTAATCAGAGCAAAGGGTGGCTATTTATAACTCCACATGTGTTCATTCATAGTTTTGATGCCTTCAGTGAGAATCTACAATGTAAATAGTCATGAAAATAAAGAAAACGCATTGAATGAGAAGGTGTGTCCAAACTTTTGGCCTGTACTGTATATAATTTTGAATACTTTATATTTTACTGTGAATACCTCTAATTATAAATATTTGATGCAATGATATACCCTGAAACCATAATATATCATGGTATAAAAATCAATGGTTATCATACCGTGTAAATTTGCTTCCAGAATCAGAAATACTTTATTGATCCCTGAGGGGACATTGTGATTTGTTACTGCAAAGAATTATAAGAAGTGAGAATAAGAGTATGCAATGGAAGTGTATACATATAAAGCAATAAAATAAGACCAAACAGAAATTAAATGTCCATTAAAATATAAATGTGCATTATGCCACAGTTTTTAACACTAGTGCTTAAGGTATTAAAAATATTACAAATAAAATATATACCCAATAGATAATTATGAACTATAAATGCAGTAGGTGAATGAAGTCCAAATGCCAGTAGCCTATATTGACTCAGAGCCGCTGACACTCTGAGAGAGAAGTTGTACATATCGATCGACAAAGGCCGATCTTTGGAGAATGAGTCTATCACTGAATGTGCTCCTTTGTTTACATAGCACATCGTGGAGTGGGTGGGAGACATTGTCCAAGATGACATGTACCTTAGACATCTTATCTACGGTATTGAAAAAAAATGCATCTGGATGGAGAATCTCACCTGTGTGCAGCAACTGTCAGAAATTTTAATGAACACCTTAAGATATTGTCTCAGCTGTTGATTATGTCTCAAATGGCTTTTTATAGTGTTTTTTTTTTTTGTTTTTTTTTTTTTTTTTGTATCCCGAACTTGTATTTATGGGATGTGTACTTTGTTGTCTGTATAAATTGCTTCTGGTGGCAAATGAGTTTGGGGATTGGCCTTTTAATCTAATCTAATCTAATCATTTCCTTTCCTCCTCGACTGCCTTTCATTAAAAAAAACTGGTTTAAATTATAATACAGTGTTTGCTCAACAAATTCATTCTTTTAAGTGTCATTGTGACAGATAATACATATAGAGTGATACTGCATATCTGTGATATTTTCTGAGACAGTTATTGTACCTTGAAAATCTCATACCGTTGCAACCCTAATGGTGACAAAAACGTTGCTGCATAACATGAATGACACAGCTGCTTGTAAAATGCCAAAGGCTGCACAGAGAACAAACTAAGAACTAAGAAATTGACCTTGCTTTCCATATTGTAGGTAGGATTTGAGATTTGCCTGAAGAAAAGAATTAACTGAAGGGAATTAAGATTTTCTTGCAACATCCAAAGTGTCTTCTTCTCCCCTTTTCTGTACGTCTTGTATACAGATCTGTATATTACCTCTGCCATGGCCTATTTTTGATGAATTTCTTAGAAGGTATGATGACGCCTTTTCAGCAAGAAAAATGAAGAACACTATAGGATCTCAATCTTGTGATCCAACAGCCCACATGCAATATGCATGAGCTGCTTAAATGTGGGAGAGGCTACACTTATTTAGCTGCAATCACTGAGAATAGATGGCGTTTTAGAGAAAACAGATGTGATCCTATCAGAGTGCAAGTTTGATCTGTTTCCCTGCCACAGGCTGCAGAGAACGAGGAGTGGTTGTCACTGTTGTACCAGTTTTTATCTGCTATGGCGTCATGCAACCAAATCATTCCATGGAATTTTAATGAAGACTGAACTGAAAGGCTCGAGACACCTTCTGTGATCAGTAGGTGGCAGTGTAATATCACACAAGCTCTGACTCACTACTCAGCAGGGACTACCCAGAAGACAACAATCCATGCGATGATTGCATCTGACTGTCTGCTGATTAGCTGTTGACAGATTTATGTTCTCTGCATGTTAGTGTAAATGAAAAGTGCATGTGTTTTGCATTAGATTAACAAGTACTGTAAAAATCTCTTTGGGCACAATCCCAGTCGAGCTGAGCCTGAGGCTGAACATGCTTCAATATAAACTTCATCTGTTTGTCTTTGTTTTCCATCCTCATAACTATTTGTCGCCAAAGGAAATTGAAGGACACATAGAAAGAAAGAGAAGACACAAGTTGGACAGTGGCTTGTTTATATTATGAAGTATGCATCTAGTACAGCTAACCTATCACAAACCTCAGTTCAATAATCAATCAGACCAAACTATGATGCAACAAACCCATTTGTATCTCACGGTAAACTCTGTCTTTCAATGTAGACCACATCCATATAATACACAAAGACTTCTAAAAAAAACTGAGAGACAGCAGCAAGTAAAATATAGTACTTAAAATAAATGTAATGTCCTAACCCTGCCCAGTTAACATAAACTGGCATACCAGTTGGAACTGAAAATCTCAATGGTTATATAAAAAGTTAATAAAGGGGCAATAGGGTTTGCCAGACAGTTTTAGTGTTGGATTTTATTGATCCAGTATCCCTGATGCTACTCGTCATCGATTTAGGCTCATTTGTTAATGGCTCGCTTCCAGTTAGACTCCCCAAAAAAAACCTTTCACATTTCCAGCTGAAACATCCAAGTCCCAGACTGTTCACAACTGTGCTAATTGGCAATGTAAGTATGCTAACATGCTATTGTGAAAAAGGGAAAAATCTGCTATTCCTATTCACAGCCCCACACAGCTTCTAGGCTGTATTCTCTCAGTCATGTTTAAATATGGATCTTCATATGTCCTGCTTGTAGTTGGTCCTCTATATTGAAAGGCACAGCAGTTCTTTCTCAAGTGGGAGCATAGCAGGGTGGCCAAAAGCAGCAGAGAAGCTCCCCTTCATTCATCCTTCGCATGTACCACACTGTCAATACAAACTTAAACAGCCTTCTTGACTGGTAAATATGGCAAATAAGTTAATGTGCAACATTTATGTAAGATTCCTGTCAGCTGTTTACAGGCAATTAACAGTGTTATTTCTTAACATATCCTGCTGTATATTGAAAGTGTGCAACCTGTCAGCTCAGTGAAGATACTATGAAAGGACCAATAAATGCACTTCAAGAAAATGATCTGTCGTTTTTTCTTAGTATTTCTTATGCATGTTTTTTTTTCTCTATTCAGAATTATACTTGACATCTAGTCAGTCTTGCTAACTTTGGATCCCTGATTAATTGCTTTTTTAAAAGTATCTTAGGGGCAGCAAAACAAGCTATATACACAACCTTGACACATCTTCACATTTTATTTACAATTCTAACAGAGACAGAAGCCCTTTTTACACAGAGTTTGTACTATACGGCCACTACAAAGTCCCTTCTTTACGCCGCCTTTGCATTTTTGCATAGAACCAAACACCTGCATAATGACGCTCCAGTGTGTGATTTCAGACAGCATGACTGCATTGTGGAATCAACTGGCTGATTCCAATCTTTGCTCTGAGGATAAAAAGCTCCTGGACCTCATAGTTTTCCCAGTTTGCAGACATTTCTGGCCGCTGTTCTTCTTCTTTGTGTTAGCCACTAACTGATAATGGCTATTTTTTAAATGTCCTGCGGTTAGTTGCACACATAACACACTGTCAAAATGTCACACCCATGCCACTCGTGCTACCTATGGTCCTGTCCTGCCAGCTGTCCCATTTATACAGACACCTTTGCAACTTTGTCCCCCCTATTCGACAACTGTACATTTTATACAGAATGGCGAGGCAGCATAACAGCGTGAGTCCCGCCTTGAAGAGGCCTAGTCTGCCGGAGGACCCCCTATAATACACTAGGCACCTTCTCTCCTTCTCTCTCTCTCTCTCTCGTATCCCATTACTGCATCTTGCTGACTCAGCCATTCTGGATGTCACTATCTCGGCTTCTTCTCCGGAGCCTTTGTGCTCCACTGTCTCTCAGATTAACTCATATCGCAGCGGTGCCTGGATAGCGTGACGTGTGTGGTTGTGCTGCTGCCGTGGTCCTGCCAGATGCCTCCTGCTGCTGCTGCCATCATTAGTCATTAGTCATACTTCTACTGTTATTATACACATATGACTATTGTCACACATGTATACTGCCAGATATTAATATATACTTTCAACATATTGTACCACAGTAGCCAGAATTATAACTATAATATTATTACTTTCATTAATGTTGTTGTAAGCTACTGTCATTACTGTATGTCCTGCATCTCTCTCTCTCTCTCTCTCGCTCTCTCTCTCTCTCTGTCTCTGTCTCTCTTTCTGTCTCATTGTGTCATACGGATTACTGTTAATTTATTATGCTGATCTGTTCTGTATGACATCTATTGCACGTCTGTCCGTCCTGGAAGAGGGATCCCTCCTCAGTTGCTCTTCCTGAGGTTTCTACCGTTTTTTTTTCCCTGTTAAAGGGGTTTTTTTGGGGAGTTTTTCCTTATCCGCTGCGAGGGTCCTAAGGACAGAGGGATGTCATATGCTGTAAAGCCCTGTGAGGCAAATTGTGATTTGTGATATTGGGCTTTATAAATAAAATTGATTGATTGATTGATTAATTGATTGATTGATTGAAGAGGCAGTTTTAAAGGGCCTTGAGCAACCAGCCTGTACTCATTCCCAGGTTGTCAAATACTGATGCTTTGTCACGCCCCTTGGCATATGACACTGATGTTGAGGGCACCTTTTAGCATCTCTGGGAGACACACTGGCCTTTTAACAAACAACGTAAAACCCTCTATGAAAAATACTTAAGGCTCAGAGCAACTGGAGTATAAAGAGCGAGAAAGTCTATGTAGGGTAGAAATGGGTCAAACAAAGACTTTCACCAAGGAGGCCTCTGTTCATGTTTGTTTTAACATAACATTATGCGACTTAAGTCTGTCCTTCACATGCTTGCGTAACCCAAAACATGATCTTTTTTACTAAATCTATCCAAGCAGTTTTGTGTCCTTACCCTAACCATGTGACAGCTTTAACCATGCGATATGTCTTTCACCCAGGAAACAGCTGTGTATCATATACAGATGCCAAAGGATGCCTTTGGTGTCAATATCACATGCTGAACAGTAGTTTATCATTGTTTTCATTCATCATTGTTTTTCACTGGCAGCAGTGAGACTGAACCAAATGAGTAAAGCTCAAAACAAGCTCAAAACAATGAGCTGAAAGATGCTAGAAAGCTATTTAGAGCTGAGGAGAACTGTAGAGCAGAGTGATAATACACAGTGGATTCATCACTACACCTTTCACATTACACATCATGATTTGACCTATTGTTAATTCAAAAATAATGATTAGTACAACTTTAGTGCATGTATAATGAAGCCAAAAAACCTGCAGGTGCTTCACCGTGCCCTAGCTCATCTGGAGGAACCTGGCGCTTATGTGAGAATAATGTTCTTTGATTTTTCAAGTGTATTCAACACCATCCAACCCAACATACTCAAAGACAAGCTCACAGAGATGGCAGTGGATCCTTCCTTTATCTCCTGGATCACAGATTTCCTGACAGGAAGGCCACAGTATGTCAGGTTGGGGAACTGTGTTTCTGGAACATTAATGAGCAGCACGGGGGCTCCACAAGGGATTGTCCTGGCTCCATTCCTGTTCACACTGTACACGGCGGATTTCAAATACAACTCTGAGTCCTGCCACATCCAGAAATACTCGGACGACACTGCTATTGTGTCGTGTATCAGGGATGGGCAGGAATCTGAATATAGGGACCTGATAAAAGCCTTCAGTGACTGGAGTCACAAGAACTGTCTCCTCCTGAACACCTCAAAGACCAAGGAAATGATCATAGATTTCCGCAGGTCCAAGCCCCCTCTTCAGCCAGTGAATACCTGTGGGGTGGACATGGAGGTGGTGCCAAGCTATAAGTATCTAGGTGTACACCTGGATAATAAGTTGGACTGGTCCCTAAACACAGACGCTCTCTACAAAAAGGGGCAGAGCCGCCTCTTTTTCTTGAGGAAGCTCAGATCTCTCAACATCTGCAGTAAGATGCTGCAGATGTTTTATCAGTCTGTGGTGGCAAGTGTGTTGTTTCATGCTGCAGTCTGCTGGGGAGGAAGCATCAGACACAAAGATGCAAGGCGGCTGGACAAACTAGTCAAAAGAGCTGGCTCTGTGATTGGAGTCAGGTTGGACACACTGGAGGAGGTGGTGGAAAGATGCACACTGAAGATGTTCGAGGCCATCATGAACAACCCAGATCATCCACTCCACAACACCTTGATGGACCAAAAAACTGTGGTGGGTGGCTCCTCTCTCTTCGATGCAGGGCAGAGAGATACAGAACATCCTATATACTAGCAGCCATCAGGCTTTATAATTCTTTGACATTTAATAGATGAGCTGACAGATAATTGAATTTCCCCTTTGGGATGAATAAAGTTATTCTTATTCTCTGGTTAGCGTGACTATGCACTGTAAATTCCATCTATTTATTATGTTTTAATATCGCATGGGTACAAGTCAAAACTGAGGCCTGACAGTGGCACCGCAAGAAAGGTCACCATAAACATTAAGAATCACTATGTGAAATAAAAAATATCCACATCAAACAGATATAAAGATTATAATTTCACAGCCTTTTGTCATTTTTTGTTTCTTGGCTTCTTGGTCATAATAATGCTTTGTGTGCATCATCTTACAGCCAACAACATTTTCTGAAAATTAATTGTTTGCCATATGGAAAGAAGATGTGTAATTTTTTCATCCACTGCCTAGTTTATGGCTTCATCATGAAGGCACAAGTGTGTGGTTATCAGCAGCTTCGTTTTTTTCTTACTCGGCGTCTCCCTTCAAAGAGCAAAATGTTAATTCCTACTACGCCCCCTAATTGTTTTTGTTTTCTATATATCACAGTTTATTATAAAAAGACACCAATGTAACACCAGTATTAAAAAGAACATCAGGGATAACACTAAAAAAGTCGTAGGACATTTTCCCACTGTGGTCCTTGCTGTAGTTTAAGTGCACACTTCCTGTTGTACTAAAACTGGTCTGTTAGTTTTCCATTTTGATCATTGACTGTGGCTGTTCACTTGACCGTATATGCCTCTATTTGATTTTCCACTGTGTGCTAAAACAGCATCAGTCAGCTTTACTGTATTGGGTGAAAAAAGTTCAGCTTCTGCAAAGTTGATGTGACAGCTTTTCCAGGGGCTGAGTCATGTTTTAATGGTCCTAATCGCCCTTTATTGTCGTCTGCTCGGGCCTATTTTCTCTCTCCGCTGCTCATTTGAGAGGCTGATCGGTGGGAGATAATGAGGGCTAATGGTCTGTCTGAGTGACTGAATGAATGTGGGAACGTTCAACATAGAGCAGTCAGTGTAGATGGTGTCACCTTTTTACAGAGACACAAATGTCTGTCATTTTAAAGAAGGCAGTCATTTATGACCAGAGATTATCAAGAAAACTATCATTTTAGCTAAAGATTAAATATGAAATATGTTTGATAACAGAACGTTTCCTGTGGTTACAGAGGAACATGTCTTTCCCCGGGACAGTCTGAGGACTGATGTTTATAGTTATTCTGTATGTACACCAAACAGTGGCCTTACATTACACCTCTTCGTCCATAATCACTCCCCTCATTGCTCAATAGTTTATTCTGTAGCAGGGGTCATCAACTTTTCTAAGCAGTGGCGGCTGGACTTTCATGGACACCTTATAGAGTGTTTGCACCTATGTCACAGTTTGGTCAGTTACCCGGATGCGCGGCCATATTGGAGATACTCAGATGTAAACAACAGAATGAACAACACGCTGAATGTTCATTTTAAGTGGACTTTAAACTACAGAAATGCCAAGAAGAACATGTGGATGCTGCTAAAAGTTACAGAGAAGGACTTGGTATGCGGGAGAAACAGCAATATTTCGAGAAACTACGGTAAATAGGTGGTAAAGATCCGTACGAGCTATTGCCCTCGTCCCGGAAACATGATAGCCCGACAGTTCTGCCTTCCATATCCTATCCAGACATAGTGAACTACCTCGTCTTTTCGCCAAGCCCACACACAGCTGAAGACCTCAAGTGTTAGCCTACAAAGGTTTGGATGCCTACAACCAGATGGTGTACGGCTGGGTGAGGGACCATTAATTTAAGTGACTTTTACTTTTACCAAAGTAATATTTTAACATGACATCTCTACTTTTACTCAAGAATGACTTTTGGATACTTTATACAACACTGCATTTAACCTACCTGACAAGAAATGCGCAGAACAAACTCAGACGTTGTCAAGGTTCTTACCCTGGAAATCCTGGTTGAGTTTTGCCAGCCACAGATGCCTCCGTTCTTCACACAGTTTTTTGCATTCCTCTCCCTGATGTGTTATGACTTTTGGTAGTCTAAAGTATTTCAAATGTTTCTCTCGGTCTGACCGGTTAGTGCAGCCAAAAAAGCGGCAATAACTGACCATTTTGCGACAATAATAAAGTGGGCTTGCTGGTTCTGTTGCTATACTTGCTAATGACGCTGGTTGCTACCTCCAAGATGACGACTTCCAATTGACGTAACATGAAAACCCTCTATTAGGTTTTAAAGTGAAGGAGCAAACTTAAAAAGATACATAATTGATGGGGGGTCTGGGGGTCCGCCCCAGGGAAAAAGAAAAAGTTATTTCAACAAATTTTTTGCAATTCTGTACCACCTGCACTAGTCTAGATCACTTAGACTGAGGGTGGTTTGAAAACCAAGAATGCATCAACAACAGTATGGCTGGGTGGATCCTGTATGATAAAAGGGGTGGACTTTACAATTAGGCCCCAAACTAAAAGGGCCTGGACAGTTAAAGATCTATTATGATGTTCAGATGTGGAAAAAATATTTAATGATGTCACTATTCTGTTTGCTATTTGTTTGCTAGCAGATGTAAATGACTTTTTACCTCAGGTGGGGGCGGGACTTAAATACACTACAGTCTGTGCTGGAACACCAATATTCACTCTCTGTCTGAGAAGGCTTTATTAGTGTCTGTCTCTTTAAGCCCCCTTTCTGAAAAAGCCCTGTCTGCTCTGATTGGACAGCATTTCTGGGTCTTCTGCATTTTGGCGTCTGTGCGCCTTTATTTTAATGGGGAATAGCACCACTTTTTCTTGTAAAGTTGTTTTGGCCAAAACATGTTGGTGATTTTAATGTTCATCATGAACTAGCCATTTAATAAAGGCCTTTTAACTTTTGCACCAGAGAAGAGTTGCCTTGGATTTTGCTTTTTCAAGACCTTCTAAACAGTGTTGAACAACCGTCTGGGTTTTAAAGGTTGCCAGATATTCATGTTTCAAAAAACTGATCCCAAGAGTTGTCTCGAGATCCTCCAGAGCAGCTTCAGTGCTACTTGTCAAAGATTTTCCCTGTGTGGAAAACACTAAATATTCCCTCATTTGGTGTTTTGATGGTGGATGACACGGTCCAACATGTCTCTCTAAAATCTCTCATAGGTGTTCAGTTTGGTTGAGATCTGGGGACTGAAGGCCATAGTACAGTTTATACTCAAACCATTCAGTGGGCCTTTGTGACCTGTGTGGAAGCATCTGTTTCTGTTATGTCTCTCAAATTTATTCAGGATTTCCATTAACCCATCTCTTCATGCCAGTGCTTTCAGAGCTACAGTTACTCTCACTTTGAACTTGCAATACCTGACATTAACCACAAGGTGGTGTTAGGGGCCTGCAGAATGCAGCCAGTCTCCTGCTATAATCATGTGTGGACAGACAGTGATGCAGTGGGAAGCAAGGGAAAGAGTGGGGATCAATTGAAGCATCTATTATTGTCAAATGAGAGTACATTCTTCTCTAACATCCTCATGACTTAGACCATTGACTATAATTTCAGTCGTTCATGGTTCACAGGAAATTATCCTCATCTTTCTTCAGAAATCCCACTGATCCACCTGTAGAGTGCATTCTCAAGCTGCATCTGTTGAGTAAATGACATGGAACAATGCCAGCATTCAGAGCCTTTAAAAGATGTCCTTTTTTGAAAGTACCCAATCACTATGATAATACCCTCTGAACATGGTGAACTGATGTATTAAGCCATAAATTATCTTTGGATATCAAATTTGTAAGGGACTGTTTGTTCATCGGTTACTTCGTAATGTCTTGATTATCAGTCTGGAGCTAATGTACAATACAGTGATAAAGTTGTTATTGAAAGAGGTTATGTTTTGTCTCTTCAAACTTGAAGTCATACTGTGCTCACTCTCATAGCAGTTCCCTTCTGGATTCCTCAGTGTGACATCTTATTCCCTCACTCCCAAGTCTTGCCTTAATTAATTCTCCTTATTACGTTCCTCAGTGGGGCGCCTACTGTCTTCTTAAAGTCTGTTTAACCGATTTCAATTGTGGATTTTCTTTCAGTCAACAAAAAAGTTAACAGAATGTGGTTAAAGTCCGTAGCATTCAAAAACAGCAGGCACTCAGCACAGTGGGGGGAAATACACACACCACTTTCAGCTGCAAAACAAACGTCTTAGAGTATGTGTGGTAAAAAGAAGTGACGGAAGAAAAATTAGATTATTTCGAATCTAGAGCTCTCTCATCCAGGGGGAGGTACACAGGAAGCACCTGACATATGAGTGGGGGAGAAAGAAACAGAAGCATATGACAGGAACTGGCTGGCTCCAAAGTCTGTGCCTCCGTGATCCAATCTGGAGTCAACAACTAGTCTGCACAAGATATTGATCCAACACACAGTTTCCAGAGAGCCAACAACTTCTCACCCTACCTCGGAAACTATCAACTTTACAGGAAGGCTTAAGAGTGTTCCCTGATTTGAGTCTCAGAGATCTTTTACTCCAGGACAGGAAATTATCAGCCATCCCACACCAAACTCTGATGATGCTGTCTCTCTGGCTCTCCTCTATGCTGAATCCCATATTTTTCTGGGGACCACTTACTTCAAAGTTTACATTTCAAGACTAAATATTTCAGGATGAAGGATGGTAAGTAGAGAGGCTGTCCTGTTCATGAAGTTCTTAGAAATGTGGCCAAAAACAGACAAAAGAGTCTTCTCTAACCTGTTTGGAGGACATAGCTGATGTAGACTATCCTTTCCAATGCTCAGAATCCTAAATCCATTGAGTGGAATTCATCTGTATAGTTTTCGCCAAGCCAGGAAGAAAGGAACCACATTTTGTGAGGACGTGCAGCTCCTTTGTAGCTTTCAATCCTGTGAAAGCCATGTTCTTCGAAGGTATTGGTTCCTGAATTGGGGGTGAGCTATAGGGGTTTGTTTAACGCAATTTTTGAAGTCAGTTTTGAACTCCATTTATTCCCTGCTCAGGCTTTGGATTTCTTAAGTAAAGTTGTCCCTAAAACAGGTTTCATCCTCTCTGTGCAGGTTTTGTTGTTGCTCAGTTTTCTTTTCTTTGATGTCATTGTCATTTTCAGTTCTTTCTGAACTTTCTTGCTTTAACCCCAACTCATTTTAAGTAATTTAGCATCTTGAAGGAGCAACAGTTTGAATTTCACACAGTTTCACTGTGAGTTTTAAAAGCTATGCTGTCATACTGAGGCAGTTTCAGGAAGTACTCAGCTATACAAGTCTGTGTGACAGGTTTGAATTTCACACAGTTTCACTGTGAGTTTTAAAAACTATGTTGTCATACTGAGGCAGTTTCTGGAAGTCTGCAGCTATGGAAGTCTATGCAACAGGTTTGGTATGCTTGAAACAAACTAGATTGTACAATGAGTTGTTCCACCATGTCAAAAGGAAATAGTGTCCACACTTGAGGCTGATTTATATTTGTAAGTAGGCTCTATGCAGAGCCTACACCATAGCCTAAGCAAGTGGTCTATGCCAGTGTGAGCATTTATAGTTGTGCAATTGTGTGTCTGCATCACTCAACAATTACACCACCTAAGCAGTAGATGGCAGTGGAGTTTCTAGGTCACTGTGTTGAGTTTCTTTGTGTACTTCAATGGCAACTGAAACTGAGCAGATCATGTCAACAATAGTTACGCTTACTGAAATTACTGCAATGCAGAAAAGTGAGTAGACCCTAGAGGAGATAGTGTGTATGACCATTGAACCTACTAAGGCAGAAGGAGTGTGAATTTTCTGTGCTTGTCTAGCCTCTGTGCTTGAGCAATATGAATTAGGAAATGCATTTCAAATATTTTCAGATGTGGTCAAGTAGATTTGACAATTTGGTTCATTTTCTGCAGCATATAGTTTGCATCAGTGTATGCACAATATGCTTGTACAGTAGATATTACTCAGTGACTCAATGCATTATCATGCCAACATGTCAAATATTGCTTTGTCAGTGGACTTTCATGTCCACATATGACGTGCTAGGTATCCTCCTGCATCTTTTTTGATGTACCTGGACACTGTCAATTTACGCTTGTTACATGCATTGTGTCTTTTCAAAATACAGTTCAGTTTTCACAGGATATGTACAGTTTCTGCTTGTTAATTGCATAGTTTTTTTTTTCAAAATGAACTTTTCAAAATGAAAAACAAAATGCCTCTGGACACAATAGGATAGACCAACAACTAGTGATGTAGTGGTAGTTGATAAGGTGGCTGTACTACTAGGTAGATGGATAGGTTACCAAGAAGAGTGAGTATACTCTCCAATATATTCCAGTGGCTTTTTGGCTGATAGGTGGGTACATTTTAAAGGACCAGAAAAATAAGTAGGTATACCACGACACTACTACCTACAACCAACAAAGCAACGACACGTGATGTAATGCTGAGCAACAAACAGTGTTGCCATTTTTGGCATCAGAATTTGAAAATAGTACTTCAACCGAAAGTTCCCAATCAGCTGCAACCATCATGGTTGTTATCGAAAATGCCTCAACAGCGCTCCTCTTTACTAAGCTAAATGTATGCTTACCATAGGGTCCCTGGTGTGTGTTAGCCAAAAATCACATCATCATGTATTTTGTGTAAATCACAGAGGCTCCACAAGTTGTCAGCCATTGTTCAAAACATGCCTTGTATTAGATATACAGCTGTGATTGCGAGCTGGAACCAGTCTGACGAGAGGGGGGACCAGATACATGTGCCAGAGCAAATAAAACATGAGCTTGCAGAAAAGTCTGGTTCCCAGGCTAGTCCATGTTCAAAGGCCGGGTAAAGTTCCTGTCATCATAGCCTCCTCCTGGCTGCATTATAATGTCTTTATAGTCTTGATGCAATGGATCCTACAAATTGGAATGGCCCACACTTTTGAACAGTCTCTCCCAAAAGGCATACATGGTGTCGCATTCAGATGTACACACAAAAAATGATGAAAATAACTTGTGTGAAGATTGAAAAACGCTTGCAAGAGAAATTCAAGGTGCTCCTTTCACCTCCATACATCTGCTTTGCAAAGAATACATGAAGAAAAGAAAATGTTGGAAATAGAATAGAAAGTTTTAAATGCTGTTAGACAATCTGACAAGCACTTGCCGAGGCCTTTAGCAGTCCTGAAACGCCATAGACACATAAAGAAACTCTCAGGTCATATAATGTCAAGTATAACTTGAGTTGATTCAGAATTGCAAACCACATTTAGTGTTCCTGTTGTAGACTTTATTACCCAGAAACCTCAGTCATTGCAGTGATTTTAATTAAGTCCTATGCATTCAAAACCAAATACATCATTAGTAACTGTCCTCCAGAATGACACATATAAGATCCATCGCGCATATTGGTAGGACAACATAATTTGTAAATTAATCCATTTTTATTATTTGACAAAACTATGGTTAATGTTTGGTTAGGTTCAGGCAAAAAGTGGGTTAGGGGTTAGGGGTTAGGGAAAGAGCATGGTTTGAGTTAAAATCATTACTTTGTTAATGTTGGGGGACTGTTTTGGTCATGATTCAGTATTGACTATGGGTAGGAAACAGGGGTCAAGTCCATGTTTAACCTGCAATTTGTTTTGGACAGCTGGAGGCAGCAGAAACCTTTTAAGCTAATGTAGTAAACTTGTTAGCAAGCAGTTGCTTATATACACATCCAGCAACATTATCATTGATTTGGTGTTATGTTTGTGTCCACCTGATGAATGTACTGTATTTTAGCTCTGTTTTTGGTCTCTACCACTTCCAGAGGGAAATATCTTGCCCTTTAACTGCTAAATTCTCCACTGTATTCCAGCTTGTCCATAACAGTGTCTGTCTGCTGTTTGCTGCTGAGCAGGTAGCGTACAGCAACGTATCCTCATACAAAGGTTTGTATGATATCCCATGAATTAACGCCCCATGAGTGATGTCCTGTACTTAAAGGGATAGTTCAACATTTTGGCAAATTCGCCTATTGCCGTAATCCCTATAGTCATATGAGTAGGTACATTACCTTTAATTGTCAGTGCGTGCTGTTCTGAGATTGGTGTGGCAGAGCTGCCCGCTGAAATAGAGGTGAACGGTACAGGTCCCTCTCTCCCTCACAACTAATGAAATACACCATCAAATGACTCCAAAACGCTCTAGTGGACAACACATGGCTTGCGCATTCCCGACGCTATGAAATAATAATATATAATTAAGTAACATTACGACACATGAAGCAAATACTCGGAACTACTTTCTTGAGTAAACCACTGGGCGGAGTGACACAGTGCGTACCTGAGACAGTGCCGTTGTTATTGCTTGTAGCCATTTGCGGTATCGTCAGCTGGACGCAGCAGAAGGTTTGAGGAAAGTTTACAAGTGTTTTTGTAAATCATGCTTTACACATGCATTGTAAAAGGTTGCAGTAACAAGCCGAAGACATGGAGCAAAGTGAAGTTTCACGTAGTTCCAACCAGTAATACGGACAGGATGAAACAATGGCTATTTGTGCTGGACATCAACCCCACCATGCCTGTGGAAATGGTCCAGAAAATGTTTGTGTGCTCCTGCCATTTTTTACCGGAGGACTACGCTGAAAGGATGGAGCGCAGAAGCTCAGGAATGGTTCAAACTCCTTTCTTAAGAGACACTGCCATACCATCTGTCGGCATCACAAAACAAGCAGACGTGGTAAGTGATCGTTATGTATTTTGCTCAGCAATCTCTCTGCTGTAACGTTACCTCCATGTTGAGTAACGTTAGCCTACCACCCAAGCATGGTAAATAAGGCTAAAATGCAAATGTTGTTGTGGTTATGTTATGGATAAGTGCTTGCCCAGAGCATATAGTGAAGTGACTGGCATTACTTCTCATTGTTGGGAATAAACAGACTGCTAGGGAACATTTTATGTTGTTGTTCCCTCAGGAGTTGTGGTGATTTATGAGTGTAGAGTTAGCATGTTCTCCCCGTGTTCCGGTGATTATTTTGAGGCATACTCTGTATTTATATTGCACAGGTGTACCTAATAAAGTGGCCAGTAAGCCCCACATTTACACCACCGGCTCTGGGTCTCCCCTCAGCCCCTGGTTGCTCGGCAGCCTCAGCCTCTCTTCTTGCTCTCTCTTCTTCCAAAACCTGTAACTCTTCCTCTGTATATTCTGGCTTCTTCTCAACAAACTTCTTGTTTTGATGACGGGAGTAACTGCACTAAACATACGCTGTTTGAAATCACTCCGCCCAGCAAGTACTGTATGTCGGAATGTAGTTCCGGCTCTGCATTTGGCTTCAAAACAACTCTGTCTCGTATTATTGCATTATTATTTCATAGCGTGGTGAATGTGTAAGCTACAAGTTGTCCACTAGTGCGTTTTGGAGTTATTTGATGGTGTATTTCATTAGTTGTGAGGGAGAGAGGGACCTGTACCGTTCACCTCCATTTCAGCGGGCAGCTCTGCCCCTCCGATCTCAGAACAGCACACACTGACAATTAAAGGTAATGTACCTACTCATATGACTATAGGGATTACGGCAATAGGCGAATTTGCCAAAATGTCGAACCATCCCTTTAAGGTAAGTGACTTAGGTTAGGTTAAGCAATTAAAGTTACTGTGCTTAGGTTTAGGAAAAGAAACATGGTGAGCACCAACCTTAAAATGACATGGGTCTTTTGGGAAACTCCTGGAGGAAAGTCTTTCGTTTTGTGACCGATGCACCACCTACCTCTTTACAGGGATGCTTCCATCTTTGTTCCCATCAGCACATTGGTCACATGATTGCAACCTTCCCAAATATAAGGGTTATACAAGAATGACTGGTGCACTACCTCACAAAGAAAAATGTACAAATACTAAATAAGAAAAGCATGTACAGTGGGGTTTTTAAGAGCTTTGTCTCTAAAAAATACCTACTTGGTACTGGAATGAGAATGGTGAGAGTAATACGAAAAACAGAGTTGAGGAAGGGACAGATAAAGTATGAGCTGAACCTCACTCCTTGAAGGTTCATCACTACAAGCAACTTAAACTCTTACCCAGAATCTGTGTGTTTTATGCTGTACAGATTGTACAGTCCCGTGAAGCAAATTTGTGATTTGTGAGATTGGGTTATATAAATATTATTGACTTGACCTGACTTCACTCTTTGTAACAGCTCCTTTGGGCCCATCTTTGTTCATACATCTGCTGGATTTTTGCATGAAACACACAAAGCCTTGAACCTCTTAACCCCATTTCATGTTTTATGTTTTATGTATCTTTATCTGTTTTCATATTCCTCATCTGATCAAACTGAACTTTTATATGGTAATTAGGATAAAGTTATTCCAGAGAGTTTTCGTGTGTGTGTGTGTGCGTGTGTGTTTGTGTGTGGAGGGTGTGGCGCTCGCTTGTTGATCTCAGTAAAGGGGTGTAATAGAGGAACAGAAGGTTGATAATGGCTCAGCCTCAGACCTCCAGAGTCTGCAGCAGATTCCCAAGTCCACAGTCATCAGCATGCACACCACGTGACACCCCCCTCTCTCTCAATCTTTCTCCCCCTCCTCCTCCTTCTCTTTCTCCTCCCTCCTTTCCCGCTGTGTGTCTCCCTCTCTCTACCTCTCCTCTGGCTCAGTGGTGTGTTTCCAAGAGATAAGACCCTTGCTCATTTCACACATGAGCAGAGTGGAGTTGGGTAAGGCTGTGTGTGTGTGTGCTCATTGTGTGTGTATACCTGTGTTTGTGTCTGCATGTGTGTGTGCGTGTGAGTTTGCACGCTTATGTATGCGTTGAAGGTTAGAGAAAAAGAGAGCAAGTACAGACTCCAACTCCAAGTTTTCTCCACTTGCTGCTTCTTTACTTCAGCTTTTTGAGGCGTTGATTCGTCTATCCTCCAGAGCTGTCTGACAGAGGGTGAAAGTAACATTAATTTCACTGTTAAACTCCCAATTTTTACTTCAGTAAGTTTAAACATCTCTACCAAATCATAGACCACCATTTTCTCTGCTGAAACATGCAAATATAAACTTGTTTAGAGAAACATACTTTGTAGATAAAGACATTAGGCCTACAAAAACAAGAATACCAGCCCAGCTTTAACTGGCAATTTTAATTACTCAACCGATATGCAATACATTATAATGACAACAATGGGTATAATACAACATATATATGTATATGTGTATATATATCTATATATATAGATATATATAGATATATATGTATATCTTACTATATAATGATGAAAACTCTGTCTGTGGGTGTGTCTGTCTGTG
Organism: Epinephelus lanceolatus; assembly: GCF_041903045.1. Taxonomy (NCBI): domain Eukaryota; kingdom Metazoa; phylum Chordata; class Actinopteri; order Perciformes; family Serranidae; genus Epinephelus; species Epinephelus lanceolatus. The sequence continues at coordinate 38,300,725 of NC_135743.1, forward strand.
TCTCTGTTCCACGTTTTTCTCCTCACTGACTTGGTCAATCCATGTGAAATTTGGCACAGTGGTAGAGGGTCATGGTAGGGTGCGAATGAAGCAATATTACATCAGTTGGCCAAAGGGGGGCGCTATAGCAATGGATTGAAATTGCAAACTTTGAATGGGCATATCTCATGCCCCGTATGTCGTAGAGACATGAAACTTTGCACAGAGATGCCTCTCCTCATGAGGAACAAATCTGCCTCAAGAACCCATAACTTCTGGTTATATAGATTTTCCACCATTTTGAATTTTTTGAAAAAAACAAAAAACAAAAAACATTCTCTTCCTAGGAAGTTTGACCGATCTGCATGAAACTCTGTGAACATAATCTAGGGACCAATATCTAAAGTCCCCTCTTGGCAAAAGTTGGAAAACTTACTAAAACTGAGCTTCTATAAGGCAATGAATATTGCAGAGGGCATGGCCACATAAAGATGAATAACATCCCAAGGGTTTCACCGATCACCACACAACTTTGTAGGCATATGACCACACATAATCTGAGGGGACCCCTCCATTATTGACCCAATCAAAGAAACTGGGGCACTAGAGAGCTAATTTCTTATCTAGGCCTAACCGCCATATCAATTTTTACTAAACTTGGTAGATATGTAGAACAGGACGCCTCAAGGTGACTGGAGAAATTTAACTCTAATTGGCAACTGGGTGGAGCTATAACAACAGAAAAATGCTTAAAAATGGCGAAAATGCGACTGATCGCTGTGGCTCCCCCTGTGGCCGAATGTTTGGGTTTTTTTCTTCTAATTTTTGGTTTGACTTAGTCATGATACGGTATGCTGTACATAATCACGGAAACTGTCAGTGTGTCATTCTGTCAGTCAGTCATTCTGTCATTCTGTCCCACGTTTTTCTACTCACTGACGTGGTCAATCTATGTGAAACTGCACATAGGCATTGAGGACTGGCATAGGTAGAAGGTGACAAAGCTACTAATGGGTATGGACTAGAATATATATATACATATATATATATATATACAGATGTGTATATACACATCTATATATATATATATAGATAGATAGATAGATAGATAGATATACATACAGTACAGGCCAAAAGTTTGGACACACCTTCTCATTCAATGTGTTTTCTTTATTTTCATGACTATTTACATTGTAGATTCTCACTGAAGGCATCAAAACTATGAATGAACACGTGGAGTTATGTACTTAACAAAAAAAGGTGAAATAACTGAAAACATGTTTTATATTGTAGTTTCTTCAAAATAGCCACCCTTTGCTCTGATTACTGCTTTGCACACTCTTGGCATTCTCTCGATGAGCTTCAAGAGGTAGTCACCTGAAATGGTTTTCCAACAGTCTTGAAGGAGTTCCCAGAGGTGTTTAGCACTTGTTGGCCCCTTTGCCTTCACTCTGCGGTCCAGCTCACCCCAAACCATCTCGATTGGGTTCAGGTCCAGTGACTGTGGAGGCCAGGTCATCTGCCGCAGCACTCCATCACTCTCCTTCTTGGTCAAACAGCCCTTACACAGCCTGGAGGTGTGTTTGGGGTCATTGTCCTGTTGAAAAATAAATGATCGTCCAACTAAACGCAAACCGGATGGGATGGCATGTCTTGATGCCTTGTTGCCATGTTTTGATGAGGCCATTTGTTTCTTTATACTCTTGGAGACCCAGGAAGAGTTAAAGGTTCTGTATATGACAAACAACTATACTATTTGCTACATAAAGATATAGTGGAATAATAGACTCCTGATCAGAGAAAGAGGTCACACTCCCTTTCTGTTTGTGTTTTAACCCGAGCTTCTCTGTTTGTTGTTGAGCTTGACAGTCCAGCCATGCATGCATGTTAGTGTACGCGCAGTGGTCGAATTGTTAATTTTTAACAAGGGGGATGCAATGTGGCTTTGATGTTTTTTGCGTGCACACACAATATGACAGCACAGATGTGCAGATGCAGTAGTATTGCTATTGCAATACAGACAATAAACATTTTAGAGTATTCATAAGAGTAGCTCTGAAATAGCTGTGAAAATCTTAATCTTGGAGTCACTCTTATCCTATAGACATTTCCTTAGCCAGTTATAATTTCTCCTAATCTGTGAAGCCTTGGGCTGATAATTGGTGCTGCTGTCAGGTCCCTGTCCTGATACCTGCCTGGTTTCTCCCTATCCCTCTTCTATCTATTGCAATAATATAGATAATAAATGTGCAAAGCAAAATTTAGAAATAGAATTAAGAATAGTAGTGGTGACATAGCTGTAGAAATTAATCACACAGTCACTTTTATGCTATAGATATTTTCTCTCAGCCAGTTATAATCTCTCCTCACCTATGAGCACCCTGCATGATCATCCTTGCTGGCCTCTGGTCCACTGTCTCCTCCCTGACTCTGCTCTTTATATTGTGGCAATAAAGATTAAAAAAAATATGTGGAAAGCAATAGTGAGCACAAGTTCTTATTAAGGAGGAGTGGGTTTATTCCTAGCATGAAACTAGCTAGCAAGGTATTTAACATAGGTAACAATAACATTAGTGTTCTTGTTAACTAGCTTAACTTGATATATTGGCATCTATTAATTAGTCATCATTTAGCTAACATTATCTACATGCAACAGCATCACTCAACTTACACGGGTTGTGCAAGGTTTTTTGCTTCTTGCTGGCTGCTTTGCTGAACATAGTTAACACTCATCAGCACTGCCCAGCAGCACACGTCTTGTCTGTGTGGACTGACTCTGATCACAACATGACAGCGTGTGTATGCGCCTTCTCATGGTGCGTTTAAAGAGTGCTCGGAAAAACACGGTACCACATGTTAAAAACGAACTGGATGGTGGTAACGGCTGTAAAATGTACAGGGGACGGAGAGCACAGATACGGGAAGTGCGGTGGACATGTCCCCTGCGCCCCCCCCCCTCAATTTACGTCCGTGCCTGCACACACAGATTCTAGATTAACACGGGGGATGCTTTTTGGTCAATTTTCTAACAAAGGGGATGGCATCCCCCCTCAATTCGACCACTGTGTACGCGAGTCTCTGTGAGTGTGTCCCAGTGACTAGCTAATCACTGCCGCTCTGCATTGCACTCATATGGCGATTATGGGTGGTCACTGCTGATAACAGTGATATAGCTCTGTCAGCACTGTTGCTGTTGTTAGAACTGTTCATGCTGTGAGCACTGTTAGCTGCAGCACTGTTAGATGCTAGCCACCAGCTCAGCCGCCTCCATGTTAAGAACCATGTGCCGGCTCAGCCTCTGAATCATAGATGTGTTCTGTCATATACAGCTCCTTTAAGGTTGTGACAATGAAATACAGTGTGCAAAACCATATTAAAGTGTCAGAATCAGTTTGTCTCTTTATTTTAATTTTTTTAGGATGCTGTTGAAGCTTTTGCCCAGTTGCTGTTGGGTCCATATCAGCTATGGTTTGTCATATTTTCAAATGAAAGACTTTAAGGTATGTGCGGAGAAGTTACAGCCCCTTTTCAGTGGGTAGTCTACAAGTTTTCTGGAGGTAAAGACCTTTACATTGCAGGCAGCACCAAAGCACCAGAAGTATAATTCACATTAATCTAAAGACTAAACAACATCTCTGTGCTATAATTTGTTTCCACTAAGCCCTTCAACATATTTTCCTCTTGCTTTTATCTGTTCCATTAGTTTCTGTGTGATTCAGAATAATAGTGAAAAATGACTTACCTTGCAGTTAACTGTTCTCATCAGGGACAGCGAGACAACACCAAAAGGCAAGACATGAAGAGCGTTATCCATGCAAATACAGGCTAATGAAGAGTTTGCTTCATCCTCAGAGGAGCTCCTTTGTCTCTGCTACTCAGGCTTCTCTGAGAGTAGTTTGGCGGGAAGACAGATGCTCACAGCACTGTTCATTTGCCCAGACAGTCAAGTCCCTGGGGAGCAAAGAGAAGGCGTCGCTGCCGAGGAGCTCTCAGACAGATTTGAGTGGTCTGCTTGGCCTGTGCTACAGTTAGCTGTCTCATTCTTGGCTCGCCTGTATTCGGCCGCATCGACCCTCACTGTCAAAGCTGGCAGAGGTGTTTGGAAAATGCCTGTCTTATGTGCTAGCATCTGGTAGCTTCATTTATTTTCAACCTGCGTGGGTCAAGCACGTGTCTCTAAAGAGTGAATTTCAAAGTGAAACTGTTGTTTTCTATTCAAACACTTTTGACTAACTTACACTGTTAATAATTGCAATGTCAAGATTAAGAACCTTCACAGCAGAAAACTAAAATAATTACAATCTTTTATTTAAGGCTGGATTACTGATTACTGCAAGGTGTGCCACTGCCTCAGATCCTCAGAGGCCCCAAGGGCTCCAGATTCGTGAAACGTCAGAGCTTAAAATAAGTGTTAAAGCATACTGTAGGTCTTGTAACAGACATGTCTCTAGTATCCCAGAGGTGATCAAAGTTTTGGTGACTAAGTACCAACCTAGGGAGCCAGCACATAATAGAGGGCCACACAAGAAAATTGCACACATCTCACTTCCATATAAAACTGCCGAGTTGTCCACCAAAATCGCTATCTTTAGCGAATAGTACTAGCATTGGTGACAGAACGCAATTCCCACAACACCCGCAAGGTGCCAAATAGTTGCCATGCAACCAGCAGCTTTCTACAAGATGTCATTCCCGTCCTGACAGACACTTAGTATTGAGTATTGTCTTAAATGTAAGCTATTAAAAGAGCTGACATCGGCCGCGGATGACTCAAATATACAGCCACAAAAAATGTTTCTACGGCAACTATGATCTAGCTAAGCATTCACCCCAAATAAGATAAAATTGCTAAGACATGTCAAGTGATAACAAGTCAGACTACATTTTAAATGTGAATATGAGATTATCTTACTTATTATTATTAGTTATTAGTAGTTTTGACAGTGTGTCTTTGGTGGACATTTTTTGGATTTGCTTGAAGGCATACTGTGCAGGATTTTCAGTTACTGTTTGAAAACACTTTCCGGCAAAAGTTAAAGTAAAAGCCAACTCTACGATCACCCTTGTTTGGTGTTTCACCTCCCTATATTTGCATTTTTCTGCGCTGTGTCTCTTGGATGAGTGTTGCTTGCGGTGTGGCACCTGGCTGCTACCTTTTTATGTCCCAACCTCACCTGAGCGCTCTGGGGTTACACATCTGAAAACGTAAACACTGTAAATATGAAGAAAAAAAGAAAATACTGGCAGAGAGCAGGATCTCTGCAGATAAATACATCACCTCACACTTCTATTGGGTCATAAGAGATGACTGAGAGAGATTACTTCTGTTTGAGTGTATACGTTAAGGAAATTCCTGTATAGTTTATCTTTATTTCATGCAGCAACAATCTCTTCAATGTCTACATTGAAATAATAGAAGTCAACCCCAGTTCTTAAAGGCACTGTATGTAAGAATGTGGCCAAAATGGTTACTGCACTCAAATTCAAAATACTACCGCAAGTCGTGTCCGCCCCCCCTCCCCTACAGATTCGAGGTTGCTGCTCTGTGCTGAATTGCTGTGTTGTGCTCCGGTGATCTAACACCGGCAAAAATAGAAGTCCTGCGTATCTGTTGCGGTGGGCTCTGGAGTGCCGGAGCTGTGACGGAGCCGGGACGCAGCACAGCCGCAGCCGGTGGAAACACACACATTGACTAGAATTGAATCCTATCGGCTCCACTGCCGTGCCGGAGCGCAGACGCGACCAACACGCATCTGGTGGAAATTGGAGGTGATTTGTTTGCCCATGGGCGGCTGCCATGGCAGGGCCGCGTCGCCGCGTCCTTGATCTTCGGTTTTCCAGCGGACTGTTCGAGCAAGTCTGGCTTCTCTGCTGCCAACACTGCTGCCGGGATACAGCGGAGGAGGAGCCGGCTGCTTGCCGTGCTGCTAACGTTTGTTTCTCAAAAAAATCAGTCGGGTCGATGACCCACCTGCACATGGGCTACAATGTATGATCGAAAATGAATAACAGTTGAAAGTATTCGAAATGTCCATCCCCGTCTAGCTATGATGCAAGTTAGCCAACTTTGGCTAAAGCTTACCTGTCGAGGAGAAGAGTAGTCACTTCGACATCTGGTTTCAAATTCTTCTCCGCTTTCAACCATCTCCACCGTTCACAAGCTTCTCCTATATAGACCCTCGCTTTGCCTCGAGTTTTGTCTTGGCGTTTTTGGGAATCATAACGAGGTCGTTTGGGTTTAGTCGCACCATCAGCTATTGTAGCTCAGTCGTAACTGTAACTGATGCTGAGACTCTACTGACTGTGTGACTGGTAGACGGCGGTGGGTGGCGCAACAGGCCAAAACACAAGTTCAAAACATAAACATGATTTGTGGACCGCAAAATTTTTTTTTAAATGCGAATATTCTGGCTGTACTATTGTTGTCAGTGAGATCAGTACGTTATATGAACATTATTCCTTAGTCTCTGTGACATATTAGGAGGATTTTATGACTATTTGCTTTAGATTTCTTACATATAGCTCCTTTAACCCTCCAAAATTTGCTTTTACTCAAGTGTGCTTAACAATGAATCCCACTTGATCAGAAGTAATCTATTGACATTGGTAATGCCCCTAAACACTACATAAGGGCAGGTGTGGTGCCGTGTACAAAGACTCTGGCACATGCCCAAGAACTGAAGAGATGCCACCAAAAAAAGCTGTTGGAAGAAGAAAAACTGTGGTAGTGAAAGCAATGTCCTGTCAAATAAACTTAAAGGATAACTTTGGTATTTTTCAACCTGGGCCCTATTTCCCCATGTGTATGTGTGCGTATTCATAGGTACAACTCAACTAAAATTGGTTCAGTATTGAGAGAGGTGGATGCAGCCAGGAGCCGCGAAACGAGCTAAAACAGTAACGGGGGCAAATGCGTCCCGTATAAGTTTGCACATTAAAAGTGCTTTTTTTCGCCACTGACCGGTTCAGATCACCAGTGCTATCTCTGTAGATAGCATACTAGGCGTTTCCCTGACCGTTCAACCCCTCCCGGCTGTGACGTCGTCTCACGAGAGCTTTGCTTGTTGCCGGAAGAAAACACAGGAGCCATGCTGAGTGCCGCTCAGAGTGGCGCTGGTTGTCCCGGAGTACAGTTGAGAGTTTTACTGCATCGATTGAAAACAATGGTTCGTGTTTGTGCTTATCCGAATTGGAAGAACAGGATGTTGTGCAACACCCCGTACAGCTTTCATAGGCTGCCTGTGTCGGATGGCAAGATGCTGAAGTTGTGGCTAGTTGTGCTACAAATGGATGCTAACACTCCTGTCCAGACACTGCGCCTTGCAGATCATCGGGTCTGCAGTGCTCACTTCTCCCAAGATGACTACTGCCAGCCGAAGAAGAGAAGACATCCAATCCCGAAACACCTCTTCCTCAAGAAAACGGCTGTCCCACAAGTAGAGAGAGCTACAGACACAGTGGAGGTAATGTTATATAAACAATGTTCGAAACGCTTAGTATGCTATTTACAGGGATAGCACTGGTGATCTGAACTGGTCAGTGGTGAAAAAAAGCACTTTTAATGCGCAAACTTATACGGGACGTATTTGCCCCCATTACCGTTTTAGCTCATTTCGTGGCTGCCGGGTGCATCTGCCTCCCTCAATACTGAACCAATTTTAGAACGAGTTGTACCTATGAATCATACGCACATATGCACATGGGGAAATAGGGCCCAGGTTGAAAAATACCGAAGTTGTCCTTTAAACAAAGTTAATGCGATTTTCCAGAGTGTCTGTATTGGTGTTACAGGAATACCCAGCAATGGCAAAACATCTGCCGTGTCAGCAGCAGTGGTGGAGGAAGTATTCAGATCCTTAATTTCAGTAAAGGTACTAATACCACACTGTAAAAATACTCTGTTACTAGTAAAAGCTCTGCATTGAAAATGTTACTTATGAAAAAATATGTACAATCAAGGAAATGTATAGCTATTACCAATTGAGTACTCATAATTAAAAGCATGATTAAATAATTTTAAGAAATAAATTTAAATTAATTTAAAATAAAATAAATAAATATAGAAAATAAACTAATTTAACGTAAAAGCAGCAAGTCCTCATATTTGTGAAGCTGGAACCACGAAATGTTTTTTTACATGAAAATTGACTTTAATGATTTTGAAAATTGTTACCAATTCATTTTTTATTCGATCAATTAATTGTTTCAGTTGCACTTGTATAGTGTGATATGATTTATGTGCAAATATCTTAATTTGTAAAGTAACTAGTAACAATAATCCTGTCTGAAGTGACGTGGCATAAAAGTAGAAAGCGATATGACGTGAAATACTCCAGTTAAGTGCAAGTACCTCAGATCTGTACTTTAGTAAAGTGGTTCAGTAAATGTACTTAATAACATTTCTCCGGCAAAGGGACACACCGTAACTGAAAATAAGAGTAATTGGGATCAATGGACAAAGTCTAATTGTATTTCTGTAACCATGGAATTTAATAATCTAATCATTATAATTACTCTAAAACATAATCTAAGTTTAATTATATACAATTCATGCATTTTTTATATGTTCCTTAAATTGAAAACTGCTTCGCATTGGGCAACAATTTGTGGTCAGTGACAACAAAATCTTATCAGAGTGTTCTTGACCACTCGTAAAATTTTCTCTTACCTAAAAGAAGAGCACAAATAAGAAAACATTGGTGATTCCCAGAAATCAATGGGGACTAAAAAAAAGAACAAATAGTGGTTATGCACAAAATGTATCTGTGTATCGTTTCTTGCATGAGGCCCATGCTTGCAATACAAATACTACAACTATAAAGGTTCAAATGGCAAGTATAATGACATCCTACCAAAGATCATGCAAGTACAACATAAAACTGGAGATCGCTTTAGGATGAATTGTGATAGTATGAATTAGAATAGAATGATAATTCTTTTGTGAATAAAGAATATTGCTTCTCTCATGCTGACATTGTTCATCAGTATAGTCTGTCCAAGTATTGCATGTTACACAGATCTGCATGTTCTTTACCTCACACTAAGAATGACTGATCTGGCCCAGTCATGGGTTATTGAAATGAGATTCTTGTTATAGAACTTGCTTTCTTTCTTTCAACATAAAGATAATCCAAAAGGGAAGCACACGCAGAGGTGACCATCAGTATATAAGAATTAGATAAGGAAAACTATAATAAAATAAAACTTAAATGCAACTCAGGAGATGTAAAAACATAGTGCAGCTTCCAGCCCTAGCACAGCCCCATAGGTTAATGCCTCCTGATAATGCAGTGTTGCCCAGAGTCTGAACCCTGTGCTTAGGTAACACAGAGGCTGGGCTTGGCAAACCCTATCTGCTAAAGCAGACATCAAGTCTCAAGTCAATTTGTATGCAACTTAAGTGCGATCCGAGTGTGAGCTTCAAACTTGAATTGCCCTCCCTGGTTGAAGCAGGTAGTCTTCACTGGTGGGTGGACACTGGGTCTCGCTGAGCATCTCACACTCTCCCGACAAACATAAACTTCTCTCACTCAGCGCTGAAGCAGAATATAGCAATTCAATCTTGGGTTATATTAAGAAGCTCCAATGTACTTATTACAGGAGTGCCATGCTGAGGCCTGTCTCCTCTAAGCTGGGGAGATGGAATATAGTGCATATCAGTGCAATCATACACCCACGGTGAGTTATATTAAACCTATGTGGTTAGTGTCAAATAATACTTTTCAGCAGTTCTGAGCCAACTGTTAATGCTGCTTCCTCTCCTGAGAGTATCTAATATTAGCCTCCATTTGGTAATTATGGAGCTTATATGAAAGTCATGCAATAAATCATAATGACTTGATATAAAAGCTTCACTGTATACTCCACATTAAAAGATCATCATAGTTATTTTCAAATTGGCCCTTATCTTAAAGAGTTTTCCTATTATTTTTATGGGTTTTGTTGAAATATCAGTCGATATAAAAAGATACATTTAGTCATTGTTAAGCTCAACTGCTGGAATGCACTTTAGCTTGTAAGTGTATTGGCCACTAGCACAGTTAGGTCATACTTGACAGTTAATTAAGTGCCAAAATATTGAATACACTGAAGCGTCATGATGGTAAAAACAAAAAAGAGGAAAAGTTAAAAATATGCACAATAGGCCTTTGCGATTCATAATCCTCAAACCAGATAGTGAGTCAGCATGTTGGAAATATAGGTTCCATATAGGGCTGCCACCTTGGATTTGTGAAAAAAAGGGACACTCGACCAAATGTTTGGGGCAGAGGGCTCGGCCATTATTACCAGTTCAGACTGACCAATGAACATGAAATTCGAACATAGGAGACAGAAACAAAGTCATGTTAATACATTTATTCGTTCAGGGGTCAAAATCTCACACACACGATGCTGACTGCTAGGCAAACCAGGAGCCATGCCAACACACTAGAACACAGAGAGAGACATTACAGGAGAGTTATGCAGTGGAGGTGGAAGATGTGACAGGTGCATATTTGCATTGCAAATGCTAGGTTAACTATACTACGTTGACTACTAAGTTATTTAGGCTATACAAAGTTGTAGGACTCCCTGTTGCCTCTCATATTGTACCTTTGTTTTCTTCTTGACACAGGTTGTCTCTCTGACACAGATGTTCTTGAGCCTGTTGCACTGATTCTGGACGGACTCCTTGGCCTGCTGCTGCTGCATTTTCCCCCAAAAAAACGGGACAAATTATGTCCTGGGAGAGATTTTTTTTTTCCCGGGACAGCTGGTGAAAAAAGAGAACAATTCTGGGAAAAACGGGACGGGTGGCAAGTCTAGTTCTATAATCACAGGGACACGTTATGATTGTTAAGATGATTATTAATGTGATGGGATGAAGATGGAGATGAGGAAGAAGAATTACTTTATTAATCCTAATGGTGGAATTAAATTTGTTAACTCCTTGTTATTTCATACAGACACACAGGCCCAAGATACACACACACACAAGACCCAGAAATATGCAGTTGGAGAGATGTTAGATTGATGGGGCTGCCAGGTGGTACCTGAGCACTTAGAAATCTTGCTCGCAGGCACCTCAGCAGTGCCCAGGATGCGAACTTGTACCTCGGCAGTGCCCAGTCCAAACTCCATACTTGGTTCATGTGGGACTCTCTTCAGTTTCCAAGCCATGTCTCCAGACTGAGTTTTATGCTAATGCTGCTCCATAACTTTTGTGTAAATAGAAAACTGTTTGTTAACACGATCAGGGATGTATTAGAAGAATTGGATGCAGTATTGAATGTGGGGCCCTGTTCATTTCTATGACAGTTGCTCAGTGGTGCATGGAGTGAAAATGGTTCAACTGCCACTTATAAAATAACCTAAATGATCCAGGGGTTTTTGGCACCACTTCCACATTGTGTGGCCCATATAGCAATCGCAGTAGAGACTTACGGTGGCCGAGCTCTGCCGAGTGCAACAGACTGGCTAACTTCTGGTGTAGTGCTCCACTAACTTGAATGTGGATAAAAAGGTTTAATCTCTAGATTCTTCTAGACTTTCCAAATGTATCAAACTGAATGGATCATATTATAAGACTGAAACAAGTCATTTGGTGGGGCTGTGATGCTCCAAAAAAATGTATTAACTGATTGACATGTCTCTTTTGTCATGTAAATCTATGGAAAAAAGTTTTTTTGGGCTGCAGGGCATCACCTGATGAGCCATGGAAATTGCAGTACCAATTTTTGGCCCCTACAAAAAATAGCTTCAAAGGCCAGTACACCTCCTGGGGGCTGTGCGCTGGGCTTTATAAGGTAATTAACGATAAGATAAGATAAGATAAGATACACCTTTACTGATCCCACAATTGAGAAATTCCAGTGTTACAGCAGTCAAGGAGAAAGAGTCAGATTAAAAAATTCAAAACTTAGATTCTGCTGAACAAGATTCATTGCTATCTGACACAGGAATGGGGGTACAAACTTGGACACAGCATCTGCAGACAAACGTGAAACCGCCAGAGCAGAGCAGACAGAGAGCGAGGGTTAGCATTTGCATAGTGAAAGTTCTGACAGCATACATGGTCAGTGTGCAGTTTTTTATGCAAACTGGACACTGGAGCGTCCTTCCACGATCTAACAATAACCCCATCATAGCAGATATCTCACAAATGCGTTATCAGCCACTGCCAGTTAGCCTAAAAGCTAACAAACAACCTAAACCAACGATGCTAACTAGGCTTACCATTGTGATACGTCTGCTGCTTGCCAAAAGAGTGCCCTACAAGAATGAGGCTGTGAAGCTGTGTTCAGCGGAGTGGGGTATTTACTTACGTAGGTTACGTGGTAAGCTTGTGCTAACCATACACCTTATTACAGGCATCTAACCAAAAGCCGTTCAAAAAACCCACTGAAATTTGAAGTGTTAAAATGCCAACTCATTTTCAGGTCTTAGGACAGATTTTCTGGAGCACTTTATTTCGGTGCACAACCAAATTCATGCACAAAACCCGTTTGGCATGACGGAGATGTGCTGGCTTGCCCACTTCATGCTAATGTGTGCCTGCCCTCAGGTAACTTAATATCCAGACATTCAGGGGGTTTTCACCAGAAGCCTAATTATCCACAGATGGACCCAGTGATTTAAACCAGTAAAAACACTGAATAAAGCAGTTTCACGCAACAAATCAGTGGTTTTCAGATGCTGCTCGTTGCAGAGGCTGACACCAAAATGCAAAAATGCAAATGGCTCTATCCAGAACCAGTATTTGGTTTATCCATTCTGGGCTACTGTGGAAACATGACAGCGAACATGGCAATCTCTATAAACGAGGACTGGCTCATATGTAAAGGGATCTAAATGGCTCATTTTAAAGTAAGGAAAACACAACGATTCTTGTTTTCAAGCTGTTTTCAAACGTATATTCCATTTCTGCTAATATTTTACCCTAGAGATAGAAAGACAGATACTTTGTCTTTGCATATTAAACCCAACACAACAAAATTTGGTTGGCAGCACTCCATTCCATTTAGCAGCATGAATAAATTAATGTGCTATAGAAGAAAATTTAAAAAGTAATATGTATTATCATATAAAACACAAATCAGAACACAATAAACAGTTATTGCACTTATTTTTATAGGAACAGCAGTTCAGTGTTATTGCAGTTATGGGCTCAGCAGCCTGTCCACTTCTTTGGTGGAAAAAGCTGTCAGTCTGTTAGTTGGTGTGCGTATGATTTTGAGTCTGCCTGAGGGTAGGGTGGAAAACAGGTGGTGTCCAGGATGTGAGGGGTTTCTCCTGATGTTACAGGCCTGTTTGTAGAGATGGCTCGGGTGAATGTCACTCAGGTTTGGAAGTGGGAAGCTGACGATTCACTGAGCCGCTTTAATTATCTTCAGCAAGTCTCTCCTGTCTGCAGTGGTGCAGCCAGAGTACCTAGACTGTACAGCAGTATGTCAGGGCACTCTCAACAGTGCAGCAGTGGAAATTGATCAGGAGTTTTTTAGGGAGTCTGTTGCACCACAGGGTCCTCAGGAAAAACAGACAATGCTGGGCTTTCTTGACCAGACAGGAGCTGTTTGGCTCTAGGTCAGGTCCTCAGATATGTATAGGGATCCTCACAGGAACCATTCGCTTCACCTCCTCTCCATTAATGCACAGTCCTGTGTGATGTGTTTTTTTTGTTTTTCCTGAAGCAGATGATTCATTTTGTTGTATTTGGTAGGGGAACTTTATATAGGTTGAAAGGTATGAAGAAGATTCATGTTTTCTTGTGCAATGTAAATTAGAAACGTTACTTTCAATTCTAAAATCTAATGTAAGCTTTGTATTGTTATAATGTTTATGTTTTTTAAAGGGACCTTCTGCTGTAGGCCTAAACCAACCTGGTGTGTTTCTAACAAATGTGACTTTCATGGCCGTAATAAGTGTCATGCTTAGGTGTCATGCTCATGTGGCACTCACAACCTCAGGTTTTGAGAATTTAAGCTGCATGACCCTTCTATAGCTTTCCAACACAATTTTGACTGACTCATGACTCATTTCAAATGCTAGTCTCTGAGTCCCAAAGTAGCCAAAGAAAATAGTACCCTGTAATAGCCACTGTGACTAACTGCAGAGAGATCTACATCCCAGGCAACTTGCTGGCTGACTTGTCAAGCAGGCTGAGTTGTCGAATTTAGCATGATTTAATTTTGTATTGAATTATTGATTTCTCCCTGTTATTGAGTTACTGAGTTAATTGTCCTTGTTGATGCACAACACAGGTCAAGAACTGCACTGGAAATCTGCGGTGGTAACTCAAAGTGAGAGAAATTTCCGAGTGGTCCTACTTAAAGACATTATCACCACATCATCCCTAGAAGACTCGTTGTGGAAAATGCACCAAATTGTTGTAAGCACAGCAAAGAGAAAGAAGAACACGAATCTAGCTTTAATTAGGTCCTCTAAACTACAGATGCAAATGCTTAAAACCTGTAATTTTCCACTCTTAACGAATGGGAGGCCTGAGCCTATTACAGTTTCCTCCAAGATAAGCTGTGGGCTGTTTATAAAAATTACATATTTTGAGGTTCAGCCAATTCCATGTCACTGAGTGGATTCATAAATAATTGTACAGAATATTAACAGCATGTCCCTAACTGCTGGCCTTGTCCTCCATGTCGAGATTTGTTTTGACATGTTACAGAGCTACCAATAAAGTCATGCAACCCGTCACTGTGGTCTTCTTCTTTTTGACGTGTGTGTCTGAAAGTTTAACCTCAATTTCAGTTCACCTGACTTGAGACACGATGATGTCCATGTATTGTACAAACGTAAATACAGGAGAGAAACACCAGGTCATGCATTAATAGACATTGCCTTTGTTTATTTGCTCCATGAGAATTTCCCTGTATGCACCACTGAGGCATCACCATTAACAGAGCCCCAGTAATGTGGGCTGAAAGGATGTAATTAGAGTGGCAGAATATGAATTATAGACTCATAAATCATGTTGGTGGGCAGGCAATAGTGCATACTAGTAAAGTGCCAACAAACAATGGTCTAATTACCCGCCAATTACCTGGTTAATAATGCTTTTCCAGGGCCAGTCTGTTGACCTGTCGCTGAGATGACGCTCACCATAATGGATCTGTTAACCACAGAGGGAGTGTCAACATGGAGGACAGCCAGAACCCAGAGGCTTGGACTGTCTTGGAGGATAAAGCCAATTTATGTGAAATCATTGCATTGACAGAGCAGTTCAATATGATGTTATCATTACCTGCAAGCCATACCATACAAGCCCTTTGAAGACCATATTACAATTACAAAACAATGTATCCATTAAATTTAGACTGTATGTAGTGTTCTTTTTTCACATCATGTATTTGGCAGATGTAATTACTGGATACATTACAGATTGTGTTCTCATAGAACAGTTCGTACGATATCCTAAGAAAATGCACACACAGCAGTTCATATCCTACAAACTGGCGCTCCATGAATAATGTTACATTATTAACATAAAGCTACAAAGAATAGGTTTAGTTATGTAAAGTTACTATGTAAGGTTGAATGAAAAAACGTGGTGATGTATGTCTGAACTGTCAACCTGGCCTTACAGAAATGACCAAGACCTCTTAACACTGCAGGCTCTTGGAAGAGCTCAGAGAGAGGAACCATAGCTGATCCTATGCATAACTTAACTAGATACCCACACCCCTTTGATTGGAATCTTTTCATGACTGGTCAACTGATGGGTAGGTTACATAGGAGACGGGCTCTTCCTCCATGCAGTTAGCCTCAGCGACTATCTCAGAGCCAAAATTATTCCGAGAGGATTGAGAATAACTAAAACTTCTTTGTCGAGACAATGACAACTTTTGCAACCGCTGGTGCGAAATTCTCAACAAATGCTCGTTTGACTTAATGGCTCTCACTATCAACGAAGTTTCTACACAACTGACAACGGTGAGAGAGGAAATCACTGAAACTAAAAAACAACTATCTGAGAACATGACGGACAAAGAGGAGCTGGACAAATTACTTCAGGAATGTGAAAGACGCAAACAAGAACTGGACAAAGAGATAAAACTTAGCAAAAAGAAAAAATTTGAACGAGACAGGGTGGACTATGAAGGGGGTGCTGTTTACAAGTACCATCTGCAAAACGATGTGGAACCTTCCGGAAACAGGAACAGACATCAAACACACAGGAGATCTCACAACAATGATACACTGCGTTCCTCTTTTTCCTCCCGTGACTCCGACTCCAGCCAAACTTCACAAAGGGGACAACCTTTTTTAGAAGGAAGAGCTCCTTGAGGCCGCACAAGAGGAAATGTCGGCAGTGGAAAAACAAGAGAGCCATACCAGATCCACTCTGTGAACCGGAATCAGACATGAACGTCATTAACCTGTCCAGCAGGTCCCTTTCCGACACTTGTCTTTCCACACTCTCTAAAGGCTTATCTTTTGACCCTACTACTCAATGTAATGAATTTGCCACACACATTGATATGCAAAGATTTTTTTGCACTCTGAGATTGAAAGAGTTTTTTTAGTGGCTACACTGAGCCCACTTCTACACACGGGCCTACTAACGTTGTCTTTCCCCCCCCTTCCCCTGCACACAGGGGGACCCTCCGCAGTTGGAGGACACAGACAGTATGGATTTTGCAAGCAGTTTGGAACCACACACTGAACCTAACCACTCTCACTTCAAAGGTAAATCTTACTTTACACCTCCTAAATATAGAAATCCATCCCTAGACACCTATTGCAGACTAGCAAAAGAATACAAAGTAAGAAATAACCTCACGAAACAACAGTGGGATGAACTAAAAGCCATTAAAAATGATGAAACCTTGGTTGTTCAATCTGCAGACAAGGGTGTAGCAATCGTCATCCTAGATCGAGCAGCATACGACAGAGAGATCCACAACCAACTCAGCAACTCCAAGTTCTACAGGAAACTGGAACAGAACCCCATATCATCTTTCAAGAAAATAGTGCATGACTTAAGGGACCATCTTTGGCAAACTGGTGAGATAAATCAATCCGAACAAGCTTTTATGAAAGTGAATTGTCCTATAACTCCAGTCTTTTACACTCTGCCTAAAATTCATAAAAACTTTGTGGACACACCCCCTCGAAGACCTATAGTGGCAACTATAGGATCCCTAACTGAAAAAATCTCAGCTTTTGTTGATTACTTCCTGCAACCTTTAGTTATATCACTGCCATCCTACACCAGGGACTCTATGGACTTTTTGAAAACAGTTCAATCTATCCAAATGTCTAATGAACAACAGTACCTGGTAACAATGGACACTGAGTCATTGTACACCAACGTACCTTTTGAGGGGGGTCTCCGAGCTGCTGAGTTTTTTCTGGAGAAAAGAGACACACAGTCCAAAAACCTTATGTATTTTGAACCTGATAGAATGTTTACTCACATCTAATTATTTTTTGTTTGGTACTGATTTCTATCTCCAGGTTTCTGGGGTTGCGATGGGATCAAAAATGTCACCCAGCTTTGCTTGGTGACATTTTTGAGGTGATCTTCAATCCTGAATTCAACCCTTTCTTACACCACATATCTCACTGGAAATGGTATCTTGATGACGTCTTTTTTGTTTGGACCGGTACAGACACACAGCTGATGGAATTTCACAATTTCGTGAACAATAAAAGTGAACAGTTGAAATTCTCTCTGGAAATGGATGCTCAAAAAATGAACTTTTTGGATGTTTTGCTAATAAGGGAGGGTAACACTCTGAGGACTAATTTATATCGCAAAAACACTGACAGAAATTCATTACTTCATGGTAGCTCATACCATCCCACACCTTTGAAAAAGAACGTCCCTACTTCTCAGTTTAATCACATCAGACGGATCTGTAGCAGTGATGTGGATTTTCAGGAACAATCAACTATCTTACAGGACCGCTTTAGAGTGAAAGGATACAAGGAGGAGTGGATCAACAGTGTCGCCACAAGGTTTGACACAGTCTCCCAAACTGAATGCCTTAACACTGTAAAAACAAAGAAGTCTGAAACAAAAATTGCATGTTGCAATACTCACCCGTGAGGAAGGAGATTGAGAAAAGCATCAAACAACACTGGCACATTCTCAACATGGACCCTTCATTACAGGGCTGCTTCAAAGACCCCCCCTCGAGTGGTTTACAAAAGACCCCCCAACCTCCACAACATGCTGGTGAGGTCGGACCGACCCCCCTCGGCCCCCTCACATTTTCTCACGCAGCTGCATCCTGGAAACTACCATTGTGGAAACTGTCAACAATGCAACTCAACATACATAACACACACCTTCAACCATCCTCACTCAGGGAAAAAGTTCTTCATTAAAGGCATCATCTCCTGCAAAACAAAAAATGTCATATACATGTTACAGTGCCCCTGTGGTCTATCATATATTGGAAAAACAACAAGACCTTTAAAAACCAGGATCACAGAACACCAGTGCGCCATCCGTAATCATGACCCCTCTAGCCCAGTGAAAGAAAGCAAAAGTACAGTGACATCCATTACTGTATTCTTGCTTTGTTTCATGTCAGTTACTGTACTTTTGTTTTATGTTACTTCACGTAAAAACAACCGTGTTACCGCGCAGTGAAGTTACTGTTTCCATGGGGATTTAAATTAGTCACCAAACACAGACAGCCCTACCCTACACTCAAGTAGCCTACAGAGTCATTTCAAAGCATATTCTGCCTGGATCTAATCATGGCACTATGTAGAGGGAAAATGATGGTTTAGCATTTAGCATTTAGCATTTATCTAGCTAGCTAG
Source organism: Epinephelus lanceolatus (assembly GCF_041903045.1). Taxonomy (NCBI): domain Eukaryota; kingdom Metazoa; phylum Chordata; class Actinopteri; order Perciformes; family Serranidae; genus Epinephelus; species Epinephelus lanceolatus. Next base: position 38,319,478 of record NC_135743.1, read on the forward strand.
CTAAACGCTAAATGCTAAATGCTAGCTAGCATTGCTATTATAATAGTAAATGATAATAAATTATATTTGTATAGCGCTACAAATTGCAAGAATCTTAAATATGATATTAATGTAATTTCCAGCTTAATTATATGAGACATGAATGCCACACTGTAACATGTTACCTAAATGTAGCCTATTTGGGCAGTAAATGCTATTTTGATGTAGATAGATAGTTCAGGGTGTCCACGGGGTCTTAAAAAGTATTAAAAGTTGATAAAAAAAACTGTCCTTAAAATGTTTCTTTTTTGATGCCTTTGCCATCTAATCCTCTAATCCTCCCCCTCCCCCTCTCCCTTGCTGTCCACATTAAATGTTGTAATGTTGTGAGTCACAACTTAGAGCAATGTCATACTGACATTTAAGAATAACTTCAGGGGAAGTAAACATTATTGACTTTTTTTTAACTTGAATAAAATATCTATTTGGAAAGCTTTGAGTAAAATATGAATTAACATATTAATGTTTACATAAAAAAGGTATAAAATAATTGCATATATTTGAATCTGAATTAAATATGTTAACTATTGATTGTTGGAAAATGTTCATGATAGGTCTACTACAAACAGAATCAATTTAGGTGTTCATCAATTTATGTATTGTTTCCTAATCCAATGATTCTTGTAGATAATTATAGAGTTGTCTTTGTAATCCATGACTAAGTGCAATCAAATTATTATTAAATGTTTACTAATTTGAAATATGTGTCCCATTTATTCATTTCATTCAGTACTTTGTGTTTATTAGCCTACTGAAATAGATATACTGCACCACATAAAATCAACAACTTGTTCATCTTAGTTATCATCAAAAGAGTTTGAAAAGCCTTAGAAAAACCAAGGCAAAATTATTTTGTTTTGCTCTGTTGAATTGGAGTTAGCCTAACTTGCCTATATATTGCTTCAAAGTGAAGTTGTTTTGCAGTGCTTTAACGTTAATGTGATTTGTTGTCGGTATTGCAGATACATTACAGATACAGGAACACATCCAGATACACATTAATCTAATACTCACACATAATAATGTGGTCGTATTCAAAATAAATTGTCCCTATTTGGGCCTTGATACAGCTTAGCAATGTGAGACACTTTAAGCAGCAATTTCAGCACCAGAACAGCTTTCAGGTGGAAAATATTGGCCTAAAATGGTCAAATTACTTTGGGTTTGGTATATCCATGTTCAGGAAAACAAATGGTTCCAATTAGTCCAAATACAGTGTATCTAACACACCTAGAGCCCAAGTTGTGAAAAAATTTTTTTTTTTGTTTGTTTTTTAACTACACTTTATTGAAAGAAATACAGTGAAATGTTACATACAGACAGATTTGGCATATGGGGCATTTCCATCAGTTGTTCTATTTTATCCCTAATCCAGAATACCCTACCCACATCCCTTCCCGCAATCCCGATCAAGTTAAGAAAGCAAGAGTAAGAAATAAACTAAAAGGATAATCAATAATGGTGAACAGAATAAGTCAATAAATAGATAAATAAATAGATACATAACTTATATAAAATTAAAGAAATAAATAATAATAAATAAAATACAAAGGATAAAAAAAAGAAAAGAAAAAAAGAAAGAAAATTTTTGTTTTGAAACAGAGTCAGTCATTAATAGCACTGAAGTTGCTGCTGTACTTTCAGAGTCCCAAGGCCAGCAGTTAGGTTATGCATACCTGGGACCACGCACAATACTCCCAAGACCATGCATACATGTCTCCTATGAAGGGGGGTTGGGCGGCGGACAAGCGGCAGGGCACCCACACACCAAAGCCAGAATAAGCACATTTACTATGAGACTTCAGCGGCTGGAAGACTGTCAAAATAACTGATCGGTGGTTGCCAATAGGAGTAGAATTTATCGGGGGAACCTCTTATAGAGAATTTAATTTTTTCCAATTTTAAGAAGGACATAGCATCACGTAACCAGGATTTAGCTGTTGGAGGTAGAGCAGATTTCCACACAAGGAGGATTCTTCTGCGAGCAATTAGCGATGTAAATGCAATTACGTTTATTTGATTTTTTGTCAAGATAATGTTGTCTGTAGGTCTTCCAAATATAGCTATGTGGGGTGATGGTGAAACTCGGATCTGTAATATTTTGGAAAGTGCGTTGAAATATGACTCCCAGAACCTGAATAATTTGGTACATGACCAAAACATGTGTGTTAAGTTACATGGGGAAAGTGAGCACCTACTACATCTATCTGCGACTGTATTTGGGAAGATTTTTGAGAGCTTAGCTTTACTGTAGTGAACCCTATGGAGCACCTTGAATTGTATGAGGTTGTGGCGCGTGCATGAAGAAGAGGAGTTAACTGCCTCCAGAGCCTTTTCCCAGAATTGATCAGAGATGGTAGTCTGCAGTTCATTTTCCCAGTCCACTTTGATTTTCAGGAGCATTGACTCCCCTGCTGGTAGTAAGAGGTCATAAAGGTATGATATGTGACCCTTTGTTAGCTTCTCAGCTGTGACTATGTGATCTGTGCCAGTGGTAACAGGATTTTGAGGGAACGTTGAGGAGTGGGTCCTCGCAAAATCCCGTAACTGAAAGTATCTGAGGTAGTCTGACGTGGTTAATTTGGAAGAGGCACACAGTTGGTTAAAACAGGCAAATGACCCATCAACATATAGATCCTCCAAATGACATAGGCCATTTTTAGCTGGATACTTAAACCGAGGGTCAGTTTTAGCTGGTAAAAAAAGATGGTTATTGCAAATGGGGGTTGACCAAGGGAAGGTAGTCCACTTGAATTGTTTTCTTATTTGCGTCCATATCTTCAAAGTGGCAATAACAATGGGATTAGATGTGTATTGGGATGGGGAGAAAGGTAAGTTGCTGTATGCTAGAGCCTGGGGTGAGGAGGAGATGCATGAATTTGCTTCGAGTTGGCACCAGCTGCTCTGCGGGGAGGTAAACCAAAGCAAGAGCTTGTGTGCATTTGCAGCCCAATAGTAACCCAGAAAGTTGGGCAGGCTGAGGCCACCTGATGCTCTATTGCGCTGCTAGATTTTACCTATCCTCGGGTGTTTGCCCGCCCAGATGAAAGTGGAAATAATAGAGTCTATAAGTCTAAAAAAAGATCTAGGTAAGAAGATCGGGACACACTGAAAAACATATAAGTACCTGGGCAGTACGTTCATTTTAACTGTTTGTACTCTCCCTGCCAGGGAAAGAGGTAACTGACTCCACCTTTGCAAGTCAGATTTAATTTTTGTCGTCAGAGCTGTGAAGTTTTGTTCTTGCAAGGTGCAAATGGTACGTGTAACAATAATGCCCAGATACCTAAATCCTGATTCAAAGAGCTGAAATGGGATTGAGGAAGGTGACATTTCTAAGGCGGATTGGTTAAATGGGAGACACTCGCTCTTCCCGATATTCAATTTATAGTCAGAGAAAGTGCCAAAGGAGTTAAATGTCGTGAGGATATGAGGGATACTAGATGATGGGTTACGCACATACAGGAGAAGATCGTCTGCGTATAATGAGACCTTGTGTTCTGTTCCCCATCGCTGAATACCTAAGAATCGTGTTTCTGCCTTTAACGCAATTGAAAGCGGCTCGATGGCGAGCGCAAATAAGAGTGGCGAAAGTGGGCACCCTTGACGTGTTCCATGAAAGAGGGGGAAAGGTTTAGAATGTTGAGTGTTTGTACATACCGATGCCTGAGGGGAAGAATAAAGCAAACGAATTCAAGACACAAAATTGTCCCCAAAGCCAAAATGCTGCAGGGTGGAGAATAGGTAGGCCCACTCCACTCTGTCGAAGGCCTTCTTGGCATCAAGAGATATGACCACTTCCGGGTCAGAAGGTGCAGATGTAGTATGTATGATGCCGAGAAGTCTTCGGATGTTAGTGAAGGAGTGTCGCTGTCTTATAAATCCAGTCTGATCCTCCGACACGACTGATGGCATAATAGACTCTAAACGACGAGCAAAGGCCTTCGCTAGTATTTGATTTACATCAACGGGCAAGAGCGATATCGGACGGTACGAAGAGCAGTTGAAGGGATCTTTATCTTTTTTAAGGATTAAAGATATAGAGGCCTGTGTGAGAGTAGGTGGCAAGGAGTCTTGTTGGAATGACTGGTTAAATACCTCTAGCAGTAATGGAGCCAATTTCCCTGAGAATTTTTTAAAGAATTCCACTGGTAGCCCATCGGGTCCCGGGGATTTACCATTATGCATTATCTTGATTGCTTCAGTGATCTCTGAAAGTTGCAAGGGGGCATCGAGTGCCTGCCGGTCCTCTGCTGAAATCTTGGGTATGGTGATTGGGTACATTTTGGCTTTGTCGACAAAATAGTTTTTGAAGAATCTGCAGTTACTGCCTTTTTCCTTGGCATGATGCTGCATTTTTGGTAAGTAATACAAAGCAAGAATACAGTAACTGCAAAATAGGGGTAAAACATCAAATTAAATATGAAGATTAATATGTACAAAGAATAAGCTAATATAAAGTAACAAAATTGTCACATGTCCATTAATCTATCTACAACTACTTGGGCTGGACAACAGGATAACTTTAAAGTCATTTTTCTCAGTTCTGCACTCTGCGTAGTTACTGCCTTTTTGCTTTGTAGGGCAGTATACTTGTCTGCGCTGCTGAGTTATTGGTACTGAAAAGGTGGTAAAAAATGTTTTTGAAAAAAAGTTTTTTTGTACAAACATAATACCTTAGTATCTTTCTATCGTCCTAAATATCGATTATTTCATATAGGCGCCTCAATACATTTAGCCAACTGAGTATGATGGCCTTACAGCCTGATGTTTGTTCTTGTGTGCTGTGTATAGTGTTATCTTTTTTCTATTTTTTCTATTTTGTATTTCACAGACTTATTGGTCATGTGACCTGTTTGGAGCTTTAAAAATGGCGTCCTACAGCTGTATTATTCAGTCTGAAGAAGGGCATCTGTGGCCCGAAATGTCACTCCAGGATGTTGGAATAAATGCACCTGAAGGGAGCTGAAGTGTGCAGACTTTTCTTTGTCTTTTTAGGTTACATAGGAGGGAATGGGTATACTCTCCTATATATTCCAAAGGCTGATAGCTGGGTATACTGTAAACAGCCAGAAAAGAGCTGGGTATACTTCGTATACTTGTATATACCCTCCACTACAGCACTGAGCTGTAACATTAAAAACTACTGCATTATGTAAAACACCAGTGGAAACAGGAATGACAGCACCAATAAGGTATCTTACAGTTATTTATTTATCAAATAAAAACATTAAATTTGTAGAATCTACATCATCAATGAATCTTGAAAATACAACAATGTAACTAGATCTACTTTTCTCTACAAGCCAAAGGGCTTTTCTGTTCTCCCCCTTTCTTACTTCACCTTTCAAGTGCATCTAGTCCATCATAATAATATTAGTGTGAGCCTAAAACGAATGTCAGGGGTCTGGGGGACCCTCCCCAGGCACTTCTTGATAAACAAGGTCTATTGTGACCTTTTTAAGCATCAAATGAAAACAAAATTTCCATTGTGAATCAACTTATTTTCATTGTGAATTAGAGCAATAGTTCCCAAGTGTTCCATCCACAGGGTACAAATTTCTCCTTGGTCATTATTTCAAGGTCCACAAAGTTTCATACATTCAGTGTCATACTTGCAATTGTACTCACTGTACAGCAGAAAATGGCTCTTCAAAACAAAAGCTCTGTCCTGGAAATTCACTGAACTTCAAAATAAAGTTTGTTTTTGACATGTTTGCGAGTCACTTATGGTCCATTCAGAATGGACCCGTGACCCAATTTTTGCGCGCAACCAGTGGTGAACCACTGAATTGGACATTATTTGGGGGGGCCACCTGGCACCCTGACGTGGGCCAGATTTTGCCCACATGCTACTAGTTGAGCATTATTGCCTTACACTGTCTAGCCGCTACCATCTTTGTGGCTAGACATAGAGGACTGCCCATTGTCCCCATGACCCAAAGTTCTGAAGCCCTGTTAGTCCGAAAAATGTCCAAAAGCCACTTTCTATGACAGCCTGTTTAAACCCAAAACTAAAGCCCACTGCTCCGATGTCCTGACAACCCAGTCGCCAGAAAAAATGTTGCCGTTGTATGTTTCTATAAACCACAGTTTTTTTGTTTTTTGTTTTATTATTTGCACACATAGTAAAAACTACATAGAATCCAGATAAATAATAGAAAAAAAATAAGGATGTGACAGGAGAGGTCAAGAAGCTATAAGCTTATACAACGGACCTCCCCTCAACTTAAGATAGAAAACTATATGAACAAGAAAAAACAAAATAAAGAAAGAAAAAAAAATATTAAAAAACAAAAAACAAAGTGAAACGAAACTAATATAGTTAAGCTAATCAAACTAAATAACAAATAGCAAGAACACACTAAGTATATATAACAGAAAAACTAACCTACACGGAACAAAAACAACCACAAATACAAGAAACACAACAAGAAAAAAAAAAAAAAGTAGCCTATGTATATATATATATATATATACATACATATACACACACGTATATGCAAGCAACACATACACATAAGCAACAAAAAATAAAAAGACAAAAAAGAACTTAAACATTGTGGATCAAATGTAACAACAATTTCTTTTTAAAATTAATCAAAGACAACGAGCTCTTCACTATATGTACCTTGGAGTTCCATATCTGTACACCACAATATCTAAGAGAGTACTGGCCATGTTTTGCTTTATAAAAAGGAAGATGAAGATGGTCAGCTTGTCTGGTATTATATGAATGAAACTGAGAATTGGATATAAAAAAATTACTAAACAATGATGGTAAAGAAAAAGGTAGAAACATATATTTATATATAAACACACATATCTGATGAGTGTTTATGTCATATACTGACAAAATGTTCAATTTTCTAAACAGGGGGCAGACACCTCAATAGAGTTTGAATAAGTTGCCAACCCAACAAAACGTTTTCGTAATATGTAAAGTTTATGAAGATTAGAAGGATATGTGTTTGCCCAAACAATATTACCATAAATCAAATAGGGATATATCAAAGAATAATAATAATAAAGTCAGTAAACAAGTGATATTTATAATGCTTCGAACTTTGCCGATGATCCCTAATGACTTCACAATTTTGTTATGAATAAAATGAATATGGGTTTTCCAATTTAAATTCTCATCAACTAAAACGCCTAAAAAATGTGTATGAGATACTTGGGAAATTTGTTTTCCATCAGCTACCACTCTAACATGATCTTTAATGTATTTCTTGCCCTTTCCTGCCAATATTATGAAATTAGATTTTTTAATGTTTAATGCAAGTTTATTGAGTTGAAACCATTTTGCAACTCTCACGCCTCCTCTCACTCTTTATATTATTTATTAGAGTGTGCAAGTCAGTATGTGATAAAATCATGTTGGTATCATCAGCAAACAAAATGGGAAAAGATCATTTACAAACTAATGAGAAATCGTTAATATAAATTAGAAATAATAAGGGTCCTAGAATGGATCCTTGTGGTACACCACGTGTTGTATGAACTGTATTTGAAACACAACCATTCATTAATACATACTGCTCTCTTTCACTCATATAATTAGTTAACCATTTTAATGCATTTCCTTGAAAACCATAGTATTTTAATTTGGCCAATAGAATATCATGATCAACGGTGTCAATTGCCTTGGACAAAAAAATGCCGAGTGCAAATTTGTTGTCGTTCATAGCTGTGTGTATTTTGTCTGTAAGTTGCAATAGTGCCATGTAGGTAGAATTATCCTTTCTAAATCCATATTGATGCTCATATAAGATATTATTCACATTTAGATGCTTTAACATTCAGGTATAAATCAATTTTTCCAAAATTTTAGAAAAGCAAGGTAAAAGAGATATAGGGCGATAGTTGGTGAAGTTACTTTGATCACCAGTTTTAAATAAAGGTATAATTTTTGCTTTTTTAAGATCCTTGGGAACAACACCTGTTTCCATAGATCGACCTAAAATATGAGTGAGAGGTTCCAATATGTAATTAGATACCTCTTTTACTAATGAACTAGAAATTTCATCATGGCCAGCAGAGGTATTTTTTAGATTTTTAATAATCTCTTTTACTTCATTTATTTGTGGTGGCTCGAATTGCAACTTACATGGATATTGTTTTTCTGAAAAATCTAAAGGATTACCCAAACTATTGTTAGTTTTGCTAGAAAGAGAAGCACCCACATCTGCAAAAAAACTATTAAAGCCACATGCGATGTCATATGGATCGGTGATTGATTTATCTCCATTTTGAAACTGAGAGACTGAAACCGATGAGGTTTTCTGTCTTTTATTTAGTAATTGATTAATAATATTCCATGTAGATTTTATATCATTTGTTGATTCTTGGAGTTTCTTTGAGAAATATGTTTTTTTTTGCTGAGAGTAAAATATGCACAAATTTGTTTTTATATGTTTTATATTCTTTAGAATTTAAAGGAGTTGGATTTAGAATATATTTTTTGTATAATTTATTTTTTGTCAAGGAAGATTTTTTAAGGCCTGGCGTAAACCAAGGTTTATGGAGATCATCATTGCTCTTTTTTGTTGTCTTTTTAAGAGGAAAACACTGGTTGAATAAACTATCAAATAAATTCATAAAGTTTGAATAAGCTAATTCAGTATCTTTCTCATGAAGAACATTATCCCATGAGACATTTGCCATCTTTTTTGAACCAGACTAAAAATAGGTAAATGATCAGAAATGTTGGTGTATAGTATACCACCGTTGGGTCCCCAGTCAAAAAAAATTGTGAAGATATTATCAATAAGGGTTGCAGATGAAATGGAAATCCTAGTTGCCATATTAATTAAGGGATAAAAATAATTTGAATACAAAGTAGTTAGAAATTCTGCAGTTTGTGGATGATGCTCTTCCCTGAAAAGATTGATATTAAAATCACCTATGAGAAAACAAACTTTACCCTCTTTTGATATAAGTTCTAGAACATCTGAAAGCCGTTGATTAAAAAGATCAACATCTGTATTGGGTGGTCGATAGATACATGCAATGATTATGTTTTTCCCCTCAAATGAAGGGCATGAAGTAATTTTAATAAAAATAGATTCTGCAACATTGGTTTCAAAAGTCATAAGATCATCTCTGTTGACAAACTTTTAACTATTGTGGATAAAGAGAGATACACCTCCACCAGTTCTCATTCCTCTCATCCAATGAATGGCTTTGTACTCAGGCAGTTCATATAGTGAAACCACAGACTCATGAAGCCATGTTTCATGATCCAAAGATGAGAGATAATGAGTCAAATTGTCATAATTTTTAGATAAACTCCGAACATTGAGATGAAAAATAGAAAATGGATTGGATGTAGCAGAGTGTGTTAAGCTTTGGCATAACAGTTTGAACTCTTTTTCTTCATAGTATTTACATGTATCTGGTCTCTGCAAAAAGGTTAGAAAATTTGAATCAGGATCATGGTAATTATATCTACAACTTGTGCTATTTATTTTTAATGGACAAAAGATAGAAGCTTTGTCATCAACATTCAGTGATTTACCATTGATTACCGAAATTAAATCATTATTGTCGAGACCATGAAAAGGAAACTCTGATTTTTGGCAGGTCCAATTTACCCAGTCTAATACCTTTGAATAATTTAAGCGTGTTTATTTGAAATGATAACCTCTTTTGCAAATACCACATTCATATACTGAGCTTTTTATACTCTTTTTACATGTACTGCAGATCTCTTGGAAATATGTTATATTTGATGTGTCATTTTGATTCAAAATAATACAGGATGAATTCTGAGACAGTTACCAAGATGAGAATATGAGCAAGTTATCAAATCAAATCATTGAAGAAGAACGTGGTTGGTGAACAATCAGTTGGTCATACCGTAGATATGCAATCTGCCCCTTGTCACGTGCCTCTTTAAGTTTAGGCCACAGTTCCATTCGTTTCAGTCTCACATTGTCTGTAAAATCCTCATTGATAAAGATCTTGGTGCCTTTAAGGTTTTTTCCTCTTTTTAGAAGTTCCTCTTTATCCTTGAGTCTGAGCAGTTTCATCACAACAGGCCTCTGCCTGATTGCTTGCTCTTCAAATTTTCCCTTGCAATGTGCATACTCAACTTCAATTGTTTTGGGGTCAAGTTCCAGTTTGTCAGCCAATAACTGTTTGACTTTAGACAATTATTGTTAAGATCATCTACATCCTTTTGTGAATATTGCAAACTGATCTTGATGTCCTGTACATCTTTCATGATCGTATCCATCCTTTGGTTGGTAGAATCCATAAATAATTGAACAAAGGTCTTAAAGTTTCTTTCCTGTTGCTCAATTAAGTCTTTAAAGAATGATTTTTGCTGATCAAGTAGCTCATGAATCACAGTCAATGAATAGGATTCCTCCTCCTGGTTGACTTTTTTGGGCCCCATGATGGACAAAAAAGAGGCAAAAAATAAAATAACAATAAGCAATATACAGTACTTGTTGCTGGAAGCCTGGCTGCTGGTGGAGGCTTGGGCCTGGGCTTAAGAGCCTGACTGCTGCTGGGAGCCTGGACCCAGGCCTTAGGCCTTTCCCTCAGGTTGTTGCTGCAGGCTGGTCTTCAGCTGATGGCTAGCTGCTCCCTCAGCTGATGCTGGATCCATCGCAGCAGAGAGAGTAGGGCGGGGTAGAGGGAATCTACCAAATATCCAGAATTGCGAACACCATCCACAGCTTTTTGTTGTTTAATGTACTACCTGACTTGTATTGCAAGATAAACTGACAAATGTATAGAATTTTCAAAGCTTAAAAAGGACAAAATAAGGTTAAAAAAGGTAGGAGAGTCAGGAGCTCTGAGACCTTGCTGCCTTCACCTTCACTGCCTGAAGGTTGTGGTGAATGTGTGGTTACGTTTAGGCCCAAAAAACACTTGGTTATGGTTAGGAAAAGATCACGTTTTGGCTTAAAACATTCACATTTGGTGGCACAAATAGGAATGGGTTGGTAATAACAGCTGCCACTGGGAAACTAAAAGTAAACTGTCTTTTCAGAGATACCAGGACTTCAGAGTATTGAGCGTTTGTTTGTTTTTTTCGGACCGATAGGGCTTTGGAATTTCAGGCAATGACATGGCACCAGCAGGTGTTCCAATTTTGTGCTCTTGATTAAAACACAACAGTGGTTTAATACCATGCTGTAAATTTTTTGGTTAACTGTTTTACTTTTGACAAATGTCACATTGTTAAATCATTTTGGGGTTTTAATGTGTTTGTGGGAAGACCAGAGAGACAGTTGTCTAAAATGGAGTCTACTGGGAGCACATGTGTATCATTAGTAACCACTCAGTTTCTGCTATGCACTCCAAACAGAAGGTGAAATGACTATTCCCTACCTGAGTTTAATTACTTTCATTAGAAACATGAATGCATTATACTATCATAAAATTTTATCACCACATCCCCTCCCATGCTTCTTCAGTTTTAACACCACCAATCACGTCCCTGCCACCTTCTCCCTCCCAATGAGTGACCAGCACGGGTAGGCCTGATCCCGCCCTTCGGCTTGTCCCTGTGGCCAGAAGAAAAACTGACTGCTTATTAATTCGTTTTTTAATTGAATTTCTCCCACCATTTCTCTGCTTAGTTAATCCCTGCACTGGCCTGTGGGCAGATGATTGGCGTGTAATTACCGGCTGCTGGCATGTGTGCTTTCTCTGGGCTTCTCCTCTCATTCTGCTCACCACTAAGGCAGCAAAGTCTTTTTGTTGATCTATCTCTCCTCTCCGCTCTGCGCCTCCTTCTCTCCTCCCGTCTGTTTCCCTTCCCTATCTTCTCCCTCCTATCTCCTCCCTGTTCCTCGCACTCCAACTCTCTCTGTTCTTCCTTCTTTCTCGATCCACATATCTGAGGAAATATCACGCCCCAAAGGGAATTTAAAGAGTGGGAGCATGGTGGAGGAAAAAAAAGAAGAAGAAGAACCGCTCTCTATTTTCTTTTCAGGATCAAGAGAAAAGGAATGGGGCCCTTTTTCCATTTTGTAATCGTTTTCTGTGCTGGTCTATCGAGCGTGCCATCAGTCAGAGTAGGGGCCAAGTTAAGCTTCTCCATTCTTTGAGGACACATGTTAATAAAACAACCAGCAGATAACAGTAATTACCTCTCAGTAGCTTCTGCTCCTCACTGGGGGACACACTGTGTGAGAGAGGTCTGCCTCTTCTTGAGCCTGTACGTCCAAAAGATTAATTCTGTTTTTAATTAGAGCACACCCTGAGTGATACACCGAATGTAGCCTTCCCTCCATCCTCTTCGCTCCTTTCCTCCTCTGCTTCCCTGCTTCTCTGTCATGGCTGTATTAGCATAAGTAATTAGAGATTCCTATTTGCCAGCATGGCCTCACAGTTTAAATTGAACGTGTTGATCTCTTTTGATTCTTCTGTAGTTTGAGGCTGCCTGTCTTGTACAATTAAGATAACGTGCAGGGAGGGGGGGTTGATGGTGGGGGGTTGGAAGCCCGCAACCCCACTCTTAAAGCGTTATCTCTATTGTGTTGTAAACTTTCCAGAACTCTGTGGAGATTTAAGAGGTGAGGAGTGGAGCTTATGTGTGCTGAAGCTTGAGGGCCAGCCGCCTCACTGTGAGATGAATGTTCCGGAGACTCTGGGTGTGTGTGATTTCATTGATTTTACTTCACCTGCAAATTTACAAGAAAAAAAAAAGATAGAAAAATCTGTGCTGACTTGATCTGAAAAATGCCTTCGAATAAAAGCAAATGTACAGACATCAGTTCATTGTGTAACACAGTATTTGAGGTGTCCCGGTCCAATGGCATTATCACCATTTTGTGGTTAGTGCCCTTTTGTAACTGCCAGGATTCAGCCCCCTTAAGTCTCTCATTACAGCACACCCACTTTCCCCACATTCCTAGGTGATAAGGAATTCATGCATAATGGAATAACGTGAAATGCTAATTCAGAATGAGGATCACAGAGGCTACTTTATGTAGGGACCTCCTGTACATCTGTGACACTTGACTGGTAACTGAGGATTAAAGCAATTGTTCGACATTTTGGGAAACGTATGTACTCCCCTTCTTGATGTCAATTAAGGCAGATTTATACTTTGCAAAGCCTATGTTGTAGCGTATGCACTTGGCCAACACTGTTGTAAGCATTTATACTTGTGTGGTGGTCTGTCGGTGATACTCTGCAGTTGCACCTCCAAGACACTAGTCGGCGGTGGGATTTCTGTGTAGTGCTGTAAAGTTAAGTTGATTCAAAACACACCAGAAACACATTAAACATGACTTAATAGCAACAATTTAAATTACAAGAAAGCAAATCAACTTCACTATAACTTGCAGGATTCACAGACAAAGCACTTGTCTTTATCTGGATACATTTTCCTCACAAATACAACATGCCAATATTTTTAGCACAAGCCTATGGCATTTTACATTATACAAATTAGCCTTGAGGCTAGCGAAAATTTCCTCTACTGATATGAAGGGGGACAGGGACAACAGCACCATTTAACAAAGTAGCGTTACATAATTCAGCTCCATTACAACTCACAAAGTTCACCAACAAAACAACTGTCTTGTTCTAAACCAATTTTCCAAACAAATATAACATGCTAACGTTATTAGCACAAGCCTATGGCATTCAACATTGTATAAATTAGCCTAGCAACTACCAGAGATTTTCTCTACTCATATGACGCCAGGTTAAATCACATACAGGACTTAAAATGCTATTTTGTCAAAGCTTTATTGTCTTCACAATTTATTGTTTCTTATCTGTAAAATAAAGTAAATAAAAGCTTTGTTTCTCCACTGAGTGAAATGGTTTTGGCTTACAAAAAGAGACAGGAGGTCTGCATCACTGTGACGTGTAGTTACATTTCTGGAGAGGTGCACATCAGGCTACACTGTTGAATTTGTATTAATTGTTGTTAATCGCAACATGGCAACATCCTGGAGAGGCTGTATTATAACCAAATAAAGTTGATATGGTTACCTACTTACAGATCCAGCAATCACATAGCAACATAATTGTTTCTTTGAAGGTGGGTTTCAGGCGACCTGGTGAACAAAACCAGAATTACTTTAATGTTTGCTCGATTTCGGTCTCTACGAACTCCTTGGTCTTTATATGCTAAATGCTCCACCATGTTTATCAACCAGTCACTAACTGTGTCAGCAAAGCAACAAAGCAAAGCAACAAAGTTTATAGTGCTAAACCCCTCTGTAGAGCAAAGTTGGGTGATGATCTCAGAACCCATCAGCTGTCAGAACCCCCTCTGGCGGCAATTGCAAATATTTCAGGAGATCTGGTGTAGCCAATGGATTTCCAAGCCAAGACCTTCTCTTCTGTGTGCCAGTCATTCGGCTAATCTCTATAAACAGATATCTGCATATGAATGCAATTACGTTTTTAAAAAGGTTGATGGGTTCTGAGATTATGATTCAACACAGTGCTTTCCATCTCTCCACACAAAGTGTTTACCTGCTGCTTAAACGTGATTGGTCAATACTACTCGGACTAGAAACAGACTAGGAACAGAAACCAGAATGCATCTTATACCAAAATCTTGTCCCATTGCTTATCTGTTTGTAGAAATTAGGTGATCATTCTACAACCAACATATGTGATCCATTATTAATAGCATCTTTAAAAGTCACAGTGTGTAAGAATTTCTCCCATCTAACGTTGAAATCATATTGCATTCAAACGGATAGCACACTCTAGCGCAACAACTGTAGCTGCTGTGTACCAAAAAGCTATGATAACATTGATGAAACCATGTCATCCGATACTACATGGAGTATTCATTCAGGCTCCTACACAGACACACGCGACGCGAGTTGACAAACCCCCTCCTCACCATGCTGGCTGTGTTTACAACGTAGGACTGTTGGGGTCGGTGTAAATCGAAACAAACCAATCACGTCTTCTCTTTTGACAACTGACAAGTGGCTCAACCTCACACACCTCATCCCTCTCCTTGCATCACTGTGCTGCTAACAGCAGCTAACATCAGCAGTGGCAACTAACAGTGGTGCTGTTAGCTGTTAGCGCTGTTAGCTGTGATTGCATTACCTTTCTCCTTCAGCAGCTCTTTTCACCTTGGAAAGGCTACCCCGATGTTGACCCTTGTTTTTTGAATTTGCCGGTCTCATTGCCTTTTTGATTCCCTTTTGAGCTTTCTTGGCGATGATGATTCCGTCTCTCTTGATGCTGCATATGCATGATCCTGCGTTATGCTCAAAGAGTGGGACTTTGTTTCAAATTTGCCAGGGTAGTAGCGAAGCGCCTCTTGCTCCTCTCCTTCGGCTTCTCAGTCATGCAGCGCTGGCCTGGCTCTCAACGAAAACGCCAAAGGCCGGGCTATATGTCCCTTGCTGGCGGATATATTCTCAAGATGGCGAAACGTTATGGAACCCCCCAGACCACTTACCCCTGCACAATGTACAAACAAATCCAAAATTCTCCTTTTAAGATAATAAGTCAGATTATTGGTGGGGGTAACAATACACCTATGATGACATATTTATGAATGCAGACATTGATTTTTTTTTTTTAGGAAACAACTGAAAATGTTACACAATGTCCCTTCAAAGTGTATTCTCATTGTTTTGCCAGAACTTTCTTTTTTTTTTTTTTTTTTTAACTTAGTTTCTATTTTCCCAACATCAGAGAGAAGAGCTGCAGTTACATGTCACATGTTGTTGTGTGACATCTGTTCAGTATTTCTCATACAGTTAAGTTTGGGATAAGTGCTGCCAGCTTTACCACAGTGTCTCCAGTCAGATAATTTTGCACTGCAAACAAATGGTGCTTTAAGAGCTGAAAAGGTCCAGAATCCATTGCTGTGACTCTTTCCTCCACACAGTGCCACTCGAAAGAACCAGGGGTTAGTGTGCTCTGCGTCTCCATCTCTCATCTACTGTGACTCTACTTAGCTTGAATTACGTTGTCATGGCCAGAACAGTGGGACTCATTGCTGAGAGATTACTTTGCGTTTCATGCAGATGGGTTTCTTGCAGGAGCGTGTGAGAGGG
Source organism: Epinephelus lanceolatus (assembly GCF_041903045.1). Lineage (NCBI taxonomy): Eukaryota > Metazoa > Chordata > Actinopteri > Perciformes > Serranidae > Epinephelus > Epinephelus lanceolatus. Next base: position 38,335,530 of record NC_135743.1, read on the forward strand.
ATGCTTATTAAATCTGCCTGAACAGGCAAAGCAGGAAGGCAGAACAAGGTGCTTTTTGAATGGCTGTTCTGACAACATAATTTGCATTCTGTAATTAACTGTCTCTCTTAACCCCCTCCCAACAATGCACACACACACACACTAACACACACATATGCACACTCAACCGGGGTCACTGGTAAACATTTCTCCTCGTGTGAATTAGCTCTGTGTTGCTGTGGTGACAGGTCTTTATCAGAGAAAACACAGTGAATGAGGTGGAAGCAAAGCTGACGTCTGACAGTGGTGGGTTTAGTCTGCATGAGTGAGACAGAAAGACAAGAGAAAAGACTGTGAGAAAATAATGACTTTAGAAAATATATTTGAAACTGCCTTGATTGAGGTTTCTGACTTAAAAGATAATTCCAATTTATTGCAACTTCAGTTTCATAGCTTATTTGCCATGTCATAATGACTGTACTCACAAAGTTAAAGCAACATTGCTCAAAAGAAGTCCAAAGGGTTGGAACCCAGGGACCCAGTGGTTGGACAGGTTGTGAACTAAGACAAACAGACCAACTTCCTGGTTCAACCTTGACCTACTGGACTCACTATATCTCTGGATACACAGTTTTCCAGTGCAATGAGGGATTATGATCAACATTCCAGGTGCACTCACTTTCAATTTTACTTTCAAATGAAGTGGTTAAGATAATGTGGAGAAACTGTTAGTTTGTGGTGCAGACATTTCCACTCACCTCTCTATCAGCTCCACAAAACTGGGCTAAATTTATGCTCTCATGTCTATTATACAAGTTGTGGTGGTGCTTTTGTGGTTGGCGTTGGATGGTGGTGGCGTTTGGCTGCAAGTCACTTTTCAGGATAAGGAAATCAACTCACTGTCTGTAAACTCTCCTCTCCTGCTGACTACAGCTAGCTAGCCAGGTTGAGGTTTTCAAATGTAGCCTAAACATATGTAAATATTGGGGAAAAGATGGAGAAAATGGGCACTCGCATAACTAGCATCCTGCTAGCCATTGTACAGGCGTTGGATAATAAACTGGAGGGTGTGCCTGCATCAGTTTCCATGAATTGTAATAGCCTTTGTTTCACTAAAACTGCCAAATCGTGGACAGCACCATTCAAATAGTAGCCTCCTTTTCTGTAAGTTTATCTGATAGCACAGAGGACTCTGGCTCTGGTGTGCTTTATGGTGAATAAGGACTGGTGTGAAGGTGGGAATGCAACATAGCCTACTGTCTTGTTCCTGCTCGCCCTGCACCACAAGGGGAATAAATACTCTGAATCACTGCTATATGCTGTTCAGAGGCAGCTGCGGAGCAGGGTCGGCTGCAGAGCGATAATTTGGAGGAGCACCCCTATGGTTGTCTTTTTGAGGTCAAAATATGTGAACAAACTACGATGTGCTCCAAGTGACGGAAGAGATGGAGCTCGGGCTGGGGCGACGCGTCAACGTCATCGACTACGGAAATACGTTGACGCAAATTATTTGCATCGATGCGTCGGTTCAAACAAAAAAATGGCAGCGTACAGCAGCAGCAGCGCTATTCAAGTGCTGGAATTTTATTTACGTGACAGCGCCTGAATGCAACACAGTCTCCGCTCCATTGACTGTGTGCACAGTGCCGTGCTGTGGGTTCGGGCCGGGCTCAATTACGATAATTGTCTCACTCTGGGCAGGTTCGGTCAGGAAAATGCAGCCCGAACCGCGGAAAGCAGAGGAGAACTGTAAACGTGTGATCATGTGGAGACAGAAATGACATAAGAAAAATAACGTAAGGCTATTTAGTTTGTTTCACAAAAGGACAAGGTATAGACCTGCACTATAGGAAAGGTAACCTTAAATTACTTCTGTCGTGATCTGGTGCTATATAGAAAACAATATTAAATAAAATTAACTTGACCTTCAAGGGGGGTTGTCGTTGGGGGGGCGGGGCACCCCCCTAATATAATGGTAGGGGAAACACTGATGTTTCAGTAAATGTTTATGTTAATAAGAAATGTTTCGGTATTCATATTGTTTAAATTGCCTCATTAATCATAATAATAATAATAAATATTTATAATAATAATGGAAAAATAATCGATAATTGAAAAAATAATCGTTAAACTAACTGAAAAACTAATCGTTAGATTAGTCGATTAATCGAAAAAATAATCACTAGGTTAATCGCTGGAAAAATAACTGTTTGGGACAGCCCTAGATGTAGCTATTCAGAGTCTGGAGCACGTTCCAGAACACCACCGTCAACATCACCAATGACATCAATTAATTCACTGAGTCTGTGGTGGATTTATTTGTAAAACAACGAAGCAACTTTAACAAAAACTACGGTGCAATCATTCCATAACCACAAACCATGGATTATCAGCACCATCGGGAAACATGGAAAGCAGCAACCTACAGTGTAGGAAGATGCGAAAAAAGGACTAAACTGCAATGTGCAACTTAAAGGATCTGATGGGATTGTATTTCACTGGAATTGTTCCTTGTCTGATTTCAAGTGACAAATACACAATTGATTGATGACTGACTGAACCTTTCTAGACAGTTTCTTTCAACGTCAAACCTCAACAATTTCTGTGGTGAGTACAATGTCAGCATAATTGATAGAAATTACAAAACTACAAAGATGAGAGTTTTAATTCCCTGGAATTTGTTTTTAATCCTTCCAAACACTTGTACTGATATGAAGCTCGGCCCTCTTTTCGAAATCTGATACAGTTCTCTGACATTTTGGATGTGTCTGTCTGCCCTCCAGCAATGAGGGGAGACTCGAGAGTGATTGTTACAACTTGCAAGACAAGGAAGGCAGACGGGTGAGTTTATCTGCGACTGTGTTTACTGCTACCTCATCACAACTGGCTGTGGGATGTGTGTTCTGTGTGTTATGAAGTGTTACCTTAGATACATCACCACTGGCTAAATTAACTTTGTGTTAGACAGTGTTCAAATAACACTGTGGCTTTCGGGAACCGTGCCATTGTTCTGATAGCCCAAAACTCTCAAGTCCCATCAGTCCAAAAAAAGTCCAATTGGACCAAAGTCAATTTCTCCAACAGCCCGTTATCTCAAAAACATGGCCATTAATTTATTGCTATGTCTCTGAAAATACACACTCCCTGCAGAGTTTCCTAGAGGCATTGTGCCACCTGTCCCTTTTTTTTTTTTTTTTTTTTTTTTAAAAAGCGTTTTCCTGCGCCGTTTCAGCCACCAGTCCATTGCTTTTCCAGTGACTTATGTATCACCAAAACAGGTATTTTAAGCCAAAAACATGATCTTTTCCTAACCATAACCTAGTGGCTTTTTGAGCCTTATTCGAACCACACACTTACCACACCATTGTTGACCAACATTGTTTTCTGGCAAATTGGGTTGCTTAACTGCAGAAGTGTAGACTTAGGAAGAATGGCTGTTTGTTTTTGGGATAAGGGACATTTATCAGACTAACAGAGCTTTGGAAATTTGGGCCGTTGTAACAATCGGCAGTCCCTGGCTTTCACGGGGAGCCCTATTTTTTGGGGTGGTCTGGCACTGTAAACATCCATAGGCATGCATGAGTGCACCTGCCTACATGCAAAAATATATTATTATGTGTGGCCCAGCTAGCAGAAAGACAACTGAAAAGCAGCATATCAGTGCCTGCGATCGTATTTACGTGTCACCTGACCATCTCCCTCAGGGTCAAAGCAGTCTGCTGAGAGTCTCCCAAGTGTGAGATTTCTGGACGATAGAAAAGTTAAAGTTTTGTTTAAGTGATGAAAAGCTGACATTGATTTAATACATTTACATAATCAGTGTGGGTTACATTTGACATCAGGCTCATTGTGTTGACCAGATGCCAGTGGTTTGTTTGATTGGTCCTTTGAATTTGAGGCAACCTATAAAACCTCATGTTGTTGTCTCAATTTGTTTCTCATAAAACTGATGTTGATGCAAACTTCTGTGTTCTAATGATAGCTGTTAGCTGAGCAATGCTTTTAGGGTGAGCACATATTGCATCATCTTCTCAGCAGAACTCTGTAGTTAAGGCACAGACAGTCTGTTCATACATTTGAAATTTCTGGTCTGACTGCTGTTCAGTACTTTAAGTATGCAGTATGGTTTCTTATAAGTGGCTGACATCTGTAGCCTCCAGCAAACCTGAGTCCAGAGCTGTCAGCTCAGAGCAGGTGCAGCAGCAGAGCTGCAGACTTTACTCTGCTGTCACTACAGACACACAGCTCAACAGTGTAAACTCTGTGCTCTCCAGTGACTCTGCACACACATTGCAATGCATACAACTGCTGCACATACCATCATTGATACCACGGAAGGTATTTAAAATCATATGATTCTGAACTCTTTAAGCTTTAATAAATAATAAGCTGTATTTGTATTAAGATTTTGTTGGACTTGAGAATGTGAAATATAATTAAAAAGGAAGATGACCAAAAAACTATGATCATAATTTAGTGCTCAGGGTAATCAGGTCATAATTAAATGTTAAAAAAGGAGGAAATTGAAAAAGAAAAGTAGATACTGAAAGGACAAATTGATGTTGTAAAATAGCAATTTGAAAATTAAAAGTGAAATCCCAAAATGGAAAATAGACAAGCTTAAATGTTAATTTGCCTACTCCCCAATACAAAAAAACAACCAAGAAACAAAAAAGAAAACAAAAAACAAGCTTAAACTAAACAATGCGGTATTATATGTGCAATATAAACAACAGAATTTCTGTTTTATGCCTTTATTTGAGTATGAAACTGACATGAAAGGATTCTCTGAATCATTGTCACAGAAGGAATTTCATTCTGTCTCTGAGTCTTCTTCAGGCAGGAAGCAGCAGCAGATGCTTTTCTGCAGCCAACTGAAGAAGCTGCTGAATTCACTCATCTCTGTCTTTTTGACCTCTAAAAAAAACAAACAACTGAGGACAGTCAGTGTCTGAACTCTGTAAATGAACCTGGTCTCTTCTTTCGTATCTTGATGATTTTACACAAGTCTGGATTTTTCAGGCCGGCTTCTTTAGCTTGTGTAATAGCAACAATTCCTTAAATCCAAACCTGCAAATGTGCAGGGTTATTCACAATTTGCTGAATAATAGTCTTGCTTAGCCAGACCTATTTCCACTGCACTGCATCAGCACTAGAGAAAGTTCTGGAGGTACACATTATTATTCTGCTATAGAGTGCTCCAGGGATGACTTTATTTTGTAGGGCTGATGCGGAAGTTATCTTCGTCCTGGTTTCCTCATCAAAAAGCCTATGGGATTTTCCCATTGGATTCTGAATTATTGCAGAAAACAAACTTTGAGGCAAACAAAACTTTATGATACTTACAGGTTTTGTTCAGCAAGATAATCTTCACAAATGAACACCACTGTCTTTTTTTTAAGCCTAAATACAATTGCCAAAAGTAAAAAGCGAACATTAGGCTATAAACAAACTACACCATAGTTGCCTGACTTTGCATCACCTCCCCAATAAGCCTGTAAAGTCATGTTTGGCATGATGACATTTTGTAGTCTAATTTAGCCACTTGTTAGCAACTGCCTTTTATAAGACACATAAAAGCCTCAAAATTCACAAGTGTGGTATTTACGTGTGTATTTTATGTCATAGAACAAAACATGAAAGTCCCACAAGCTTGTATTAACCACAGACCTTATTTCAGTCATCTAACCAAAAAACAATTAAAAAAAACTACTGAGGGAACGGGAGTGCAAAAATACTAACTTATTTTTGGATTTTAGGACCATGGATGCATTGAAAGACTTGGATACAGCATTGGTGGTGGAGCTGTTCATTCGTATGAAAGTTGACCACTGGCGCATTTAACCAAAAATAGCTCTATTACCTGGATGATGGGCACTGCTTCCACATCATTGGGCTGTTACAGCAAGTGCACCAGCAACTTATGGATGCCAAGTGTGGCCGAGCGGCCAACATCCGCTGGCCAATTGACTTCCAGTTTTGTGCTACGCTAACTTGAATGGGGATAAAATAATTTAATCTCGTGGCTCTTTTAGACTGTCCAAATGTTATTGGACCGAAGACATCTCTTTGCCACTGTAAGTCTGTGGGAAGAAGTCTTTTTGGGCCAAATGGCATCACCTGACCCAGAAATTGCAGAAGTATTGTTTGGCCCCTATGAAAATTGTCCTCCATGTCTGGCACACTTCCCAGGGGCCTGTTTAGGACTCCTGGGGCACTCAATAGGGAGAAATGCTCCGGTTTGTCTGTATTTCTTTAAACCAATCACAGTTGTCTTGGGTGGAGCTAAGCCCAGGATGCAGTGGCAGTGCTCTTGCAAAATGGTTTTGGGGGTAAACCTATTTTGGTGGAACACTGCACTTAGGTGGGCAAGCAATGTCAATTCTTCTAATTCTCCGCAAAAGAAAACCCCACAGGAACAGCAACAATATGTGACTGTGTGATTCAAACACTACTGATAAAAAAGATAAACATAATTTGATAATCCATGTCCTGGAGGTGAAGCTTGCCTATACTTTAGCTCTGGAGGAGCTTACTTAGCCTGTTCACAGTCGATTTACTGGCTGAAAGTGGCTGTTCAGAACATTAATATGATGATAATACAGAAGCTCATGTGAAGTGGAACAGATTGGTAAATTGGTGAGGTCAGGGTCACTGGCATATTCCGTCGCCATGGTTAAAAAATGTTACAAATTAACTCTGACTGGCCGTGTCACAAAACAGGTCAACATTGGTCTTGTGCATGCAAGTCTGAGCTTTTCCAAGATGCATTCACAAGCAGGCATGCCTCATTCCGCGATCCTAAACTCTGTCAAAACTTTCCATTTTCAGCTTGTAGATTGTTAGCTTGGAGTTGTTGTTGTTGTTTCTTGTAGAGAAAGGAATCTAGAAAATGGTAACATGCAGATAGTGGAAGGGGAGAATATGGCCGGCCAATGGCAGGTTTGTAGACACAGTCTACATTCGGTGAGTCAGACTGACTCATGACCAGGGCTTCATTGGGTGAATCACATAAACTTACTTTTAGATGCTCATAATTCCTTGTCTTAGAGGTATGATTATTTTAGGTAAGAACATACAGGTTACTGAAAAATCACATCAATGTGTTATTATCACAATTTGATTCTCACAGTTAAGAGTTTAACAGCTACTTACGTAGTAGTCTCGCTCACCAGACCTTTCTCAAGAAAAGAAAGGTCTGGCTGCGCCGACTCTCACTTTAAGATTGGAGAAAAAAACACCCCGGCTGATTGTATTTCTTTCAACCAATCACAATCATTCTTGGCGGTGCCACAGCAACGGTGCGCTTGCAAAAATATTGCCAGGGGGAAACAGGTTTTGGTGTAACACGCCCACAAAAATATCGCCTACAGGACGCGACCCATGGCAGAAAAATGGCTACATCCCCGCAAGATCAAACACTGCAAAAGTTAGTAAAGGACGTGTTGAAAACGGTTGAAAACCGCTACACAACCAGAGGTGGTAGGGCGGGACTTCGGGTGGCTCGTTCCGCCCAATGAGAGGCTGATCTTTGCAGTGAACTTCCACCCACTCAGACTACTTATGTAGTATAAGTATTATCAGCTAATACTTACAGTATCAAAAGTAAACTGTCTCCTGTAACCGATAATTTTAACACATTACATGATAAGGTTATTGGGACTAATGCATTTTATTGGTGTAGCCGATGTAGGTGGAGCTTTTTAAATATAGTCATGTAGTTTAGTCCAGTTGTTCCTAACCCAGGGGTCAGGGCCCTTCTGAGGGTTCCTGAGATGATTAATGGGAGAGGAAAGAAGAGTAAACTAACTTCTGATACACAAATCTGTTTTCATATCTTGGACTTTTCTCTAATCTTTGTTTTTGTTGTGAAATATTGGATAATGTGACCTCTTTCAGCCTGCAACAATTTTTAAAATGAAACCATTTGAGGAGTTTAGAGGGAAACTGTCTCTTTGGTGGAACTGCTAAGAACTTATGGACATCTGAAATGCGACAAGGAGTCCCAATCAGGTGCTTCTTTTTTTGTGCAACCCAATCACCAGAATAACTGTTGGCATTGTTTTCTGCAAATCATGGCAATGCTATATTTATATTCTTAATATGTGGCAGGTATGTTGAAACTAGGGCTCTACCCAAATATTCGGATATTCGAATATTCATTTCTGTGGGTAGGTATTAGGGCATTAACGACTTTTTTTTTTTCAGGTCGACTCATCTGTCAATAAAGTCGAAGTCGAGTCGACAAGTCATTTGATGACGTCATCACATTGACATGGCGGAGGAAAGTGAAGTATCTCCACACATGTGATGTGTGTCTGTCAAGGCCCGAACATACTCGGGCAGAACGTATGCAGAACGGACTCTGCGGAGGTCCGCGTGGACTCAAAGCGGACATCCGCAAGCCCTGTGCGCGCAAAGCTCAGATTTTACGACCGCACGGACTCCGCTCCACACACCAGTGACTGCTCAGCATGTATTTTTCACATCGCGGGGATTTTTCACGGACATTTTTACAGGAAACTACAACGCGGAAGTGCGCTTGACTATGAAAGCCCGAATGACTGGAGTCTGCTCCGCTTATAGTACGCCCGAGTATGTTCACTTAAAGTATCAGTGTAAGCCAATCAGAGGCAGCGATTGCATTCCGTACACAAGCACGCACACAGAGAGAGAGAGGGAAAAAACACACGACTTGTCGACTCCTCCCGGGGGGTGTCGACTTGTGCCACTGACGTCGACACGTCAACAAATAGACTTTTCTGTTAATGCCCTAGTAGGTATTCGTTATGAAAATTTGGTATTTGATATTAGTTTTTTCATTTACTTTTTTTTTTTTACATTTTTTTTGGTGCTAAATGTAGTCTTTTTGTTGTTAGTAAATGTAGGTTATCAATAAAAATAAAAATAAAACTTTTAAATTGCATTGTTAAAAATGTGAAAATATAGTATAGCCTACCAACTGAGCTTGTGCGCACGGCATGCTTGAGCGCACCTGTCTGAGGCTGTGGATCAATGCCAAGTTTTACCACTTTATCACTATTCCCTCTAGGGGTGGGGGAAATTTCCGATTCTTAGATGCATCGCGATTCGGACGTGGACGAATCTGAATCGATTCACAAACATCCACATTTCGATTATTTAAATCTGTTAATTAGAGTAATACAGAAGGTTCTAAATAATGCGGAACTAAGAAGCGCGGTACGCGTCATCTCCGGGACACTTTGGGATGCGCACCTGGAGCGGACACGCTGACGCGCACAGAGGAAAACAAACATGGCTGACTGCCACCAACCTCACCGTGAGATCCGAACAGCTCCTTCTAATTTAAAAGCAGACGTGTGGAAATACTTCGGCTTCTACAACGTTGACGGCGGAAGCGAACTGGACAAGAGCCACGTTATATGTAAGCTGTGTCATGCTAAAATAAAATACTTTGGCAACACAACAAACATGAGAAGCCATGTAACTCGATTCCACCTGACGGAGGAGTCAGGGAGATGGCAGGCTGTTGTTGCTGCGGCAACTAGTGGCGCTACCGACCAGAGAACAATCGAGGAAGCAATTAGAAAGCGGCCACCCTCATCGGAAAAGGCGAAGGGAATTACGAAGGCCATCGCTGCATTTATTGCCAAGGATTTGCGTCCTTCTTCCGTCATGGAAAATCAGGGATTTCGAGCACTGCTGCATACATTGGAGCCCAGATACACCATCCCATCCCGACGCTATTTCACCGACACTCTACCATCAAACCAAAACAGAAGTCATGGCCTCGCTGTTGAAGGCAGGTAGGAACGCAGTTACATGTGATGCGTGGACGTCTGTCGCCACCGAATCATTTGTTACTCTAACTGCGCATTTTATCTTGTGATTTAAGATACCTGTTGTTACCTTTGGTTCCGTACAACGAAGTTGTAACTTTCCAGTTTGCACACATTTCCATTTATATGTTTAATAAAATATAATGGAAATGAATTCAACTGTTTCTTATTACAAATGCACTATTTTTAAAAATTGCAAGTGTTGAATGCTTATTCAGTGAGACAGAAAGAAATGTGTGTTGTGAAAAAGTGCATCAATATACATAAATTAAAGATGCATCAATAATTGTTTTATAATCGAATCGTAGCCCCTGAATCGTAATCGTTATCGAATCGTGAGGTGCCCAAAGATTCCCACCCCTAATTCCCTCTAACTTGTAGCTGTTTTTTCGTTATCTTTTGAATTTAATATGAATTATGGAACCGTTTTTGTGCGTGACACAAGTGTGTTTTGAAAATGGCCGCGGACTGTCACCTGCTCAACGCATCAGTACCTTCGGATGCCATGACAGTAATAGATTATAGATTAATAGATTATAATAATAATGTCAAAATATCATTTACAGACCGATTTAACAGACAATCACTGCTGCCCGACCCGCTGGTCCATTTGCAGGTCCCGCGGGTTATGGGTCGACCCACGCATCACTACTCAGCTCAGTCTATAAATGCTGTACACAACAGTAAGGCTATAGACATTATATTCTATTCAGGCCGGCAGAACCAGCAGCGCATCGGCTCTACAGCGCACGGCACTGCTGATTAACCATTTTATTGCAGCACAGAGTGTCTGCCAGCAACCAATTACTTGCAGAGGCTTCCTACAACTTGTTTCAATGGTTCCGATTTAATCAGAAGACAAATTAAACAGGATGACTAACCGATGTGAAAATCAAAAGAAAGCATAGAATAATGTACTGAAGGAGACTGTTGTGCCATCACATTTTTTTGTGGTTTGAGAGTAAAGATCTGGTCGCCGCTGTGCAAAACTCCGCAATACAATTAGGTCTGAAAAAATTCGGGACAGCCCTAGTTGAAACTTAACATATCAATTTTTAATTTCTTGTGACACCCTGTGGTTAATGTGTGGTTGGGTTTAGGCACAAAACCCATTTGGTTAGGGATAGGAAAACATACGTTTTGGCTTAAAATAACTGCTTTTGTTGCTACAAACACAGCTGCACATTTCCTAAACCGTCAATAAAAAAACACCCGCTTTTGTTCATCTTGAACAGTGGTCTGCTGCTCGACAGCCTTCACGTAAGTAGCACCAAGTAGCAGGAAATGAAATACCCTACAAAACTCCCACCAAGTACCTCAAAACGTCTGTATTAAGTAAATGTGCTTCACCTCTTTACTGTTTCCCACTGCTTGACTCAGGGAATGTGAAACAATGAGTAGATCTGACATATTTACAGAATGAAATTAGTATAATGTAACAATTTAGTTGGAATTACTGGTTAGAGGCCTGGCGTTGGCCTCATCAAAGTCCTCAAGTTAAAGCTCTATCTACATCTCTATGTCTACTCCATAAATTGGTACAAAATTTGGCACAGATATTCATGATTTTCGGATGATGTATCCTAATGACTTAAAGGGAAATTTTGGTTTATTTCAACCTGTCTCCTATCGTCCTAAATTTGTTTCAAGTGACTAGTGACATAAAAATAATAGTTAGCATGTTAGCCGTTAGCCTAGATACAGCCGGCACGCATAGTAGCATCAGACCTGTTAAAACGTAAGTGAACGGGCAGCCTTCAAGTGCAAAGTTAGTCCCCTAAACAAGCTTTTTTTCCACAAAGACCGCCTCATATCGTTAGGATAAATGTCAGGGAACATACAGAAAATGACATGTAAACGTGTTGTCTTACCTTACCGGTGTGGTGCCATGTTTGTTTACCATTTAGCTCTGCTGGTACTACTCCAGGTGGAGGTGTCTCATCCTCGGTCACATCCAGACCTTGAAAATAAGGCTGCAACCGGTCCCATTACTTGTAACAGAGGCATTCCTCACAGGTACACCACCAATCTCCAGAGCTACGCAGCCTTGCAGCAGCCATTGCTCCTCTCTCGTCCTCTACCTGTTGCGCCTCTCTCTCTCTCTCCTCCTCCGTTCTTCAATTTCACGAAGCTCTTCGTCAGCGTATATTCTGGCTCAGATAAATAAGGGCGGCCATCAAACTCTGCAAAATCAAATTCCTCCTCCACAGAGTCGAAGTCTGGCAAAAAGTCAGCCATTATTCTATAAATCTTTAATAAAATAAATGAATGAACTTTTCAGGCTACTGTCCGGTTCTGCCTTGCAGCTGTTGCTGCTTGTTCTCGCGAGATTTCGGGCACGGTATGAGATCACTGCTTGTTCTCGCGATATTTCGGCTGCGCTTTGGAAAGCAGAGCTAGAGGGATAAACAAACGTGGCACCACACCAGTAAGGTAAGACAACACGTTTACATGTCGTTTTCTATATGTTCTCTGACATTTATCCTAACAATATGAGGCGGTCTTTGTGGAAAAAAAGCTTGTTTAGTGGACTAACTTTGCACTTGAAGTATGCCCTTTCACTTAAGTTTTAACAGGTCTGACGCTACTATGCGCCCCGGCTGTATCTAGGCTAACGGCTAACATGCTAACTATTATTTTTATGTCACTAGTCACTTGAAACAAATTTAGGACAATAGGAGACAGGTTGAAATAAACAGAAATTTCCCTTTAGGTCATCCCCTGACTTTTCCCCTTTTGCCACCTTGAGGTTGACATTCAAGGCTATTATGGAAGGGATAATGCCCGACGAGGTGTCCATCATCAGGAATTAATGGCCGTCATGGAGGCGTGAACTGGTTGCCTCCATGAAGGTCTTTCATTTCTGATTATTGACACCTCAGAGGACATTATCCTGCTATGATGGTCACTTTCAAAAGAAACAAAACAAGTAAGTCATTGTATTTTCATGCTTTCATGCTTTTTGCAATCACTCTCTAAAGTTTTTTCGCATGCCATAACTTAGTTTCCCTGGTAACACCTGAGGGTTTACCTTATACCTAGAACAATCATTGCTGCCCCATAAAGTTCTCATGCAATGGTAATGTTTTTCATAACTCCAGTAAATAGGAGGAACCTTATTACAACTTAGCAACAGGAGAAAGCTTAAGTTGTACCAACACGATTCAAAGTCACTTACATAGCGAACAGTTGACAAACAGTAAATGTAATCTGACATTATCATTAACAACAAGACAAACTAGTTATCCAGCCACGTCATTGTCCCCTAATAAATATCACATTTCACGGACAAACGATACGCCATGTGTAACATTACTGTCGGCCACAGCCTGAAGTAGGGAGTTGAATAGCTGACGGGATGTAAGATGTTGCTTAAGTTCCAAGAGGCAGTGCAATACCTGCAGCATGTTTTACAGTCTCCATCCTGTGGTGTTCAGAGGATGAGGCTTTGAAGGACTGAAGTTTAAACAGAGGCTTTGACTGCGTCCCTTTTGCTATGGTTTATCATATTAGATACAGGCTGATTAGACAGACAGTGAACAGACAGTTTCATCGGAACTACTTAGTTGGTATCCATTATAAGTTTTAACAGACACCACACAGCCAATCAGAATTGAGTATTCACTCAGATCATGGTATAAAGCCTATTATTATTACATTAAATGGCTACACACATTCATGTCCCCTGCAAGATGGGTTGTAATAACTTTTTTGATCCAAAACTTCCACACTAATGACACTTCCATCAGCCTCAGCTATTAGTGCTAATTAGCAAATGTTAACATGCTAAAGTATGGTGGCGACCATGGTAAACATTATGTCTGCTTCACATCAGTACTTTAGCACTATCATTGTGAGCATGTCAGCATGCTGATATTAGATATTGACATATACATGTTGAGTCAAAATCACATTGTAACACAGGAACCTACTTCAAAGTACTGTCACACATGACTGACACTTATTATTACTGACATTAATCTTCATTTAATCAGTCACTAATTAGAACATGAGCATTTTATGAAGCTGGAGTGGTTTTCCTGCCCCTTCTCAATCTTGTAGGTTGTTGAGATATTCATTTTGTGAGTAGTAGCAGCAGAAATACAGTTTTGTATACAAGAAAGCACTTCGGTCCTGGCAGCATCATTGCTGGGACAAAAATGCTCAACCTCAAGTGTAATATTGTGATTATACAACAGTTACCAGAATCAAGGCTGAGACACGGCATCTTGGTCGGCTCCGTGGCAGTTGGGCGAGCTGGGCTTGATAGCCACACAAGACCACGCTACGATAAAGCTCAGGGAAAAGAGAGAGACGACAGCTGATCCAGGGCGAAATCCGTGCAGAGGTGGAGGAGGAGCGCCGCAGTAGGACAATGGCCATGCGCCAGCAAGGGGCTTGGACTAATTGGGACCATGCATCTGCCCGGAAGATCACCTGGACAGAACTTTGGAAGTTAGAACCAGCAAGACTCAAGTTTCCGATCCAGGCAGTGTATGATATACTCCCGAGCCCATCCAACCTGCATTGCTGGGGCCGAGTAGAAACACCTGCATGTCCGCTGTGCCCGGCAAGAGACTCCCTGGAGCACATCCTAAGCTGCTGCCCTAAAGCCCTGGGAGAGGGGCACTTGGCGCCATGACCAGGTGCTAAAAGCAGTAGCTGACACCATCTGCACTGGAATCCAGCAAAGCAAACATCAGCCCCTGGCAAGGCACAACATCACCTTTATCAGAGCAGGGGAAAAACAGCATGCAGAGCGCAAGGTCTCAACTGGGCTGCTAGCCTTGGTTCGTGACTGGCAGCTGAAAGTGGACCTTCAGAAGCTGCTTAAGTTTCCAGAGCACATTGCAAGGACATGTCTCAGGCCAGACGTGGTCTTAACATCAGAGAGTTCGAAGCAGGTGGTGCTGTTGGAACTTAGAGTCCCCTGGGAAGACTGGATAGAGGAGGCCCATGAAGGGAAGAGGGCCAGATATCTCAAGCTGGTAGAGGCCTGCACAGCCAACGGTTGGAGGGCCCACTGTGAGCTGATCAAGGTGGGCTGCAGGGGGTTTCCAGGGCAATCTCTGCACCGAGCGCTGAGGCTCCTTGGCATAAGAGGGTTGCTAGAGAGGAAAGCCACCAGAAACATCAGTGAAGCAGCAGAAAAAGCTTCCAGGTGGTTGTGGATCAGGAGGGGTAAAGCATGGAGTAGCACGCTGCTTGGACACAAGCCGGGGACTGATCAACCCGGCTGGGTCGCCCAGGTGAGGGTGTCTGATGATCTGAGACCCGAAACACCCTGTGACCCTGGGTTCATCACCGATGTGTCCAAGCTGCACCTTCTAGGTGTTTCCATTAACTACCAACACAATAAATGACAAACTCAAAATCCATATTGTGGGGCAATTTGCTCTCAAATTAAAACACATTTTGCTAGTGGTATCTCTGTTTCCATCAAAATATTTGGAGTCTGACTTAAAGCTGGTCAATAAGCTGCGTCTCCTGTAAAATAAAACCTAGTTTACTACTCCGGCAAATAGGCCAACCCTCAGTAATGACCCAGCAATAGAGGTGACAGTGGCTTTCTAGTCCCTGAGGGTCAGCCAGCCAACTTGAGCTAATGTTAATGCTTTGTAGAGATTGTGTAATTTCCCAGACTTAATAAATACCCAACATGTAAACACAAATTTGCCTTGTTAGCTCAATATTGTTGTTACTAATATACCTGCTAAATTAAAAAAAAAATTCAGGACAGTTTAAGGTACTATAATTGCAAACTTCACATCTATTCTATTTTGAAGATAGTGCCATGTCATCGACTCACCAGAACAGCTGATATGATGCAAACATTTCCAATAACAGTAAAGTTAAAGTTGTTAAGTCAAAAAGTCTAAGTTTGTTGAAAAAAGACAGATGGAATCATTTCCAAAATGAAAACCATGTTTTTACCTCACAAAATATTGTTCTTCATTCCTTATGTGTTGGTGTTTAGCCTTTCAAAAACAACATTTTCACTGCTGTCACATAACTGTTTCTTCTCTGGCTTGCTGCACACAAGGGAGGCACGCACCTGTAATAACGGGGTGGTCAAGCAGCAATCTGACAACACCTTAAATGACTTCCATTAATTGTAGCCTGCTGGTTTTTGAGTCAGCTCCGTCAGATACTATTGCCATAGAAATGATGGAGTGGTATTTTTAGTGATGAGCATGGTGTGCTGTCATGCTGCTTTGATCACATTCTAAATGTCTAGCGGACCAATCAGATTACTTGTTGTACAATATGCTACACTTGATATCAGTTTTGAGGACATACTGTATAGCAATACCAAAATACTAGCTTATTGACTGGAACTATTTATGACCTTTCTTGTACATGAGAACCAAATGGATTGTCACACACCTTTCTATCACTCAGAGACAAAGCAGTCACAGCAGGACCAGGGAACAAGGATCTTCAGTTGTGTGACTCTAGCTACTCTGGCCATGACTTGCCATGCTAATAATAGCTAGTTAATTATATTCATGCTTTTTACCTTATTAAAAGACTGAAACATAATACATTAAAGTCCATACATAAGATTGACACTATGTATGATTTTTTGATTGTTTTAGCACATACAAAGTGGTTGTCCTGAGAACAACATTTTGTATGCTAGCCCTGGGACAACAACTGCCTTGCAGTCAATCACAATTGTGATGTCATCAAAGAGAGCCCTGCAGCCAGTGCCCTGCAAAATAAACGCCTGTGCAAAACTTTGCTTTTTAGATTAATCGTTAATATTTTGCCACCATGGAAATAAGCTCACATTAGCTTGCAAAGGTGAGCTAACAGTTAGCCAGCTAGGGTGCTAGCTCCTGAGTATTAACTCCTTGATCATAACAGAATAGAATAATGTTAACTTTAAATCCTGCTCATTAGAAAGGCCACTACAAAAAAAATGTTTGGATTGTCAAAGGGACTGTGAGTCATAGATGTTTGTTTCTGGCTACGCGCTAGCATTAGCATGCTAAAATTAGCATGCTACCATTAGCGCTCTAGCCCGCCAACTGTATCCTTAATTTTTTTCCAGGATTGTGCCCTGTGACAGAAAGTATTGCAGAGTTAAAGTGAGGCTTATGGGGAACCCATCTAAAGCGCATGATAAGGAAAGTTGAGAGCAAGACCAAGCTAGTTATTATTCTAGCTAGCTGTCTCTGTTAAATGATGTTGTCTTGAGACCATCACATGGATGTTAACCTTAAGTCATCATGTCACCCATCAGAAAACCAAACCAACCTGCTTTTAGCATATTTGACGTTAGATCATTTACAGTCCAACAAAGCTTCAATATACAGTAGGCCTATATATAGTTTGTGTAAAACAAGGGAAACAAGTTGCTGAATAATTTATCAGTTGTTGAATAATTTGTTGAATAATGTATTACTTTATTGCAGCTCTAATAGCTACGGTGATGTCTTGCATATTACCTCCTATGTATGGGATGTTAGGAGAATGATAATATCTTGTACATAGGAGATAAACTTAGCTTTTCTTTGATTTTTTTTCACCTTGCCTCTCAGGGCTTTCATAAAAATCAGTAGGCCTATTTGGTGAATAAGTAGTTGAGGAAGTTATATTATTTATTGCAATGTTTTTGGCCACAATAACTGTAAGAATTTGACTGTAGAATTGTCAAGTCAAAATAAGTTAAGAAATATAAGTGAAAATTATTACCTTTTAGGTCAAATTTAAGTCATCATTTTAAGATAGTCAAAATTTAGATTTGGTTCCTCATAGTTTTGACAAAATATCAGCTATGGCATCTCTGACACAAAAATCTCACTGCTCTCATTTGACCCATAGTGGTTGAACTCTGTAAAACTTAAATAAACTTGTTTGCTCTTAGTTTTTTTTTTCTTTTTACTTTAAAAAAAAAAAAAATTCTCTCCTCAGGTGATTGTATAAGCTGTTCAATAACAACACTGCTGCCTGGTGTTGTTCTATTTAAAAAAGCTGTATGCTGAATGTGTTTGTGGTCAGGCAGTGTGTACTATCCTGTCGATCGATCAGCACCAGTCTGAAAAAGGACCAGAGTGGTGGCGTGTTGAGGCTCAGTCTTTTGTGAGCTTAACAGCAGCAGCAGGTTGGGGTGCAAATGAAAACTGGGCCAGTGGGCCATTAAACAGCGGCCAGAGGAGTGTCTCCATCTAATGGCTATTGAACAGGCCGCTCCAAACGAGAGGTAATCAAAGCCAAGTGTAATTACACACTCCTCTGTGCTTTTCCAAAGCCAGGCCATTGTGCCCTGTGCTCTCCACATCTAATGACACAGGTAAAGGATCAAGCGGAGCTGAGGATGAAAAGTGGCAGAGCAGGGATGCAATTATGTACCAATTGCAAGGCGGTGTTAGCAATTTAGCCTCACCACAAGGGCAAGAATGATGAATGTAAAAAAAAACCCCTACCAATAAGACTGCAGGATCATTTGACTTTTGCTATTGGACAGATGTGATGACGGAAGAGCCATCAGTGGTCTATAGTCTAGCACATTAGGGTAATATAGCACAATCTTGATACAGGAGAGAAACATGAAATTATGTTTTTAACCTCTGAATTATTTGACCTCGTAGATTGTAATGGCTGCTAAATCTTCACTCAGCATGTACAAAATCCTTTTATAGACTGTCTTCCAATTTGAGTTTAAATATTGTGCATTTGTTTTGTATCTCTTCGGGTTCTTTCAGTGCTTTTTCTTTTAGTTTTATGTGCCATAGAATAACTTTTATTTATACACCCAACTCTTTCCAGAGAATTTCATTTTTGTCACAGCTAGAAAGATTATAAGAGATTTCAGTACATTTTGAGACACAAATGCACAGATATACTACTACTGCAATATACAGTATCCATGCAGAGATGCACGTAGAGGCCATCGTGACTGAAAGCTTAAAGTACTCTACAAGAGGTTTGCAATCTTAAGGCCATTAAAGGGCCAGTGTGTAATATTTGGCATGTTTAATTGTCAAATCTGAATCTGAATCTGAATATTCTAGCCATTAATATGTTTATACAAGTGTATAATCGCTATAAAATAAAATTCGTTTGGTTTTCGTAGCCTTATAATTATGCTTTTATATATATATATATATATATATATATATAGCAAGGGCCTTGCTTTAGAGAGGCCGCCATCTTGCGCCGCCATGTATGTAAGGCAGTCCGAGCGGACAATCCAGCCAGCCAGAGAATGCGTTTCGCGTGTATAAATAAACCAACGAAGACAGCGGAAGGAAGACGGAGGAGGAGGAAACAGCAGAGAGTGTTAGTAGTTCGTTGATAGAGAGTAGTGAAAGGTTTTTTTAGTTATAAAGTTTGCGAATGGACCACACTTACCACGCAACAGGAGAGAATGAACCCGAACCGTCATCTGCGAGGAAAAGAAGACGCAACTTCACTCCTTGTGATGCACTCTCTGCGGCGCTTTCCCTCCTGATGATATATCTCCCCAGCGATGGTATCAGTAGCACCAAATCCCATTCTGTGCAGCAAAATGGGAGCGGAGGATTCAGCCTCTCTTCTCGCCCGCTCAGCATCCAAGTTCCTCATCTGTATGTTCCGGCTCAAACAGGTATGGCTCTGGATCTGTGTCCCATCATAAGCCGTTTTAACATTTAATCGCTAGACTGGATATTCATTACTGATATCTGCAACATAATTTTGCCTAGTCAAAACTCTTATTCAAGATATCTGTAATTAGATTTTGACTTGTCAAAACTCTAATTACAGATATCTGTAATTCAGTTTTGACTAGTAAGATTCAAACTTTTTTTGCCATTCATGTGTATGAGGTTTGTCATTATAGATATCTCCAATATAGTTGCGGATATCCGCAATTCTTATTGCGGATATCTGCAACTGAATTGTGGATATCTGTAATTCCAGTTTGAGATATCTACAATTTAATTTTGACTAGTCATAATTCAAGTTCAAGATATTTTTAATTATCATCAACTGAAGATATCTACATGGTCCTTTCTAGATATCTTGAATTGAGTTTCAGATAGTCAGAATGATGTTGTAGATATCTTGAATTTGAATTATGACCAGTCAAAATGACGTTGTAGATATCTGTAACTGGAATTATAGATAGTCATAATGTGAGTGTAGATATCTATAATGACAAACCCAACCTGATCTCACAGAAATACGTGAAATGACCTATTAACACCGCATTCCGTGGTGGCAGCACGTAATGGGTTGAAATTACGTGCTGCCACCGCAAAAACAATGCCAATGTAAAGTCAATTAGGGTCCTCTCCCGTGGTGGACACACGGATTCCCTGATTCAATCACGTCACGTCAACCTCGTTTTCCTCAATGATATCTTTAACATTCCTGTATACACACAAAAACGCGGAAGTGTTCTTGATATTAAAACGGCAAATACATTCCCCTGTTATAATTTCCCACCAATAATAATAATAATGATAATAACGTGATAGTTCGGCTGTTCTAGATATTTGTTATAGCCTATTCAAATATTCAATCACAAAAACGCTGTTTCTAGAGAACTTGCTAAAATATCTGAAATGAACCATCATGCCTACTTTTTCTTAACATATTTCATCTAGGTGCAGTGTCATTACTAGTTCAGCTTTACTAGACATTTGATATACTCAGTAGATGTATCTTTTTACGTCTTTTTACGACCCTGTTTTACAACAAGCCGCAAAAAACCTACCGTCCCAAAAACGCCGTTTTTAGAGTACTATCTAAAATAACTACGATTAGCCAATATCCTTGCTTTTTTTCCTTAACATAGTCCATCTAGGTGCAGTGTAATAACTACTTCGGCTTTACTAGATATTAGATTTATTCAGTAGATTTAGCTTTTTACAACCCTATTTTACATGCCGCAAACGAACCTACTGTCCCAAAAACGCCGTTTCTAGTGTATTAGCTAAAATATCGAAAATTAGCGGACATCTTTACTTTTTCTTACCATAGTTCATCTAGGTGGAGTGTAATAACTCGTTTGGCTTTACTTGATATTAGATATATTCAGTAGATATATCTTTTTACAACCCTATTTAGAACCCTACTTTGCAAATCAGAAGAACTACAACTATGTTGCTGATATGTATCAAACTGCATGGCGCGGTCCCAGGGAATTGTAGTTTTTTAAAAATCTAAGTGTTTTTCCCAGATTTGGAAGTTGTAAATATTGAATTGAGAGTACACTGTGGACTTTAAGGGGATGGTAAACACATTTGTGAAATCAGATTTTAAATATCTAATTTCTAAATGGGTGAAAATTAATTTTATCCATATTTTATCCATATCTGACAGCACCCACAGTTGTTGACTACACTCACATGATAGCTGAGGTCAAGAGCTCTCTATAACAGTTGGTCCCATGTCTGTACCCCCTTTAGTTGCTGAGTTATAAGCCCTCAAACATGCACTGAGGTCAAGGTTCAAAGGTCAATGGCTGAAAGCAGGAGCCATGTAGAATCTTCATACTGACATATGTCACTCTCCAGGTTGAGACCTTTCCAATGATGTATTTGGTTTAGCTCTACGACGAAGTTTAGATTTTTTCATTTTTTGGACACAAGCCATGCCAGGTGTAGTTTCAGAGAGCACTTTGAAGGCCCCGTGTATAAAATGAGTTTTGTTTGTTTCTTTGCTTGTTTTTTTCTTTTTTACTGTAGATAGTTACTAAAATGAGTCATCCTTAGACAATACAATACTACTAAAAAGTAAAACCAATAATAACAATAATGAAATAAGCAAAAATAATATTAAAATCATATTGAAATGTTAAAATCTATTTACAGAGTGGAATGGTAGCCTAACAGATAACTTAGATAATATTTATTATTGTTTAGACACTTTATTATTGCTTAGATACTATTTAGCCTATTATTGTATTTACTTTTAGCATGTTCTACTTTTGAGTAATTTCCAAGAAGTTATGATAAAAAAAAATAAAAAATTACAGACTATAGGAGACAACCTCTTCAATGTCTCACGTCAATTAATTAACACGATTTGTCGGCTTTTTATAATGCCTTTTTTTTTTTTTTTTTTTTTTTTGCTGCTGTCTCCAGTTGAGAGTGGTGATTTGCTAAATACATTCTACAATAATAATTAGATTAACATTTGGTCTATAATATTGTTGGCTATATTACGCATTTTAATTAAAAAAAAAACGGAAGAATAAAAGAAATAAACACCGAAATAATTACTTTTTTTTTATTGATACTCCTCTCTGACACACACACACACACACACACACACACACACACACACACATTGAACACGCGATTGAATGAATGAATGAATGAATGAACATTGGAAGTGGTTCAGCCGCAGTCCCGCCGGCTGGCTCACATTGAGATTACATTTGTTTTTTATTACTAACAAAATGTTTTATATTGACCGTATGAATGGTTTTGTTTTCAAATAAATATTTGGAAACGAAAATATGCTTTGGTGTACTTACACAGAGTTTTGCAATATGTATATAGCCTACCTGTATCAAAATGTATAATTTTCAGCAGCGGTTTGTGTGACAGCTGCCACGGTCGGAGGTATAACCAGCGGGGCAGCCGCTGGTTCTGTGGCGCTGGCTTGGGGTCCACTCTCCCCTGGTGGAGTGGAGGGTGGCCGGGTTGCCAGGGGCAGACGGCTCCATGTGATGGTGTTTCCTCTCTGGTTCTTCCATGCTCAGCCTTATTTTTATCTTCTTATTTATTTATTTATTAGTGGCGTTTGGATTCAGTTACGGCAGACGGATGGCAATCTGAAATGGAATGAAGCCCACAGACGGCGGACAGCAGCTACAAAACAGTAGTGGAACGCGCCCCATCTGCCCACAGCACAATGCTCTTAAAGCCCCACGCTATCAAAAGCTGGCAAAATACATTTATTTTATTTTATGGCCTTGACATTAACCTGTCATATTGTTGAGTTATCAAGGACACTTCCGTGTTTTTGTGTGTATATAGGAATGTTAAAGATATCATTGAGGAAAACGAGGTTGACGTGACGTGATTTAATCAGGGAATCCGTGTGTCCACCACGGGAGAGGACCCTAATTGACTTTACATTGGCATTGTTTTCGTGGTGGCAGCACGTAATTTCAACCCATTACGTGCTGCCACCACGGAATGCGGTGTTAAGAGGTCGTGGTCATTTCACGTATTTCTGTGAGATCAGGTTGGACAAACCCCATACATACACATGAATGGCAAAAATAGTTTGAATCTTACTAGTCAAAACTGAATTACAGATATCTGTAATTCAGTTTTGACTAGTCAAAATGACGTTACAGATATCTGTAATTCAGTTTTGACTATTCAGAATGACGTTATAGATATCTTAAATTAAAATTCATACTAGTCACTATGACATTACTACTAGTCAAAATGACGTTATAGATATCTATAATGGTAATTCCGGATAGTCAAACTTAGTGATTAAATGTTAAAACGGCTTAGTGTCCGCTACAAGAAACTCTTCAAAATTCAAAGGCTTCAAAGGCTACGCTGTCAGTCAGTGTGCGGGCTGGAGATTGGTGGAGTAGAGAGGGGAGGGGGGTCCCTGCTAGGTACTGTAAACGAGTATGTGTGTATGGAGTGTGTGTGTTACGCTAGAAGAGTCAGAGTTTGGGACGGAGTCTTTTACCCCCTGGAGTGTTACCGGAGTTTTTGGAGTGCTCAAATAAACTGGCCTTTTTCCCGAACACTACTCTGGTCTCCTGCTCGTGAGAGATTCATTACAATATCGTAACATGGTTTAGATTTCTAAATAAATATTCACCTCGTCGCTAGATAGACCTACTCCTGAAAAACTCGTGTCTGCGCAAGGCTTTTTGTCCCTATGAGGCCACCGTCATTTACCCGATGGGAGGGGTGAGCGAGTGAGCCCTGCAATCTAGAATTTGACCACTGATGTCACTGTTTTCAACCCATTTTACACACTGGCCCTTTAATCACAGTAAACATCAGCTGTACCAGCTACCTGTTTTAAATATAACTTGCAACAAGGAACTTAGATAGCTGTCACCCACAGATCCTCCATAAATTGATCAGGGACCAAGAACGTGTTGAAACTGCTGGAGCCACTTTCTTTCTGTCACTTCAGTTTGACAGTGAGGGCTAATATAAGTGTCAGGCAGTATTAATAGTCTAAGAGGTGCTCTGACTTAAATGCTAACATGCTCATGTGACAGGTCTCAACTCTATGTGATGAGATGTAGCTCCACAATACCTTCGCTTCTACACACCACAGGCAATCACATGGACTGTGTTTTTTTTTACTGTTGAACAGTACTGTAACCCAGTTTGACAGTGTAAAGATGGGGCGAAATCAGCCCTGGTCTCTGGATCACAGTCACAGTGCATTTGTCATATCTCTGTCTGGCTCAATAAACAAAAACACATTAATCTGGTATTACAAAATAAACAACAGAAATTATTATAACTTGGTGTGATCTTATAGTGTATATTATTACCTGGCATATTTCTAATCACAGACTAAAACTAATGGATGTAGCTACTGTGATGTCACCCATTGGTTTGTGGACTCATGTTTTGAAGCCTCGAGTTTGGCTTTTCGGCTGTTGCCATCTTGGTTTTTTGGAGCCAGCAGTGACCATATTTGGCTGGTGCTGTGGAGGAGTGAGGGGTGGAAGAGACTAAAAGGTGAGGATACTATCAGTAGGCATCATGCAAAGCAGCCCCCACTTAATTATGCGTAACTTAAAGCCTAAAAAAATGAAAACAGGTGTGTTATATAAAAATTTACCCCCCAACCCATACAGTTGTCATGGACAGAGAAATTAGCTGTAGAGACCAAACCCATATTTTGTACCAGGCTGTAACCATGTTTATTTCTGCTGTAGAGTTGGGCATTTTAACATGAGGATCTATGGGGATTTATTGGCTTGTGGAGCCAGTCTCAAGTGGCTGTTCAAAGAACAACAGTTTTTGGCACTTCTGTGTTGGCTTCATTTTCCAGCCCTGGAGGTTGCTGCTTGACTCTAATAAATTACACTGCCTTGGGCTACATTGTATTTACATTTGTAAGACACAAGCTATCTCCATATGTATTGACAATACACTGGTGAAAAACCCATGAAATCCATTTTGTAGTATAAGAAAAGAGAGAGCACATTCACCATTTAGCAGGAAGTGAACATGACAGTGCATCACGTAGCTTATCAATAGGCTGCTACACTGAACTACGAGCTAGCCAGACGAGCTGAAAACTAACACACTGTGTAACCGAAAACATAAAAGGGCAGCTCAAGCAGTTCAACAAGATAATGCAGTAAAACACCAAAAAAAAACAAAACAAAAAAAAAAACCATGAAGAGAGAAGTGCATAAAAAACTTTAAATTTTCAATTTCAATTCAATTTTATTTATAAAGCCCAATATCACAAATCACAACTTGCCTTAAAGGGCTTTACAGCATACGACATCCCTCTGTCCTGACAGCAGATAAGGAAAAACTTCCCCAAAAAATCCCTTTAATGGGAAAAAAAAAATTGAATGATAGTGGAATGACAAGGGGAAATCAACACTGGTCGCGACATATCAACGTAGATAACACATGAAACAGGTGAGAAAAAATATGCAAGTTTAACACCAGCAATGTACATTTTAGTCTTTAAAATATTATATAAAAATATATATAAAAAAATAGAATATAAAAAATAAATAAATTAAACAGTCAGCTGAAGTTGTTATAAGTACATTATACTGTAAAATACAAAATATTAACATTTGGAATGTCACAAAATTATTTATTATCCCAGACCATGCAGAGGAACACGACCCACCAATGTGTACTGCTCATCGCTCTGTGTAGTTCCTGCGCAATATATTTTACCCCATTACACTCACAATGGCAATGCTAAAATGCCAGTGTTTACACTGTTCAGCATCTTTTAAGCAACACTTATCTTTCTGGAAATTTCACGCTTTTCTTTGTTTAGGTCAAAATGCTATTAATAAGCTGATGGTACACTAAAATATAAGTGGGCTCTGCCCCATATATCATCAGCTCTGCTTTCGAGTGATGGCGAAGACTGATGCAGCTTCATCCTGAGCTAAAAAGGGACAAGTTGTTCACAGAGTGTCTGCTGGACAGGCATATTTAGTTTGTCTCTAATGTAACATAGACTATAATGTTATATATGACAACACAGCATCCAATTGGGATTAGCTTACTGTAGCGTAACTTTGCCTAAGCCTCTGTATTATCATACTTGTTTGCTGCCAGTCACCAGTACTATCTAACGTTAGCGTTTATGTTATATTATAAAACTCATCAGTCTTCACTGACCCCAGTAAGTTTCAAAACTCCGGGGTTGCGTTTGAGTGTGCATGACAGGTAACGTTATATGTTATATTAGAAGCAAACTAAACATAATAGGACAACACAGCATCCAGTTGCTAATGGCTAACGTTAACCTACTGTAGCGTAGCCTCTGAAAAATTAACGATATCCTCCTTGTGCGTTTCGACTGACTAGTAACATTAATGCTACAATCTAACGTTAGCATTGTAACCTTATTCTAAAACATCAGTCATCACTGACTCCGGTTGAGTATTAAAACTCTGGGGTTGCGTTTGACTGTCTTTGTTGTAACATTGCACTCGCTCTCCTCTTCCGTGTATCTAACGTTACCTTGCCAACGCCTACGTCTATCATAGATGTAATGAGGACGTAATGGAGGAGGGGGGAGTAGGCCTTTGGAGGGAGGTGGAGTTGCAGGAGGAGGGGGATGGGACTTTGGAGGGAGGCGGGAGTTGTGGATGTTCAAATTTTCTCAAAGTGCTGTGTGAATTGCAAGAAAGGTAAGAGTAGCTTTAATGTACACTAACATTTAGCACTATATACAATGCATGTTGATGGGAATGTCAAAGTATTGGACGAATTAAAATTATGACCTGATGATGATGCCAGATGCAAAGTGAGAGGATCACCAATGTTACTACAGTTCATCCTGTTGTCAAGAAATGTCACTCAACCCTGAACTTGAACCTCATGGTGGCACTGGAGGAAAAGTCAGAGGATCACTAGAATCATTATGTTACATAATTTAGGAACCATGAATGTCTATACAAATGTATAATCCATGTTGTATACATTAAGAAATTTCACTGCACAAGTGACAAATGTGACTTTCTGATTAGGCTGAATGAAAAGACGTCACCAAAGTCAGTAGGATCTGGGTTTCACAAATGTCAGCAGAAAATTTAAAGGCAATCTATGCAATAGTTGGTGAGACTTTGAAGTCTGGACCAAAGTGGTGGAGCGACCAATGACTGGCCTATGGACAGGCAGTCTATTGTCTCACTGCTAGTGTGGCTGAAAGTTCTCAGCAATCACACATGATTGCTAAATACAAAGGCGGTAATAGCAAACACACCGGGATCTTCCTTTCTGCCATGTCACTGATGTCCTCAGCAGGACCACTAATGGCCACAGCTGTTGTTGATTACTCCACAGAATCTTCCATTATATTGACTTTGTTTCAAAAAACATCCCAACTTTTCTTCTGAAATAGAAAGTAAGGAGTTATTGTCCAAATAGTTTAACTTTTTCAAAGTGTCATGTGTTTAGTGATGACTTTGACAATAATTGTTATAACCATTAAGGTGTGCCATCCATTTATCCTTTTCATTGTCATGGGGGCTAGAGCTATCCTCATGCGCACTGGGTAACTTCAGTCTACTAAAGGTCTAACACACACACAAGTAGACAGTTGCACATCTAGAGGCGACAAAGTTTCCATTTCACCTACATATACAGTCTTTTGAAGTGTGAAGTATTCAGCATGCATAATGTATTTCATGTGTACAATTAACATCCAAGTAAAAAGTGTCAATATCCGTACTCATGATGAGGGGATTAAAAAAATAAAATAAAATTATCTGTCGCTTGATCCTGAGATTGTTATGGAAATATTTTTTACGTTAATGATTAGTATTGCAACTTCTGCCAATTTCTTCTGGTTTAAACCTTCCAAGTACAGGTACAGATACATGTAATTTAGTTGGTTGAACAGAAACAGATACAGAAAAGGGTTTACTTGCCCATCCCAAGTGGGAGGAAGCCAGGCCCCCAGGAAAGCCGTTCAGCCTTGCAGGGATTTTTTCCTAGTGGCCACTCGCGTTATTGCAGTGAAAAAATCCCCTGGGGCCCGAAAAGCATTTTCCCCATAGACCAACACTGTAACAGACATGTCTGCAAAAATGTTGACAGGACACCTCAATCTGCCAATAAGGTCAAGTATGAATCTTTCTATTCTGAATTGTTGAGCCATGGTAGTTTTATTTTGTAAAACTTTCTTGAAGCTGAGAAAAGTGGTTAGAAATCCTGTGATGTCATATCAGTGTAAAGTCTATGAGCTGAGCAGGAACTTGCGGGCAGGGCTAGCAGGAGAAACTGCATATAGCCATTGGGCCGCATGCTGCAAAAGTAAACCTGGAAGCTAAACACCTTTTTTGGTATGCGCCGGGTGAGCAACTCCATTGGAATAAATAAGTGCCTTCTTGGTGTCTGGTATAGGTATTATTAAAATCTATGGAGGAAACCCTAGCACCCACTGGAACACAGAAAGTGCAGGCAACAACCACCACATTCAGTGGTTAGAACACATTCTGTGCTGCTCATGTATTTCCTTCTTTACAAGCCTTTTTTGTCCTTACTTTATTTCACCTGCTCTTACACACACACACACATATACACACACTATTTTTTTGCTTGTTTGCAGTCCTCTCAGGTGGCTTTGTCCTTATACATTAATAATTGCCTCCGGCAAAAGTTGATTGCTGTTAAAGTGTCACTAGAGGTGATTGACAGCTGCTTTGCTCCTGACATTTACAAGCTGTTGAGGAAGACGCCCTGTCGCTGAGTACTGATCTTCTTGCAGTTTGATTTAAGAAGGAAATTGGAAATCTTGTGAGAGAGGCATCCTTTCATCCCAGCCTTATAAGAATTATGTTTTAGAGGGAGCGATTCTGCATTAGTGATTTACGGTCAATGGTGCACTGAGTGCCGATGTAGAAAGCAATGTGATGTTGAGAGAGCAACACAGATAAGGTGAATCAGTAAAAGTGGCGTCTTGGGTTTGGGTCCTCTTAAGAGCAGTTGGCATTACAGTTTTTTTTTTTATTTAACCATGGCCACAATAATTATTTTGATTAAGTCATTCACCGAACCCTGTCCACACTTCAGCTGACATATCACCAACTGATGTCATTCTAAAGTTTAAAATGACCCATTTTCATGGACCTACAGAGAAAATTTGATCTGATTATGTCGCTACATCAACAGCATGAAATATCCTCAGCAGATACGCCAAGTTTGGCAGTTTTGGCCAATAAATAATTATTCAGTTATAAACTCAGTTGCCAGCTTGTTAGGCTAATGCAGTCCAAAGGTGGATTTATACTTGTGCATCAGCTCCATGCAGACTCTATGCCATAGCCTATGCATGTGGCCTACACCATTGTGAGCTTATACTTGTGCGGTGGTGTGTCTGTGTCACTTTGCAGTTACACCTCCTAAACACTGGTCCGGGGTGTGTGAAGTGTTGTAAAGATTAGCTAATTGAAAACACAACCAAAACACATATTATACATGGTTTAATAGCTACAATTACAAACATAAGTTTTGCTGGACACATTTTCTCCACAAATACAACATGCTTCTGTTATTAGCACAAGCCTATGGCATTTTATGTTATATAAATTAGCCTAGCAGCAAGCAGAGGTTTCCTCTACTCATATTAAGCCAGAATAAATCACCCTCAAGACTCAAAATGGTATGTGGTTAGTATTGTTGTCTCACAGCAAGAGGGTTCCTGGTTCAAACCTGGTGTGGGGGGGGTTTGAACCCTGGGGTGGGCAGAATTTGCATGTTCAGCATGGGTTTTCTATGGGTACTCCGGCTTCCTCCCACAGTCCAAAGACATGCAGGTAAATTGGTGACTTTAATTTGCTGTAGGTGTAAATATGAGTGTGAATGGTGGTCTGTCTCTGTGTCAGCCCTGTGATAGTCTGACGACCTGTCCAGGATGTATCCCGCCTCTCACCCAATGTCAATGAATGAATGAAAGACTCAAAATGCTATTTTGCTCAATAACTATGGTAGGAGATGGGGGTGGGGTGGGAAGGTGGTTGGAGAGGTGGTGTACAGGTCCAGATGGGAAAAAAACAAATACTCTATGAGTAGGGAAAAAAGTAAGAATTTATGTGGTAACATTCCAGTGTTGACATTTGATGACAAATCGCAAACTGACGACCACAAACTCATGCATAAAAACTGAAAATTGACTACAATGCAGAAAACAAAGTTTTGACACAGAATTTCTTTGAGGCGATGGGTACCCACCATATGCCCCTGTTTAAAGGGATAGTGCACCCAAAAATGAAAATTCAGCCATTATCTACTCACCCATATGCTGATGGAGGCCCTGGTGAAGTTTTAGAGTCCTCACATCCCTTGCGGAGATCAGCGGGGGGAGCGGCTAGCACACCTAATGGTAGACGGCGCCCCAGACTAACGTTCAAGAACACAAAATTGAATCCACAAAATATCTCCAACATGCTCAGCCGTAGTGACACAAGTGTGCTGCAGCCCCGACATAAAAAGTTGTTTCGAAAAACGTCATATGAACTCTGTTTTTAGCCTCACTGTAGCCTGTAGCTCTGACTGCTTCTCTGTGCTCCGCGCTTACGTGTGTGCGCTTCCGCGAGACCAGCGAAAGCATGAGCTTTGCTTACCCGTGTTTACATCATGTGACACGTGCAGCGCAGGGAGAGACAGCAGTAACCACAGTAGCTAAAAGATCATTTGCACTACGGTCTTTTAGCAAAGGACAGCCCAACATGTCTGAAGACTTTGAAATTGAGGAGGAACAGCATTTCTTTGTGGAGCCGTATTTGTTTGAGCCCGAGTATACGGATGGAACTCAGGCTACTGGATGAAGCAGCTGCCGCATCTCATGAGCCTAACCCTCAGCCAGCCACAGAATACCGGAGTCCAGCACTGGAAACCTGGTGGTGTAGTTGTTTCAAATGCAAAGCAATGCCAACGGATGAGGAAAGTCTTTGCTGCTCAGACTGGGAATTGGCGATGCCTGCACTTGAGAATCTGGACATCAGTACTGACGAGACTGCTGCTCTTCAGAGATCACAGATCACCCTGAGCGTGCACACGCAAGCGCGAAGCACAGAGAAACAGTCAGAGCTACAGGCTACAGTGAGGCTAAAAACAGAGTTCATACGACGTTTTTCGAAACAACTTTTTATGTCGGGGCTGCAGCACACTTGGATCACTACGGATGAGCAGTACGGAGATACTATTTGGATTTAATTTTGTGTTCTTGGACATTAGTCTGGGGCGCTGTCTGCCATTAGGTGTGCTAGCCGCTCCCCCGCCGATCTGATGTGAGGACCCTAAAACTTCACCAGGGCCTTCGTCGGCATATGGGTGAGTAGATAATGGCTGAATTTTCATTTCTGGTTGCACTATCCCTTTAATATAAATAACTTACATTGATGTGATCAGTTGTGGTGGGCTGGTATGAGTCAAAGTGCCAGGGCTTATTTTTTGTCTGGGTCCCATCTAGCCCTGCTAAAAGTACTGCTACAGTATCTTTATATTTGACCTCCATATCTGCCTTGAAATCTCATGATACCAGTAATATTTTACTGAGAGTAAGACAGCAAGAATATTTCCCAAACGATGGGTGTATCCTTTAAAACACTATGAGTGAGATCACTGCAGGGTTCACAGACTGCTGAGTAAAATCCTCTGACACCACACTGGAATTATTTCTCTGGTCAAGACAACAGATGAAAAAATACTGATGATTAAAGCATAATAATTAGCTAGAGCTGCATTATAACCAAGGTGGACAGTAATACGTGAAAAATTTCACATTATTAATAACGGATCAATATCGGCCTTATATATTGGTCTGACCCTTGTGTGATACTCAAAACAGCCACCATTCACTTGACAGCATGATAACGGCTCTCCACAGTCTGTCGCAATAATCCTTTCCACAAAGAGTTAGCATTGGGCAACAAGAGAGAAGCAGAGCAGTCTTAACCATGTAGAAAAGGGCATTTTCCTCGACTAGTGTGTTTCAGCGACTGCGGGCTCTCTTATCTGAGAGTGTCAGAGGCAGAGAGAGGAGCTCAGCTAATCCAAAACAGCTCTTCTCAGCTAATCTCAAATGAGATGGAAATCCAGACGATTCACAGGGCCAAAAAACATGCTGCCTCCGTCCTGTAAGATCTTGCTTTAGGGGGGAAAAAAACATTAATTTACAAATGTGGTAAGTCACAAAGTCGTGAAGCAAAAAAAAAAAAAAAGTCTAATAAATCAAAGAAGTTACACTCTGCTTTGGAGCAAATTCATATTGTTGTCATAAGGCACGAATGTTCGTGTCTCCCTGCAGCTTTAAACACTGACGTATTATGCCTGCCAGTATTGGAGAAATTGCAATAGTGTCATCAGTAAAACAGTAGACGTTACCCTTCTCTGTCACATCATGCTTTATTATGTGTTCCCTTGATGTTATAAGAATAAACTGGACTTTTGAAAACTTTTTTGCTCTCTCAAGTGTATTTTGATTGCCTAAAAAATAACCAATATTCTGTGTTTCCCAAAGAAATTTTATTGAAGTAGAAGAGCTTCTGAAAAAAATTTCGACCATCACTGGGCACTAGTAAATCTCCACTGATGTGCACACCAAGACAAATTGAAAGACACTCACATGAGTAAAAAAGTAGTTTATTTAAGGAACAAGTACTTTACTTCTTAACTGTACTTCGAGTCTTTACTTGAGTATTTTGTTGAGCCTGTAAGTCTATTTTTACTCCTCTACATTTGCCATTGATACCTTTTTCATAACTATCTATTGTAAATGTGGCGATTGAGCAAGTGGCAACTTCTGAGGCTAAAATAAGAAGCAAATGCTGAAGTGCCAAAAACTGCAGTTCCTCTAATGGCCACTTGAGTCAATCCCCATAGACCCCCATGTTAAAATGCCTAACTTTACAGCAGAAATAAACATGTTTACAGTCTGGTACAAAAAAGCACTTTTGGTCTCCATAGCTAATTTTAGCATTCAACTGGATGGATTTTTTATAACTCACCTATCTACATTTTATTATGGCCCAAAGTTATGCTTATTAAGGGGTGGGGCCACTTGAGTGACAGGGTGTCTGTGTTGCTACAGTCTGTGAGTTAAATACACCCCTCACTCCTCCACAGCTCCAGCCTCCCACCCAAATATGTTCACTTCTCGCTCCAAAAAACCAAGATCGTGATATCTGAAAGGCTGAACCAAGGACTTCACGATAGCGATGTCCATTATAATATACAGTCCATGGGACTGAGTCTGTGTGTGTATCAGATGGGGGTGTGGAGATGTTTGCTGTGCCTTCAGAAAAACACTAAGATCCTCGCCTAAAAACTGGCATCCTGCTCGTTGTTTGCATGATCCTCTTTAAATAATAGCTTTTTTTTTTTTTTTCAGCAGAAGTTAAGGCCTCTGTCTTCTTTGTCATCATGTCGTTACCTTCCCTTACAGTACGTGCGGTGTAAATGTGGCGGCAACACACAGTGGCACTGGTATTTCCAAATAAATGGCTGAGGATGAACATTGTTTGCATAATCCTGTATATGTCAATCTAAAATTAAAACCATAATAGCCAAAACATTCATTCTTGTTTCAGCAGACAGCTGAGGCTTCTGTTTTCTGTGTCATCAAATTGTGCACTTGTTATGCTGTCATCAGGGGCACCAGAGGAATAAATAATGAAACTATCAAAAGGCCTTTGTACTCTGCTCTTGAATATTAGCATATCATAAAAAACTAAATAATGTAAATAGTTCAAATAACGTGGAGTGTTATAAATATTTTGTCAATGTAAAATATTTTGGATCAATATGTTTTGTGTGTTTATTTTTTATAAAATTTGATGAAATAACTGTGATTTTTTTTTTCAATCAGTCAATCAATTTTATTTATAAAGCCCAATATCACAAATCACAATTTGCCTCACAGGGCTTTACAGCATATGACATCCCTGTGTCCTTTGGACCCTCGCAGCGGATAAGGAAAAACTCCCCCCAAAAAACCCTTTAATGGGGGAAAAAAATGGTAGAAACCTCAGGAAGAGCAACTGAGGAGGGATCCCTCTTCCAGGACGGACAGACGTGCAATAGATGTTGTACAGAACAGATCAGCATAATAAATTAACAGTAATCCATATGACACAATGAGACAGAGAGAGAGAGAGAGAGAGAGAGAGAGAGAGAGAGAGATGCAGGACAGACGGTAATGACAGTAGCTTACAACAACATTAATGAAAGTAATAATATTATAATTATAATTCTGGCTGTTGTGGTACAATATGTTGAAAGTATATATTAATATCTGATAGTGTACATATGTTACAATAATCATATGTGTCTAATAACAGTAGAAGTATGACTAATGACTAATGATGGCAGCAGCAGCAGGAGGCATCTGGCAGGACCACGGCAGCAGCACAACCACACACGTCACACTATCCAGGCACCGCTGTGATATGAGTTAATCTGAGAGACAGTGGAGCACAAAGGCTCCGGAGAAGAAGCCGAGTTAGTGACATCCAGAATGGCAGAGTTAGCAAGATGCAGTAATAGAATACGAGAGAGAGAGAGAGAGAGAGAGAGAGAGAGAGAAGGAGAGAAGGTGCCCGGTGTATTATAGGGGGTCCTCCGGCAGACTAGGCCTAAGTCAGCCTAACTAGGGGCTGGTACAGGGCAAGCCTGAGCCAGCCCTAACTATAAGCTTTATCAAAGAGGAAAGTCTTAAGTCTAGTCTTAAATGTGGAGACAGTGTCTGCCTCCCAGACCGCAACAGGAAGATGATTCCACAGGAGAGGAGCCTGATAGCTGAAGGCTCTGGCTCCTGATCTACTTTTGGAGACTTTAGGGACCACGAGTAACCCTGCATAATATAATATAGCACTATGAGCTCTCTAAGATATGACGGAGCTTGACCATTTAGAGCTTTATAAGTTAACAGTAGGATTTTAAATTCAGTTCTGGATTTTACAGGGATTTTGCAGAGAAGCTAAAACAGGAGAAATATGATCTCGTTTCTTAGTTCCTGTTAGTACACGTGCTGCTGCATTCTGAATTAGCTGGAGAGTTTTTAAAGACTTATTAGAGCTCCCTGATAATAGAGAGTTACAGTAATCCAGCCTAGAGGTAACAAAAGCGTGGACCAATATTTCTGCATCTTTTTGATTTTATATCTTATATTTTTTTAAAAAAAATTAAGGGGACACTTAATCATCACAATAAAACACCAAGTCAGTTAAACTTCAGGGACATCAATATGTCCATTTAGGAAGCACAAGTGATTATGAATCAGTTTCACCTGCTTTGGTGCAAATGAAAGTGACAACAGGTGCAATGGAGAGGCAAAAGCAAGACAACCCCAAAAAGGCCACAGACAGTTGCTCTCTCCTTATCCTTCCTGACTGATTCTTCTCTAGTTTTGTCTCCTGCTAATGTCCTTGTCACTACTGGTAACATGAGGCGGTACCTTCAGCCCAATCAGGCTGCACAGGTAGTCCAACTCCTCCAGAATGGCACATCCAGACATGCGGTCGCAAGAAGGTTGGTTCTCCCACCACAGTCTCAAGAGCATGGAGGAGATACCAGGAGACCAGATGTTACACGAAGCGAGATGGACAGGGCTTCAGAAGGGCATCAACCCAGCAGCAGAGCAGGTATCTGCTCCTTTGTGAGAGGAGGAGCAGGAGGGGCACTGCCAGAGCCCTACAAAATGACCTTCAGCAGGCTACTGGTGTGCATGTTTCTGACCAAACTGTCAGAAACAGACTCCATGAGGGTGGAATGAGGACCCTTGACCTAAATCCAATTGGGCACCTGATGGGATGTACCACCACAGAGTGTCTAGGAGCTCACTAATGCCCTGATCCAGGGCAGGGAGGTGATCCCCCAGGACACTATCTGCCGACTTGTAAGGAGCACGCCCAGACGTTGTAGAGGGTGCATACAGGCATGCGGGGGCCATACACACTACTGAGTCACATTATGAGTTGCCATGATAATGGTCACGCGAGTTGGATCAGCCTGTGATATCAATATCTTACTCTGATTTTCTGTGTGATTTTGAATCCAGCCCTCAGTGGGTTGATGATTTTGGTTTCCATTGACCGTTGTTCCACTGTTCAATTGTCACCACTGTTGTCATTTTGTTTTCAATAAATAAAACAATGTACATAAGTAAAGATTTTCAACTTGAATAATTTGTTCATCAAGATCTGATGTGTGATCTAAGCGTTGCCTTAATTTTTTGAGCTGTGTAGTTTTATCGATTATAATGGTTTATTGACTTCAGTGAGTAGGTTTCTTGAAATGCTAATTTTCACTTTAACTTAAGTCATGTTTTATGGAAGTCATTGTGGGCTACCTTCATTTGAGTAGCCTATAGACTTTCTGTACTCTACCCACCACTGCTGATAAACAGATATCCTTGAATACCAATGACAGTATCTGATTAAAACATCTCATTAAATCACTGTGAGGGCTTTTGTGAATATAGATTACAAAGAGACATATAGTGATGTACAATACCTTACCAGCCCATTTTTTTATCACTCTCCATCATACTGTGTATTATGATGACAGCATTACCCTCAGAGGCTCTTGGGGGAGATCCCTTCAGACTGCATAGAGAGAAGGAACAATGACACTAATCGGTAAAACCTGCTGCTCCAAACACCTCTATCAAACTCACACAGCAAAGGGGACAGATCCATGAAGCTCTGGAGTCACACATAAAAGAACAAAACAAGCAAACAAAAAATGCACAGGAAAATTAATTATTGCCAACACATAGTCCAAAAAGCCATCACCACCCTAACCACAAATCCACCGGTTACAAGTCACATTCATCACAGTCAAACTGGTAAACATTTAAGACGCATACAGGATCTCAGAGACCTGAATAATTATGTGAAGAAGGTGCAGGAAGAGACAGACTGACATAGACAGTCAGACGGACAGAGGGACAGAACACAGAGATTATAAACTGAACAGTTTGAAGTACCTTTTACACACCATCCACAGGTATGACAGCTCAATACCAGAGCCTTACTTACACGTGTTAGTGTGAGTGTGCGTTTGTGTGTGTGTGTGTGTGTGTGTGTGTGTGTGCGTGCGTGCGTGCGTGCGTGCGTGCGTGCGTGCGTGCGTGTGTGTTTGTGTGAGGCAGTGATATAGCCATTCATCTTGGAGGACCTGGCAGAGAACACCCCTGTCTCACTAATGGTGTTATTTGTTATTCAGACACCAGGCAGATGCATTCTCTGATTCACCATACCCTTCATCTTTGTACACATTAAAGGGAGCCTTCACACACACACACACACACACACACACGACAGTCCTGACCATCATAGACGCAGATTGCAGAACACCCACAGGGAAATCGAATTGTGTGGTGATCACATGGACAGATTTTAAACAATGGGCCCCTGGGCACAGGCATGTAAAGGAGCAGTGATATAAGTAAACAACTTGTTTTTATTCCATATCATGTGATACTGACACTGAAGGCATCCTTTCCTGTTTCTATGACTGTTTCCTGTTTCTATGCACCCTTTAACATCTGTATGTGACGCACTGCTGTCTCCTGGGATCAAACACATTGTATGCTGAGGAAAGCCAATGCTGAAACGCGTCCGTTTTTGATACTTATTAAAAGACTGATATATATGATATTTGTGAGTGCTGACATTTTGATCTATTCAGTTTGAAACACATTGTAACACGTGGTTTGAGTTGTCAGACGGTCATGATTAGGTTTTGGCAACACAACCACATGGTTAGGTTCCGAAAATTGTAATGTTTTGGGTTAAAATGAGTATGTAATGTGTCTTAAATATGTCACATGAGTGACAAAAATATGTCATGGACAGACGTAAGTTATGTAACGTTTGTGAAAACAATTTTGACTTGGCTTTCACATGGGAAACAAACAGCAGTCAATGGGCTGAAAGTCTGTTTGTTTAACCCATCCAGCTCCCTCCTGCCCTATGCAGACTTTCTTGCTCTTTATACTACACTGGTTGCTCCGAGCATTAAGTATTGCCGCAAATGAGTTTAGATTGGACATAGTTGAAAGCCCAGTGTATCTCAGAGACACCAAATGGTGCTTGTGGCTTTGTTTCAACACTGAAATGAGAAGATGGGGAATCCTCCAGCAGAAAATTTTAAGCACTCACTCACGCAATTTCAATGACCAACCCATTCTCAATTCCAGAGAATGGGGCAAGCCTCCAGTTTGTAAAACTGACAGATATGTGTAGTTTCTGTGCCCAAGCTGAGACAACATCATAAAGCTGTTCATTGTTGGCTTTGTCATTTGTACAAATCCCCTGACACTTTGTTAAATTTTTTCGTGGATGAACATTGGCGACTGGGCTGTACACTGACCAATCAAACAACAGCAGAGGAAAATGTTGGCATTGGATGTTTCTGCAAACTGCAAACCACATATGTTTCAAAAGTGACATAGTTCTGACTACATGTATCTGCTAATGTTGTCACTAGGAGGTGGAGGGAATGGTGGATATCATGACACCTAGGACAGCTGCCAAACTGCAGACCACTGCTGACCACTGCTGACCACTGTTCAAGAACAACAACAAAACCGATTGTTTTTTAGCGAGACATCCAACAGCATTTCCATATTTAACCGTGGGGGGGTCTAACCGTTTTGTCCGTATACATATGGGCTCATTAATGCTAAACGTTAGATACAGAGATGGAGATGGACAAAGCCCTCTGTGTGTACTGTGCGTTCATTTTGTCCGTATTTGTGCATGTTTTCTGAAAGCTTACAGATCTGTAGAAAATGGAGCAGTAATACCAGAGATCCTGGGGGTAGTGTAGCATATTTCAAATGAGATAAGACTGTAGGAGACGGCAAAGAAATTCAAATAACTGAACAGAAAAATCTGTAATAAAGTGAAAAGAATCATCCGATCACATGTCAGAATGTTTGCACATGATGGTCTCACATATTGCCTCGTTTTATGTTGTGTAATACTGTTGACTCCGCCCTCTGGTGCCATCTATTGGCTGTATCTGCCATCATAAAGGACACCTTGGAGTGTGGGATAAGCGGCATTTACAGTGTTTGAAATGGACATATCCATTTTCGTACGAACAGGGAGTATAAATGAGCCTTAAAATTCTTTCAAAGTGCTTTCCCCATCTACCACTGCTATTTGGCCATGAGCACCCATCGGAGACTCCCTCTGATCCAACTCAAATGAATGAATCTTGGACTATTTTTTGTGACCGAAAGGAGAAGGTGATGATATGGAATTTTTGCCATATACATACAAGCATTGTGTCCTCAGTCTCTCTCTTCTCAGAAAATGTCAGTCAGCCAATATCAGTCTGAGCCTCAGTTCATGAGCAAATCAAACATGTTGGTCTTTGGAGCAGAAACATGCTGCTGAAGGTTGCAGTTGTCTTCTGGACAAAACTAAGTGTGCCTCCTGGGTCTTCATCTCTTCTTACCACCACCGGAGGGCGCCAGTGGTCTTTTCCTCTCCATTGGCAGGGCGAACCTGTGAAGGGTGTGTGTGTTTTCTCGTGTGTGTCGACACGTATGTGTCACATGTTCCTGCAGGAGAGTCATACTGTTGGAAATCCTGTGCTTATGCAACAATCACTGCACTCAAAAAAAGTGGTCAGTTCAGTCTGAGTCAGCACACATCTGTGGTCTTTCTCACACCATATAGTACTCTATGATGTTATTAGCATTTTTCATTAAAGCTTTTAAGTCTGCATTAAGTACAACCCAAGCAATCACAAAGACAGTTGTAATTCCATTCATCTCAAGTGGATATTGTGATTAACAAGCAATTGCTGCTAATTATTTGCTCATCTGAATGTATTAATGTCAAATGTAGCCATTTAAACTGTTTAACTGATGACATGAATATGCATGAATTTATGTCTCGTCACTTAATCTTGTTTGTTGCAACTGCCTGCCAGACCTCAGAGCTTTATTTGTCAGAATGATAAAACTCAGCTGCTTTTTTTTTTTTTGGGGGGGGGGGGGGGGGGGGGGGTACAATGTAGCATGTTTATATATTTGTTTGCACCCTATTATACTAGGTCATATTCTCTATATGCTGCTAGGACAAACTATGCGCCAATCTACAATACACATTAACAGCTCCTGAGACCCCAGACTCTAAACAAAACTTCTGTAGAGGACTTCTGAACAACCCCGTCTTCTAGAAATTAATTACAAATAATGGATGTAGCTACTGGGATGTCAACCATTGGTTGGTGGACTGCTGTAGTGAAGCCTGGACTTAGGCATTTTGTCATCATCTTAGTGTTTAGGAGTCAGAAGTGACCATATTTGGAGGAGAGGTTGGCTCTGTGAAGGAGCGAGTGGTGGACCTGATTGAGAAGCTGAGGACACTATCGGAGACAGCCTGTCACTCAAAGTGACCTTGCCCTTAATTATGTGTCACTTTAAAACCTAATAAAATGTAAATGACTGAGTTATATTAAAATTCACACCTGTGCAGTTGTCATGAACAGGATAATTACCTGTAGAGACTTAAACCATTTTTCTACCAGGCTGTAATCATGTTTATTTCTGCTGGGGTCTATGGAGATTGAGTGGCTTCTGGAGCCAGCCTCTAGTAGCCATTCAAGGAACTGCAGTATTTGGCACATCTGTGTTGGCTTCATTTTTCAGCCCCAAAGGTAGCCGTTTGAGGTGGATGGTAGGTGTACAAAAAGCAGGACTCTGACACCAGCAATAAGGGGAGTAGCCTCTTGACCCTTTCATGTAGTATTTATTCTATTGTTGCTGTTGTGTGGAAACCTTGTATGTACAAAAACTGAGCATAGCGTTAGTTCAGACAGG
The DNA here is from genome assembly GCF_041903045.1 of Epinephelus lanceolatus. NCBI lineage: Eukaryota > Metazoa > Chordata > Actinopteri > Perciformes > Serranidae > Epinephelus > Epinephelus lanceolatus. Next base: position 38,376,326 of record NC_135743.1, read on the forward strand.
ACACAATGTCAAGCTCAGCTCACATCCCAGCTACATCAGCTGATCTCAAACAGCCAATCAACTGATGGAGCAGCTGACTGATGAAAGGGAGCAGATCACATGATTCGATTTAACTAATTGGCAAATCTCATTCACGGAACCCTTCCTCTGCAAGCTGCTTTGCAACCCGCCTCCACCCCAGCTCCTTCTTTTCATGTTGTGTCTGACTTATCAATGTCATTTCTGAATGTCATTGATGCTGCTCTGTTCTGTTCCCGGGGGGTCTTTGCTGCTGCTCTCCCTGCCTTAGGCTTTCCATGTAGGGGCATGGAAGGGCATGGAGGTTTGCTTTCTCTGCCTCAGGCTTTCCTCATTTGCATGTGGAAGGGCAGAGAAATGTGCTCTCTCAGCCTTAAGGTTTTCATCTCAGTCACATGGAAAATTCGCATGTGGAGATTACATACAAAGTCAATGCAAAGACGTGATTAGACGCGAATTCGCGCCGGGCGGTGCGATGGACGCGTCTAGTGCAACGTGATGGACGCAATAGATGTGTAGGCGCAGCGCGATAGCCGCGAAATTCTCGTCCACTGCCTCATCGCTCGAGTTGAAAATATTGAACTTTTGAGGCGAATTCGCGTGACGCTGTGCCACGAAAGCCAATCAGCGTTGAGATTCTCCCGACGTCACTGACGTCAGTGACGTCTTGACGCCCTGATGTCCAGTTGTTGATGCCAAGATGGAGGAGAAACACATTGTTGCGTTGTGCGGCTACCCGGAGCTGTATGATTCAACATGTCTGCTCTACAGAGACCGCAACAAAAAGGAGCAGGCTTGGGTGAAAGTCGCCGAGGAGACTGGCCTACCTGGTATTCTGTAAATATGTGGGGTAGTAGTTTGCCAGATGTTGTTATCTAGTGAAAATGGGCAGGCTCGCTACTCGTGCGACTGACGCGATAATACAAATTAACAAAATGGTCCAGCATCCAAACTTGCGCATTACTCACGTTACTCGCGAGTAATTTGCTTCACTCGCACTCTGTGTGAACGCACAGTTAGGCTTCCCACATAAGCAAGCAGAAGGGCAGAGAGGTGTGCTGTCTCTGCCTTATGCTTTCTGCATAGGTGCGTGGAAGAGGCTTTCTGCGTAGGCTTGAGAAAAGACAGAGAGGCCCCAGAACTGCCTGGCTGCAAATGGAAATTAAGTTTTCTTTGACTAGAATGTTCCTGACTGAACTCTTACTTTTCAGAAAATGGGGGAAAAAAACCCATGCTTTTAAAATAATTGAACATTGCATGGGGATACAGTGAAGCTCCTTTTAATACTTTTCATTTGTTAAATAAATAAATAAATTTTTAAAACCCACAGACAGAAAGAGTGACCAATAGCATTTATTTATGAAAAAAATATAAATGACAAAATATGAAGATACAAGGTTTCAACCCACCTGCGATGCTATGTTAAGCAAAATCCATGGTGATGTGAGAGAACTTGGTTAAAAGTTAGCTTCGGTAGTTTTCAACCTGGATTCTATTTTCCCATGAATTTGTGTCCAAGTGACTGATACAACAAACATGTTTTATATTGGTCCATTATTTAGGAGACCAAAACAGGCTGCAGTGTAACCACTTGGCATTTGTGCACTGTCAGTGTACATCTACTGAAAGTGCTTGTTTTTACCACTGACAGATTCCGATTATTATTTGAAGTGTCTGACAACATTATGGAAAAGATCCCTACAGAGACGGGTCCGTGTCATTGGTTCGACAGCCCATTGGTTCGACATCCCATTAGTCCGACTGTCCGCGGTGCTGAACGGCTCGCGGCGGGCGTATGGTGTGCCGCGACCGGCTTGAGGCGGAGCAGGCTCACGGCTTATGTGTTTGTCACTTTCTTTTTCATTTTAACCCACACCAACAACCCATGATCTTTTCCTGACCCTAACCAAATGGTTTTTGTGCCTAACCTAACCAGACCTTAACCACAGGGCATCATGATGATTTCGGAACGGACTTTGGAACAATGAGTTTAATATGGTCAGAACAATGGGCTGTCGAACCAATGGGCAGTTCCCACAGAGACAGACCTTTTTGTTAAAAAGACCTTTTTTGTTTAAATAGAAACAGCCCTGATATCGCCATTGCCAAACCCACCAGACTCCATTTAATCAACAGTAAGTTTGGCATATATAGAGGCAAGCATATTTCCTCATCTAACTGGGTAAATTAAAGGTTTATTTTAACCAAACCAGAATTGGTGATTGTTGGGAACAGTGGAAAGACAAACCAAGACAACTTTTGTGAATTTTATTTTGTTTCTGTTGACTTGAAATGAAATGTTTTTTTAAGATGATAAAATTGATGTTCATTTAAATTGAATCTGGTGGGCAAACAAATTTCAGGCTCTTTTGGTTTAAACAAAAAGGATCTTACTCTAACTTAGTTAATAGAAAAAAAAAAACCAATCTTGGCAGCAAAAAATTCCAAACTAACTTCAAACAGTACTATGTACTAACAGTGCTAACAACAGCAACAGTGCTGACAGAGTTAACGGTGTTAACAGGGGGCAGAGTTGTGTATAACATGTTACAAAGTAACACGTTAGAGTACTTTGATTACTTTTTGCAGTAACGAGTAACCTAACGCCTTAGTTTGCTGTTTGAGTAATCAAATACTTAAGTACATTTTCAAACAAGACATCAGTTACTTCCGTTACTTTTAGAACGCTGGTCCTTCAGCTCCGAAACAGCAACGGCTGTCGTTTGGTTCTAATAACAGAGATAACGTTAAAACTATCAGTCTGAAAGAAGCCACAGAGCTTGTGGCTCGCTACGTGGTCGAAGAAATGCGAAGAAATGCTGCCGTTGTCTATGGTGGAGTCTAAATAGGTGGAGTAGGACTCGCTGACAGACATATTTCAGACTCAGGACTTGCATTATGCCTGGTACACGCTACACGCTGGAATTTACCAACTATCCCCGGTCATCTTTCACGGAGTGTGTGATGTCATCGGGTTATTCTTGTCCTATTTTTATTTCACTATTATTTGAGTCAGAACTGTGTCTGCTCATGTGCCAGCCGACATGTTGTTGTAGTCACCTAAAAGCGTCAGCAGATGGCAGGAGCTGCATTTGAAGCGCCATATGTAAACTATCAAGCTACTGTATCTTCCACAGGAAGTTCTGACAGATGTTTCAGAATAAAAGCCTATTTAGAAAATGGAGGGATTCTCTAGCCGAGGTTATAAGGGGCTTTTAATTTGAACCAAGTGTTGAGTTTGAAATGACGGTGCGATATGTTAACTTTACAACGACGGATTAAAAGTAAATACATAAAGACACAGAGGGATTAATAAATAATGAACCGTCTAAACCGTTTGTTTCAAATGAAGCTGGGAGCCTCTGCAGTTGTGGTGAGTAAAAGCCCCGCCGCTATTTGTTAATGTTATTACTTTATGTCCGACCGTGAGGATGTACCATTGTTTGCTAGCTTGATGCTAGTGACAGTAACGTTAACTCAGCGGGTTGACAAAGTGCCTCTGCTGTTTCACACCATCATTTCCCCCTTTTACTCTGTGTGGTAACATCCCTAGAGGAAATATTAAAAACGCTGGGGTGTTGTTGTCACACAGTTGTCTACGGCAGCAGATCGTTAAGTGTTTCTACTGGTCAAAGTGACGGCTGTGATGGGAGAACTGGATCTCAGTGAAGGGCAAGTGGTCCATATCTTTAATTTTGGAGACAAAAAAATGTAGGCTTAGCGCCCTCTGGTCCATTGCCCAATAGGAAATGTAGAATACTCAAAAGTACTTTAAAAGTGCTTGAGTTACTTTTCTAAGGGAGTAATGTAGGAAGTACTTTTAAAGTAACTGAGTTACTTTACTCAGGGAGTAACACAGTAAAGTAACTAGTTACTTTTTTAAAAAGTAACGCAGTAACATAATTTGATTACTTTTAAAGTAACACTTACCCAGCACTGACAGGGGGGAACCTGAGGATATGCATTATGCTTCTGTGATGATGCCATTCCAATGGCAGCCCCCTGTAACTGCAGTATAAGTGCAGTGCAAAGCTGCCGCGATGAGCTAGCCAGTGGGACACACACATGCACTAACATGCACACGCAGTTAGACCATCTACCACAACAATGAATAGATGGACTAGGACTACAACACACACAGAAAGAATTAGGGCTGTCAAAATTGCTCAAAAATGACGTTCGAATATTCCTTCTAAAAATAACTCATAGGTTCGAACCATTCAAATTGTGTTTTTGTTTCGCATTATGTCCACAAGAGGGCAAACTAATACAAGGAAACATACTTGTATATATATTAATACAAGGAAACATCTACATATCTACTTGTAGGTATTTTTATTTCAACATAAACATCTTTGAAAACATTTACATACCTACACATTAAAAAACATAAAACAGTTATCTATAACATTACGTTATAAACGACCGCTGACCTCTCGCTCACCCCCCCCCCCCCCCCCCCCCCCGACCCGTCACGCCAGGGCTACACCGCCCGCGGAAGCGCTGCGAATAGCCTTGAAGCGCCTTGAAGCGAAGCCAGTTTCCTTTCGGCGCCCATGTTAACCGATTGTGTCATCCACACCGTGGCCGGCTCGCGCCCTTCAGCGATCATTTCGGCGTCTGGTCTATTTTCTGTGCGAGTTGCGAGCAAATGAGTCAAGCAGTGCGTTCGGTGCAGCGGCCCAGGCCAACACCCACTCGCAAAGAGGACAGCTGCTGTGGTGTTTTTTTTTTTCTCCACAATCGAATATCAATTTTCACATTCGAAGGTCCATTTTTTTTTCAAATTAGAATTTAAATTCGAATTTAGAATATTCGTTGACAGCCCTAGAACGAATGTGACTTCATTCTCTGCTTAGGACACCATTCCTCCACCATATCTTTACACAGCAAATAGTGGTTTGCTGCTTTATTAATGCTCTGAATATCATATACAGTAGAGCTCTTTTAAGTTGGGTTTATGAGCTGTTAAAGATAGATTAGGGTTTCCAGGACCTCATACAGAACATTAGGGGGGATCCAAAGAAAGTAGTTTTCAGACTAATGAGATTAATTAAATTAATCTATGAGTGTCAGTAGATATGATTAACAAGAAAAGTCTATGAATTAGTTTGAGTTTGCTTTTGCATTTTACCAAAAACTTTTTTAAGTATTTCAGACAATCCTTTACTCTGCTCACACTATCCCAGTAAGATATTACACGAGGTAAACTTGTTCATATTTTCCCCAAAGTTTCAAAAATGTTTATTTCAGTTCAAAGGCTTTTATGTTCCTTACTGTGCAGAAAGACATTCACAGACTTCTAGTCACCAGTGAAGTATGAGAAATCCTGCACAGTGTGCTGCCTAACAGTTGTAACACTCCTTCAGTGTGAACAGTGTGTGTTGTGTGTGTGTGTGTGTGTGTGTGTGTGTGTGTGTGTGTGTGTGTGCGTGCGTTTGACAGACCTTGGGCTGCTCTCACATAAGTAAGGACGATGCCTCCTTTTTGAGACTAAAGGTACACTGGTTCTCTGACATGCTGTGACATGTGGAGACTGTTGCTGTGGGATTGATTCTGCTATCAGGAATGGACAGGACTTAATGATGCTCTGCGGCTGTCCTCTGGGCGCTCCGGGTGAGAGCTGGTGTCACAGGAAACTCGGCTGGATCTCCTTGGCTTTATCAGGGATGGCCACTGGGCCGCCGCTGGCTCATCTCTATCTCTGGATCTTCTCTGGTGCTGAGCGCCTCTGAGGCTTTCAACTCTTATCACAGTGAAATACATTAAAGAAAAGATTAATATGAGAGAGAACACTACAGCATGTTCTGCAAAGACTGAGTCGGGGATCTTCAGCCACATCCCAGTTGTCTGAAATGGTTGAGTGGCTGGAAATGTGGATGGTGGCCGAAACATATAGTTGAAAATTTGAAATATATACAGCGGATCATCATTGGTATTACTGAAACAGTCACACAGGGGCTTGAGTGTAGAACATTTAGGATAAAAGAAGTACCATGCAATACAGTCTAAAGGTCATAATATGTGGAACATTAAAGGGAGTCATTCTCTGGGGAGCATATATTTCCTCAGCAAATGTTCCCAGCAATCTGCCAACTGACCTATGGCTAAGTCCCGCCCTCAAAAGCGATGAGCCAATCACAGTGCGCATAGCCATTCCCATACACTCGGACATTCTCTGCCTGGACATTCATTGAAATGCATTACAGAAAGTCAGTTTTGTTCGATTTTATGAGCTTTTTCAGAGATTTGAGTTTTAAAAATGGTCAAACGGTGTGCATGGGGTGCATGCAACTCCGATACAAGGTATTCTGAGAGGCTGGGCGACGAGGTTTATTTTTTACACTTTAAACCACATCTCAACTGAGAAAAGTGTCTCCTTTGGATAAAGTTGTGTGGTAACGTTAGACCACAACATCAACTCAACGTGAACCCAACTCAGTCCTGCATCTTAACAGACTAAACAGACACGAGCATTTTCTGATCCATTGCCCCATAGACTGGAGGACTTCATTTGTTGGGACCTTACAAAATATAAATTTTCTAAGCTGCCAGCACTACAATACATTTTTGGGTAGGGTGAGGAAACTAAATTACTTAACTGAGATTTGGGAAATATCATAGAAGAAACCAAATTTTATTTCAAATGTCAAAGTCAGACACTTAGTAGGTCCAAATATCAACCTCCACCTGCAGGGGTTTTAGTGGCACTATCAAAATGTGAGCAATGTCATTATATGTTGGACCAGAAGAGGTTCCAAAAACATTAGCATAGGTCACACTACATTGACATGAGTCCCATATTTGTTTGGCTTTTGGTATCAGTCTCTTTAGCTGCAAAATGCTTCACTATGTTTACCAGCAACTTACTAAGACTAACATTTATGAGAGCGTTGAGGTTGAAGCAAACGGTTAGGTTAAAGGAAGTTTAAATAAAATCAGTGTTGGAAAAGCTACTTTAAAACTGTAGTGAGCTAAGCTACAAGTTAATCTACATTGAGTCACTACATTGAAGCTATCTCAGGGAAATGTATCAAGCTAAGCTATGAGAAAATGGCAAAAGTAGCTGCAACTTGCAAAGCCACTTTTATTTTTTGACTTTGTGTCAAATCTGTGTCATCTCAGTAATAAGAAAAACTGTCAGTCAAACAAATAGGCAGACAAAACAGTGTTCAGTTGAACTTTTTATTATAAAATGACAAATTTAAATTAAAACTTTCCTCTTTTTTCGAAAACTGCCTGACATTTGAACATGTCCTCCAATAACATGACATCATCAGTCAGCCTATTGCTCTCTGTCTTTATCTGTTCTCTTCCTATATATTTTTTAGTCAATAAAACCGTAATGAATGAAAGACAGTAAACAATAAAAATAACAGACCTAAATTAAAACTTTTCTTTTTTCGGGACATTAGAACATGAACATGTCCTGCAAATACCATGTGACATCAATATGTCTCCTCTCTTCCTACTTAATTCTTTTCTCTGTCTCTCTGGCTCTTTTCTCTGCCCTTGCTGTGTCTATTTCTCTAGTGTCCACTGCAAATCTAAATCTAAAGCTATCTAAATACACTTGTCTATGGGCTAGCCACATGAGAGACGGGTCAGGAAGTGCATTGTAGCCAGTCAGAGAGAGAGTAGGGCGGGTCCTACCAAGAAAAGCCAACAGCGAAGCAGTAAGCAGAATAAAATGAAGGCTTAGTGTGTGATGTGTGTCCCTAATCCACATACCTCGGTGTGGTGCTGGCGTCAGTCACATTAATTAACCTCAGTTTTATTATCCTTGCTTTTATCCAGACTTCGACAGAAAAAAAGACCGCTGTACTTAGGATATTTTCTTGGGAAAAGAGCTTGTAACTTTAGTGGACGCACTACGTGTTTAATTAATCAACTTTGCTACTGAAAAGCTATTGGACTCAGAGAGTAGTGACATTACCACCATGCTACTGAGAAATGTAGTATAGTTAGTAACATCGCTACTTGTAGTGACGCTACTGCTCAACACTGAATATAATTCAGACAAAAAAGATAACAGAACAGTAATACAGTTACTAAGCCTTTACAGCACACTACTTATGCCACACATTTATTAAATGGTAAGCTAAGTATTTTTAGAGCCTGGATCCTACTTTCCCATGTTTGTGTCTAAGTGACTAATGGAAACAACTATTTTTGGAACTGGTCCAACATTGAGTGAGAACACTGCAGCCGGCAGCAACAAATAAGCTGCAGTGTAATCACTAGGGGCATATTTGTCTTTTTTTTGGGTCGACTAAAAGGGCTTGTTTTTGCCACTGACATATTCAGATTAACATTATAAATGTCTGATAACGTATGGAAATGTTTTCTAAAGATATAAATAATTTGTCTGTAGGTGTTAGATCCTTATGCCTAATTAGACACAGCCCAGAAATCACAGTCGCCAATCCCACCAGACTCCATTTAACAAAACAGTAATTTAAGCATGTAGAGAGATAGAATATTTTTACATCTACGGGGTGAATTAAGGGTTTATTTCAACCAAACCAGAGTTGGTGATTGTTTGAACAGTGTAAAAAGTTTCATTTTGTTTCTGTCAACTTTGAATGAATTTTGTTTTATGATGATTAAATTACTGTTAATTTAAATGGAGTTTGGGTGGATTGGCAACAGCAAATTTTTCTGCTTATACAAAAAGGATCCTACTCTTAACAAAAGGTCTGTCTCTGTAGCAATCCTCTATATATGTAGTCAGACACTTAGAATAACAATCAGAGTGGCAAACCAACTTTATGCGGACGGAAACTGATGGTGCATAAATGCCCCGGATGGTTACATTGCAGCCTGTTTTGGGGCTGCTGGCTGCAACTACCTCACTCAATACTGGACCAGTTTTGAAAGTTGATGTTCCCATTAGTCACCTAGACACAAAAACATGGGGAAAAGGGTCAAGGTTGAAAACTATAAGCTTACCTTTTAAAGGAAATAAAAGTGAGTAGTTGAAAAGATATGACATTACATTTTTTGCACCACCATTGGCAAGTCAAACACTGTAAGAATATATACATGTTGACTGGTCCAATTCCTCCTCCTGTGTCGCTTTCATCCATTCACCTTGAGTGGTGCAACATTTTCCCAGCATTTATTCTCATCATTTATTCCAGACAAGGTCAGTTAAGTGGAGATGCACTCTCATTAATTATCTCTATAAATGATGCATGAGAAGAGTTCAATCAATCTTAATTTCACACCACAGGGTCTTAGGAAAAGATGGGAAAAAAAATCAAACATCAAAAGCAGCCATTATACACATCATTGTAAATATTGCACGGACTACATAACACATACAACACACAAAACATGCAAAATACATGGCACATTAAAACAGCATAGTTAAAAACTCATTAGCTTCACACATTGTTGAAATATACCACATATGCCACAGCTTTTGGCGGGATTGAACAGTTGATCAATTGAGCTGTTCTTTATAAATCCTGAAAAATTCCAATTTTATTTTTGTAACATGGTGTAGGAATGCAACCCTGTGTGCAGACAGAAAAGTCAGCTTGAATGGCAGTCATATTGTAAGTCACAATCAATTATGTATTTGTTGCTTTACAACAATAACACAACAACAGGGTAGTATATATTGCATTGTACCTATAAGAAATTAAAGCACCAACAACAGGGCTTCATTCAGGATGAGATGCTATCACACAAATCTGCATGTTGTAGTGCAAACTACATGTTGCATGTGAGAGTATTATCCCAGTGTGTAGCTGGCCGTGGCCTCTAACACAGTTTATGGTGGTCTGACAGCAAAGCCAGCAAGCAATGAGAGCAGAGATCCAAAAGGAATACCAAGTGAAGAAGTCCTGAATCATCATTCAAAATGCTAGACTCAAACTTTTTTTTTTAGCAAACATGGCTAAAATGTGTTGTGACGTTTCAGGGGCAGAGGGGCATTTGGAAGCCTTAAGCAAAATGAAAATTTAGGAAGTCCCCCCTGTTTTTAAACCAGCTGTGGCTATACAAACTACTGTTATGGATAGAACTCTGTATTACCTGTGGTATTTGCTGATAACAGAAACATTAGGAGAAATGTATTTCCTAAAAATATTTAATTGTTCTATAACTTTTACTTGGCAGCACCAGATACAAAGCTTTTAATTGCCTGAAACTGTTTTGTTTTTATGTCGTAGGTCGCAGAGGATGCAGTGCAAGTCCAAAGTAGGCTTGAAATGAAGTGTAAGCATTGATTAACTTCACAGGGGCAATGGAGGTAGAAAATGTGTGCTCAAACAGCATACAGAATACTGCCTTTTAACTTTTGAAACAATGAACAAAAAAGTTTGAAAAAGGATTCTTGAATTCTGTGAAAGCATGATGTCGTACCTCGTGGCAAGAAACCCCTTTCACAGAAGACATTTTGACAGATAATAGCGGGAAAAGCACAACTATACATATTCTACAATAAGTCGAAATGCCTGCTCCGAAAAAGGCCTATAGACATAAGGTGTAGCAGCCCATTCTCATTTCTCCCTTCCTCTGTGTGTGATATTGATGCCTTTAGAGTCTCTATGAGACACATTGAGGCTTTAAAGTAACTCAATTGTAAACCTTTCCATTGCAATATTTGACACCAAGGGGCACTGACCACTGGGGTACTGGGACGATTGCTCTGAGACAACAAGGGAGGGCACTTCCCCTAAAATTTCAAAGAAGAAATGGTCAAATATGCACTATTGAATTTACATTAAAATAAGAATTTACATTGCATTAAACGTGTGCTAGGATGCGTTTAACATCATGACTATAATGTTCAAACGTCAGCTGTTTATTACCAGTTTTCAAACGTGACCTTCCTGTCATAAGCCCCTTTTACACTGACAGATTTTCCGCGAATGTTGGGCCGTTTTGCCGGCCAGCTGCGAGCATTTATACACACAAAGGTGGAATGGCGAGTTGATCTGAGGCGCCCAATTTTCCGCCTTGTAGGGTAGTCATATTGGCGGAACCCTTTTAGTTTAAACAGACCGAGGTGGCCTTCTGCAATGGGAGGGACTGTGGGACTTGTGGGAGGAGCTGTTGATGACGCTGCACATGCGAGCCATTGGCGGTGGACAAACAGGAAACAGCTGATAGCAGGAATTAACGAGCAGCTAGTAGCAAGAGGGAAACACAAACCTGACAGACACTGTAAAGATGAGCAACTGGGGAGACAAGGAATTGCGCGCCCTCCTTGCCATCACAAATGAAGAGGCCATTAACCGTCAAGTGACGGGAACGGTGAAGAACGGGCCAACTTACAAGAGAATTGCCCCTGACTATCACTGCCTGACTCGCCACGGCTTCCCTCCAACGTCACTGTTTACGTCACATACTGAGCCACACGTTTTGTTACTTGCTCACGTCCCATTGCCCCGAGAAAGGCACATTCTGTTTAAACAAAAGTAGGTATGATTTTGTTTTTATACTGCCAATGCTGAAAAAAGACTGATTGGACTAACCCTAACCCTAACCTTACAATTCCTATCTAAAAAGGGCTATACATTCTAGTGTAGCACAGTGGACATGGAGCCTCCAAGCATTCCGATGAGACAGCGCTGAGCAGGTTTTTTTCATGCAGCAAAGCGAGACACTCATTGGATAACTGCGACAAAATCTTCACTTCCAGGGAGGCTCAGCTTCCATGGGACCTAATGGAGCGGTAGGCGGGAGAGGACGCTCGGTGTATGCATGATGATTGGAGGAATTGTCTAAAAGGCGGAACCCCTTTGTGACTGACAGCACTTTGGAAATACACACCGGCATCATCGCATTTCAAGCTCAGTCCCATGCGGATATTTGCGAGTGGAGTCTTCTGACAGAGTGCCGTCTGGAGTTCCTTATTTCCATAAGCGATATAGCTCATTTTCACCGTTTGTACAGTACACACACAACACACTGTAAATAAAGACATAAACGTTGCGTTATTGAGTTTGTACCCTGTTTAGTGTTGTTAGTTTTTTGTTCGTTGAATCACAAAGCTATAGTTGTGTTGTGTGTGTGTGCAGTTGGTATGACAGGGTCACAGACCATTTTCTGCAAAAGGAACGAAGGGCAGAATTCATATATAAATAAATGTGTGTTTCAGTAATATTTGAGAATGTTCAGAAAATGTTGCTATATGGCACTGCTTGTTACCTGGGCCAGTGTTAAGGTGCTGCTCCTTTCAGGGAAACTTATTTTGAGAGAAAATCAGTTCTGGTGGTGTAGACACAGTTCAGGTGTTTAAGCCCATCTGAATATCTTTGAGGTGTGTTTTGCTGTGGTTCTATGGCTCAAGTGTGGTTGAAAAACGGCTTCAATTAAATGTTCCTTTTATAAGTTATAAGTTACTGCCTCGCTACAATGACAAATGTTATGATGTAAACTTAAAGTGAGCTTCCCCTGTTTGAAAGACCAGCAGCCGACACTGCAACTGATGTAGTATGAAGAGGGCATGAAGCGGGAGGAGAAGGCTCAAACAAAATTGGACTTTCACCAAGAAGACTGCAGTTTATGTCCTGTGTGAAATCAAATGTCAATGTTGTTTTAATGTCACATTATGCAATTTCAGGCTGTTTTCATGCACTGTCTGTTGGTATACCAACAAAAAATGCACCTCAATTCTTATTTAACCCAAGTAATCATAAACCAGTCATTTTTGTCTAACTCATGCAATTGGGAAGGCTGCGATCATGTGATCAATGCACTGACAGGAGTAAAGACAGAAAGTAGTGAAGTAGTTGCATAAGGAGGCAGATTGGGGTGATGGATAGGTTACAAAACACAAGACTTTTCACCCCAGGAGGCAGGATGTTCCCCCTTGAGACCGGTGTTCAGAACTGTGTGAAACCAAATGAACTTTGAGTTATTTTAAGGTTAGTCATCACCATGTTTTTTCTCTTTAAATCTATGTAACTTAATTTGCTTACACCAAAAGATGCCAAGCCATGTTTCTTTTCCTAAACCTAGCGTAAGTTACTTTTCAGTAAGTACGCCACGTTACTTGTGTGGTGCTACTTTGTTAGATATTATACGAACTGTTGTACGACGATATTAGACAAATTACGTATAGTCGTTGCAAACTGACGTCATGTATTTATAGTACATTACATAAAAAACTTACTTACTTTAACCCACAAACCAAAACATGAGCTTTTTTCTAAACCTAACCAAGCAGTTTTGTTGCCTAAACCTAAACTTTCTGTTACACAACATTAACCATGTGTTACAATGTGGCTCAGCCAGGCCTCCAGGAGAGCAGCTCAGCCTTGCAGCCAGTTTTTCCCAGTGGCCACTTGCAGTATTACAGCCTGCAGCCCAAATGCATTTTCCCCGTAGGCCACGTATACAAGTATATAGACATCTGTAAATTGTTGACAGCTCATCATAAGGTAAAGGTAAAGTAAAGTTCCACTGATTGTCACACACCTGAATGTGTGAAATTTGTTCTCCGCATTTGACCCATCCCTTGAGGGAGCGGTGAGCAGCAGCGGTGCCGCGCTCGGGAATCATGTGGTGATCTAACCCCCCAATTCCAAACCCTGATGCTGAGTGCCAAGCAGGGAGGCAATGGGTCCCATTTTTATAGTCTTTGGTATGACCCGGCCGGGGATCGAACCCACGACCTCCCAGTCTCAGGGCGGACACTCTACTACAAGGCCACTGAGCTGCAAACCACATCAATTATAAATCTTTTTAATCTGAGTTTTCGAGCCATGGTGGTTTTATATATGTAAAACTTTCCTCAAGCTTAGAAAAGTTATTTAAATGTCTGTGACATAATCACAATCTAAAGTCAATAAACTGAGCAGGAACTTGTGGGCCAGTGGGAGAAACACTACTGCACATATTCATATTCATATTCACATAACCCAGAAGCTAGAAAACTTTTTTGCTGTATATGTGCCAATCAAGCAACTCCATTAGAATAAATAGGTGCCATCTGTGTCTGGTATGTAGTTATTATTAAAATCTTTGATTCCAGCTGTCCATCACAGAGACGCTAAAGGGTGCCCTGTGCATTGCATTGAGATGCAGAGACAGACAATGTGTCAGTATTTGATGATGTGGGAGTAGAGCCTGGTCTTAGTCCCAAGTTGTCGAAATCAGGCACTTGGACAGTGACTTGCGCCGTCAAAAAAACCATTATACATGGCATTATACACGTCCGGTTGCAGTTATAGTTTAACGATGTCCAGCGGAGTTGGGGGAAATGCAGCGGGACAAGGATCAAAGTTAAGGCCTAGTGGGGGCAGGTGGATCCAACAACCATTGACTTTCGCCCGTGAGAGCAGTGTTTGCTTCCCCTACGATTCTAAAGCCAAACCCTGTTCTTTTTTCCTAAACCTAACCACTTCCTTTTGCTGCCTAAAGCTAACCACATGTTTTATTGCCTAAAGCTAACCACATGTTTTTATTGCCTAAACCCAACCATGTGTGTTTGTTGTTGAAGGAAAAAAAAACTTCAATTTGCAGTGTTTTGCCGACATAGTGCATTTATTTTGAAAGAGACTCTATGTAAACATTTAATTTCCTTTGAAAACGGAAGTGTATCTTGAAAGAAGAGTACTTGACACGGTGTCCCAGAACATCAACAACCAATGCACCCAGGGTACCTTGCACGTTGTATGTGGATGTGGAAAGTCCATGACCAAAACGTCAATATGTGACGAGGTCGGAGTGAGAATGTGTTACGCTGGAATTCCACTGGATGCGTGTCCTTTGCGGAACGGCAGCACTGGTTATCTGCTGTGTGCTCCGCTGTCCGTCAACACCCACAAGCTGCGTTTGCTGTGCGGAACGGTGCAGCTCCGCTGGACAGCGGGAATCAAAAGGACCCACGAGATCTCGCAAATTCACGCATTGTCGCGCAATATAACAAGATGTAGTTTCTATAAACAGAACCACAAAACCAGAGGAGTAGTAGGAAGACATCTCGGTGCACCTCCATGATTAAAATCTCCTCGTCCATGGTGTCAACGGGGTGAAATGACGTCTGAAAACCTCTGACCTGTTGACTTCAGGCCTGCCTCTGAAATGTATCGGCTCCACTGCCGTTCCGGGGTGCAGACGCAACCAACACGCATCTGGTGGAATTTGGGGGGTAGGGAGTCAGAATGGGTTGGCTGTAGACATGCATCATACACTGTCAGCTACAATACGAGAAACAAAGTGCTGGCATCCCATAGAAAAATAACAAGCTTGAACTTTGCTTTTGCTTGTGTGTCATACTGAAACACATATTTCACAAACAGATTTTGCTGGCCTTGTTTTGTTTTCAAATCCTGCATAGATGGCCATACTGCATATTATTAGATATTCTTATTTTTATTTTGTGCAGTCCCATGAGGCTGCTGTGGCCTGAAGCATTAAAGTTTTGTACATTTGCCTAATGGTAATATCACCTCTGGCAATGCCTGTTATAGCACTATTGTTGGGCAGCTAAAAGTGTGTGTCAACTTGTGGATGTCAGTGGTTCTGTCTTGAAAGGGTGTCCTGCTTGTTCCAAAACAGATTATGGGCTTCAAAGTGAGTCTGAACAGCCACAGCTGGCTAAGTCATTGTTGAGTCACTGGTATTGATCATGTCCCTATCAACCATGTTAAATAAGATGTGGTCATTTTTATGCTATAGGGTAGAGAAGACATAAATAATCAAACCGAGTTGGCTATGCTCTTAAGTAACTACTTTTTTTTTCTTTTTTTTTTTAATCTGAGGCTCAACAGTAGACAGAAATGGAAGAACCATGCTCTGCCACTGTTTGTCCATCACTCCAGAGAATACATTCAGTCTTCACAACAAGCATGATGGAGGGTTACATTGCTAGAAAGAGTAAAATGATTCCAGTCTCTGGCTTCTCATTCGCTCGACACAGCTGCTTGTATTCCTGTGGGGAACCTCAATAATCCCTGTTGGACTCGCAGTCACACAGCGACATGCTACTGGGAGTCAGCATGCTACACAGCTTTGACCTTGCTAATAATGACATATACTGTACACACTGCTCAGCACTGATGAATGGGTGATGTCAGGGCTGTGTTCTCCTGTCCAGCTCCACATCTCGCTGTGTTCCTTGGTCATGTGCATGTCCTCATGAATAAATTGTGACTTTGCATCCTGTGCACAGAGTGGCTTTTCTTGTTACCGTGGAGGAGGCTAAAAATTTCATGACTTCTGAATTATTCACGCCAACGTTAGATGACAAAAAACAGCAACATCCTGAAAAATATAATCTATTAGAGGAGGAAGATGAGTGGATTAGTGGTGGGATATGAAGGGATATGAAAATGTTAGAATTATCATAATTTGCTCTGTGGGCCGAGTGTCGGAGGACTCTTCTGTAATTGGCTTTCACGCTAAAACACTGGATGATAGATGGTTAAAATATAGTCACTGCTTCCTTCTGTGGTTACAATAGGTCTGTATTCCACCTCTCTGACAGAAGTGGAAGATTCTAGACTGAAAAGAAAAGTCATAGGAAACACTAAATTAATAGATTGCTAGGGCATTTACGACTGCTGCATTTTGGTGGTCATCAACTACTCCAAAAAAGTAGTTGAGTAGCTTAAGAATCACAAGAGATATTTCATATTTTTCACCCTATAATGCTGATCAACTTTTGTCAAAAAGGTCTCGAATACAGCCCATAAAGGGTTAACTAATGTGGGCGGGACTCACGTCTGAAGATGAAATAGCAGAGTCCTTGATTGGCTCTGAGAGGTTTACAAATGAGCAGCTATTTCTTTGGACTAAAGCCCCAAATGGCTTGTGTGAGCTGGAGGTACTTTGACTGCAGTAACAACATGACTGCTTTCTTGCAGGGATAGCGGGGGTCTTTCGTTCTCTGAATAACATAAATTCTGTTTATTTAAAGGTCCAGTGCGCAAGATATGGGGGGATTTAGTGGCATCTAGTGGTGAGGATTGGTCTGTAACCATTGTGACCACACGGAGTGTATATGCAATTGCGTTTTCAATCCGCATAGAACTGTTGGGTGGAAATACATAATTAGATGTGACTGTTCCACACCAGCAAGGCAGCAGCTCGCCCTGACCTGATGCTGAAGCTGTCGGGCGTACATGGTGGTCTGTCACTCATCTGATTAGGGATGCACCGAAATGAAAATCTGTGGCCGAAGCCGAAGCCGAATATTATTAAACGCTTGGCCGAATACCGAGTACTGAATATCGTTTTTTAGTTTTTCATAAGTTTTTGCAGGTGAACCCCCTCCAGATTACTGTTGTCACGGTACCAAAATTGGGACCCACGGTACGATACCAGTGAAAGTATCACAGTTCTGAGTAGTATCACGATACCACAGCGAAAATGAGGCAGATGTGCCTTTTGTCATTTATGAAAAGATAAATCACTTTTCTATTATAGGCTACATCAATGATATTTCAATGGAATAAATTACTTATTGACTTATTCATACTTCAAAAACAGCATCAATGAGTTGAGATGAACATAGGGGGGGATCAAAATAAAATAAATAAATTAAATAAGAATCAACCAGCCACCCTCCTCCCCTTCATAAGTAAAGAACAGTCCCTAAAGTGCGGTGGGGTTTGTGGGCCGTGAACGGCTGGTTTATCCTCTGACACATCACATACCTGTGTTCGGCTGGCTCAGCTGTTCAGGTACTTTTGGGGAGTCATGACGCCAAAAAGAGGATATTATTGGAGCCGACTTCTCCTCGCCGGTAAGCCAATGGCCGCCGTATTTGACAGGAATACATTAACGTTACTGTCTGTGTCCGTGACCCCCGTTCAACCCACAATCGGTGGGATTCGCCTTTCGTTTCTGCTGGTGGTTGAAATCTGTAGGCTGCTCGCACAGCGTGCTGAATGATTTAAGCCTATTTTGCTCGCTCAAAACTATTTTTAGTCGCAAATGCGAGTGCAGTGATGGACGGATCGCCGCCACACTGCCGACATTTTAATCCGCCCGTCACGGCACGCTGTTTGATTGCATTATCAAAACCGCGCCACTATTATTTGGCGTTGTTTTTAACTTATTCCACCAAATACCGAATGTGTGTTTTTTTTGCAATATTCGGCCGAATATATTCGGTTACTGAATATTCGGTGCATCCCTACATCTGATGCTGACACTTGATGTTTCCCTTATCAGTGATGCATTCTTTCTGTTGATCATTCAGTGCTTTTACATGCACAGTTAAGTCGAGCTGCGGTTATAGCTCAACTAGGCCATTTGATTGGACTGCTGTCCTTATCCCAGTATACAAGCACAGGAGGGGAATCAATTTATCAAGTATGTCCGACTCTGCTACGATAGGTGGCGATATGCCCCCGTTCAGCTTGTTAGCATTGGACCTTTTTCCGGTTGACTTATGTCACAGACAACAAACAACTGACAAATAAGTTAGCTATGGTTAGCTAGCAGAAAACTGGTATCATGGTGGAAAACTTTACAGCTCTGTACACGTCATCCATCCAAAATGCATTGCTCTGGATGTAGATTCTTCTGTTACGCATTTAATGCTATTCGGCCTCCAGGTCAAAGCCTGGGGTGGAAACTGTGGAGCATACTGCCAGTTGCATTATCTGGATGTGTTAGTCCAACATTGAGAAGTTCGATTTAGTGCGATTTCAGTCGGAGTAACATGTTCAGTCGTATCTTAAAAAGTCCGGTTTTAGTTGGACTAACACAATAAATCAGTTTTCTCTAATGTCATGTAAATGTACTGACTGTCTTTACAATCACTTCGGTCTGTTTCATCCTTGTGGACTTCGCTGTTATCTTCTAAATCTCCTTGACTTGCTCTGACATTATAACAAATAAAACAATGGACCAGTAAAGAGTTGTTTTTTTTTTTAAATTTCCTTATGCCAACATTGAATCTGAAAATGCAGACTATGGGCTCTAGTTTCGCAGACCGGGCGAGGCAGGGGTGCAGCGCACCTGCGCTTCGCTAACTGGGTGTGGCCACGCAGATTTTGCAAGTTTGGCACACCGTGCGCCTGGCGCAGCTACTCCTCTTTCCCACCTCCGTCCCTCCTACCTGCGCAAGTCGGAAAGAGGGAGGAGAGAAGGCATGGAGTGGGTTTTACACACATCACACCAATCAAATGAGCCCCTCTCCTCGCCCTTAAATGCGCCACGCGAAGGCTTAATGAGAGTTTCGCCATGGCAGAAGTGAGCAGCAGCGTCAGACAGCCAAACTTCTCCCAGGAGGAAACTTATGTTTCGGTCCGGGAGGTCCAAGCTCGCAGTGTCTGAATATACAGAACTGCACGCAGACCTCCACGGGCTGATGATGCAAAGGTAGCCTGGGAGGAGGTCACCACAATCGTAAATCAATGTTACGTTTCTCTCATGTGCGCGCGCTCTCTCTTTCTCTCTCGCAGTCTCACTCTGTTTCTTTTCTTTTGACTTTTCTAAGATGACAGATGCTGAATATATACTCCCTATCTGATGCTGTGGCTGTTTGTGGTTGGCTGAGAGGGATGTGAACTCATTAGTTTGCAGCTGTGTGTTGGGTTTCCATTACGCGTGCCACACGTGCCAAACGGTGCCAATCCCATTTGATCTGACTTCAGATGTGACGGGACAGTCGATATAGAGATACATTTATGTGCTGATTGCAGATAGTTGCATTGAATAGTGGTTTTTGGGGTATTTATTGCATCGTTAATGTGCCTGATATTCTGGAAACCTGCCTGTGAGGTTTTGGTGACGTGTGCGCACTGTCTGCCGGTCAGCCAAACTTCGGCTTACACCGGCTGCGCTCCGCCTGCGCTCCGCCTGCGCTGACAGTAGACCTGGTTTCAGCTGGCGAGCTTTTAGCGCACCTTCGGTGAAGCCTTTTGGCACGAAACTGTCACTGTGCCAAGCTGGATCTGTCGACACCTCCCCCTGCTGCGCCGCCACGCCCATCTCAGTGCACCTCGGTCTGCCAAACTACCAAACTGAGCGCACCTCGGGTTGCGCTGCTTGAAACTAGCTCTGCGCGGGGTTTGCCACCCTGCGCTGCGCCGGGAAACTAGAGCCCAGTGTCTGAAGGTCAACTGCTTCTGCATTGTCATGCATAGTCTTCATGCTTCATGGAAACATGACCCCTTCAGTAGCTGACTAATCCCATGATCACACCAACAGAGTCCAGCTTTTATGATACACTGGGTGTACCATTCTAAAATACATTGTTAATTTTTCTAAGAGTGTAGATGCCCGAAGCACCTCAACTGACTACTTTCAATACGAAGAAGCAGCAGTTCTTCTCTGAGCTACTTTCAAATTTGTGACCTCCTCGCTCTTTCCCTGAGGATGAGCCCAGCCATCGTATGTTGGAATTAAATTTTGCCTTGTATCCTCAATCACATTTTTTCCCATTCACTACCCAAAGCTCATGGCCACAGGTGAGGGTTAGGACAAAGACTGAATAGTAAAACCATGGCTTTGCCTGGAGTCAGCTCCCTCTTCACCAAAGCTGGCATTCTGGTCAACACTGCACCAATTCACCTGTTCCCTGATCAATCTTATTCTTACTGACACTCTGAGATCCTCCGACTTCTTTAGAAACATACTTTAGTAATTTACTTATCCTACTCATCAAATCAGTTTGGAAGAACCTCCTGGATAGTCAGTGCCTTGTTGATTGTTTTTCATTAAATAAGCAAGCAAACTGCATCATATCCATCTTATCTAAGGGGGGTGACACTGACTCAACCAGATTTAATAAAAGACTAAAATTGGCCCCAAATAACACTCAGGGACAGTGTGAACACTCTCCCCAGCCGACGTGGCTATTTGTCTAACTGTAGGAGGAATAATTGAGTTTAAGCATTAGGCTGAGCAGTGGGAGACAGTGTAATGTGTAACAGGATAAAGGAGGAGGGAGAGTTTGTTCCCTGTGGGCTGAGTCTCCAGACTCTTCCACCCCTCAAGCCACCATTTTGATGAAATTAACAATCCTCTTCACCCGTCTTGCCCTCCATCCTCCAGCTCTCTCTGTCCTAAAGAGATTAGACCACTTCAGGAACATTATTCAGATTGTTTATCACTCTCAGCTTCAATTGAAATGAAGAGGATTCTGTTACACTCAGGGCCTCTGCAGAAATCTGGATCACACTATTTCTCTGCCTCACATCTTGCCTCAGTGTCATTAGCTCCTGTTTTGCCAAGTTAGTAATGTTTGATTTGTAACTCAGTAAAGTATATTTATGGTGGGGATTTTTATGCATTAAATATAGACTGCAGTTTCATCTAAACCATAGAAATGAACACATACATTCCAAATGCATGACTTGTAACACTTAAATACAATGGCATGAGCCTAAAGAAGATTTCAATATGTTTCAGACTATTTTCTGTAACTAGACACAATGTTTCTCAGAATATGTATGCAAGTGAATCCAACCTGGTCTCATTCCGAAGTCGTTGAATATGTCACGTCTCGATTGGGCTGGACCCAAATGCAGCAGACGGACAAGGTCAGGTAAGTTTACAGTGTTTATTGAGTCAAAGGGGGGTATTAGCTGGCAGGCGATGATGGCGGAGTACAGGACAGAGGGGGTCTGGTGTGGCGTGGCTGGCAGCAGGAGATCATGGACAGAAACAATTATTAGTTCCAGCGGGAAAAAACAAAAGCAGGCAGAGGCTAAGCTGGGCACAAAACAGAAAACTAGGAGCTAGACGTACTACCGTAAACGGCAACGATCCGGCGGAGACTG
Source organism: Epinephelus lanceolatus (assembly GCF_041903045.1). NCBI lineage: Eukaryota > Metazoa > Chordata > Actinopteri > Perciformes > Serranidae > Epinephelus > Epinephelus lanceolatus. The sequence continues at coordinate 38,398,045 of NC_135743.1, forward strand.
ATTGTTGCTGCGGGATACTTGAAGGTGAGGATGATGGCTTGATAGCAGACCGGTGTGTTGATTACTGCTGGGCGGCCGGTGTGTTGATTGAGAGAAGAGAGGGGAGGGAGAGAACAGGTAGAGAGACAAGAACAAAAACACACCAGCCATACACCCACTCACTCAAATGACTGAAAAAAAAAACAAAAGCACACACACACACACACACACAGCATCACGGAGGACGGGTCGTGACAGAATAGCGGCGGTTGGGTAGTGACTTCCAGTGCCCCACACTGACAAAAAATCTGTTCTCTCAAATCACGTGATACGTGGCTGGTTGCTGTTATTGTTTAACGGCACCCCGTGACGTCGGGGGGGAAACACGGCCGGATGAAAACTCAAGTTAAGGGAGCAAAAAGTTTCAGTAGGGTGGGTGGCAGGCGTGGAGGACAGGTCCAACGACCTTCACCCGGGAGGCCAGTGTTCACTTCCTGTACGAATGTAAAGCCAAACCCTGTTATTTCTGTCCAAACCTAACCATATGTGTTTGTTGTTGACAAAAAATGTCAATTGGTGGTGTTGTACCAAGATACTGCTTTTATTTTGAAAGAGACTGTATGCAAACTGTACATTTTCTGTAAAAACTGAAGTGTATTTTGAAAACACAAGATGCATGTAACAGGCTTAAGTTTACATGGCATCCAAGAACGTCAACAACCAACGCACCCAGGGTGCCCTGCACGTCATATGTCGACATGGACAGCCCATGACCAAGCTTCAATATGTGATGAGATCGAAGTGAGAATGTATTGGTAAATCAGTAAGATCAGCTGATCTCGCTGCTCCTCAGCCCCATCTAAAAGTTATTCTGAAACCAGTTAAAAGGTACTGTATGTACATTTTTACATTTATTAATTGTTTTTTTTTATTGCCAATGGGCGAACATAACTTTAAAACTTACACAACTTACAAAGTGAGACCTTTCCAAACTCCATTGCCTATAACAGCTTGTGGACCGATTTCTGTGTAAAGGACTGGTTGGTTTCTGTGGGAAAATCCAAAGGATGTGACATTTATTTGCGTTCCTGAGTGCCTTGCCTCTCTTCAGCTCCGTAACAGCACTAACAGTGTGTAACACTAGTAAAAATTAACTAAGAAATGAGTTCCCTGACATAAACGAACAAACCAGCACCCACCAGACATGTGTTGCTGTTACATTTTGCAGCCTGGATACAGACCTTTACTTACAAGGGTTTCCCACATATTCATTTATTTGTGGCAGCCCGCCACCATTAAAAGACCTGCCACCACAAATAGATTTTCTATTTTTGGAGTGTAACTGTTCACTAGGAGCGCTATTGGAATAAAGGCTATGTACGTGTGAAAGTGAAACTTAACTCTACATTCTACTGGGTCTAAAAGTTTGTGTTCACTTGCAGCAGCTGCTCCTCTATGATCTGATCTGCTCCGATCAATTATCCATCCCAGGAGTCTCAAAGTGCTGCTGAGAAAAAACAGAACTCATACAGAGCTCTGCCTGCATTGCGTTTGTGGACCCACAAAACCATCCAGATTTAGAGAGGTGAAACAGAATGATATAGAAACACACAGGCATTTAAAAGAAAAAAAGTAGCTCAGTCTGTGGGAATTTGACTTGGGAACCAGAGGGTCACCGTTTCAAGTCCCCACACAGACTAAGGCCAGTTCGCCTCATAGGCACTGCAAAGATTCCCTTGAGCAATGCACTGAACCCCCTGAACTGCTTCAGGGGCATGGCACTATGGCTGACCCTGCATTACCCTTTAACTGCATGTATGCAGTGTGTAAAAAGAGGAGTATGTGGAAGCTACATTTCAACTGCCAGTTTGCCTGTGGATGGATGAGGAATAAAATGATAAAAACTCTAAACTGATTAAACATAATAAAATGCCCTCTACGGTGGCCCTCCAGTGAATGAAACTTGAGCCAGGGTGCCCCTCTACTGAAGAAAATGTGTTGCAGCACCAGTTCTGTATTGTGCTGGTGCCATTTTTATTTTTGCCCCTCTCCCGCAAAACACATGAGTCTGCCGCTAGGGTTGGATATTCTTTGGGCTTTTTCCAAGACCAATGCCAAAATGATACTCTAAAAAAATGGTACCATTGCCTAAACAATGCCTGAACCAATACTTTTTTCAAAATAAAGCACAAAATGAGAGTCAGTAGCATTTTTTGCAAAGGCAAATTTCAACTTGAAATTGAATATATTTCCTCATAACAGTTTAAAGTACACTTAGATGCACTTGAATATAAATACAAATTAATACGCTATTTACAAATTCACAATACAAATTCACATAATGAATAAAACTTAACCCAACTACAATAATGTAACACAAAATCACAGTTGAATTAATATACAACAGTAAAATAAATGTCGAGATAGGATCAATAATTGTCTTCCTAATTCAGGATGGACTCATCAGCCATACATTTGTCCGTTATCTGTTTAGGAGGGACTGAGACTGTCATGACAGTGAGAAGAGCTGGTCCACCTCAGATCAGTTTCCAATGTGAAATTAACTTCAGGGCTAACCTCTTTCCCTTTAATCAGCACATGGTAAGCAAAACACGTGAGCTCAGCTTGGGTCTCGAGGAGTTGTAGCATTTATTCACTGACTGAGCAGGTTTAGACACCTCCTGCAGAATGTTCTGCCACAGTCTTCTCCATCATGCAGATCGTGTAGTCTGGGTCTGTTCCAACACTTACCTCAATAAACCATGTGCACCTTGTGTCAGCAATTCCTGACCTTTTTGGCCTCATCAACCCGGGTGGTCAAAGGAGCTGTATGGGTTGCTGTTTTTGTGTAAAAGAATAAAGCTGATCACAAAAGCATGCCACTGAAACTGACCTGTGGGCTTCAGTCTTATACTCTCGGATATCAGTAGACATGAACAGTAAACATAGGCAGCCCAGACAAATTTGGACAGACAGACAAAATAATGTGTTGATGAAAAGACACCTGGTAAGAGTGAGACCTAAAGATGTTCTCAGGTACAACTGCCTGGACAGTTACAGGTAACTGAACTTCTTTTCTCTCCAGCTGTGGGATCCATTTGCAAATGTTAACCTTAAAAATGGCAATAAAGCTCTATACACTCGAAGACAAGTTCACGCGAGTGAATTCATCTTTAAACTGCCACCACAATCTAATGTGATTTTTTTCTTCATTATTTACCCAATCTTTTAAGTATATCTACAATTTCTCAACTGAATTACTGTAAAATATGTGACTGGTAAGTTTAGGACTAAAAAGCAGCACAGATGACAGGCAAGACATTTTATAATGAACTTTAATGCACCGCTTAGATATTGGGCTCTAGTTTCGCAGACCAGGCAAGGCGGGGGCACAGCACACCAGGCGGATTTTGCAAGTTTGGCACACCGTGCACCTGGCGCAGCTACTCCTCTTTCCCACCTCCGTCCCTCCTACCTGCGCAAGTCGGAAAGAGGGAGGAGAGAAGGTGTGGAGTGGGTTTTGCACACATCACACCAATCAAATGAGCCCCTCTCCTCGCCCTTAAATGTGCTGCGTGAAGGCATAATGAGAGTTTACTCAGTTCGCCATGGCAGAAGAGAGCAGCAGCGTCAACTTCTCCCAGGAGGAAACTGATGCTTTGGTCCGAGAGGTCCAAGCTCGCAGTGTCCGCATATACGGAACTGGTTCTTGCCATAATATGAATTTTAACAGTTGTCCAATAGGGCTGTCGTGGAAGTGGAAACCATTTCAGGTGACTACCTCTTGAAGCTCATGGAGAGAATGCCAAGAGTGTGCAAAGCAGTAATCAGAGCAAAGGGTGGCTATTTTGAAGAAACTAGAATATAAAACATGTTTTCAGTTATTTCACCTTTTTTTGTTAAGTACATAACTCCACATGTGTTCATTCATAGTTTTGATGCCTTCAGTCAGAATCTACAATGTAAATAGTCATGAAAATAAAGAAAATGCATTGAATGAGAAGGTGTGTCCAAACTTTTGGCCTGTACTGTATACACACACACACACACACACACATATATATACACATATACATATATTCTGTGTGCATGGTTTGTAAATAATAACATGGTTATCGTAGGTTAGCTGTTAGCCCTGTTAGTGGTGTCTGTAATGACTCATTAACTCTAAAAGGTCTGTGAAAAAAATATTTTTTCCAGCAGATGTCTTAGTTACAACATGATTGAGCTAGCAAAGCAGTTTTGTGTTGCTATGTGTGGTATTTATTCAGTTTTGGGAAATCAGGATGTCTAGAAAGCAGGGTCAGCAGAAGCAAAGCTAACATCAGGACGTCATCTGTTAAAAGCCTCCCGTTGTCGGATACGACATGAAACTACTCCAGTTAGCTCAATCATGTTGTAACTAAGACATCCGCTGGAAAAAATATTTTTTTCACAGACCGTTTAGAGTTAATGAGTCATTACAGACACTGCTAACAGGGCTAACAGCTAACGGTTAATCTACGATAACCATGTTATTTACAAAACGTGCACACAGAAATAGTAATGTTTGTTCAATCATTGTGTTTATAGACTTTACAAACACCAGATTAATCTAAACTGTGATATAGTGACATGAAAAAATGTGAGATATGTAGCTAAACTCTGCTGGTTTTCTACCCAGAAGTATTTGTAAACAACAAGGTGATTCCCTCCGAAGGGACACTAACAGCTCAAAGTACACGTCAAATAAAATTTCTCCAAACATGTTTTTTTTGTTATTTTAGGTAGTTATTATCACGCTAATGTATGTTCAAGTGTTCATTTCCCCCGATAAGTTGGTTTTAATTCGTTATTTGATTCTATAAACACAGTCTGACCATCTCAAGGTTTTAATTTGGTACTTCCGGTGACCGGCAGTGTGAATTTGCATATTAGCTAAATATTTAGTTTCACCCAGAACATTTAGATTTAACATTTAACATTTAGATTTAGCATTTAGATTTAGATTTAACATTTAGATTTAATATTTAGATTTAACATTTAGATTTAGATTTAATATTTAGATTTAGCATTTAGATTTAACATTTAGATTTAGATTTAATATTTAGATTTAACATTTAGATTTAGAATTAGCATTTAGAGTTAACATTTAGATTTAGCATTTAGATTTAGATTTAACATTTAGGTGCCACATTTAAAATTTAGATTTAACTATTTAATATATTTCTAAGTTAACAAATATTGCTGTAAATGTGGTAAAAGGTGACGTTAAACAATTCACAACACTTTTTTAAACATTGTTTGAAGCTAAATGTGGCAAAATGTTGATGATATGTTCAGCGTGAGCCACTTTACAAACGGCACCCCATAAAGGGAAGCCAACAGACCTGTGTGGAGCTGGTTGTAGGTAGGGTGGCTCTGGTGAACAGTCAAACAACCAGCAGCTCTGATGTGTGGATTCTGTGGCGCACACACAAAGGCGGAATATGCAGCCACAAGGCAAGGTAATCCACAGCACAGGAAATCACAGGCAGCAGAACAGGTAAACTCACAACAGAGAGCTGAGTGACAGTCTCTCCACACAGCCATGGTGAACAGGTGAACAGAAACCAGGAAGGGAGAAGCAGAGCTCTTGGTCGGTGACAGAAGGCTGAATGGTTTACCAGGGAACAGATGAAGCAGGAGAGTCAGACACAGGTGAGGTCAGCAACAAGGAAGCAGTCTGGGGACAAATGCTGTAAAGTTCTGCATGTATATGGCGAAGAACAATCTGGCAACGAGAGTGTGAAGCTGGAGTCTTTATAGTGACAGGGAGTAATGAGCTACAGGTGAGCAGAGTGGGCTTGATGAGGTGGGTGTGATGGACTGGCAGGAGCAGGAGATGCACAGACAGGTGATAGGCTGGCAGGTAGGTGTGGTGGAGAGGCAGGGTGAGTGGGAATCTACTGGGTGAACTGAGATGATGGCATGTATGGCAGGTCAGAATTGCATACTTTGACAAAAAAATACTATATCATGATAAGAAATATATTTCTTTCATATCAACCACTCCTATGTTATATCTGTGTAATGCAAATACAGTAAAAAGGTTTCAGTGAGGTAACTGTTCACCAGTCCACCTGTACCATCCAAAATGCAATGTTTTAATGGGGTCATTTTGGAATCTCATCAGTCACTTACTTTCAGAACCATGGTTTAATGGCCCTCCTGACGTCACATTATTATTAAATATTTTTGATATATTTTGTGGGCTGTCTACTGAGTGTTCGACTGGACCAAACTCTTACTGTGTCCAAAGTAGAAGAGAGATTAAAGATAGATAATGTGATGTCCTCTGACAAATAATATACTGGGTGCCTAGGTAGAGTGGACATATGGTAATTTCACTCAGAGTGAAAAATCTACAATATGAACCTTGAATGGTCTCAAGGACACCCTGTGGTGATATTCAGCCACCTGCTTATCAGCATGCTGGAGTTAGATCAAAACAGTTTAACGCAACAAAGGCCATGAAATGCAACAAAATCCATTCATGTGATGCTGATAACACCGATGGATACTCACAGGCATTCATGTAGATTAATTTCGTCACATCCATTGTTAATTAGCAGAGATTGGGGAGAAGCCGTGATTATCAAATGAGCTTAGTGTATTTAGCTGGGACTAATCCCTGGCTTTCCTTGTTTATGGGATTTGATGAGGAAGACAGCGGTGAGTCAGCTGGAGAGGTGACAGAACAACTGGATTTACACAGCAAACCCACATGCAGGGCACGGCTGAAACCAAGCTGAAACACAGATTAAACCTGTTTCAAATCTCACTGTGCTTCCTCATTAGCATTAATGAAAACAGTCAAGTAGAACTGCATCACATTATGATGAAAGGCCTGGGTTTGGAGCCAATATTCAGCTTGTTTTTGTTGCACTCAATAATGAGAAGGCACTTTATTCACAGACAACAAGGAGACTGAATGTGTTTCTGCCATGCACTCTTCAGTAGTACCACAGCTATTCAGCACACAGGTGAATCCTTTTAAGGCACCAATCAACATTTAGCACTGGAACAAAGGAGAAAGTGATGACTGATCCATGGCCCCAGAGGCTCTGATTATTGTGTTTGTAGTCATTTTGTCTCTATTACTAGTTGTTCAGAATCTGAAGTTGTTTTGTGTTTTCTCATGGTCATTTTGCATCCCTTTGTGGTTGTTTTACATCTCTACTAGACAGTAATTATAATATATTACCCCCCTCGCCCCCCATATATTGATACAAAAAACAAGAAAAATTGCTATGCTACAAAAGGTAACCACGCATCACCATCTGAAATAATCCTAAGCAAATGTAATCATAATCATAAAAAAAAACAAAACATTACAACTTTATGCAATTATTACTACTGGTTCTAGCATGAGCCTACTGTGTACTGCAGTTCTACCCGTGGATTGTAAAAGAAGTGTTGCTGCACCCCAGCAGAAGCCATTGCTCGACTGCTGTAGGTGGGTACAATCAATGCACTGTAATGTCTCTTTTTTATTGTTATTTAATTACTTTCAAACGTACTGAAAAGTGGAAAACCAGAATGTAATATGATTGGTAGGTTGATTATTAAAGTTTTTGTAATATGTTAGTATGTCATAAAAAAGTCACAGAAAACAGTCATTCATATGTCATAAAAAGGCAATTAAAAAGTATGTTAGTGGGTTCTTTTGTTTCAAAATGCAAGAAAATAATGAATAAACCCGAACTGAACTGAATCATGGCAATCCAGTGTGTAATTTTAGACCGCATGCTAGCATTACAGAATCAAAGAGCTGTGATGGGTGTGATATGAAACACAACAGCACTGGCCTATAGTTGTTAAGGCTGAGTCAAGTTCTGGACCAACTGAGGCAGAGGCAAACACCAGTTACATAGTTTACAGGCTTTAATGAATCAAACAGGCAAAAAGGCACAAGTGGAGGCAGCAGGAGACAGGCTGGCTTGGGAGTGGGGAAAGTCCTCTGATTAGGAGCTGAATCCAGCTGAATGCAGGAGAAAAATGCAGGAACACGGAGGCTCTTGTGGCTGACGCTGGCAACACAGCACACACTAAAAAACACAAAAAAGAGACACTGTTAAGCAGTTGTGAAAAACACTCAGCAAGAAACTCTTCAGTTAATACTGGAGGAAAATCCACAAGGGCCGTCATGACCAGGCTTATATGGAGGGTTGATTGTGGAAATTGCAGCCAGGTGTGTCTCGTCTGCTGAATCACAGGGAGAGAGTTGAAAGCCAGCCACGCCTCCTGCCACACACACACACTGCAGGGAGAGAGAAAAACAGAACAGAGGAAAAAAGAAAACAAAACAAGTCCAATACAAAAACCAGACCACAATGTGTGATGTATATGCATCTGCAGCACTTTATAAACAGTAACAATGGCATTAACATGGCAATAATCGTTTACCATCTCTGTTATATGATCCCATCCTCATCTTCTGCTTAGAGGGTAAGGAGCTCCTGGACTTAACTGTTTTCCCGATTTGTGAACATTTTTGGCTGCAGTTCTTCTTGTTTGAGTTAACCGCTAACTGCTATTAGTTACTTTTTAAATCTCCCGCCATGAGTAGCAAGCATAACACGTCGTCAAAACATTACACTCCTGCCACTCATGATCCCGTCTTACCAGCTGTCTTGTTTATACAGACAGTTTCTACACTGTTACTACTTCTGATGCCGGCTTAACCCTATGGGCCCTAGTCATTTTTGGGGTATTTTTACTGCCTTTACTTTTAAGCTCATATCATAGTCATTATAAAGGCTACATACACATGCTATATCTTGTTTTTTTCAGGACAATGTGGGCTATCCAGATTTGCCATCATTCCATGTCCTTCTATGTGCCTGTATTTTATATTAATTTTTATATCAATGAAAAAAAACAAATCTGTGTGACTAAATTCTTACATTTTTACATGTATCTCACCATAGCAAGTTTGAAAATGACATATTCTGCCATATATGAAGAGGGGAGACTCTGGAATTTGGCAATATAAGAACCATTCTGTCACTTCACAGCTGTCCAAAACATGTGGTTTGTGCCAGGCGGACATGATTGCCAGTATTTTTTCATTATTGCAAGAAATTCCATTGACTCATTCACAAGTCAAAAATGTGTTTTATCTGAAAGAAACATGCAATATTTACATCTAAGATAATAGAAAAATAGTCAACCAAGTGCAATGATGTCCTCCAAGATAATATTTGCCACTTTGTTTGCAGTAAACAAAGTTTGTTGTTGTTTTTCAGTTTCAGTTATATATTGGGGGGCATTTTGGGCATTGGGGGGGCACGTGTCCCCCTCAATGTATATGGTGACTACGGCCCTGTCATGCATGCATAATTAGGCTACAGTTGTCTGGGTGCGCAAAGGTGAAGTGGCCGGACTACAAATGTGGATAGACAGGGAGAAACACACGCAAGCCTAAGACGTGGTAAGATACGATATTCCTCACTAGGCTATATGAAGTGACTGATAACAAGATCTGTATAATGGATTGTAAAGAAATCCGTCAGGTTTTTATTTTGTAGACAATTAATCTGGATTTATAGCATGATGGGATGACAGCACAATGATGTGTGTGGTATCCCTGGAAAGCTCTGGTCCTGCGCTTTCATGTGATATGTGTGGCATTTCTGTGCGAGCCTGCATTCGCGAGTAATCCATCCAAGAGTAATGTAAGTGCAAAGCTGTATGAAAGCTGTTATACATAATTTTAGTGTAAATTTATCATTGTTTTTCGCTGTGAAAACACTGGACTACCGACAAGGCTTCTCGCTATGAGCCACGGTCGCGGAGAAAATCAATAGAGCAGAACAGGTGTGAATTTGGACGCACTATGTGTCGTTCGGGCCCATAGGGTTAAAGGGAAGACCATTGTGTCAACCCATTCCACAACTGTACCTTTTATATAACAGTAAGGTGGCATAATGGCAGGAAATTACCACCTTAAAGTGGCAGTGTAAAACAGGCTCAAATAAAGTTCTGAATATTGGTCTCCTTGGGGGAAGTCCTGTATTTTATGACCCATCCACTACCCAAACCTTCCTCCTTACTGGACCACTTCCTTCTTCATTCTTTATTCCATTCAAAGAAGCGCTCATATGATTGCAGCCTTCCTAAATACACTGAACAAAAAATAAAAACGCAACACTTTTGTTTTTGCTCCCATTTTTCATGAGCTGACCTCAAAGATCTAAAACATTTTCTATATACACAAAAGACCATTTCTCACGAATATTGTTCACAAATCTGTCTAAATCTGTGTTAGTGAGCACTTCTCCTTTGCTGAGATAATCCATCCCAGCTCACAGGTGTGGCATATCAAGATGCTGATTAGACAGCATGAATATTGCACAGGTGTGCAAAAACAAAAGTGTTGCGTTTACATTTTTGTTCAGTGTATGTGGATAATACACAAATTATTGGCTCATGATTAGGTAGGATAAATATGAATTTCGATTCATTACTTTTTCTGGGTAAATGTACGAGCAGTACTTGTAAACAGCCTATCTAAAATTTTCAGTTTGCCAAAGTCTCTAAAAAACTTCTCCTGGGGGGAAATTCCCCCAGACCTCCCTGGAGGGTTGGGTCACAGAAGGTGTCGATTAAAAATGGCCCCCCTCCAATTTAAAAAGGTGATTACAGTCCTGCATCTCTCAAGTTGTTGAACTGACGTTCTAACAAAAAGAAATGTTAACAGCCATTTCAAGATGAAGCTTTCATTCCCCATGGGGGTCAGGATTTTTGGGCCTGCGCGTGGTGGGCCCATTCAATAATACACCTGTGGGGTCATCCTCACAGAAGCATGAATATACACACCCTAACCCTAACCCCCTAACCTATGGACAAAAAATTATTCTTACCAAAATCCCTCTGGGAACCAGACCCTAACAAATTACCTACGGAACTACTAACTCTCATAAACTCAGATCAACAAATCATCTCAAATTTACAACATAAGAACATAACATAAGAATGATCCCAATCTCACACCACAAGAAGAAGATGCATTCCAAGTACTTAGGAAAAATTCAAGCCTTATCATTAAACCTGCGGACAAGGGCAGTGCAACAGTCATAATGGACAGAACAGATTATATCCAAGTGGGCCTAAGACAACTGCAGGGCAAAACATATTACAAACCATTGGATAAACCAATGTTTCCAGAAACAAAAGAACTGATAGCAGAAGTCGTAAAGACACTCCAAAAGAAGAAAGTTATCACTAAAAAAACAGCTACTTACCTGAAGGGAGAAGATCCACCTCGTCCGAGATATTTTTACCTATTACCTAAAATCCACAAACCACCGGAGAAATGGACGATCCCTTACAGAATTCCACCGGGTCGCCCTATTGTATCAGATTGTGGGAGCAAAAGCTACAGGATTGCGGAATACCTTGAGTCCTTTCTGACTCCATTGTTTATTCGCCACCCCAGCTATGTCAAGGATACCCAGGATTTCATTCAACATATACGCCATTTGTGACTACAAGAACCCTGCTTACTCTTTACCATGGATGTCAACAGTCTCTACACCAAAAAACATATCCATTCAAAAGATATCCATCAGAAGACCGACCAGACCAAGAACTCCTACAACTCCTACACCTGAGTTTAACTAGGAACTTTGAATTTGACGGTAAATATTACCTCCAAGCGAAAGGCACAGCCATGGGACAGAAATTTGCCCCGGCATATGCAAACATTTACATGGCAGACTGGGAAGAATCAGCATTCCAGAAATGTGAGAAGAATCCAATCCAATACTTTAGATACCTGGATGACATCTGGGACATCTGGACCTAGTCAAAGGAAGAGTTCGACTGCTTTGTCAACACCCTCAACAACCACCATGGACTCATTAAAGTGGACCCTTGCACACACCCTACACAGATCAACTTCCTGGACACTACGATTTATAAAGGTGGGGACTTTAAACACTCTGGGGTTCTGGACACCAAGGTCTATTTCAAACCAACGGATATGCATGCCCTTCTACACAAGGACAGTTTTCATCCAAGACACGTCTTCAAAGGAATCCTGAAGTCACAACTTTTGAGATTCAACAGAATTTGCGTAACGTACAAAAGGAAGTTTACACCATGGGAGCAACCACATCAACAGAACAAGACAACTGCCAAATCATTCCACTAATCGCAGTCTACTCAAAATACGCAACACATGCCCATTACAAACTAAAACAAAACTTTAAGGAAAAACTGAAAAACACCATAATAGGTGAAAAATTTCAGGTAATATCAGCCTTTAAGAGGAACCCTAAAATCCAAATCTTAGTGGCATCTTGGCAAGAGCCAAACTGAAACGACCCATGATCCCCACAAGATTGCCAGGAACTCAGAAGATTTGCAGAAATTGAATCACAGGAACAGTCTACCCCCTACCATTAAACATCTCATTGGAACAGTAAAACTGCATCTATTTGACCAAGTGCAAGGACAGAGGACATGAGACAAATACTTACCTGGTGAAACATTTCCAGAGACATGGTGTGCAGAACCTGGAACTTAGGGGACTCCAACACGACCCTCAATGGAACACCTACCTAAGGAAGAAAGCAGAAAGAAGATGGATATCAAGATTAAACACACGATTTCTGAATGGTCTAAATGAAAGGTATACAACCTAAAGAACCCACCTACTGGAAGAATCACTGATGCCTGGGGACTACAAAAATAATATAGCCTGATATAAATAGTTCACTATAAATTGTTAATGTTAATAAGGTTCACGATAAATTGTTAATGTTAATGTTCAGAATGTTCTGTATACTTAATTGTTCATAATGTATAAACAGTATATAAATTAAAAAAGGAGGAACGTGATGGTTCAAGGGACTATGTTCAGGTCCAAAAGCCATTATTGGCTATAACCAGAACAACCCAGATCCCAGATTCCTCTTCTTACAATTAATTTAATCTCTCCAGAAAAACAGAACCAAGATTTAATTCACTTAGCTTTCCTTCCCCTAGTCTCGAGTTCCTTGAGTGATGGGAGAGGGTACAGTGTACAGCCCAGTCCTGCAGGGGAGAGCTCTGCCCCGTTTCCTGGGGTTGTGCGGTGTATGGGGCACAGGAAATGGAATAGACATTCTCTGGGGTTGTGCAGTGTATGGGGCACAGAGAATGTAACATTTCTCCGGGATCGTGTGGTATATGGGGCACGGAGAATGTTTGGGAATAAAACAGGGTCTTTGAGGGGCCGTAGAGGCAGAGCTCCGTCTCAGCCTATTAATACTTACCTGGATAACCCACCTATTTTCAAGAAACTCCAACAATTCCACAATTTGATTAATTGGCTACAGGACACACTCCCAGGCCTGATCAACCTCAGCAGGGTCCTCCTTGGGGGAGAGTGTCTAGTGATAATGGTCGAAACACCCAATGATCCGGAAGTCCACAACTGATGATGTGTCCTGAAATTTATAGTTAATCTCAACATAAAACCGTATAGGTGCAAAAAAACAAAGTACTTACTACATTCCTGGTCTCGGCTGCCAGAATACCACATTAGACCTTGATCCATTAATACAAGCCACAAGAACCCAATTATGGACAGTAGAGAAAACCTCCAAGTCAATAACCTTATCCCCATAAACAGGGAAGCTCCAATGACACACAAATAAAGGATAATGGAGTACTATAGGAGAGAGAGCTGCGGATGACAGGCACCGGCCTGTGCATTGCCTTTGGCCCCCCAGTTTCAACTGCACAGTCGACGGATGAGACAGGGGGAGTCATCGAGATAGCTTAAATACTTAACCTTAATGGAAATCTGGCCTGCAGATTTTGAAAAGTATTGCTCTTGGCCAAATTGTTGAAAAGAATGACAAAGGAATGGACAGATTGGATGACTGACAGACCATCTGACAAAAATTCTAATGTCCCTTGATGCATGCAGGCTGCTTTGTAAATCCGGTCCAAATGTCTAGTTAACAGCAATTCAGTTTAGGTTTTAGTGATGTTTTAAAGTATCAACAACATGTAATCACTCAAACTGAATAATGTTTGACTGACACGTGTGCAGGGGCATGTGCCTAATGCATCACACAGCACACATGGGACCCTTATTACTGTATATCCACACCTACACTACTCTGTCCAGTGCTGATAGCCCAGATGGGCCCAAGTGGAGCTGTGGTGTCGTCATGCTGCTTAATGTACAGTATGTTGATGTAGATGAGTGTCTGAGTGCATTTCAGTGCTATTTATTTAAGGCTGTTCTCCTCCATCTGCTGCTGCAGGCTCCAGGGTGTCACCTCGTCACAGTCGAGCTGCTTGATTGGCTTTTCTTGGTGATGGACAGTCTTGCAGCTGAGCAGATGGCACCCTGCTGCACTGGCAGGCAACTGCAGTTTCCTCAGAATGTGTTTGTCTGGTGTGTTTGCGTGCACCATTCAGGAAGTATGTTCACTTCAGCCTCGACTTTGGACAGAGAACATTTATTCTCAGCCTGGTTAATTTCTTTGATTAATTTCTTATTCACATCTGCAAGAAGCTTGTTTGGCTAACTTAAAGCTGAAAAGTTGCACCAGTGTTGGATCACCAAATATCTGCAGAAATAACACCAAAAGGCAAACTGAAGCCACTTTTCCACTGCACAAAAAACCTGCTAACACCCACTAACATCTGGGTTTTAATGAAATCGGAAAGATTAATCTGCAATTGATCAGCACCGATGGAAACACAACACCCAAGTGAATATGCTAATTTCAGCCCCTTAACCACTGAGACGCACTATCACAAAATACAATCTGTCTCCGCCCAAGCAGCACTCAAACATGGATCTAGGTCTGCACAGAGTTTGAAAGTGAGACTGAATAAGTAAAAGAAATATAAAAAGAAGTAACCACTGTAAATTTTCATAGCCCTCCATGCTGCTTTCTACTGTTTACTAACCCTCATACAGATAGGCATACTAATCTGCTGCAGACTTGTGTACACAGCACTTGTCTACATGCAGTGGGAAAGGAGTCCATTTAACAGGTTTACTTGTGTTTAAAAAACCTGCATACACACTGTAATTTTGGTGAAAAATGGGATAGCTGAAGCATTTACACATTCAGGACCCCACACATCAAAAAACAACTCAATATTTTATGCAAAACAGTTCAACCTTCATTTTTTACAGTACATTAATGTCATATTTTATAAATGTGTTGGAAACATGTTTGTTTCCTTGCATGTCAAAGCCTCACTGGGTACCTTTGGTCCCAGTTGTTGACATTCCTCAAAACAGACTTCTTAAAAGGAGCACGTCACTTTTATTTGCCGTCTTACTGAGAGTTAAAGGTCCCATATTGTGCTCATTGTCAGGTTCATACTTGTATTTTGGGTTTCTACTGCAACATATTTACATGCTTTGATGTACCAAAAACACTTTATTTTTCTCATACTGTCTGCCTGACTGTACATGTATTCACCCTCAATCTGAAATACTTAATTTTAGCTGCTGTCTCCTTAAGCCCCCCTCCTGAAAAAGCCTAGGTCTGGTCTTCCACATCTGTGCTCTCGTCATCTCTGCTTTGTCATAGCAGCTGGGGGAATGACTGTAATGGCACTGTAGTTTAGCAGTGTCTATCTTTATGGACTGTTTAACTGGAATTACATTGCACTCAATAGCTTGGGTCCATGTTTAATTTGTGTCAGCTGATGAAATTCACATACACTGCAAAACATTTCAACAGGAAGTACAAATGGAGCCATTTAAAATGTTTATGTTTCAAGTTCGAAATGGTCTATACTGTAGTTATAGTTCTGACATCACAACTTCACGAATATCCTGACTGCTTGTGTTAAGACATTGTTTGTGAATATGGACCTAGTGCTTTTCAATTAATATATCTTATTGCATGGCATTATACAACATAAAACTCCAGTTAAATGTGATCTCATCAGCTCCTTTATCATGTGCACTGTAATCTAGTCCTTTTTTTGTGTACATTGCTGGCTGCTGCTTTATAATTGTCCATGTTTCTGGATGGTTCTGGCAATCCATGGCTTCCGATTGTGGAATGATTTAACTGTTCACACATCCTAACAAGACAGCCACATTGTCGCTCTACGCAACATGGGCAGCAACTCTGCTTCGCAGCTTCTGCTGTGTGGCGCAACATTATGGCAGCAAATCCACAGCAGGATCGGGATGGCATGCCACCGTCACACCAGTCCTTATTCACCGCAAAACATACTCCTCCTCTCCGTCTGTCACCAGTACCCTGCTCTGTCAGATTGGCATATAGAAAAAGAGTCATCTGGGTGAATGGCTGGTGTCCAGGTTTAGCCAAGCTTTGGTGAATCATAGGGTATTACAGTTCCTGACATCCCACTGGAAACTGATGCGCCACGGAGGTTGTCTAATGGCTAGCAGCTTCAGCTAATTCTGCTGGTGCCCATCTTCTCCATCTTTGCTTGATGTTTACTAATGTCCAAATTTGAAAACCTTAACTTGGCCAGCTAGAAGTCAGCAGAAAGAGAGTTTACAGACTGGCGAGTTGACCAGCCTCACACCACCACTATCCAAGCCAACCACAAAAAGCACCACCAAGACTTGTAGACAGACATGAGTCTAAATTTAGCACAAATTTACCAGAGGTCTTACATCACTTTTCAATGGATTGAGCATTTTAATCAATCAATCAATCAGTTTTATTTATAAAGGCCAATATCACAAATCACAATTTGCCTCACAGGGCGTTATGGCATACGACATCCCTCTGTCCTTAGGACCTTCACAGCGGGTTAGGAAAAACTCCCCGAAAAAAAGCCCTTTAACGAGGAAAAAAAACATTAAAAAAACCTCAGGAAGAGCAACTGAGGAGGGATCCCTCTTCCAGGACGGACAGACATGCAGTAGATGTTGTACAGAACAGATCAACATGATAAATTAATAGTAATCCGTATGACACAATGAGACAGAAGGGGAGACAGAGAGAGAGAGACAGAAAAAATGTTTGCAGTATTTATATAGCATCTATACCTGCTTTATATTGACAACATCTCAGACAATACATGGCATAGACAGTCTTCATAGAAAAAAAATAATTCACCTATTTTCTGATTGGCTTCTTTGAACATATAATGGGGTCTGATTGTTATATTGTCACCAAAAATAAACCACATCTGTGTGTATTTGTGAGTGAACTGGTTTGTCTTCACTATACTTTGACTGGCATTATTCTCAGCAGCTACTGGACTAAGCAGCCCATAGCACCACAGATTATTTAAAGCACACCAGAGGGGCCAACCCAGGCTGGCTTCCACTGTAGCTATTGATAAAAAAAGGTCTGAGTTAGGAGATGTACCAAACACAAAATGAAAAGTCACACCACCAAAAATATTTGGGTACCTTTTGTCATCAAATGCCATAATTGAATGACAGCAAATATGTTACTGTAAAGCTTTTTAGTGAAATCTTAAAACATAATAGCAACCCAGCATCTCTCCTTTGAGCAAACAAAAGAACCAGACTGTGTTTTGAAGCAGGAACACACATTGTGAGATGGTGACAGGATTTTTTTTTCTCTTTCTCTCTCTCTCTCTCTCTCTCTCTTTTTGGAATCTCCTCGAGCTCAGCTTGGCGGAAAATAGCTTTCTTGGGACAAGTATGAGGAACAGGGGACGCTAATGAATTCTTGTATCACATCTGCTGAGGAGCTCTCCACATGCCAGCTATTTACAGGAGACTGATGGAGAGCTGCACTATTCTCACACATTAATTGTTAACGCTGTCAGATGCCAGTTCTGCCTCCTGGTGTGATGGACACCATAAATTGCTTTTGTCTGAAAGAGGAAAATACAGTATTCTCTAATGGACACCATAGTGATCACTTGTCGCCATCTTCTGACACTTGCACAGCTTTCTTTTCATTTCACTCTCTATTACTCTCATTTCTTCTCTGACCCCCTCAACACCCAATGCTATCCACTGCAAAACTGAAGTTTCATTCAACATTCAACTTTTATCAGTTTGATTTATCTTTGAACTTGTCAGCAAAGAGTCACATCCCACTGCAACCACTGACATTTCTACCATCAGACCATCTGACTGAAGCCCTGTCGATTACCGTGGATTAAAGAGACTCAAAACACATAGGACAGGATGTTTGAGGGCAGGGGCGGAAATCCCGGGGGGGACAGGGGGGACATGACTCCCCCTTCAGTAAAGCTGTACCCCCCTAGAATCATTTGAGGCACAATTAACAATTTTTGAACAATGCAGTAGTATTTATTAAAAGCACAATGTAAGCGGTGCTCATTATAATCGCGCAATAATGTGCTATTTAAATCTTAAAAGATTTAGTCCCCCCCTCCCATTCCTAGTAGTGGTATATCCCACACTCTTTCCAACGGGCAGGGCTGCTTGGTAGCAGCAGCAGCATGTGGCTGGAACTGCTGCCCACATCGCGCATCGCAGGGTAAGATGTTCACTCACACAGACACAGTTTAACTTACACAAGTTACAACACATCCCATTTACTGTTACAACAAGCCTCAGGCCCAGGCTGATAATATAAACTGTCTGCAACATTTCTCCTGCATTGTTCAAAAGTCTACTCAATTACGAGTGCTGCTAAGCTAAAAGCTAATGATTAAGCTCAGAGTTTAGTGATAGAGAGGACAGGAGAGAAAGAAGAGGGAGAGGACAGGACAAGAGCAGTCAGTGGCGGAGCAATGGGTACCTGTCTGTAGGCTCTCCACCTGTCAGTGAGACAAACATGAAAGACGTGCAGACGAGGAGCGGTCATTACGCACAACTATTACGCACGGTTGTGAGGTGCGCAGCAGCAGATCTCACAACACACTGTTTATAAACCAGTTTACCAGTTTAATTGCAGGAAATGTTTAGTTTTAGTTTTAGTTTAGTTAGTATAGACATTCACTCTGCCTGTTGGAGAGATAGAGAGAAGATTAAAGCGTCAAATTGCGGTAAAAGATGCTGTATAAAAGACAGGCTACAACTTTTTTTCCTTGTCCCCCCCTGGAATTATTCTCTAAAATTTTACTGTTTATTGTCCCCCCAACTATGAAATGGGATTTTCACCCCTGTTTGAGGGTTAACTCATGAGAAAGCCAAAATAATTGGTACATCATGACAATTTTTAGTGTCTGAAAAACAAGCAGTATCAGTTCACAAATATGTGACACTCCTACAAGCCTTTCCTTACACACACATTAAGAGGTGCTTCCCGTCACTTAAGCTGCTGTTTCCTGTTATTTAGATAACCAGTTCTGGGAGTATTTGCTTCTCCTCACATAACCAAATTTGTTCAGAGTTATTTTAGGTATACAGACTATATGTATATAGATATTTTTGTAAACCCACATTTTATATGTTTCAGCCTCTCATCCACATGTAAACAGAGTTTTTGGTACCTTAAATGGAGATTTTGTAAAACGCCCTCTTAGGTGCAGATTTCTTAAACTCCGCTTACTGTTTATCTGTGTAGATGTCAAAAAAGAACCGTTTGGGAAACAATGATGCTCTTCTCACATCGTGCATGTCCATTAACAACAATGGAAATCTACAGATTTGCTAACATTTTGTTTGTAACTTACTATAGCAGCACTACATTATGGATGAAGAAAGACATGCACCTAATGATTTTGCTCCACCTCAGTGTCCGTGATTTAAAATCCAGGGTTTTACATCAGACTTGGTCAAACCAGCGGATGGTGGTTTACATGGGAAAGAACAGGAATGGAAAATGAGCGGGTATCAGCTGTAATGATATCTGCATTAGATGTTTTTTTAAAAAGGTAATATACGCTTAGCTGTGCACTTAAAGGGGCAAAAAGCGAAATCGTCTCACCGCTAGGTTCGCTGTTGTGCACTGTCTGTAGACCAAAACAAAGTGTGTCATGAGCCACACCTCCCTCTACCTCTGCTCTCCACCCCCACCCCACTCGCCTCGTCTGTGCAGCCAAGCACCGCAGCATCTCCACGGACTATTACATCCAGACGGTCCTGGTGTTTCTTCCTCAGGCTCCACTTCACTCAGCTGCCCGATATACCCACTGCTTCTTCCCACATTAACCTGAATAACAAACCAGGGCTCGGTGCTCCGGTTGGATCCAAACGGAGAGCCGGGGCTAACGTTAGCTGGGAAGCTAGCAGAGGCTAACTGGCTGTGCTGGCAGCTGAGTGAAGTGGAGCCTGAGGAAGAAGCACCGGTTAGCCCCGGTTTCACTGCAGGCAGATTCACTTGCCACAGGGGCGAGGAAATAAAACCTAAACAGCCAACTTAGCTTGGCTTAGTTTAGCAGTTAGCGATGTCTTTCACTCAGTCTCTGCTGTGTTTAGCTATTCCCCTGCTTTCCTGTTAGCGTTGGCACTAGTTGGCTGCCACGCTAACGTCCCTACTCTTCTCCGTGAGCTGGAGCTGTGAGGCCGCGAGCCCGCCAGGCTCATGGAGAAGAGAAGGGACGTTAGCGTTAGCACTAGTCGGCTTCCACGCTAATGTTCCTACTCTTCTCCGTGAGCCCGTGGGCCCACGGCTCATGGCTCCAGCTCACGTAGAGTAGGGACGTTAGTGTTAGCTCCCGGAGTTAGCACTAGAGCTACTACGGCTACTGGAGTAGCTTGCAGCTATGTAGCGCTTCTACCAGCTCTTCTAATCACTGAGCCTTGCCTCCATTTCAGCAAATATATTACATTTATTACAGGTACCATCATCGAAGTAGGCAGGGAAACAACTAAACACAGCCCGCCAGGCTGCCCGCCGGCTACATTTTACAATGCTAATTGCAAATGTTGCTGCCGGGCTACTCACCTAACACAACCGTAACACCTGACCCATTGTGCCTAACGTTACTGTAACACTAATTAAAACAGACATTTGACTCCGCCATTTCTCTTCAAAAATACGCGCTGCCATTGCTCACTGGCTGTAGCCTTTTATAGGGAGGGAGGGCCAAGGGCTCCGAGAGGGGGGGGGGGATTCACATGACGGACCGGCTTGTAAACAAGGGGCTGGAGATCAACACAGACAGAGGGTGTGTGAGGTCATGCTATACTCCAGATGAAATTACACCTCTTCACATAGCAATTTTTTATTCCTTCAATCTAGAAATGATGAATTTCGCTTATTGCTCCTTTAAGTACATTTGAGACAAGGTAGAGACTGCTGAAGACAGCTAAAGGACTCTCGCCTTTTTTCCCCCTCACAACGGGTTTCAGCATAATAATAGAGTGGAAATGGTCTTTTAATAATCATATTTATATCGTACCACCTTTCACTACAGTTTCATTGTCTAAATTGGTCACAGTCACAGACATGAAAAAAATACAAATGTTTATTTTCAATTCAAACTTTCCTGTTTGATTTTTAAATTAAAAACCTTCTGACAATGTTACTGTGGACAGAATCTCATCATTTGTTAACACGAGGCTTTTTATTTGAAATATTTGCAGGACCATGCTGTTGACAATGTTGTTGCTAGCAAAGGTCCGTACTGACTGGCTTATCAGCTTTTAATTGTAGAAATACAATACTAACAACAGCAGGCAGCTCTGCAGCAGCGCTGAGACAGCAATGCTGTCTGTGTGAACACCACACATGTGCAAGTGTTTAAAGTGGTTTTTGCATTCTAGTGTGGATGGAGATATTT
This sequence comes from Epinephelus lanceolatus, assembly GCF_041903045.1. Lineage (NCBI taxonomy): Eukaryota > Metazoa > Chordata > Actinopteri > Perciformes > Serranidae > Epinephelus > Epinephelus lanceolatus. Next base: position 38,419,675 of record NC_135743.1, read on the forward strand.
AAAACTAAGTCTTTGTGGACAGAATTATTTTTTAAAATAGCGTGGGAAAATATCTGTTAAAAGATATATCTGTATACGTATAGACAGGGCCTAACAGTCAAATAAATGTTTAGTTTTGTGTAGTCATAAATTAGTGTTCTTTAAAATGATGCCTCAGACTGCTCTAGGTTGTATGTTACCACATTCAGTGATTCAAGCACACCATTAGCCCCTATTACCTCCCACTGATCAGTCTCTCAGATGAGCAGCAGAGAGAGAAAAAAGGCCAGAGCAGACGACAATAAAGGGCAGTTAGGAGATGACTCAACTCATAGAGAATTCAGAGCTGTCACATTGAGTCTGCGGAGGCTGAAACTGGGAAAGAGAGAAGGAATATGATTACAGCTGAACGCTGGTTTTGCTTTATCTAATAAAGAAACGAAAACTCCATTGCAGTTATTTTACAAGTTAAAGGGAAACCTATGTATTTTTCAACCTGGACTATTTTCTCATGTTTTTTGTATTTAAGTGACTAATGGAGCAGGCTGTTCTTGTGCGCTGTTGATACATTTTCCTTCAAAAAGTAATGCACCAAAATTTGTACATATGCCAGTTAATAAGCCAGTAATTCGTGTTACAAGTTTTAGCAGGCTGCAGTCACACGACTGATGTATGATGGAATGGGTCACAAACCACAGGACTTTCCTCACGAGCTGCTGTGTGTGTATTTTTGTAGGATATCATACAAGCTGTTGTAGGAGGGTATGTTGAATGGAGACAACTAATTGGTCTACTTTTGAGAGATGGCATTGCAGCTATAGCAGCAAAGCAGGCTTCAATTTAACCCCCACAGGCAATTGTACATGATCAGAAACATCACGTGATGTTGTGGTGATGTGTCCTGTAGATGTTTTATCCAGGTTGTCATTCCACCTGAGTGGTGGTCGAAACTGTCAAGGTATGACAAAACAACACTCAAGCCTGTAATAAGAACCATATCAAGCTAAGTGTAAAAAGTAGGCTATATGAATTTGTTTGGACTACAAAATAACATAGTTGTTTTTCACAAAAATTCTTAATTTCTCATTCAAAATCCTTAATAAATGTTATGACAGAAAACAAGCCTCAGTTGACAACATGTGGTAGGCCTCTCTGGCTGTGTGTGGCTGGGCTGGTGTGTGTTTGGCTGCTGTTGTGATCTGGCAGGGCAGCATCCCTCCTGACCAGTAGATTAATGCCTCATAACGGTGACAAGCAGCCAATTTACACATCGCATCTCCACCGTGAGTGACAGCAAATCAGTTGACACTCAGAGTGATCACAGCATCCAGCAGTGTGCCAGTTAGTGTGAGTGTGTTTGTGTGTGACGTGTCACCAAGGGAAAAGCTGCTGCATTTGTAAATATATGTTTGGTTACCTTTTCCACCCAGTCACGTGTGTGTGTGTGTGTGTGTGTGTTTGTATCTGTGTGAGTGGGAGAGAAGGAAAAACAGCTGAAAAAACAGGTGAGTGTGAAACTGTGTAAAAAAAGAAAGCTTGACTGGGTGTTGATGCATGTAGTTTATTTTGGTGCTGTGCATCTTTGTGTTTGTAAACATATATGTGTGTTTCTGGCTCTGTGTCAGTGTGTAGAAGCACCATGTGTAATTACTAGCACCACTCAGGCTCTCAGTGTGGACTGCAGGGAAAATACCATTAACCTCTGTTGATGGGCTTCACAGCTACTGGAGAAAGGGGACGGGGGGAGTGGGGGGTGCTTTGAGATTACAGCTACTGTTTTTGGCCGCTGGGAGCTGCCCAATACAACTGCAGTCATGTACTGTTGGCTACTGAGAATCTCCACTGGAAGTTCCTGCATGTAGTGGGTGTCAGAGTGGATGAAAGATTTGTTATTAAAAAAAAGGCTACAGTCCAAAAAGGAGAGAAACAAAAGCAGTCAGATGCAGGGGTGTGTGTGTGGTCCATTAAGGGCGCTGGGCACCAACCCTCCTGCAGTTCCATTTGTGAAATACATGTTTAATGAAAAATTGCTTTCATTATTGTGTGTGTGTGTGTGTGTGTGTGCGTGTGTGTGTGTAACGGCATGTTTACACTGGACATGGAAGTGCCCCAGTATGTGCCTGGCCGTTCACACCAGAAGCGCATTTTTCTGTGCCCGTCAGCAAGCAGTTCTGCTCCTCTGCTCTTTTCTAATCACATGAAGAGCTCTGTCTCTGTCTGCTTTGGTGTGTGTGTGTGTGTGTGTGTGTGTGAGTGTAGGTATACCACAAGTCAGTCACCTTATAGCACACTCTGGCACAAAGGTGAATTATTGCCAGCGTAAAGGTCTAGTATGTTGGATTTTAGTTGGATTTAGCCAGTGTTAGGTTTGTCCATTCTGAGCTACTGTAGAAATAACATGGTGGACTCCGTCGAAGAGGACCCACCTTATGTGTAAATATAAACAGCCTATTCTAAGGTAATGAAAACACAACGATTCTTAGCAATTGCATTGTTACAAATATTATATGCCATTGCAACTAATAGATGCACTTAAATTCTACACACTGGAGCTTTAACTTAGTTTTAAAACATTATCAGTACTCAATGTATCCTCATGGAAGGCTTTGTATGATATGCTATGAAAATGCACACACAACAGTTAGTATGATATCCTGGGAATCACACTATACCTATAAATGACGTTACGCCTTTAACGTAAAGTCCCGTTATAAAGTTACGGAGCTATGGTTTAGGCAAGCACAGCAAGTTACTATGGTTAGGTTTAGGAAAAGAAACATGGTGAGGATGTACCTTAAAATGACTCAAAATTTACTCAAGGTTCACACAATACAGAACTGGGGGAAAGTCCTGTGTTTTGTGACCGCATCTGCCTCCTTAAAAGATAACTTAGGATTGCTACCCTGTTTACTCCTGTCAGCGCATCGGTCATGTGATAGCAGCCTTTCAAAATATGTGGGTTATGCATGAATTACTGGCTAATTATAACTTTGGATATGTACAATTTTTGGTGCATTACTTTCTGTAGGAAAACGTACAAGCAGTTAATGACAACAGCCTTCACTATTGGACTTTAAAAGCTCTATTGATGTAGTACTGATTGACATTAAAGCTGCGTTCACACTAAACACAAAGTGAACTTTCAACTTGCTGTTTTTCTACAGTCTGTATTCATTAACCACAAAGAGTCGGATGGTTTTCAAACTATTTGCATGTTATCTACAAGAAGATATTCTGCTTGGTGGGCTTTACAGTGTTGTATTTTTCGCATATGTTTACACATTTTCAACTTCAATGGACGTGACTACAACTTGATTCACGGCATCTAAAACAAAACTGCATCTTCATCTTTCTGTAGACTTTGAAGTCTGGTATCACTCATGAGGCGTCAAAATACACTGCTTGGGCAGTGTCCTTGACACCCTTTGGCATCTGTGTGAGACACACTGGGCTTTCAGCCAACTCCAATGGAAACCCATCTGTGACATGCATTAAAGTCCACTTACACTGGGCAGGAGGGCAGGTGGATGGGACCAAGCAAACAAGCACAGCACTCTGACCCAGAAGACTGATGTGTATGTTTTGTATTTAGCTAAAATTCAATGGTGAGTTATTTTGTCAGGGCTGTTGTTAGTCATGTGAGTCAAACGTCAACCATAATCTTTTCCTAACCCTAACCAAGCAGTTTTGATGCCTTAACCTAACCAGCGACTCTTCTTAGTTACATGAGTCAAGTTGCGTGACTTACTCCCAACCCCTTCTGCATCAAGACACAACACAAAATGCTGTCTGCGCTATTATTATAACAGTACTGAGGACTTCTACCAAAGCATCAGAGTATCACAGTGGATCACATTGGACTTTGGATGCTATAATGTTACCTCTGAAATTCACTAAGACAAAATAGGGTTCTTATAAGTTTGTACTTTATACTGAAATGTTTCTGCACATCTCCTAAGGTTGATGAATGTAGAAAACCTTTTGTTGGTACCTCAGAGAACTCTCTTTGGTGAGGAGTTTAGAGAAAAGGTAGACATTCCGAGTCCAAAGGGCTGGATTTAAATTCATGGCAATGGAATCACCACATTAAGTGGATTAGCTTGCATGGTCAAAGTAAAAACTCTTTAGTGAACATTAACCTGCAAATCTACGCTGCTGCTAGCTCCAGGAAGGACAATATCGAAGATGCTATTATAGCTTTTAACCTTTGTTACGCCATTCACTGTTATTTTATCTCCTCTTTGGGAGTAATATCTGATCCACAAAAGAATAAGGGTTTACAGACACAACTATGTCTTTTGACATATAAACTTATTACCCCATTAGCAACTGGGCCAAGATAACAAGCTTACAAGTTTGCTAACTGACCATAAGCAAGCCTGTAGAGCTTTTTTTCCTTCTTCAGTAACATCATTGAACAAAATGATGAAAAAATGCCAGGAGGAAACGTTAAGTCTGCAGTTAACCCACCAGATACAGCGGTTCACCACTACCCTGGGGAGTCACTAAGGGACCAAGCTTGTGCCCGCCTGTGTCCTGTGCATTTGTGGACTATTGAGAGAATGCAACAAAGAGATTCCTAAATTGTTGCCAGTGAGCCTGGCAACCACAACTTTAAAAGTAGAAGAATCATTTTTGCATCCCTCATTTACAATCTGCGCCTCCTTCATTATGGCAGCTTCATCTTGCTCATAATGAATGTCATTGAGTCAGGCACATGATCATTTAAAAGCAAATGAAAAGGAGTTAGTAATATAAAGGGAATACTGATATCTGTTGGGGAAAGGGAAGAAAGTGATTTTGAATCTCATCTCTGCTCTGGTGCACCTTTGGACAGGATATTACTTTCTGCTGCTTAGAAGTATACATTTCCTTTCTTGAGCTCATCTAGAGATTGGAGATCCAGCAGCTTCTTATCTCACAGAGACAGAATTAGATATTCCTTCATCCACAATGGACTAAGAAGTCTCTCTTGCTCTCTCGCTCTCACACGGATAGCAGTTTAATTTCCCTTACAGCACACATGGCATCTCTACACATTGGTTGCAAATGAGAGCTAAAAACATGCTCTCTCACATCTTCAAACATTAAGAGCAGACGCCTGGTTGGACCATCTGCCAAAGAGGTACCCACTGAGTTGGTTACTTAAAGAGTCCAGAGGTCCTTCAGTATCAGCCAGTACAGGCTTTCCACCAAAGCAGGGTCATGGGATCTTTATAAGGGAGCATGGCTAAGGAGTCAGAATAGAATCCAGGCTTTCACAGTGCAGGAGCAGGAGTAATATTATAACCTGAGGATGGCATTTGTGACAGACTTGGCAATGGAAAAGACAGAAGTGCCTTTTCATCATGTTTCATCATGTTTTTACTTTGTAATGCATTTTCTGCTTCTGTCAGTTTTGTTTTTCAAAAAGACATCCACTTAATTCTATGAAATGTTTGCTGTTGAAGGTGAAATGTTACATGCAGCAGTTGTGCCAATAATTTACATCACTGTTTGATTTTAGTATTCAGTACAATTAGGCAGCTGAATGGTGCAGATGGTGGTGCCTTTTATCTCACACTTGTGTAACTATTGTTTTACTGTCCCTCTTGTCACTCTGTTGTGGTTCATAAATGCAGAGGCTTCATAGATATGAAACCTGTCCAGGAATCTGCAATAACTGACATTCACTTCCTCCATGCGGAAACTAGTCAGTCAAGTCAAGTAAGGATTTATTTCTAGAGCAGGTTTAAAACGACGGCAGTCGACCAAAGTGCTGCACATTGGGGGTACAGAGTTAAAACAACATCAATAACAAAAATAAAATAGATGTAGTAACTAATATGTAGTATGTAGAAACTAATGCTTGTTGATGTGTAGGCATCATAAAGCAAATTTAACTGAAGAAAAGGCTATTCTACTCTTTTTCAGGAGCATAAGACCTTTGTATTTCATGATCTATTTATCTTCTACGCCCCATGATTGTTGCTCCTATTAGAAGGTGCATTTAATAATGTAACCTAATTTACCTGTTAAAGCCCAATCATTGTACTTGTGCTGTAGGTTCAACACATTCTCTGAGGCTTCGTCAGTGGCCCTACACATAAAACAATCAGTATATTTATGTGCACAGTTAACTTGAGCCATGGTTATAGCTTGACTAGGCCATTTAATTGGACTTCTTTCCTTGTCCCGGTATACAAGGAGGAGGAGAATCAATTTATTGACCAGAGTATGTCAAAAAAGTTAGCTATGGTTAGCTAGCGGCAAACTGGTACCATGGTGGACAACTTAACAGCTTTACACTTTGTCCGTTACCTGCTTCTTCTTCTGTTACACATTTAATGTTGTTTGACTTCCGGGTCAAAGCCTGGGGCGGAAACTGTGTGCCCTGGTTACTTTGGGTCTGATTGACTGTATACATACAGGGGTAATTTGACTACCAATCACATAATCTGGGTGTGTTAGTCCAACTATGAGAAATTCTATTTAGTACAATTTCAGTCAGACCAACATGTTTACATGTGTTTTAAAAGTCTGGTATTAGTCGGAGTAACACAATAAATTGATTTTCTCTAATGTCATGTAAACTTACTGAGAGACACTCAAGGTTGCACTCTAGTGTTACTAAGGAAGGCGTGTCTCGGTACATGCATTGTGACTTTTCAAAAGTCAGTTTTAAATCGTAAAATGCATGCAGTCTAATTTCAAAATAAACTTCACTGTGGGTTTATTTTGTTTTTCAGGTTTACCTCTTTAGATTTAGGCAACATAAGTATGTGGTTAGGTTTAGAGAACAGATCATGGTCCCAGTTAAAATCAGTACATCTTACTAATATGATGTCACATCACGTCACATCACATACAGTATGTCGTAACATATGACATATTGCACTTCTTGTTAACTCACCATTGACTTTTGGTTTCAAACAGTACAAGAAGAGCAGTCTCCTATAAGTTAACAGTTACAAAGTTGTTTTTCTCTGTGTGAGAAAGTGGAGCTGTGGTGTAAAACCATGTGAAAAGTATCAATTGCGTGAGTATCGTGTTGTGGAAGTTGGCGGCCCTGTTGGCCCCTCCTTGGACAAATTTGAGACAACTGTGCCCTGTTATTTCAGCCATATTTGTGAACATTTTGGTAGAATGGCATCATTCAAAGTATGCCAAATGATCTATTAGCAGTTTGCAGTGTATTCATTAATGAATTATCACTGGATGACTTTGATATGGAAGAAGAATGTGATGGCTCTCTTGTTTTAGAGTTATAAGAAGAGGCTTTTTTATCACTTCTAAGTGGATTGTTTTTTTTGTGTGATGGCTGTCAGAGGTAATGATACCCTTTGAAGTTTTAATCAAATCGAATCTAAAAATATGCATATCATGTCTGTTTGTTCATATTTGACTGAGTTGTGATCCTGAGAGGAAGTACACATTTTGATACAAACCGCAGCACTTGGACACCAAGGGCTTTTAATCAACCTCCCTTAATATCTTCCAAGAGCTTTGTGTCACAGACACTGCTGCTGGTTCTTCTGCTGACCATGTTGCTACACAGTCCAAGCTACAATAACCAACCTCCTGTTGTGTTGATAACACTGGCATGCACCTGATGTCTCTCCTTCCTTTTAAGTCTACTATATCCCCCTTGGGCCTCACAGTTTGAACACTGCTGGTTTAAAGCCACTTGACTTTATTTTGAGTTTTAGTAGAGACTATAAAGTTTCCACAGATAAAAAGATGTAAGGTTGACATGTAGGTAAATGTGTAAATAATGATGCACAAGACATCTAGAATACAACAATTTGGTAGAATGATTCCATTAGAACATGAGACTGAATATTTATCTGTAAATATCATTTACCTTAAATGAAAAGCTGAAACAAGCTAATATGATATCTGAATGGAATATGTTTTTTCATATAGCTACTTAAGGGGATAAAAAGGGTGCAACTGGATTCTCAGGGGTTAGTTCAAGAACTGAGCAAATACACAGCAAAAGTGACAGTGCACAAGACACCCATGTAGGTCCTTGAGCAATCAGTAGGTAAAAATCTACTCTGTACTGTGAAGGCATTTCCAGGACCAATTTAACACCAACAGTATATGGAGAAAGAACACAGTATCTACTGAGCAGAATAATCATTTCAGAAGAGATTCTTTTATTGGCCTTTCACTCCTTCCATCATCCACGTCTGCTAGAAACTCTCCACAGTTTACAGAAGGTTTCCTGCCAAGTCAGACCTCCTGGCACACAATGTAAAGGCTGGCTTTCAATCTTATCACCAGTAATCTCAATAGTTTATGGTAATTGGACAATGTGTCAACACTGATACAGTAATGGCTTATTGATTTTAACATGAGACAGGGATAAAGGGGTCGCCCCTTAGGAGCATGGATGTGCTCAGTGATTTATATTGCAATCTGCCAGGTTTTGAGGTGGTTGACATTTTTGACTGAAGGTGGTGCTACAGGAAAGTGTGATGAGTGTCCAAAATGAAGAGATCATATTTGTGTTCTTTGGCAAACGTAAATGTGTTTCATAGATTTATATAATCTGTTCAATTTAATACCACCTCCTGTGTAAAAGACCATACTAGTGGGACCAGGCAGTAACCTCTAGGGTTAAAAATGAAGACAACATGGTAATGATAGAAACTGCAGTTCCTCATATGGCCACTTGAGGCTGGCACCAAAAGTGAGTGTAAGCCTCTGAATTACTTTGATGCATTCTACCTGTTTTTAATCAGTCATGAGGCAACATCAAGTTCTTTAGTTACTGATTGGCTAGGAAGCGGGAGATCAACAGAGGGTGATGAAGGGTGTGTAAAAGCGGTTTATAAAATTTGCATAGGCTGCCATCTTGGTGAGGGGACGTAGAGAAGCTCTAGAAATTCAGTGCATAAACAGGAAAGTTATTGCTGTCAATGTACTTCAATAAGAGTGATCTCCACGTTATGAAACACAGTGGCCTGCCTTTATCAATCTCACGTACAAACCAGCACAGAGCCTATTGCAGAGATCACCTTTCAATAGGGTTCCAGTTGTGGCGACATTTAAGTTAAATGCTGTGTTTTCAGATTGTCGAAGTTCAGTGTGAGTTTTTTACTGTAACAGATGCACTACTGCCAAACTAGCTTTTGTGGGCTCAACAGCAAGCGAGCTATTTGACAAAGGGCTTTTTCGTTAGTTTGTTTTCTGCAAAGATGTGTGGGTGTGGCCACAAACAGCTGTTTGGAGCATTTACACCGTCAGTTTAGCGCAAAGCCATTTGGACTGCACTGATATGGCCGATGGCTGGCTCAGTGTCCTCTTTCAAGAGAATAGTGCGCTTTATCAGGAGGAGAAACTCACAGGATTTAGGGATATGTTACACCTAAGGTTTGACAGAAATCTGGGACAACATGAAAATGACACTCTTGTCTTCACACCACCAGAAGCACCAAACTGCCCTGATTTTTGGGAAAATCCATCTTCCAGGTGGGCTACAACAAAATAACAAACCAACAAAGGTGAAGGTAACAAATCCCATAATTACCCATTCAAACAAAATAAATCTACCAGTATACAAATGGTTTCTTTTAAATCAAACAGGAGAAAAGTAGTCAAATACAAAAGGAAAATAATCTGAGTCAATTCACAATAAAATACTAAAGCAATAAAAAACTGCACACTTGTTGATTTAAAGATATAGACTTAGTGGAAATGGGGGAAGCTGTTACTTATAATCCAGAAGCTGCCATCCTGAAACCACCTGTACAATAATGTCACCCTTTTAAAATAGACCTCCCTCAGATGGCCGTGGGAGATCATTGTTTGCTTGATTCTATTTAAATAGATCTACAGTAAGTACCATAATAGAGCATTCATTCTTTTTGCAGCAGAGAGCCAGGACTTGTCTTCCCTGTCATCACATCATGACCTTATGTTACCTTACGTGCAATGCAAACATGCTATTTCACCATAATTATGCTAATGTTTCCCTATAATGGCCAGAGTTTGATGTTTCCATAATCCTATGTATATTTATTCATGCATTTATTATTTTTGCAGCAGAAAGCTATGCCATCTGTCTTCACTGTCATTAGCTTATGTTACCAAACCTTGTGTGCGATGCAACCGTAGCATTTGTTATAATTATGCTGGAATTTCTCGATAATGGCCGCAGGAAATCATTGTTTGCATAATCCTGTATCAATCTAAAATAAAAACCATAATAATAAAAAAAGATGCAGTGGCATTAGAGGAATGAGGAATGAATGATGAATCCATCATAACGCCTTTGTACTCTGCTCATAAAAATGAGCATATTTGAAAAAAAAAAAAAAAATAATGTAAATAGTTCAAATAACTTATGTTAAGAAACAATTTGTTTATGTTTCTGCATTTGAAAATCTTTTGGATCAATATGTTTTGTGTTTTCGGTTTGTAAAATCTGATGAAAAAATGTCTATTTTTAATTTTTTTTATGACACACTGTCAGTAGTTATAATCAATAATTATGGTTTACTGACTTACATAACCTTTAGGGATATGAAGCATTGAACAAAACTCCATGAAATTGAAAGTTAGAAATTGAAAGAAATTGAAAGTGGACCATTTCTATTGCAGAGTTCAAAGGGTTAAAACAACCAATCACAGCAGCTCACCTGCAGCCCATCAGACAGACACATCTGCAGGTTCACAGAAAGAGAGAAAAAGAGACCAACACATCACAGCCACTATTATGTATTGCCCAGGTGCAAACAATACATCTTCTCATCAGCCACAGGCAAACAATAGACATTTACTCATATTTGGCTTTTTCTTAACACTAACGTCAACAAAATGCTGAAATAAAACTATAAAATGCTGCATAGTGTTGAACTAGACTTGGCTATAATTCTCTGTTTGCCATTTCCTAACGCTGAGGATGGCTATGAGCTGAAACGCGTCCGTTCGACTGCTGCTGTTCAATCCACTATATTAAAAAGTATTATACTTATTAGTGAGTGCTGTTGGGTTTTTCTGCTGTGCTGTAATATTTTGACTGGCACCCAATTACACTTTGAGGCTTTTGAGTTTGTTGAAGACTTATCTCCATACACAACAGTACTAGCCAGCCGGCCGTGACCTCCCCAAGATGGCGGCGACGTTGACACACAGTAGCCACAGGAATTTCATTTTCTTTATTTTTTTGTACTGCGCCCCAGATGGTCTTTGACTTTTCATTTTCTCTTACTCTGATGCTAACCACATCCACTCCACCATACCCATCAATGCTCTAGCATGTTCTGACTGTGATGGTCACTCACTGATGAACACATCAGGGTGACCTGCATTACCAGGACTAGAGATGGTTCCCCTACTACAGACCGACCGTTTGCATTAGATCTTTGGATCATTTCCCCCCTTTGAAAAAAAAATTGGTGCCCACCTCTGGTTGGCATCTTAGGCAGCCGCCTTTGTCATTTATAAGAAGCACCGCCACTGGTTCTTCACCTGCTAGATTCTCAACTATGCTCAGCAGCTGGATGCAGGAACGGACTGGGAATGAAAAATGGCTCCGGACTTTGCAACTCAAACTTGTCCACCAAAACCTCCACAACCCCAACCCCCAACCATCCTCACAACTGTAGGTACACTTTGTGTAAACAAGCTTACTGAACAGTATGTATGACAATAACTTGTGTAAAATAGATGTTAGTAGTACAAAGAGAACATATTGCTTTTAGGAAGAGGCTGGTTAGAGGGAGCATATAGGCTTAGTGGCACACTGGCATGCTGTCTGTGGCTCAATCTACATCTGTTCACTGCAGGAAGTAGATGAGTAATTAGAAATTCACCGATATACCAGCAGCACCTTGTTGACTGCCATTGGCCTGTCAGCAAATATGTTGACACTCACAAATGGCAGTGGCTGATGTTTTTCCATTGTGTCACATCAGTGTTGCACAGGCTAAAAAGCAGGGCTTGAAACTAAGGGTGTCCCATAGTCCTGGGGACAATAGAAGACGTGTTTGAGACAAAGAGTGATCTGCCCTGTGATGCCATAGGGATGAAACAAAGCAGTAAACTCACATTCAGTGTGTCAGATATTGTTTCTCTGATAGTGCTGCATTGTGTACAACAAATCTGTGTTGAGATTGGCAGGAGGAGAGCTGGTTAGCGTCAGCTGTTAGCAGCCAGTGCCCGGACCTAACAGTTACATTATAATGTGTTCAAGCTCTATTCAGTAAAAAAGAGTATTGGGTGAAGTTAAACTATAACGTTCTCAAGATGTGTTCAGATATTTTGTAAAATTTATTTTTGGCGAGAAACAGTTCAGATATTTTATAAAAATAACAACAACAAAATACAAACAAAAAGAACAAACAAACAAAAAACACTGCTATTGGCCAAATTGATATTTTAAACATCTGTATTGACCCAATTATGTAATATTAGTATATTCATACAATTATATATAACAGTACAACTGATTTAATATTATAGATTATGAATATTACTATTAATTAGGAAATACACAACCAACATTTAGCATTTTGTAGGTTATTTTCCTTTTATTAAATCCTTGTGCAAGAAATTAGTTTAGATTAGCAGGTAGTCTCTAAATTTATAATGCTAATTACCAACATAGTCAATTGTCAAGCGGCCCACTGGGAAAACTCCTGGTGCTCCAGATGGCCACGCCACCATAGCAATGCTAACTATACCTCGAAAACAACTGCTAGCTGCGGTTGGAGACGAGGTTGGTAAGAGCAGAGTTTGCAGATGTAAAACTACAACAATGAGCTCAAAGAGGTTAAAAAACCATTGGTGGTAACTTGTCCCTGTGAGCAGCCCCCTTTCACATTAGTCATTTGAGCAATTCTTGATATGAAAGGTCTTAATTCCTGAGGCTTTAAGGTATGACTGTCAGAAAATTGTACAAAACTTTGCCCAATAATCGCCCCATTTTTTAGTCATGTGACTTTTGTTTACAAGCTTGGTGTGCTTGTATTTGGGGAATTTGAACCTAACAAGAATGCAATTATGTATGATTCAGAATAAACAAAACCAACTGTAGGTGCGATTGCACACTAAGATGCTAAGCCGTGTATATACAGTGTGTGTGTTTATGTGTGTGTTTTCTGCTCTGAGCCACAGACTGGAACTGCAGGACTGTGTCTGAAGCTTTATTGAGGCAAGCTAATCCATGAGCTGCAGGCCTCAGCTGCCATCGCCAGTCCGCCAGGCTGAAAATAATTACATTTTAAATGGCTGTGCAAACAACAGCCACCACATTAGCGTGTTAATTCAGGCCAATCACTTCTACTAAAGAAAAAAAAAAAAATCGAAATAACAGGAGGAAACACTGCCTTCATTCTGTCCCCCACAGACTGATAAATGCACACTAGTCTTCCATGCCCCGGGTGACCATTTATAACATTTGATTATTTATTTATTTCCCTAAATCTGCATAATCATTTTGGCTATAGGTCATATGCGAACAAGATGGGGAGCTCAGAATAACATGCATTATTCATGATTTGCAGGATACAGTGGGTGCCAGAGGTTTACAAGATATGTGAGTGAGATTTTCCAAATTCATTCTTTTCTTTATCGCACAAAAGCTTCTTGGACTGGGAGAACCTGGGGCACCAGATAGAGCACAAAGTGTGTAATGAAGAAAATGGTAAAAAAGATGAGGTAACCTAGATAAATAAATCGCTGTGCCCTATCCGCGTTGTATCCTCGCCCAGCCCTGTTCGAACAAGAACGTTTGACTTCATAGTGAAATCTCCCTTTGTGTAAGGTGGATTTATTGCCTGTAGTGGCAAATGATAATAGATAACTTCTGTAATAATAAACTTGTGCTATCTACTGCTATCTATTAGCAAGTTAAAAATATACCCTATCTTTAAATCTTGGTATTGGGAGCTTCGTCTGCTGTGACAAAATGCAGCAGCAAATCGGTGACAGAGCGCGCTACATCATCTTATTACAGATATATAATTACTTGGATGAGGTCAACTTTAATGGGAGATATCAAAAAGTATTGTGTCGTCTATGCTCTTAATATTGCAGTTGTTCTGACTCATCCTGCTATGTACTCAGAGGACAAGAGGGTGTTGCTCATGTGTGTGTGTGAGAGTGTGTGTGTGAATGGATGGATGGCGTGATAGCCTCAGATCAGAGATAAATGACTTCATTAAAGTGTAAGTCTCAGAAAGCTGGAATGAGCCACATCTCCCCCCTCTGTGCCACTGCAGATTATGAACTCCATAAATCAATACATTTCTGTAAAAGGATAATGTTCCCCTGCCTGCTACATCCAACCTCCCAACAGTGCAGCTGACACAGCTAAGGACTTTCACATTCTGCTGTGGTTTCTGGTTTGAGAAGACACTAGGGATGTAGCGGGGCATGGGTAGTGGTGTCGGGGACTTGCAGGTTAACACGGTATTATGTTGGCGGTGAACATGTGCTTGGCTAGTACTGAGATATGATGACTTGTCAAGTCAGGTTATGTCATGGAAGTGGTTCAAATTTAAAGAATTATCTTGGCAACGAGATGGTACTTAAATTAAATGACAGAGGGTTTCCTGCATGAAGACATGAGGCCTGATTTTAATCAAAAATTGATCATTCTTGCCTGAACAGCTAAATGTGGAAGTAAATGTGTCAAAACCAGAACGACAGCAGCTGTAGCAAACATGGAGTGCTGAATGAGCACTGTTCACAGGCATGCAGTATGGAAGCTGACTGATTATAAACTGTCGAGTGAGCACCAAGCAAATTGTAGTTTCGTCTGCTTTTCTGGCAGATTCTGAGCATATCAGAATGTGCGTATGACCTTTTTTTTTTTTTTTTGTTTTTAAACACAAGCATACAGGCTACATCTGTTACAGGGTCAAATCAGCAATTGGCTGATCCAAAGCCCTGCCCCACTTGGTTACTGTTGCTGAGTCAGACAGATTTGACAAAAAGAAACAAGTTGCAAGTTGATGCTGGTTCCGCGTAGCCGGGTGCCTCAGTGTTTATTAGATAGTTTCTCAGCGTTAGGCAATACAGCTTCAAGAAGCCAACAGGAAGGACTACAGCATGTGATGGAAGGTTATATTCATGATACTTACTTTTATGAACAAGGCATTTGTCACAAATTGAAGCTTCATGTCTCAATGAAAAAAGCAGAAGTAGAGAATGAGAATGTCAAGACTGTGACTCATCATTGCTCCTGCACTATCAGGTATGAGTCCCCCTTTTCCTCTTCTAGGGATCAGTAAAGTAATAAATATTGCTGACTACAGACCATGGTGCTCACCTTATGTTAGTCTCTTTACTGTAGTTACGTTAGTTACTTCAGGGGGGCACCTTGCCTTGCAGAGATATATACAAAGGAACGTTAGCCTTTCTGACTAACAGTAATTTACGTCAGTTTGAATATGTGTCAGCAACCAACCTATGTCTCCTTTTCCAAATATCTAATGTTAACACAGAAATAAGTAGGAAACAAATCTGGCTGACATTGTTGATCTGACTTTAGGCTAACTTCTGTGGCATTAGGTTAGCTAGCATTTTGCTAACATTAGCAAATTAGCATTATTAGCATTATTGTGACTATATGTAATGTGTCAGTGAATATTGCGACATTCCCCCAACCATCTTCAAAATTTGTTACTCTGTTTTACATTTTTAACCAGCACATAGCAGAAATAGCTAAATATGATAAGAAAAGGGAAAGTTTACAGAGGCTCTGCTTGATACACTGCTGATATACTGGGAAGGACTATCAGAGCTCATAAAAATCTAAGTCACCTTCAGTTATTATGTGCGCTCAAAGTAATGAGCATAACAAGTAGCAACAGTGGTGTAATGTAATGTAATCATTTGCTGGTTAAAACTGGATTACATGAAATGCATCATCTGGCCCTAGGGCTGTTGCTCAAAACACATTTTGTATTTTTTCATAGTTGTATGCAGGCACCACCAAGGACACAAAGAGTCTAGAAGCAGAATAAGAGAGGGAGCTGGCCCTCTCTCTCTTAAACCCCAAACCAAACTCAGATCAAAGGACACAGCTAGGCAGTGCTGATCATATGAAAACCAAGATTCTGTTACTACATTGCCTATTTCTTGCAGAAAATGTTTTCAGAAACACATTTTAGTTGACAGTTAAGCTTTAACAAGAGAGTTTGTAACAGGAAGTGGGTGCCATACTGTTTCCTGTATTGGGAACACCTAGGCTGACAATTGAGATCAAAGGGTAAAACTAGACAGTGCTGATCAAATCATTGTATCGTCATACAGCGGTTCGTATGATGTAACCTAACCTATGTAACGTAAAGTTACATTGGTTAGGTTAAGGAAGAGAAACATGGTGACAACTTACCTTATAAATGACCTAAAGTTTACTTGCTTTCACATGGTTCTGAACACCAGTCTCCTGGGGTGAAGTCCCGTGTTTTGTGATGCATCCACTACCCTGACCTGCCTCCTTATGGAGACTACTGCCATTATCAGCATGGTGGTCATGTGATCGCAGCCTTCCGATATATGTCAGTTACACACAAATTACAGGCTCGTGAGGAATCTACATGGATTTTGGTGCATTGCTTTTATATAAATATGTACAGTGCATGAAAACATCCTGATCAAATATGAACCAAGATTCTGCTTTTGCATTGCCTATTTCTCTTTCTTGCTTAAAATGTTGTCAGAAACATATTTTAGCTTACCATTTAACTGTAATGTGAGATTGTCTGTCACCAGCTGACCACCAAATTGTTTAAGGATGGGCAGTTTGCATTACGTCACCCACCAGTAGGACCATTTATTGATCCAGTGTGGCACAGTACATTCTGGTAATTGTAGATTTACTACCTCTTGAGCAACAAGAGGTAGTAAATCTCAGCCCTTATTCTCTGTTTTCCCTAGTCATGTAGCACATATTTCCAAAGGATTTGTGTCTTTCTTCTGCAGACAGCCCAGTTATATAAAAAGACCACCTTTCCAGCAGTGAAATACTCACACCTTACAAACAGTGCTGAGTGTGGCTACCTTCACACTGAAACCCATTTATTGTGAAACATGCAGGAAGTGACAAGTTAGTATCAGCAGTGTCTTCATGCATCAGCATTAGCCCTCCACAAGCAATGTGGCTCCCACTGTGACGATCCCTTTTGAGTGACAGGATGTGTGCTGGCAAATGATGATCAATAAGGCAGCATTTGGCACAGCACACTGCTATGGCACTACACCTCTATTAATTTTGCACAAATATTGTGCAAATTTGGTGATGCCTGCTTAAATCAGCATACCAATGACTGGTTAACTACAAAAGGCCTTTGTATACTTTTCAGCAGTGGAATCAGAGAGACTGCATGTGACAATTTTTGTAATTTTTCAAAACAAACAATGTAACTATCCCACTGATTTGTTTGAAACAGCTACTGGCCAGCTACATCTGTCAGCCAAAGTCAACACCATGAGTGCCTACAGGTAAAAACTGTACAAAGTGCTTATGTTATCCGTATTTGTACAGCTAATTGCGTGGAGACTAGAAAGACATGCAAGGACAAGAGTTGTTGTAGAGAGATCATGGAGGCAGTGGGAGGCAGTCAGAAGGAGACTATGATAACAGGCTATTCATCCCACCTATAAGTGTGGCCTTTAGAATAGATAATAAATACTTTTTCCATTAGATAAAATTAACTACCTTGTTTGGCAGTTGGGTTGCCTTGAACTAAAACCACTTATCTGCACTGTAGAGTTCAGTATGTCAGACAATATTGAGATATTGAATGATACTACCAAACCCTGGATTACGTTCAATGCCAACATTTTTTTTATCGCCCAATGCAAACTATTGTTTTTTTATTTTAATTTCCTGCTATATCTAAGGGTTATATAAAGGTTAGGCAATTAAAACATTGATGACAACACAAAATGCAAGTGGCTGGTAGTCCACTTGCATTTATTCACAGCTATAATGATACTCACAGCTATAATGATTCTCACCACAGTCCTGTAAAGGGAACATGAAGAAGACAGAATCTAGCTGTGATTCATCACCATCAGAGAGAATGAGTGAGGGACTCCAGCTTTCAAACTAAGGAGCTACACAACACCCTGAAGGACTTCATTTCTGCCACAGCCATGGTGCCACCACTGGACAAACATTTTAAATCGACCAGCGGTTTTTATAGTCTGGTATTTATGCTCCATGACACAAGGCCAGGTGTCTTGTAGAAATTTAGGACAACCACAAAGTTTTATTGACATATGGCTCCCACAAAATGCGTGACTGATTTTTCACATTACTGCCTTCCTTGGGCCAAGAAAGTTTGAAAACTGCTTTAATAGACATTAATAGACTGGGGAGAATAAAATTGCAGGACCGTGTGCTTGGATGCACAGCTGATCTGGTCTGTTTCAATTTAAGAGCCCCTTCAAGGGAATACAGAATAAGTATTTTAATATTAATGGTGGTATTCATGTGAATATAAACAGACTTAATTTGTTTTTCTAGTATTGTTTTTGTATTGTCTTTGGTCTGTGGTGGTCAGGTTCAAATTTTATTTTGTCACTTTTTTCCCTCATTCACAACACTAAAAACAAACAGGTACTGACTGAGTTAAGTAGCTGTTAAGAGTATGATACCTCAGGTCAATGCATCTAATACTCAGATTTATGTGTTTCAAAAAGAAATACTATGCACACCCTCGTTCATCGTGATTAGAAATAAATAGTCATTGATAAGTAAGCTTATATTCTCTAAATAGACATAATGTAATGATGTACGGGAGGCCTCTTGATCTTTAATACCACTGGCTGTTCATGGAATGTTCTTCGATTATTCAAACTTCAGTTTGGGCCAGATATTACCTAATGTGACAAAATGGAAAACACTGATTGAATTCTGAGTGAACTTCCTGAAGACCAGCCTGGTCTCATAGAAATATGTTTAATGGACAGGAACTCTTAACAACGCATTGTTGGAAAGACTGATTCAACACCAATGCAAAGTCAATGAGGATCTTTTGCTGTGGTGGACATGGATTTAGTGTAAAGACTGAGTCCAAATGCGGGTGGTGGTGGCAGGGGTTGCATATGGGTCAAACAAACACGGGCTACTTTAGCTACTTTGCATAAGTTTGTATGGAAGTTTGTATGTAGGTGACATGAAATTTCATACTGGAGTTGATTAAACATGAACCAAGATTTTTTTGTTTTCTAAACCTAACCAATTGTTTTTGTTTCCCTTAACCTAGTCAAACTGCGTCCATCTTACAATATTAACCATGTGAATGATGTGATTGAAACTTTTTTTTTTTTTTTTTTAATTTCCTGCTATTTCTAAGGGTTATATTAAGGTTAGGTAATTAAAACAGTGATTAGAACACAACATGCAAGTGTTTATCACAGACATAATGACTGACATTAATAAGTACAATATTGAAAAGCACGCAACTTTAACACTAGAACCGCCAACATTCCGCCATTCCATATCCTACAACTAATGTGGGTGGGGGATGGGGTCAATTTTACCTCCTGCTGCAACAGCGTCAGTAAGCGCCAATATGTATTTTTTGAAGTAGGTATGGTGTTCATTTTCATGTACGTTACGACTTTACAAAATAACTTTTAAAAATTTAGTTTAAGGGGGTTTAATAATGTTTCATAGAATGCAGTAAGAGGTCATGTCCATTTTGCATAGTTCTGTGAGACTGTGCTATAATGTACGGGAGACTTCTTGACCTTTTACACAGCTGGCTAAATATTTGGATTGTTTTAACTTCAGTTAGGGCCAATTATTATTTATGTGACAAAAAGGACAACATTTAATGAATTCTGAATGGACCTCCTAAAGTGGTGTTTCCGCATGCATGCCCACGGAAGCACCACTGGCATATGCGCTCATACAGACTATGAGATCCGCGCATACTGACAGTGTAATAAACTTTTGGGGGCGGCAGTAGCTCAGTCCATAGGGACTTGGGTTGGGAACCAGAGGGTCGCCTGTTCGAGTCCCCGTCCGGACCAAAAAAATATGGAGCGTGGACTGGTGGCTGGGGAGGGGCCAGTTCACCTCCTGGGCACTGCCGAGGTGCCCTTGAGCAAGGCACTGAACCCCCCAACCCTCAGGGCGCCTTACCAAGGGCAGCCCCCTCACTCTGACATCTCTCCACTTTGTGCATGTATAGGTCCTGTTTGTGCATGTGTTTGTCTTTCGGACCTGTGTGTAATTGACAAGCAAGAGTGAAAACATTGAATTTCTCCTCAGGGGGATTAATAAAGTAAATAAACTTAAACTTAAAGACACTGGGGGAAACTTTTGGGTTCACATGTCGTAGAATCTGAGCCATTTTAAAGGGTTAGGGGCTGATGTCTTTTCATTTGACATACAGATACAGAACTATACTTGAACAGAACAAGAAAACAATGTTTCAGGCGCCACTAAACACTGACAAACACACTAGTAATAGGCAAAATATACTGCTGTGCATAGCCAATATCTTCAATAATATCAATGGATGGTAAAATGTACATACATAGTCAGATCTATTTGCAACACCCAAGTGCTCGTCTGGGCATGTTCATCAGTTTGTAGTGTCACCTGGAAACTTTGTAAGTTCTGTTGTTATATGGCCACTTCTTTATGCTGTGTATGTGTTGCTGTTGAACATGTTTCTTAACTGAATTGTGTTTTAGTTATTCATTCATTCATTCATCTTCTAACCGCTTCATCCTCTTGAGGGTCACGGGGGGGGGGGCTGGAGCCTATCCCAGCTGACAACCATTCACACTCACATTCACACCTAACCTAATCCCCAATCTGCATGTTTTTGGACTGTGGGAGGAAGCCGGAGTGCCCGGAGAGAACCCACGCTGACATGGGGAGAACACGCAAACTCCGCACAGAAGGGCTCCCACACCCGGGATCGAACCAGCAACCCTCTTGCTGTGAGGCGACAGTGCTAACCACCACACCACCGTGCCGCCCTGTGTTTCAGTTATTTGCAGTATTTTTCTTATCTCTGCTGTAAATAATTTAACACAATGTCCTAAAATTCTTTTTCACCTATCTGTTAATTAGTTGTTGAAACTACAAAGTTTGCAGTCACGGTTTCACATGTAGTTTCATTATGCTAAAGAGGTTTGACAGTATTTTGCAACTGAACAATCAAATGAACAATCGGATTACATTGACAGGCATATGTAGTTTTTAATCTCTCTGTTTTTAGAGGGCTATGTTCAGGAAAGAACATCCATCATATCAGCTTTGGATGACTCTGACTTGATGTTATCTGATATTTAATAACAGGCAGTTATTGTCCCATTGTATTTGTAATCCAGGATATGGGTCTAATCCTAATCGAAGTGGCTGGTGAGTCATCCTTGTCAATGTCTACTTTGTACTCTGTAATGAAGAAGAATGAAGAGTCCAGAAAAATAGAAATACTGTAGACCATGCCTTTTACATCAATTTGCTATGTTGGCTTGTTGTTTGTGGAATCTAAATTGACTTAGGAAGAAAAATCAATGGTCAGACTTAAAAAAAAAACAATAGCACATATCCCCTGAGATCTGAGTTCAGAATATAATTTGGCAAAGGCAAATTCATTTAGTAACGCTGCACTTCATACCCTGAAATCCCTATGAGAGACTCAAACTAAGAGCCCTCCTTTCCCTAAACTCCATTCCTTCAGGCCTCCAGTGTGTGGTGAGCACTTCACCCGTAGCTATCCGCTGATCGAACACAAACTTGTGTGTAATTGTATAGAGCTCCTCTCTCGACCTTCTCTGTCAGGAGAGAAATAGGGGCCATCATTCATCCTTGCCATTACCAGCCTGCCTGCCGTGAATAATGCAATTTGTATCCTCTATGGAGTGCATCCAGAACAACAGGCACTCCAATAAACAAACAGCAGATCGCAGTAGAAATCCACTTACAGGGGCAGCCTGGCAAACGCCACGGCCATTAGAAGCCCACTCAGGTCCCATCATTTCAGTCCGATAGATCCCTACCTTATCTGTTTTAGAGTGGGCCTATGATAATGAGCCTGCCAGCTTCGCTCTGCTGAAGTGCTGGATCACACACATAAACCCAGGAGCACAGACAGGGACACACACAAACACACATACACACACACACTCATGCAGCAAGCTGTTCAGTGGAGATTTGTGGTACCTGAAAGTAGAGGTAAAGGTCAGTCTTTGACCTTTTGTGGGCACTAACAGCAGTCAGGACTGGAATGGATCAGTCAGGCAGAGGATGAAGTGTGTGTGCGTGCGTGCGTGTGTGTGTTTGTGTGTGTGTGATTTAGTGCCACTGATCCTGGTGATAACACTATAGGAGCTCTCGCTTTTTGTGTGGTCTGGTATATGTATATTGTCAGGGTTAATGACCCCCCCCCCCCCACACACACACACACACAGTAATCTGCAGCCCCTTTTACACCGCCTCTTCAAGGTGGGAATTTTGTGCCGTTACTCTGCCTCAGCATTCTTGATAAAAGGTAGAATAGTGGAACAAGGGGACAGAGTTGTCTCGCCTTTAAGCTGGCATTGCTTGTAGTAACTGTGCTGAAATAATGTCTGTATGAATGGGACACCCTGCAGAAAGGGATCATGGGTGGCACGGGTGACGTTTTGACAATGTGTTATGTGTTCAACCCACTACAGAGATTTAAAAAGCAGTTGATAGCAGTTAGTAGCTAACTTACAGAAGAACAGCGGTCGAAAATTCTGCAAATTGGGAAAACAATGAGGTCCAGGAGCTCCTTACCCTACGTGCAGAGGGCGAGATCAGCTGCCATATAAAAAGGGAGATACATTTTTACTGCCATGTTTGCCATTGTTATTGTTTATAAAGTGCTACTAATGTGTCTTTTATATGTCACGTGCTCTTTTGCTTCAATGATGCCTGCATGCTATATAAAATCACATACTGGAGTGGCATGATGCTGCTGTAGTTTGGTTCTGTGTAAAAATGCAAGGGCTGTATAAAGAAGGGTTCTCATATTGGTAGGGCCTTTTTGTAAAAAGGGCTTGTGTGTGTTACTGTGAAGAAATAAGGAAATGTAGGATTGGAGGAGAAAATGTTGATACCATAAATAAGCATCCTGGTCTTCTGGAGAGAACTTTGGCAGTTATGGGACACTCTACATGTCAGCCTCACAGTGGTGGAATTTAGCTATAGTATGGCCTTGATGGAGATGCCCCACTCCCAAGGGTCTGGGTGTGGCCCAAAGGAGCAAAACAAATGAGTGCAAATGAAAGAGCCAGCAAGCACTGCCCAGCTGACCTCCATCTGAGCCCTAGTGACCCTTTTTTTAACTGTTTATTTTATTGTATTATATTATTACTATATTCATTACTATGTGTATGTAGTATTAGATATATATTACTCTTCAATATTTAAATTATTCAATCAAATCAATATCCTTTATTTAACCAGGTAAAAACTCAGTGAGATTTAAAACCTCTTTTCCAAGAGTGACCTGGCCAAGACGGCAGCACAAAAGCAAAATGGTTACACCAAACACACAAGACACAAATAAAATACGATCACACACTACAGGAAAACCAGAGTGGGATTACATGATTACACAGTGCAATCACAAGATCCAATTGAACTTAATTCTCTGTCTTTTATAATTCTCTTGAATTCCCCCAGAGTTACAAAATGTGTCAGTTTCAAGTCCTTCTGCACATCGTTCCAGGTAGACGGGGCAGAAAATTTAAAAGCCATTTTGCCCAGTTCAGTTCTGACTCTCGGGACCTGCATCTGTATGATGTCCTGAGAACACAGGCCAAATCGGCTGAGGTTTCTACACATGTGTAAACACAAATATGTAGGCAGAAGAATAGATTTATAAATAAAAGTCAGCCAGTGAGAGAGTCTACGAACATACAAAGATGGACAATGTGCGATGGCATATAAGGAACAGTGATGTACACGATAGCTGCAACCAGTAATAAAACGCAAAGCACAGTGGTATACAGTATCCAATTTCTTTAAAAACTGATCAGGAGCATTCGTAAAAAGCAGGTCTCCATAGTCCAACAAGGGTAAAAAAGTTGTGGTGATCAAATGTTTTCTGACTTGCAATGAAAAAGATGATTTATCTCTAAAAAAGAAACCCAATTTCAATTTCAGATTAGAAACAAGTTTATTAGGTATTAAGTAAGTATATTTAGTATTTTCCACTTATTTGCTCAGCTCTTCCTCTCTCTCCTGTCTTTCCTTCTCAGCCTCCTCTCCTAGCTCCTTCATGGCCTTCCGCAGATTTGACCACGCCATTCCAGCACCGTGGAGTAGTTGGACCCCTGTTTTGCCAACAAAGCCCAGGCATCCGACCTCCATGGGGTAAACCCTGGCTTTCCAGCCAGCCTCTTGGAACTCCACTTCCAGCTCAGAGTACTTGAGGTACTTCCTTTCATAGGCTGCTGTCATGCCCTCTTCCCAGGGGATGGTAAGCTCAATGATGAGGACTCTCTTTTCCCTTGCGCACCACATGACTATATCTGGCCGGAGAGTAGTTGTTACCAGTGGTGTAGTGGTAGTTGATGAGGTGGGTGGACTTCTAAGTGGATAGGCAGGTTAGCTTGGAGGAAGTCGGTATACTCTCCTATATATCACAATGGCTTTTTGGCTGATAGGTGGGTATACTGTAAATGGCCAGAAAAGAAGTGGGCATACCTCCTATACCTGCGTATACCCTCCACTACACCACTGGTTGTCACAATCTCTGGTGGGAAGACCAGCTGCTTTCTGAGGTCCACCACCACTTGCCACTCTTGCCGGGCGTGATCGTGGTTTTCATCTTTGGAGCAGGAGCTTGGAGTCTGCTGCCAGGCTTGATGCCTGTTAGGGCAGGCTGTGCTGTTGGTGGTATGCAGTTTGCTGCTACCCTACAGTTCTCCATGACCTCAGCCAGCTTCGTCAGGACTTGGTCATGGCACCACCTGAAGCGTCCCTGGGTCAGCCCCACTTTGCATCCTGATAAGATATGCTGGAGGCCTGCCTGATGTTGCCACACAGGGGGCAGCCTACCTCATCTCCAAACCACTGGGTGAGATTGCGAGGGCATGGGAGGGTGTCATAGGCCGCTCTTAACAGGGAGCTAAGCCTCAATTGTGGCATCCTCCAGATGTCTGCCCAGGTGATGGGCCTGTTCACAGTTGCTTCCCATTGCGTCCAAGCTCCTTGGCTCCCCTGAGATATTGCCTTTTCATGGAAATGCTCTTGCTCCAGCCTGGTGACTTCGTCCACCAAAATGGCCTTCTGTTGTTGCTTGGTGGCTTTAGACCAGAACTGCTGTGTACACATTCATACACAAATACACTGGTGCCCTACCCAACCACACTTAGTACAGTGACAACAATTTTTTTGTCTGTATTCCCGCCTCCATCTACACCCCATGTATGCATTGTGTGTCACCACCTTGATGATTTTTCACTGCTCTTTGCACCAAAAAAAAAAAGAGTAAAGTTTGAAGGTACATGTACTGTACTTGAGTATTTCCATTTCCATTCCATTTTCTGATGGACCTGATGACCATTTTTCATATGAAACATATGATGCTTTTAAAATGAAATGTGCTGTTCACTGAAAAAAAAAATCCCCCTTATCATGTCATTTTAACCCTCTGAGACCCACTTAAGAGGCATTTTTGTCTTTTTTAGTTGGGGCAGTGGATCTTAAGAGGACATAGCAGGCAGATGCCACATAAAGTGCTATATATCATCTGAAAGCAGGGAACCTCATTAATTTGAGATGCAGCTCAGCATTGTGTGTAAAGTTTTTTCTAGTCACAGATATGCAATAAAGATTATGTTCTGGTTCATTCAGACTTTTAAACTTTGAAAGTTTAGAGTCACCAAGAGATAGAACTGTCACGGTTTTGCATTCCTGGTCACCTGCTCTTTTCTGCATGGCACATCACCCAGCCCTCAGTCAGTCATTTTCCAATCACTCTGGTTTCCCCCACCTCCCTGCCACTCCTACCTGTCTACTTATCACCTGTGGACACATTTCCTTCTCCTGCCTGTCCACCACGCCCACCTCATCAAGGCAACTCAGTTCATCTGTTCCTGAGTACACACAGCCAGTATACCTCATACCTTCTTTGCCACTCATGCAAGACTCTCCAGCATTTTACTCTGGACCCTGCCTGCCTTTGACCTGCCTGCTTCGTCTGATTCCCAGTAAACGCAACAACCTTTTGTCCCCGAACTTGAGATCTGAATCTGAGTCCTTGGTTCCTGTTGGCCTGTGGCTGTGTTGACCTGTATTAGGTGCTCTTCACTAGCCTTGCTCTGTACTTGCTGAGTAATAACAGTAAATGTCAATATCAACTGTTCCTGGTTTCTGTTGTGCTGCTTTTGGGTCCCAACACCACACATTACAAGAACAATATGATGGAAGTATTTGATGGCCAGTTAAGTTGTTGCAGCGTTTTTTGGGCTGACACCATTTGTTACAAAGATTTGCTGCTAAATGTTAGCATTTTCTACCACTCATGAATTAACAAAATACCAGATTCAGACACCAAGACCTTGAGGAGCACAATAGAAAAATCCATGTCGTGATTTGGTGTCAGATACTTTTCTATAACAATCTCATTTTTTGGATGGAAAACACTTGTGTTCTGGAAACTCAGAAACACCCTTATTGTCATTACACCTGTGAAAGCCATACACCCTTTGAATGGCCGAGGTCTCTAGTCTGTGATTGTAAAGTTTCACAAGGTTTTGTTCATCCTTGAGGTCACTATAGGTCATTTTATACAATAAGAACAAGTTTTTAAAAAATGGCCTCACAATGAAATTGCTACTATGGAGTCTAACATCATTACACATAAACACAATGACAATGTTATATGTTTTCTTTTCGTCCTTTACAGACATGATATAAGACAACATATCAGTACAAAATTAAAAACAAAGGTCAACAAAAATATGGCATGAAGATGATGAGAAGATGTCTGGAAGTCAAAAATAACTAGACTTGTTTGGTCCTGAAGAAGTTTCATCAATTCACAACTCGCAACACTTCTGGACAAAGAAGAACAGACTTCAAAATACAAGGTTTCTTATGCATTCAGATCAGTTAGAGAAGAAAAGCAAGAAGAGAAAGCATGACAAACAAGTTCTGAACTGAGGCGAAACACCTTTAAAAACATAAGTCTAGTTGCTGTAGACTTGTGTATTTTCTATGTGGTCTCAGTGATTATGATTTTCATGTAAATACATCTTTACCTTTGAGAAAATCTTGTAAAAGAAGCCACAGAAGCTGTTTATCCTCTGTCTCCATGGCATTGACTCAATGGCTGGCAGAGATTTGACTGAAGGTTTCATTGTCAGTTTTTCCTTATTGGCTGAGACGGTCCAAGGACACAGGGGATGTTGTGTGTTGTAAAGCCCTCTGACGCAAATTGTGATTTTTGATATTGGGTTTTATAAATACAATTGAATTGAACACAAACACACACACACACACACACACACATACCCCTTTTAAATAAACATTAATTAATGTATTTGTACTAGATGTACTTTGGTGTTGTGTTTCTTAGTCAGTGTTTTACTCTATCTGCTGTATGAATACATAAATATTTATGGCACAGCTACTTTGTTGGACACCTACATGATAAGCAAGAACTGGAACATGACTTTCTCTGTTTCTGAGAGAACAGATTATCAGTCTGAAGTCTAGTCTTCACCCAGAGTAGTGGTAATGCTTAATGAATGAGGTTTGTGATGGTAGGAACACTTCAAAGCTTGGATGGACATAACCTCTTGTGGTTGATTCATCAACAACTGTATTGGAAAATATCTGGTTCTTTGATGAAGAAGGTACAAGCCTATGGAACCCAATCCAACAGCTGCTTGCTGATTTTCATACTTACTCTCTATGATTGAACGTAGGGTGTGCTTACACTTCAGGAGCAAGAACTTGTTCATCCTTATCTTGCAGATTTCCCCTCCTGAACTTTCTGATAGCAGTACAGTATTTTGCCAGATCATATTTATTGTTATTTTATAAGAATATAAGCTGCATATATTTATCAGC
The DNA here is from genome assembly GCF_041903045.1 of Epinephelus lanceolatus. Lineage (NCBI taxonomy): Eukaryota > Metazoa > Chordata > Actinopteri > Perciformes > Serranidae > Epinephelus > Epinephelus lanceolatus. The sequence goes on from NC_135743.1 coordinate 38,447,678, forward strand.
TGCACCTAAAATGTTCAGCTTTGATTTCTCCTGCTTTGATATAAGTGATGGCCCACCTATAAAAACATGGTGGCATGAAAAGAATCACATTTCCAGGGTTTTCAGTTGGGTAACATGGTGCCACAGCCTGGTCCTAGCAAAATAGACTGCATGGGTGTTGTAGATTCACTTAACCTTTATTATATATTGAAGCTTTGCCTACTTATGTTCTGAATGCTTGTTGACAGCTACCAGTGTTGGGCAAGTTACTTTCTAATATAATCCATCATAAAATTACTTGTTACTTTCATTTTAAAATAAAATGTTGGGCAACAAAAGTGGATTGGTGTGTGAATCAGTCACAATGACCAGCACAAATTAACTCCCTGGAGCTGGAAGACCCACCTGCAGGTATATCAGCACTGGAGAGAGTTGTGAGATTGTTCCACCAGGTAGGGGATGTCTGTGGAAACACTCACAGGCACCCTTCCATAACAGAGTATAGTGACATGACACAAAAACCTTAAGGGGATATTCTTCCAGTGATGCACTGACAGGAGCAATTAACAATTTATTGTGGGTGGTAATGCGTTACTTGGCATTGTAAATGTGATAATATTACCCCAAATCCTACAAGTAACATGTTTTATTACCTTGATACTGTTAAAAGTTGTGTAGTACTGTAACGCGTGACTTTTGTAATGCATTACCCCAAACACTGCCAGCAATGGCTGCAAAATGGAAGATGAAGATTTTTGAGGTCTTCATTTATCAAGTCTTTCCTGCGCTGTCTGCATATCGCTGTCCAGCTGGAAATGTCCAGTTATGTGTAATGTTCTCAAGAAACATTTAATATTATAGGCCTCTGCTCAAAAATTGCATACCCGTAATGGAATGAATATATCTCTGCAACCACAAGGTCTATTTGAATACTTTTGGTGTCATAGTAAAGGGAACACTTGTGAGATTTGTTAAGATGTGTAAATATCAGTATATGTGTTATATGTGAAGAGTAAATAAAGATGGCACACAGCACAAATGAAACATTTTGAGGTTCGCTGAGAAAAATAAAAGCATTTTCAGGATGAGTATCCCTTTGGAATGATGCAGCTGCAGCTCTAAACCTCTATCAAATCATAGCACAATATGTGAACATTAACTCTGCAAAGGTTGATTCTAATAAAGTGAAGCAGAACAATATTAGAGAGGTTTTAGTACAGAAAATTCAGGCAAGCTCTCCAAAATTGCACCATGTTTGCATGTGATTTTTGTCATGTACATAACTATATCTTTCATTTTTTGTTTCTGTAAATCCCTAACGATGTTTAGGATATACACATACAACTGTCTGTTTCGTATTTCTCACACCGCAACGGATTGGTTGATTTGAGTGATTTGACACCTGGTTTGATTCGTTAGAGCCAAAAGAATGACGCTATACCCACCAAAATGAGATTGACAGCACTGTAAGCCAATCAGAGTCTGCAGAACACCTTTGTGGGGAAGATGTCAGCTGCTCTGAGTGGTCATTGTTATGCTTATCCCCGGAACCTGAAGGTCGTCATGTTCGCCTGGATTCATTTGAATGATGGACAACATGTCGGTCAGCGGGAATGAAACGTCATTTAACGGCAGAATGAGCTTTTCACGGCAAAAACAACAAACGTAAGAGAAATATTACAACTATAGCTCTGCAAAACAATTTCTGTTGTTGTTCTTTGGCCTCTATCTTTCTGATGCTTTGGCATAGCGTGCTTTGATACATATGTGTGGCAGCTTTCATTTGAGATGAACAGCATGTGTTTTGCATAACGTGGCATTGAGTTAGAGCCCGAAATATACCGAGTGGGTTGGGATATCGGTGCTGTATGGAGTAGGATTTGTTATTGTTTATTTAGTTGTTGTTTGAGCTGTGTTTGGGGAATGTAAAAAGGGTTTTTACAGCCTTGTAGTCCAGGTTCTGCTGTTTAATTTGATGTGCAACATCACTATATTCTTCGTGATCAGTGCATTGTTTCACACTGTGTTTGCAAAGCTCTTGGTTTTAACAGGATAAGGAACGAAAACATGCTATTATTAGTGACATACATAGTATGCGGCACATACTACCACACAACATAGTTATCAAAACAACTCCACTGACTTCTGGTGTCACATGGGACATGAACAGCAGTCTCCTGAAAGGAAGTCTGGAGCTCTTGCAGACACTGGAACTGGTCATACATAGGCTGTGTTAAGGGAACACAGCTTATAATAGGACCAGATGAAGTGTTGCTGTGGAGTAATATCACTCTGGCTTGTTACTTACTGTGAACACCAACTATATTAAGATTTCCAATATGTTATTTCTGTGACCTGCTAAAGTTCAACCAATATCTTTGAACATGAGCTCTTCTCTCTCAAAGCCAGAACCAAGAGAAGTAAGTCTCTGACTTGTGATGATATGAGATATAAAGTCTGGAGCTGCTCCAAAGAAAATGAATGGGAGTCTGATCTTGTGGACCCACAAAGTTGTGTAGTAGGGTGGCTGGTCCACCTGAAAGATCAGTCGACTGTTAGTGAGCCTGATCAGTCTCCAGTGGGCATCAGGTGTAGGTCATTGATGCTCCTGTGGCAGGGCACTGGGGAGCACCTAATTCCAGTGCTTCATAAGAAAGCACTCCAACAGCTTTATTTTAATGACATGCTAAGCGTTGGTTTTGTTTCTAACAATAACTTGACATTAGTGGTAGCTTGGTAGCTCACATAATGCACCCAACAGCAACATAAAGTGTCCTGCTAGTCTACTCCCACGATCTTTGTTGTGATGGTTTCTGACGGACATATCACACAGCTCAGGATAGACAGTGGCTAAAAGAGCGGCAGTGATGACACCAGCATCTTCTGAAAAGTACAAAGGCAGCAACAAACACTCTCTTCTCAACTCTTCTTCTCAACAAATGAAAAAAGGGTGCTGGGTCTCAGAAAAAAAACAGTGGGTCTCATTCATGTAATGTGAGCAGAACGAATTTGTGTGTTAACTGTTTGCAGCAGGAAATTTATGTTATTTCAGCATTTATCAATATGTTAGTAGCTCCAATTTCTTCATAGTTACTAACAAAATCTACACCTGCTTCTGAGTGCTCACAGTGCTTATTTAAATAAGGAATCCGCATAAATATTGCTTGTCATTATAAGAAATTACAATTTTAATTGGTATTGTGCTCTGCTGCAGATGCCTTTGAAACATGTAAGTTAAACGTGACAAAAGATTAGAAAAATATAACATTTAGCTAACTTAGTCGCATTTAGCAGGTTTGAGCTTCAGATTAGGTTTCTTAAAAATGTGAATGAGTTATTTCAATCACGCTGCACGTCTTTGCAACATTTCTGGCATCCCGTTCCCATTTCATTCAATCAGTAGAGAGAACTCCACAAATTTATCTCCTGTTTGAGTGGCGAGACTGTGAGACCCATGTTACTGACTAAACAGTAAGTTATCAGTGATGGCTGTCAGAATGTATAGTGATTTAGACTTAATATAACACATATCACTTTCCCTTTGGAGTTTGCTGTGGACTGGTCCACTGGAGGCATCCCCTGACAAAGAGATCTCTCCAATGATGCAAGCAATGCTCTCGAGAGCTGTGACTGGGAAGAGCCTCCTCCTGTAGCTGTTGTAATGTTTGTGTGTACTTGCGCACTTTTTTGCATCAAGCTTCATATCAAACCATTTTAGTTTAACTTCTTTAATGGTTTTACAGCAGAGGACCTGGAGTTAAGCTGTTCCTGACTGACATCTGTTCCTTCCAGGCCTTTAATTTACCTGTCCCTGTCACACCACAACTAACACAAGAAAATAAAAAATCCACCTAAGATAACTTCAATCTCAGCGTCTGGAAAGTTTTTCTGTCTCTCTCTCTTTCTTTGTCTGCTCCATGTTCGCAGGTTGACACGATGCACCTATTCATAGTAATTATCACCTCTGTACATGGTGGTCACTGGCTATTCATGGGCGGGAATGTATGCTACTTGCTGACTAGCAGGAGCGTACTGTCAGTTTACGATCCATTGGCATTCATAAATGTACACATGTGCCTACAATAAAATCCGAGTTTTCCGGGGGGGGGGTGTTCATGAATCCTCTGTAGGTTTTTAGTCCTAAAGTTATTTATGTGCAAATCTATGCACAGATTTACTAACATTTCCTGAATGAGACCCGCTATGTGGGGAGAGACCCTTTTAGAAGTACAGTATGAATCAGCAGAGTACTCATTTAATGATTTTGTTGGCTTGTATTGTGGTTTCATCAGCTTTGTATCCCTTTAACTCTTGCAGTTTCTGGGCAATCATGCACAAAACAAGTTGACAGCACCCACAAACAAGCCTGCATATTTATGTCTGTTTGGCCAAAATTATGTCAGATTTAATTTAGTCATGCTAAATAACATCAGTGTCATGATGAAACCTGCCATTTCTCAAGCAACTATGTGTCAGTCACACATCTAACATGACAGATCTGTTGGTGAAATTTCTGCGACGTGCCTATAAAACTTTCCCACATGATGAATTGGAGCTTGTATTCTCAGTGTCAAATGATTTGTCCTATAGGCTTGGATCCACTAATGACCACTTGGGGCTCTATTTATCATTCTGGTGTTTAAATCAGTGGCTTTTATTGCTTTGTTATGGTGAGAGAGTGTTTTATCACCATTCTGTGTGTATTTGTACAGCATATATAAGCTTGCATGATTGCTGGCGCAGGCTTGTTTCTTTGTTTGCTCTGCTCTGTTTCAAACCATTTTCCGACAGCCTCTCCATGCTCCGCCTGCCACAACAAGATAATCCTGCCGTCTCCCATAAGATGGCGGCATCTGTCATCTATAATAATCTGTGGGAGCTGGCTGAGGAACAGTCAACAGGAGGGAACGGGGAGCAGCGAGCCTCGTTCCCAGTACGATAGCCAATTAGAGGGGGTATTATCTCCTGATGTGAAGAGGCTTTTAGCCCCCCTGACCGCCCTCTGGCAGGGGATGGGGGGGAGGGCTGCAGGACTGGGAAGCGGAGACAGACAACACTGCGTGACACTGCCAGGACAGGAAGTGGAAGTAAAGGCATTATTTCTCCTTCATTGGGCACAACATGATAGCTCTTGAAGCGAGCCAAAGCTTAGCCCCGGAGGACAGAGATCCTCGGCATGGCCTCATTGCCTCACAGTATTTTAAATTCACATCAACACTTCACAGCTTAGAGCGCAATGGAATTTCTTCCCCCCTTATCTGATTGATTTTGCACATAGTGGACTCAAATAAATCAGTGTCCTGTGTGGGGGGTTCTATGTATGCAGCTGTACCTTGCATTCCTGGATCTTTTTTGTTTGCTGGTGTATTTGTCTCATTCATGTGGCCCAAAGGTAAATAATGTGACATCATGTAGAGTAAAAACTGCAGAGGTCACTTGCAGAAAATGTTTTAAGAAATTAACTGCTGCTTAATGTGAGGTTTTTGTGACAATCATAACAAAATAGCATAGGCACCTCTCAAGGCCCTGGAAACCTATTTCCCAAAGTAGCTTCCTACTTTAACCTATGGAGCTGAACATGATCACACTGTTACCTGTTAAGTGGTTCTGAACATTTGACATAAGAGATTCATTTATTTGTCTGGTTTTGTTGCCAGAGAAAACTAAGTAGACGGGCATCTGCTTTCCCGACCCGTTTTCATTCCCAGGTTGTCAAACACAGATGCTTTGTCATGCTCCTCTGCCTCTGATAGCGACGTACAGGACACCCTTTAATGGATCTATGTGACACACACCTTAAACATGTTAGCCCTTTTTACAGAGAGATCACACCATAGGGCTGCTATGAGGTCCGTTCTTTGCGTCTCCTTTGCATTTTTACAAAGAACCAAACAACAGCAACATCATGAAGCTCCAGTGTGTGACAGCATACCAGCATCGCAAAATGAGGAGAGGAATGACTGGCGTTACGTTTAACACAACAGTGTTGGCCTCGATAGTGATATATAGCACATGCATCTGCAGTGCTTTATAAACACTAACAATGGCATAACTTAACAATAACAGTCATTTACCGTCTCTGTTATGTGGCGGCTGATCTTGTCTTGTGTTCTGGAGCTAAGGAGCTGCAGAATGTCATTGTTTTCCCAATTTGCGGAAATTTTCAGTTGCTGTTCTTCTTCTTTGAGTTAGCTGCTAACTGCTGACATCTATTTTTAAAATCTCCCCCGACGGGTGGCATGTTAACATGTCATCAAACCGTCACACCCATGATCCTGCCTGCCAGCTGTCCCATTCATACAGACACCATTTCAGCGCTGTTACTACCCCCATTCCCGTTGCCTCCTCTCCCTTCTGCCTTATACATACTTTCTCACACTATATTCTACGTCAGTTGCTTTTATTGTCAACCATTGCTGTGAATGGGTTTACACTGGAGTTAGTTGAAAGTGTGGTGCGTCTCATAAAGATGCAAAAGGATGCTTAATTTCATACGCTAAAGGGTCAAAGGGCAAAGAGTTGATATTTGACAAACTAAAGATTAAAAGCTAATCAATCTATCTATCTATCTATCTATCTATCTATAAACAACAACAAAAAACCCTTTTAAAATATAAAATAATCTCTCCAATTTATTTCAACAGCGTCATTGGATAGAATAAAATAGAAAAAAGGCTTGCACTGATTTAAATACTTCATTTCCATTTTGTGAGGGGCTGCTATCCCTGTAACATTCTAATTTTTATGTGAAATGCACAATAGTTTTTGAATGTGGTTTTCTTGCTTAATCAGTTTCTACAGGCCACATAACAACCATCCCATTTATGACCATTTGTCTATTTAGCCATGTATGAAACAGAGAAGCAACGACATTAAAAACATCCAGACCCTCAATACCTGTAGATGAAATTCCTGCCTTGTGCAGCAGAAGTTGCACATATTTGACTGCAATGTACAAAGTTTCCTCTCAAGTACTGTTGGCTCTGTGTCAGTGCAAGAATGACAGCAAAATTAGCTGCTTTATTATTGAGACGCAAATACATGGCTGTCTCAGTAAGTTCTCCTGAGACTTCATCACTAGAGACAGATGGATTGATGATAGCTTATTGCCTGTATTAAAAAGTCGAGTCACTTTCATTTTGGCGAGTGCAGCACTCAGGCTGGGGCGGGTAGCAATACATGGCTGTACAGCTCTGTTTTGAAAACCAATAATTGTGTGTTGTGGGGGAAAAATCTGGGAGATTGGCATTTGCATAGAATTTTGTGTTAAAGGGATAGCACATATTTTTGAAGTTGAGCTGTATGGGTATCCATAGTCAGTGTAGGCCTATTACATACGGTAGATGTCAGCACACCCTCAGTTTGGAGAAGCTGCAGTTGTGCTAATACGAAAACTAAGCAATGTACTGCTGTGGAGGGGGGCAGTGGCAAAACATCTTTCAGCCACCTAAAAAATCCCACCTAAAGAAAATCTGTAATAATTTGAGTATAGAATATATTGACAATATTTTTACTGCTTTACCTTTCCACTCAATGGGGAAGCCGTCAACAGGTTCAGTTTCCAGTCTATGCTGTCGTCAAAGCCACCAGGTTCCATTGACTAAAAAAGCAATTTTGGCTCGCGGAACATGAAAGCTGCTGATCTACCACTGCCTCGATCAGTTAGTTAGTTTGTGTTATTGTGTGACTTTGGTGAATCTTAAGTAACCCCTCTAAACACCAAAGTCCCACCATAACAAACAAAATAACTGATCGAGGCAGGCGTAGATCAGCGGCTCCTGCGTTCAGCAATGTTAAATTACTGTTTTTCTCAATGGAGTCTGGCTTTGAAGAGACATACATTGGCTTCAGTTCCCCGCCAGAAATTGCTGTCTGATGGTAAGGCAAAGTGGTGAAAATGTTCCATATATAGCAAACACTTAAAATAATATAGATTTTTTTAGGTGGCTAAAACATGTTGCTGAGCCCTTCATAGCTGTACATTGCTTAGCTTCCAAGTTGGACTCCAGCCTGCTTCTCCAAACTGAAAGCCTGCTGATCGACATCTACTGTATGTGATACACTGACTATGGATAGGTACCTCATACAATCCCACTTCACAAGTTTTGAACTATCCCTTTAGGTTACTGTTGAAACCCTAGTTCTTCAACTGCCTGTGACATTTAAAAGTTATTGCACGGGAGCCACAAAATTTTTGTTTGATAATTTACTTAGGTTTTAATTATTATTTTTTTTAATTCAAGTTTGTCTGAAACTACACATTAACATAAATCCAACATATTATTAGCAAAGATAAACTAGCCTATCCATCAAAAAATACATTACACTTCACAACAATAATGTTACCCATTAATCCTTATGCAATTATGTAGGCTAGTTAACACTGCATTACTGTACGCACCTCATTTCTACATATGTGTGTGTACAGAGATGAGTCAACCAGATGTCCATTCATTTCTATGGAAATCTTGCCTTGAGTATGTTAACAAAAAAAAAAAACTTTTGCGGTGGATTTTGGAGAGACTGCATGCTAATGTGCTAGATTAGCGAAAAGGCTGCTAACTAGCTAACATGCTAGTTCCTTCAATTCAGTTGCCTATGTTGATTGACAAGTGAGTTTGTATAATTAAAAATAACTATTTTAGTATCTAGTTTGAACAAATTGTGTATCTGAGTAATGTTATTCTGCTGAAATATGGTTATACATTATACACAGTCAGGTTGACATTATGACTCGTTTAGCTATTCATACGTCTTTCACAAAACATGCCACGTACCTAGCAGGTCCTGTTTCTGTCCTGGTAATGTTCCAAGCACATATTCCAAACTACTGGATGGTTAAAAACTGACAAAATTAGCTTCAACCCCTTGGCTACAGGTAGTTTCTATCAGGTTTATCCATTCGTAAAGAAATGCACTTTCTTGTGTTGGACACTGGAGGCATCATCCTTATATTTACAGATATACAGACACTAGTCACAAACATAAGTGGAAAGGAGGCATAAGAATGGGAATCTGATGACAGTTGGCAAGTTTGCATGTCTAGTCAGATCTGTTTAAACTACAATCAGAGCCCTGATGAGGCAGATTGTTGGGGTTTTGACTGTTAAGACACAAATATTGATTTTTAACAGAGGAACACTTGAGAGAAAAAAATAAGCTTTAGGGTTCTTTACTGTAAAATGCCAGTTAATAGACTGGAGTCGATACACCACAATGCAATACAGCAAAGAGATAGAGGCTGAAGCTGCATGGCATTTATGTCTCAGCTTTGCTACCACTGTTCCTGCAGATTTTACAAACTTGCTTTACAGTACTGAACTCCTCTGATATTTTGTATATACCAAGTCATTTGCTTATAATGATTGAGTGCTGTCAACTATGTCGACCTCAGCTTCTTCAATTAATCCAGGAGATAGACTCATTATTCTTTTAAGCACACACCATCCTTATCCTCTGCTGTTTCATTTTCTCTAGTCGTATATTACCCCTCACCCCTCAATGTATTGCACTTTCTCCACCTGGGGTTTCCAACTGCTCAACCTCAATCTCTTTGGCTTTCACCATTCCAAAACCTTCACTCCAGACCTTCCTCTGCCCGCACACAGTCAATCCAAAAGCTTTTACAGCATGGTCCCTCTCATGACACATCACAGAAACATCTCACCATCTACCTGCTTCCCCCCACCATCTCTCTCTCTGTTTTTTTCTCTCAGTTTTTGTTTTTATTTCCTGTGGGAAAAAAAACAAACAAAAAAAACTTCTTCCATGCAGCATAATGTGCAAAAGGAAAACCACGCATGCATATGAGGAGAACTTTGAGTTGATTTGTCAGTTATTTTTAATTAAAAATAGCAGTCTGAAAGTCAGACGAATGTGTGAGGCATTAGTGTCATTGTGACTGATTCCACAGGAGGGCTAATTGTGCCTGCGCTCTACACTGCTGATATACTGATGTGTTATGTAACTGCATTAGCAAAATGAGAAAAGAATGTTCTCTCCGAAGAAATTCACAGCTCTTCAAAAGGAAGGAGCTTTGCTCTCTGTTCATCTCTCTCACTCTGCCTTCCTCTCTCTGTGTCATTACATCTCTCTCTCTGTCTTAAATTTTTCAAGTCAGTCTAAATCAGAAAGTACAAGGCTGTAAGGAATTAAATCAGAAGTGTTCTGTTTCCTTTGATCAAGGTGTTGTAAATTCTTAAAACTTCTCTACATCCTCTTGGCCTTCGGGACTTAAACACTGATTTGAGTGCCACCATCGTATTGTTCCAACACTGAGATTAATGAAATATTTTCAAGAACTCCTTTTCAGGCTTTGTCTGAGGAAATGCCTGAGGTGTGTCCCATGAGAAAGTGTATAACCTGCTTGCACACTGCACCATCAATGGGACTGCAGTGGAGAAAATCAGCAACTTAAGGTTCCTTAGGGTTCATGTCAGCGTTGAATGTGGATGAACGTGGAAGTATCCTCGGGCAAGATACCAAACCCCAAATTGTTGTGAGTGTACGTGTGAATGTTTAACAGTCCAGATGAGCAGGTGTATGAATGCATGTGTGAATGGTTGAATTGGTTTGTACTGTAAAGCACTTTGAGTGGTCACTAAGACCATGTGCTATATAAATACAATTCATTACGTGACCTGGTGAAACACCATTTCACCAACACCATCGCCAAGATTCTAAGACAAAGGCTTTTCTTCCTCCGCAGGCTGAGAAGCTTCTACGTGGACTCCAGGCTACTCTGCAATTTATTCAGTTGCACCATCGAAAGTATCCTAACCAGCTGCATCACAGCCTGGTAATAGGGCTGTTAAGTTCTGGTTGGATGGTGAATTGTTTGGTCCTCATGTTCTTGTCAGACCAAACTCTTGGTCTGACAAACGCTGGTGTTACTTTAATAAAACCATGTGTCCACCAAAGTGTTTCTTCACTCAGCTGAAAAACATCAGCTGTAGTTGTTCAGTGCTTGTATTTGACCTCTGAGATGATTGGTCCATGCTGTATTTGTCCCGCTCCTTCTCCACTGTGATTGGATGGTTAGTGACAGTAACAAGCACAACATTTTACCCAAAGTTAAATATTTTTCAATTCTCATTTTTAATCAGACACACAGATAAGTAACCACAAAAGACATTCAATATCAAATTTATGCGTATGGGTTTATTGTACCAAGTCTCCAAAAGACAATTGAGTTCAAGGCTGGATTACAAAGATTGTGAAAGGGATACTGTTCAACACTTTAATGGTGAGACAGACCCCTGCACAACAGATGAGATGAAAGTGTTAAATGTGCGCAGTTTTTCTTTTGGACATGATTACATCAGAGATCACATTTATGTGTCATTCAGGGCATTCCACTTACGAACACAGTTAACTTGCCCTAGACAAGTGTTAATGTTGAGCCCTGTCACAGAACACTGTGGTAATTTGGTTAATCCAGAGACACGTGCAGATTTTTAGCCCCATCGACTATCGCCTGGTCAAAGAGTAGGGAGAATTTCAGTCGACCAAGATTTCCTTTGGTTGATTACAGCCCTACCTGGTATGCATGTGCATTGTCCTCAACCTCAAGACGCTTAAAAGGGAAGTGAAAACTGAACAGGACAACACCAGGACAGAGCTGCCATCCATAGAAGACCTCTACCCTCAGCAGTGTAGGAAGAATGCCAACAGGATTATCAAATTATTTTTGATGATGACTGCACCACACTGCTCTACTGTAGAGAGGCATTGTAGGCAGAATTCTTGGTGCCGTAGACCTTGACCTTGACGTGGTGGAGATCGGGGTACTGGATGGAGGAGTGGCTTCCCCAGATGATGATATCCTTTACTTTGTTGGAAGAAATGTTGCGGCAAATCAACACCTGGGAGCTGACTATGTTGTGGTCAAGTCAGGTCAGGCAAGAGAAGTCATCTTTTGTAGATTGAATACAGCACAAAATTGTTTGTACAATGTTCCCCAGCCACAAACTTTTCTGCCTGCTCCCTTCCAGCAGACGGTACCCTAGTACCCAGACCTGGACCACATGGCTCAGGGACAGCTTTATCCAGCAGGCCATACAACTTTCGAACCTTCTAGCGCTGAGGTCATCACTAGTGCCATTTTGCCCTTAAATATTACTTTTGTTTCATTTTTATATTATTTTATTTTATATCATATGTCATACATTTACTTCTGCAGTATTTTATGTCTGAGATTCTTGAAATGAATTTCTTTGATACATACTTAATGAGCATTGTTAGGGGGAGCCTGAGGTCTAAGATTTTTATTACCAACAGCTTCTTCTCTGCAACTGTTGTCCATATGACATTAAAGAACTTGAACTTGAACTGAACTTGAATTTAGATGCGCATGTACACATTCTGACCTTTGCATAATATGCCTCATTTTACATGCTACACAGAAAATGCACAATTCATGTGACACAATATGCAGCATTTAATGTGAAAGGCAGGTGATGGACCTCTTGCCTAACGCATGCATTTCCATAATCATATTCATGTAGGATTGTATGTATTCTTCTCTAGTGTGCTGAGACTGAAGTGGGTAGCAGCTGGCTTTGTTTCTCTCCATCTCTTCACCCTTTTGGACTAAATTGTTGCTGCGTTCAGCAGACTTTTGTTTTCCAAATATGCAGCGGTTTGACTAGAAAAGCCTTGTCAGTTTCCATCAGGAACTCCCACTTATCCGAATTTAGAATTCTATCACAACAATCACCTGTAATTTGACCCTGTTTCTGGGCAGCTGGCCCCACAGAAGAGCAAACCTGCATTTGCGTTCACACATACATTTCTACAAAGAGATTTGTGATGAAAATGGTTTGATCGTGCATGTCTTTGTTTATCCACACTGAGCCTCTTCCTCCTGAGGGTCTATGAACAGATGAAATGACTGAGCTCAGAGAATGTGATGATAGTTAAGAGGAAGATGAGCTCAGTGATGTACATTAGTGCTAAATGAAAAGGAGGTAAACTATAACATCCAGTTGCTGAGCAAAATAATGTAAACAAGCAGCAACAATGAATAAACACCACAGGGGTATTTCATAATGACAGTTTGGGCAGGAGATTTATTTTGGTAACATACATCTATTAAAGCAAGAATTAATGTGTGCCTGTCACACAACTTTTGGAGAATCTGTACTTAATTTATCACTATGCAGAAAAGAGGGCTCTCCAGGAAATTATTGTACTCACTGTAGACATGAAAACTATATATGACTTTATATGAGCAAATATTAGCTATTCAGTTATTAGATATATTTCAGTACAATTTTATACCTTGATGCAACTGTTGATTAACGGTATTGGTCCCTTTCAGCCCTCCAGGTGGACAAAAAGTGATGAGTCAGCATATTTTGCTCATAGGTGAACTCACCGATGACAGCAAACTGTATTCAGACCTCCTCAGGAGGTGGTCTGAGTAGCGTTCACTTCAAGTCCATGTAGTGACTGTTCAATCTGTGCATTGTGAATACAAAGAGATCCAGATTGCCCTCTGACGTTGTATTTTAGCCATGTGATTTACATGCTGTATGATTTTGATTTTTCTTTGTCATCAGAAAAAAAATTCTGAAGTTTGTCTTGCGTCCCAGGATGTCAACTGTTTCACACAATTACAGTTACATACAAAAATACAAAACAACATTAACCAAACAACTAAACCATTTTACAAATGCCATTTAAAAAAAAAAAAAAAAAAAAGACTATACGACACAGAATTTACCACCTCTCGCTCTGTGTAATATTCAGAGATGAAGTTGACCAGAAGGATGACTGGGAGTGTTTTCACGCTTGGTCCTTTTCAGTCCTCTTAATGGACGGTGACTCAGCATTTTTTGTGCATATGTGAACACTCCAAGAGAACTCAGACCCCTCTGAAGCAAACCGTACTCAGACCATCTCCAAGTCCATGGTGCGGTTCACTTCATTTGTGCATTGTGAACACAGGTTCACTTTGCTCTTTGCCTTTGCATTTAGTCCTCTAGATCACATGCTATTGCACTAGGATGCTTGAAAAGATGAACAAAACTACTTTGGCCTGTAACACTTGCAAGGACACAGGAAAAGGAATAGTTTGACCAATGGAAGATACTGTATGTCTCGAGATGTGGAATGTAGAATACCGTATTTTTCCAAATAGTAGCCCAGGCGTTTATTTCACAAAATCGATTTTGACCCCAGGCATTTAAAAGAACCAGGCGGCTAGGGGAGACTGGGGTAAGATGAGCCACTCCTCATATTCAGGATCACTACATCAAGGCTATTATAGTTTTGTTGCTAACTAATATATGTGCATATATTTCAGGATGTTGTGCATCCCTACAAACAAACAGAATAAGTGTAAACATAACTGTTTTGATAATATAGCATGTCCAAAAAAAGTGGTCTCGTGGCACAACTTACCCCGTGTCTGGGGTAAGTTGAGCCATCTCCCTCCTTCCCTCCCCCCGCCCTCCTTCCTACCCCCCTTCCCCCCACCTCACCTTCTCTCCTCCCCCTCTCTCCCTCCCTCCCTGGGTTAAGATATTCCAGTTATACGTACATGTCTGTACTGAATTAAATAAGACGCTTCTTCAAATCCATGTGTGTTTTTATTTATAATACACAATTCAACAGGTACAAATCTTTTTTTTTTTTTAATTATTAATGCATATAGCAACTTTAAAACATTTTAACATAGGCCTGAGAATGCCTTAAAGTACGCTTAGCAAGAGAACCTTAACAGCTGTGTTTTTGGAAAGAAATCACTGAACTAAATCCATAAACGTGAATCCTAGTTTGGTGTCCTTGCTGACAGGAGGGCCTCCTTCATCCTCTCTAAACTCCTCCCTCCATCTTACTCTCATTCCATCCACCCTCCTCCCTCCTTCCATCCATATCTCACCTGCCCCTTTACTCAATATCCCACCTGTCCAGGTTGCAGGGGAATACAAACTGCTGGGACTCTGAGGTTTGGGGAGTTTTGCGATTGGATCGCTTCTTGGGACGAATCCCTCATCTTTCTCCTTGAAAGTAAAGCTTGGTTTACCATATCCAACTTTGCCTCTTCTCAGAAACTTACGGCTCAACTTACCCCTGTTCAAATTGCTCAACTTACCCCATAGCTACCATATTGACTTTATTAGCCCCCACAGCTAAAATGGTGCACTTTCATGCTAGCTGTACTACCTCATTTTGTAGTTAATAGATACCACAATTGATGTATAAAACAAATTAAAAATTATCTATTTTGGTCTAAACACGATCCCCATGAAACTTATGACAGACTAAATTCACTTTCATGAGTGAAGAATGCTTTTTTGGACATAAATCTCTAACCACTTAACCCGTGTGGTTCTTACCTTCACAGACTCCATAAAATGATGCCTTCCTCCTGAATATTTGGTCACGTGCTCAATTTTATTTATGGTTTCCTAGCAGCAAGGGGTGGCTCAACTTACCCTTTGGCTCAGCTTACCCCAGTCTCCCCTATTTGCTCAAGGCTTTTATTTATTTTTTTTTTATTTGCACCAACCTGCACCAGGCTGTTATTTGGTTACAGTTCCTGTCCAGTATGTTTTTTTTAGTGCAAAAATACTGTATAATGTAGGGGTGAGTTCGTGTACAAAAATCTCTAAACGTTTAGAGAGGGTCATTTTTTTCGTGTACATGTGTACACAGGTTTCACCGCTGGGTGGTGCTATTGCATTATAAAGCCCCAGTTATCTGAATACCAACCGAACGGGCCATATAACCAACAGTTAAGGTGTGTTCACACCGGACCTGTTTTTTTTTCGCCAGCGACGAATTTACATACAAAGTCAATGCAAACGGGCGATTGAGCGTATATTCGCCCAGGAGAAAAATCTCTCGGGCTCCGAGCAACAGCGACAGAGCGATTTTTCGCTCGTCGCTTGAGATGAGAAATCTCATCTGGAGTGGTATTTCGCTGGGTCCTGTCGCTTGCAGCTCAACGCTGATTGGCTGCCGTAATCCCATAATCCCGGGGGGTTCTTGACTGTCATGACATGTCAGCTTCATTAAAAGTATAGCTGCAAATTAAAAGCAACAATAGATGTAAAAACACACAGAGACAATACATCTGTGATCAGTTCCCTAATTTAATATTAACAATTTTTTCAATCTTCTCCAATTTCTCGTTTCATTTTATGGAAGTGATCAATGTAAGTGCACTTGTCCTAGAGCCGCCCCGACGGTTTTTATAATGCAAATAACTCTGTTTAGATAAAACCTACAAGCTTCTCTTCTTATGACTTTTCCTAAAAATGTGTCTTGTTTGTTTTCTGAAGCCTATAAGTTAACAAAAATGAAACACACTAGACTTCTGAGACTTCTGGTACCCTGTACCACTGGGTTTAAGGGCCTTAGTGGTCCAACTGCACTCACCCCTCACTATCTATGATGTGATGAGGTGTAATGCTTGCTATGTAGACATTTAACACTCGCCCAGGCAATAAGAAGTGATGGGGAGCCCATAGTTTGACCCATGACCCCTATGTGACAGACCCCAAAGACCAGGTAAACTTTATTGTGTGTGGTGGCTGAGGAAGGGTAAAGAACAGTGGAGTGAAGCTTTATAGATACTATTGTATGTGTGAATACACTCTCAGCAAGAATTGTCATTGTTTAAAGGAAATAGAGCAAGAAGTTTCTCGAAATCCTCCTTTTAGGTAGTATCCTACCATAGATGCATGGGAATGTACGTTCACCTAAGGTGTTCTTTTTTTCCAATAAACTCCCAAATTCTTGCATACACATTACTTCAGTCTCACTCCAAGCCAAATTTCTGCTTTCACACTAACTAACCTTTAAAATGTATTAGAAATTATGAGAAAAAAACGTCATTCCCCTTAATGGCCTTCTGCCTGCTGAATCATGGAAATTGGTTAAAAGACAGGGTGTACTAAGTCCTGATGTCCTCTACAGAGGACATTGAATAAAAGGTTAAAATTACTCTGGATTTCTGAAATCTCTCCAAATTAAAGTTAAGACCCTTATATTCAGGAAACTAATTAAATATTAACAAAATAATCATAACTTTTGCCAGAAAATGATCAATTATCACTCTGGCAGCAAAAAACGTGAAAAACGTAATGGCAGCCATTTTGAAAAGGGTGTGTGTTTGCCCTGTTAACCCCACCCACATAATGTCTACATCATTAGAAAGCCCTGGATGTCCTCTTCAGAACACAATTTGACCCAAATGGATAGCATAAAGAATACTTGAGTTACACTAGTTAGACTACTGTCCTCCACAGAGGACAAAAATGAATTGTCAGGACCCAGGAGGATATAGGATTTAGTGTGAACAGAAACAGGACTGAGCCCCCCTCAGAGCTGAATTAACTGACAGTGTAAACACAAAAAGAACCGAGTCCCTTTTCTGTTGGTCCACTTTTTTGATGCACTTTAAAAAGACTGCGTACCCATAATGAAATGAATATGAATGAATGAATGAATCACTGCTACCACAAGGTCTATTTGAATACTTTTGGTGTCATAGTAAAGGGAACACTTGTGAGATTTGTTAAGATGTGTAAATATCAGTATGTGTGTTATATGTGAAGAGTAAATGAAGATGGCACACAGCACAAATGAAATATTTTGAGGTTCGCCTAAAAAAGAAAAAAGCATTTTCAGGATGAGTATCCCTTTGGAATGATGCAGCTGCAGCTCTAAACCTCTATCAAGTCATAGCACAATATGTGAACATTAACTCTGCAAAGGTTGATTCTGATAAAGTGAAGCAGAATAATATTAGAGAGGTTTTAGTACAGAAAATTCAGGCGAGCTCTCCAAAATTGCACCATGGTTGCATGTGATTTTTGTCATGTACAATCCTTCAGTTTTTGTTTCTGTCAATCCCTAATGAAGTTTAGGATATACACATACAACTGTCTGTTTCGTTTTTTTCATCTATTTCCCACTCCAAACTGACCAATACACACCTACTACATGTGAAACTGATTTTCTCTTCTGAGCTTTGGAGGCCCGTATCTCCGCGACAGATTGGTCGAGATTGACCAAAACGAGATTGACAGCACTGTAAGCCAATCAGAAACAAAAGAACGCGTGGTTGTGGGGGAGATGTCGGCTGCTGTGAGTAGTCATTGTTATGTGTAGAGGGTGTGGAAAAAGGCCCTATGAAAAGTAAATAAAAAAACTGACACCCCCTTATTTTTTTTATAAATCAGAAAACACTAATTGGCTATTATAAATTAGTCTCAGATACACTTGGTGTGAATGTAGTCATTTTATTTTGTAACAGCAGGTGTCGCTGTAGACCAGGTTCAGTAGGAAACAACCAACTTAAGCCGTTCTGGGTGAGGCAGCATCAGAATAAAATGGCGACAAATTGGATAAACACTGATACATTCGTGTCTGTTTCTTACTGCTCTACAGGTATGTAAAAGTGGTGTAAAACAACTTAAACTGGTTGGAAATACGACCGATAGGTTACTTAATCATCTAGCCGTGTTTTGTGGGCGAGATAAGTGCTTAATGACCAAGTTTTGCCGTATGTTTTGTTGTCCAGTGTATGTGCTAAGCTAGCATCTATTGTTACACTGCTTAGTTCAAAATGACTAAGATGCAGCAGTTAAAAGGAAATATGTTTTTTCACTCAGGTTTTGTAGCTAAAAGAGACAGAGAATCAGTTATTTATTTGAGCCAGAATACACTGACGAAGAACTTCATGAAACTGAAGAACGGAGGAGGAGAGAGAGAGAGAGAGAGGCGCAACAGGTAGAGGACGAGAGAGGTGGAATGGCTGCTGCAAGGCTGCGTAGCACTGGAGACTGGTGGTGTACTTGTGAATGCTGTGCCCCAGTGCCCACAGAAGAGGAATGCCTCTGTTGCAAGGAATGGGACCGGTTGCAGCCTTATTTTCAAGGTCTGGATGTGAGCGAGGACGAGACACCTCCACCTGGAGTAACGTTAGTATCCAGCTGGGCTTTATCTAGAGCTGGTGAGATATATTTCGGCTGCAGTTTGGAAAGCAGAGCTAAATGGTAAACAACAAACATGGCAGCACACCGGTAAGGTAAGACAACACGTTTACATGTCGTTTTCTATATGTTCTCTGACAATTATCCTAACGATATGAGGCAGTCTTTGTGGAAAAAAGCTTGTTTAGTGGACTAACTTTGCACTTGAAGGTTGCCCGTTCACTTACGTTTTAACAGGTCTGATGCTACTATGCGCCCTGGCTGTATCTAGGCTAACGGCTAACATGCTAACTATTATATTTATGCCACTAGTCACTTGAAACAAATTTAGGACGATAGGAGACGGGTTGAAATAAACCGAAATTTCCCTTTAAGGCAATGCAGTTTTTGGCATTTCCACATTAGCTTTTTTTTCAGCCCTGCAGGTTGCTGCTTGGTCACAATATACTAGTATCACTGTGTGTCAGTGAAGAACAGTGTCATTTTTGTCAAATGAACATCCCCACACTCAGGCTGCATTTGAAAGCACAGTACTGGATTCTTTATTCCAAACACAAAACGTTTTGTTTACTACATCTGATCTAAGGTGGAGCACAAACCTCCCTCGTGAAATAGCCCCCAGTGTTTTAAGGAGCTTCTTTTTCCTTTTAACACCTTGCCTTTAAATAATGTTAAGATGACTGCATCACTTTGATTCTGTTTGCTATAATCTGTGCAGGACCTCATACATTTCTCTGTCAAACTAAAAAGGTGGTAAAATCTATTCCACAAATCAAATTTAGGTGTATACTTAGCTTGCACCCCTGGATGTGCTGTTTGCCTCAGTGTTTCACTGGAAGATGTGAGGTTGTGTGTGTGTGCATGTGTGCGTGTGTGAGGTATGGTTAGAAGGTGGTATAAAATGATTGATGACTTGGCCCATCATATTACAAGGTACATTAAAGGTACATGTCACATTATGAATGTATTTGACAAAGAACTGCACATTCGCCATAAACTTTATGTTGCAACACTCCCACACAGAGAATGTTAACCAAGTTTGATTACTGCAATTTAATGTAGAATTGCTTAATGGCCTAGTTTACTGGTATGTACTGTATGTGTGCTATAAGAGAAATTCAGCCTCACCTGATTGTAATGAAACACTTTGGTTTTATAGCTGATCCAACTCTGATACACATGTTCCAGTCCGCTGTCCACTGACACAGTGGCACTGGGTTTTTTAAAAAAAAGGAAATGGAATCCAGTATGTTTAGTTAGAGAATCACATCTATGAGGTTGAAGGCTTGTCAGATGCCACAACACTGCACTGTTTATGATAGTACCAGACAGGATTCTACAATGTTGACATGGTGTTAGGATGTGCTGAATACAGGGAACAGGGATAGCACCCAAAGGCAGATGAAGCAGGCACATATATCGGCAGGAACAGATAGGCAGGCAGACAAGTACATATCCAGATAAAAAGGCAGAGTAAGGAAAGCTCAAAGCACACTGCAAGAACACAGTGTAACTTCAATGGTCTGGCAGGTTATGAATGGAACTGGGCTGGTGTATGAACTGAGAGGCTGATAAGGGAATGAGATGCCAGCAA
The DNA here is from genome assembly GCF_041903045.1 of Epinephelus lanceolatus. Lineage (NCBI taxonomy): Eukaryota > Metazoa > Chordata > Actinopteri > Perciformes > Serranidae > Epinephelus > Epinephelus lanceolatus. The sequence continues at coordinate 38,468,201 of NC_135743.1, forward strand.
TAAAGGCCAGGCAACTGCGGGGTAGATTAGGGAAGTGAGAACAGGTGTGTAGGTAGGTAGGACAGTCAGGTGAAGGGGAAAGTAGGGAAAGTCAGAGGTTGTCTGGTGAATGGATGGAAAATGGCAATGGAGGGACCTGAGATGTGGGGAATGTGACTAACAAGAGGGAGAAAGAGACAGACTGTGACACATGGTGAAAATCATTTCCCGACCTAAACCGCAGAATATGCCATGATGTCGAGCCCAATGATTTGCGACGAGATGAAACAGTTTTAGAACGTTGCAGAGAAAAGTTGCAGCGGTGTGAACTGGCCAGTCTGAGCTTGACTCAAGCCAGCTGATGGTGTCACCTGCAACTCAGCTTGTCATCAGCTTGGTGGCCATTTATTGCTTATCACTTGGTCAGTTACTGTAACGGAAACTGAAAACCCAAATTTGGTAAAATGGCTGAAGCACCATAACTGCTGACAGGCTGACACAGCTGTCAGACATGCTGTAAAACAAAGTTGTCTTTAATGGGGCACTTCAGCCATTTAGTATAGCACTTCCATAAGGTTGGGGGACTTAACAGATCAAAACTAGAAAAGTGCACTCAGTAGAGTGCGGATATCCACCATGTGGCTGTGTTCCGGCTGTGATGCAGCTGCTCTGGTCAAGTCTTGTAATTCCAGAAGATGGGACACAGCACGTTATAGAAGATACCATACAGTTATGAGGACAAATGTACTTTCAATAACTTAAACACAGTCACACAACTTTGATCTACGTCATTCATAACTGGACTTTTAAGTGTATTGGCTTTGTCTGTACGCTACAGCAAAACTATGTTGGGAATAACCACAACAATTTTCTTTGTCTCTGAGATGTGCTTTATTAAGCCTTTGGGCCCTAGGCCTTTTGGGGTATTTTTCCTGCCTTTACTTTTAAGCTCATATCACAGTCATTATAAAGGCTACCAGATTTGCCATCATTTCATGTCCTACTATGTGCCTGTATTTTATATTAATTTTTATATCAAGGAAAAAAATAAATCTGTGTTACTAAATTCTTAGATTTTTTTTGGGCATTTTGCCTTTAACGGACAGGACAGGTAAGTGTGAAAGGGGTAGACAGAAAAGGGGGGATGACATGCAGCAAAGGACCACAGGCTGGATTCGAACCCGGGCCGCTGCGGCAACAGCCTTATACATGGGGCGCCTGCTCTACCACTAAGCCACCGACACCCCAATTCTTACATTTTTACATGTATCTCACCAAAGTTGGAAAGTTGGAAAATGACATATTCTGCCATATATGAAGAGGGGAGACTCTCTGGAATCTGTCAATATAAGAACCATGATGCTGGGACATTCTGTCACTTCATAGCTGTCCAAAACATGTGGTTTGTGCCAGGTGGACATGATTGACAGGATTTTTTCATTATTGCAAGAAATTCCATTGACTCATTCTCAAGTCAAAAATGTGTTTTATCTGAAAGAAACATGCAATATTTACATCTAAGATCATAGAAAAATAGTCAACCAAGTGCAATGATGTCCTCCAAGATAATATTTGCCGCTTTGTTTGCAGTAAAAAAAAATTCTAGACATTTTCTTGTCGACATGATCTTACTTCTCCGTGCTGCTCTTTGACCTGACCTGCACGTTTTTTGTTGCTGTTTTTCAGTTTCAGTTATATATTGGGGGGACATTTTGGGCATTGGGGGGGAACGTGGATAGACAGGGAGAAACACACGCAAGCCTAAGACATGGTAAGATCAATATTCCTCACTATATGAAGTGACTGATAACAAGATCTGTATAATGCAGGGTCCGACATTAACGGTTGCCTGAATGCCCGGAGCAAGTAAAAATAGCCGGCGGGCCAGCAGACCCTGCGCAGACATGCCCGATCGGGCAAGCAGCACCGACTCGGACACACACACACACATACTGGACAGCCTCTCAGTCCTTCCTTACCCGCTAACATTAGCTCATGTACAACACAGGTACCACACAGAAACTTTTACAAAGGGTCATAATGTGCTTCTAGTGACTGTCAAATCACCAGCGAAAGATGTTTTAAATGCGGACACGGAGAGCAGAGCGATAGATAAGAACAGCATGCTGCCTGCTCTCATGGGACAAAGAGAAGAAAGACAGTTCACTCTGCTCTGCAGCCAGGAACAAACTGGGAGGCAAAGATCCTCTCTGAGGAAGAGGGTTCACTTTGCTACAGGGCTCAACAACGTTTTTTTGTTTTTTTCTTTTAATAAATTGAACACACATTAAAGAACATACAAGTTTCTGTAGAGAATTAATATATAATACAATACAAAAGACTTAAAAAATAAGGGACATGAATCAAAACAACAAGAAACGAGACACATCCCCAGTCATGCACACCCAGTTTTAATAAACTCAGTGTTATTGCGCCATTGGTTTTGGCCTTGGTGCCCCACATTTTGGCCATGATGCCCCAATAAATTTGTATTTATCAAAGGCCAAAGTGGCCTTGCCCTAAAAATGACTTAATTCCAGGCCTGTAATCGTGTATTTCCTCTCCTGTTTCTGTCCTCGGAGGAGCCAGTTGCAGTGTGCTGCTTTTTTATGTGCTGCTGCCTAGTACAACATACTAATGCTATTAGCACAAGTCTGTTGCATTCTACATTGTGTAAATTAGCCTAGCAGCTAGCGCTCTTTCCCTTGTCTCAAATAAAGTCAGGGACAACAGCAACATTTAACAAAGGTAAGGGCACTCAATTTGGCTCCATTACAAATCACAAGATTCACCGGAAAAAAAACCCTGTCACACTACACACGTTTTCCAAACAAATACAACATGCTAACGTTATTAGCACCAGTCTACAGCATTTTTCATTGTATAAATTAGCCCTAGCGACGAGCGGAGATTTCCTATGTTCATATTAAGCCAGGATAAATCCTGAAGTATGAATCCCTAAAGGATAAATCACACACAAAACTTAAAATGCTGTTTTAGTGGAGGCTTTACTGTCTTCACAATTTATTGTTTCTTATCTGTGAAATACAAGCTTTGTTTCCACTGAGGGAAATGGTGTCAGTATACAGAAACTGACAGGAGGTCTCCGTCACCGCCACGCTGAGCATTAGGGTGGGCGAGTTCAACGCTGTGTAAACAAAAGGGAGGGTTTGAAATCACCCCCATTTTCACAGGTACCTTAGCCTGTCCCTCCTGCCGCAGGAAATAATGGATTAATCCTGGAAAGCTATTGTAGCACTTTTCTCCTTATGAAAGTAACACGGCGATTATTCGACCAATAAGAATTTGGTCGGACGAGAGCATATCGACCAAATAACCGACCAGTCGACTAAGAGACTACAGCCCTAGTTGAATGACATGCCAGTTAGCATCATTTCAAGGAGTCTGTGATGCTAACTCTTTCTCCCTTACTCTTTTTTTACCATTACAAAAAAGAAAACAAAATATTTTTTAATGACAGAAATTCAAACAAATTATTTTTCCACATAATGATTATTAAGAAACAAAAACAGCCTACAACTGTCCGTACTGGATGCTGGACAGTTGAAAACATTAAATAGCCTAACTCAACCTGTATTAAAGTTACACGCAATATTAAAATAATCCAGTTAGATGCTTTCATTTAGATTGAATTTCCATTTCAACTTCATTTTCTTGTTGGCATATATGTGCAAAAAATAATAATAATAATTTTCATTATTTTGAGATGATGATCTTAATTTATTTTGATTGAAAAGTTAACGTATATTTAAGGTTTTTTTTTTAAGTCTTTCATTAACGTTAAGAGAATTTTCCATTTTGGGATTTTACAATAAAAAGTACATTTAGACTGTAAAAGATGGCCTTTAGAACATTTTTTATAGCAGTTTGTAATCTTGCATCAAATAGTGAATTGCATACTGTATGCAGACTGTTGCATGTACAACTCACTAGTAGGGTTGGGTACCGAAATTCGGTTCCAAGTAGGAACTGAATCAAAAACGGCGGGTACCGGGTACCCATAAAAATTATTTACTTTCGGTTCTGCTTATTGGTTCCTAGACGCACTAGTGACCTTATTTACAGTGTCTGCTTATTAAGATATGTATCTGCCAGGACCTGTCTGTTATGTGACTATGTCACGCATTCACACTGAACTTCAACCAAACACACCAGAGAAACTGAAAAAACAAAACAAAAAAAAACAGAGAAACTGCAGAAGAAGAAGAAGCTATGGCTAACTGGGCTAACTATGCAAGGTGGGAAACGCTGTACTGCGGTCGTCAACATCAGACACAGCCCGTGCTAATGTTGCTACAAGCAACGTTGGTACCTCGCCAGCAGCCCCAAAAGAGACACCGTTCAGGTTGGCGAAAAAGAGGCTGACAAAAGATAAAACTGAGGAGTGACACCGAGTGGTAACAAAGTTTGTGGTTAAAGGACTACATCCCTTCTCAGTCGTCGAGTCTCCGTCATTCAGGTAAGTTTGATAATGTAACGTCGCCTATTTCCATCCTAAATCCTGTGGCAAAAATACTCTATTTCGTATCGCGCATGTGTGTTTCTCTGCAAACGTCAATGACATACAGTACAGGCCAAAAGTTTGGACACACCTTCTCATTCAATGCGTTTTCTTTATTTTCATGACTATTTACATTGTAGATTCTCACTGAAGGCATCAAAACTATGAATGAACACATGTGGAGTTATGTACTTAACAAAAAAAGGTGAAATAACTGAAAACATGTTTTATATTCTAGTTTCTTCAAAATAGCCACCCTTTGCTCTGATTACTGCTTTGCACACTCTTGGCATTCTCTCCATGAGCTTCAAGAGGTAGTCACCTGAAATGGTTTCCACTTCACAGGTGTGCCTTATCAGGGTTAATTAGTGGAATTTCTTGCTTTATCAATGGGGTTGGGACCATCAGTTGTGTTGTGCAGAAGTCAGGTTAATACACAGCCGACAGCCCTATTGGACAACTGTTAAAATTCATATTATGGCAAGAACCAATCAGCTAACTAAAGAAAAACGAGTGGCCATCATTACTTTAAGAAATGAAGGTCAGTCAGTCTGGAAAATTGCAAAAACTTTAAATGTGTCCCCAAGTGGAGTCGCAAAAACCATCAAGCGCTACAACGAAACTGGCACACATGAGGACTGACCCAGGAAAGGAAGACCAAGAGTCACCTCTGCTTCTGAGGATAAGTTCATCCGAGTCACCAGCCTCAGAAATCGCAAGTTAACAGCAGCTCAGATCAGAGACCAGATGAATGCCACACAGAGTTCTAGCAGCAGACCCATCTCTAGAACAACTGTTAAGAGGAGACTGCGCGAATCAGGCCTTCATGGTCAAATAGCTGCTAGGAAACCACTGCTAAGGAGAGGCAACAAGCAGAAGAGATTTGTTTGGGCCAAGAAACACAAGGAATGGACATTAGACCAGTGGAAATCTGTGCTTTGGTCTGATGAGTCCAAATTTGAGATCTTTGGTTCCAACCGCCGTGTCTTTGTGAGACGCAGAAAAGGTGAACAGATGGATTCCACATGCCTGGTTCCCACTGTGAAGCATGGAGGAGGAGGTGTGATGGTGTGGGGGTGTTTTGCTGGTGACACTGTTGGGGATTTATTCAAAATTGAAGGCACACTGAACCAGCATGACTACCACAGCATCCTGCAGCGACATGCCATCCCATCCGGTTTGCGTTTAGTTGGATGATCATTTATTTTTCAACAGGACAATGACCCCAAACACACCTCCAGGCTGTGTAAGGGCTATTTGACCAAGAAGGAGAGTGATGGAGTGCTGCGGCAGATGACCTGGCCTCCACAGTCACCGGACCTGAACCCAATCCAGATGGTTTGGGGTGAGCTGGACCGCAGAGTGAAGGCAAAGGGGCCAACAAGTGCTAAACACCTCTGGGAACTCCTTCAAGACTGTTGGAAAACCATTTCAGGTGACTACCTCTTGAAGCTCATGGAGAGAATGCCAAGAGTGTGCAAAGCAGTAATCAGAGCAAAGGGTGGCTATTTTGAAGAAACTAGAATATAAAACATGTTTTCAGTTATTTCACCTTTTTTTGTTAAGTACATAACTCCACGTGTTCATTCATAGTTTTGATGCCTTCAGTGAGAATCTACAATGTAAATAGTCATGAAAATAAAGAAAACGCATTGAATGAGAAGATGTGTCCAAACTTTTGGCCTGTACTGTATATCAACTATAAAATGAATGAACTATGTTCAGAATGAAATCAAAATGAATCTACATAGAATAAACACAAAATAGGCATTCTCTATTCATTTAAAATATTTTCAGCTCTTACAATTGTGTATTTTTGCCACACTGTATTACTGATCAAAACAATTACTCTATTTCTTGATCTTTATTTGCTGTTTTACAGTGAATGCAATGCAGTATAGTATTTTAGCACTAATGCTGCTCAGACAGGATTTTATTTTTGTTAAACATTTTCTTGAAAGGTAAAGGAATAAAGTTACTTTTGTTAAATAAAGATTTGACCTTTTATTTTTCACTATTTTGGAATCAAAATAAGGAATCGTTAGGAATTGGAATCGATAAGCAGAAACAGAATCGGAATCGGATTCATAAAAATCCTAACGATACCCATCCCTACTCACTAGCAGTGAATATTGTACTGACAACACAGTTGCAAGCCTTCAAAGTTAGACTTATGTAAAGCTTTTAATGGGTCAGCTAGGTCCTAGAGATGTGGTGACAACAGCTGCGCAGGGGGGGCCCAATGTGATTTTTTTTCATGGGGCCCAAAAATTCCTGGCGGCGCCCCTGCATCCAAGAGTAATGTGTGTGCAAAGCTGTATGAAAACTTTGTTATACATAATTTTAGTGTAAATAAATCATAAATGTGCGCACAAAATATTAGGCAGATTGGTCCAGTAGTTTGCAAGATTAGCTGCAGAGAGACAGACAGACAGACAGACACACACACACACACACACACACACACACACACACACACACAGACACACACACACACACATACACACACACACACACACACAGGACCCCTTATCTCCCCCTACTACAAGTTGATAGCATCTTTTTGTCAGACCTTGCCTGGTAAACGATAACATTTTTCCAGTTTCACAGCCCCAGTTTGTAATAGGCTTTCTGTTATAAATGTGTAGTCTACATGCCATGCATGAAATTACTCGAGTAACATCACTAGAGTAATTTTCTCACCTTTGAAAAGCCACAGAAGACACTATGCAACTGTTTTCACAAGTTGAGTAGTACTCAGAGTGTGTTGACTTTGGCATGTAACATCACTGGTGCCCATTCAAGTCAACTGTATATATAATTTAAGGAGGCAACAGACAGCATTTTGTCCTAAATATATCATTATGAAAATAATGTGGGTTGCACAGGGTAGTGTCCACAGTAAAATCAGACTTTCAGCGTTTACATAGGTTACTTAGTGGCTTTGCAATCTTTGTAATAAGCTTCTGCCACCGGTGCCGAAATTTCACGGAAAAAATCTGCTTTATGGCAGGAAACGCATCATGTATTGCGAAACTGGTCGGTCAGCCAATCAGGGACTGGAGCGAGTCTTTATGAAGAGTTGGGCATGAGTTGTTGAGTCACGAGCACAATGGCAGACAGACAGAGTTTGGAAACAAGTGAAAAACAGCCTAGCAAAAGAAAACAAGCTCCTCTGTCTGAGGAGGCAAAGAAGAGCAAAAAGGAGAGTGATTAAAGAAGAGGAAAAACAAGAGTAAACTTCAGTCAGGCGTTCAAGAGATGGAGGGAACTCCGTGACTAAAGAGGCTTCAAAACCGATGTCCAGCTAGCTTTCTTTCTAATGGATCAGTAAGTAACACAGCTAAATGTTAGCTAGACGAGAGAGGACTGTACTGTACTGGCTGCTGGCCCTCGGACAGTGACCCCCCCCCCCCCCTTCTGTTCTCTTCTCACGGAGGCAGCTATTGACGGACATCGCCCAGCTAAGTTACGCCCAGCTAAGTGAACACTGGACTTTTCACTGTAACGGCCTTAGACTGAGGAACATCAAAATCAGTTAACGTTAGTCCACACAGCTCTCCCAAGCTGTCCTGGAGAGCAGGGAGATCATGTTGGTCACTGGCCATAAATGTGAGGGCAGCCTTCACAGCTACTGGGCACCCAGCATCTCCGACTGGGAGAAGTGGAGTAAAATCCTCTCCTCCGCTCCAGAAAACGGCCGCAGTTTGTCTGGTGAACGCCTCTCCTCTGTCAATACACTCTGCCAGCAATTTAATAATATTGATGCCAGTTGTAACATTTGAATGTTTTAGTAGTAAGCCATGTTCTAAGCGGGATAATGTATAGTGAGCCGGTGACTGTTGAAAAATAACTCCGCTGTGCGTCGGGGTTCCATTCCCCTGTTGGGTTATTTTTCAACAGCCACCGGCTCACTATACATTATCCCTTACGTGTCTACTGTTGTTTGTACTGATACTGTGCATTCTGGTATAATTTACTGTGAGTTGTTTGTGCTGGTACTGTGCATTCTGGTATAATTATTTGCATTACTATTTGTTTTTCTTCAGATAAATTTGATAATTATTGCTCGGTCTCTTTACTCATTTATTTAGTAGAGTGTCCACACACCTTCTCATTCTACATATATACATAGAGGTATACTGGTGGCTTTACAGCCTTATTGATTATCTCTGATCGCCACAGTCAATTTGGTTGTTGCGACAGTGCAAGCAATACTGCTGACACTAGGTGGCGCCAAGCTAACAGAAAAAAAAAAAAAAAAAAAAAATCCTCTCTGTTGGTTGCCTCTTTAACAATAATTTTAAAAACAGTGGTACATAAGTGGTAAATTAATTACTGACAAAACCATCTTGTCAAAAAGGCATTTTTTAAAAAATTTTTGTATATGAAGGGAGATTTACTCATTCACTTCAATTCAAACAGAAGGGTTACTAACTGACATAACCTAAAATTAGATTATAATAGATTACCACAAATTACAGGTACTGAGGCAAAGACATGCATTAAGTGCAGAAAAGCAGTAAAGTCCAGAGTAATGTACATATAGTAGTAATATAAATAATTAATTAATAAATAATATTAGACAGTCAGCATATACTTTGTGGACTTGAAAAAGGCTTATGACTGCATCCCATGGGGAGTCTTGTTGGGGGTACTGTGGGAATACGGGTTACTGGGGTTGCTGCTACGAGGTCTGCTTCAGGTCTAACCAAAGTGAGAGCTGTGTCCGCATACTTGGCACAAAGTCAAATACATTTTCAGTGGGTGTTGGCCTCTGCCAGGGTTGTCCCTCCTCTTCCATTCTGTTTGTGATATTCAAGGACAGGATCCTAAGGTGCAGCCAGGGTGGAGGAAGGGGTCTGATTTAGTGACCTCAGAATTGCATCACTGCTTTTTGCAGATCAATCAATTCAATCAATTTTATAATAATCCCAATATCACAAATCACAATTTGCAGCAACATCCCTCTGTCCTTTGGACCCTCACAGCGGATGAGGAGAGCTCCCCCAAAAAAACCTTTAACAGGGAAAAAAATGGTAGAAACTAGGGATGCACCGAAATGAAAATTTGTGGCCGAAGCCGAATAAAATTAAACACTTGGCCGAATACCGAGTACTGAATACTGAATACCGTTGTTTAGTTTTTCATTCGTTTTTGCAGATGAACCCCCTCCAGATTAGTGTTGTCATGGTACCAAAATTGGGACCCACTGTGCGATACCAATGAAAATATCATGGTTCTGAGTAGTATCACGATACCACAGCGAACATGAGGCAGATGTGCCTTTTGTCATTTATAAAAAGATAAATGACTTTTCTATAATACATCAATGATATTTCAATGGAATAAATTACTTATTGACTTATTCATACTTCAAAAACAGCATCAATAAGTGATTAACAAAGGGAGGATCAAAATAAAATAAATAAATAAAATAAAAATCAACCAGCCACCCTCCTCCCCTGACAAGTAAAGAACAATCCCTTCATAGGTAAAGAACAGTCCCTAAAGCGCAGTGAGGTTTGTGGACCGTTGCCTGCCACAAAGAGAGAAATGTGAACGGCTTGTTTCTCCTCTGACACATCACATATCTCTGTGCTGCCACAGCTCAGCTGTCCAGGTACTTTTGGGCAGTCATGACACCAAGAAGAGGAAATTACTGGAGCCGGACTTCTCCGTTGCACTATGGTTGCCGTATTTGACAGGAACACATTCCTGTCTCTGTCTGTGACCCCTGTTCAACCCATAACCGGCGGGAATCGCCTTTCGTTTCTGCTGCTGGTTGAAATCTGTACTCACACAGCGTGTTGAATGATTTATTTTGCTTGCACAAAACTATTTTTAGTCGCAAATGCGAGTGAAGGATGGAGTAAAATATCGCCTCACTGCCGACATTTTACTCCGTCCGTCACTGCACAATGTTTGATTGCGTTATCAAAACACGGCGCCTTTATTTGGCCTTGCTTTTCACTTATTCCACCGAATATCGAATGTGTGTTTTTTTGCAATATTCGGCCGAATATATTCGGTTACCAAATATTCAGTGCATCCCTAGTAGAAACCTCAGGAAGAGCAACTGAGGAGGGATCCCTCTTCCAGGACGGACAGACGTGCAATAGATGTTGTACAGAACAGATCAACATAATAAATTTACAATGTTCCATATGACAAAATGAGACATAAAGAGAGACAGAGACAGAGAGAGATGCAGGACAGACAGTAATGACAGTAGCTTGCAACAACATTAATTTAAGTAGTAATATTATAATAATAATTAGGGGTATTGTGGTACAATATGTTGTTGATATATGATAGTATATGTATGTGCCAATAATAATCATATAGTAGAAGTATGACTAATGATGATGACAACAGCAGTAGGAGGCATCAGGCAGGACCACGGCAGCAGCACAACCACATCACATGATCCAGACACAGCTGCGATATGAGTTAACCTGCTAGACAATAGACCACAAAGGCTCCGGAGAAGAAGCCGAGTTAGTGACATGCAGTAGAAATGATGTGGTTCTGTCGGTTTCATCACACTGTGACCTCCAGCATGCACTGGGGTGGTTTGCAGCGTTGTGTGATGCGGTTGGGAAGAGAGTCAGCACCTCCAAATCTGAGGTCATGGTTCTCTGCAGAAAAATAACCCTCTGGGTTGGGAGTGAGTTACTGCCCCAAGCGAAGGAGTTCAAGTATCTCGGGGTCCTGTTTGTGAGTGAGGGTGGAATGGAGTGTGAGATGGATTGGCAGTTTGGTGTGGCATCTGCAGTGATGCAGGCACAGGGCTGCATTGCCATGGAGAAGACAGAGCTGAGCCAGGAGGCAAAACCTTCGATTTACTGGTCCATCTGCGTCCCAACCCTCACCTATGGTCATGAGCTATGGGTAATGACTGAAAGAATGAGGTTGCAGATACATGTGGCTGAAATGAGTTTCCTCACAGGGGTGGCTGGGCACAGCCTTAGAGATAGGGTGAGGAGCTCTGACATGTGGAGGGAGCTGCCACTTCTTCAGGTTGAAAGGGGTCAGTTGAGGTGGTTTGGGCATCTGATCAGGATCCTCCTGGATGCCTCCAATTTAGAGGTGTTCCGAGCATGTCCAACTGGTAGGAGACCCTGTGGACGAACCCAGAACATGTTGGAGGGATTACATATCTCATCTGGCCTGCAAATGCCTCAGGATCCCCCAGGAGGAGCTGGAAAGTGTTGCTATGGAGAGGGGCGTCTGGAATACTTTGCTTAGCTCACTGCCCCCATGTCCCAGCTTTGTATAAGTGGTTGAAAATGGATGGATGGATATTAGACAGATATTAACTGGCATGCAGTTTCTTCAATGTCCTCTTCATGTCGAGTTTACAATAATTTGTAGTCCACAGCGTATCCCATTTGAAATGTTTTACTTTAGTTGTTATTATTCTAGTTGAAGTTTTTAGACTTATTTTGGGGTCATAAGAATAACAACATGAGTCTAGTAAGTTAGAATTTCAATTAGAGAAACATAAAATGAAGCAATTAAGTTTCCTGATGTCTTTTAATCACCCTCTTGCTTGAGATGCTTTGGTTCAACTATGATTTTTTTTCTTTTTTTGTCCATTAAATTAGAATTGATTTAAATCCAGTAACATTCATTATATGAGATGGTTCTGAGGAAATACATTTTCTGTATGGTAAACCTTTCTGTCTCTTCCCTGGACAGAGTTCCTTTGTTATTCCTCTGTTTTAATTGGATTGTGCTGCCTCCTCCCCTGTCCATCACAGAGAGGAGCAGTGAGAGAGGGAGAGAGTAAGCAGTGTGTCAAGCTGCTACTAATGGACCATTAGCTTAAATAATTCCCATTTAATACTTGATTAATCAAGCTCAGAGCATCCCTTGTTGTGTTTAGGAGGAGGGTTGCACACAGCGTTTCTAAATTGAGTAAAGGAGAGTGCAAGAAGCGAGCCGGGGACTTTCTTTTACCTTCCATGCTTAATAGATTCAAGCCATTACAATCCATCGCTTATTGATTTAATGTTGGCTAACATTAGCACAGACTGCATCAAGCCAAAAGGTACTGAGGCAAAGACCTATTTGCAGTATCCTGATGAGACATACAGAATACTTTCATCACTTTCTCCAAATATTGTTCAAATCTGATCAGGTGTTGTTTGGATGTCTAGGTCCTTACTATCATACTGACTTCATGTTTTGGTCAGAGGTCTAATTTGTGCCATTTGCCCATTGACAAAATTTTTACTAATAATCAAAGCTCCATTAATTAATCTTTGTACAACTTGTGGGCAGCAGAACAAGGTAAAAACACAACTTCAGATATTGTCATACTATAAAGTTGTTATAGCATGCATTTTTGGGTTTCTGCTGCCTTGATGTATTTACTTAGCAGCTTGTGTTTGGAGGCCATCTTCTTGATGTATTCCTGGATCTTGGTTGTTTCGTCCTGGACAGTGGCTCTGATGCTCACCAGTCCTCGGCCTCCCTCATTCTGTTTAGTGTACAGTCTCAGGGTGCTGGACTTGGGGTGAAACCCTCCATGCATTGTGAGAAGCTTCCTTGTCTTGGTGTCAGTGACCTCTATCTCCTCCTTTGGCCAGCTTATTAGACCAGAGGGGTATCTGATGACTGGCAGGGCATACATGTTGATGGCTCAGACTGTGTTTTTTCTGTTCAGCTGACTTTTCAGGAGCTGCTTTACTCTGTGTAGGTGTTTGGCTGTGGCTGACTTCCTTGCCTCCTCATGGTTCCTACTTGCCTGTGTGACCCCAAGGTATTTGTAACCTCAGTTCTAGGTTTTTCTCTGGTACTCCCTCTCCACAAAATGTTTTTGCAAATGGTTTCTTTGAATGGTCTTCTTAATGGGCAACACATGCCACAAGAGTTTAGTCTAGGAAAATACTACTGATATGATATTTATTAATATGACAAAGTCTACCACAATCTGATTTTGATTTTATTCAATTGAGACAATATCGGTAAATACCCTCATTGTCTTTTTCGTGGCTGCTTGCCATTCTCTGCCATGGGGTAGGACCTTCAGGAAGTTCAGGAAGACTCCTGAACGTCCAGTCCATTCTAGGCCAAACCAGTGGTCACAGAGATTGTTTTTTTTTCAATTTCTGATGTCAGTAGTTACTGTATGGTCCTCAGCCATGGCATTGGTAAGCCTTCCCCTTGCAGCTGCAGACAGCACAGAGTGGAATGCTGCCTGTCAGAGTGTTCCAATCGAATACTTTCAATACTGAGAGGAATACCTTCAGCCACTCCCAATCATCGCAGTATACTGACTTTGTGTTGCGGGTCACCTGGGCTTGTTCGGTCTGGTCTTGTTTTAATTCAGTGCAGTGGTGATGTGCATTTAAAGGGAAATTTCGGTTTATTTCAACCCGTCTCCTATCGTCCTAAATTTGTTTCAAGTCACTAGTGACATAGAAATAATAGTTAGCATTAGGGATGGGCAAACAATCAAAATTCATTATTCGATCATCAAAAAAATTAACGATCAATTATCGATTAATTGATAAGCGAGTATTTCAAAAGAGAGAAAACAAAAGAGTGCAGTGCAGACTGTCGCCGCAAGAGAGCGCAGCTGCCCCAGTTTTGAGCTTCAACCCCCCAGGCCAAAGAGGAAGAATGGCACGCATGCGCAGTTCACCCACCCAACCGTTGCCAGCCAGAGTTACAGGCTTCAGTTTTCAGCAAAACCTCTGACTCTCAATGGCGTAGTGTTTTCAGAGGCCTCAAGGGAAGCCGCTGAGGCTTTGGAGAGTGATGAGAGCCTCCGTCTGTTTCTGATTTTTTGCCTGGCATAGGTCCGGCGGGGGTCCTCGTAGGCCTGTCGAGCCGCCGTGCTCGCCGAACGGAAGGGTCTTGTTGGTACGGCGACTCGCTGGGTGGGGGGTCTCGTTGGCACGGCGGCTTGCCGGCTCCCGGACCTATGCCAGGCATTGTAGGGGAAACACTGTGACTATCGATCAAAATTATTTGTGATCGATCAAAAGCCTTAACAATCAATCATCGATAATCGAAAATTGATGCCCATCCCTAGTTAGCATGTTAGCCGTTAGCCTAGATACAGCCGTAGCGTCAGACCTGTTAAAACGTAATTGAACGGGCATCCTTTCAAGTGCAAAGTTAGTCCACTAAACAAGCTTTTTCACCACAAAGACCGCCTCATATCGTTAGGATAAATGTCAGAGAACATATAGAAAACGACATGTAAACGTGTTGTCTTACCTTACTGGTGTGCTGCCATGTTTGTTTACCATTTAGCTCAGGCTGCAACCAGTCCCATCCCTTGCAACAGAGGTATTCCTCGTGTGGGCATTGGGGTACAGCATTCACAGGTAACGTTACACCACCAATCTCCAGAGCTAAATCCTTCCAGCAGCCATTCCTCCTCTGTCGTCCTCTAATGTTACCTGTTGTGCCTCTCTCTCTCTCCTCCTCCGTTCTTCAATTTCACGAAGCTCTTCGTCAGTGTATTCTGGCTCAAATAAATAAGGGCGGCCATCGCCTCTCGATCTGGAAAGTCTATATACTAACATTCCACATTTAGGTGGTCTTCAGAGTTGTTGTCTTACCTTATGGTGTGTTTACCGTTTACCTCTGCTTCCCAAAGCGCGGCCGAAATATCACAAGAACAAGCAGTGATCGCATACTGTGTCTGAAATCTTGCGAGAACAAGCAGCAACAGCTGCAAGGCAGAACTGGACAGTAGCCTGAAAGGTTCATTCATTTATTTTATGAAAGATTTATAGAATAATGGCTGACTTTTTGCCAGACTTCGAGGAGGAATTTGATTTTGCAGAGTTTGATGGCCATCCTTATTTATTTGAGCCAGAATACACTGACGAAGAGCTTTGTGAAATTGAAGAACGGAGGAGGAGAGAGAGAGAGAGAGGCACAACAGGTAGAGGACAAGAGAGGTGGAATGGCTGCTGCAAGGCTGCGTAGCTCTGGAGATTGGTGGTGTACCTGTGAATGCTGTACCCCAATGCCCACAGAAGAGGAATACCTCTGTTGCCAGGTAATGGGACCGGCACCACACCGGTAAGGTAAGACAACACGTTTACATGTCTTTTCTATATGTTCTCTGACATTAATCCTAACGATATGAGGCGGTCTTTGTGGAAAAAAGGCTTGTTTAGTGGACTAACTTTTTAACGTTTTAACAGGTCTGACGCTACGGCTGTATCTAGGCTAACGGCTAACATGCTAACTATTATTTCTATGTCACTAGTGACTTGTAACAAATTTAGGACAATAGGAGACGGGTTGAAATAAACCGAAATTTCCCTTTAAGTCCATATTGTAAAGCTATATGATTCTGTATGTTTTTGACACACAGGTCTGCTGTCAAAAACCTAGCAAGAAACTAAAGTGGTTGCCTGAAATACATACAAGCTCTGCTCTCTTTGTGTTGCTTTGTGCTGTTGAAAGGTAGAATTAGGAACTGTATGTCTTGGAATTATCCGAATAAGCTTACCACTTTCAAAATGAAACAGTTAATCTTCAGTCAACACTGTTTGCTTCATGATTCAACATAATCTTCAAATGAAAACCAGCCAACTGCTCTACAGTGTGATGAAAATCCATAACACAGACTTTGTATATGTACAGTGCATTTCAATACATTCTATATTAATTCCCACCCTTTATCACCAATGGGATCTGGTTTAATATACTGCAGTCATATCCTTGAGAGAGGATGTCTTGCAATCAGAGATCAAAAGTGATCATTTTAGTACCATCATACTTCAGAAGCTCCTCTGTATACTCCATATTTCCAGTCATTGTTGCTCCAAGATAGTTCTCTGTCAGGAAAGACAGACTGTTTGGTAGACTGTCGAAATCACTGACCCCTGTCTTCAGAGGAAGGGACTAGTCTCTTAACACTATGGAAATGCTAATTTATCCCAGCATTTTTATACAAAAATCTGTTGAACTCTAAAGCCCGGTGTGAAAACTTACAAAAGCAGCACCTGATCTAATGCAGTGAAATAGCACTAGTTACTAAGTTTAACCCTTGAATGAATAGCATTATTTTAGTACACCTATTCTACTTGTTCTCGTCTCTTCATCGAGCAGTCTGATGGTACATTTGACACTATTTCAGCACTTTTTTTACCAGCTTTGGCTGCTTGCTGCCCACACGCCATTGTGTAATACAGCACAATAGTATCATGCTGTCCTTTCTGGTTCAAAGGTTCAAGTTTGTTTCACCTCTGCTCAGTGGGTTCTTTTGCACCTGTAACCACACCCATTAGTGATGTCACAGTTAAGCGACTGTCCCTGAAATACACCTGTATGCTACATTACTTGAACAAGATGAAAAGTTAAACCATTGGAGGGTCGCAAAGAGATGAGATTTTCCACTGCCTTTGGGATGCTATTAAATGAGTCTCATGGGTTTACAAGCAACTTTGGATAACTTACGACTTGGCCTGTCATAACTATTGTCAATAATAACATTGTATTCCCCATGTTAATTGCTAATATTCTGAGTGTGGATGTCCTTTGAAGTAATTAAGTCAGACGATCAAGAAGGGTCCCATTGAAGATCTCCAAGCTCAAACCCACCCATTGGAGAAGAAGCCTGAAACAATAATTAGGATATGACAGCATGAGTTCATTAGCCACACACCCTCCACTAATAACACCAAGGTAACTATAATACAATCTTATATTTTGATAGAGGTCTTAAAGTAACTTATAAAGTTGGGTAACATAACATTAAGCAGCAAATAACTTATATTAACCCTAAGACTTTGCTAACATTAGCAAGCTATGCATAACTGTCATTTCAGCTAATGTTAATGTTAGTTTGCTAAGGACATTAGCAAAGCTTGTGTTAGCAGACTTAACACTGAGTAACTATACATAATACAGTGTAATTAAACATATGATACAATTTTTCATTAACGATAAGCATGACAACAATATATATTTCACATCACATCACCCCTGTCCTTCAGAACCTCCACTGGCTTCATGTCCCACAACTCATCCAATTCAAAGTCCTTCTCCTCACTTATAAAGCCCTCCATAACCAGGCCCCCCTCCTACCTACCTCACTGACCTGCTCCACCGCCAGTCCGCCACACTTCTTCCCGCAGCTTCCACTCCTCTGATGCCAACCTCCTGACTCCACCACTCAGGACCAACCACCGAACCTGGGGCGACAGAGCCTTCTCCATAGCTGCCCTCTCCCTCTGGAACACTCCCCCCAAACGCATTTGAGACTGCACCGTCCTGTCCCAGTTCAAATATTTAAAAGACATCTTTTCAAAACAGCTTTTAATGTGTGAAAAGTGCTCTATAAATAAAATGCATATTATTATTAATATTATATTTAGCCTAAATGTGCAACCAAATGTGATCATTCATTCAATCATTTTCTATAACCTCTTATCCCTGCTAGGGGTCGTGTGGGGGGGGGGCAGGCAACCATTTACATTCACATTTACATCCTTGGCCAATTAAGAGTCACCAGTTAACCTTACCTGCATGTGTTTGCACTGTAGGAGGAAGCCACAGTACCTGGAGAAAACCCATTGCGTCTGTTTATTATGTATTTTTCTGGAATTCTTTTGTAATTTTAGAAGAGCAGTTGGTGATTTTATCCATAATTTTACCACTTTTACCTCTGAGATTCCATGCTTAGTTGTGACACATTTACAGGTACGACATCTTATCCCATCAGTTTATTCAGTGCTTGAAATCACCCATTACTACAGTAACAATCCATATTGTGAAAGTTATGGAAGGTGTTATTGTAAAATCAGGTAAAAGAGTTGTATTTTGTTGCTTTTTGGCCTCTCTATGACCGCTGATAGGAGCATGACGTGATTTAGCCAAGTAGGACATGATTCTGTTCAACATCTCACATCGTGTTTCTGGACCAGCATTGCAATCAACCAATCAAAGCCCTCTTACATCATCAGTGTGTTGCCCCTGTGGTTCTTTCAATAGTCCTTTGTGCTTATTCAGAGCTAAGCCATGGAGCACTGCTGCCATGTTGACCCTGGATAATTTGTTATGTTCATTGGGGACCATCATCAACATGTTAAACCTGGACAGAGTTGCTTACATTGATTCAAGACCATCACTGCCATGTTGTTGTTAACATAAACAAATTATCATGGATCAGCATGGCGATGATGGTCCTAGATTAATAAAACATATTATCCAGGGTAAACATGATGAGTTTTGTCCTGGATCTTCATAAACATTTAGGATTAATATGGCAGTGATTGTCCTGGACCAACATCAACAAATTATCCAGGGGCAACATGGCAGCCTGGTCCTGGATCAACACTAGAACGGCAATCTTGCCAAAAATGTTTTGAATAGGCAATAAAAAGCAGGGAAGATGTGTTAATCATAGGTCTTTGCAACTAAAAATTTATATATCTTTACCCTTCAGTGTTAGTGCACAATGGCAAGCTTATTTGGCCTATTGGCATAGCCTACAGATAGCAAGCTAACTTGCTAACCCTGCAGAAGCTCATAAGAATTTTGTTTAGTGTTAGAGGATTTTGTTCAGTTGTACTAATTTTAATTTGGAAAACTGAGCTCAGCTTTGAAGAAGTTTAAAGGAATTTTGAAAGATGCACAGGGGCAGCACATTGATGATGTAAGAGGGCTTTGATTGGTTGATTGCAATGGTGCTCCAGAAACGCAATGTGGGATGTTGATCCAGGAGCATGTCCTACTTGGCTACATCGCATTGTGTGCTAGGGGACAAGGTCAGTTTCCCTCTCTTCCTAATAACCACTAGGTTATTAAGAAGAACACACATCATCACATAGATACACATAGACATGCTCTTTGTGATAGTCCTGGGACGAGACCATCATTTCACTGCTGTGTGTTTTTATTCTTAAGTCTCTATTCTTGACTTGTTTTATTGAAGAAAAGCCACTAACAAAGTCCCATTCATTTGGTGATAAACACATTTAATTTCCTATAGATTCTTCACAATGAAAATCCCCTGTTATTTTGTCATGTCAAAGCTTTTATTGTGAAACAACAAAATAGAGAATTGATTGGTTTTCCTCAGCAGTAACTTTACACGATTTATATGGAAAAAAGCAAAAACAAAACAGTAAAATAAAGCAGATATCTAAGGTAAAAACAGGACGCAGGGGGAAAAGCAAACTCCTGCAGACACAGGTGAGTAGAGTCGCGCTACGCACACAACTTGTTTCACGGGGAGAAGGGGTCGTCAGGGACTGGCTGTGGTCGGTGACATGTCATCGCTTCCCATTTAGAGGTGGGTGGCCGGCTTTTGAACCTACTCCATCTCAAGGTCTTAACTGATAATGGAGACGCAAATCAGTGTGGAATGGCTTGGCATGGCCTGGCCAAAACTGACAATGGAAAAGGCCTATAAAACCTACCCATATAGAGGCAGACACCTACAAAAACAGGCACGCACTCTCCATTAAAACACTAACCTGCCTCCATAATTAAAGAGTCTGGTTGGCACAGTTGTCTGAGAGGTGCGGTGGGAGTGTGGGATGGAATAATGCAGGATTGGAAGTGACAGTTACATTTTCTGCAGCACATTCAAACACACTGCAGCTCTTTAAAAATGCATCTTGTTATGTACCAACGGTGTTTCTTTACAAATCTCCTCATCAGGCCTTTTAATGGAGACCATGGCACATTACACAGACACATACCAGGGTGACACTCACTTAATTTAACAGGCTCTTAGAGATGCAAACACCTTTCACGCGCACACACACACACACACACACACACACACACACACACACACACGTTAAATCATTCAGCCTGACAGCTTTTAAACAAAGGCCTCTACAATCCCAAGGTGCATCAATGTATATTAAGGTTATTTGAGAATAAAAAGTTATGTTATAAATAATTATAAAATATGCTCTGTATTGTAACATTTCATTATTTTGTATTCCATTCATCTAATGTTGCAGTCATTACTGTTAACAAAATATACATGGAAATAATTATTTTTTTCTTATCGTCATCAAATCTGATTGACAGAGCAAAAACAATGATAAACTTACCATAGTAACAATATTGTGTGTGTTTCCAAAGCCTGATGTATCCCACTGTGTCACAGAGCTTCATTGTTGTCCGGAAACTATTAAAACACATCAGTGAGCCAGACTGTTGCCCTGCCTGACATGTTCCTTCATTACCACAAACACACACTGTAGTTTATTTTGTCTCAGTTCTACATACTGTCCTGCTGTACCAAATACTCATGGAGATTAATCCACAACTGAAAATAGTCCCCCAGAAATACGCAATTATATTCTGTTTGAGTAACATTTGGTAAAAACTACAGTGACCAGGGGTCTCATTGTGCATAGGATCCATACTAAAAATGTAATTATGAACAAAAGCCAAAAATGGTGTGCTTCAAAAAATACTTGGCAACTTCTACAATCAGGCTTTCACCTCACGATCTGCATTGTCAATTTCCAAAACTCCAAAACGGTTGTACAGTAAGCATGGGTCAAAGTTTCTCCTATTAAGTCTGTTTTTATAGATCACAACTTTTGTGTGGAAATTGGCATGCACCTCTTTCAGGCCTTGTTTTGTGTGTATGCAATGTTTATAAATGAGACCCCAGGTCTTACATGTTTATGTAATGGAACTATAGATTTGTGAGCCATTTTTAAGATTACTTCCTCATTTGGAACCAGTGAAGTGCCCCAGGAATTAGTCCTAAAACCAGGAAATGAGTTACCATGTTAGCCCTCCCGGTTCCCTCGTCTCAAAGTCAGTGGGTGTTTTGAATGGGTTTTTTGTTCTATGCTCTGTGTTCTACGTTCTGTTTTTGGGTCTTAAAAAAGGTGGTTGCTAGTAAGTGTCTAAATGAGACTACAGAACGTCGTAACGCCAAACACAGCTTTTCAGCTTGACTTATTGTGGAGGTGAAGGTAAGTTATGCGAATGTGGTGTAGTTTCTTTATAGCCTAACATTTGATTTTTACTTCTGGTGAATGCATTTCACTTCAAAAATCATAAAAGTGCTGTTCAGTTGTGAAGCTTATTTTCTGCAATAATCCACACAGGGTATTGCAGCAAAGAAATCCCCTGCTGCCTAAAAATCATTTTCCTTGTAGACCTTTATTAAGGAGACATCTGTGAAACTGTTGACAGGACACTGAAAAAATGCAAACAAGGTCAGTTATGACTCTGATCTACGAAGGTTTTATATTTGTAAAATTTTCCTAGAGCCAAGAAAAGTGATTTAAAAAAACCATGTCATCAACTCAATGTAAAGTCGCTGAGAAGGTACTCACAGGCAGTGCAACCAGAAGAAACACTACTGAGCATATTCAGTGGACTGCATATCACGTAAGTAAACCCACAAGCTAGAAACTTTTTTTAGCTACCAGACAAACAATTCCATTGGACTGAATAGGCACTATCTTGGGGTCCAGAATCTAGTTAATATTATGCATCGATGACATAAAGAGGGAAGATTAACATATTGCTTTTTTTTGTCTTTTCAGAATCAATTCATATTGCTTTTAGCTAATCATGCTTCCATACATCTTTGCTCCTCCATCCTCCAGCTTGTGACCCTTGAGTCACCCGAGGTCCGCCATCATTGAGGATGTTCCAATCACTTAAATGCCTCTCTGAGGACATGAGGAGTGAGGAAAAACAAGGCTTGTGGAGAGAGGAAACACCGGTGTATTCATGTGGAAATCCTATAATCTGTAAAACCTTTAGTGGTTCTGTGTTCACTGAGTGGTCACTGCAGCTGATCCGTTGGGACTGTAAAAGGATTGAGGTATTGTGGAAACAACATTACTGCAATATTAATATTTTTGCATTACTGCGGTAATGCACTGACATCACATTCTTATGTCACTGTTCATTTCTGCAAACACATAACAGATTGTTAGCACAGCTTCACTGTGTTGTGTAGGAATATTATCTCCTTAATACTCAGATACCAGATCACTGCTATGACCGTGTTATATACAGTGGTACACAAAAGTAGGTGAAGACTAAACACAAAATGTTCTGTCATAAACAGGTCATTCCTCAGGGGTTTCACAAGGACAACACCCTCTTCCATGACAAATATGAGGTCCCAAAAAGTTTTAACAAGTTTTGCTCTGTTAGTGAGGAAACAGAAGCCATTACACAAAAGAATGGCGTCTTGACTTCCCAAAGGGATGAGCTCAACATTAAGCTTGCAAATGGCCAAGACTTGAAAGAGAAATATGAAGGGCTAAAAGCTGACAGAAAAGCAGCCCTTGATCTATACAGGTACCTAGAAAAGCAAGTGCATGACCTCCACATTAAAATCCTGAGTCAAATAACCTTGGAGGGATAATGCAGGTCTGCTCAAAAGAAAAGGAAAACCTTGTCCAAAAGAACACATTCTCCAGCAAGAAATTCAAGGAACACTAAGCATTGGAGAATGAATATAGGATTATAAAAGCTGCAAACAAAGCCAGCAGATTAATGTGCTAGAGCAAGACATTCAGGCCCTCCCTCAGAAAAGACAACATCGCCTACAAGAGAGACGTGACAAAAAGCAGGAGAACAACGCAGTGACCCAACTCCCCATTTCTCTGAAACAACAGATTATGGAGCTTCAGGAAAAAACTTGGAGAAGTAAAAGGAATGAAGGCGGAATATGCAATATTTAAAGCCCAAAAATGGTCTAAGATGAACCACAATAATTACCTCAAATGCATACTTCAAAATTTGAAAAAAATGAATACAAAAATGTGGAACCTCGGCACGACAAATACTAAAACATCACAGCTCAGAAGGATGCCATTTCCTGCAAGAGCGATGCCATTAGCTGTAAGATCCCTGTTCTCCGCAATTAAGTTGAACAGATCCACCAAAAGTTCCAGGATTTTAAAAGTCTGGAGAGCAGATACCAAGCCATCACCACAGAAAGAGACACAGCATGTCAACTGAGAGATGGCCTATGATGAGTTTGGGTTGTGTTGTAGCTCTACTGTCAGTGTCACAATCCCTGTCTCTCAGTCCTCTCCTGTCACTCTGCTGCAGTGTTTTTCCACTCCCCCTCCCTCTGCTTCACTCTACCTGCCAGCCGCGCCCACCTCATCAGCCCAACTCTGCTCACCTGCCTACACAGCTGCAGCTCATCAACCAGCCCTGCATATAAGCCTCTCCAGCACCTTCACTCACTGCCAGATTGTTCTTTAGCATTATGCGAGACTCTCCAGCGTTCTTCTCCTGCCTGATCTCCCGGTGCCAACTCTGCCTGTCCCCGACCTGCTCCCCTCGTCTGCCTCCCGGTAAACTCACCTGCCTTCTGTCCCCGACCTCGTGCTTTGCTTCAGCGTCTCTGGTTTCTGCCTGCTCGTCTGGTCTCGACTCCTCCGCCCGGCCTCGTCTACCCTCCTGCCTGCTCCTCAACGGTGCTTCTGCCTTCGCTGACGGCTCTTCTAGCTACGACCCCCCCACCGGCTCCCGACCTCGCCTCAGCTCACTCCTCGTCGGCTTCTTAGCACGATCAGCCGGCACTTCAGCCTACGGTGCGTCTGCCTCGCCACCTTTGGCTGCCGTAAGCTTGATCTCTTTCCCTCATCTGAGCCTCAGAGACTGTGTGAGGGCAACTTGCCCGAAGAACGAACTTTATTCTGTGTTTATTCTGCCTACTGTATTCCCTGTTTGCTGTGGTGCTAATAAAAGTCATTACCAACTGTTCCTGCGAGCCTGGTACTGCATTTGGGTCCACAAACACACCCGTTTCAGTCAGAAAGTAAGGCTTCAACTCCTGGGCCCATTTCCTTCTATGTTCTTCCATGTTGGGTTTTTTTCTTATATAGTTACCAGATGATGAATCCTAATGACTAAGTGATCCTCTGACTTTTCTCTACCTCTAACGTGAGGTTGACAATTAATTTGAACTATTGGGTGTCTTAATTTGGTACTCACAGGTCCATCAAAGTTTAAATTTTAATAACTTTGGTGATTCCTTAACTTTTTGGAAGCTTTAGCATGCTAAAACACTAAACTAAGATGATGGTGAACATGGTAAACATTATACCTGCTAAACATCAGCATGTTAGCTTGGTCATTGGTCATTTCATGCAATTTAGCGTACTGACATCAGCACTGAGCAAATCTCACAAAGCTGCTATATGGCTGCAAACTATTTTCTGAAATTGTTTAAAGGGAGGAAATCCTTAGTCAAACTGTAGTGTATGAGTTTATTATGTTACCTTAGTACTACGAGTATCAACATAATATTTCACTAATGTGTTCACATGGATCATATTGACCCAATACCCTCTAAACCTGCTAGGCTCATGTCTTGTAGGATCTGTAGCAGCCAAAAGGCAACATTTTATTTCCACAATTTCTACACAAGATTCTAACTGCTAAACAACCAGTGCTCACTAATGTGGGTGTCTGCGTTGTGCTAACGTCAGCTGCTGTGAGCCGCTGAGAGCAGTCTCCAAAATTAACTTTTTGACTCACCGGCCAGGAGGTATGGTAGATGACAAAAAATCCTCCGGCCATGCATATTTTTTTACCAGCCATAATAATACATTGCCTTTTTGTACATTTCATTTAGATAATAAGGTGTTATGTTGAATACAACCTAAAGTAGAGGCTGGAGCAAAATTATTTTCAACATACAGTTCAGTTCAGTTTTATTATTAATGTGAATAATTGAATACTTTTTCAGTGCAGGATGAGGCTGTTTCGCAGAGAGGGAAGGCTCTGTGAATAAAGCTTAGGTTCCTGTGAGGTTTCTTTAGGTTTATATCTTAAAGGGGAACTAATGTTTTTTTCAACCTGGGCCCTATTTTTTGATCTACTTTTATCTGAATGAGTGATAGGATGTTCAGTATTTGACATTGCTCTACTACGAAGCTAGGGCTGACCTGCCTGCAGCCTGTGAGCGCGCGCTATATTAAATAATAGGGCACTCAGACAGCGTCAAACAACGTCAAAATACGTCCACTAAAAGGGAATTTTTTTTCACACAGATAGTCTCGGATTGTTAGTATAATTATCTGACAACATAATGGAAAGGAGAAATGAACGTCTGTGTTTACCTTTAGCTGGATTTGGACATGTTCCTCTGCCTGTTGCAATTTTAGTATGTGTGCTACCGAAGTAACACTGCTCCCTCTCTCTCCTCGTCTGCTCTTCAATTTCAATGAGCTCTGCATCCGTGTACATCCATGTACTCCGTGTTTAAATAAATATGGGCGGTCATCAAATTCAAATTGCTCATCCAGATCCAGTTGGTCAAAATTGGGTAAAAATTCAGACATGACTGCTCCAAACAGAGTAACTCCTCACATTTGTAAGGTCACTCCAGCGGTCACTTCCTGCAACAACTCAAATCTTGCAAGACGTGAGATTTCAGCGCTAGACTTTCACTCTCTGAGTGAGTGTTTTGACCTGCCACAACAAACGCCCAAATTTTTACCCGATTTTGACCAACTGGATCTGGATGAGCCATTTGAATTTGATGTACAGTACAGGCCAAAAGTTTGGACACACCTTCTCATTCAATGCGTTTTCTTTATTTTCATGACTATTTACATTGTAGATTCTCACTGAAGGCATCAAAACTATGAATGAACACATGTGGAGTTATGTACTTAACAAAAAAAGGTGAAATAACTGAAAACATGTTTTATATTCTAGTTTCTTCAAAATAGCCACCCTTTGCTCTGATTACTGCTTTGCACACTCTTGGCATTCTCTCCATGAGCTTCAAGAGGTAGTCACCTGAAATGGTTTTCCAACAGTCTTGAAGGAGTTCCCAGAGGTGTTTAGCACTTGTTGGCCCCTTTGCCTTCACTCTGCGGTCCAGCTCACCCCAAACCATCTCGATTGGGTTCAGGTCCGGTGACTGTGGAGGCCAGGTCATCTGCCGCAGCACTCCATCACTCTCCTTCTTGGTCAAATAGCCCTTACACAGCCTGGAGGTGTGTTTGGGGTCATTGTCCTGTTGAAAAATAAATGATCGTCCAACTAAACACAAACCGGATGGGATGGCATGTCGCTGCAGGATGCTGTGGTAGCCATGCTGGTTCAGTGTGCCTTCAATTTTGAATAAATCCCCAACAGTGTCACCAGCAAAACACCCCCACACCATCACACCACCTCCTCCATGCTTCACAGTGGGAACCAGGCATGTGGAATCCATCCGTTCACCTTTTCTGCGTCTCACAAAGACACGGCGCTTGGAACCAAAGATCTCAAATTTGGACTCATCAGACCAAAGCACAGATTTCCACTGGTCTAATGTCCATTCCTTGTGTTTCTTGGCCCAAACAAATCTCTTCTGCTTGTTGCCTCTCCTTAGCAGTGGTTTCCTAGCAGCTATTTGACCATGAAGGCCTGATTGGCGCAGTCTCCTCTTAACAGTTGTTCTAGAGATGGGTCTGCTGCTAGAACTCTGTGTGGCATTCATCTGGTCTCTGATCTGAGCTGCTGTTAACTTGCGATTTCTGAGGCTGGTGACTCGGATGAACTTATCCTCAGAAGCAGAGGTGACTCTTGGTCTTCCTTTCCTGGGTCGGTCCTCATGTGTGCCAGTTTGGTTGTAGCGCTTGATGGTTTTTGCGACTCCACTTGGGGACACATTTAAAGTTTTTGCAATTTTCCGGACTGACTGACCTTCATTTCTTAAAGTAATGATGGCCACTCGTTTTTCTTTAGTTAGCTGATTGGTTCTTGCCATAATATGAATTTTAACAGTTGTCCAATAGGGCTGTCGGCTGTGTATTAACCTGACTTCTGCACAACACAACTGATGGTCCCAACCCCATTGATAAAGCAAGAAATTCCACTAATTAACCCTGATAAGGCACACCTGTGAAGTGGAAACCATTTCAGGTGACTACCTCTTGAAGCTCATGGAGAGAATGCCAAGAGTGTGCAAAGCAGTAATCAGAGCAAAGGGTGGCTATTTTGCAGAAACTAGAATATAAATCATGTTTTCAGTTATTTCACCTTTTTTTGTTAAGTACATAACTCCACATGTGTTCATTCATAGTTTTGATGCCTTCAGTGAGAATCTACAATGTAAATAGTCATGAAAATAAAGAAAACGCATTGAATGAGAAGGTGTGTCCAAACTTTTGGCCTGTACTGTAGGAAACAAAACAAGTTTTTATTATTTTTCTCACAAAAGTTTTCTTTCACTGTTACTATTTTTTTTACTCATGTAGGTTAACATAACATAGAAAGAAATAGTCATAACATAGACTCAACAGTATATTAAAATGTGTTTGAAAAGAAAACATGCCAGCTCACCAATAAGTGTACTGGTCATAGATATTATAAAATAGTTTATAAAATTAAAAAAGATAAGGTAACTCGTACACATACTGATAAAGGACTAAAGCAACTAAAATTAACAAGCATTCAAACAGATGAAGGGTCTCTGCTTTGACACCCACTCCAGTAGCAGAGTGTCAGC
The DNA here is from genome assembly GCF_041903045.1 of Epinephelus lanceolatus. Lineage (NCBI taxonomy): Eukaryota > Metazoa > Chordata > Actinopteri > Perciformes > Serranidae > Epinephelus > Epinephelus lanceolatus. The sequence continues at coordinate 38,496,151 of NC_135743.1, forward strand.
TCGGTGCGTGTGCACCACAGCAGGGCGGCTGTGGCTCAGAGGTAGCATTGGTCGTCCACCAATCAGAAGATCAGCAGTTCAATCCGGCACCTGCTGTCTGCATGTCGAAATATCCTTGAGCAAGATACTAAACCCCAAATTGCTCCCGATGGCTATTCCATCGGTGTGTGAGTGACTTAAAAAAATGAGTAGCAGGTGCAAAGTCTTGCATGCAGCTTTCCGAGGATATTTTAAAAACTGCCAAACATTTCTAGTGGGCCATAAGTGATGATTAAGAGATACAACCTCTGTGTGAGTCTATTATTTTTATGCACAATATTTTATAGTATATCTTAAAGTTTAGGCACAAAACCACTTGGTTAGGTCTAGAGGAAGACCATGGTTTGGATGAATTATAACTTTGTTACGGTTGATGGTTAAAATTTGTTGTCATGAGTATTGCTATAAACATATGTTTAAGGTAGCAGAATGACCTTGGTGGTTAAAACATTGTCTCGTGGTAGGAAACAGGAAATGAACAGCATCTCCTGTATGAAAGCCCCATGTTTTGCTGACCTATCCATCCCCCTACAGGGACATTGTCACTCATAACGTCATTGAATTTCCTCCTTTGCTCCTGATGGATGTGAGTCATAATTCTTTCAGTTTCTAGAGGAGAACAGTCTCTATTAGTCTTATACTGCAGACAGTGCTAGTAGAGCCAAGGTTATTATATTTAAAAGTGAGCTTCAGTAAAAGTAGAACTTTAGATAACTGGGATGCTGTCAAGCTAGTGGCCTTTAAATTCCACATTAGTTACTTGAGAGCTGGTTGAAGCCACTGGGGGGTGTACCAGTCCTCACTCCCACTGTGCAGTGAATCAACTCTTTCAAAGGCTTGTTAACAAGGACATCTCTTTACTCAGTACATGTTTGTCCTTTAAAAAGGCTAGCAATACACTTTTTATATCATCTATTTCAAGTAAAGAGTTCGTGCTTCAGCCATGGTCATGGTTGTGAAAATGATGATGATAGAGTTATATAAAGTCCATAAGAGGGTGGATTGCCTATTCCCTATCTAGTGGATCTGCCCCACTGAAACAATCTGAAAAGTAGTGTCTATCCTTGTAAGCCAAAAGCCAATTATAATGATTGTTTATCAGACTATTAGAGGGAGGGCTGCTGTATGCTGTCCTCATCGTTCCACTGAACCAAGCCTAATGGCATCAACAGCCCACTGTGCAGAGGAGAACCTCAGTTATCAGTACTCTACATTACAGTATGACCAAGGTGTGTGACTTTTGTGCTTGAGTTCTGTACAATTAATTATGCTGGCCTGCAAAGTCTCTGATTGCACACGGTTGTTTGGGAGAAGGAGGGATGTGTCCTTTCTCCTCTATTAAATGCAAACAATGAAAGACACATGCAGGGCGAGCATCTGGTGGCCGGCCACGTGGAATGTCACCTCTCTGGTGGGGAAGGAGCCGGAGCAGGTGCGGGAGGTGAAGCGGTACCGACTAGATATAGTTTGGCTCACCTCCACGCACAGCACTGGTTCTGGAACCAAACTCCTGGAGAGGGGCTGGACTCATGCTTTTTCTGGAGTTGCTCAGGGTGAGAGGCGCTGGAGCAGGTGTGGGGATACTCACAAGCCCCCGGCTGAGCACCACTGTGTTGGGGTTCTCCCCGGAGAACGTGAGGGTTGCCTCAATGCAACTGCGGGTCACAAAGAGAAGGTCTCTTGACTGTTGTTTGTGCATATGCACCAAACTGCAGTGCAGAGTTCCCGGACTTCTTGGAGTGTCTTGGCGGTGTCCTGCCATGGGTGCCGGCTGGGGACTCCAGGGGGACTTCAACTCTCACGTAGGCAGTAACGGAGAAACCTGGAGGGGGGTGACTGGGAGGAACAGCCTGCCTGATCTGAACCCGAGTGGGGATTTGTTATTGGACCTCTGTGCAAGTCATGAACTGGCCATAACGAACACCATGTTCGAGCACAGGGAGGTTCATAAGTGTACCTGGTACCAGGACACCCTCGGCCAAAGATTGATGATCGACCTTGTGGTTGTATCATCAGATCTGTGGCCATCGGTCTTAGACACTCGGGTGAAGAGAGGAGCAGAGCTGTCAACTGATCACCACCTGGTGGTGAATTGGATCAGATGGCTGGGGAGGCTGCCGGACAGACCTGTTAACCGAAACGTGTAGTGAGGGTGAACTGGAAACGTCTGGCTGAGGCCCCTGTCTGTGGTGTCTTCAACTCCCACCTCCAGAGGAATTACTCATGCATCCCGGGGGAGGTTGGGGACATGGAGTCTGAGTGGGCCAGGTTCAAAGCCTTCATTGTGGAGGTGGCTGCTAGGAGCCATGGTCAGAAGGTTGTCGGTGCCTGTCGGCAACCGAAGAACCTGCTGGTGGACACCAGCGATGAGGGACGCCGTTAGGCTGAAGAAGGAGGCCTTGCGGGTCTGGCTTGCCCAGGGGTTTCCTGAAGAAGCAGACAGGTACCGGTTGGCCAGAAGGGCTGAAGCTGTGGCGGTCACTGAAGCAAAAACCCGGGTGTGGGAGAAGTTCAGGGAGGCTATGGAGAAGGACTTTCGGTTGGCCTCGAGGAAGTTTGGGCAGACCGTTAGATGCCTCAGGAAGGGAAATCAGGGCTTGTCTCAAGCTGTGCTCAGCAGAGAAGAACTGCTGACCCGAACTGGGGACATCGTGGAGCTATGGAAGGAGCACTTTGTGGACCTCCTGAACCTGACCATCACGTCCCCCGCAAATGAGGCAGAGCCTGAAGACTCGGGGGAGCTCTTGCCCATATCTCTGGCAGAGGTTGCTGAGGTACTTAAAAAGCTCTCCAGCGGCAAGGCACCAGATGTGGATGAGATTAGCCCTGAGATGCTGAAGGCTCTGGACACTGTTGGGCTGTCTTGGCTGGCACGCCTGTTTAGTGTCTTGTGGAGGTCAGGTATTGTGCCTGCAGAGTGGCAGACCGGGGTGGGAGTCCCGATTTTTTATAAAAAGGGGGTCGGAGGCTGTGCTCTAACTATTGTGGTATCACACTGCTCAGCCTCCCGGGTAAACTTTATTCCAGGGTGCTGGAAAGGAAGCTCCAACCGATTGTCAAACCTTGGATTGAGGAGGAGCAATGAGGATTCTGTCCTGGCCGTGGAACAGTGGACCAGCTCTTTGTCCTTGCGAGGTTGCTGAAGGTTGCTGCCCATCCAGTCTACATGTGCTTTGTGGACTTGGAGAAGGCTTATGACTGCGTCCCACGGGGGGTACCGCGGGAGTACGGGGTACCGGGGTCGCTGCTACGAGCCATCCGGTCACTGTATGACCAAAGTGAGAGCTGTGTCCGCATACTTGATGTAAAGTCAAACACATTCTCGGTGGGTGTTGGCCTCCGCCAAGGTTGTCCCTTTTCATCAATCCTGTTTGTGAGTTTCATGGACAGGATCTCGAGGCACAGCCAGGGGGAGGAAGGGGTCCGGTTTGGAGACCTCCGAATTGCATCATGACCTCCGCACTGGGGTGGTTGTGAAGTAGTGCTGCACGATTAATCTAATCACAATTGCAATGTCAGGCTGTGCCATTACATAACCGCATAAAAGGCTGCAATTTGCGATTTAGTGTAAATAAATGTTAATGTGTGTGCCTGTGAACGTGACTGCCTCTCCTGTAGTGTGTGGTGTTTGTTGACATCATGCCCACAAGCTATCCTGGTGCATGCAGCCGGCGTGCAGCAGTGACCAACACAGACGCTGAAGAAGAGCATGAGCACGACCATGAACAGGCTGAGTTGGTGGCGAAAAAAAACGTCTGTTACATGGCGATACTTTGGATTCAGGTATGACGACGTTGAGCAGAAAGACGTGCTGTGTAAGTGTAAAAGTTAAAATCGCCACGTCCCGCGGCAACAAGACCAATCTAGACAGCACAGAGAAAAGTAGGAAGACTGCATGCGAGAGAAAACCGACACGTGTAACGTTAAAGACAAAGAGACAACTGAAAGCTGCCAGAGCCTCATAAAACAACATCCAAGCACAGTTACGCAAACATTTGTAAGTGTCACGGGGAAATCACGGACTCCATAACGAACTATATAATAACAAATGAAAAATTGAGCAACTCAGTTTCAGCCCACTTGACATGCTGCTGTGTTGTGCTATGGCGTGCCGGAATTTGTCATTTATGTGACAACACCTGAAAGCAACATATGGCGTGCAGGAATTTGTCATTTATGTGACAACACCTGAACGCAGCATATGCTGGCTCCGCTGTGTGTACAGTGCCGTGCTGCGCTGCTGTGTGAGCAGCGTATTTGACTGTGCTCAGTCTGTTGATGAATATTAACACTCTGTCCATAAAATAGCTATGTCAGGTCAGGTCAGTGCCCCCTCTAATATAATGTAGGGGAAACACTGAATCAAGCAAGAAGACCTATGATACCATTTATGTATTATATTGTAATCGTAATTGCAAATCACGATATTGTCCACTCAAATCGCAATCACACATTTTTATAAAATCGTGCAGCACTATTGTGAAGCAGTCGGGATGAGAGTCAGCACCTCCAAATCTGAGGCCATAGTGCTCTGCTGGAAACCGGTGGATTGCCCTCTCCGAGTTGGGGGAGAGTTACTGCCTCAAGCGAGGGGATTCAAGTATCTCTGGGTAGAATGGAGCATGAGATGGATCGGTGGTTTGGTGCAACTTCTGCAGTGATGCCGGCGTGTATTCCCGCAGACCCAGACCATGCCTGAGGGATTACATATCTCATCTGGTCTTGGCAAGGCCTTGAAATATGTAATCCCTCCAGCAGGTCCTGGGTCTGCCAGTGGGACATGCCTGAAACACCTCCAGCGGGAGGCGTCTAGGAGGCATCCTGATCAGATGCCTTAACCACCTCAACTGACCCCTTTCGACGCAAACGAGCAACGGCTCTACTCTGAGTTCCCTCTGATGTCTGATCTCCTCACCCTATCTCTAAAGCTGAGCCCAGCCACCTCACCCCACTGACAGAAATACATGAAATGACCCTAACCTTGGGACATCACATTATATAGTGGTGGCACATAATGTGTTTAAATTACATGCCAGCACAACAGAAACAGTGCTAATGGAAAGTCTATTAGGATCCTTTGTCACAGTGGACACATGAATTCCCTGGATTAATGAGGTCATGCATTGGATGGTGTTTAAAGTTATGATCCTATAGGTACTATAAAGAGCAAGAAAGTCTGTGTGGGGTGGTGGATGGGACAACAAACATCAAACTTTTCACCTGTGATCCTAAGTTATCCCACCTTTCAGTGTCACTTGAAGTCCAGAGAAGAAGAGCAACTTTCCACCAATCAACTTCCGTATTTTTTCTCAGCTTTCAGACATCAATATCTTTTTGCAACATTGCCACCTAGTGGATTTAATCATCATTACACACTGTAATCAGTGAGGGGAATAAGGACAAACAGCCAAAAAATGGGTTTTGCCGAGTTTTTAGTACAACAATTTGATTGCAATAAAATGTCAATGTGTAAGTACAATGTTTGTTGAAACCTAATTAGGTAGTTTTGGTAAATCCAATCGTGCCGCCAACACATAATTTCCGCACAATATGTGCCACCACCATGTAATGTGGTGTTCAGAGGTCATGGTCATTTCACACACTTCTTTAACACCAGGGAAAATGGCCCCTCCCCTACTTCCTACCTTACTTCGACCACACCCATCTTCGAGCTGGGCCTTTATTGTGATCAATTTTAAGTGGCCCAAATTCATTTTAAGTCATAGATTGGCTAGGTTGATACTACTAAATGATAATCTTTAGTTTAGTACTCTTCCAAACTCAGTTGTAAGTGCATGGAAACAAAGCTCAAATCACTTTTCCAATAGGGCATGAGGCTCTTTTCTACCTTGACAATCTGGTAGTCATGGTCCCATTATCAGAGTGGGTGGTTGTTCAAACTGTCTGACTGATTTAACACCTTTCATGTTCAGTCAGCTGGGAAGAAGAGCTTGCAGGGGGAGCTTGAGGGTAAAGCTGATTGCCATAATGTACATGTCTACATGAGTGGGCGCATTACTGAGAGGGCAATGAACGGTGGTTCTTGAAGCACCTCCTGTGTCTGAAGACATTGATCAATATATTGGTTCTATCTCACTGCATATTTTTTGAGACACCTGCAAAGTTGGTTTTGGCACGGTGCAACATGCTATGATCCAAAATGCTATTATAGCTTTAACCACTGCCCGTGATACTTGATGCCTCATACACCTTTGCCATGTTGCATCAATGCAACATTGCCTCTTTTTTTCTGAGGAGAATGAGCCTCTTGTCTTCTTCTTTTGTATCTGTGACAGGCTTCTGCAGTTGTAGTAACTCAATTTAATTGGCTGCCACAACCAGTGGAGCAAAAAAAAACAAAAAAAAACAAACAAGAAACGACTTAATCATATTGATCCAGTGTTCATGGTTTTGTAATGGAGGTTTTGGAAAATGCAAGATGAAAAAAAAGGTTTATGTGACAGGCATACCCTGCTCTGAGAATCTCAACATTATCCCATACTGTATGTTCATTATTATCTTGGCCTGTAGTCGAACAACAACAGTTTAGGTCGTAACAGTGTGTTATGGGTTTATGGGTCATGCTTAGATTACCGCCACTGACAACTCTTTTAATGAGAAGGCCTCAAGGGAGCCTCATTAAAAAGTGAAACAATAAGCAGCTACAGCCAGCTCTGAAAGTCTAGTCCCAAAGGCTCACCGTGTTTTACCATCCAAATGAAATCATTAGTCAAATTGTGTTGGGATGAATGGTTCTGTAATGGACAATCCCTTATGTTATACAGTAGGCCTACTCTATCATCTTCGCTGTGCTGAAGAGTGGGCCATTCTTAGCTTTAACCTCAGGTTGTGCATTATGGCTTGGACTTTAATGAGTGGACAGCTTTTTTAAATCATAGTTAAATTAATCAGGACTCTGTGGAGTGCCACAGCAATTACCAAGGAAAACAAATTAAGTGATGTTTTTATGTAATTATCATGTGGTTCCACATCACATGTTTCTTAAAATAGAATCTTGTACTTATGTGAAAACTGTCACAATTAAAAAATATATCCCTCTGAAGTGTAAGTTACCGCATTATGAGAGTTTTAAAGCACATTCAATATTTTTAGTTGATTTAATCATGACATACAATTATATTCTTTATATTATTATATTTAATATCTTTTATTTCCATGTTTAGCCCAACCATTGCACAGTATGCTGCTATCTTGTAGAATTTTAAATGTCTTAGTTCTATAATTTAGTCACCAATTATTTATCATTGATTTACATACAGTATGAGAATCAATTAGCAGATTTGTAAAACTTGCCCGAGTTGTTGCATGTAATCATTGACAGTAAACCTAGTTCAGCTCAGCGCATGAGACGAGAAACGAAAGTGAGGAAAGTAAACAAAAGCTCAAGTCAAGAGGGAGTGAGACCAAAACAAACTTGAAGTTGTCACATGAGGTAAGATTATTTTTCTTTAGCCACTGAGCTCTTTTGCAGAAATGTTTTGTAATGGTTTGTGTTATTGTTCACTGGTGTACGGTTAATAGACTCTGTTCTTTCAACACTGAATTGTGTTGTTAATGTACTAACTGGCTAACTACCATCAAGATGGTCTTCTGGTTTTCCTTTTTTTGAAAGATGATTATAGACTACACCCCACTGCTTGTGTGGAGTATGTGCTGGTTGGCTGCCGTCTGTGGTTTTTAGGGTGTGTTCACATGCAACTTTATGGCCAAACCACAGCAACATGAGATGACTCAACAGTGAACTTTTATCTCGGCTCTCTCAGTTTGATGCATCTTAACCTTAAAATGTTTCCATTATTTTTCTCCTTTTTCATCTTTTTTGTTTCTTCCTCTTCTTAATTGGTTAATTTCTTGTGTGCTGAGCTGAACTGCCAATCAGAGTGATTTCTCTTACTAATGGGCTCTGCCGGTGCCAAATTAACATGCTGAATGAGCCCAAAATAAATAATGCCACAGGGGGCCGATAAGAGGCAACAGATGCTCACCAACAGCCCAACATTGATCGACGCTGACCATTGGCTTGCTGTGTCAGGGCCTTCAGGGTTAGGTAGAGATAGAGATAGGTAGAGAACACATGCACGTGTTGTCAGGCCATCTACGAAAACAAAGAACAGAGAAGCTCGGATTACAACAAACACAGAGGCAGCGTGACTTCATTGATTCATTCTTTGTTCAGGACGCTGTTACTTCACTGTATCTTTACATAGCAAACAGTATTTTGCTGCCGTATTAAAGGGATAGTGCACCCAAAAATGAAAATTCAGCCATTATCTACTCACCCATATGCCGATGGAGGCCCTGGTGAAGTTTTAGAGTCCTCACATCCCTTGCGGAGATCGGCAGGGGCAGCAGCAAGCACACCTAATGGCTGACGGCGCCCCAGACTAACATCCAAGAACACAAAATTAAATCATCAAAGTATCTCCATACTGCTCATCTGTAGTGATCCAAGTGTCCTGAAGCCGCGACATAAAACGTTGTTTTGAAAAACGTCATATGAACTCTGTTTTTAGCCTCACTGTAGCCTGTAGCTCTGACTGCTTTTCTGTGCTCCGTGCTCACGCGTGCGCGCGACCAGCGAAAGGATGAGCTTTGCTCACCCGTGTTTACATCACGTGACACGTGCACCGCACAGGGAGACAGCAGTAACCACAGAGCTAAAAGATAATTTGCACTACAGTCTTTTAGCAAAGGACAGCCCAACATGTCTGAAGACTTTGAAATTGAGGAGGAACAGCATTTCTTTGTTGAGCCGTATTTGTTTGAGCCCAAGTATATGGACGGAACTCAGGCTACTGGACGAAGCAGCTGCAGCAGCTCATGAGCCTCAGCCAGCCGCAGAATACCGGAGTCGAGCACTGGAAACCTGGTGGTGTAGTTGTTTCAAATGCAAAGCAATGCCAACGGATGAGGAAAGTCTTTGCTGCTCAGACTGGGAATTGGCGATGCCTGCACTTGAGAATCTGGACATCAGTACTGACGAGACTGCTGCTCTTCAGAGACCGTTCACCCTAAGTGCGCACACGTTGTGCGGAGCACAGAGAAGCAGTCAGAGCTACAGGCTACAGTGAGGCTAAAAACAGAGTTCATATGACGTTTTTCGAAACAACTTTTTATGTCGGAGCTGCAGCACACTTGGATCACTATGGATGAGCAGTATGGAGGTACTCTGTGGATTCAATTTTGTGTTCTTGGACGTTAGTCTGGGGCGCCGTCTGCCATTAGGTGTGCTAGCCGCTGTCCCCGCCGATCTCCGCTAGGTATGTGAGGACTCTAAAACTTCACCAGGGCCTCCATCGGCATATGGGTGAGTAGATAATGGCTGAATTTTCATTTTTGGGTGCACTATCCCTTTAATGTTCTGAATGTTGTATACCTGTGAAGCAAAACCATGATCTTTCCCCAACCACACCTGTTTTTGCTCTGTAAACTCATCAACATTTTAATGAAATCCAGGCAGCAATTTCTGTATGCTTCCTCTAAAATGCGTATGTAATATATCAACATTTTGCAAGAGATGGGGTGGTTATAAGAAGACCATCTTTACCACTTCACTCTGATTGTAGTTAAAATGATGTATTTTTCTTGTATTTCCTAATTGGAAGATATTGATGTCACCGAGTAGTGCACGGACATATTTAAGTTGTTCAGGGAAAAAAATACTAGATCCCAGCCACCAGCATAGCTTTAACTACTCACTCAGGCTGTTCAATACATTGCTTGCGCGTACATAACTGTATGTTAAAGACATAAAGCCATTTGTGGGGCATAGGCTATCTATGACGATATGCTGAATCAGTTGATGGACAAATGATCCTTTTCCAGCAATTGTTTAATATGTTTTCAGCTGTTATAAGAATTATTTCTAATTAAAAGTTGCCTTGTGCTAATGCCACTACACCTCTTTGACAGGAGATGGTCATTGTTTATCAGACTAAATAAAACACAAATCCTCCGTCTCTTCTGCAAGCGTGCCCTTGTGGAGCAGCATTCCTCTTGCCACTTCTTCTGTATTTACGCACAGACCTGAAAGAGCAGCATTATACAAAGAAGCCTCCTCAGACTGTGTTGAGCTACAATGAACAAAAGCCATTAATCAGAGTCAAACTTTCCTCCAAGATTAAAGTGTCTCACTGAGAACACTGCGTCCCCTGCATTCCCACTCTTCAAGGCCTCGCCATTATAAAACATTTATTTGCAGAGATACTGCACAAGTGCATGTGTATAAAAATAATTACAGGGAAAGAGCAGTGGCAGTGAGGGAATGCAGCCCGTTACAGAGGACTTTTCCAATTAATTGACTCTAATGCAGCATAATGTGGTGTTTTCCTCTCTCACTCCTCATAATGGCTGCCACCTGACTGCTGTATAGTCAATTAAAACATAATACAAATTGACTTAAGCAGTCAGCACTCAGAGATTAGGTTTCCCAAAGACAATTAAATTTGAGGGAGAAAGCAGAGAATGGTAATTCACGATATTTTTTTCTTCATTTCCTGCTGTCACATTAATTTTGTTATATTTAATGGCATGTCGGCTGTTATGGCAAGTAGCTTACAGATGTTCATAATCATCTAGGTGTCTTGATTGTCCTATGTATATGCACCAGGGAGGCTATTCTGTGTGTGGTGCAAATGTGTTTGTTGGAGTTGTGGCTGTATTATTTGTTTGGCAGTGATTGAGTGTGGCAGTAAAAAGGCACTGAGAAAGACACGGGGATGTGGGATGATTGCAGGGTGGCTTCGCAGAGAGCCGAGGTAATTTCCCTCGCCGCCAACTCAACTCTGTCGTTTGTCAGCCACCACTTGCGCTGCTGGCAGCTATTGTGCCAACAGCAGTCAATCACGCAGCTTATGAATCCGAGCCGCAGTCAATCGCCCTGCTTATGAATCCGAACAGCAGTCAATCGCTCAGTGTAGGAACCCATTGACACATCTGGTGGTTCCAGCTGGTCACATGAATACCTAGCGACAGGACATCCTGAAGGCAGGCAGAGATTAATCGCAACAAATACCTCACAGTAAAAAGATGGCTCTGTGGGACAAAAATATTCCCTAAAATCAGTCCATCTTGGAAATTAAGGATTGAAAAATCACAGATTTGCAACTACAGAATCAGAATATGAACAAGCCTTAAATAATGTGATACACTGTGTATTATGACATAATTGTGTTGCTGACTATTTTTTTTTTAATTTCTTTTTTCATTTGTACCTATATGTTAGACTTTGTGTTGTTATTGATGACCTGTGTATCAGTGTTTTGGTTGCAAAAACATTAGTCCACTGCAAAAACACCCTATCAAATTTAAGTGAAAATGTTTTAAATATGAGCTTTTTTTGCAAAGCAAATTTGGCTGCCATTGCAGTAAGTGATTTTCTTTAATTAAGTCAAGATGTTGAGCTGCTAGAGGTCTGAGTTGGTCATTGAGTCCAAGTGAACGTTAGTGCCAAATTTGAGGAATTCCCTCTGGGTGTTCTTGTGATATGATCACAAGAATGATATGGATGCAAGATCATTGCGACCTTGACCTTTGATTTTTGACCACCAAAATCTCAGGAATACTTATTTAGTGTCGCTCAAATACTGGCCTAAAAAGGTGTAATACTAGGGCATTAAGTTAAAATAAGATTACTCTAACAATACTTTTCACAGGCAAGACCTGTATACAGCTGTCTTTAATTTTCAGATCTTAAAACCAATGTTAAGCATACTGGAATCTGTGAATGTGTCATGTCTAGCAAAACATAACCCCAAGTAAAATTGCTAATTAATATGAAGCCTTGCATAGTCAGCAGTGGATAAACTAATCTATACCCAGAAAAAATCAGACTAAATTTTATAAGGTAAATATAAAATTGTCTTACGTAGAAATGTAGTTTTTGCAGTGCGTGGTTAAGGGTTAAGGGTCAGCCGAATTTAACCTCAGATGGATGACTCAATCCCCTTGTGTTCAGAATTTTCAGTATTTCATGTAGTTTTATCACACATGAACAAGCAAAGCAAGTTCACTTATACACAAAGATGTTTGTAATTCCATAAGCGAATTGTACTTGTAAGTAAGATGAGCTTTCCTCAGGTACGTCAAGAAAATGACCATTAATAGAAAATGGTTGCACAGTTGGACTTGGCAGAAAAGGCTCTGTTGTCATTTCTTTAGACTCTTTAGAAGGGAACTCTCAAATAATCCAAGCAGCAGTGAGGCATCTGCTGGAACAATTGAACACACATACATGAACATCAGGTCTTCAGAAACCTTGTGCATGGTGCTTATAAAGGCCATCACATGGACAGGCTCCTGCTGTCCTCTGTGCTGAGGGATCTGTTATATCAATTTATAGTAGCTCATTGGAGGACATCCTCTCTAACTAATCAACAAGTGTTGGTCCAGTAATAATTTACAAATTTCATCTTCACTTCTCTAAAAAATATGTCATTTCTGTTGAATGACACTCAAAAGTGTTGCGTGCCCAGGCAAAAATTAGGTTTTAGAACGCAGATAATATGGACATGATGCTATCCCCACGAGAAGATTGAGGGAAGAAAACTTTCTGGATTTTTTTTTTTTTCTGTCAGTGCACTGGACTAAATGAACATTTCCATTTGTTTGACAGTCTTACTTGAAAAACAAAAGTGATCTGTTCACTTCAATTGTACTATGTGTTGACTGCCATACACAATACGGAAAGCAAAATTTCACATGCATGATTGAGATTGACCCAGCTGTAGAAGTTGTTTTGAGTCAACTTATAAAAATAAAAACTCTTAAACTGATATATTTCTTTAAGCATATGCTACATTAATTGCCATTAGCAACCGTTACTGCATCTTGTCTGTCAACTTTAAATGATGCTGGCAGATATTTCACCCACTACTGATTGGTTAGGGCATACAAAGCTAAATCATCTTCTCTCAAGCCAAAAAACAACAAAAAACAAAACAAAAAAAACCAAATGTGAACATAAAATTTAAAAAATAAAAAAACAATAAACAAAAATAAACAAAATGGCAGCTCAAGCTGATTTTTAAGCTAATGAGGACCAGACACAAAAAACTACACAATGCAGTAAGGAAACAGTTGCATTTAAATGGATGGATGTACCACCTTCCTGTGTGCAGGACACCTCCTCTTGTGCTTCTTGTAGCACTGCAGTTGTTGAGTGAGGTTAATGATGTAGAAATTGGGGTGATGGGTTGGAGAGTGGTGTGTTCCCTGGCTTGGGAAAACTCAGCTCCACCACCTGTTACCTCTGTCTCTACCTTCTCTCCCGTAGCCTGCCTGTGGAGGATAACATTGGCCTGGCTAGCTTCCCACTACAGTGGTTGGAGGTTAAATGGATTCCACCCTGCCACTCTCTTATCATAACTGTCTGCCATTCTGTCAGAGCAGACCGCAAATGCAATTCCCTAACCTTGGGGTAGACCGACCAAGGCATCTGTTACACTTAATAAAGTGCTGACCTAAATTTAACTCTACACTCTGCTACTTATGTGGTCCAGGGAGACTGGGGAACCAGGGACAGGGGCTTTCTTTTGTTTATGAGTGCTGCCTCAAGTGCTTGTAAATTCATTTAGAAGGACATAAATTAGAAATAAAATATGGCTTTGCCGTACTTTGTGTAGAGGTGTCATACGGATGCTGAGTTAAAGGCAAACACTAGCTAGCCCTAAAACTTTTAACCAAGGCAGAAGACATAACAATCTCTACCAGTATTTAAGCAACTCCATTCGCAATACTAACTCTCCTTGATGCAGCTACATGTCAGTAAGCTTGTTAGCTAGTGTTTTGCTAACATCAGCTAACTTAAGATGTGCGTGTATTTAGGGATGGAGATGGGGGGTAGTGGATGGGGGGAGTTTAAAGTTTTTTTTAATTTTTTTTAAAGATTATTTTTTGGGCAATTTGTGTCTTTAATAGGGGTCCATGTCATTGGTTCGACAGCCCATTGGTTCGACATCCCATTAGTCCGACTGTCCGTGGTGCTAAACGGCTCGCGGCGGGTGTATGGTGCGCCGCGACCGGCTTGAGGCGGAGCAGGCTCACGGCTTATGTGTTTGTCACTTTCTTTTTCATTTTAACCCACACCATGATCTTTTCCTGACCCTAACCAAGTGGTTTTTGTGCCTAAACCTAACCAGACCTAAACCACCGGGCATCATCGGAATGGACTTCGGAACAATGAGTTTAATATGGTTGGAACAATGGGATGTCGAACCAATGGGCTGTCGAACCAATGGGCAGTTCCCTTTAATACTAGGACAACTAAAATAGACACGAAAGTTGGGAGAAAGAGAGGGGGTGATATGCAACAAAGGGCCTCGGGTCAGTTTCAAACCCCGGCCACTGTAGAAACTATACTGATTTTCCACACTGAAGTGTGCTTACAGGCTGTTGGAGAGCACAGGCCTACTGCATATGTGAAAAAGTTGTATAAAGCCTTTTGTGTCTCTAGAGGGAACTGTGTTAAGTCTGCTAAACTGCCTTAAGTGATGTCACTTGTTTTCAAGTTGTCCGTCTGTCAATCTGTCCTCTTCTTGTGACTGTGATATCTCAGGAACGCCTCTAGGTAATTTCTTCAAATTTGGCACAAACGTCCACTTGGACTGAACAATATGCTGATTAGATTTTGTTTGTCAAAGGTCAAGGTCGCTGTGACCTTGCATCTGTCTCATTTTCATGAATGTGATTTTTAAGAACACCTTGATGAAATTTGGTTGTGAAAGGTCAAGGTTACTGTGGCGTCAAAAAAACATGTTTTTGGCCATAAAGACTTTATATGCATATTAGGACAAAATTTCACACAAATATCTCAGGATACAATGAAGTGATGATATTTTAATATCTAAAAGGTCAAAGGTCAGTTTCACATCATAATATTCTGCACAAACACTTTTCTGATCATCATTCAACACCATAACTCAGGAACAGAAGGGGAGACATTTGGTGAGATACTGAATTGGTGAAGAAGAAGATGTGTGTGAAGCATCCATGTTTTAGAACCTGTAGCTGTGTTTCGAGCATTGCCAGATGGCATGGCTACATGACAACTGTCATGGCTACACTGCAACTTGACTTGTTTGTGGAGGTATACAACAACAAGGGTTTTTTTTTTTCAACTGTCCATCATGAAGCTGACAATGTCATAGCTATGCAATACTACAATACAAGTGGATAGATGAACACATGAGCATTTTGGCTTGCACCGTCCTCGTACAAACTGTCAATATGTCAAATTAGTTAAAGAAATAGACCTGGAGGGAGAATATAATGACTCAGACTGGTTTGGCTCTATACTGTCCTCATTCATGAAAAAAGGTCCTCATTATTAAAAACTGATAATTAAATCAGCTGGAGTCCTACAGCTTTTCATGGTTCAAAGATAGACAGTAATTGTATGGTCCATGGTGTGTATTCAGCACATTTCTGGTTACGTCATCATTGAGAATGGGTCCTCTTTGGTATAATTTGCAATTAACTTGATGCCTGATCCTTGCATTTACCCTTCATATGCTCTTGACTGCAAAGAAAGGCGAAAGTGGAGAGAAACCTGCAGAGGAGAAAGAGCGGGGGGCAAAGAGCTTCTACTCTCCCGTGTAGATTTACTTATCTGTCACGACTTTATGTGGTCGAAATGGAAAAGAGAATTGGGCTATGTTTACAGCACCATAAACCTTTCTTTTAAACCCAAGGACTTGGCCACCCTGAAACTGTAGTGTAGCACCCATAAAACTGAGGCTAACGCCGTCTTTTAAATCTGATGAAACATTTATCGATTCTTTTTAGATCTTGTTTTATTTGCTCCTCCTCTCCCACCTCTGGGTTAATAGAAGCGAATCAGAGGACAGCAGAAATACGGAGGGTAGTATAGGTTTGCATGCTAACAGCATGAAAGACAGAAATAAAAAGAAGGAGCTGCTGGGAGGAAAGAACGCAGTTTGATGGCTTGATGGCTGCTCTGTATGTGGCACTCAGCCTCAATTCCTCTCCTTCTGAACATGTTAATCTTTAAAAATGTGTAACAACAAAGTCACCCGGTGCAACAGTGTGGCTCATTTATGTGTTTTTATTAATTGTGGTACAACAATCAAGCTTTATGACACAGGAGTAAATTCTGCCTTTTGGGGGACTTTTTGTAGGTGCAAATTAATACACATTAGGCTATGTGTTCTAGTAGGTAGGCTATTTATAGTAAGGGGCCAGATGTATGAAACTGTCTATGTTCATGATTAACAATAGGCCTATGTAAGCACAAGAATATGCACATTTGTTTTGTCAGATCTATTTAGTGCTTATGCATGGTTTGGCTTTATAAATCTCAGTTTTTATACAAATGGATTCAAATGCACAAGCCTGACATCCACTCTCCACAGTAACTCATAAACAGATGTAGTTACAGTCTTAATCTGCTGTACATTAGCCTTCTCTTTTGTCAGTGGACTTTCACATCTACATATAAAGCGCTCAATACCCTCCTGTATCTCTTATTGACGTTCCAGAACGGCGTGTCAATTTACACCCGTTACATGCATTGTGTCTTTTCAAAATACACTTCTGTTGGCAGGAAATGTAGGTTTGCTGCTCTTTAGATGGATGCAGTCTTTTTCAAAATAAACATACTCAGCATTGGCAAAACATGCCTTTTGTTGCCTGTGCAACAAAAGCATGTGATTAGATTTAGAAAAAAACCCCATTATGGTTTGGCTCAGCATTCATACAGGAAGTGATCATCAGGCTACTAGGTGAAAGTCCGGGCTTTGTTGGACCCATCCAACCCGTCCCACCAGTCCACCCTATGGGGACTTTCCAGCTCCTTATATTGTGTTATTACTGACAGTGTTTCAAACTGATGCCATCCGGCAGCATTATAAACCGACAGTGCCTGGCAGTGTATCATACTGCCATAACTGGTGCCTTTATGAGAATGAGCTGTAAGATACAATCGCTTTGTCAAGGTCTTCAGCCTGTAACACAAACACTGAAGGCACCCTTTGGCATAGTGTTGCATAAGTTACATCTGTCCATCACATAATTACGTCACTTCCCTTTAACCCAAAATGTGATGTTTTTCTAAACCTAACCAAGTAGTTTTTTTGCCTAACCTTAACTGCTACCATCTGACAATGTCAAGCACATGTTAGAATATGTTTCATCCAAGAGACATGTGCGTGACATACAGATGCTAAAGTGTGCCTTTGGTGTCGGTATTACACACCAAGAGTCATAAAAAAGAATCAGTATTTGACAACCTGCTATGAGAACATATTTATAAAATGTGAATGGGTGAGTTATATAAACATTCACCCACCATACAGTTGTCATAAATGTTGAAATCAGCTGTAGAGACCAAAACAGTATTTTGGACCAGACTGTAAACATGTTTATTTCTGCTGTAAAGTTGGAGGATTTACTCTGTTTGGGAGCCAGCCTCAAGTGGTCATTAGAGGAACTGCAGTTTCTGGCACTTCTGAGGCTTCATTTTTCAGTCACACATCAATATGTCAGTCTGTCAATGAACTGAAAGGGCAAAGAAGTGCAATTTCACTGTTATTGATCAGCAAGGTACTCATTACATCACAGCGCCTGTATTATCATCCATCCATCATTACTCATCAGTGATAACACAGTCATCATCATTATTATCATCAAATGTTAATTTTAGTGACCATGTCAAAATCATCTTTTGACACACAACAGTATGTATACCTACAGTAGTTGATTTTTTGGCCACTTAGGGGCAGCGAGACAAGCTGTTAACACAGCATTTACATATTATCATCTTACACAGTTGCTATGGCCGATACGCTGCAACATTTCAGTGGGTGATTAAATCCGCCCAGAATATTATTGGCCTGCACCTACCAGCATCCGTGATATTGGTAAAGTGCCTGTGCAGAGCCCAAAGGATACTAAAAGACAATACCCACCCCAGCAACAGCCTGTTCACCCTGCTGTCATCTGGCAAGTGATACAGGAGTATCTGCTGTCGTAGCACCAGACTAGAGAGCAGCTTCTTTCCTCAGGCTGCAAGGCTCTTCAACTCATCCACTCAAGCATAAAAAAAACATTTTTTTTCCCTTTATAGCATAAAGGAACTACATCTCTCAGGTCATTGTTGCACCTCTGTGTTGTAAAATGACAATATATGAACCTTCATCTTTGAATCCTGAATGTTACCATTCATTTCAACTCCAACATACACTGTCGTTTTAGCTTGGTATTAGCTCACTCTTTAGATGTTAAATGCTCTATTTTGTTCACAAGCTAGTCTGTAACTGAAAAAAATGATAATAATTTAAAAGAAAAAAAGGTTCCCGTTAATCCCGGAAGAATGGTCCCATCCCATTCCAATGTTCTGCTTTTAAGTTATAGAAAAGGAATTGTTTATTCATAATGAGACTCCATATTTATATATAAAACTAAGCACATTCAATCAGTTTAGCATAATGCTGAAATAACTCCCAACAGCTGAAATAGCTTTATTGTACATATTTTTATAGTACATTTTTCATATTTTTATCTCAATTTTTCTGTTTTGTTTTCATATGCTTATTGTACGATATTTGTATGAACCAAAAACCAAGGCAAATTCCATGTAAGTGAAAACGCACTTGGTAATAAACCTTATTCTAATTCCGATCTTATTGCTACAACCATGTGGCAAATAACGAGCATTTATTCCCTTAGCTCGATGCGTACATTTAAATGGAGTTACCATTAACCTGCCAACAGAATTAGCATGGCAATTGAGATAATATTATCTTAATAAATACCAGTTTATATTCGGGAAATGGTGTACGCATGGTTTTTGTGCATAGCCATTGTTGATACATCGATATTTGACAACCTCTAAATGAGAGTTGGTTTAGAATATTATATATCAGACTTTGCATACATAGACACGTTGATACATTTATTATTGAAATGGCCATTTATGACAAAAAAACCTATAAATATCACTAGCTTTGCCAGTTTACACCATATATTAAAGAACCACTGTCAGTGGTGTTTTTGGGGCGTTTCATGTCATCTCTCAGTGATACTGGTTCACTATCCTTCCTTTTCACCTCACTTTGTGCTACCAGCAGCAATATTGGAACTCTCTGACTCTCTGCCTCCTCCCATACATTTTGCATGCACTGCACACTGCCTCCTAATTTTTTTTCTCTCTCATCTGTCTGAATAGAAGAGGAGACAAAATAGAGCTGTCTGAGGAGGTTTGTTATGAGAAAGAGAGAGGCGGGATCAGGTTGTTAATTTCAAGAATTTCAGAATGAGCTTTAATGCTTCAGACAATTTACATCCCCAGGTCTTCTTCCCCTCATTCTCATTTTATTGTTACATATTCATAGACATATATTTCATGTTGCAGACACTAATAGCGGAGCTGTGGCTGGAGTCCCTGCAGTGAGCTGATGGGCGACTGTTGTTTTCTTCTAATAGGCTGCCTGAGTCAGTTTCAAAAAGTTGAGCCATTTTATGGGTGATTGTTCTACCAAGATTGTAGATTGGGTTTTTGGAATATATAATTAAAGGTCCAGTGTGTAGGATTTAGGGGGATATATTGGTAGAAATGGAATATAATAAAACAATAATATTTTATTTTGTGTAGCATCATCTGAAAATAAGAATTATTATGTTTTTGTTGCCTTAAAATGAGCCGTTTATCTACATAGGGAGCAGGGCCTTGTCGACAGAAATTACCATGTTGCACTGGTATGTTTCTACAGTAGTCAAGAACAGACAAACTGAACACTGGCTCTAGATAGGGCCATTTGGGTTTTTGCATCATCCACCATAGTTAGCATCAACACTGTGACGAGAGTGAGGGAAGAACACAAATTTTTAAAATGTGAAACTGATTTATTTTGTGTTTTCACCAGATTAAATCACCAAGTCTGTTTGTTTTGGGGAAGAAGAGACCTCACACCGATAATTTGGCTCCCGGTAAAAACCTTGTAAATGTCTGGATCATAAGTTAGTAGAGAAAAAAGGTAAGCACACATTAGCAGGTGCTAAGCTGACAGCCCATCTTGGATATACCAAACAGCATTGGAGAAACACTGATTTGTACATGAAAATGCTTAATGTGGTGTTTTTACGGGTTTTAATCACTGGGGCTGCTTGTTTTGGAGAGGAAACCTCTGCCTCTGGTAAAAACCTCCTGAAAGTCTAGATCAGAAATACTGCGAGCACACTTTTGCAGGTGCTGGGCACGTGGCCTGTCTGTGATGTGCCAAACAGTGTAAGAGAAACAGTGATTTGTAACGTGAAATTGCTTTATGTAGTGTTGTTACTGGTTTTAATTCAACTTGTCTGTATGTTTTGGAGAGGAAGAGACCTCTGCTTATAATTCGGCTAACCGGTGGAAGTTTCAGCTTTTTGTCATCTACAATCCTCACAACTAGATGCCACTAAATCCCCCTAAATCTTACACCCTTACATATATAAAATATCCATATCATTTAGTACACCATAAATCATTCTCTTAAATTATGTGATTATTTACCTCAGGCTGCTCTGCTTTGATAGCGAATAAAACAAGGTGCTCATTTCTCTCTGTCACCTTTTGTTCAGCCTTTCACTCTTCAGTACCATCCAACAATGAATATTCAGTTCCCTCCATAGACTGATGGCCTCTTTCATTAAGTCTGAGTCATGTAATTTAGATTATTACTCAAGCACGTCAGAGATGCAGGCAATGCTTGACTCACTTATTTGTTAAGCCCCAAATAAAGGAAAATAAGGTAGGGACTGTGGAGCCACCTCGGTCCATCTGTCCATTCATCTGTCCATCACATATGATACGCCACACCCCACTTACAGGATTTTCAACAGACTTCGGGGAATTATGTGTATCACTTTCTACTTCCAGCAATTTCAAAACAATAATTGATCCATGAGGAGTGTGATATCATTTGTGTAACTGTCTCTTAGTCACGTACAATATCTTGGAAGCACTTATGAGATTTTCATGAAGCTGGAGGGAATGCCGTGTCTCCTTGTTGCGTCTTTGCGTCTTCTTTTAAATGGCCCGTTGTGGTATTGAATCATCCAAAGGTGACGTGGACAACATTTGTGTTGTTGTCTTGATGGTTTCATCTTTGCTGCTTAGTGCTAATTGCTGTGGTGCTTTTTTCTGAATTTTCTAGAGCTATGTCACACTTGTCTTTTACGTCAAGACTTGATGTATAGAAAATCTGCTGCTGTGAATGAACAAGTGTACTTAATAGGGAACCTATTTTGCTTTTCCATATTTTGTTTCTATATAGTGTTACAAATTAAGGATGTTCATATTAGACATAGCCAAACTTTCAAATAAAGAGGGAAACATATGTTAAAGTAATCCCTATGAGCAAAAACCTCAGGTTTCCTGTGTTTTTCATCAGATAATGATAAAATAAAAAATAAGTTTGACTTGAATGACAAAATTATTTGGTGGCCGGAGATAGATTGACTGAAATGTTCAATATTATCCGACGATGAGTTTTCATTAACTAAAACTTAAATAGCTAGGGCCTCCTTTGACTAAGATAAGACTAAAATGCCCAGACTTTTAGACAGCTAAAACTGACTAAAAGAAAACAAGATGAGATTGGCCCAATTATGATAAAATCTAACAAGGACATTTGACACTAAGACTAAATTAAACCTAGTACATGGATTGTATATGAATTTTAGATGGCTTTTAATTTGAAACAGGAAGTGACAGCACTCAGTCATGGACTTTGGCTTACAAAGCTGGCTCCATTAGTGCAGTCCAGGCAAAAAAAAAAATGTAAATACATGTTAAAATGTAGAAGAAATGACTGACTCCAAATGCTATGTTGCAGTATTGCAGTATATTTTTTACAATTTATTGTTTCTTATCTGCAAAATAAAAGTAAACACAAGCTTTGTTTCCACTGATGGAAATGGTTTTTGGTTTACAAAAATAAAAAGGAGGTATGTGTCAACATGCCATGGCACTGTCAGTGTTAAGTCTATGGTCAGTGCCCATTCACTTCAAAATGCTAACAGCCATTGGGGAAACACCAACACTCACGTCATCAATCACTCTGACCAACTGTATAACTTCACTAACTGATGGGCAGACTTTTATGTTTACAGGGCTGTCCTGCATTCTGTGGTTCAGCCCAGAAAAATAGCTGACAAAAACATAGCCGCAAACGGCAATTCCGGGGTTCACGCCAGCATCAATGAAGAAACCTTCATTGATTATGGCCAAATTTTGCGAAAGGCCATTGAACATGTTTGTAAGTTGTGCCACCCCCTATTGACCGAACTTCAAATAATTTATTACACATGGTTGATAATTATCATTCAACATACCCTGCAAGTTTTGTAATGATAGGACAAACAATTTCTGATTTTTAGTCTGATTTGTTATTGCATGCCCATTTTTTGTAATTGTGGTGCCCCCTAGTGGTCAATTTGAATGAAACTTTCAGGATATGTTCCTGGTACCTCTTCAGACATTGCTTGCAAGGTTTATGATGATTGGCCCAAACGTTGGGGAGTCATTTGCTGAGCCACGCCCCCTTTAAAGGTCTTTGGTTAATATCTTCAAAAAGTATGAAATATCAATAACAGTTAAAATATTTGGTGATGAAATTCTGAAAAAAATCTCACAACATTCTGCTGATTTCAGGTATATTGTCAAATATTTTGGTGACACAAAAATGAGATTAAACAGAAAATGTTGTGCATACAGTACAAATTACAACAAGATAATGAATATCACTGTGAGCAGTGGTCAAATTGAGGGGGGATGAGAGGGGATGCCATCCCCTTTGTTAGAAAATTGACGAAAAAGCATCCCCCTTGTTAATCTAGAATCTGTGTGTGCAGGCACGGACATAATTTGAGGGGGGGGGGGGCACAGGGGACATGTCCCCCGCACTTCCCATATCTGTGCCCTCCATCCCCCGCACATTTTATGGCCGTTACCACCGTTCAATTAGTTTTTAACATGTGGTAATATGTTTTTCTGAGCCGTCTTTAAACACACCATGACCAGGCGGCATACACACGCTGTCATGTTGTGATCAGAATCAATCACACACAGAGGAGAGGTGTGCTGCTGGGCAGTGCCTCTGTGTTAACTATGTTCAGCAAACCAGCCAGCAAAAAGCAAAAAACCTTGCACAGTTTCTTCCAAACAAACCGTGTAAGTTGAGTAATGCTGTTGCATGTAGATAATGTTAGCTAAATGATGACTAATTAATAGATGCCAATATATCAAGTTAAACTAGTTAACAAGAACACTAATTTTATTGTTACCTATGTTAAATCACTTGCTAGCTAGTTTCATGCTAGGAATAAACCCACTCCTCCTTAATTTCTGCGCAGAACTTGTGCTCACTATAAGCTTTGCACATATTTTTTTTAATCTTTATTGCCACAATACAAGAGCAGAGTCAGGGGGGAGACAGTGGACCAGGGGCCAGCAAGGATGATCATGCAGGGTCCTCACAGGTGAGGAGAGATTATAACTGGCTGAGAAAAAATATCTAGAGCATAAAAGTGACTTTGAGGTTAATTTCCACAGCTATGTCACCACTACTTTTCCTAATTCTATTTATGAATTTTGCTTTGCACATTTATTATCTATATTATTGCAATAGATAGAAGAGGGACAGGGAGAAACAGGCAGGTATCAGGACAGGGACCTGACAGCAGCACCAATTATCAGCCCAAGGCTTCACAGGTAAGGAGAAATTATAACTGGCTAAGGAAGTGTCTATAGGATAAGAGTGACTCTAAGATTAATTTTCACAGCTATTTCAGAACTACTCTAAAATGTTTTTGTCTGTATTGCAATAACAATACTACTGCATTATTTGTGTTTTTAAAGGCAGCAGGTATAGGTCATGCCATTTTTCTTTATCTTGATTAATTTTGCACATCCGTGCTGTCATATTTGATGATGTGTGCATGCAAACAAATCAAAGCTACATTGCATTCCCCTTGTTAGAAATTAACAATTCGACCACTGACTGTGAGCGAACTGTGAAACGGATCTGAACACCATTTGAAACATGTGGCATCTACTATCCAAAGAATATTTGTGGCAATAGTGGTTGCATTTACATGAAGACTTTTGGAGGTATACAGTAGATGTTAATTCATTTTACATATTAAAAAGTGAGTGACAGACTTCTGAATTGACTATAGGTTGCTTGCAGCAAAGTTTTGTCACAATTCGGTGGATTTGCTGAAAAACTTTCAGCTCTGCATGACACACTGGTGATTTATTATGATTTTTTTTAAGTATGGAATGTGAAATGTCTTGAAATTTCGATTAAACTAGCTTTGGGGGGCTGTTTCCTCAAAATTTTGAAGGGGGCACTCCTGAGACATTTTTTAGCACCCGAGCATGAGACCCTTAAAAAAATCAAATTTTTCGCCAGTTCTGATATGTTGGCAAAGGTTTAAGGTATGTTAAGTCCCCCAAAAAGGCAATTCATTTGGAGGAATAATAATAACAACAGTAATAAAACAGGCCAAAAACAAAAGGGTTTCAGCCCTTCGGGCTTGAACCCTTAGTTAACACTAGAGCCCATCACCTGAAAACAGATAGCACCGATTACCACAATCTTCATTCATTCATCTTCTAACCACTTATTCCTCTTGAGGGTCGCGGGGGGGGGGAGCCTATCCCAGCTGATATCAGGCAAGAGGCAGGGTATACCCTGGACAGGTCGCGAGACTATCGCAGGGGTGACACATAGAGACAGACAACCATTCACACTCACATTCACACCTATGGACAATTTTAGAGTTATCAACTAACCCTAACCCGCTGACACGGGGAGAACATGCAAACTCCGCACAGAAGGGTTCCCACACCCGGGATCGAACCGGCAACCCTCTTGCTGTGAGGCGACAGTGCTAACCACCACACCACCGTGCCGCCCCACCACAACCTTTTCTATTAAATTTTCTTGGGTCATTGTGTAAGTGCAACACTGATCTCTCTATCTTACTTGTTATGCATATTTCTGCTGCTCTTGCAGCATAAACACCTTTCCAATAGTGGCCATTGTCATTGTCAATCTACTTATCTTTCTTTAATGCTATTTTGGTATAAAATATTGTTTTTGTGTGTGTTCTGCTTTCTCAGGAGGTTGATTCATGATAATTAAACTCCCATGAATACACAATCCATCTGCAAGTGTCTGGATTCACACCATATACAAGAAATCAATTAATTATCTAAATCTGTTTATCCCATGTGGAGAGCTAGAACTTATTCCAAAGGCATGGTACTCAGTGGACAAGTCACCAGTTTATCTTTATATAACACCATATATCTATATCTATATCTATATCTAAAAAATATTTTTTTTCTATATTATTTCTGAAGGTAATAATATCAAATTGAGTTTTCCAAATGTTTTTAGAATTATTAGACCTAAAATTCATCTGCATATATTAGAACATGAACATTTCAGACATCAAAGGAATTAAATGATGCCATTTTTGACATATTACCTATGCTGTGTCTCAAATCAGATACAGGCTAATTTTGTTAGTGGGCTTAAATGTAGTACACTGCATACACTATGAGTTAACTTGTGTCATGCATAAATTTTGACAAGGTAGTGTTGTCTTAAATCAAGCAAGGCCATTGCACACTTACCAGAAATGGTGATCGTAAGATTTGACAGCTTTCTTTTCTTCTTGCACCACAACATCTCAGCATACATTTGCATGTGGGCCCAATGTGGGTAGCACATGGCCTGATAAATGGTCCCTATATGGGATTGTTTGTAGGTACCATATTTGCCCCATGTCAATTGCCCACTTGGGTGGGTTTACCCAAGTTTGCCCCAGATAAGATGTCCATTTTTGGCCCAAACCCACTTAGAACCAAGTAGCTCTAGCATAACCCACATGGGTTCCACCTGGGCAAACCCACCCATGTTGGCAATTGGAATGGGGCCAATAGGGAACCCATGGACTATCCTCTACAGAGACCACTTTTCAGCCCATTTACTATCCACATGGGCCTTACTTACAAATGTTGGCAAGGACGCAATGTCCGTACTTGGCAATAAAATGTGCCACTGTTACCTAGCTAACAAGCAGTGTTAGCATTCACGTTATCCCTCGCGGTACCAATTTATTACAGAGTTAACCCAGTAACACTGATGCCTTCTATGCAACAACAGTATATGTGGTTGTGAAAAATACACATGTATAATTTAACTTACATTTGTACAATGCTTCTGTGTTCATCATGGTAGTTTCCTCTCCTCTGTCACCATTTTACAAGTTTGAAATGTGTTTGTGGTCCTGCCCCTTACATAGCAGCATTGCAACCACTGAGAGCAGAAAATGTCCAACGTTCGACAGCCATAAGGCCAGGCACTAATTAGACCCCGGTTCCACACACACATTTTTGAACGTTACATATAGTGCACTGCCATAATTTTCAGTGTGAATACAATTATACTATTAAATCATGTGGTGAATCATGAGCATTTATAGAATGGTTCCTAATTTAGATTGCGAGAGGACATTAAAAACATGAAACTAAAAACTGGTAGATACTGGGGATGGAAATGTTTTTGGCTATTAATAGCAATCCTCTAAGGTTGACCAATAAAACCATCTGGAAAGTGCTCCTTATGTTAGGGCCAAAATCAATAAATTCAAATTACACATAATGAAAAAATGACATAAAAATGAGAGCAAAATAGAATATAATTACACACAAGACAAGGACAAATATATTAACTTTTATACACCACACATGTAATCCATGACAACCATCATATACGTAAACACAATAAAAAAAAAGTGCTAAACAGTGTACAATAACTCCTAGAAGCACCCTTGCTTTGAATCATTAGCCATAACATGTTGTGGCCTATCCTGCTGTTGACCTTTAGCTCATAGAGGCAGGTAAGCCAGGTGTGAATGCTCACTGTAGTAAAAGCTGAGGAATCCACAAATAAAATCCTTGTGTATGAATGAGGCGTCTAAACTTTTGGTCCCAATATGTGATAGCGTCAGGTAGGCATCCTCAACTCACTTTTCTCTGTAAGCAAACTGACAACATGCTCCATTTACATACAACAAGCCCTGAGTTTTTTGCTACAGGTATAATTATGGATGATTTCCATGTATGGGGAACAAATCTAGAGTCCAGGAGCCACTAAATAAATGGGTTCATGACATCCCTCAATTAAGTGGCACATTCCCTGAGTGCTCTGCTTTTGGGCTTGTCTGGCCCAGGGGTTTTGTGTGGCTTTAATCTGAGCAAGATGGAATGTTGACAGCCATATGAAAAGATTGCCCCTGACTGATTTCTGTATTGCCACAGTGTCCCTGTCAAGACGTATCATTAAAGTCTTTGAGATGTGTATCAGTTATATCCCCTGACAACCACATTTCTATGAAACAGAAAAGACAAGTTTGTAGATAGAATCTCAGTAGATAAGTGCAGAGAGTTAATCAGCTTCTTCTTTTGGTGATCGATCATAAGACAGCGCGATAGTGGGTAATGGTAACTCAATGTCCTGCTCTAATGTCTCTTTAGAATATAGAGATGGATTGGGAGGAGTTGATTGTAGATCCACATTTGTGCTGGCAGACCTAAGCTTCAGCAGGTTGGGTATTTTCATTGGATTGGTTTACAATAAGAAAAATATAGAATCTCAATGAACATTATCTTTACAATATCATCTGTTTCACCAACATATTCTCACTCCCAACTCGTCACATATTGCTGCTTGTTCAGTGGACTTTTGATGTCTTCATAAGGTGTGCTAGAATTCCTGGGTGCATCTGTTGTTGAAGTTCTGGGACGTTGGTGTCAGTTTTTTGGCTGTTACATGCATTGTCTTTTCAAAACACACTTTTGTTTTCACAGGAAATGTACAATTTCTGCTTGTAAGATGCATTTAGTCTTTTTTCACAATAAACTTTGGACGTCAGTAAAACACCTCATATTTACATTTATTTCATTGCACATAAAACGTACAGTATGTCGTTAGGTTTACACAACAAAAGTACGCGATTAAGGTTAGGGTTCAAACTGAAGCTGTCCAGCAGCATTATAAAATGACGCCACCCAGCAACGTACTATACTGCCACATAAGGATGACTTTTCTTGTCAGTGTCTAACACAGAAATCACTGATCAAGTGGCGGTATTTGACGACTTCGAAATGAGAACTGGTTGGTTTCACACTTATCCACTGATTATCAGTGGCTGGCTAAAAAGTGTAGCAATTAACTAACATATAAGCAAGGTGATGAAGACAGCTAGGAAACAAACAAGGATGTAAACAATGCAGATGTTTGAAAAAAAATCTTGAAGAATGGTTTGAAAAGGAATTTACTGCAACATTATTACTAGACTTGTTTATGAACAATGTTTTTTTTGGTGTAAAATACAGTGTAAACATTGCTTTTTATTTACAAGAAAACTTAATCACTCAATCAAGTAGGAGATCACAAAAATGTACAACCAAATCAGTGTCTTCACCCCTGGGTATCGGTATCAAATGTCTCGGCAATCTGTCCAACATTTGTCAACATATTTCACTAAATGGGAAACATTTCAACCTGCTGACGGCACTAGAGATTAAGTTAGGTAAACAGCGGTGTCAATAGGATTCTTCCTCTGGGGACCATGAATGAGTATAATAAATTCCATGGCAATCAGTGTGATAGATGTTGAGATATTTCAGTCTGACTAAAGTGGTGGACCATCACACTGACACAGTCACCCAGTCATGTTACTATAATGGCTAAAGATTGTATATTGGTTACTTTAAGTAGCTAATTTCATGCTTTGGTGTGAATGTTTTAAAGTGGTCTGTTGGCATTAGAGAGGCCAGAGAAAATAAACCACTTTTATAGCTGACATTTTGACTTGAACAGCACAGGTGTTACCAATAATTTTGACGACTGGTCCAGTCCTCTTAGGTGTCATAAAAAGCCAGGCACAATACCAGGGCTCTGGAACTGCAACATCTCAACAAAATACAGACATTTAGAGTTGTGTGTTTCATGCTGGGATGAGTCAAATATGTCTGCCGTGACAAAGGCTTAAAAAAAACTGGGAAAACTATATGAAAAAGTCATAATGTTGTATATTCTGCATTAAATTGAAGGGGGGAGAGTATACTTCAAAAGTTACTGTTAGCTGTAAAAGTTACCAGTTTAGAACAGTAAATAAGAAAACTATTTGCCGGATAAATCATATTATATAATATGATGACAGATTGGTATTGTTTTACTGTTCAAAATCTCTAGTCATGGCAGTGTGAAGAAATGCACCCTGAAGAAAGTAAAGATGCTTTAATTATATTCTTAAATACAGTCCTGTGACTTACCTATAATAAAAATAATAGTCCTGAATAATGCTACAATGTTTTTGTTTGTAATTATCTTCATTAGTAATTTTGTGTGCAAGAATTATTTCACAGTAATCGGTATGCAAATGTGACAGCAATTCAAAATGAAGTAATATAATTTGTTCCAGAAAGGTTGATTGGGACATTAATTATTGTGGGTTATACAAAATAAAGCAGTCTAAATTAGGATGTAATTATGAGCAGTCTCATAATAGACTGTTTTAATGACACAGAGTATATTTTGGCAAGGGGATGTGAATGCACCACATAATTACACTATGAAGATATCAAGAGAAGGCCTGCTTGAACTGAACACAAACTCAAGATGAGTTGCATTTTATGCTTGTTTACAGTATTCACAAATGCTTGCACACAGTATGGCGGAAATGAAAACCCAATGTTAAAACCTTTGCAGGCTTTACTTAAACGCTAGATTGAAACAGCTGATAATGTTTTTGAATAAACTATCATTGGAACATTGAAAAGTTAAGTTGTGTAAAAAAAACAACCAACCACAGCTGATTCAAATGTCAATCAGAGACAAACCAGGAGTTGACGTCCTTTGAATTAGATGGACATGTACAGTAAAAAGGGAACTTTCTGTATTAATTTTGTTTAATGTGGATACAAAACAACACAGAGAGAAATTAGAATTACCAACCCGTGGTGTCAGCCACCATAGTCCTACACTCTTAGCATAAGGAAGAAGTTCAGTTGGTTGGAATCTGCAACCTCATCGCTAGATGCCACTAAATCCTACACACTAGACCTTTAAGTACAGGTGCACACATTAGCAATTGTTAAAAAAAACCCACACCATTAAAATTCTACATCAGCAAAACATTGTAAGGCAGAGGTGACATCAACCTGGAATAAGCTGTCAACACCTCTGTGACTGGAAGACAACAATGAAATGCCACATTGTTCCAGCTACAACTAAAAAACATTCTGGATTCTGCCATTTTCAGGATTATGCTATCTTTCTTTTTTTTTCACTTCTAGATATTATGTTTTGAACTTCTCAGTTTTTGTTGTAGTAATATGTGCAAAATGGAGTGACGATTAAGTCTGAGTGGCCGAGCTGGCAGAAGGACACATTAACATTGTAGGCCTAAGTTTCTGCAAACCATGGACATGTTACATTTACAAGTTTCATATGTATCAAGTCAATGTTACTAAGGTGACAG
Source organism: Epinephelus lanceolatus (assembly GCF_041903045.1). Lineage (NCBI taxonomy): Eukaryota > Metazoa > Chordata > Actinopteri > Perciformes > Serranidae > Epinephelus > Epinephelus lanceolatus. The sequence continues at coordinate 38,526,769 of NC_135743.1, forward strand.
TTCTGATTACATGTATATGAACTGACTTTGTCAAGGGGATGGTGCAGTGGCTGCAAAGCTGCAGACCATTGTTGGAGACCAACCAACATGTTAATGTGTGTGTTACTTTACAATCTCAGTGAAGTTTTATTCAGGTACTTTATAATGAAAAACTGTCATACAGTAATCACTTCTCTGTGTAGAAGAAGGTCCACCTTCGTCTTATGCTCATGGTACAATAAAGACGTAAAATTATGATGGAAATAATGTTCTCTAATATTCTACAACGTCACAGTGAAAGCTCCACAAAGTAATTAAAATTTGTTGACAGTATGGGGTTGCAACATGCTGAGATTACGAATCATTTAGACTCTTAAATATGTTATAAACAACTCATTAACAATTATTCCTCAGATGGATGTGTTAACTTTTGGATTCTGTTATCTGTGCAGATGTGACAATCTATGTATTAAAAGGGAAAGGGTGCCTACAAAGTACGCTAATGTTTAGGGGCCAGGATTTCTTAACTACATCACTGTTTGTAAAAACTTTATAAGCTGATAATATGTGAAATGCTTTTTGTTCACTTCTGCTGACCTCACATGCCCAATTAAAATCAATTATTGCAGCATTTAGTGACTTTGTTTCAAAGCAGTGTCTAGTGGCAAAGTTATTATGCTGATGTATATGGACCCCATATTAATATAATCAAATAAAAATACAGTGCTGAAGAAAAGATACCTTACAGTTTTACCAACTGAATAAATACTTCTCCTTTTTCATCCTTTTAGTGACAACACTGGATCAAGTAGTGCATCGCTACAAAAGGATCCTGAAAACATTCCAGAAAACAAGGAGTGTTTCAGAATCCTTGAAAAGGAATGGCGTGGGCAAAACAACATTTGCCCTCATGAACATCATCGCAGAGGTATGTAAGAGCTATTGGAAATAAGTTAAAGTAATTGTACTGTTGCTACACACAGCTTGCTGTCATGTATATTTAAGTGAGCATTCCCCATTATTGCAACAATTAGATAAACTTACTTATTTTATTGTCTGCTACCCCTAACAAGTGACAATAAATGAATTCAAGTATAACAATACGACATAATAATGTGACATTCAGGACACTAGTATTCACTTTAAAACTTTCAATCACAGGTGACAATTTCCTCGGAGGGGGAGGCCTACATACTACCTCCGCATGCTGCAGGTACAACCCTGCAGTCCTACGCCAAAACGCTGAAGGCATTTGTCGAAAGCTCCCCAGAAGTGAAGACTAAAATTGATGACATGAAGAAGGCAAACAGGCTGTTGCCTGTGAAAAACAAGTTCCGTGGTTAATTTATTATGATAGATATTTTTTCATGTTCCTTTGTGTAGTACTCCATGTTTATCTTTTAAAAGGTTTTTGTAAGTTTTGATTTGTGTGTGTTTTGTAGGTTAGGTATTGTTTGAAAACATAGTGTATTATATTTTAAAATGTTGAATAATGTAATTATCTTGTTACTTGTTGAATAAAATTTTGATATTTGTTTACTTTTTCATTAAATTAGTTTTGGTAATGTTTACGTTAACTAGTAGTGCTTTAGAATACAGCCCGCATACCCTGTACTTACCCTGTAACTAAATGTAACAAGAGGAAAACTACCACTGCATATATCACTTGTTCTGTAAATACAGAGAACAATGTGAGATGTTTGTTTTGATTTTACTTGCCTCAAAACATGGAAGAACAAACTGTAAATTAACTGCACAGTAAGCTGTCAGTAAAGCATATCAAGCATATGTGTTGTGTTTGATCTTGCTATATTTGTATTTATTTCCTGGGATGAAAGGAGAGTGAGCACAGAGCTAGAAAAAGGTAAGCTTGCATGTTGAGGAGCTGTAATGCCGGACGAACACAATTGCCAGGGAGAAGACCTTCAACATTTTAATGACTTCAAAATTGTCAGCGTGTTTACACCAAAACACAAGTGAGTCACATCTAGGGTGGGTGAAATCTGTCTGTCAACGGCAAACGGAGTCATGAAGCCATAAACGAGCGTCCAGTAATGTAAAGCTGGTGAGGTGAGCGACAGCTGAGACAGTCTTCAGACGCCAACAGTATCCATGACAACATACTGTTACCAGGACCTTTGTTCCGAAGTGAACGCACAGATGTACCCTGTAGTTGTATAGGCTACCTGCTGAAAATATAAAGGAACAATGTAGATTGACTGTTTGTTTGTAATTAGGTCATCTTGAAATAAAATTACATCTGATTTATTACTAGCTGCAGAAATCATCACTCCATCCCGCACATAGGTCCCACATACCCTGTTATAATAGAATAGGTACCCAGTAGTTAAAAAAAAAAACTATAATATAAATTCTCTGTAAATTCACAAATTATTTGCCCCTTACTCCATAACTTAACATCTTGTTCCCCTGTACCTACATATATGTATTGGTATGTACTACACTGGTACACCGTTAGTACAACAGATTACACCGTAACTACCCGATAGTTACGGTGTAAATTGCGGGCTGTATTCTAAAGCGTTACCGTTAATGTTTAACTGAGTTTAAACTTTAACTGAGGTTGCACCTCGTATGGTAGCCTCAGCTACCATACGAGGTGGTACAATATAACCACATTGTTGTAGAAACATACATTTTTCAACATGACTTCTCCATATTAACATACAAATGATCCATATCTGTGGTTTGTGGAAACATATAATGCCAACATTTATTCTGGTGATCGGTTGGATTGTTCATGATGTTTTAAAAGATGTGGACATCGAATGGATTTGTGTCAAAGCGATGAAAGCTAATCTACACTTAAGCCCACAATGAGTTTTGAAGTGCTGACTGCATGAAGAGTTTTATAAAAGTGAACACATTATAGAGAAATGGGTGTGATCAAATGTAAAAAAAAAACAAAAAAAAAAACACCTGCAATAATGTGCTCTTTATATGATTTAACAAAACTGCACACGCAAAGAACTGCAGAAAACAGACAACAGCAACCACCAGCAGTGCAGCAGCAGGAAGACAAAATGTGGGAATAGTAATCAGGGGAAAGCAGGGAAATCAGAGCATATCCATTCCTGATTTGTGCCATAATGAAATATGACAAATGATTTATGTCTGGCATTTATTATGCTGTGGTAGGTAATTTGTTAGACTGGGAAAGCACAGACGTCCCCGTTTGTAATTGAATCACACAAAATAATGAATATCCTACTTTGTTTAGTCTGGCTGTTTGTCTTTGTTCTCTATTGTTTTGTTTGCACCTAGAAATTAATTATACCATACATTATGCAAGTGCCATTGATTAAACCTGGGCGATAATTTTAGCAGACATTTCACTCAAGAACTTTTTGAGCTGTGAAACTGCAGAGGAAACTTCTTGGCTTAATCTCAAGTATCACTAATATAATTTTTTTAGTTCATGCTGCTTAACAGTGAGATGGTAAATGCAAAGAATTTCACAAATATCAGCAAACCTGAGCAATTCCATTTTCTGATGAAGGTCATTAGAGACAGTCAAAAGAGCTTGAGTCCAAAATAATGTATCACAGGTGAGGGCTGCCATGAAATGTAATTTTACAGTAAACAAAATGGTGTCAGATCAAATTAAACTTTTATGCCACAGGGACAAGAGTTGCTGGGTATCTGGCCTCCATTCTTTGCAACAGATTGTCCATTTGTCCACCTGGCCATCAATACATGGAAATGATTGGGTAGGGTACACCCAACAGGTTCTTATTGCAATTGGGGCTAAATTTAATCCAATCTCTGAGAACTTCAAACAACATATTCAATCAATCTGTCATGTCAGATGTTAAATCACCTATATTATCACACTGTTGCTCAGTGTTACAATTCTGTCTCAATCAAGGAAAAAATCAGAATTTGGCTTACCTCCTTTTCGATCTCAGTTATTGTCACATCCCACCACACTTATTTAGATTAAATTATATTGTATTCAAAAATTGATGATGTAGGCGGGGGCAGCCAACATTTCCAGCCACCTCTTCGTCTGTTCCACTAAATTTGGGTTAAATTTTTGCTCTTATGTCTATTTTGCAAGGGTAGGTAGTGCATTTTGCTCTTGGCTTTGGACAGTGTTGGTGTATGGCTGTGTATCACTCATTGGGATGAGGAAATTAACTCATCAGTCTGTAAACTCCTTCTGTGACTCCACTAGTTAGCCATGTCATGATTTTTAAATGTAAGCATAATTTAACATTGAGAAAAAGATGAAGAAGATGGACACCAGCTGAACTAGCATCCTGCTAGCCAATGTGCAGACGTTGGAAGATAACCCCCATCGTCACATTCAGGTTTTCAAAAATGGACCTGTGCAGGACGCTGATGCATCACTTTCCAATGGGATATGAGGAAGTGTTATATCCTCTGATTCACCAAAACTTAGCTAAATCCTGGACATTGCCATTCAACCAGAAGGCATTTTTTCTATATGCTGATCTGACTGAGCAGAGGACTCTGGGAGAGAAATAGAGGAGAGTGCTTTACTCTTTACAAAAATGTGCTTTACCATGAATATGGAATGGTGTGGGAGTGGGAGATGCTATCCTGTTCTTGTTGTTGGTCACTGCTATACACCATTCAGAGAAGGTTGCAGTGCGGCTCTGCCCGTGATCAGGAGGAGTGACCCTGCGGCCTTCTTGTTGAGGTCGGGATGTGTGGCCTGTTAAATTATTCTACAACCAGAAACCTTGGATTACCAGAACCACCCAAAATGGACACCATGGACAATTATAAAGCAGCAGCCAACAACTTAAGAAGACACAAAAAATGACTAAATTACAGTGCACAAGTTAAAGAAGTTGATGGGATCACATTTTACTAGAGTTGTACTTTGTATATGTAGCAGTGTGCAGAATGATGTCACACTGGCTCAATCTGGTGCTACACATTTACTTAATATTGTAATGTAATTGCATGGCTTCGTCCTGTGGCATTACTTATGTAAAGTTACAGCTCAACAAGTTTGTGTTTATACTGTATTCTCTCAGCTGCAAATCTGAATCTCTTCTAGATTGACTATAGACTTTACAGTGATGCTATTTCCAAAGGAGATCAGCTGATAAGTGAAAGGCACTTTTCAGCTGATTTCAAGCCAAAGCTCTGAACAAAAACTGGTCTAGACCAGGTGAGGGGCCAGACACAATGTCCTTAACCGCCTGGAAAAAGCAAGGCCAACCCTGAGCGCTACTCTTGAACCAAGTCTGTGCCAACTTTCAAGTGCGCGGAGGCAGACTGCATCTGGAGTTGCTAAGTGACCATAGCCAGCACCATGTCATAGCCTACTTAAAAGAAATCCTGAATGCAGAGGTGATCTTCTTTCGGGCGTTATTTTGTAAGTGTGTCTTAGAACAAAAATATTGTCCGAGGGACAGATGTAAAGCTCTGGGTGGCCCTGCACTAAAATGATAAACTTCTCCATATATACCACAGACTGATACTTATGAAAGATGGGAAAGATAGCTGCTGGCTGTGATTGCTTGTTCCTTGTCACATGACATGCGGTGTGCGCTGCTGCATTCCAAAGCTAAACTCAGTTTATCTCTGGGCGCAGCCGTTGCGCCCTTAAAAAATGGTGCTCAGGAATGCATGCACTTAGCTCTGGCATCGCTCCGGCGTTGCTCTGGCGTTTGAGCATGCCTGCCTTGTGTCCACAAACAATGAATTGAAGAGTACAAAAAAACACATAATGTGTACAGCCCCTTAGGCATGCAGCATAAGTTACTATGGCGATCTAGCCAGGTTATAAGAGAGCCACCTTAGTGACAAGGAAAACTACGGCTTTAGATTCAACTTACTTTGCTTACCAACTTAAAAACTGTTAAAACCAAAAGTCCCCCAATTGGAGGAAGAATATAGTGATGTTGCACATCAAATTAAAGAGCAGAACCTGGGCTACAAGGCTGTGAAAACCCTTTTTACATGCCCCAAACACAGCTCAAACAACAACTAAATAAACAACAACAAATCCAACTCCATACAGCACCGATATCCCGACCCACTCATTATATTTCGGGCTCTAACTCGACGACACATCATGCAAAACACAAGCTATTAATCTCAAATGAAAGCTGAGACTCTGCTGTTTCCATACATATGCGCCAAAGCACTCTACACCAAAGCATCAGAGAGATAGAGGCCAAAGAACAACAACAGAAATCATTTCACTGAGCTATAGTTGTAATATTTCTCTTACCTTTGTTGTTTTTGCTGTGAAAAGCTCATTCTGCCATTAAATCACGCTACATTCCGGTTGACCGACATGTTGTCCTGCAATCAAATGAATCCGGGCGAATATGACAACCTTCAGGTTCCGGGGATAAGCATAACAATGACCACTCACAGCAGCTGACATCTCCCCACGAAGGCATTCTGCTGACTCTGATTGGCTTACAGTGCTGTCAATCTCATTTGGTGGGTATAGCGTCATTCTATTGGCTCAGTTTGGAGTGGGATATAGATGAAAAAAAAACAAAATGGACAGTTGTATGTGTATATCCTAAACATCATTAGGGATTTACAGAAACAAAAAATGAAAGATATAGGATTGTACGTGACAAAAATCACATGCAAACATGGCGCAATTTTGGAGAGCTCGCCTGAATTTTCTGTACTAAAACCTCTCTAATATTGTTCTGCTTCACTTTATCAGAATCAACCTTTGCAGAGTTAATGTTCACATATTGTGCTATGATTTGATAGAGGTTTAGAGCTGTAGCTGCATCATTCCAAAGGGATACTCTGCTTTTTTTTTTTCTCGGTGAACCTCAAAATGTTTCATTTGTGCTGTGTGCCATCTTCATTTACTCTTCACATATAACACATATACTGATATTTACACATCTTAACAAATCTCACAAGTGTTCCCTTTACCATGACACCAAAAGTATTCAAATAGACCTTGTGGTTGCAGAGATATATTCATTTCATTATGGGTATGCAATTTTCGAGCAGAGGCCTATAATATAGGCTTAGGGTTAAAAAGGTCACTTCCTGGGTCACCACTCGGTTCAACAAAACAAAACAAAGTAGACTGAGCTCGATCATTTGAGGACCTTGAATATCAAGAACATGTTTTAAAAGATAGAAATTCAACCATTCGTTTATAAAATTTATTGCCTTTGACCAAAGTGTTGGTCACATGGAACTCTTGGCCTGGTTGTGGTGCCAGAAGAAATGTGCCACAATAGAAATCTTCTCCTGGAGACCATAAGTACTCATACCAGCATTCATTAATTCATTCATGGTAATCTGGCTAGTTTGCTGAGATTTCTTGCTCAGGACCAAAGTGCTGAATGACAAAAATATAAAAGAAGATACTATCAGCCCTATACATATAGTTTATTGGAGGCCAATTAACAGCATAACCTCAATTCAAACATTTCAATCGGATTCTTCTTAAACTTTTCGAAACACATTAAAAACATTATCTCATTTGGCACATAGGGGAGGGACTCATGACTGTACATCAGCACACTGAGCAGCATTATAAAAGCTTTACATGTAGTTGTCGCTCTGTAACCAATTTAACAGAATTGGATTAGACAGAGAAAACTCCTCTGTGGATAGTTTGAGATGCTATCAGCATTCAGCTGCTGTACAACATCACTCTGTGAGCTCTTTTGTGATTACTTTAATGCTATCAAAGCCCTGCTCCTTTTGAACACAGTCTTAATTAGTACAACTTTAATTAAGGACTGATTCATCCAGCACTTACTGACTGTTCAGTGCAGGGACGTCCACTTTCCTCTACGACTGTAAATTTCAAGCTGAGGATACCAGCAGCGAGAGACCCCCGCAGCGGATGTCTGACTGCCTGTTGGGAACGATTATATCCACTGATGATTGACGGTGTGTGCGGCAGCTTTAACCATCTTTTGGTCAGATGACTGTATTCATGAGTCAGGATTGGCTGTCTCAGAAAGGCCTCTGATGGCTGCATCATGTATCTGCTGGAGGGAGAAAAAATCTCATTAAAAATGACACAGGGATTATTAAAGAATTTTCGACATACACTGCGATACCAAACGTCATTAATCTGTAGCCTGTCTCAAAATCAGCAGTCTGGATGAACAAAAACTGCAGTTGATAAATGCACTGCTGGAGAGTAGGATCTTCCTATAGTGTAATTTCAATGTGTCACTCATTAGACAAAGAAAGATGTCAGAATGATTTTCAGTTGGATTCCTGACTACATTTACCTGAACTTCTTTCAGGGTGGCGATATGGGCAGAGGTGTTTGTATTGCCAAAGGCTGTTTCTAAGCATGGCCTGGAATGCTATGAAACACTGCAGACAGGTATCTATTGTGCATTACAGGACTATACAGAGCTAGACACCTAACATTTATAGCATTTCAAGTATCCAATCATCACAGCAAGACGTTTTTTCATACATCAAGAACTTTACCTGTGCTTTGATGAAAGGAAACAAGTCCCGTACTTTTTCGTCCACAAAATGTCCTTGCCCAAAAGCATTAAAGTGGAGTTTGCTGTACAGAATGCTGCTTGCCTTACATTAGATGGAATTGTCAACTTGTTAAACTGCGGTTCTATCCTCAGTCTGGCATTGCGTCCCCTCTGACCGATTACCATGGGGCAGAGGGTTTTGGTTTTCCCAAACCAATTACTAGAGACCAACGTTTCCACCTTAATCTAACATCATTTTTAGTCCGTATTGATGCATAGCCATGTCAACATACTGGTTTTGCTGAGGTTTTAAGAGTGGAAAAACAAACTGTGAGGTTGGGTGATACTAAGACATGTCAATTTAGAACAGCCTTGATAGCAGCATCTGTCTTGTCTAGCACTGCCATTGCTGTTAAAACTCCTTATTGGTCCTGATGCACTGCTTGACAACAGCCTGACAGCCTACTTTTGTTTTTTTTAACCAAGAACCACTGTTTCACGTCATGATACTGGATGAATCAGTCAACTCGGTGGACTGGGTGGATCGTAAGGTCAGGACCAAAGCAAAATGTTGCTGTTGGTAAACACAAGTCTCAAGGCATCATATAATTCTTCCAATAAGTTTGGTTTATCCCCAAATACAGGAAAAACAAGTGACATTCATTAGCCTTAACTTTATTTTGTTATCATCAAGTATCATCCAAGTATGTATCAATATCTGTACTCCTGATGCAGGAAAATCCTCATTGGGTAGCTGTGTTTAATCTCTCTCACTCTCACTCTCTGAAGCTCAATCCTGAGTTTGTTCTGTAAATATTTTTTTTTTAATAAATATAGCAAAATTTGATCAAGCCTTATCAATATCAGGTTTAAAATAGCAACTTCTAGTTAGGTCCAACTCATTTCCAGTTTAAGCCACACCCACTCCCAGATCAAACTCTGTCCAACCTGACTACAGATATGGATACAGATAATTTACTCTGTTGAACAGAAAAAGATGCATTTACAGATCATGGTGTAATCGCTCATACCTAATCACTGATTAGCAATGTTGCAGTGGTTTCTCAAAAAAAGAATGCATTACACAGTACTTGTTACCTTTAACAAAAGTAATGCATTACTTTACTAAACTACTCCCTATAGAAAGTAATTCATTACACTACTCGTAACATAACTTTTGCATTACACCGCAACATCCCCTGGAAAACATTATCACATAATTGCAAGTTAATAATACATTAAAACCTTACATATGCCTAGATATCAGTACAAAACAAGACTCAACAGGAAGTACAAATATGAATTGCCTCGGAATAATGTATCAACAGGTCTACGGAACTTTGAAGTGGCTGCATCTGTAAATAGGAAGGCTAAGCGACTAGCTCCCTGGCAGAAGCTGGAAAGCGTCACTGGGGAGAGGGACGTCTGGGATGCTTTGCTTGGCCTGCTGCCCCTGTGACCAGGCCCGGATGGATGGATGGGTGGATGGATGGCAAATTTCAGTGCGATTACAGTAATGCTGAACTTTGTAACTGGTTACGCCAAACACTGCTTATTAGCAAGTGTAAGCTAATATGTTTTCCTGCTAATTATCAGTATGTTAAAATTAGTATTCAGCTAAAATCATTGCAGTGCAGTCTCACAGAGGCTTAAAGGGATAGTGCACCCAAAAATGAAAATTCAGCCATTATCTACTCACCCATATGCCAATGGAGGCCCTGGTGAAGTTTTAGAGTCCTCACATCCCTTGTGGAGATCGGCGGGCGGAGCGGCTAGCACACCTAATGGCAGACGGCGTCCCAGACTAATGTCCAAGAACACAAAATTGAAACCACAAAGTATCCCTTTAAGCTCAGTTCTACTCTACTCTATTAGAAGAGATGGAAATGCTGGATGTGCACACGGCACCTTTATTTTCTGAGTTCGTCTCCTGGGGCTCCTCAGTTCCTGGTACCATTTGGTTAAAAGCAGCCTTTTCATTGATGACAGCATCAAGCATACTTCAGCTTTAAAATATTTACACTGAACTCACTTGTGATCTCTCCAGTTTTTATTTAAGTAGTGCAGCTTGTGCTGTTAAATGATGTGCTTTAGTTCAAAAGTAGTTCTAGTAGAGGAAGACACTACTCAGATCATAACTGGCAAAAGTGCTGATCATGCACTTTACAAGATTACAAGCATATAGTGACCAAGAAAGACAAAAGTTTTGTCAACATAGTCTGGTAGTCAGTTTCCAAAACCATGCAACGTGTATTTATGTGGACATGAATTGTCTGACTGCCTTCTTGTTATGGAATGGTATAAAACACCAAGCATGGAACCATGATCTGAAACTTTGTGTTGTTAGCCGTAAACAGCACATGTCATAAAACCTACCTGAGTCCTGTTTTGGCCATTCTGCCTCTGTCCTTCCCTTTAGCCACATTCCCACTTCTTAGGCCCCTGTGTTGCCACTCTCCATCTATCCAACAGATACCCTCAGACCTCACCACCTGCCCCAGTCACCTGACTCCCACTTTTACCTGCCTACTTTATTTTTCAACTTTCCCTCATCAGCCATTACTTATATCCTGCCAGACTGTCAATGTTGTGTCATGCCTTGCTTTCCAACCCTTGGAACCTGTATCTGGACCCATATCTGTACCTGCCTGTACAGATAAGAAATCACGCCCTCAACTAAAGGCAGAAATGGACCAAGTAATTGCTTTGCAAGTCTCAAGTCCTTAACTTTGAGTTTCAAGTCTTAAACAAGTCATGATGCATTCTTTATTAAATCTAATTCAATTAAATTCAATTCAATTCAATTCAATTTTATTTATAAAGCCCAATATCACAAATATCACAATTTGCTTCAGAGGGCTTTACAGCATACGAGATCCCTCTGTCATGTGGACCCTCACAGCGGATATGGACATATGTCTAAAACTTTCTCTTCCCATGTTGGCCTCAGGGAATGTATTAAGTATTTGTAAAGTCAAACGCTCAGGTCCAAGTGAAGTCATGAGTCGTTGCTAAAGTCTTATTTGATTTTGTCAAGTCCAAAGTAATCAAATTTGTGGCTCTAGTCTGCCTTGAGTCCAAGTCTTGCAACTCAGTCCACACCTCTGCATTAAGGCAACAGAGTTAATCACATGACACAGCAAAAACCCCAAAAGAACTACACAAATCAAACCGTGTCAGACTGTCACACCTGACTGAAACGAAGTGACTCGCCCATACATGGACAGTTTATGATGTCTTTCTCTCTGTCAGATCACCTCTCTTTAGCCTATCAGGTCTTTTTGTCATCATTTTCCCCTGGTTGCCAGACGGGGACATCTTTATTAAAATGGATGGCAGTGTTTGCTCAGGGGCGGATGGGACTCTCTGTCTTGTGGACCTGAATGGTCATTCCCAGCTGCTGTTGACTTATAGCAGGCTGCCTGGTAATTAGACTGGGTAAGAGCCTGCTGTGAGCAGCCAGGGTGCTATCATAGTCAGACATTGTGGTGTGGTGCAGCACACAGGTGTCAAATGCAGTGACTGTAGCTGGGGTCAGTGAGAGCAGGTAGACAGCATGGTGTGATGGGTGTTGCTTCAAGCAATGACTGCAGGGTGGTAGTGAAGCGCAGAAAAGGAGGATGGTGCAGAGTAAAGTGTGTGGTAAACAGCATAACGCATTAGTTAAACACGGCTGTGTTGTACAGTACCTTGAGAAATTATAGAAAATGATGCTATGAGACATCCCCATTCATTTTTCATCCGTCATGGAATGTAAGGTCTCAGTGATGTGGTGAGCTTGGCTGTGTCACTTGGCTGTGTGTCAGAAGAGGTACAAATTTATGCAAATTAGAGACACCGCTGCTATGATTCCCAGATGACTCATGTACATTATAATTTTGATTAACTATTTTCTGTTGAATACTCAACAGCAATCCATTGACAACTTGGCAAGTCTGCCAATGCCAAGTCCAAAACATCTTGTTTTGTGCTTTTTTTCAGTAAATCAAAAAGCACTGCAGCCAAAAAAGGCTAAATCGCTATTATTTGTGAACTGTTCTTTCACTGTGAGGCTTTTGTCTCCAGCAGGCTTACAGCAGACTAGCTGTAAGATTAACTATCCATTGAAGAACTTATATTTTGTGCCAGTAATAAGACTTTTTTTGCAATTATTAATACACACTTTTTTAAAACAGGGCTAATTTTCTTTCAACACAACTCACATAACCACACACCCAAAGGGCAAAACACCTCATATATCCTAAAAAAGTAAGCACTGCATTCAAAACAACATAAACGCTCTGGCATCAAAGGGCACACTCTTCATTCATAAAAACTGATCTTTGTCCAACCAACTGTACACTGCTGTGCTCAGTCAAAAGCACTTTCATATTTGGTGGGCTTTGTCATAATAATAGTTCTCTATGTATAGAATTCTCTGGAGACAAGTTGTTCAAGTCTGCAGAAATAAGTGCAGGAGCACAAACATACTGTTGAAACATAACCTTTTTATTTTTTTCACGCAACAAATCAGTGCAGCAAATGCACTGCACATCATGCAATACAGTATTATTACTTGTATCATACAGTATTCCAGGATGTTGTGAAACAATAATAGTAAGCCTGCATGACAGCCACAGAAAACACAGGCTTCAGTATCATCTCTCAGTCCTAATTCTCAGTACTAATTCTCAAGTTTCAACTTTTTTTCTGCCAGATATCTCCACCACTCTTGCTCATGTTGACTCTGTGACTGAAATCTGAATTCAATAAAGTGGTCATACATTTGAACTAATACAACAGTAACTCAGCTTTCAGCACACAGTAATGTACGATTAACCACCAGGTGAAACTCCTGATAATTTGTCATTATCACCACAATTTGTATTTACCGCCACACCACATGAAGCGGTGGTAATGATGCAGGGAGGTAATGATTTCTGAATTTCTGAATTTTTAGCTAATTGCGTGCTACTGCTCAAACCTGCAAATGTCACTGCAGAGCTAACTAGCAGTTTACTCAGTGTCTATACAAATGTGAAGAAATTGCACTTCAAATAAAAAACATAAGCAAACTACAGTATGTTTATTAAGAATGTGTAATAAACATACTCAATTGCCAGTAACTATGAATAAGAAACTTTCTTACATTTCTGTTGATCAGAATGTCAGTCTTCCCCCTGAATAGGCATGTGCTCCAGTGTCACAACAGACTGACATTGGTACCGAAGTAACAAACTTTGAAAAAAACATTACTGCCCTGCAAAATGTTTGATGTGGCGTTAATGGCAGTGATATTAAGGGACACACATATTTTGTGTAAAATAAAAGTCACAAATTGTAAGTTAAATGTTTGAGAAAAAAATCATTGATTCAACTATATTCATAGCAATATAGACTAAAATTAGATGTTTTATTACAGTTACTGGAGAATTACAACACCAAACATCACAACTCTGTGTTGGATACAAGGTGAAAATGGTCAAATCCAACATAAAACAGTATAAAAAACTGAATAGAAATACAATTTTCTCTAGAGGAAAATTAAGCAAAGTGGTGAAATAAAGCATTCCAAGCAAGACAGGACAATATAAATAACAAAGATTAATTCCAGGGACATAAACATACCCAAAATTAAATAATCACCCTTTTACAGTGGTCACGGTAGCATGCTGTTATGGATGTTTCAATGCTGGCCGCAGACGGGGATTCAGCTAGATAATGTTAGCAACAGTAGACTTTATTTTTCTTTGTCCTTTATGCATTTAAAGCACTGCAGATTTTAAAGTTTTTTTGAGGTGGTTTAACAAGTTCGCTGTGTTGCACAAGTGTCATGCACTCTTTACATGATTTGGCTAATGATGGTTGACGCGGATGATTTTAATTTTGCCCGACTGCAGTCACAACATTCAGGGAAGACTACTGCTGCAGGGTGCATGCATTAAGGAGTGCTTGATTTGATATGCAGCCAAGTTTTCCATGAGTGGAGCATGCATGTTAAACATCACTATAGCAGAGTATCGTGTTCATTGTTAATCGTGGAGAGCCAAAATCGTGGTCATGATTAACGTTCAGTTGATTGTGCAGCCTTAGTTTAAATCTCCCCGACCTGTTGTTTTTACATCCTTTGGTGGGGTCCAGCTCTTAATAAGGGGGGATTAAAGACCCCGTGTCCCCTTGTAATTAGAACCATTAGTTAAAACAAGCAAAAGCCTACTGCCTGGTACACACTACACACCATTTCTGTCCGTTCTGACAGTCACTATATCACATTAGGCGATTGTGGAGTCATAAAATCATGCCGTGACTTGGCTGACAGACATGACACACTACACGGTGGTCCACACCAATCATTCCCGGTCATCCTTCACGGTGTGTGTGATGTCATCGGGTTATTCTTGTCCTATTTTTGTCACTTTCACTATTATTTCAGTCACAGTGTCTGTTCATGTGCCAGCTGAAATGTTGCTGTAGTAATGTAAAAAAGCGTCAGCAGATGGCAGGAGCTTCATTTGAAGTACTGCACGCAAACATACAAGTCACTGAATCCTCCACAACCAAAAAAGTGCAAAAAAGTGCAAAAGTTTCACAATAAAAGCCTTTTTAGAAAATGAAGGGATTCTCTCAACCGAAGTTATAAGGGGCTTTCGAAACAGGAAGTCTTGAGTGGGTCCATGTCATTGGTTCGACAGCCCATTGGTTCAACATCCCATTAGTCCGACTGTCCGCGGTGCTGAACGGCTCGCGGCGGGCATATGATGCGCCACAACCGGCTTGAGGCGGAGCAGGCTCACGGCTTATGTGTTTGTCATTTTAACCCACACCATGATCTTAACCACACCAGACCTTAACCACAGGGCATCATGATGATTTCGGAACGGACTTCGGAACAATGAGTTTAATATGGTCGGAACAATGGGCTGTCGAACCAATGGGCAGTTCCCGTCTTGATTTTGAAATGACGGCGCGATGCATTAACTTTATCAAGGCAAACAGGAGTGGATGGAAAGTTAAAGTATAAAAATACAGAGGGAATAATGAATAACTGCCTGTTTATAATGTAGTCTGTTTCAAATGAAGCTGGTAGCCTCTGCAGTTGTGGTGAGTAAAAGCCCCGCCACTACTTTTTAATTTTCTTATTTTATGTCCGTCTCCATTATGAAGAAATAACATTGTTTGCTAGCTTGATGCTAATGGCAGTACTGCCTCTGCTGTTTCATACCATCATTTTTTCCTTTTAACTCTGTGTGGTAACATCCCTAGAGGAAATATTAAAAATGCTGGGGTGATGTTGTCATACAGTTGTCCATGGCAGCAGATC
This sequence comes from Epinephelus lanceolatus, assembly GCF_041903045.1. Taxonomy (NCBI): domain Eukaryota; kingdom Metazoa; phylum Chordata; class Actinopteri; order Perciformes; family Serranidae; genus Epinephelus; species Epinephelus lanceolatus. Next base: position 38,542,495 of record NC_135743.1, read on the forward strand.
GCTCTGTGTTTCTATTGGTCAAAGTGACGGCTGTGACGGGAGCAGTCATGAATGACAAAAAGAAAATCAAACATGCTAGACTTTCTGTCGGGACGTTGTGAGGTGTCCCAGACGTGGCGTCGGTTGTCGTTAACTATGACACACAACACAAGATTAAATGTGGGATTATCGCATACGACACTCATTGTCGTTCACGATCCATGCCGACACCGTACGTCGCTGCGACAGGCTAGAATCGGGCTGATATTGTGTAGTGTGTACCAGGCAGAAGTAAAACCTTTTCAGAGATATTCAAATCCTTTACACCCCAAAATGGGATCACCTCCGATAAAAAATTAATTTGTAATACTCATTGCTTTTATTGGATGCTGTATGTGGCTTTATAACATCTACAAATCCTATAGGTCATGCATCAGTAACTAAAAAGACAATATTAGCCCAGTGCATTTGTTACATAGTATACTCAACAACTATATGTATGCAACTTAGTTTTATCATGATATTTGAATGCCTTCCTTGTGTGTGGTTGAATGCAGCCCTCATCAGTAGTCTGATAGCCTGGTACTAATGCCTAATTGGTTTACTGTGGGCTTTAGGTCACAATAATTGACCTCACACCAAGTCTCTCTCACAAAGCAGTGACTTTTGGCTTCATTAGTTCTTCCTTTGAAGCACAAAGAGGACAACGCTCCTGACCCCGAGAGAATTGACTGTTTGATTCATACAAATTGATGTTTGGCTCAGTGTCTGTTTCATGGCGCTCACCAGCTCGCAGCACTTTGAACATTTTTCAAAGCAACAAGCTACACAGAGACGTGGGTCAGAGCTTTTGCACAGCCTCTGGGATTCAGTAAAGGGGGAACACTCAGAAGAGACAGTGGCAGTTAAAGGCCTGTGACTCTACCTGTTCACTGCAGCAGTGTTGCACTCATCAGAGGACAGATGCTAACGATACAGCAGGGAGCTTCACTCCAGCAGAACCACACTGATGTCTTCTGATTGAGCCAGAACCCACACAGTGTAAGAGCAACAAATATACTGCTGCAGTAAATGTCTCTCCAAACACTCCTTGTGATGGATGGTGGCAGCAAAGTTGTATGTTTTCTTTTGTATAATTCAATGATCAGTGCCATGTGGGTGTTGACATATTGACTGATATATGGATGCTACGAAAATTAGAAGCATTGGTAAACATTTCTTACAAATAATCGTTAGACAAACATAAGGGCCAACTTGACTCCAGTAGTTCAACATTTTCCCGAGTTTGTCCTCCCCGCAAAAAATGACACCATATATCTTATAACTTATTACAACCTATATTTATGTTTTTTTGCGAGGCGGCAACTTGCATTGTAACTAATGTACTTACAGCATTATAACGAAAACCCTGATCTCTTCCTAAACTTAATTAAGTAGTCTTGTTGTCTTGTTAGTAGTCTTGTTGCCTAACCATTTTACCTGACTGTTTCACAATGTTAAGGAGGACCTTCTATACTCATTTTCAAGTGCATACTTATATTCAAGGTTTCTGCCAGAACATGTTTACATACTTTTAATGTTAAAAAAAAAAAACCTTTATTTTTCTCCGTGCTAGAACACCTATATTCACCATCTTACTATTTAATGACGAAAACTCTGTCTGTGTGTGTGTCTGTTCCACATTTTTCTCCTCACTGACTTGGTCAATCCATGTGAAATTTGGTACAGTGGTAGAGGGTCATGGGAGGATGTGAATGAAGCAATATTACATCAATTGGCCAAAGGGGGGCGCTATAGCAACCGATTGAAATTGCAAACTTTGAATGGGCATATGTCATGCCCAGTATGTCGTAGAGACATGAAACTTTGCACAGAGATGCCTCTCCTCATGAGGAACAAATTTGCATCAAGAACCCATAACTTCCGGTTATATAGATTTTCTGCCATTTTTAATTTTTTGAAAAACACTTAAAATCGATCTCTTCCTAGGAAGTTTGACCGATTTGCATGAAACTCAGTGAACATAATCTAGGGACCAATATCTAAAGTTCCCTCTTGGCAAAAGTTGGAAAACTTACTAAAACTGAGCTTCTATAAGGCACTGAATATTGCGGAGGGCGTGGCTCATCACATAAAGGTGTATAACATCTCAAGGGTTTCACCGATCACCACACAACTTTGTAGGCATATGACCACACATAATCTGAGGGGACCCCTCCATTATTGATCCCATCAAACAAAATGGGGGCACTAGAGAGCTAATTTCTTATCTAGGCCTAACCGCCATATTGATTTTTACTAAACTTGGTAGATATGTAGAACAGGATGTCTCAAGGTGACTATAGAAATTTAACTCTAATTGGCAACTGGGTGGCGCTATAACAACAGAAACATGCATAAAAATGGCTAAAATGTGACTGATCGCTGTGGCTCCCCCTGTGGCCGAATGTTGGGGTTTTTTTCAAATTTTTGGTATGACTAAGTCATGGTATGTTATGCTGCTGCAACAAGGGTTAGCCGCACCTTTCCCATGTGAACTACCAGTGGAGTTGTATAAAAATTAAACCTCCATACAGTTTTCATGAAGGAGGAAATTAGCTAAAGAGACCAAAAGTGTTTTTTGTACCAGGTTGTAAACATGTTTACTTCTGCTGTAAAGTTGGGCATTTTAATGGGGTTCTATGGAGACTAGCTGGCCTCTGGAACCTGCCTCAAGTGGCCTTTCAAAGAAATGCAGTTGCAGGAGCCAAATTATGTTTGCAAACTCTAACCCCTCTCTGCTGTCTGAGTTGACCCCATCTAGTGGTCATGGATAAATGGGGATAAAGCAAAGGGAGGCAATACTCATTCAATACTCATTTTTCGGTGGATACTGGATTTTTTGGATGTGTCCAGTCAGACATATTTTTGCTCAGCCACAACAGTGATAATATAGGACCAAGAATAACCTCTACATCAGTTTTTGGCACTTCCATGTTGACTTCTTTTTGCTCAAAATGACTCAGGGGACTGTCACTTGGTGCTCACCCTCAATTTGAAACCTTACATTTTGCACTTGTATCTTTAAGCCCCTCTCCAAAAAAAAGCTCAGTTTGCTCTCATTGGTCAGCATTTCCGGGTCTTCTATATCTTGGTTTCTCTACACCGTCATTGCAGCCGGGGAATGACTACTGGGAATAGTGGCACTTTCTGTTGTGAGGTTTCTCCAAAATGCTTCTAAACACAACCAAACATGTTCTAACAGGAATATAATACAAATTGGGAAACAATTTACAACATTGGCAACAGCGTGTTTCTGTGACATTAGCATGGAGCTACACTACATGTAGTGCACCGTAATGTAAACACTTGCAGTAGCGTGCAAACCTGTTGGAAACAGTGTTTAGAATGGTAGGAGTCTTTTTTCTTTCACAGGAATCACTTCTTCATATGTTCACCTCATTATTTGAAACTTTGTCCACATTTAATATGAACATCCTTATTTATAACACTGCACAGACACAAACTATGGAAATGCATAGTAGGTCCCCTTTAAAATAAACTTTCCCGTCCCATTCACAGCCCGTCAAGTCTTGACGTAAAAGACAAATGTGACAAATCTTTGGAAAATTCAATGCCACAGCAATTAGTACTAAGCAGCAAAGATGAAACAATATCAAGACAACAACACAAATGTTGTCCACGTCACCTTTGGATGATTCAATCCCACAATGAGCCATTTAAAAGAGTGCCATGATGCAACAAGGAGACACACCATTCCCTCTAGCTTCATGAAAATCTCATAAGTGCTACCAAGATATTGTACGTGACAAAGAGACACTTACATAAATGATATCACACTCCTCCTGGATCAATTATTGTTTTGAAATTGGAATAAGAAAGTGAGACACACACTTCCCTAAAGTTTGGTTTAAAATCCTGTAGGTATGGTTTTGATATAATCTGCATGAGGGACATATGAATGGACAGATGGCCCAAGGTGACTCCACAGTCCCTACCTGATTTCCGCTCTATGGCACTTAACAAATAAGTTAGGGGAAAAATGGCATGAAAAATCATCAGTAAAAGCTTCTAGACACAACTGATCATGCTCCAGCAGGAATCTGATCCGTAACTGGAGAGATGTTTACAACATTAGCAAGTCTACGTGTTTACCTGATGTTAGCATTTAACTGCATGCACGTAAGTAGTGTATTTGCAGCTGGAAAATGACTGTAACACAGAATAGCGGCATTTTCTACCATAAAAAAATCACCAATTAAAGCTTCTAAACACAACTGGGCTTGTTCCAGTAGGAATACGATGTGAAATTTACATGTTTACACCACATAAGCATGTAGCTTCATGTGGCAGTGTAGGCTACATAGTGTCAACACTTGCAGTAGCATACCTGGAGCACATGACCATACAAAGAAATCTGGCACACTACAATGTCATAGGCAACTTATAAACTAGAATTACTGCCCCATGGTTGTATGCCTTCGTGCACCAGCCAAGCTCTCTTACATCCATGTCTGTAAAAACATGGATGCGTACATACCCCCCCCCCACCAACAACACAACAGATCTATACAATCAGCACAGTTTCAAGATGGGCACCAAAGATTAATGTCATTAATTCAGTATCTGACCAAATGTCTCCCCTTTTGTTCCTCAGATTGAGTAATGGCCAGAAAAGTATTTTTGCAGAACATTATGATGTCACAGTAATGCTGACCTCTGGCCTTTTGGATATAATATGCCATCACTATATAATTTTGCCCTATTAGACATTTTTGTTAAGTTTTGTCATAATTTGCAGATTAATTCTGGAGTTGTGGTCAGTTTGTGAGGTCACACTGATCTTGACCTTTAACCTGCGACCACAAAATTCTAACCAGTTTATTCTTCAGTTCAGGTGGGCATTTGTGCCAAATGTAAGGAAATCCCCTTGAGGTGTTCTAGAGATATCACATTTACAAGAATAAGGCGGATCAGGGTCACATTGACCCTGACCTGTGACAACTGAAATCCAATTAGTTAATTGTTGAGTCCAAGTGAACATTTGTGCCAAATTTAAAGAAATTCCCTCAAGGTGTTCTTTATTGCATTCACAAGAATGAGACAGACAAGGTCACAGTGACCTTGACCTATGACCACTAATCAGTTTATTGTTGAGTCCAAGTGAACATTTGTGCCAAAGTTTAATAAATTCCCTTGAAGTTGTTCTTGAGATATCACGTTCTCAGGGATGGGACAGACGGGCGGACAACCCAAAAATATTATGCCTCAGGCCAGTAGCGTAACATCATGGTGATAAGCCCCGGTGCAAATATTTTTTTGTGCCCCCCACCCCGGCCCAAAACACAAGCGCATGCTCGTGCGCACTGCATGCACGCACGCACACACACACACACACACACACACACACACACACACACACACTTGGACACACACGCACAACCACTCGAGAGAACTGCTATTGTCACCATGTAGGCTAACGTTACAGGTGACTGGCCACACACTCATCCTGCAAACCAGCCTTTCAGCACCACGTTCAGTGGCCGAAGCTCCATATCAACACTTATCTAACAGCCTGCCCTGACCTGGGCTCAAACTACCGTGAACTATAGGATTGTATGTAATAGATCAAATCCAATAAAGAATGCTTTTCATTTTCTAAAGAGAACATTTATTTTAAGGGTGGCGAAAACTAGGAATCAACCCAGACAAGGGTTACAGAGAGTAGGTGCACATTTTTCCAACATATGAGGTTACAAGTACATTGCCATAGATTTAAATCCCACTAATTCCACTTCATAACAAAGAGAAGCTGTACTCACTCATTAGAAGCTCATCTTACGGGCCTTGTGCTCAGCAAAGTCATTTACGACGCTGCTCAGGTCCAAAGTCCTCGTTCTGCTGTTCTCAATAGAGAGTATAGCCAGTCCACTCAGTCTTTCTTGTCCCATGCTGCTCCTTAAATAAGTCTTTATCAACTTTATCAACTTATCAACCATGGTGCTGTTTTCCACAATTAGCAGCAGATCCTTCACAGTTGGCTCTTTTGCTATTTCAGACTTAAAGCAGGCTCTGAATGCAAGGAGTTGGTCGGGGAAACTTGAGGATAAATCCCTGCTGTAGTGGTCCGTGAGGCGCCGTGCGTCCTGGTGAAGTGCGTCATCCTGCGCTTTGTTCAGTGTACCCAGGTGGATAGCGTGGAACACCTCGATCCTTCATAGGCCCCTGACAGCGTCTGGGCCCCGGTGCAGCTGCACCGGTTGCACCATCGATATTTACGCCACAGCCTCAGGCCATGGCTATTGCTGGTGCAGAGGCATAAAAACTGTTAGAAACAGAGTATTTGGAATTGTCTGTACCCTGAGTTTCTTTTCAAGGATTTCTTTGACATACGTTTACCTCATTATTTGAAACGTTGGCCATGTTTAATATGACCATCTTTCATTGTAACGCTATATACGAGACAAAATACAAAAAAGTGTAATGGGTCCCTTTAAGCATGTGTTTGAAACTGCAACCAGCTTTTCACAGCCATGTGTTTAACACTGTGGCCGCTAATGGTCATGTCATTTTTGTGTTTATCTGTGGAAGGAGTGCTAATAAAGGAAATGCTCCTGTGAGTTGTATTAGCCGGTAGGAACAAACAAGCTACGTGGGTGTATGGGTTGGAGGACTTGGTGTCTCACCTTGCTGCAGTGATGTTAAGTGTATTTCCTTGACAGAAATGACGTGTGTGTGTTTTAGACACTGTTCCACAAGGTTTTGCAACAATTCAGATACAGACTTTAGTGCTTAAAAATCTGCCATTTACCTGTGAAGCTCAGAAGCATCAGAACCGCCCTGTTACCTGCAATTATCTGCAAATCAATTCTGGTCCTGACCTGGCCTGACATGCTACTATGAGACTTGCAACCTGAGCAGAAGACTAGTCAAGAAGAGGTTAAAAAAACTAAAATTCCATGAAACAACCCTGCACATTTTCAGTAAAATATCTACCCTTGATTTTCCTTCTGCTCCAATACACACACACACACACACACACACACACACACCTCCAAAATAGTATGCACAGCTGGCACAGGGTGGATACCTTCATTAATTATTTGAATATTTTAACACCATGCCGGGATTTAACTGTTTACTGACCTCGTGTGCTTTTCTGACAGCGGTGAGCTGCTCTGAAAGAGTCACAGTTTATACATCGGGGTCATTTGTAGAAGAGAAGCAGACTAGCAAATCTCTATTATTGTTATTATTATCTGTAATACCCCCTATTCAGTATACAGTGTTGAGAAATACAAAGTCTTATTGAATAGTCTAATGTGCGCCTATTTTCTTGACATTTCATCAAGTTAGTTATATACACACATACACATCTGTGGTTTTCTATCGGACCTGCAGCCCTATTTAAAATGATGCAAACTCAGAACAATTATGTTCATCATCAGTTATTATTTGATTAATCAAGAAGTAGGCATTTAGTCAAGAAAATGTTTGCAAATGTTAGGAGATTTGATGAAACATGGCTGTTCTCATAAACTGTTAGTATGTTTTCCTACGAAAAGTAATGCACCCATATTCATGTATCTGTGGTTGGCAGAAACATACAGTGCCAACATTTTTTTCTGGCAACTGAGTTGTGATAGGGGTCAATGGCAAGACATGGCCAAAAGAACGTGTAAAAAAATGTACCATGAATTTGGGTAAAACGGTGTGTAAAAGTTAATTAAAAAAGACCAAAGAAGAACCACAAAATTAAAAAGGAAAAAGAAAGAAAAAGGTGCTTGGTCCTCCAAATCATTACTTGGCCACTTGCTGGGCTTTTTGGCTTGGGAAGCAAGTTTTCATTGCCAGCAGAGGTCACATGTTATTCCACAGTCACAGAATATTAAAAGCTTTATTACAACATCAAAATGTTTGATACGGTAGATCCTGTCTGTCAGATAACTTGGCACAATTACAAATAAATACTTTTCTAAGCAGAACATAAAATGCTATAAATCTCAATAAATTAAGGTTTATGTATGTAATTCTGAAGAAATGTAACTGTCAACAAGATTAAAAAAGGTTCGACATTGTTCCAGAATGAATCACTTGACTAACCTGGAAATGCAAGGCAAGTCATGTTATTCTAATAGAACAATTACGACTATTGACTTTCAAATGTAATAATAGCTGACTACCTTCCTTCCAGTTCCTCACAATAAATCTTTTCAAAGACCTGCTGTTGCGTCACGATATTCATGAGACTTACTTCGACACTGCTGACAGTTAGCATGCCTGTCAGCCAATCACAGAGTCCAGTCTCCAGCAGCACTCTGCTGGAAATCACTTTGACTTCTGTTTTGCAATGGAAATTAGCCTAGAGTGGAACTAAAGTCACCTAGCTCTCCCAATAAATGCATTCAGGGGGGGAATAGAAGCTATCATCAAATCAGTGTTTGCTTTATCCCTTCAGGGTTTTTATAAGAGTGTGAAAATGTTGATGACAAATCCTGTTTCTTTGTGTGGAGGTAAGAAAGGCTTGCTCTTTGCAATCACATTTCTGCAGTTAGCGGGGGCAAAGAGCTGGGAGGGGCAGCCGGGAAGAGGTGCTAGCCAAAGGATTTACAGTTCAGAAAAGACAGGCTGCTTCAAAAGCAAAGCAGTGCCATTGTCAGAGAGTAATTTCATTTCATGAATAAGCGCTTGACTGCTTACAGTGACAGCCTAGTCCTCATCCTGTCTGCCCTGGCATCGCTCCCCTTCACCAGCCAATGACAGAATGTCATTCCAGCTTCCAAAACGCACAGACCAGGAGGATGGGGCTTATGTGCAACAACCAAAATCTGTGCCACCCTGACGGATGTTCAAAATAAAATGTGAAAGGAAGAGGACTGTGTGGAGTTGGCTTCACCTCCTCTCAGTGGGAACCATTTTGACACTTGCTCGGGCTGGGAGTAAATTTGTGGAGGTTAGATTTCTCTGGTGAATATCATCACTGTCGAGCAACAAATAGCATCCAGCAGAAAAATCAGGCAGATTCTGCAACAGCTCAGCTCACATACAGATATGAGGAAAACAAAGCGCTTTACAAAAAAATCCAACATAATGCCAGCATTCTGCCTCATACTTACCAACCATTTATTCACTGCATACAAACAGACACATACTGCACAGTGTTCCTCAGAGCATCATCAGTGGGCCATGTGTCTACAATGCAGCAGTGGAAAGCAACATTTACTCGAATACTGAAGTACAATTTTCCCCTTTTGTACAACTCTGTGCATCTGCTCAGCTACATTTCAGAGCTAAATATAACATTTATGAAACAGACATAGTTACCAATAAGCTATTTTACATATTAAACATCAGGGCCTGATTAACTCACTACAGGGCCTCAGCACTAAAATAGGCTGCAGGGCCTCTATTCAGTGTCACACACACCCAGTGCAGAAGTTAATTTGTCATAACTGTATTGAATGCAAGTCTGTTTAGGAATATGCATTGTGTAAAAAAACAACAAAAAAAAAAGACAGAGCCCGCTGGCCTTTCAAAGTTGGAGTGTATGATTGCTCCAGGACATAGACCGTGGAACCGGGGGGGCCAGGGGGGCCATGGCCCGGGTAACTTTTGTACTCTGACATAGAGGGCTGCATTGGGATTGGGTCCCACTGGGTCCTGCGGGTCCCCATTAAACAGTAGAAGAAGAAGAAAAAGAAGAAGAAGAAGATGTAGCCTAGTGACAGGATGTCAACACAGGAACTTGGTGCACATGCATGAGCGTTTCCACTCCATATTTATTCATAAATGGACGAATATGCCCTGAACCAGCTTTCATACCAATTTGCAGCTTGCTCCACCTGTCTGTCTGTCTGTCTGTCTGTCTGTCTTTCTGTCATGAGAGAAACATGAAAGAAGACGTGCAGTTTATTGTGTTTCAACGGCAACGAGCTGTCATTACGCGTGACTATTACGCACGTCTGCGCGCTCTTTATAACTCACTGTGTGAACCTAAGTTGCATAATAAAGATTTGCCCCCTCGTAATTTTTAACCGCCCCCTCAGTAACTTCATCTTGGCACCGGGCTTGCTTTAACCTCAATCACTGCGTGATTATATAAAGGTAGAAAAATAAATAAAATACAGAGGAGGAGAATAGAATATGAAACAGCCTTTATTTCATTAAAAACTAAATGAAAACAACGAAATAGGAGCGCTATTCCTGACCAGTGCGTCAAAAGACATGCAGGCCAGGGAAACGAAACAAACAACCACATGAATCTCTTTATTAATAGCCTATAAAATGACGTGTTTTCTCCTGCAGGACAGGAGAAGACACAAAATCAATGCATCTCTATTATAGTGCGGGCATAAATTCTCAGAGTTTTGCGGGAGCGGGCGGGAGTGGACATACACATTGCGGTTGCGGTCGGTAATGGTCAGAAATTCAGCGTTCTGGTTACTTTTCAGTAACTACGCAGCTGCGCTTGTTTTGTTGTTGGGTGTGTGTGTGTGTGTGTGTGTGTGTGTGTGTGTGTGTGTGCGGCTCTGCACATCAGCCTGATATGAGCGCTGACTTGTGATGATAATGAATATGATGTTGATTTAGATTCAAGGCAGCAAGATGAGTTTTGGTTGTGGTTGTGGACTGGATGTACTTTGTTGTTTGCTATAGTTTCATCTGTGCGTTTATGTGTAAATAGGCTTGGCCTGTTGTGTGTGAATGTTAGAGTGGGATCAGAGGGGTTAATCTGAGCAAGCATGTGTTCGTGTTCATGCGTGTACTGTAGATGTGACTGTGTGGCGTCGGAATAAATAAAGTGCTCTGCAACGTTATTTAATACATCAGTAATATTGTCTGTTTCAATGCATATGCCCCCCCACCCCCTCCGCATGACTTGAAATTATGGCCCCCCCTTGTTCAGATGCGTTCCGTGGTCCATGCTCCAGGGGCTGTCTGGGGATAAAAGAAAATACATAGAAAAGCTTGGGGACACTTTTACTTTGTAGCCAGTAAGGTAACTTAAACTAGCATATCCAACAACACAGTGCAGGAAGATGACAAAATATTGTTTATGTTGGTAGAACTGTGGTCCGTTGGACGAATAAAGATACGAGCAATGAACTTCACATGAAAAAATTCACAACTTGGATTAGCTTTTGTAAAAAAACGTTTTTGATTTTGTTGATCAGTGAATTCTTAAGGACTAAAGGAATATTGAGGAATGGAGACATATTCAGATTTTATGACCACTTCAAAGGTAGGGCCTCAGCAGTTTGTTTTCATTTTCTGCTTTACCATGCCAGTAAATCTGGAAGGATTATCATTCATGCATTCATACTTTAGCATTCATTCCTTCATCATTCATTCATGCACTTCCATGTTGACAAAATTTAAAACAATGTTATATTTTGGCGTGCGATGCTAAGCTGCTTAGAATACTTTAGCTGAAGCGGGTTGCCATGGGTTTTAAGAGATTTTTATATTTTGAAAGCCAAGACTGAATTTGAAATCAGACAAAAACCCACTGTCCCAGACCCTGCCTTGTTACTGTAGGATTTTAATTAATAATTTAAAGGAAACATAAAGTGAGGGAGGGAGAGAGGAGGTGAGTAGGACCAGAGTGCAATTGACTAGTGTTCACTGCGAGCTTGTCATCATGTCTTTATAAGCTTCAAAATATTTATCGTATTTATCGTCTGAATTTGGTGGTTCATATTCTGAAAACCAAGACATAAAATTGAACAAAAACCAAACAAACCAAAAATCAAGATGCTGACATAAATCCAAATTTGTCTACAAATGAGCTATTGCAACATCTGACTTATTCTGAGAGCATGCCACATATCTATCTATCCAACATATTCTCATAGAACAGTTCGTATGGTATCCTACAAATTTGCACCCAATGAATGATGTTACGTCCTTAACATACAGTTATGTGATTAACATAAAGTTACTATGGTTAAATTTAGGAAAAGAAACATGGTGAGGACATACCTTAAAATGATTCAAAGTTCACACGGATCCAAACACAGGAAAGATGTGTACGACTTTGGGTTCATTGCTTTCCATAGCAAAACTTACAAAAAATTTGAAAGAAGAGCCTGGGTTATCTATCTACCTAGTATTTTCACAGTGTGACATTTTTTTGGCAAATGTAGTTGCTGTGCTTGTACGGGTTTTGCAAAGTTAGCCCTACCTCCATTGTAAAGATTAAGAGTATTGAGGATTTGTGCTAAATGTATATAGGCAAGCTGCGTGCGCCATCTATGGCGTTACCAATTAATCTGATTTCACATGAATCATTAGTCCACCCAAAGGTAAAGAAAGCAGCACACTGGGAAAACCATGTTGGTGTAATGGCATACGGACAGGGACGGTTTTTGCTATGGGCAATGTGGGCGACCGCCCAGGGTGCAATCTATGTGAGGGCGCACGAGCGCCCTCCAAAAAAAACAAAAAAACAAAACAAAACTCGCCAGTTTTCTAGACTACCACTCATTTCCACATCAAGTTAGTGGAGTGGGCGCTGGGGCGCGTTTCAACCAGCAGCAGAAAGGAAAGGCGAATCCTGGCGGTTGTGGGTTGAACGGGGGTCACAGACAGGAATACAGCGGAGGCTCATAGTGCTCTGCGGCACAAGATAACAGCTTACCGGCGACAGAGAAGCCCGAATCCAGGGGTCCGTTTCACAAAGCAGGTTTAGTGAAAACTCAGAGTCTGTTAACCCTGAAATGAGGGAAACTCTGAGTTTTCCGTTTCAAAAAGGGAGGTAATTCAAACCAGAGAAAGAGGGGTAACTCTAGCCTGTTTCAGAGAGAGAGGTAACTTAAGCTCTCAGTCAGTTACCGTAGTAACAGACTCTATGAACCTAACCTGGTCGGGACCAGGTTTTTCTCAATGAACCTCGAGTTTCTCTGTCTCCGCCCTCTTTCAGAGCCACACAGATGGTTATCAGACCGCGCATAGATGTTCTAGCATTTCCAGACAATTACCTTTTTGAGCGGTACCGTTTCACGTCACAGTCCATCATCTACATACACAACCCAATCTGTCCTTACATTTGCAACATTACCAATCGTAGTCATCTCTCACATCCCAGCAGATATTGTGTGTTGCGCTGCGTTTCTTTGCAAATAGAAGTTTTTTGTACAATGTCGGAGATGCTGAGCACTTGAGTAAGGCAACTGTGTGCAGAGTGGTCAGAAAAGTGTGCTCGTTTTATGGGCATCTGCCTTCTTTCTGTTGGCTGAGTAGAAGTCTGTGTTAGTTTTGTTAGGTTTTAGTAAAGAACTGGATCCACAATGCAAACTTATGTTAAAAAAAAGGAGAGTGAGTTTATTTTCACCAAGCTGAGTCCAAAAAACAGGGAAACGAAAAGCAGGAGTCCAGAGCTGGAACCAGGAATGTGGGAATGGAGCTGGCCGAGGCGGGGAGGCAGGCAACAGGATGGTACTGGGAGAAAACAGAGGTAAATTAGTCCAAAAGAAGAGATTCAAAATATACATGCAGCAAAAAGTTACTAGATAGTCAACTAGAGGCCGGGACATAGTTTACCACTGAAAGTAGGTTTGGAGGTATCAAATTAATACAGCAGTGTACATATATCAGTTATGGAAGATTACATATTTATTGTTTTTAAAGACCAGGTTTCCTTTTTGTCCACGAAAAATGTTCCTGCTGCCAACAAGTCTTAAGTTTTGTATTAACACAAGCAACAGGTGTTTTTACTTGTGTTATTTAATTAGGATTATTCTTTTAAAACTTTGTGGGAATGTAATGGGACTGTACTTGATAGCTGCCTGTATCTCCTGGTCAGTTTAGAGCATTAATATTAGCTCATAGAGTTTGTTAACATCACATATTTCCCAGCAGAGCTCCAAGTAACTGAAACCTGACTAGAGGTCTAATTAGCTGCAGTTATACAAAACACCTGTGTGTGTGTGTGTGTGTGTGTGTGTGTGAGGTGTGTGTGTGTGTCTTGGCAGTTGCATTTTTTAATGGTTTTGTTTCTCTTTGTGGTTGTTTTGAGTCACTTTTTGGTCGTTTTTGTTTCTTCGTAGTCTTTTGTGTCTCCTTGTTGATCATTAGTATCTCGGTGATATTTTTGAGAGTCCACCTTGTCGGCGTATATTAATTCGAGTAACATTTTGCAGGTTAAGGCCAGGGGTGGGCCCTTAAACTTTGGGCTGCTGGGCCTGGTAGGCCCGTTCAGTAATCCATCCATGGATACAATAGATTTGTATCAGGCTTAGAGTTAATCATTTCCAAACTGATTATCAGGAGCTAGCCATCAAATATGGCAGGCAGAGTATTAGAGGTTAACTTGGTTATATTTTATGACACTACATTTTACATTATAAAGTTTTACAATAATACAAATAGCTAACAACCAGAACTTAGAACTATGTTGATTTAACACTTACTGCTACATAATTAACATGTATCAGCTCCAAATAATTTTCAGCACCAAATAACACTGGAAACACCAATGCATGTATACTATGGGCAAACTAAGTTCTACAGCATCTGTGTCCATGATTAGCCTTGCCATTTTGTGCTGTTGTCCAAACATATTAAACAGAGTTATTTCTCCCAGACTGTCCCGGGCAGAGGCCAAGTGGCACAGCGTTGTGATGAAAACAGACATGTTAATGTGCGGATGGGTTTGGGCGAGGGCTGAGTGGGACACAGTGTAATATGGTTCAGGGCTGGGTCTAACCAGGAGTGACAGTTCCCTGTTTTAAAGAGGCGGGAGGACTGATGCATTATGCATGAGCGACCTGTGTTGCACGAGTCATGCTGCTTCACTTTGCACTGTGTAGTACTGTTACTGCTTTAATACGCAGCACACATTCCCTTAGTCCCTCTACTGTGCAGCATGGATGCTAATGTGTGTTATGTGAGTTTATAATGATAAATAGAGCTTTGCTTTGAATCAGCAAGCTTTAAAATGATATAAATATGCAGCTGAAATACTCATTAATAAAGTAATAACAATTCAAAACTGTCACCAAGGCTGCACTCAACCTCTAAAGTTATTTGGCCATCTAAAACTCACAACGTAATAATCTCTTCTTATAAAAAAGGCTTGTAAAATTAATGCAGTCGAAGTAAGTAATTAACTTTAACTGAAATGAATGAGATGGAATGAGATAAAAGGATACATAGAAGTACTCATAAAACCATACAAGCCACCCCGGTGTAAATGTCAGCATGCAATCACTGACGTGTATGGGCTCTTTGATTAGTAAATGTCAAGTTCAGGCTCAATGAACAACTCCCTGCTGACTCTTTATGTGGTGTTATTAAACAGTCTGTTATTGTGTCATTTTTAATTACTGTTGGGTTCTTTCTGAAAGGCTTTTGAACATAATCCTGAGATGCTGAACTTGAAGTCATTTTCCAACTTTGTTTTGTCCACTTGGGGGCACAAACAAGTTGCAAACTCAGCACTGACATATTGTCCAGGTTAATGTGGCAAACATACCCAACAAACATAGAGCAATGCTTTGAGTTGTTTCAGGGCACCTGAGAAATGTCCAAAGTCCAATATTCACTCTCCTTTTAAGGCTGGTTTGGTTGCTACTAGTCCAGCTTAACCAGAACTATGTCCACAGTGCTGTGTCACTGCTCGAGAAAGGTCTGGAAGCACAATTAATCATTCATCAATAGGGGGAAATTACTGGGTTGTTTGTATTTTTGTAAACCAATCACAATCATCTTGGGCGGTGCTAAGCCCAGGATGCAGTGGCAGTGCTCTGGCAAAATAGTGTTGTGGGGACCTTCTTAGGGCAACATTTGCACAATGGTAGACAAGCACTGTCAATAAAACAGCTTATTCTCCACAGAAGCAAAAAAACAAAACAGTAACAGATGTATGTTGACGGTGTGATTCAATTTTTAGTGTTAAAAAAGACAAACATAATTTGATAATCAGTGTAGTAGAGGTGAAACCAGACTATACTTTAGCCCTGGAGGAGCTCACTGGACCTCTTAAAACCACAGATGATTTGCTGGCTGTATGCTGCTCGAGCAAAACATTATTAGGACAATATTACAGAAGCGTGTGTGAAGGGGTATGGGTTTTGGTACAGTAAAAAGATGTGCATATCAACTCTGTCTGGCCGTGTCAGAAAACAGATCAACATCGAGAACAAGAATCCTGCCAGATTGAGCCTGGGCTTTTTTCAAGGTACATTTACAAGTTGTTTTACTCTTTGTATATCTTTACAATAACAGAGGTGCTTAAAAGTTCTGTTGAGCTGAAGGGAATGGCAGACTCATGGGATGATTAACAAAGAAAAAAAAAAAAAATTAGAGTAGGGATGCATGATAATATCAGAATGTTATTGGTATCAGCCAATATTGGCTTTAAAATCAACTATCGGAATCGGAACGTGATTTTTCTTATTTTGCACGATGAATGTATATTACATACATTGACTGTGTTTACAAGGTCTTTAGTATCCCCGTTTTGACTGGGTTTTTTAAGTATCCTGTTTTTTGTGTTTGTGCATGTAAACACCATATCCCGAATTCAGAAACCGGGTTATGCCCTTTTCCCGGTTTCAAGAAACCCGGTTTTGCCACCTGGAGTACTCCGATAGAAGCTGGGATACTGGAGCATGTATACGCCCTATCCCGGTTTCATGAATGGTTCAACTATGTCACACAGCCGGCTGAAGGATACCCTACTCATTCTGAAGATTTCTCTCCACTCTGAATCTGTAAACTCCATGAGAACGATCCTATCCCACCAGTCACGGCTACGCATTTTCATCCACTGTTGCCTCATACTGCGTGGTGGCAGTGACAGCTGAATACCTATCAAAGTTGGTGACGTATTCAATATTTGTTGTCGCTCTCTCCTCCCATTGCTGAAGATGAAGTGGATGAGCCATAGCTGTAATGCGACGTGAGTATTTACTAACGCTAAGCCCGCTAGAAGCCACAGAGGTCTCATTTTTGTCTTACTTCTAAATATAATAAATATATCACATTTCCCGCTCAATCTGTTGTAAACAAAAGACGTAAAAGACGTAACACACGCCTCCGCAGATAGGATGCAGTGATCAGAAAACAGGTTACTGGTATTTATCATGTATACAGGGATATGAATAACCAGGTTTCTCTGTGTTCCATGTAAACATCATATCCCGGATATGCTCAAAGCCGGGATAAGCCTCAAAACCGGGATACTAAAGACCTTGTAAATACAGTCATTGAAAAGCATTCCATTTTATGTCTCCATCTGCTGGTGGGCCATCACTTTAAGAGTATGCATGTATAATACGATGTTCATTCCACAACAGAAGAGCCTTGATGATCACTAAGATTATGTGGGAAAAAAGGGGATATATCGATAAGTGATATCGCTTATCAGTCAAATGAGTTACATATCTGCATACCTGATATCGGCAGAAAATCCAACATTGTGCATCCCTAATCCAGAGTCTTTCACATACAAGTACTCATCTGTTCAGATGTTAAGATGAAAATAGCCAAGAAATTAATGAATGACTTGAGGCTGACTCAGGCCATGGTTTAATGGCTCAGGACTTGATTTTTAAACTTGTTTCTCAGTGCGTGACTGGGATCTGCTTGTAATGATCATTGACCTGACCAGTCCTCTTATTTGACTCCAATAACTGAAGACTTGACCCTGAATTGTTTCTGATGACTTAATGTCATTTTAGGCTTGTTTTTAAGGGCTAAAGGCCTGACGCATACATGTTTCTAATGAATGGAGACTGAACTGAGATTTCTTGTTAATGATTCCTCACTGACTTGAGATTTAAAGGTTCAGTGTGTAGGATGTAGGGGCCTCTATTGTCACAAATGGTACATGATATACATGCTTTTATTAGTTTATAATCATTTGAAAATATGAATTGTTGTGCTTTTATTACCTAATATTGAGCCATTTATATCTTAAAATGGTGCTGGTCCTCTTCCACGGAGACTGCCATGTTGTGTCTGCAGTAGCCCAGAATCTACAAACCAAACACTTGTTCTAGACAGGACTTTGTACGTTTTTGCATTGGCTCCGTGTAGTTCTCCTACATGCTTAGCACAAGGGCGAAGTTTCAGTTCTGCAACTTCACTGATACAGGCCACTAAATACTGCATACTGGACCTTTAATACATACCTGTTTCATATGACTCAAGGCCTGATTGATTTGTTTCTGCTATCTTTTGGGGGGGTTTTCCTTATCCGCTGTGAGGGTCCAAAGGACAGAGGGATGTTGTATGCCCTAAAGCCCTCTCATGCAAATTTGTTCTATTGGGCTTTATAAATAAAACTGAATTGAATTGAATTTGACCTGATTTGACCTATCTTTTCTGACTTGAGTTGTCCCTGACTTGTCTCTAATTACTAGACATCAGCTCAGAATTTGACTCATTCTCATTCTAATGACTTGAGACTTATGGCTATCTTGAAGGGAAATTTTGGTTTATTTCAACCCGTCTCCTATCGTCCTAAATTTGTTTCAAGTGACTAGTGACATAGAAATAATAGTTAGCATGTTAGCCGTTAGCCTAGATCCTTAATATATCTCGCCAGCTCTAGATAAAGCCCAGCTGGATACTAACGTTACTCCAGGTGGAGGTGTCTCGTCCTCGCTCACATCCAGACCTTGAAAATAAGGCTGCAACCGGTCCCATTCCTTGTAACAGAGGCATTCCTCACAGGTACACCACCAGTCTCCAGAGCTACGCAGCCTTGCAGCAGCCATTGCTCCTCTCTCGTCCTCTACCTGTTGCGCCTCTCTCTCTCTCTCTCTCCTCCTCCATTCTTCAATTTCACGAAGCTCTTTGTCAGTGTATCCTTCCAGCTGTTGCTGCTTGTTCAGGCACACTGTGAGATCACTGCTTGTTCTCGCGATATTTCGGCCGCACTTTGGAAAGCAGAGCTAGATGATAAACAAACATGGCAGCACACCGGTAAGGTAAGACAACACGTTTACATGTTGTTTTCTATATGTTTTCTGACATTTATCCTAACGATATGAGGCGGTCTTTGTGGAAAAAAAGCTTGTTTAGTGGACTAACTTTGCACTTGAAGGTTGCCCGTTAACTTAAGTTTTAACAGGTCTGACGCTACTAATGCACCCCGGCTGTATCTAGGCTAACAGCTAACATGCTAACTATTATTTCTATGTCACTAGTCACTTGAAACAAATTTGGGACGATAGGAGACGGGATGAAATAAACCTAAATTTCCCTTTAACTCCAACCTGAGGGGTACACCATGAAGTAACAGTTACAGCTTGAAATTGTCTAAAAAGCGCCTTTCACTGACAAACTCCTTTGGATAGGATAGGATCCACTGTATAGTTAATGGTCAATCTATGAGTTATACAGATACTAAGCTGAGGGGATATGTAATGCAAACTGCACAAGGGGAGGCGAGCACTCCCCTTGCCACCAAACAACCAAACCATGACGGTACCACGTTTGATCATGTTGGTATGCTTGGTCCTGATTGTATGTCTGTCTGTTTTACACTGCTGGTATTACAGCTAATAGGACACCAGTTAGAAAACTGAGTAGTCTATTAGTATTCAAAGATAATAGTCAGTCAATAAAATAAATTTCACTTTGATTTGGCCAAAAACTAAAGTGATTTCTACATATCCTTCATTATGGGACAGAGTCAGGGATGTTTAAATCTGCTGCATTGAGCTTAAAGTTTAAGGGCTATAGAATGTGCAGCTGTCACATTAGAAATAAATGGGGTGGCAAAATATTTTACCTTGTAAATTCACAAGATTAGGAATTTTCTGCCACCATCTCTATCTCCCCTTGAACAAAGCAGTGTTGCATTTACTTGCATATATTCTTCACAGGGAGAGGCAATCCATTTTGTCAACACATTCAGTGCTTTGTTTTCATTTTTATGGGAACATGCACAAAGCTTGAGAAAGAAAGCTTGCATTAATAAAAAGAGCTGATAACTACCTTTGTGGTACCCGTTATCTCTGACTGGGGTTTTAGGGTTTGTCGAGCCAGCTAAGGCAGAGGAAGCCTGGCTCTGTCCAACTTGCTTCGTGGTACAGCCCTGAGAGGTTGACTGAAGTTTGTTTTTAATCAACTGAGACTTGACTTTAACTTATTTAAAGTAACTCTAGACTCCACTCAGATTTGTCTGTAATGAGTTCACCTGGACTCCTAAGACTCATCACTTGGTTTAGAGTGGTCTCTATTGAGACGAGGCTTGACATAGATATTAGGGGTGTAATCCAGTGATCTGGGCTGATATATCGATTCAATGATCAACGATGCAAAGTCAAAAAATCGTTTTATATATCATCATCTTTAGGTTTTGCCTCTATTCTGAAATTCTGTGACACTGTCAAACAGCAGCAGGTAGATGGTATGCAGCCGAGAGAAAGAGGATGGCGATAATGCTATTTACTCGGAAATAAATCAGCAGTGTGGAAATCTGTTTGATTTTGGAGAAAAAGGGTCAACAGACAGCAAATGCTGTATGTAAAACAATGCTGACATACCTGGCTGGACGGGCATCTTGCCTTGCTAACTTCTCACTACAGCAACATTAGATGCTCTGTTTCAATAATGTTGGGCTGAAAAAACATGCATGCAGGCTGAAATTCAACCAGGCTGTTCGGTCAGGAGACACATTGACTTAAATTGACTTATTTGTTAAGCTATGAGTGGAGGAAAAAAAGTATGCAATGTACACATACTTAACATAATAATGGGTCAGTAGCAACCCCCCCCCCCCAAAAAAAAAAAAAACAACAACAATTGTTTTGTCCACAAATGTTTTTGGTTTTAAATGGGCATATGATAGCATCTAATATTGATCAAAATTGTATCGTGGCAGACTTTGTAATATCAGCAAATATTGTATCGTTGTCCAGAGAATCTAAAGAATCATGATTTACACACCAGTTAGATATGTCATAACTCTGACTGTAGTCCCTTAAGACTGACTTGTACTTGTTTCTAATGACTGAACACCTAACTCAGATAGGTCTTGAATTATTCCACACTTGACTCGACAGTGTCCTTTCTTGTGTTGCTGTGTATCACATTAGTTTTGAGAATTTCTGAGGTGCTCTCACCTTTTTGGACATTATATACATTGACTCACTGTTAAAGGGCTGCTGTCAGAGACCATTTACTGACGTCACAAGTATAATTGGTAACCAGCAATCTTTTCCACCAATTAAGCGTGGCATGGCTTCTTGTTCCTGGTGGGGCTCTCCAAGACGGCAATTTAAAGCTAATCAAGTGCGATGCCCTCTCATTCTTCACATCATCCTCCTGCTGTTACTTAACAACGTCTCATTTCCACCAATACTCTTATTTAGCAGCCAGGGAGACGTTACCCAGCAGCACTTTGCATCCTGGGAGAAGCTGGAGCATCAACGGACAGGGTGACAACATGACAGAGTGTCAGGGCTCCAAAATGTGTCTATTGCCAGTTAGATAATGGGTTATTTTGGGCGTCGAGATGAATCTTCCACATCATTAAGTTGTGTGATGGGGGTTTCTGCAGAGTGGCTAGCAGGGGGCGAGGCACCGAAGCTGAGATGAGGAATGTGACGAGAGCCCAAGCTGTGACATTTCAGTATAGAGTGCAAAATGGGACCGCTGAATACACACATAAAGTACTATCAACATAGCATGCAAAAAAAAGCTCTTTATAGTTATGCTGTTAGCAGTAAGGGTTACTCTGTTACATATGCAGTGTTATGGTATTGTAATTGTGTCAGACAACGCTTTTATTTCCTCGAAGAGAGGGGGGGTGGGGGTGTTGATGACTCCCTGTGGCTTTAATTAGAGTTAAGGGGTCTCATTGCACATCTCTTAGGTCTCCCATGGATTTTTAATTTGATTGCATAGCACAGAACTGTACATAGATAATGCAGCAAAAAAGAAAAACATATAGAGACAAACACACCAGGGTACAACAAATATAGATTTTTGTAAATCAAAAGCTCCATTTAAAAGCTTCACACTCTATGCAGCTCAAAATCTTTAACACAGGGAGTAGGAAGCATCTGGCATGTGTTGGTAAACTGATTTATAATCAATTAATAACCAACTGTGCGAGGAAGTGATTGTTTTAATTTACTCTAAAATGAGACGTCGCCTATAATTGAATATTATCTCTGTCATAGGACGTACCTTTAAAAGTGATCTGCCCAAGAATAAGGCACATTCTCAGATAGACCCTAGGTGGTGCTCCAGCACCTGTCCTTTTGCCCCCTGTCTCTCCCACATTTTTTTTTAATCTCTATTCCTTCTTAGTTTATATTGTAGTTTTTAAATTTGGCCCATGACATCATTTCTCAATTAGGAATGTTTTGTACACGCAACATCTGCATTTGAGTCGAGCCCCTGAACCTCCCACTTAAATTCACTTGTCAGCCACCACAATTACCCAATTAATGCACGCAAATCAAGCGCCCCACGGTGTAGCACCCACGTCTCCCCAACGTGCCTTTATGGACAGCCAGGTAACAATAATGTTTGCCCAAAGCCTCTGCCTTTTTGTCACTGTTGTGAAATGAAATCTATGGTGGCCCTGAAAGGTCACAGTACTGCAACTTAAGAAAACACATGCAAAAAGACAAAACACAAGCAAATTGAGAAAACATTTTCATCAATTTGACAACACGTGCACAGCATTTAGAAAACGCGCTGCAAAGACCACAGCACAACACATTAGAAAAAGCGATGCAAAGACCACAACACAACACATTAGAAAAAGCGATGCAACGACCACAAAACAACACATTAGAAAAACGTTCTGCAAAGTCCACAACACAACACATTAGAAAAAGCGATGCAACGACCACAACACAACACATTAGAAAAACGTTCTGCAAAGACCACAACACAACACATTAGAAAAAGCGATGCAAAGACCACAACACAACACATTAGAAAAAGCGATGCAACGACCACAACACAACACATTCGAAAAACATGCTGCAAATTCCACAACACAACACATTAGAAAAAGCGATGCAAAGACCACAACACAACACATTCGAAAAACGCTCTGCAAAGTCCACAACACAACACATTAGAAAAAGCGATGCAAAGACCACAACACAACACATTAGAAAAAGCGATGCAACGACCACAACACAACACATTAGAAAAAGCGATGCAAAGACCACAACACAACACATTAGAAAAAGCGATGCAACGACCACAACACAACACATTAGAAAAAGCGATGCAAAGACCACAACACAACACATTAGAAAAAAGCGATACAAAGACCACAACACAACACATTAGAAAAACGCGCTGCAAAGACCACAACACAACACATTAGAAAAAGCGATGCAATGACCACAACACAACACATTAGAAAAACACGCTGCAAAGACCACAACACAACACATTTGAAAAAGCGAAGCAAAGACCACAACACAACACATTAGAAAAAGCGATGCAACGACCACAACACAACACATTCGAAAAACATGCTGCAAATTCCACAACACAACACATTAGAAAAAGCGATGCAAAGACCACAACACAACACATTCGAAAAACGCTCTGCAAAGTCCACAACACAACACATTAGAAAAAGCGATGCAAAGACCACAACACAACACATTAGAAAAAGCGATGCAACGACCACAACACAACACATTAGAAAAAGCGATGCAAAGACCACAACACAACACATTAGAAAAAGCGATGCAATGACCACAACACAACACATTAGAAAAAGCGATGCAACGACCACAACACAACACATTAGAAAAAGCGATGCAAAGACCACAACACAACACATTAGAAAAAAGCGATACAAAGACCACAACACAACACATTAGAAAAACGCGCTGCAAAGACCACAACACAACACATTAGAAAAAGCGATGCAATGACCACAACACAACACATTAGAAAAACACGCTGCAAAGACCACAACACAACACATTTGAAAAAGCGAAGCAAAGACCACAACACAACACATTAGAAAAAGCGATGCAACGACCACAACACAACACATTCGAAAAACATGCTGCAAATTCCACAACACAACACATTAGAAAAAGCGATGCAAAGACCACAACACAACACATTCGAAAAACGCTCTGCAAAGTCCACAACACAACACATTAGAAAAAGCGATGCAAAGACCACAACACAACACATTAGAAAAAGCGATGCAACGACCACAACACAACACATTAGAAAAAGCGATGCAAAGACCACAACACAACACATTAGAAAAAAGCGATGCAAAGACCACAACACAACACATTAGAAAAAGCGATGCAATGACCACAACACAACACATTAGAAAAAGCGATGCAACGACCACAACACAACACATTAGAAAAAGCGATGCAAAGACCACAACACAACACATTAGAAAAAAGCGATACAAAGACCACAACACAACACATTAGAAAAACGCGCTGCAAAGACCACAACACAACACATTAGAAAAAGCGATGCAAAGACCACAACACAACACATTAGAAAAAGCGATGCAACGACCACAACACAACACATTCGAAAAACATGCTGCAAATTCCACAACACAACACATTAGAAAAAGCGATGCAAAGACCACAACACAACACATTCGAAAAACGCTCTGCAAAGTCCACAACACAACACATTAGAAAAAGCGATGCAAAGACCACAACACAACACATTAGAAAAAGCGATGCAACGACCACAACACAACACATTAGAAAAAGCGATGCAAAGACCACAACACAACACATTAGAAAAAAGCGATGCAAAGACCACAACACAACACATTAGAAAAAGCGATGCAATGACCACAACACAACACATTAGAAAAAGCGATGCAACGACCACAACACAACACATTAGAAAAAGCGATGCAAAGACCACAACACAACACATTAGAAAAAAGCGATACAAAGACCACAACACAACACATTAGAAAAACGCGCTGCAAAGACCACAACACAACACATTAGAAAAAGCGATGCAATGACCACAACACAACACATTAGAAAAACGCGCTGCAAAGACCACAACACAACACATTAGAAAAAGCGATGCAAAGACCACAACACAACACATTAGAAAAAGCGATGCAACGACCACAACACAACACATTCGAAAAACATGCTGCAAATTCCACAACACAACACATTAGAAAAAGCGATGCAAAGACCACAACACAACACATTCGAAAAACGCTCTGCAAAGTCCACAACACAACACATTAGAAAAAGCGATGCAAAGACCACAACACAACACATTAGAAAAAGCGATGCAACGACCACAACACAACACATTAGAAAAAGCGATGCAAAGACCACAACACAACACATTAGAAAAAAGCGATGCAAAGACCACAACACAACACATTAGAAAAAGCGATGCAATGACCACAACACAACACATTAGAAAAAGCGATGCAACGACCACAACACAACACATTAGAAAAAGCGATGCAAAGACCACAACACAACACATTAGAAAAAAGCGATACAAAGACCACAACACAACACATTAGAAAAACGCGCTGCAAAGACCACAACACAACACATTAGAAAAAGCGATGCAATGACCACAACACAACACATTAGAAAAACGCGCTGCAAAGACCACAACACAACACATTAGAAAAAGCGATGCAAAGACCACAACACAACACATTAGAAAAAGCGATGCAACGACCACAACACAACACATTCGAAAAACATGCTGCAAATTCCACAACACAACACATTAGAAAAACGCGCTGCAAAGACCACAACACAACACATTAGAAAAAGCGATGCAAAGATCACAACACAACACATTAGAAAAACGCTCTGCAAAGTCCACAACACAACACATTAGAAAAAGCAATGCAAAGACCACAACACAACACATTAGAAAAAGCGATGCAACGACCACAACACAACACATTAGAAAAAAGCGATGCAAAGACCACAACACAACACATTAGAAAAAAGCGATGCAAAGACCACAACACAACACATTAGAAAAAGCGATGCAATGACCACAACACAACACATTAGAAAAAGCGATGCAACGACCACAACACAACACATTAGAAAAAGCGATGCAAAGACCACAACACAACGCATTAGAAAAAAGCGATACAAAGACCACAACACAACACATTAGAAAAACGCGCTGCAAAGTCCACAACACAACACATTAGAAAAAGCGATGCAAAGACCACAACACAACACATTCGAAAAACGGGCTGCAAATAGACCGCAACACAACGGAAGTGTTTCCAGGGGACACTTAAATGTGATGCACACGTCCGGTCAGGCGTGTTGTTGACGCGGATTCAGCTGCAGCCCCGGAGCAGAAGCCCCTGACGTGACACAAGCCTCTGCCTTGACGGAAGTGCCCCTAGCATGACGGAAGTGCCCCTAGCATGACGGAAGTGACGTGTTTTGCTGGATAGTACTGTCACGGTCGTTGTGTGGAACTGAGCTCGCAGGACATAGTATCTCAACGCAGTAGGTTTCAGGTAAGCTAACTGGAATAAACTGGCAGAAAATAGCTATGTTGTTTATTCTGTGACTGTAAGAAGAGGTCCCTGGTGAGTGGCGAGGGCAGGGCTCACCTATGGTCCCGCCCGGGCCTGACCTCCGCGGCCTGGACGGATGCTCAAGTGTGGGTGAGAGGAGCGGAGAGGAGCGCGGAGGTCAGGCCGGGCGGGCCGACACTGTGTATCCTAGAACGGGTGCTCAAGTGTGGGTGAGGGGAGCGGAGAGGAGCGCGGAGGTCAGGCCGGGCGGGCCGACACTGTGTATCCCAGAACGGGTGCTCAAGTGTGGGTGAGGGGAGCGAAGAGGACCGCGGAGGTCAGGCCATTACAACACTAAATGAAGCAGAGTGACGGACCCAAAGCCTTCAATCTGGCTAAAAGACAGCTGAAATGCTAAACAAAAAAAAAAAATACAGTGGTGAAGTTTGGATTTGTTTCTTGAAGTTATGTGCTTATTGTCTTTTCTGTCTCTTGCAGGCTGCCAGGAGAAGCGGACTGGCCATCAGATATTGTTTGTGGAAATTTGAAAATAAAGTTTGTCAAACTGACTTTTGTCTCTTCATTGTGCACGCTTACACACGAAATATGGTAACAGTCAGCTATTTTTGAATGTTAGCATTGATTTCTCACATTGAATGGTGAAATATTTGTAGTTTGAAAGGTCCGACCTAAATAAATAAAGGTCGTAGTTAACGAAGCATATTAATATTAATATAGAAGGAGCGCCCACTGAGCGCAGCTTCTTTTATTGATGGTTTGAACATCGTGTGGTGGTCAAAAACAAACAACAAAAAACAAAGTTGACTTGTATGATTAAATAAAGGTAAAATAAATGGACAATTCATAGACACTATGTTTTTTACAAACATAAGCAATTTTACTTAAAAAAAAAGAGAAAAGTCACTTCCGTCATGCCAGGGGCACTTCCGGCAAGCCAGAGGCTTGTGTCACGTCAGGGGCTGCAGCTGGATACTATTGCTGAGCTGTGACTCGAAATCCACGTCAACAACAAGCCTGTCCGGACGTGTGCATCACATTTAAGTGTCCCCTGGAAACACTTCCGTTGTGTTGCGGTCTATTTGCAGCGCGTTTTTCTAACGTGTTGTGTTGTGGTCTTTGCAGTGCGTTTTTCTAATGTGTTGTGTTGTGGTCTTTGCATCGCTTTTTTCTAATGTGTTGTGTTGTGGTCTTTGCAGCGCGTTTTTCTAGTGTGTTGTGTTGTGGTCTTTGCATCGCTTTTTTCTAATGTGTTGTGGTCTTTGCAGCGCGTTTTTCTAATGTGTTGTGTTGTGGTCTTTGCAGCGCGTTTTCTAAATGCTGCGCACGTGTTGTCAAATTGATGAAAATGTTTTCTCAATTTGCTTGTGTTTTGTCTTTTTGCATGTGTTTTCTTAAGTTGCAGTACTGTGACCTTTCAGGGCCACCGTAGAAATCACTTTTAAAACATCTCGATACAGCCAGTCTAATTTAGGCAATAATCCAACATGAAGCTTACCAACAAGCAAGCTAGTCAGGTGTAAAACCACATCGTCTCCCTCCAACTCTCTGGCAGATTCGGGTTCACCAACTGATTGATGCAAGCAGAGACATACACCGAATTGCTTTCCCTCTTCTACGTCTTTTTCAACCAATTCGTAATTTGAAATAATGTTTACCTCTCCCACTTTGCGTTTCTGATAATTAATTTTGACAAAATATAACGTGCAGTTTGGGGCTGAGGTGTGTAAAGAGCACAGAGAAGAAGAGCAGCGCGCAGCTACATGCGTCTGTTCTGAGGAGAGTAGATGTTTGGTTTGTTATTTGTTTTGATTTTTTTGTTTTGCACTAACACTTCAAATAAATAAATAAATCATGGAACAGATGCCCGTTTTTCACTTGAGCACCTGCCCTTCAAACACAACTAAAAATGTGCAGTAAAGTGCAGATCTCCGCCAGATGCCCAAGCTGAATGCAGCCACTTGAAATAATTCTTGTATTTCCAGCAGACACCCGGCAGTGTGTTTCAGAAGAAACAATATAATTCTAAGGATGAATACACTTTTAAGAGCTGAAACACAGCCACAGATCATTGATCCATGTCATTCATAACTGGACTCTTCAACAGAATTAACTTTTTCTGTAGGCTACAGCACAACAAAGAAGGAAATGACAACAATAAGCACAATTAACTGCCTTTGTCTAAACTTGCTTTGTCAAAAACAGAAAAAAAAGACACCGTTCAATTTCTTACTTACTTATAGTTGAAGCACAAATATCAAGAAAGAACAACTCGTTTTCATCCCAAATCATCAAATAACACCATTTTCTCAGTGCACCTACGCATTTAACTGTGACAACCTCAGTGCCCTCCTGCATCTGTTCTGTTGGTTTTTATGGAACGGTGTGTCAAATCTACACTTGTAACATGCATGCGTCTTTTCAAAATATAATTCTGTTTTCAAAGGAAGTGTACAGTCTTGCTTGTTACATGCTCACAGTCTTTTTGAAAATAAACCTACAATGTAGGTAACATTGTAGGTTGTGAGTTTAGGTAACAGACACACTTGGTTAGCATTAGAAAAATAAATAGATGAAATAAAACAAAATATCATGGTTTGGCTTAAAATTCACACATCAACTGAGCAGCAGGCTCTTGGGTGAAAGGCTGGAATTTGTTTGACCCATCCATCTTTCATCCCATCATCCCTGTACCGTCTTTCTCACTTTATCTGATGGTAATTGCTGATGATATTTCAAACTGCTGCCATTGGGTTCGTATCATACTGCTGCAAAGGGTGTCTCTGTGTCCTTGTTTGTAGACGACATCCACTAAAATAGTGGTGGTATTGGACAGGTTGGGTTGTTGCCCACTGCCTTTAAAACTGATGTGCCTGGTGCGTATCATACCACCACGAAAATTTGCCTCTGTGCTTCAGTGTCTGACCCCGACATCACTGACAAAACCGTGGTATTTGACTGAGTTCGGAATGAGAGCAGGCTGGGAAAATTGACCAAATTGACCAAAAACAACATTGCCAATGCAAAATGCCTCCAAAACTTCCCCATGCGTGTGGTATGATGCAGTGTGGCAGAAGGAACAAAACTGGGATGCAGCCATGACAGCCAGAATGCAGCTGGGCTTGGTGCAATTGTGCAATTGAAACAATTGTGAATCACTGCAGTCATAAGAGGTTCTTGACCATACAGTCATAAATGTGCACATAAAGTATTGGGGTGATTGGTCCACTCCTTTGAGAGATTACCTGCAGACAGACAGACACACACACTCACACACATGATGAGACGCATGATCGCCTCCAGGCTTACGCCTGACAGAGATAATATGACTTAAGACTGGACCATGAAGCACACCACAATACAGAGTTTCAGATAAGAACACAACAGTTACTGGGAAACTCATATCAGAGAGGTAGGAAAAAAAACACTCAACCATGGGTGGCCAAGAAAAACCCACCCACTGCCTGAGCCTGTCAATTAGGATCCTGTAGCCTACAATGTCAAATGCTGCACAGAGATCCACCAACTGCAAAACAGAGCATTCTTCTGCATCAAACTACCTGTGATGGTCTCAAAGGAATACTCATACAAAAATAATTTTCAGTCTCACGCACTAAAGAGGATCCATTCTCAATTTACGTATATGCCATTAATCCATATGTCCTTGACAACATTGCTAATTCAGCAGCTACTGTGTCATGCTTGCTCTTAGCTGATACATTATGAGTTATTAGGCTGCATTTTGAGACACTTGATACAATCAATTTCTATGCAGTCAGGCTGCTGTGTGACAGTAGAGGTAAAAAAATGTCAATGAAAACAGCATGTCATGATCGTCTAATCCAAAACACACGGTCACATAGATGGTTGCAAGAGAAAGAAATAAGGCTGCTAGTCTCGCCACCAGACAATCAGAGATCTCTGCCTTCTGATAGTCTGGGGACACTCCTTTCTAAGGTGTGTTTAACACACCGACGAAAACGGCCGGCAACAAAGCAACGCCTCTTGCATTTTTGAAAAGGACACGCCCTCCCGGAAATGTGCGCTCCCCCTTTTCTCGTCCGCAAGGAAACAAACACACAGAGAGCTTGAAAATGGATGCCGAGAGATTTAACTCCGTTTTATCAAACGTGCGCTCAGTCCACAAGATTGTGGAAATGAAGGACTTACAGCGACTTGAGCCATTTTGTACCGCTGCATGTGTTTCTAGTGGGACTATGTTTACGAGCACAAGAGTTCAGCGAGCCACTGAAGGACCACCCTGCAGATTTACTATTGGTTCTGCAACGTGGGGAGTTTTTTAAACTCTGAAATTGTATCCGCCCATCTAAACACAAAATCAGGGAGAAAGACATCAGTCTTTAGTTAAGCAAAGCTTCTAAAGACTGACTTGTGAGTCTATAAGGCTGCTAATAAGAATAATAATAAAGACATCAGCCAATTACAGCATAATAAATTAAAAAAATCAATATAATAAAAATTAAAATGGAAATAAAACATCCAAAAGTAATATACAAAAAATAAAAATAATAAGAAATAAAAGTGTGAGCAAGTGACTCAGCCACGGAAGGAGGTGTAGCAGGAGTAATGTGGTGCATTCATGGCAGCAGCCAACGGGGCTGTGTCGGCTCCAGGGACAGAGTTTGATGGCTGGTTCAGATTGTCGTTAACCAGAGAGAGGAAGCCATTTAAGGTGGTGAGCCGCTCAGGCGAGGTTTCATTCAGAGCCATACAGCGGGTAGTTTTCTTTCTGCCTCTGACAACCACTCCTGTCCAGGTGGAACGAGGGAGAAAAGTGAAACAGGAGGTCCTCTGTTATACGCGGTCACTCAAGTGCAGACTGCAAGAATGAGCGGACGCAAGTTTTGAGGTAAGTTATCAAGTGATCAGATAGTAGAAAGCCTCAAATGAGGACCACCATTTTTTCTTCTCTCTTAAATGGAATGTCAGTGTGAGCCACATAGTGCAGAAAGCCCACCAACAATTGTTCTTTCTGTGACAGCTTAGGAAGTTTAAAATATCAAAGGCAAGGATGTGTGATAGAGAGTTTTCACAGTGGAAACTGCTTGGCTGATGACAGGATGGAGCCTAAAAAGGTTGTGAAAGCAGCATCAAAAAATTACTGGTCAAGATTTGCTGAACATCTGTGATATTTTCATGAGCTGTATGCTTCAGATGGGTTTAAAAACAATCAGAGACCCCACTCATCCAGCCAATGCACTGTTTGTCCCCTTTCCTTCAGGAAAAAGGTTGCGTAGTATTAAGAGCAGAACAACTCTTTTCTGTGACAGCACATGTCCTGAGGCAGTGAGGGCCCTGAATTCCTCATCAGAAGTTCATCCCACGGATTCAACTGTAACTGTGTCCCCTAGAGGGTTTCTTAATGCACCAGGCACTTGTGTTGTATTTACTCTGTTGGAGTGTGCATGTTTCTTCATGGATGCATGGTGCAGTGTGCTAGGGGCACAATGTAAAAACAACAATAACTTCAATACACTCCTTTGTCACCTTAGGACAAAGTACCAGACTCTCTTAAAAGATAACTGAGTTATGTGAGATGTTGAGTTAGAGGAAACATTATAAACTCTGTGAAACGCTGTCTATGACAAATTATTAGTTATTTTTCCCCTTTTGTAAACTCTGCAAACATGATACATCCTTTCTAAGTATGTGTGTCTGTTTGTGTATCGCAGTACTAGATTGTAGGCTAACGTAAATTGGATTGGTCATAAAACAACAGAATTTACAATCTTTTGGCTACCTAACATGAGAACAGGCTAGTTTGGTGTTGCACCAGGGGGAGGCACATATAAGCTATCTTTGCTCACAGTATACGGCTACAGTGTCCTGCAAAGTATGTTAGCTGTAACTTATATAACTTATGTTCTGCCAATATTATGTTCCAACCCATTCTCGTCAAAGTCATTGAAATCCAGTGCTTCCGGCCTCAGACACCCACAAAAAAAGCCATCTTTCACATCGGCATCATACGCTGCTGACGCAGTCATGGGGAAACGCGGCAGGACAGGAACAAAAGTTAAGGAGGGAGGAGCAGTGTTTGGCATAGTAACCCCATTGATAGACATGTCAGCCTATAAGACACAAGTATTTACACCTTTTTTCTGTAAAGCCTCTTTGATTTGATTGGTTTCATCATGCCTCTGTTCTGTTCACTGAATATTATAACATTGTCGTCTTCTTCAGTGACAATAAAATGCTCAAACTGTTCAAAAAAGTACCCAAGCTAGGTGATACCTTTCAACCCCGACTCTCACTTCCCAATTTTTTTTCTTTTTTCACCTGATTCACATGGGTTACATTTTCAGGTCAGAAAATCCAGAATTCCAGGTTAATCTTGAAAAATTCACATCCCTGGTGTTTGTATTGTATTATTCTGTCTTTCCCAAGCATACACCAAGATAATTCCAACCAGTGTTTCATCAAAATTGTAATAAATTATTGAATTTTGATCATGAACCTTAAAGAGGCAACAGATAGGATTTGTTTTTTGTTTTTTTAGCTTGGCACCACTTAGCGTCAGTCGTGTTGTGTCGCACTGTCGCAACAACCAAATTGACCGTGGGGATCAGAGATAATCAATAAAATGTAGGCTGTAAAGCCACTGGTATACCTCTATGTATTGTATATGTAGAATGAGAAGATGTGTGGACACTCTACTAAATAAATGCGTAAAGAGACCGAGCAACAATTATCAGATTTTTCTGAAGAAATAACAAATAGTAATGCAAATAATTATACCAGAATGCACAGTACCAGCACAAACAACTCACAGTAAATTATACCAATATGTACAGTATCAGTACAAACAACAGTAGACAGAGTGGGACTATACCAATATGCACATGTAAACAGTCCCGATTCTAGAATAAACGGTACCGTATGGAAATGATGCGGCCGGTTGGAGCTCAAATTGAATGGGAAACAAAGTCCAGTGTTCACGTAGCTGGGCGTAACTTAGCTGGGCGATGTCCATCGATAGCTGCCTCCATGTGAAGAGAACAGAAGGATGGGAGGGGGGTATCACTGTCCGAGGGCTGCCGTAGAATGGCAACAGGATGTCAGCCGACCAACACTCGCTACCTGGTCCCTGGTTGCGGCGATTTGCAATGCTGGCCAGCTAGGAATGAACTAGCAGCCAGTACAGTACAGTCCTCTCTCGTCTGGCTAACATTTAGCCGTGTTACTTACTGATCCATTAGAAAGAAAGCTAGCTGGACATCGGTTTTGAAGCCTCTTTAGTCACGGAGTTCCCTCCATCTCTTGAACGCCTGACTGAAGTTTACTCTTGTTTTTCCTCTTCTTTAATCACTCTCCCTTTTGCTCTTCTTTGCCTCCTCAGACAGAGGAGCTTGTTTTCTTTTGCTAGGCCATTTTTCACTTGTCTCCAAACTTTGTCCAGCTGCCATGGTGCTCGTGACTCAACTATCTCATGCCCAACTCCTCATAAGGACTCGCTCCAGTTCCTGATTGGCTGACTGGCCAATTTTGTGATGCGTTTCCTGCCATAAAGCAGATTTTTTTGCTGCGAAATTTCGGCACCGGTGGCAGAAGCTTATTGCAAAGATTGCAAAGCCACTAAGTAACCTATGTAAACGCTGATAGCATTCTACCCAGGTGCAAGATATGGTGTAGGTTGGCTCTGCTCATCTTTATTTGCAAAGTTAGAAAAAAAAAAAAGAAGCAGGAGGAGCACTGACAGGGTAAGGTCATTATTGACAGTATACTACAATGGAACAATGTGTAAAATGTTATCTTAATCAAAGGTATAACTTCCATTGAGGATGGAGGGACATGTCCCCCTCACTTTACAAAATTCCATTTTTGTTCTCCTCATTTTTATTGTTTCATATTAATTTTCTTACCAAAGTCTCTCTGCACAGCTCATCCATCACTGACTGATGGAGCTGCTAAATTTCACCTATAAAGAAAAGAGTTAACAAAAATTGACCTTCAGTTATTACCATGTGCTCAAAGCAATGAGCTCTATAAGCAGCATCCACTAGTGCAGCCATTTCTGCTGAGACATATTTTTGCCCTCATGCAGGTCTCTCAGGCTATATACAGGCTGCCCTGTTTTACTGGTAAAGGTCATTGGCATTGTATGTAGCCTTAGAGGAATACCTGCAGACATAACACAGGGCTTAATAAAGACGGTATTTTTTTCTACATTACTAATAAATAGAACAGCATGTGCATTCTACATTGTATTGTTTTTTTTAATTTCCAATTAATGTTTTACTAACAAGATGCTGAAGTTAATTATCAGAGATAACATACTAATGGGCAAATCTCTTTCTTGTAAAGATGCAATTAAAGCATAATATATTATGAAGTATTTGGTATCTATAAAGGAAGCTATGGAAACTTCTATGATAAAAGGTGAGGTGTGTGAATAATACACACATCATTTATATTTTTATTATCTGTTATTCTAAAAAAAAACAGTTGGGATCTATTATAAGTACTTGAGTAGATGTACTTAGTTGTATTCCACCTCTGGTTGTGACGTCCAATTCCAGACTCTATAGTGATTTATATGAATATAGTAAGATATATCCTTGTTAATGGGTGCGGTTACATGATGGCTTCTCATTTGGAATAAAATAATTCTGAATGAAATCATTCGGAATTAAAGTCTTTCCAGGTAGTTTACATGGGAAATCTTCATTCTGAATGAGGGTTTACACGGGAGATCAGTTTAATCGCCTTTATTTGGGTCCGCGCAAGGTTTGGGGCAGGGGAGGTTTCTGATTGGATAGGGGGTGGGGCAGATGTTACATGTTTACATTACCTGGAAGAAAACACTGTAGTCCTCGCTCTGGATACCAAGATGCTTGACGACGCTGTTCTTAGTGCCTTTTTCGGGCGTGTTTTGCTTTTATTCTTGAAGTATCATTACGACAACAACCTTGTTCTGCTAATGCTTCGTCTGGTGAGGAGAAGAAGGGAGGTAGAAGGTCGAAGAAGGGAGACAGAAGACTGTACTTTAGCAAATGGAAACCGGTGAGTGCAACTAGTCTGACTGCTCTCTCTCAGCTCGTTGCTATGCGCGCTATAGACGTCATCGCACCAGAAGGGCAAGGAAACGAGCATGTGCAGAAAGACCGGAATGAACTTAAAGAGGAATGCGTGTATACAAGTGCGAGAAATTCTTTCATTCGGAAATAGAAACGGAATATTCTAGCCCTTTACATCGGATTGAATTTTCAATCGCATTGGCCATTTGCATTCCGAATTAGATGTTTACAAGATCACTTTTAATAGGAATGAACTTTCATTCTGAATGAAAAGGGAATTAAACTGTCCATGTAAACGCACTCATGACTGCATAGAGGCACCCACATAAACTTGCATGTATGCATGACCTTGCTACATAAAGATGACACAATGCCCGCTCTCATTACACTCATAGTTGTACATGTTCATTGGGCTTAACAGCTTCCAGTCAGCTACAGTTGTTGAGTCCATAAATCAGTGTTTGTGTGTTTGGAAATGTGACATTTTGATGCTCTTTAGGAGGCGATGGGTGGGCTGAGAGGAGCAGGGGAATGCAGCCTGAGAGGAGCTGAGGAGCTCTGAGAGGCATTTATCCAGATGTCGACTACAAGAGGCATCTTGTCAGCGTAAGTCAGACGTCTTGCACCGACTCTCTCTCTCTCTGTCTTACACACACACACACACACACACATAAACAAACGATCTCTGTCAACAGTATGGAAACACTTCACACACAATCAATGCCGTCAGCGTTCAGGGGATCATCAATAAGAGGCGGCCCCTCTGTGTTCAGATGAGATTTGTCGTATCAGGTGTTTGATTAGCCAGGCTGCACTCCTGAGCTCTGTCAGATGCTGCGCTGCCAGAGCAAAGGCTTCCTGTTAATGATGACTGGTCTGCTATTTGTTACAACATGATTCTCACCATGTGAGAACCTGAACTGAGCCCTGTGCAGGTGGCCTCTGTCAGTAGAGTACACATGATAAAACACATGTAAGTATTGAACATTTTAAATCATTAAATAGGCCTATTGTCAATGGGATTCAGTATTGAGTATTTAGCTGCTGGGCTGGTTTATACATGTTTCATTAAATGGTCAGAGACCAAATGTCACATTGCTGCCTCTGGATTATAAAATAGAATAAAACTTGATTTATTCCTAATGGGAAATTGCACCGCAGCAGCAATCTGCATAGCTGCTAACCCGTGGTTCCTTTCTGCCAAACCCCTGGCCTATGAGACTACTTTAGCCATTAAGAGAGCCCCAGCACCTGAAGGTCTGCCTCCAAAGCTGCTGTCTGCTCTCCTCCCAGTGAAGGAGTCTCATGGGCAGGAATAAGGTGGAGGGACCACAAGGTGCAGTACAGTCTATTTTCGCAAAATATGACTAACATTACAGTAGCTTTGATAAGAAATACGGAGCACTGAATTTGATGAATTTACACATCATTATGGATAGATTGACTATGAAGAGCTCAAAGAAATTAGTGATTATAAGCTATTAGTAAAGAAAAGAATGACATACTATACTTATTTTAGTATACTAAGAGTAAGTAAAGTGCACAGTGTGTGATACTGGAGTGTATGAACTTACAGTATTTCAACTTTTTGATTAATCAGTGAAAACCCAACATTCATGTCACATTTTGACTTGTAAGCTATGTTTTGCCATGGTTACCAAATGATTTAAATTAATGTATAAGTCTTTCATACAATAGCTATACAATTGCTTCTTGCACAGTTCCCAATCATCTGATTGAACAGCTAATTTCATTTAACAGCTTGGATGTAAATACTGTTAACACCCTACACAGCCATGATACATGATACACACGCATATTCACTAAGTGTTCGCACTTATTGTACCTGATAAGACTTCTCAGAACTGTGTGGGCAGGTTCAGACTCTGCTCTGCTGGCTTTGTTGTATCTGATAGTACAGGACAACCTACATGTAGTTTTATGACCTCAGCTTTGCTCAACAGGTCTAATCTCTAAAGTTCAGAGGACTTTTAAGTCACTAGGTCCTGTTTGCAATCAATGAGCTGCTTTAAAAGCATGTTTGATGGTAGCGAATCAATAGCAATCCAGTCGGCTTACCAACAAGTTGAAAAATTCCGGTAACACTGGAGATGATGGTTTGTACTCTGCACTACTGTGACCCTGGCAAAAGAAAAAAATGAGTCCACAGCTTTAATGAACTTGGAATATCTCAGCGGTCTGTGAGAATCATTAATCAAATTAAAATGCTCCTCAGACCCCAGTTTGTCTTACAGTAAGTGTTCAACAACACAATGTGAATTTTCAAAACTTTAAAACTGTTGCTATCTGCAGAATTACCAACCTCTTTCCTCCTCTTATCCAGGAGTTCTTTCTCTTCCCAAAGCGTCTCTCAGTGTGCCTGGGAACCAGACAAGTCTACAAGCCCATGTTTTATTTGCTCTGGCAGATGTGTCTGGTTCTCTTCCACTTTGGACAGATTTAAAGCGGCCTCAGACTTGCCAGGCTTATTACAATCGTTCATCTACTGTAATATGGGATGTGACTGCAGTTGATGAGGATCTCTCTATTGCCACTATTGAGTCAGTATTGAATGAACTGGACAGTATATTTTCACAAAAAGAACAATCAACTGCACATAAAGCATTTCTTAATTAGAAAAAATGTGTGTGCTGTACTTCCAACAGGATTTAGTAAATGTTTAATACACAGGCTCACAATATCCCAGCTCATCTCTTCACACTGTAGTCTGATTGAAATATTCCGTCATTCAGGCATTATTTTTTGGCTTTGGCAGAGTCCTGCCCTAATGTGCTGTGATTGGCCAGGTACACTCAGTGAAGCTGGTCACTGGATGTTCAGCGCTGTGTCACATGTTGATTAACCAATAATAGTGCCTCTTTGGAATCGAAAATGGATGGAGAGGTTACAGACTAATTAGCATTTTGATTTGGTCTGGTGGTGTCAGGCTATCTCTCAGTAGCTTTTTGAGTAGCTCCTAAGAGAAAACTCTTAGGCCCTGATCACACAGAAAGTATTTCAGCAGCTGGAGGTGGCTTTTTGTAATTGTTATTAATGAGAATAAAGCTTTTTGCTCACTGCTTTTGCACCACTCCTTTCTGTGCTCTAGGTGCCTGATGTACTTGCTGGAGCACTCTTTAACACCTCAAGTTGAAAAAACTTTAACTCAGAGTGAAAAAGCACCCCACTTCATTTCCACTTTTTTTCCTATTGTACAATAATAATAATAAAAAATAATAAATAAAATACATAAATGGGTTAGGGTAAGGAGGTGATGGGGTGGTTGTCTGGCAACAATAAAAAGGTGCAGCAAGTTTTTTGTTTTTTTTTTTTAATAGTGGCATTAACAAAAAAAATAAATAAAAAATAAAAATAATGCGGTGTGATCGGGGCCTTAGCTTAGAACTTTTAGCACCATTTTGGATGAAGCTATGTGATGAGATATGATCTTTTGTCAATGCAGTTCTGGTTTTTACGAAAGCATTCTAGCCAGCATATCCAGGTTTCTAACTAGAATATGTTTTACATGCAAAACATATCCCTGGGATGCAGGGCTTGATGCTAACCTTTTTCCCAAGGAGCACATGTGCTCCTAAGTTGAAAAAGTAAGGAGCACACAAAGAACTTTAGGGGCACAACATAAATTGATCAAATAATGTGTTTTCTGTAATAAACGTGATGCAGTTTTGAAAAAGTATTGCAATTTAATTTTGTCTTTAATGTTATTATCTTTTATACAACAGTTAGTTCCGGCCCTGCAATCTGATTGGTCGAGAGACAGTAAAACCGTGATGATATTGGAGTACAACATCACCGTTATTTCACTCTGTATGTATCACTCCGCCTCACAGCTGATTGCAATCAACAATCAAATCAAAACTGACGGTTAGTGTCAGTTAGGTCAGCAGTTGCGTTGTAGGCTAATTAATTCATCCACTGTCAAACAGCCAAAAATATGGATTTATTTCCTAAAATAAGTTTTGAATTGAACTATGAATGGTCATCAGAGGAAGATGAGGGAGAGGAGAAGCTGAATCCATCTGAGCACACATCCAGGTTTGTCAGTGTTTCATCAGCGGAGCTCAATGACTTGGAGAAAAGCAACATACTGTCAGATCAGAAGGCAGAGTCGGCTGTGCGTGTGAAGCGACAGTCCACCATGCAGTCACCACAGACTTATTTCACCGGCTGCACAATTAATGGAAACGTGCAGATAAATGTGTATAAAGAGTAAGTGCCTGGCGCACCATGTCTGCGTTACATAGCAACGGTGACAGCAGAGTCCTGAGGGAACTATTTTTGTTGGTGGAAGACAAATAAAATGCTTAAATTATCTATTTTGTCCTCATTTTTCAACATTTCTTAATCAGCCTTGCTTATTTAACTGTTGAACTGTTGTATAAAAGCAATATCACACTCGAGCTCGTGATGTTGTACTGTGATATCGTCACGGCTGTGATTCGGTCGTAGGCACAAGGCCGCAGGCCGCGTTGCGGTGAAATAAAAAAGAACAATTCGAGCGCAGGCTGGCGGCACGCAGACGCCGCGACATGCGCCCCCCTTGCGCGCCGCTCAGCTCAGCGGCAGAGCGGTGCACTCTTGCGCCACGGTAGCACATACACAATGAATGGGTTCGTTGGCGGAGGTCTGCGCTTTGCGCGCTCTGTGTGAAAAGGGCTTTATTTCCACCCTGCCCAGCAGCGGTACCGTGGCGAACAGTCCCTAAAGGCCTCTACACATGATCAGCTGTAAAACTGCTTTGCGCTGGCTGTCCCACTGTTTGTCTATGGAGAGGGCAGCAACACCTGACAAAGCGGCACCGCTACCCTTGGCGTTGCGCACCGCTCTGATTTTCCGCCCGAGCGCTGCGCTCAGAGTTGAAATTATTTGAACTACGGGGAGAACGGAGCAGGCTTCCCTGGAGATCCACCCGGTCCATCTCCTCCACACTTTGACTTAGGCTATTTCCACGCTGCCGACAGTGGGACTTATATTCATTGTGCCAACAGTGGCTTGGAAAACCGCCCATAACCGTGTCACACAGGGAAGAGGGAAGGCAGCTGGAGTTCCTCCAACATTTGCGGTTAGATTATCATATTTTTTTACTGACAAAAATATAGGCTGCTTCGGCTGATTTTTTCATGCGCATGTGCCCCTAAATATTTTTTACAGTTCGCACACACCTATTTTTAGTCGCAAATGCGAGTGAAACGCTCGCACTTTCGAGCCCTGGGATGGTAGTGCACGTGTAAATGCAGTCATCATATGAATAACCAGGTTTCTTATTGCATGTAAACAACGGGTTCCCACACATTTTTACTGATGAATTTTCCAAAATTTACATAACTTTTCCATAGTATTTTACCCCATTTCCTTGACTTTATTTAATAAGTTTAAAATAGGTAGGCACATCATTGGATGCGACAGTGGTCAGCATTCATTGAATTTGTCTCACAGCTATAGCTTGCTGTGCTGGTTTGGTTGTCTTGATTCTTTTTCTTGTTCAGTATGGCTGACCACAGCCGCTTCCCCCAAACGTATTGGTGCAAAGCCTACCTTCAGTGCAGCTGGGTGTACCTCTCTCTTGAGCCATGTATTATATTTGTTGTTCAAAAGCCAGATCTAAGCCATTATTAAAGATGCACTTCCCAGGTATTTGCAGATAAGCAAACTGCAAGTGCTTGCTAACTAGACCCACTCATTAGCTGTTCCCACCATCAATTAGCTGCATACACCAATGTGCATCACATGATACTAGTAACATTTCAGCAGTCACGTAGAGAAACATAGATTTTAAATAAGTAATACAGGGAATGTATTTTGCCTAATGTTAGGCATGTTTTGAAATTTTTATGAAGATATTTTAAATAGCCAAAACTGTGTGAATTCAGTCAAAATTTTTCCAAAAGATTCTGTTCATTCCAAACCATTCCGCAGCCTTGACAACACATAATACGTTAGAATGCTTAAAAACATACTCAGTGACTGAAATGCATGTGATGCATGTGAAGTAAATGTGAGCAAAGGCTTGTAAAATACCTCACTGGTGTTATTGTGAGGTATTTTTGCGTGTGCATGTTAATCTTTACCTTTATCCTAAATCTTTATCATACGCCTGCTTAACCTCTATAGCTCTTTAAAAACAGAGAACAAAATCAGACTCAGGGTGCACGCACACATGGATGTGGCCACCTATATGGTCTCTTGGAACACCTGGTAATAAAAAGAAACCCAAATTGCATATAAATTTAGGGGCTGGATCCTTTGCAGTCCAACTGGGCCTGGCCCAATTCAATCAAACCAAATGGTTGAATGATGCAGCTGTCCGTAGACCATAATAAAAAGTGCTCCATACACACCAAGTACACTTACATTAGTTTTTCATAAACTAAAAAGCAAATTAAAAAAAATATACTATGTTATTAAAGGGCTGTATTCCCCTTTAAGTGTATGGGTGTTGATATGAGTGGTATGGATGCTGAAAGAAGAAAACTAAAACAAACCTACACAATGCGCCCTTGACAAGGGAAAAACAAAAAGACCTGTGCACAGGAGGGAGTGAGGACACTGAAGGCCTTTTCAGGTGTCTTGTTTAAACCCCTGCTCCTCTTTGTGTTGGAAGGATCTAGAAATTGTTCCCAAAGATTAGACACAAGCAGGGCCGCTGAAAGGCCAGGACGTGACAATATACAGCATCCAAAATATGATTATGCAGCACTCCACATATACTTCCAAGGGCAGCTGATATGTCCTCATAAAGTGAATTAAACTTTCAGGAGACAATGAAATCTGACACAATGCTTTTCCTGTTTAGGGGTGTGCATGGACTTACTTTAGAAGACAGTGATCTGTGGACATTTAGAGCAACTGCTGTGATATGTAGTACTGGTTATTATTGGCCATTGCTTATGGGTTTTTTTGTTGTTGTTTGTTTTTTTATTAAAGTCGTTAGTAGGGTGCATTCGGAGTACATTCAAAGGTCCAGTGTGTAGGATTTAGGGGGATATATTGGCAGAAATAACATAACTATTTTGTGTTAAGTGTATAATAACAATGTGTGTTTTTGTTACCCCAGAATGAGTTGTTTATATCGACATACAGTACCAGTCAAAAGTCTGGACACACTTTTCCATTCAAGTAAATGGGAAAGTGTGTCCAAACATTTGACTAGTACTGTAGACATTGGGTCATTATCCACAGAGACCACCATGTTGCAGTGCCATGTTTCTACAGTAGCCCAGCCCCGAGAAACACTGGCTCTAGATAGGGCCTTTTGCATTTTTGCATTGGCCTCCATAGTCAGCTGCCCCTCCACACTATATTTACACTGAGAAATTATTTCACAAATCATTTTTATTGCTAAGCTGGTTATCAAGTTTTATTGACCCTTTTACTGTTAGTTAACAGTATGACTTTTCTAGGTGGGTGGGGCTTAGCTGGAGGCAAAACAATCCTCCAAAGACATTAGCTAGCCCTAGCTAGCAAGTTCTGTTGGCTTGTTTTAGACAATGGAGGAAAAGGATGCAAGTGGCGCATTTGGAAATACTCTTTCCGGGTGCTTGAGTGCACTCTGGCACAAACTGGACCGTTAGTAAATACGGAGCACTGTCCGTACACCTTTTGGTTATCCAGAGTGCCGCACTCTCAGAGTAGCAAAGTGCACTCTATGCACTTTGGAGACAGCAGCAGAGCACCAAG
Organism: Epinephelus lanceolatus; assembly: GCF_041903045.1. Lineage (NCBI taxonomy): Eukaryota > Metazoa > Chordata > Actinopteri > Perciformes > Serranidae > Epinephelus > Epinephelus lanceolatus. The sequence continues at coordinate 38,585,698 of NC_135743.1, forward strand.
TGGAATGAATGTGTGATTAACTTTAGCATTCGTTAAGTCATGTAGAAATATAGCGCTCTGTTTCTTTGACCAACAGCACTCTTTTTTTAGTGTCAAGACTCATTAGAACAAATTTATGAACGCACCATGTCAGGCCACTCACTCTCCGGGATTGTGAGTGTTACTTGAATAAGTAAACACAAACCAACAGGACCAAACTGGACTGGAAAGCAAGTGTAACACACCAAAAGAAGAGTAGAAGAGAAGAGGAAAACATGCTGCTGATTGCTGAACGAAACTATGGATTCGGCTAACGTTAGCCATTAGCAACTGGATGCTGTGTTGTCATATAACGTTATATGTTATATCAGAGGCAAACTAAACATAACGTTACCTGCCCTGCAAAGTCAAACGCAACCCCGGAGTTTTGAAACTTATCCGGAGTCAGTGATGACTGATGAGTTTTATAATATAACGTAAACGCTAACGTTAGATAGTACTGGTGACGGCCAGTTATGTCAGTCGGAGGCCTCCACGTGGAAAAGACAGACAGGACGCTCGGCCAATCATTGCATCGGTCCGAGTGCAATGATTGGTCAGAATTTTCTTAGAACCATATGAGAATGATATAATTATGAGTTTGTATCTCTGGTGAAATTCACTTATATTTTAGTGTGCCATCAGCTTATTAATAGCATTTTGACCTAAACAAAGAAAAGTGTAAAATTTCCAGAAAGGTAAGCGTCGTTTTAATACCTCCCCAATATCTGATTAGGTGGACATAACCCTTAATTCACATATTGATCCCTACAACAGTACATACTTTTTCTCTAACTTGATATGTAGCGTGCGCTGCACATGCAAACATTTTTGATGATTGCCTCTGCCCAGTCCTTTCATCTTATTGCATTTAATTATAGTTGTCTTTGTTTTTGTTGACGGGCAGTGTTAGCTGGTATGTGATAAAACTTAAGTTTTGAGTTATGACTTCTTCTGTTCTGGCACCCAATAACACAACAAGCCCACAGCCCCCTGGTGGCGAGTCATGTTTCGCCTCCAGCTAATAAAATAACGTCATTGTGACGTCAGCCCTAAAAGGGTCTATATGGCTTTTTCAAGGGTTAGGTTTGCCAACATGGTGCCCATGAGCGGCTGGTTGCCTGCAGGGCATGTTCTAAAAATAACGGCACACGTCACTTGCATCTCCTCGGTCCCGGGTCAGTTGATGCTACCACTTTAGTGCACCCATATTGTGACACTCACGGTAATTGCATCCAGACGGCCCACATTCAGTGATGGGGAGAGCTAATGACGGACTTGGCAAAGTTAGCAGAAGGATACATGTGTGATTATGTCTAGTTTTCAAAATAAGGCATTAACAAAGGGCAATGTTGGGGTTGGGAAAGAAAAGACTGGCCTTTACAAGATCAGCCCACAGGTTAAGTTCCAGAACTTCGCACGCACTTGGTCTGAGGCATCCTGTTATCAAATGGCAAGTTTGGTTGATGGCAGTGTCAAGTTTCTTCGTACAGGTAAAAGATAGAAGTAAAGGTAACACCTGAGGAACATCAGTCAAGCTTTATCTGACCGACTAATCTGGTGAAAACGGAAAAATTATTGAGGATGAACCTCACTGAATGTCTGAATACCTTACTTACATCCATACACCTCTGTGTTTTTTAGCCTATAGCCTATTTGTTCACATTTTTAGTAAGTCTCTCTCATGGAAAGTCTTGCTGCTTTGGCTGGTAACAGTTGTTTGCTCTGCACAGACAAGAATGACCTGAATTTCCTTTTATGCAGGAAGAAAAAGTCTAAATGTGATGACTGAGACAAGATCTGAAGTTGTCTGTGTGTTTTGATTTGAGAGAGTTATGACTCTGAGAAGAAGTGGCACAGTGTGCCAATACTCAATAACTGACTGTATCTGAATAATATATTTTGTATTCTTTTGAATCGCTAACAGACAGACCCATGGATTTATTAATTTTTTTTTATTTCACTGACACACACAGTGTGAGACACAGCAGTGACACAGCTCCCTGTTAGCTGGAGTCACACAGAAGGTCACCGATAGAAATCCAGTGAAACCACAGAGCAGATGAAAAGAATTCCAAATGAAGGACATACACACGTGGCAATTTTTTCCCCTCAGAGAAAGCAGAGCCCTGTAAGTATGACATGGAACTGCACTGGTCCATCTTTGATGTTGTGAGTAACAGTAATATCTTTGTTTGGAACCAATTCCATTTCCTTTGACCCTGGCGCTCCGTAGCTGGGAGCTCTATCGTAATGATGTAGCCTTGTGTGGAGCAACCTGATGGAAGAAAAGACCTGGACAGCCCATTAATGCTGACCGCTGAACCACAGAAACCTTTAATGTGCTGTCGCCAACTATCTGCACAGCTTTGTCTTGCCAGCAGTTTCTCTGGAAAGATATCACTCTGATTTGTAAAGCAGATCAATGTGCAATGATATGGCTGAATTAAGTGGCAATCCATCATATATTTGTAGACAGGTCTCTTATAGTTCCTCCTTTGGTTCAGTTTTATTTTGCCTCCATAATCAATTCTGTAATGCTGTGTATATGTGTCGATAAAGTTTGTGTTGATGTCTTTGGTCATACTGTATGTTTACTTCTTTTATTTTTATGCCTATTCCAAACTAACTGGACATACACAATGGATTATTTTCTGTCACTCCTCTGTTGGGGTACCTAGCACACAGATCTGGTACTAAAAAGTGTTGCTAGAAACACTGCAGTCTGATGACTGGTCAATAGCGGATGATCACTCTTGCTCAGGGCTGAGTTGTGGCCTATTTTCAGGCTTATGTAACCACTGTTGATATCGTGGAGAATTTTACATATATTAGTAAACCAAACTATAAAATGAAATTATGTTTTGCTGCCTCTTTCAGCAGCTGTAGACTGAGAAAACAAATTCACTGGGCCGACCGCTGGCAACTTCTAAGGTGGAACGTCCATTTGTAATGTTACTCGGTCAAAGTTGTCATGTTGAAATTTAAGTTGTGCTGATGGATTCACGTCATCAACTCATGCACTATTACTTTAGGCTACTTTTTATTGTCTCCCTTGCATGACAGACACTTTTAGTAACCAGTGGATCTTCAAGTGTTTAAAAATATACATTAATTTTGACCGGATTATGTGAACTGCATATATCCCAATCCCCACTCACATCGTTCCTTTGGCTCCGGCAATACTAAACCCCTGTGCTTGCCTGAGACAGACTAAATGCACAAACCCGCTATTTTTGAATATCCCATGGAGAGAAACTCTCACTGCAGCCTGTCCTATTTTATTCTGAAAATGTAACCGTGCAACCCCCTTCTGTGGATGATAAACGAGGTGCAGACTGATAAAGGAGGAAATACAATAAGTGCTGGATGGAGCAGTGAGTGACAACAACCCCGCCCACATACCCACATATAAGAGTACTGTTTGCCATGGAAACACTAAGATCTAGGGTCTAGGTACCGAGTCTGAAGGGTTACTTTTGATTCCAAAGGTACCATACAGAAAGTGTTTTATGGCCCCCAGTCTCTTTGAAATGTATAATTAAATGACATTAATGGTAGAGCATGTGTTGCAAACACATTCAAGATATTTTTAAAAGGCACAATCATTATTAGGGCACAATGAAGTCAGTGGTGTTTCATTCATTTCTCATGGTCATACAAGTCAGCCAGAAGTGTTCAAAACTCACACAGGTAATTTAATTAGCTAGCTAGCTGCAACTGTTACAATCTGTCAGCCAAAGGTTATTAAGTAGAAATGAGTTAGCCTGGTTCCAGACCATAGACCCCGCCCACTCAACTGAGTAGGCTTGCATTACTGGTCTGGCATACTTCAATGAATTTGCGATTTATCTCGTCCAAACGATGGACGGACCAATGAACGCCGGGGGTCTAGCGATTAGCCAATCTGCGCCACGCTGATGTCAAGCTGTACACCGGTGGGTAACTGGTGAGGATAGCAACAATGGCGACCGCTACATATCCTACAGACCACATTAACGATGCTATCGAGGTATTTCGCCACTACTCACATTAATGGAGGACCAAATTAAGGAAGCTGTTAAACTGGATTTAACGGCGATGCAGCTGGGCGTGCACGACGATGGAGACATTTTAAACGGGCAATGCTCGCTTGTTTTCGGCACCCCCAAGGTATGGATACTAATGACGTCAGATTCTGGGTGAGTTGTTGATCTCTACTGATTGGTTAGGGAAAAATCAAATTCCCTCCCCCTTCAAAGGAAGCCATGTCAGACTGAAGGTTCTGGGAGCTTCAGTCTGACACTCTAGGCAGGCTAGAAATGAGTAGCTTGCTTTTGGCTTCCTCTGAAATGAATGGCCCACAGTTCAAAAAATTCTAAAGAATTATAAGTATTAAGTCTGCATGTGGTCAGTACCAGATTGAAATGTTTGACAACAGCCCCTATAGGGGTCAGGTATAGACAGAATGCATATATATGGTTTTTGTGTTCTCACCTTCCAAATCTGCCTCACAGTGGTTTGGCACATGGATGCGGGCAAAAGATCATGAGACCTGTGATCACATTATCATAGTTTATAAACACTGTAGCACAGTGAGGATACAGTGGGGCGTATAAAATGCAGGCCAACCTATGTAGATTCATCCAGTGTTTGACCCATTCATATGAGTCAGCCATCACCCTGTGACTGTTAGCTGACAATCCAATGCTCTTTCTCTCTCTCTAGCCCTTTTCACACAGAGATCATTGCTTACTTATGCTGTTTTTGCATTTTTACACAGAACCAGCAGCGTTGGCCTCTAGTGTGACATATAACATATGCATCACCAGCGCTTTATTAATAATAATAACGGTATTCATATAGCAATAACAATCATTTACTTTCTCTGTTATATGGTAACTGATCTCTTCCTCAGAGGGTAAGGGGCTCCTGATTATCATTGTTTTCCTGATTTGTGGACATTTATGTCCGCTGTCCTTCGTCTTTGGGTTAGCGTCTAACTACTAACAAACAGCTGCTTTTAAAATCTCCTGCGATGGGTTGCACATACAATATGTAATCAAAACGTTCCACCAGTTCCACCCATGGTCACGTCTTTCTGGCTTCATGTTTTACACAGTCCTCGTTTTGGGGCTGTTACTACCTCAGAGGTGAGACAACATTTTTTTGGAAGGTTTTTCTTCCTCCAAAAATTCAAATGTGTCTGAAAATACACATTCCCATCAGTTTATCTGTGTTAAAGTGGATTTTCCCCCCTCACATACCTGAAAAGCAAGGTCAAAACAGCAGCCTGAGGCTGATAAGGCCCTCCTCCTGACAACTCCATTTGCCCACCCAGGGGTCCTTGGCCTGAAAAACGTCAAGGACCTCTGCTTTAAACATTGTTAAAATATGTCTAAAGTATATTACAACATCATTCAGGCTTCTTCCTCCAGATATAGATCTCTGTTGCAGATGGGCTGATGTTGGTAACTTTACATTTGTCCGTGTATCTCAGTGAAGCATCACAGAATTCAAGCTTCTGTTTGTGCATATGAAGACATAAGAAGACGCCATTGAGTTCTCAGATACAGTAATATGTTTCAGCTGTGCGGCCCATTAGGAAGCCTTTAATTTCTCACTGCAGAGCTCAGTCTGATCCGCGGCGCCCCTAGGAGCTATAAAACGTTGATTTATTTCCCCCTCCTACAGCTTTGCACATTGAGCCTGGAGAGGAGCTAATGATGTACTACTGCAGCTATTTAAACCACTGTTTGAACACTGGTTTAAATATGGAAAAGGAAGTAAGAAATTAGCATCAGTTTTGCCACCGTGATTCCAGCCTGCCAGCTTTGTCCCAGACACACTGACTTGCACATTCTCCAGTTCTCTTTTAAAAGAGCAAAGTGAAATGTGAAATGGATTATTATCAGTCCTTTGTCTATTAGCATACTGTATTAGCACTGATTAGTTATTTGATATGTGATCACTTTAAACAGGCTATTAGAGTAACGTTCGTCAGCAGATGGTGGCAGTGGGCAGGCAACTCGTACATATCCCATATAATCATGAGCCAGGTAATTCTTGCATAACCCATGTATTTTGGGAGACTACAATCATGTGACCAGGGCGCTGATGGAAGTAAACAAGTTTTAAAGGGATAGTGCACCCAAAAATGAAAATTCAGCCATTATCTACTCACCTATATGCCGAGGGAGGCTCAGGTGAAGTTTTAGAGTCCTCACATCCCTTGTGGAGATCCCAGGGGAGAGGGGGTAGCAACATAACTCCACCTAATGGATTGGAAAAATGTCATTTGAACTCTGTTTTTAGCCTCAGTGTAGCCTGTAGCTCTGACTGCCTCTCTGTGGACCGCGCTCACGTGTGTGTACGTGCTTGCCTGCGAGACCAGCCAAAGCACGTGAACACACATAAACGCGGTGCCTATTTCTCACGGTCTCGCGCAAGCGCACACACGTGAGCACGGTGCACAGAGAGGCAGTTAGAGCTGCAGGCTACAGTGAGGCTAAAAACAGAGTTCAAACGATGTTTTTCCAAACAACATTTTATGTCAGGGCTTCAGGACACTTGGATCACTACAGATGAGCAGTATGGAGATATTTTGTGCTTTCAGTTATGTGTTTTTGGACGTTTGAATCTGGGGCACCATAAGCCTCCATTAGGTGGAGTTGTGTTGGTACCTCCTCTCCCCTTGGATCTCCGCAAGGGATGTAAGGACTAAAACTTCACCTGAGCCTCCCTCGGCATATGGGTGAGTAGATAATGGCTGAATTTTCATTTTTGGGTGCACTATTCCTTTAAATCAAGTCTCAAGTCACTATATATGCGGTTTAAAGGCTTAAGGTCTTATTCATGAAACGTGAGCAGAAGGAATTTGGGTGTAAACACATGTAAAAACATGTATTTCCCCATTCATCAGTAGCGATGCCCACATTTCCCAGCATGCTGGACTGAGTAATTTGTAGTTGCTGTTTGCTGTAATCTGGTCCATAACACAAATGTCATATTTTGTTATTGTCTATGGTTTGCCTGTTCAGAGCATGATGGTTTATGCTAGTCACTTGTGTGTTAATTTGTATGTGCACCATTAGTGAATTTGCTATCACTTTTCATGATACCAGCTATTTTTCCCCACCAAGTTTTTGAGTCTGTTGTACATCAACTAATTATCAATAAAACCTGACAGTAGTTGGAGCTGCACTGTGTTCTCTGTGAAAGCGAAGCTGTCACAATATGTTGGTAGCTCTGATCTTTTTGTAGGTACTAACAAAATCTACACCTGCATCTGACTGCTTGTAGTGCTTGTATAAATAAGAAATGCACATAAATGTCGCAGAAAATTACAGCTTAAATTCATATTGTGCTCTGTTATGTTCACAGTACTCAGATGCCTTTGAAACACGTACATTAAACATGACAAGAAATATGATGCTTTTAGTTAAATTAGTTGGCAAATAGCAGAATTTAGCTTTAAGTTAGGTTTCCTGATAATATCAATGAGTTATTTAAATCAGCTTAACACATTTCTATATTTCTGGCATCCCGTTCCGACTTGATTCAATCAGGAGAGAGAACTCCACAAATGTATCTTCTGTTTGAGTGGCAAGACTGTGAGACCCACATAACTGACCACACACTAAGCTATCAGTGATGGCTGCCAGAATGTATAGCCATTAAACACGTATTACAACAACATGTACTTCACGTTACTTTCTGAGTTTGCTCCAGTGGTGGCATGTTGCTGTCTCCCCTGACAGAGAGCTGTGACTGGGAGGAGCCTCCTCCTGTAGCTGAAGTATTTGTGTGTACTTGTGTTTATGTTTTTTTGCATCAAGTTTCATATGGAACCATTTTCGTTAACTTCTTGGATGGTTCTTACAACAGAGGACCTGGAGTTAACAGCATCCGTTACCTCCTCACAAGCTTTTGATTTAGCAGTCCCTGTCACACCACTAATAATAAAATATTAAAAAAAACTTTCTCTACTCTGTCTTTTTTTGTTTGCTCCATGTTGGCAGGTCGACAGGATGCATCTATCCATAGTAAATATCACCTCAGTATATGGTGGTCAGTGGCTATTCATGGGCGGGGATGTATGCTAATTGCTGACTGGTGGGAGTGTGCTGTCAATGTAAGATTGATTGACATTCATATACACACATGCATACGATCAAATCTGATGTAGGTTTTTAGTACCAAGGGTTTTTATGTGGAAATCTACTCACAGATTTACTAACATTTCATGAATGAGACCATAAGTGTGTAAGATTTAGGTGGATTAATTGGCGTCTATCAGTGAGGACTGCAGATTGCAACCAGTTCCAACTTCCGCCCACTGGATTTCCTTCAGTGTTCACTGTTCAGGAGGTTTTTATTGGGAGCTAAATTAAAACTAGGTACAAAAATTAAAAATATTAAAAATTAAAAAAGAATACTGAATAAAGCAGTACAATATTACAAATCAGTGTTTCTCCTACACTGTTTGGTATGTGGGAAACTGACAGCTCACCCACCACGTGCTAAAGTGTGCTCACCTATTTTCTCTCTTAACTTAAAGGGGCAAAAAGCGAAATCGTTTCACCGCTAGGTTCGCTGTTGTGCACTGTCTGTAGACCAAAACAAAGTGTGTCATGAGCCACACCTCCCTCTACCTCTGCTCTCTCTCTTTGGCTTAGTTTAGCAGTAACCGATGTCTTTTACTCACTCTGTCTCTGCTGTGTTTAGCTATTTCCCTGCTTTCCTGTTAGCGTTAGCACTAGTCGGCTGCCACGCTTACGTTCCTACTCTTCTCCGTGAGCCCGTGAGCCCGCGGCTCATGGCTCCGGCTCACGCAGAGTGGGGACGTTAGCGTTAGCTCCCAGAGTTAGCACTAGAGCTACTACGGCTACTGGAGTAACTTACAGATGTAGCGCTTCTACCAGTTCTCCTAGTCACTGAGCCTTGCCTCCATCTCAGCAAATATATTACATTTATTACAGGTACCACCATCACTGAAGCAGGCAGGGGAATAGCTAAACTCAGCCCGCCAGGCTGCCCGCCGGCTACATTTTACAATGCTAATTGCAAATGTTAGCTGGGCTGCCGGGCTACTCACCTAACACAACCGTAACGCCTGACCCATTGCTGGGACCGAGCCGCTAATAACTCAAGCTCCGGACATTAACCCATGCTACAATTGTAACATTAAATTTAATTGAATTGACATAGCGGCATGTGCCTAACATTACTGTAACACTAATTAAAACAGACATTTGACTCCGCCATTTCACTTCGAAAATATGCGCTGCCATTGCTCACTGGCTGTAGCCTTTTATAGGGAGGGAGGGCCAAGGGCTCTGTGGGTGGGGGGGGGGTTCACATGAACGTACATGAACGCGCAGCCGGACAGGCTTGTAAACAATGGGCTGGAGATCAACACAGAGAGAGGGTGTGTGAGGTCATGCTATACTCCAGATGAAATTACACGTCTAGTTCTTCACATAGCAATTTTTTAATTCCTTCAATCTAGAAATGATGAATTTCGCTTATTGTTCCTTTAAGATCCATACGTTCAGGAGGTTTTTATAGTGAGCTGAATTATGTGCAGAGGTCTCTACAAAACAAACACACCAAGTGATTTAAACTGGTAAAACCACCGAATAAAGCAGTTTCATGTCACAAATCAGTGGTTGCCTGATGCTGCTCGTTGCACATGGGCTATTGTAGATAGGGTGACCATATTTTGATTTCCAAAAAGAGGACATTCAGCCGGCCACGACATAGCCTACTTAAATGATACTCACAGTTTACTCAAAGATGCCTTATCATTTTAATATATTTAAAATTTATATGTATGGATAGAAAATTCAGTTATATTACAAAATAATATCTCTCGAGACAGAAATTCAGATAGGCCCCAATAGGGGACACATAGACATACTAGAGTGTGGTGATCCGAGCCCGACGGTACCCGACGGGTCGGGCCGGTTTTGGTCAAAACTGTAGCTATAAATTGTATTCGGGCTGGGGTCGGATTCGGTCAGCTTTCAGTGAAAATGTAGTGTAAAAATAAATAAAATCCTATTGTCTGTCCTGTTTATTGCTTGGCCACTGTTATTTACGTGACAACACCTGAACATAACACACAAAGACACATATTGGCTGTTTGTTTCTACCTCTCTCCTTGCTGGAAGTCTCGGACCTCCAGCCGCCCGCCTCCGCCTTGATTAAACGCTGAGAATAAAATAAAAGAGGGAGACAGGTTTTTCCTGTTTTATCTTATTTTGTTTTATTTCTCCCTCTCCTCCCGCTGGAACCGTCGGACCTCCCACCTCCCGCTCCCGTCTCAAACACGCCCGGCCTGTTAAATAGCCTGTAACCGTAACAACTGTGTGACAAAACTCAGTGCTTTGGTCATTAAATAATGTCAGGCTCGGTTCGGGTTCGGACAGAAATATGTGGCCCGTGCCGCACTCTAACACACACAAACACACGGAAAACCGGACATTATCATCAGTTTATAAACCCCCCCCCCCCCCCCCCCCCCCCCCCCCCCCCGGACGCCCTGGACGGGATGTGAAAAGTGGACATGTCCGGACAAAAGAGGACGTTTGGTCAGCCTAATTGTAGAAATATGGCAGTGAACATCGCGACATCCATAAAGGAGGCTCTGCTAACTATGTTATAAGATATAAACGGCTGATTCTGAGATTACAGATCTTATTTTCAGGTTATTATACACTGAAGAAAACATACTTATTATATTATATTTCATTTCTGCCAATATATCTGCCTAAATTCTATGCATAGACCTTTGAGTGCGACTCGAGTCTGAGTTGCAAACTCGAGTCCACATCTCTGGTGCAAACTGTGAGTGAGTTTGGTTTAGAGCGAACATTTAATTAAAAGTGACTTCATAATAAAACATGAAAATTAGATTTTACAAGCATTGCTTTATGTTTTATCACTTAACAAAAGAGAAACAAGGTTAAAACTTGAATCAGAAATAAAGCACTTGGTGCAGTTGACTTATGACAATAACATTTTCCTATTAAAAAATGTTTTCTGAGAGTAATTATTTCATTCAAAATATTGTTATCACTTTCTGAATCATACCATAGAACTAGAATGACAGAAATCCCAGTTATTTCATGTACACACACAAAGACAAAAAGGCCAAACTGTAGTGTGCTTTCATTAAATGTTGTATGAACAAAAGTGTAGTGTTGCTGGTCTGAACTCTGTGTTCAAGCTACAGCCTGGCCTGATTGAATCCTGCATGCTGGCTTTGCATGATTAAGATTCATGAGGTTTGAAACGGGGAGAGCAAATTACCACAGCCATTCTTCACTGCTCAAAAATTAGACTTTGCTTTGAGTCCCGAGTATTGGAGAAAAACACCTCTCTCAAAGGATGAACGCGTTTATTCCACTCACAAATACTATGCTACACAGCATTTCCAGACAAGCTGTTCATTCAAACCGTATGTTCTTCATGGGCCACATATGGGGCTCTAGTTTCTCGGCGCAGCGCAGGGTGGCGAACCCCGCGCAGAGCTAGTTTCGAGCAGTGCAACCCGAGGCGCGCTCAGTTTGGTAGTTTGGCAGACCGAGGTGCACTGAGATGGGTGTGGCGGCGCAGCAGGGGGAGGTGTCGACAAATCCAGCTTGGCACAGTGACAGTTTCGTGCCAAAAGGCTTCGCCGAAGGGGCACTAAAAGCTCGCCAACTGAAACCACGTCTACTGTCAGCGCAGGCAGAGCGCAGCCGGTGTAAGCCGAAGTTTGGCTGACCGGTGGACAGTGCGCACACGTCACCAAAACCTCACAGGCAGGTTTCCAGAATGTCAGGCACATTAATAATGCAATAAATACCAAAAAAACATTATTCAATGCAACTATCTGCAATCAGCACATAAATGTATCTCTATATCGACTGTCCCGTCACATCTGATGTCAGATCAAAGGGGATTGGCACCGTTTGGCACGTTTGGCACGCATAATGGAAACCCAACCTGATTTGATTAACACAGCTGCAAACTAATGAGTTCACATCCCTCTCAGCCAACCACAAACAGCCACAGCATCAGATAGGGAGTATATATTCAGCATCTGTCATCTTAGAAAAGTCAAAAGAAAAGAAACAGAGTGAGACTGCGAGAGAGAAAGAGAGAGCACGTGCACGCACAAGAGAAACGCATCATTGATTTACAATTGTGGTGACCTCCTCCCAGGCTACCTTTGCATCATCAGCCCATGGAGGTCTGCTCACAGTTCCGTATATTCGGACACTGCGAGCTTGGACCTCCTGGACCAAAACATAAGTTTCCTCCTGGGAGGAGTTTGGCTGTCTGACGCTGCTGCTCTCTTCTGCCATGGCGAATTGAGTAAACTCTCATTACGCCTTTGTGTGGCACATTTAAGGGTGAGGAGAGGGGCTCATTTGATTGGTGTGATGTGTGTAAAACCCACTCCACGCCTTCTCTCCTCCCTCTTTCTGACTTGCGCCGGTAGGAGGGTGCCAAACTTACAAAATCTGCCTGGCCACATCCAGTTGGCGAAGCGCAGGTGCGCTGCGCCTCCGCTGCGCCCGGTCTGCGAAACTAGAGCCCATTGTGTTAACCATGATGCAAGATGGCTGAAAATACTAACCAATAGATTAGACTGATACAGAGATTTATTTAGATTAAGACTTAGACTTTAGACTTAGAAAAGCACAAGCTCACAGACAGTTGAATTAAAAGCAACCTTTACATGATCAAGCAGAGTGTTCTCAAAGGCAGACAGGGGTCAAAAATATGCCAGGCTGAAAAAACAGTAAAAAAAAATGCTGCAACCATTTATCCAGGATGGTTCCATAGGTGATCACTGAATAGGCAGAAAGGGGCAGGTATTTTTACTTTGTGGGTAATTGGGGAATGCGTAGCAGCTGCAAAGGTGGGTGTGAGGGTCAGAAACTGCAGAGAACACACTGAGGGTTACTGCTGGTTGAATTGAGAATGATAAGATCTGGACTGACAGAGGAGTTACTGTGAGACAGGTAAAATAGAATAGGAAACAAAAGTGTGAAAGTTAAAAGGTGGCCTATGCCATTTGTCTGTGTACAAGTGGAAACCTTGGCATAAAGTTGCAAAATACGAAACTGAATATCCAACTCCTTAGAGAGTCTTTCAGTTCCTACAACTACACACCAAACAAGGCTTAAGGTTATGCCAGCCCCAAAACCCCACTGCCACCATGGGGCACTAGCAAACGTTGGCATTACCAAACAGCTCTCTTGCTCAATGCCAAAGTTTGGGCACCCATGACCAAAATTTTGTTTACAGTGAATAGTTAAGTAAGTGGAAGATGAATGGATTTCCAAAAGTAGTGTGACATTAGAGTCCATATTTTAAACAAAATTGCTTTTTAAAGTCAGTCTTTTACAGTTTCAAAATAACAAAAAAAGGAAAAGGGCCTAAAGCAACAGTTTGGGCACCCTGCATGGTCAGTGCTTAGTAGCGCCCCCTCTGGCAAGTATCACAGCTTCTAAACACTTTTTGTACCCAACTAAGAGTCTTTCAATTCTTGTTTTGGGGATTTTCACCCTTTCTTCCTGCGAAACACTTCTAGCTCTCTGAGATTCTCAGGCCGTCTTGCATGCACTGCTCTTTTGAGTTCTATCCACAGATTTTTAATGTTGTTTTGGTCGGGGGACAGAGAGAGCCAAACCTTCAGGTTGCGCCTCTTGAGGGAGTCTAGTGTGGATTTCGAGGTGTGTTTGGGATCATTGTCCTGTTGTAGAAGCCAAAAACTGACAGTTTGTGCAGAAAGTCTTTGGTTGTGTAAACCAAATGTTGCAAAAGCTGGGTGACTGATCTCAGACAATCTTCCAGGTGAAGACGCTGCATGTGGAGCTCCTGGCCTGGTGAGTTAACCCTATGGGCCCGAACGACGCATAGTGTGTCCAAATTCACACATGATCTTCTCTGTGGATTTTCTTGTGCGTCAAAGCAAGAAGCCACGCATATCACATGAAACAGCAGAATCGAAGCTTTCCAACAACACCAAGCACTTGTTGGTAGTCCAATGTTTTCACAGCAAAACAATGATAAAGTTACACTAAAATGATGTATAACAAAGCTTTCATCCAGCTTTGCACACACATTGAATGGAATGGAATTTCTTGCAATAATGAAAAAATACTGGCAATCATGTCCGCCTGGCACAAACCACATGTTTTGGACAGCTGTGAAGTGACATAATGTCCCAGCATCATGGTTCTTATATTGCCAGATTCCAGAGAGTCTCCCCTCTTCATATGTGGCAGAATATGTCATTTTCCAACTTGCTATGCTGAGATACATGTAAAAATGTAGATTTTAGAGTACAGTGATGATGCTGTTTAATCAGCATCTTGACATGCTACACCTGTCAGGTGGATGGATGATCTTGGAACAGCAGAAGTGCTCACTGTGCTTTTAACAAATTTGCAACCAAAATTTGAGAGAAATATATCTGTTGGGTACATAAAAATGTCTTAGATCTTTAACTTCAACCTGTGAAAAATGGTAGCAAAAACAAAAGTTGTGAAATTTTTGTACAGTGCATATTATTAAGCAGAAAAATAAATAATAAAATATAGATATGTGGATTATGAAAAGCTCCTCTCTCTACAGCCAAGGATCTCTTTTTCAACAAGTCTCTCTTTTGACACTACCAACACAGTCTAGTAATGATGGAGAGCAGCCTGTCCTCTGTTGTGACGACAGATTCTTCCCCTGGGTTTTTCTCTCGGGAAAAAAAAAACAAAAAAAAAACCTTTGTTAACATTCCAGACATTGACAGAGGTGATAACCGCTCCACCTGCCATTGAAATTCCCCTCAGCCCACATTTCCTAGGAGATTTATCCCCTAGTTCATGCTGTATTTACAGAGGCAGCAGGCTATCAGACAGTAAACTGCTGTGAGCAATCAAGACCACGGTTAAGATTGTCCAACAACCTGCACAGAATTAAATCTAGATCCAGAGCCTCAGGGTAGGGAAAACCTGACTTTGATTGCTTTTTCAAATGTTTAAAAAGCTTTTTGAACTGCTATTTTCCTATTATTATTACTACACATTCAACGAATTGAAAAAGGCAGGAGAATGTAACCTTATAAAAACACTTTCCTGGCCTTTCTCAAGAATAACAGACACAAAAGAGAATGAATTTGCCATTTTTATGTTACATTATGTCTGAGACAAAAGGACAACTACAAGCTTTCCCCTTTTGTTTCATGTCTTTGTTTCTTCTCTTTGTCTATTAAAAACTCTATTAAAAATGAAAAGCTGCGGTGCCGTTGAGTCAGTATGGTTTGAGGAAAATATTACTGATTGAAGTGCGTTGGTACTTTCAGAGCCCAATAATTTCCAAACGTCAAAAAAAAAAAAAAGATCAGCGATGATGGACAAATCTGAGAGAAAAGCTAACATTTGCTGCACCACTGGAGGAAAGTAGAGGATGATGGGTTGTGGGACTTGACCCCACGGCAACACAGCATGACATCAGACTTATCTCTGTAATGCCCTGGGAAACAACACACAACCTTAAGAAACTAACACACAACATAATCACCCCTCTTACAGATCAAATTAAGCCTATTACTATCTCTAAATAGGACCTCCTGCAAGAAATGTGAAGCAATGAAGAAAACTGTCTGTCTGCTGTTGATTAACTTGTGCTCCAGGCCACCAAAAACCTGTAACATATGAGTCACATGTTCCCTGCTTTGGTGAGGGTAAATGTATGTGTGTGCAGTTACATATTATTGGATTACAAATGGACATATCTAAGTACAGGTGTGATTGCACCCAATGGGTCCTCAGTGTGCCTTAAGATTTGATCACTCAGACTACATCCGGAGGTGATTAAGGCCGCATATGACCACATTCTTTCAGCAGTGTGTACGCTAATGTGTCCAGGGCCACATTGAAGGGCTGTCTTCTCAGCTGATGTCCTTGCTTATATGACTCCCCACCTGATAAGAAAACTTTCTGTTGCTGCCATACACAGGTTAGGCACAGTGCTGAAGGACCATCTCCAGAGACGCTTTCCTCCTGGCAAACAGTCAGTCTAATGTCTACCCAGTTAGAAGGAGCTCACACAGCATCAGCTGTTGAACGGTCCACACCCACACCAAAATGATGACTGTTGAAAAACCCATTAAAAGCCAGTAGCGAACTTTAGCTGTGTTATGCTAACAGTTAGCCCTGTCATTGTGTGTGTGTGTGTGTGTGTGTGAAGACTTTCACCAACTGTCCTTGGATGGCACAATGGTGAACTCACACTCCTGCAGCAGTTGTCTCCTCATGACTGGGCAACACATTCCCATTCCAAGTCATCACATATCGCTGCTTAACAAGTGGCCTTTTACACCACCATATTATGTGCTCAGTATCCTTCTGCGTCTGCTGCTCTGAGATGTCACAGCCTACGCCAGAATGTCAACAAAAGCACATGGTTAGTTTTAGAAAAAAAAAAAAAAAAAACATCATGGTTTAGCCCTACATTCATTTGGGAAGTGTATACTGAGCTCCTGGATCAAAGTCTGAGGTTTGTTGAATCCATCCACCACTCCTCCCACCCGCCCGATAGGGACTTTCCAGCTCCTTATATTACGTCGTTACCAACAGCATTTTAAACTGATGCCATCTAGCAGCATATCATACCACTGCAACAGGTGCCATCCAGTGGCATTATGAACTGACACTGCCTGTCCATGTATCAGACTGCCATGACAGGTGCCGTTTGGCTGACTGGCAGCATATCACCACCTTGAAAGGTCATGTTTGGTTGCGCTACAAACTGATGCAGCCCACAAGCGCATCATACAAATGTGAAAGGTGGCGTTTGGCGTCTGTTGCCAAAATCACTGACAAAGTGGCAGTATTTGATGACTTTGGAATGAGAACAGGGTTAGGGTTAGGGAGGCAGAAGGACCATGGGGTGTGCTTGTCTCATGATGTCTAATGTCTCTTCTTTATCAGTTATTATTGTTAACTGACTTACATAACATCTGGCTTAGGTTGTACATTTTTAGGGATATGAAACATTTGAAGATACTGCAAGAAATGACACAACAATAAGCAAATTTTCATTTCATTTCTAAGGGTTTAATAGCAAAGGCTGTAAGTGTGCATATAGCATAACAAACCTCCCCCAGGTTAAAACCAACAACACATTTGGCCTTTGCAAATGGAAATAACTTAAAGTGTTTATTTGCATATAGAGTGGGGATGTGAGATTAGATCACATGTAGTCACAAGATGCATGTAGAGACGCATTCTATTTACAGGTGTGTACAGACAGACTGTGAACTGTACACTTGTGGATTGGATCACTCATGACACATGTTAATACCAGGTATAAACAGCCTCTTAAATTCACCTCTCCTCAGGAGGTGGTATTGAAAACAAGTTCCAGGTACTCTCAGGGGAAAGAACTATAACAGCGTATTTGCAACATGACAAACACGTTTAGATAAGGACTGAAACAAAATGTCTTTCAACACACTAGTGTAATTTTGGTTCAGAACACTAAACATGAGTGTTCTGCTTCAGTGTTGTTCAGCTTTTGTATTTTCAAAATGATAACTCTTACAGTATTGCTTTCTTCCACTCAGTAGCCTAGCAGCAAAACCAAACACTGCATCCCTGTATTTTATTTTCTCTTGATGAACAAAAAAGGAGAACACAGAGCAGCAGGCTGTTTTTCTGACAGTATGGAACACAGAGAGAGTTGATGGCCTGACCTTCAGCTGGGTGCGATCTGATCAGGATCTCATGTTCATTCCTTTTGATTCATTCCACCTCCTACTGTGGGTGAAGTTCTTCTGTTAATTTAATGATAATGATGATTGAAAAAGAAAAAATCAACACCATTTTTCCTTTCTTGTCTGTCCCACAACTGCACTGCATTCTGGCCTACCAAACAGCCCGTACAGATGATGGTTGTGTTCTGATGTGGCATTTTCAATGATGTATATCCAAAAAGTTCTGTTTTGTAGGGGAAAACCTAAAACTAACACCTTACAGGTTCATGTGGTGGAAAGCTCCAGGTAGGTCGAAATCCAACAATTGCTGATGCTGGCAGAATGGGTCAACCCTCTCCCGTGTGGCAATGCCCCCATCAACGGGTCACAAAGGAGAAGAGTGTGGATACCTAACCAAAGCCTGACGGGATCTGACATGATGGGCCGGGTTCAGGTGAATATGTACATATGTTTGGTTCGGGTTTCACCTGAAAATGATGGACCTTCTGTCTGTGTTGGGCTACTTTTCAAGTTAACATTATGAGTTGTAAGTTAACATTAGCTGCTAAGGATGGAGGACATAGAAAATAACAAAAACAAAATATGTCATGACGTAACATTACCTGAAGCTTGTCGTATTTGCTTGGGGCATTCTGGCCTTTCCAGCAAGTAGCAGCAGCAGATGGAACTTAACGTTGCTGCAAGAGCCATCGAATAGAGGACAGTGCTGAAGCCATCGACAGTGGATGCTATCTCCTTCCTCCACGATAATTCCCAATAAACCACAATGGCTGGTATGTAAATAGTTCAGTTAACAGCAGTGAGAGTTGAAGAAGAGTTAATGGAGATGAAGACAAGACACATGGCAAGACTGAGATTAAATTTTATTATTTCTAACTGCTGATATCATTTCATAATGTGTGTGTGTTAGACATAGCGCGTGTGAGATGTGTGTGATAATATACCAATAATGTACCTATAGCAACATAAACCAATGGCTTGTGATGGTTATTTACAAGATGCCATGTGTAACCATGGTAACAACAACAACAATGCAAAAGAGACAAACTCAGTGCTTCAGAAACATTACTTCAAAATGTGTCAGGATCGGTTGGGTTTGGGTCAGGCTTGGTTACTACCCTCTCAGACTTCTGTTGGGTTTGGACACAAACATTCGGCCCCAGCTGCACTCCACAAGGGACCACCAAATGGGAGATTTGGGAGATGCAAAGGAGATCGAGCAGGGACATGTTAGTGCTTTCTCCCCCTCATGCCCAAACTGGGAACATTTTTTGGTAGAATGGTGATCATCTCTCCAGTAGAGTTCCTATACTGTTAAACATATAACAGTGTAGTAGAATTAACTAATCTTTCCTCATTTACTTGAATATAAATTATTTTAATGTTTAACTAATTTTAAGTTAATGCAACTTAAAATTAGTAGTTTCCAATTTTTTAGACTTCAGAACTCATAAGCATGAGCTCTTTTGACTTGAAATGATGATTTGAGTAAAACCACATTAGAAGAACCTCCTTTCTTGTAATTTAGAGATAACATGTATTATGGAAACTTGTTATGCATCGTTCAGTATGTGGAAAGTTATCATAGTTTCCACTGGAAATGATGACAACTATGCATGACAAGGGTTTGTATCCAGTTCAGTCCCAACCCCCCTACATGTCTAATTTTGCAGGGTCACAAGGAGCACAGATGTTGTCTTTGTCACACATGAAACTGTGATTGTGTCACAAACTGTGAATCTGAATCTACGCTTAACACAGGGATTAATGACCTCTGCTGTAGGTTTTCACATATAGTTCAGCAAAGGTATTCACTTTGTCATATAGTCTTTGTTACATGTGTGCTGAGAAGTGGGAAGGGAGGAGGCTACAGAACCTTTGTTAAATGTTGTCTTCACTGTCAACAATCTCTACTGGAATCCTAACCTTGCAGTAGAAAACACAAACAACCTCAGCTGACCACTCACAGTCCTTGTTGTCTCTTCATGGCATTTCTGCAGCCAGTGTAGCCCCGAATTGGGAAATGCACTTTTTTGTTGTGCTAACCGGAGCCACATGACTGTTAAGGTATAACCATCCCAGAGCTCTTTCTGTAGTGGGCACACAAAAATTACATTTAGAAATGAAATATTGATCTTCTCATCTGACTCTAGTTTTGATGGCCACTGAGTATATATCTTAAAGTTGTGATTTCTCTTTAAAGTTTCTAATTGGCTATTGACGGTTGGCCCAACTTCAAGCAAAGAGGTCTGGGCAAAACTTGACCTGTACTTCAAAATCACATCAGAGGCCTGTACTCGCTGCTACAGGACTTGCCATGTGGTTTGTGCTCTTGAATTTAGGCTTTAGAAGTAGTATCTGTTGTGTATGGCCAAGGTAAACATTTCCATCACAAAAAGGAAAACATAGCCACAGACTGACAACAACTTCAAGAGGCTAGAAATGGAAAAAAAGAAAAAGAAAAAAAAAAGACAGAAGCATTCATTTCTTCTGCCTCTGTGCCACTTCCCTACCATTACCATCTGAATCAATTAATACTAAATACCAATATTGGATACTCCTTGATCTGCCACTTCCAGCAATTTAGAACCCATGTGGATTTCTACTTCAAATGCACTCATTATTCATTAACATTTTTTAAAAATTAGAATACTTAATTATGTGTTATTTTTTTCTGTCCATTCAGATGGACAAAGAATCTTAACGCAGTAACTACCTAACAGTAAATATGACAGTAGATGGTCTTAACAGACCTTTTTTCAACAAAAAGGTTTTTTTTTCTTTTTTGTGAATGGTTAACTCTAATCAATGAATAAAGTGATTCTGTTAAACACATTACCTACCTGTATGTCTTGTGTTGTATTTTTCATCACTACTCAAAATTTCCTACATTTTTGAATAATCTCCAGTTAACACTATGTTGAAAACCTCTTGAGATGAATATTATGTATATATATATATATATATATATATATATATATATATATATATATATATATATATATATATATATGCTGATTGTACCATTAGATCAAATAAAATTAGAACAGTATTTCCCTTTTTAACCCTAAGGCCTCTGCTCAAAAATTGCATACCCATAATGAAATGAATATATCTCTGCAACCACAAGGTCTATTTGAATACTTTTGGTGTCATAGTAAAGGGAACACTTGTGAGATTTGTTAAGATGTGTAAATATCAGTATATGTGTTATATGTGAAGAGTAAATGAAGATGGCACACAGCACAAATGAAACATTTTTCAGGATGAGTATCCCTTTGGAATGATGCAGCTGCAGCTCTAAACCTCTATCAAATCATAGCACAATATGTGAACATTAACTCTGCAAAGGTTGATTCTGATAAAGTGAAGCAGAATAATATTAGAGAGGTTTTAGTACAGAAAATTCAGGTGAGCTCTCCAAAATTGCACCATGGTTGCATGTGGTTTTTGTCATGTACATAACTATATCTTTCATTTTTTGTTTCTGTCAATCCCTAATGATGTTTAGGATATACACATACAACTGTCCGTTTTGTTTTTTTCGTCTATTTCCCATCCAAACTGACCAATACACACCTACTACATGTGAAACAGATTTTCTCTTCTGTCCTTTGGAGGCCCGTATCTCCGTGATGGATTGGTCGATTTGAGTGATTGACACCTCATTTGATTCGTTAGAGCCAATAGAATGACGCTACCACCAAAACGAGATTGACAGCACTGTAAGCCAATCAGAGTCAGCAGAACACCATCGTAGGGGAGATGTCAGCTGCTGTGAGTGGTCATTGTTATGCTTATCCCCGGAACCTGAAGGTTGTCATATTCGCCCGGATTCATTTGACTGCAGGACAACATGTCGGTCAACCGGAATGTAGCGTGATTTAACGGCAGAATGAGCTTTTCACAGCAAAAACAACAAACGTAAGAGAAATATTACAACTATTGCTCGGCGAAACGATTTCTGTTGTTGTTGTTCTTTGGCCTCTATCTCTCTGATGCTTTGGTGTAGAGTGCTTTGGCGCATATGTATGGAAACAGCAGAGTCTTAGCTTTCATTTGAGATGGATGGCGTGTGTTTTGCATGACGTGTCCTCGAGTTAGAGCCCAAAATATACCAAGTGCGTTGGGATATCGGTGCTGTATGGAGTAGGATTTGTTGTTGTTTATTTAGTTGTTGTTTGAGCTGTGTTTGGGGCATGTAAAAAGGGTTTTCACAGCCTTGTAGCCCAGGTTCTGCTGTTCCAATTGGGGGACTTTCAGTTTTAACAGGTTCACACAAGTCCACCATCCATTTCAAAGGATGAACATTTTTGAGAAAACCCTGTGTAAAAGCTATAAATCTTTCATGTGGTTTTTTTTTTTACATTTATAAGTAATATACCATCTTCTGTTTACTTTGAACACACTTTAAACACAAATGATAATCTTTCATAATATGATTAACAGACTTGTTAAAAAAGGAGGCATGGCTGTACTGTAGTCCACTTTAATTTTAATTTAATTAATTTTTTAATTTTATATACTTTATTAATCCCCGAGGGGAAATTCAATTTTTCACTCTGTTGTCAATTACACACAGGTCCGAACACACACATGCACAAACTGGACCTATACATGCACTAAGTGGAGAGATGTCAGAGTGGGCTGCCCATGACAGGTGCTCTGAGCAGTTAGGGGGTTCAGTGCCTTGCTCAGGGGGCACCTCGGCAGTGCCCAGGAGGTGAACTGGCACCTCTCCAGCTACCAGTCCACGCTCCATATTTTGGTCCAGACGGGGACTTGAACAGGCGACCCTCCGGTTCCCAACCCAAGTCCCTATGGGACTTACTGTCCCTACTGAGCTACTGCCAGATAGGGTTAGCTAATGTGATTTGCTTATGGATATACCATCAGATAAGTCTGTGTCTTTGGGTGGAGTCAGATGACATTGATGTAGATCTAGACATCCTAGAAAAGCTATGTCTCTTTGAATAGACGGGGTTCTGAATCAAAAACACTAGAATTCCACCAGGAGACTGCTGTTCATTTCCCATGTGAAACCAAAATTATTTGAATTATTTTATTAACAATATAGTGTGCCAGTAAGTGTGGCTATGCTAGTGACGCATTTAATGTATGTCACGTGACGTTAAATTACGTTAATTACAAACGTAATTCATTCAAACCATACAGTGATGTTCTTTTTCTAAACCTAACCATATACTTTTGTTGCCTAAACCTAAGGAAGTGTATCTGATTGAAACTGCTTTTACCTATGTTGCAGGTTTTTTTTTGAAGAGAGACTGTATTCATTTAACAAGCTGAAATTGTACATTTCCTGTGAAATCGGGAGTTCATTTTGAAAAGACTCAGTGCATGTGTTGAGCATAAATTATCATGCTGTCTCTAAGTGCCAAACTGATGCTAGAGGTGTACCTAAAGTGTCATAGTTTTACATGGTAGGGCCACTGACCAAGCGTTAGTATGGAGTCTAATAAAAGGACACAACATTTTTTGATTATTAAAATAACTTTTTGTTTTGTAACGGGTGAATTCAAATGTCACAGGGTGACAAAGCTCATTTTCTGGAGATGTACCTTGACATAACAAAGCTTGTTTTTTTGAGGTAACTACATAATTAACTAAACAGCTTAAAAACATAGTTGCAAGTACAGCTGTTCTTGGCCTCCATGCCAAACAAATAAATACATGTTTAAACTTTTTTTTTTTTAATTCTTTTCAGTAACAATTATTTAAAAATGTTGGGTTTGTTGCTATTAATTCATTTATTCATTTATGTATCTATTTTATGCATTAAAATCCATTGTTTGTGTATAAATTCTAATGTCCGTTCACATATCCTTCATAGTTCAGCTGTTCTGACATCATCTTAGGTCAGGGGCGATTGCTCTGAGACAACAAGGGAGGCTGAACTTCCCCTAAAATTTCATAGAAGAAATGGTCAAATATGCACTTTTGAATTTACATTAAAATAAGAATTTGCTTTGCATTAAACGTGCACTAGGATGCATTTCACATCATGACTATGATGTTCAAACGTCAGCTGTTTATCACCAGTTTTCAAACGCGACCTCCCTGTCATATATTCTCGTGTCAGCACAGTGGACGCAGAGCCTCCAAGCATTCCTATAAGACAGCGCTGAGCAGGTCCATAAGCCATATAGCTCATTTTCACCGTTTGTACAGTACAGTTCGGGTGTTTAAGCCCATCTGAAAATTCTTTGAGGTGTGTTTTGTTGTGGTTCTATGGCATGAGTGTGGTTGAAAAACAGCTTCAATTAAATGTTCCTTTTATAAGTTACTGCCTCGCTACAATGTGACAAATGCTATGATGTAAACTTAAAGTGAGCTTCCCCTGTTTGAAAGACCAGCAGCCGCCACTGTCGTAGTTGCAGTTTATGGTTCAAGATGGATTTACAAGGATGTTGTCACATGGTCTCCTAAACCACATTTCTCTGTCTTCAGACACAGGGCCTTTCCAAAACCAGACCCTACCCACTCTCACTCTGTTGCAGAGTATAACTCTGTTTGTAGTCAGATCTGTGATGATGTCATGTTTTTATCATTAAAAGAATACATTGATATTTTCATATATAAACATCTTTGCTTTATGACTGATATTTATATGCTGCTTGGTTTTTGTAAGAGTTCTTGTAAATTCACAGCACTACAATCAAATGAACATGACTGTTTTCTGGAGACTAGAAAATGATATATTTTATCTTAAATACAGTGTAACTTTTAAGATTTCAATGTCTGTATGACAATGAACCTATAAATGTCTGTCTCGGTTTGAACAGGTTACCTTTTGAGGGGTACTTGTGGAACTTTATTTGTATGGAGCATCTTCCATGAAGAATGCAATATGGCATTGCACATGGTCAGTAAGTTGCCATTGGTGCAGACTCGCTCTTGGAGGGTTTTATTACTCACATCAATTCCTCACTTGTTGGTTTGGGATGGCATACAATGTGGATGTGGAAACGGAGTGCAAGTTGGTAGGTAGAGTGTGTAGGTGGTGGTTTGGGAAAGGCCAACAGTTTAAACTGTACCTTTAGTCCAAACTCAACTAAATCCTGTTAACGCCACTTGATAAATACAACTTAACTAATCCCTAATTAAAAGGCAGATTTCTAGAGTTCAGATCATTGGCATTTTGTTCAATGATTCCCTCCAATGCAAGCAGAAACATGACCTCTTTTTAATATGTGGCTCTTGAGCTGAAGCTATGTTCCTAAATATCTACAGGGCACCTAAATACTGTGAAACTATTTTTGATTATTTTAGTGAACTGCTGTCTATAATTTGTATTGACCTTGTGTAGTTATTGTTTGTGATTTCACAATCCGCATGGACAACCCCAGGGACAGAGGGACTCAACAATTGTCTTGATAACTGACTCAGTATGTGACAGAGCCAACACCCAATAAGGGGCGCACTCAGGACTTAATTATCTCCAAATGTCTGTAGCTCTCTCTCATCATTCCTGTGTTTAGTGTGAGAGAACCATGTCTGTGCACACAAATGTTCCAACAGAGGTAATCACACAACGATGTATCACTTAAAACACCAGTGAAATATTTATCAGGGTTTCTCTTTTACACGAACCCTCCTCTTGGGTCTCAGTTAATGAGCTTGTAAATCATTTCAATTCCAAAATTACAAATGTTATTGATGCTATTGCAACTGCTAAGGTTAAGAACATCTCTGGTAAGTGACAATCTCCATGGAGAAATTCCAAGCTGGTCAGAATATAAAAAGTGAATGTCATAAAGCTGAATGCAGGTGGCAAAAAGCAAATCTCCAGGTTCATAATGACATCTATTAACTTCACACATATAATTTGGAACTGAAATTTGAAAGATGGTCCATCTTCTCTGACATCATCAGTAAAAAGAATAATGCAAGTATCTTGTTTTCTACTTTCTACTTTTCTTTTGGGCTTTTTATAAACAAACCCTCCTGTGTCAGTAGCCTTTGAACTTATATCCACCATGGCTTGCAATGAATCTGTCTCCTTCTTCACTTACAAAATTCAGAATATCAGACAAGCAGTCAGTGTCTCCATATCACGTACAGGATATGTGTTGTCCCTGTGTCCGCTTAAAATCAATTCAAATACCACGACACAATTTTATCCGATCAGCCATGAAAACCTTGAGGATGTTATGCAACATCTGAAGCACTCCTCCTGCTGCCTTGATATTCTGCTAAAAGGCTTTTTCAAAAATGTTTCAAATTGCATGGCCTCAGAACTTTTACAAACTGTAAACATATCTCTTCTCTCAGGTGTCTTCTTACAGGCCCTGAAAACTGCAGTCATCAAGCCACTAAAAAAGAACAACCTCAACAGGTCAGTAAGAATTGTATCAAACCTCCTGAAAAGGCTGTTTTTCAACGGATTGTTCTGAACAACTTCTCAGCACTAAACTGATTTGAAGTTTTCCTATCAGGTTTTCGACTACACCACAGCACTGCGATGCAACAAACTGAAGGTTATGTTGTTGTAACCCTAGTTCTATTAGCACAGGCTCCGCCCTCTACTGGACTCAATGGGTAATACTGTCCTCCAATCATGAGCGTGCATCCGCCCACTGAAATTTGCACAAACATAGTTGGCCAATCAGGACATGCCTACGAATAGGTGTGGACCTCACAGTGTGTAAGGAGTATAACACGCTGGGTGTTTCTCAAAGTCAAGGATCTGCAGAGGCAAGGCAAGAGTCCTCCCTGGCATTCAGTGAACACACATTTGAACAAGCTAATGAGTGTCCCCATTAACTCTCAGGAGACTGAAGGGGTTTCAGGGTACTGTGATCATTTTGGCACTCTCTAATGTTGTTGTACAATTTTAAACAAATGTACCAGTGTTCACACTGGATCACATGACTTTTAGGGAGAATATAATTCTGGATCATATTTAAGAACAAGTGGAGTAAAGAAGTAAAGACAACAGCTAAAAGACTTCTAAATTATCATTTACAGTGTATACACAGACTCACACAGAATCACTGTCATTTCAAAGTGATTGATATTTTATGTGTGTGTCATCCCACACTCTGCTACAATAATATGAATAGCGAATCTGATCTGATTGACTTTGAGAAACACTGTCTACCATCCTACACCCTCTTCAGCAAGCAGGACCAACAAGGCCCCTAGGTAAAGGGCGAAACCAGTGCTCACAGAAGTAGGGTTACAATGTTGCCAGCAGTGTTTATTTAAATCTCAGTGGGCAAATGCATACTCATGATTGGAGGAGAGTATTATCAGAGTTCAGTAGAGAGTCTGTGTGAGATAGATGCCCTTGGTAGTAGTCTCAGTTATGTTCTTCTGATACGTCGTTATGCCATGCCAATAAGATGCCAATAGGTTCACATAATTTGTACAAAAGACATATTAATAAATAATCTTGTGTCATGACAGTCTGAAAGTATTGGTCTTTTGTCAAACAGAATACTGCAACAGAGGAGGTGAAATTAAGGTAAATGTTGGCACATAGATAATAGGCTATGTAGTTTACTTTGTTTTGGACTCTCCGGCTTGAATTTGATCTTTCACTGTGTCCCCAACAGGTTTGATGTCCAAAATTTCTATTCAAATGAACTTACTTCGCAGCAGATTTTTCCCATTTAAAATGCTGTTGTGACTGTTTTTTTATGTTCATCCAGTTTAGCTGCAGATGAACTGGGGTTTAGCGTTCAAGTCACAAGCAAGTCTCAAGTGAGTCTTTTATATTCACATAGGGTGCAGGTCCTCTTCTATGAAGCCTAGAGTGGACAAATCAAACACTGGCTCTAGATAGGGCCATTTCTGTGTTTGTTATCAGCCACCAGATCTCCTACACACTTGGCACATGGGAGAAGTTTCAGTCTTGCAACCTTACTGCTATGCCAATCAATTGTACACACTGAACCTTTGGCCTTTAACTCAAACAAGTCCCAAGTTATCGTGGCGAGAATTAGGCAAGTAAACTTAAGTCCCTGCTATACGTCAAGTTAGTCATATGAAATTCTGATGATCTACCCCAGTTTCCCTATTTCCACATTTAAATCAGTTAGGCAGTGGACATGAAAATGTATTTATTTTTATTTTCAACACTGAAGAAAACTGTTGCAGGAGCAGCTTGGAAGCAGCTTGGCTGCTGCTTAGCTGTGGAACATCTAGAGATTAGGAGTCTTGCCTACTTTTTATTTTGTAGTGACAGATTAAGTTGGATGTTGTGGTGATCTGATTTCTGAGCTGCAGACATTGTATTCCACTCTCCTCTTTTTCACTACCATCACCAGCAATCTAGTCCTTGATACTAAATTTTATTATTGTTGGACAAGACCAGTCAATGAAAGCTGCCTCCTGCATTGGCCTCTGCTGGTTTGCTGCGTCCTCGTAGGTTGCCATGTTTGCATGTATTGCACTAGAAATCACCCAGTCATGTTTCAAAACAAAATGTGACTTATGTATATCCCAATTTAAATATTTAATAAAAAAGTCCTTTTGAGTCATCTGTTTTAGTCTTAATCAAGTCTCAAGTTATGAACACCAAGTCAAGTGTATTAACAATGTGAGTTTAGCAAGTCTCAAGTCCTTATTTGCCACTTGAGTCTGACTCAAGTCATGTGACTCCAGTAACCCACCTCTGTGCTTATTGTAACATACCAATCAGTTTTAACTTAACATGCAGCTGCATTTAAAAACTCGTTCTGGTTTGGCTAAACCAGTTTGTAACTGTAGTTAGTTAGCTAGTCAGAGGGAAAGGCACACAGCAACAGAATCTCCATTAATATTTGTATTATTTAATTTTGTGTCGACAAAACATGAACACAGGCAAAGCTTTGCTTTAATGTTGAACTTAGACTTTTATTTGGGAAGTTTTATTTGGTGAAACAATATTTAACAATAGCAACAAACGCTACAATATAATACTGATTAAAGTACACTACAAGCTGATAAATATGGACATAATTTCAGTAAAAATACATAAAAGAAACAGACCATACAGTACAGCAGTGAAGACTGTAAAGTTCAAGCTGTCTGCACCCTGAAACTCCTGCTCTACCTTCATCTGGTTTTCTGATAAAACACCACAGATAAGAGCTGAAGCTCTGTAATATATGACAGTAACCCTGCACAGCACACAATAAGTCAGAAAACACCCCAGCTTGTGCCTCTGATGTAATCACTAAATTCACATTTATGACTTCAGTTTCAATGAAAAAAAAAGTAATATTAAGCACAGTGATGATTAGATGAGAGGCTGCGGCTAGGGCTTACTCTTGACAAATTGGTATGCTGAGAAAGGCCTCCATCCCCACACTGATGCACATGTAAACAGAGGCAGGAATGATGGAGTAGAGATGTTGTTGCAGGGCAGCTCCCTCCTACTGGAAACCAGCTGCTCAGGTCAGGGATCAGACTGGGCAGGAGCACTGCAGTGACACGGTAATGACAGCAGCTACCTGTAAAACACAAGCAAAGCAGACAACAGGCATCAATCACCCAGCAGACACCGCAGCCTTACGCTTAACAATCTGCCCTGTCAGCTGTCACAAAGCACATGGAGGATGCAGAGCTCTTACAGGAGCAGCTGCCTTGGGCTTGTTATTCCCTTTCATTTGTGAATTATTAATTGGCAAAAAACCAATTTGTTCTTTTATTCTAAAAGTGTCACAGGTTGTGGGAAGTAATTTATGATTGGTGGTCAGCAGCAGAGTTTTAATTAAGTCCAGGCCAGAGTTCACAGTGCTGGAGATGGAAGTGGTTCATTAATCACCAACTAGCAGACTAGGCCGGTACATGAAAGGCCAAAGCGCATCACTTTTATCTGAATTACAGTTAATAGTTGGCCAACAGGAAACATGTAAGTGAATTAAGCCCTATGAGAGAAGAGGATTCTGAGGATCATGTTGGCTTTTGATGAACAGACACAGGTTGAATCTGATCAAAATATGGATTTGGAATCAATTTAGGGGCACACCAATCTGTGTATTAATTAATATGGCATCAGCAAACAGATATAAAACACTGACGTGTATTTTTCAAGTAAAGGTCAACATCAGCCCTATTGTTTTGACCCTAACCTTCTCATAAGGAAAGAATGTAAAATTGGCTGTATTTGCAATGTTTTAGGTCAGTTTTCAAGTTGGCAGATGAAGTCAACATGCAAACATTACCATCAAGCCTTCAAGAGTTGAAAGTCAACCAGCAATCAGCAGTTAACCAGCAAAACATGGACAAAAAAGAACATCACCAGGACTTGATTACAATTGAAAGTACTAGAAATGGCAATATTTAGCATTGGTATGACAGCACGTCATTGGTACTGGCCGATATTGGCACAAAAGTGAACTCGAAATGGGCCAACATGCTTTTTCTTATTTTTCTTATGCATTAAAAAGAATTCTATTTCATATCTCCATCTGCTGGTGGGCCATTTTTATAGGAGTATAAATGCATAATATGATGTTAATTCCACTACAGAAGAGACTTGATGATCACTAAAATTAGGTGAGGAAAAAAGTGGATATAGTGATATTAGTATCGGCCAAATTAGTTGCTATATGTTTGTATATTGGATATTGGCAAAAAATGCAATATTGTGCATCTCTACATACATATTGTTAATTTGTTAATTATAGATAGCTTTTATAATACTATTCATATATATATATTTTTTTTTTTCGATCTACAGGCCAGTTAAAAACAACAAGCGAGAACACTTGTGGCGTATGCTTAGTCAGCATAGTACAGTATGTTCTCGAGTGTGCCAGTTAGTACCTTGGCAGTGAAACCAAAGGGAATACTGGTAAACGGAACACAAGAAAAGAGGACGCAACA
Source organism: Epinephelus lanceolatus (assembly GCF_041903045.1). Taxonomy (NCBI): domain Eukaryota; kingdom Metazoa; phylum Chordata; class Actinopteri; order Perciformes; family Serranidae; genus Epinephelus; species Epinephelus lanceolatus. Next base: position 38,616,305 of record NC_135743.1, read on the forward strand.
AATCAGCAACCAAAAAAACCCCCAAAAAACTATTTGTATGAGACTTTCTCGCTCTTTATACTAAGCAGTTGTTCAGCTTGACAGCAAATGATGCGACCACGTGTGTTGATAACAGATGCTAAAGGGTGCCTTGGTGTGTCAGTAACTGACGCTGAGGGCCAGTGACCAAGCGTCTGTATTGGAACTGGGAGCAAGTAATAATCTCCAGGGCTGACAAATGAGGCCAGTGTGGAAATGCCAGAAACTGCAATTCCTTGAATGGCCAGTTGAGGCTGACTTCAAGAGTGAGGCAGTACCCAGGGAACCTCACGGTGAATTGTCCAGCTTTACAGAAGAGCCTGCAAAAAAAAATTCATGGCACATGTACAGGGGGTAGATTTTTTACTCACCTGTTTCAATGTTATTAAGGCTTACAATTATGCATAATTAAGGGCATGACCGCTATGAGTGACAGGTGGGTGCTTTCCATTGATGAGTCACTACCAAGACAACAATATTGGTTAGGTAATGTGACCGTGGCATAACCCCAAATTCACAGAGTATAGGTGTAGCCATAGCTGTTGGTATTTCATGTTTTCAGTCCATGAAAGTTAAATGTAGACCTAAAATTTTGGTCACCGAAAAAAGTCTTGTTCAGCATTACGAAAAGACCCTCTAATGTTCACTTTCTTTTCTTTTCTGTCTTTTTTTAAGTTCACGTTTTAAAGTTAATTTTGTTTTAATGGTTTTAAGCCTGTATTTCGCTAGCTAAATGCACTGTGTTAACTAAGCAAGCAGGTAGCATTAGGGTTATCTCCACCCTCTCGTCCAATTATGGTCACCTCTGGCCAAAAACCCAAGATAGTGACTGTCAAAATGCCAAACTCAAGGCTTCAAAAGGAGAGTCCTCAGACAAAAGGGCGACGCACAGGGTCTACGTCTGTTATTTTATACAGTTTGCGGTTGGGAATGGGGACGGGTTGCTCAAGTCTCCATGTTTTGTTTTTTTTTAATCAAATGGACTTGTTCCAGATGTTATGGTGGTTTGACAGTCACTCTTTTATGTGGATGCCAGTCAGACAAGTAATATTATAAATAAAATAATAAAAGCTTAACAATTCAGTTCAAATTCCAAAGAACATATTTAGATGTCCCAAGGTACTATAAATTTGACATTCGCTCTGACCGGACATGGCTGTTAGCTATAGTAATGCCTTTCCTCAAGGCAAAAATGACACAGTCATTTGGAAGGTTGTGACTGGATGAATAGATGATTATAGATGTTGATACACACTTCCCCTAATTCAGCCTGACATGTTCGTTATCTTTGGAAAACTTTGGGATCTGAAACAGTGAAACAGCAGCTGACAGTCTACCAAAGACACATGGATGATTAGATAGATTCGAGGGTCATTGCCAAACAGCCACAGAGATGAACTGTACCGTCCAATAAACCTAAAACTTTGTCTGATACTTTTTACACATTCGACCAGCCTATAACCTCCAGCCAGACCCTTCCAAATAATCATTAAATGAGCCGTTTGCAGCAAGGTCTCGTCTTTTATCTCTGCTGCTGAGGGCTGCAACTGACTGACCATACACACACACACACACACACGCAATCCATTTAGACAGAATTAGAGGGAACAAGACAGCAAGAGAGATACAGCAAAAACAGACACCCAGACACACTCAAGAACAAATTTTATTTCTTTTCATATAATATATTTTTTATGCCGCGGTTATTTCCACTTTTATTGAATTTTATTTAGAGACTCTGGCAACACTAGTAAAGAAGATTAAATTGAATAGCACTAAGTGAGGAAAGAAAATTAATTTGTGTTTCCTAAAGTTTTCTGATGGACTCGAGGGCTTCCAAAGCCTGAACGATAAAGAAAAGATTAAAATTGTATTAGGTGAGCAGAGCCAGAGTTGACATTGTGTTTCACTTTACATATTTCAGCCAACAAAATAGCAACAAAATTTGGAATATCAAACAAGACAGATACTGCTGAAGACTGCTCCTACACAAACGGACATATGCTAATAATGCAATTGAACAAACCAACAGACATGGAGATCAAATCAAAAATGCCCATCATTCACTTGATCGGCAGCTATCATCGACAGAGACGGTTAGGGAGATTTAAGAAATGAAAACCCACCATCATAGTGAGAGGGGATCACTGAGAATGACGCAGTGAAAGGCGAGCATGAGGAGAGAAGAATGAAGTGAGATGGGCAGAATAGAGAGAGCTGTAGGAAGAGAAAGAGTGATGAGAGTGATGAGAGGACTATGAAGTTTGACAGGAGAATGAACATGACTACACTGCAGAGCCCGTCCATGAAAAGACCTGAGGCGTCCGTCAGATTGGTGATTTTGTGCCCATCTGCACAATGTTCCAATCCTGACCGACTGGAAGGATGCCAGTTTAGAAGGAGAGGAGGTGGATAGAGCAGATTTATGTCAAGGTAGAACTGAGTGTGTCTGTGTGTGTGTTTAGAGAGATGTGTGCAGGGAGAGAGAGGGAGAGAGAGATGTAAAGATAGTTCTTTGTAGAGATCAGAAGCCAGGGAGTGACTGTGTCTGCTTGGCTCACACAGTCAGAGAGTGTTGCCAGTCATGGCCACATCAAAGCTCCGCCTGCCCGCCACCACAGAGAGCATCCCCCTTTGCTTCCGGAAGACACACACAAACACACCCACACATTTGTATGACTACATTCATTCTTCAGCCCATAATCCTGCTGTCAACCTTCACCACTTCTTGCTCTTTGTCTTCTCATGAAATAGTTTTTTCAATGTTCAACAAAAAAAAGAGAAAACACAAAGACCATTAGGACATGGAATACTGAAAACCCCAAACAAGAACCAAAATTATAGTAATAATAATAATAATGATAATTAAAGCTGCAAGCAGCAATGATTAGGCCCTACCACCATCACGCCCACCAGGGCTACTAGTAGGACACTTGCTGACGTGGCTTTTCATTTCTGTGAAAGTCAGACACAGCACACAGGAGTGATATGGTATATCCTTCTAGAGTGTGGGCACTAGAATGCCTTTTTTCACATTCTATACCACTTACTTTGTCCACTATGTGGCGCTGGAGAAAACACTAATCACATATTGTGTTGCCGTATATCAATTGTTGACCACACCATGTAAATTTCACGTAAACCAAAGGATAACTGTCTGACAAATCTACTCCCTGTTCCCAGCAGGTGGCGCAATCATTATGATACCCATTTTTCACGTTGATGTCAGACCTGGAGCCTTATAAAACAAGTGAAAATTGGGGCAGATTGGACAAGGTACATGGAAGTTACAACAACTTCCTGTTTCATGGCGAATAAGGCATCACCATGGCAATATTGTTCCATGTTAACTCACAATCATCACAAGTAAGCATCATTAAGGTCTTCAACTATGCTGAACAAATCTGAGGTGGATCTGGTCACCCCACTGGGAGGAGTATGTCAAAATATGAAACAATGAAACATGTAATTTCCTGTTGCCAGTAGGTGGCGCTACAAGTATAAATAATTACCAACATGTACATGTGCTCAGGGTAGGACTGTCATCAAGCATGCAAAGTTTGGGGCAGATGTATGCTCAGGTTACAAGGACTTCCTTGTTTATGGTGAAACATGCAAAAAAAAAGTGACGGCAACGCCATCTGACGAAAAGTCAGATTTGAGTAAGCATCATCAAGGTCTTGAGACTTTTCCAAGGAAATTTGAGGTGGATCTGGTCAACCTGCTAGGTGAAATGAAAGCACAAAACTTGTCATTTCCTGTTGCGAGTAAGGGGCAGGGTGAGGCTTTTAATAGGGGGCGCTACTGAGCCATTTTTCCACACTTGATCATGACACCCATATCAGATGTCAGTTTTCACCAGTTCTGGGCACCTAAACCCCCTTAAAAATGTGATTCATTTTGGAGAAAAATAATAATTATTCCTTCAGTTTCAATGGGGTCTTCGCACTGCATGGTGCTCAGGCCCGAGTAATAATGATAACAATAGCAGTAGTTACAGCCAGATGTGGTTTGTATGTAATTATTCAGTTATTTTTGTTTCTCCCATATTTATTACTCTTAAAGTCCGGATGAAATGGCATTTCAAGATAAACTGGCTTAAGTATCTTGACGGTCTGGGTGAAACAGGATAGGCAGGTGGAATATAACATTTAGAGGAATTTTATTTCAAAAGTGGGCTTGTCATAATGGTCATAGTCTTGCCACCAGACAATCAGAGATCTCCGCCTTCTGATAGTCTGGGGACACTCCTTTCTAAAGTGTTTTTAACACACCGGAGAAAACGGCCGGCAACAAAGCAACGCCTCTTGCATTTTTTAAAATGACACGCCCTCCCGGAAATTTGCGCTCCCCCTTTTCTCGTCTGCAAGGACACAAACACACAGAGAGCTTGAAAATGGATGTCGAGAGATTTAACTCCGTTTTATCAAACGTGTGCTCAGTCCACAAGATTGTGGAAATGAAGGACTTACAGCGACTTGAGCCATTTGTACCACTACACGTGTTTCTAGTGGGACTATGTTTACGAGCACAAGAGTTCAGCGAGCCACCGAAGGACCGCCCTGCGGATTTACTATTGGTTCTGCAACGTAGGGAGTCTTTTTAAACTCTGAAATTGTATTCGCCCATCTAAACACAAAATCAGGGAGAAAGACATCAGTCTTTAGTTAACCAAAGCGTCTAAAGACTGACTTGTGAGTCTATAATGGTCATAACACTGTGGCCCCAGTTTTGTAATGCCAACAGGTTAGTGTCCACCAGGGAGAGAGAGACGAAGTCCATTGTATGCTCCATGTAAAGTTAGTGGCTGAAGCAGTTCACCGTAAATTGCACCGTGCATAATCTGGATAGACAGATGTATTTAATAATCACAGAATACACATAAGAGCTGTCACAGATACTATTTTCCTTAAAGTGAATAAATTCTAGCCAAAAGGCCTGCAACCACTGTAGTTTGGATAAACGAAGACACATGAAGTAGCATGCTGCTGCTGGCTAGCTAACATTATCCTAGCTCTGTGTGGCTAAAAGTTGCAGATTTATTGACGGGTGGATGTCATGATATTATTAGTTGAATTTGGTTGGTACTAGCTTACATAAGCACTCATTCTGTTTTACATGAAGAAAACATGATTGGATTTTGATTTACAAATATGAGGAAAATTATTCCTTATGTATGTTTTTGGCATATATCGTTGAATAAATGCACAACATGGCCAGGAATGTGATCTCAAAGGGTTAAAAATACATTTTTTCATTGCATCTTGACTTTACCATTCCTACTGCAGGTGTACTGCTGTTGAGGACGAGTCCCTACAAATTGTTTAACAACCTTCTGACATATATGCCTCTCCAATGGCAAAATGGACCAAAGTTTTTCATACTATGCTAAAACATCAGAGGGCGCTAGGAATGCATCTGTACTTATGTTCATAATTGGATTCTAGTCCCAGTACAACATGATGTGGATTAATTAGGACCCAAAACGTTCTCCCCAAGATGTTTTATTATTGATTGTAGGGATGTTCAGAAACATTTGATTATTCCTTTGAGATGAAACTTTCAGTAGTATCTTTTCCAAATGATTAACGTATGAACCACCCTTTTATATTGGTATGGATTGGATATAACTCCTACATTTCCAAGCAGTGAAAAAAATGTGTCTGAGGAAGGTAGAATTCAGTCCTTAGTTGTGAAAAGGATCTTTGTTCATCCATGTTTGAAACCCACCTCTAAACAACATTGTAACATTGCAACACCAGGATTACATGCAATAGGTGCCAAAACAGTCTGCATAATTCCGAAGCGCCTATGTACCTGATTCCAAATTTTAAGATATTTCAAAGAATAAAATTTCCTTCATCCCCTGTAGTGAAACAGCATTTTTTTTTTAAATAAACTGCAATTCCAAAAGAACAGGCTCACACCAAGTAGTCTCCAAATTAAGGAATTTAGAATTAAGGTTGTTTTTATCCACTTTGTAATGTATCTCATTTGTGAGGCAGAGTGATAATACCTTATATTGTGAAGTGCTAGTCCCCCGTTGTCCAGAGGTAACTGCAATTTGTCCACTTTAAGTCTGGGTGCTTACATTTCCACACACATTTACAAAGTACTATATAATGATTTAAAAAACTTAACTGGAACATAATAAGGCATTATCTGCATTGGAAATAATGGCCTTGGTAAAACATGTATCTTTATAATCTCAACCCATCCTATTAGTGATACTGATAATGTGTTCCATCTTTGAAGATCTCCTCTAACCATTTTTTATATCATGAAAAGTAAGAGAAACAACAATGTTTAGATACCTGAACCTATCAGGAGACAACGGAAAAGGTAATACATGTCAATAATTGATTGCTTCCTAAGTTTCCAACCTGTAATGCCAAGGATTCCCCATTATTGATCTTATATCCAGAGAACACTCCAAACTTATTAATTATCTAAATACCTGGATTTGGGGCATGGGATTACTCAAAAATAAGAGAACATTATCCACATACAGAGAAATCTTATGAATTTTTCCTTGGTTTGGATACCAGTAACTGAAGCCCTTAAACCTTACTATCTAACAAGTAAAACTGAAATTTACCTATGCTCTCTTCAAAGCAAGATCTGCATACTAATGTTTTTTGAGGGGTTTTTTTTTTCAGCAAAAATGCATGTTTTGGAAGTACTGAACAAACGACTGAATAAATGAAAAACCAATACTGCAGGAGATGTGTGAGAGTATGTAAATGGGGGTTTGGATATAGTTTTGCTGTTGTTAAATATGGTCCTCAATCAACCAATCAGTAAATCAATATTTGTTTTCTGTGGAAGCATGCGAGAAAAAAAAAAGTTTTCTTCTTGAATTCAAGGTAACAGGGCATGACTAATTGATTTACAAAGGGTCATTTTGTGGGTGAAGTATTCCTTTAATCCTTCTTTACTACAGCTTAGTTTTGGGCATCATTTCTATCAGTTATACACCACTGAGCAACTTTCATAGGACTCCACCTCCAATGTTGCATCCAGTTCTCTTTATACATCCATGGATCAAACATATTGTTTCCTGTTCATATCATTCTAAAACCCAAGATACTTATGGTGTTTGCTATCATGTTTAGTTTCAACCCAGCTGAAGTTATCTTTGGTCATTTTATTCATCATGTACCTTGGTGAGGAAGCTGGATGAGGACACGTTTGCTCGACTCATACTGAAGTAACCTTCAATTAGCTAGCCATTGTTGCCTTTAATGTGCATTGATTCTTAGGGATGGCTTTCTATTATAAACAGTGTTGCAAAAGACTTTCCATAAGTCGTGGCTCCTCTTACAACTTTGTGTGGTACAAAACAGCCATTTGTCTAGACAACCAATTGTAGGCATGTCTTTGAATGTGCCAGAGCTCTTTTGTTGAGTTCTGCTTGTGCTGTTCCAGATTTTCCCCAGCTGTTTAAAGTAGAAGTGGATGCAAGTGACACAGGAGCTGGAGCAGTCCTCCTCCATTAAGACGCGCAGGGACTGATATGTTGTTGTGAAGTTAAGGTTGGAAAGATAGACTCAGTTAATCAGTTAACTATTTAAAGTTACTGTTACCTTTATTTTTATAATAGAAAAATGCCCATGCACAGCTGAAGTCAAGGTGCTGGTACTGTGGCAAAAGTACAAACATGTTAAGAAAAAAAAAAACACATATGTTGTGGCTACATACCGCACACAAGACGGGACTTGACAGGGCAGGACAGGACTGAAAGCGAAACGCGTTGCTCTCTTAAATTCTTGATCCTCTTTCGAAGTCCTGTCTTGTGTGTGGTATGTAGACACAACACATGTGACCTTTATTTTTATATTAACTACCCTCAACATATTGCTAGAAAGCCCTGAGGAGAGCAGCCAAGCTAGACCAAACTTGTAATAAACTGTATTGTCCTTTCAACCAAAGACAGGCACGAGGGTTGGTCACACACTGTTAATAGACTTCAGACTTGTGAAATGTGTTTTAGTGAATTTAGAATTGACTCTGACTCATACAAAATGGTCTATAAACAAAACAAAAGCCCTCCAAAGATTGCCAAGTTGATTTTACAACTCTCCCTATCCTCTGATGAATCATAATGAGCAACTGCCGGGCACAGGTGTGTGACATCCCATGAATCAACACACATAGCAGGCTGTGTCGGTCTAACATTGCTACCACTGGATTCTTAGTGAGAGGAACTCAAAGACATTTTTTTTTTTAACTCAAACATGATTTTTTTCGAACCATAGCCAAATGGATCTTGTGCCAAAACTGAAACACGCTGATACAGAAAATTCCAGCATATTAGCTACATAGTAATGTACAAATGTAACATATCCATAGTTTGCAGAAATGTTCAATGCCAAAAAAAATTGTGGTGATTGTGTTGTGCGCTGCATAGAAGTCATATGGAGGAAGTCTTGGTGGGTTGTTTGGAACAAAGCTCAGGACTTGGACAACAGAGGCAAACATTTGCATTTTATATATATATTTTTTTTTGTCAGGCTACTATACATAGTTAATGTTACTGAAATATGGTGGTTTAGCTTAAATATTATTATTATGGTTCAATTCGGTGTTTACTCACTCCAGTATTTAGCCAAGACCACAACCTAACCTCAACCTTTCAATTGCTTTCAGTTGCCTTAATATAACCATAAATATCTTTATCATGTTTTCGTTACCAGGAGAGGATATTAAAGGAGATTAGATTTATCAGTGAATTTTCTCTTTACGTTGAAAAAAAAAGGGCTCCTGCAAAAACATGTTCATATTCTGATTCTACACTTTATTTCTACACTACGCTTTTTTCTGTGAAGTTTGACTGTATAAGTGCCCCAAGTCAGATCCACCAAACTGAGCAAACTTGCTGTATACTGTGTATGTCAGCCTAATGAATGTCACCTCTTCATAAGCATTCGTAAGATTTGATCAAATAACATATTGGTTCTGCTCTGGTTGTGGGCTTTTTATTCACAAAACCATGTTTCCAAAGAGTAAAAAGAAGATTTTCAGACAGAATGACACATGAAACTTCAAGCCCTGCTGTCAGAAATCAGCAGACAAAAACATAACAAATGCTGGTATTAGGAGATGTGAAACAATTAGAAAATATTAATACACCTGTCAGCAACGTGTCATCAAAGCAGAAGACCGTGACAGAAGGAAAGTGAGAGAATTTTCCTAACTGCTGGACTGTAGCCTTTAAGTTTCTTTGCCAAAATAGGCCTATACCAATAAAGTCTTCAAAGATGAACACCACCTAAATTAAACATTCCAATATGCTACTTCCATGGCCTAGGAAAAGTTCAATCAATATTTGTGAACATGAGCTACTGTCTCTGAAAGCCAGAAAACAGAGAAGTCTGAAAGTTGTGTTGTTATCAAGTATAAAGTCTGAAGCTGCTCTATAGACAATTAATGGGACAAGGATTTTGAGGACTCATAATGTTTGTTTTCTTTTTTATACCTAAATTACTTTTATTCTACAGTACCAGAAAATGTACCTATATAGACCACATCACAATGTTCATTCATTGTAGCTCCTGGGTTGAAAACAATTTAACAAACAATTTAATGGCGCTGAGCAAACGGGGGCAAGAAAAAGCTTAAATATAAGAGAAAGTGATCAAGTCTTGTTGTGTATTCTGGTGCCAGTTAACAATAAAGAGTGGAGAAGGGTTGGAGTTTTTCAGATTTTCATCTGCAAAGAGCAGACATGCTCAATGACAGCTCTGGACCCAGCGTCTGAAAAGGGAGGAGATCTGGGACGGCTTGTGTCAGTTTAAGAGCCTGGGACCTTATGATGTCAGGAGTTGGGAAAACCTGGCAGCTTGGTCCTCATGACCCAATTTATGGTTAGCATTTTATGACAAGCAAGCATTATGTGTCATTTCATTTTCAGTATTAATAAAAAAAAAAAAACGTATTTGAGGTTGTTGGCGTTGCATTAGTGAGGCTAACAATAGGCTACGTCACATTATTGTGGAGCACTGAGACTAACGAGTACACAGTAACTTTACTTGCCCAAACCTAACCTCCATAACTTTACTTTAATCACTTTACTTTACTTTACAAAAAGGATGCGTGTGTGTGTACATTTTCCTGGAATATCACAGAAGCCGTTGTATGAGGATACGTTTTTGATGGTTTCAGACTTTATACTTTAGAATGTAACAAATATGAGTTATAACAGTATAGTTTTTGGATTTGGGAGAGAGTTGTTCCTATTTACTGATATTTTTAGACTGTTTCAGACCATAGGAATACCATGTAGGAATTTTGAAAATGGGCGTAGTTCCCTTTTAAATTACATAAACAAAAAATGCTATAGGACCTTTTTAATGAATTGGCAAGCCATGATGAGAACCATATGCTGAACTGCATAATATTTTGCATTAAGTTTATTTTATTTATGTATTTATATCTTAATTGATTTCTCTAACGTAGGCTATTTACTGCAAATTGATTCGGATTAAGGCATTATTATTCCTGAGTCACACAGGTGTTGCGCATCATCATCCAAAAACTGCCTCATTTCACCAGGTTTAAATAAGTTCTCAAGACCTACAAAAGGCTACATCAAACTAACATTAAAAAGTCCAATACTCAACAACACTGTGATCTACTGTATATCACAGTGAGGTAGTTACAGTGTTTAACCCAGAGTGTTTGGGAGATTTAGAGGTTTCAATCTAGTCTAGATCAATACAGACTCATTGGGTGGGTCAGCGCTGTCCTGCCCCATTTCCAGAACACCGTGTCCAGATGCAGAGAGCTAATAGCTCTTATCAATCACAGCCAAAACCGGTTCCATGGCACTGCCATTGATTGTCAGTCAGCAGCAGGATGAATGGCATCTCTGTAATGCTGTGGAGACCAAGCCAACAGTGTCTGTGTGGTAGAGGTGTGAAATGTCCTGAGGTCCTCACAAGACTAGAAGCTTTATTGGTCAATACATCCTCAATCAATCACAAAGAGTCACATTGAAAAACTGGTATAGTAGGTTGTACTCAGAAAACAGCTTTAAATTTAAAGAGACAAAATCGTGGTGGCACAGGCAGTAGCGCCGAGATCGAAAAGTGGCTGAAGGTATGTCGATTGCTGCTCAGCGGCATATACCGATCCCCAGACTGGCATAAAGATCCCTAGACTGGTATATACCGATCCCCAGACTGGCATAAAGATCCCTAGACTGGTATATACCGATCCCCAGACTGGCATACAGATTCTTGGAGTGGTATGCTGCTATTATGCTGCTGTTACTCCACCGACACACGATGGTATGTGCCGCTTGAGATTGTTATGGCACTGAGAGACGGTTGGATGGGTACCGCCCCCTGATGAATATGCAAATTTAATGCCACTTGGCTGGTTTGACAACAAGTACTGCCGTTAATGTATACATTTTTTTGTCTTTATTGACAATACTAACTTAACACTTTACTGCAAGTAAAGGAACTATGTTGTTATGTTGTTGGGATGTACGCATATAGACAGTAATTACACGTGGGACTCTTACAATATGACAGTAAAGTAATATGTCTAAATGTCCGCCCATAAAGTACTTAAAGCTAATGAAAGTGCTAGCCTTAGCTAACATGGCTAATGTTAGCCCAGCCACCGTAGCCAGTCTGACTAATCGATAGCAGAAACTTTGAGTCAACCAACAAAACAATACTTAGTGACAGGTTTTCATTATTAGGACACCTCCAGCAGTATAAGCCTTTAGGCATGGACATGCCGCTACTCTTCCAGCGGTATAAGCCGTTAGGCATGGACACTTCCAGCGGTATAAGCCGTTAGGCATGGACATACCACTGATGAGCCAGAGGAATATGTCGTTTATATGATGCCAGTGGCCACCAACTGGGATGCAAACGTTGATTTGAAGATGCGGTTGTAAAATGAATGTGTCACAAGTCACCATTAAATTTGTTCACTCATTTTGATCATTTCTTTAGGCTGAGACGTGATATTGATAAGTGACTGTGTGTAAGGCACAAGCTAAATACATGTAGCTATATGATGCTTTCCACCTTTGTGGCAAGTAACATTGTTATGATGCAGTACGTAGTGCAGCGGCCTTACAGTCAGGAGAACTGTGGAAGAAGTTATAACTGATCATGTGAACGTTATTTATCCATTGTTTTTTTTTTTTCTTTTTTGCAATGAAGACATCCTTTATCCACTACAATGTGCAAATAAGAGAATGTCTTAATTTTGGAGCTTGACTAAAAAACACATTGAAATGTCTTATAAAAAAGCCAGTATTGCAAATCCTGGTGGAAAAATGTTCTAAATGTGAACGTTCCATTGTTGTCCTCATATACTCAAGAAAACATTTGCACGTCTGAGCCAGTTGAACGTCGTGTTGCTAGTGATTTCTGTTTAACAGAAAAATGCTGTCTTGAGGATTGTTGTAAACATCTGGGGTTTTTTTTTTTGCTCATGAGCTTAAGAAATGAGGATACGTAAATGTATTGACTACACCTGAAGTAGTTCACTGCTGTCAATGTACAGACGCAGGTTCCTATATCTGCCAGGAGGTGGCACTGTAGATATTTGATGACTTGTTTTAATTCATGGTCTAACAGCTACTGAATCCAGACCTGTTTACAGTCTGGCTAATTGTGATAAGAAAGTTGAAAATGTAGTGTCTCAATTTAATTGTTACTCCTACGTTTCATCTAGGTCTTGGATCATGCTATTCTACACATGTCTATGCAGCAGCATATGTTACATATACCACTCCTGCTTCAGCACCATATGATGTCCTGCATCGACACACTGATCCAGCGCATAAGCCTTTGGGCATCGATATAGCAATTGATCCAGCTGTATAAGCCTTTAGGCATGGACATACCACTACTCTTCCAGCGGCATAAGCCGTTACTTCCAGCGGCATAAGCCTTTACTTCCAGCGGCATAAGCCTTGACTTCCAGCGGCATAAGCCGTTACTTCCAGCGGCATAAGCCAGCGGCATAAGCCTTTACTGCCAGCGGCATAAGCCAGCGGCATAAGCCTTTACTTCCAGCGGTATAAGCCGTTAGGCATGGACATACCACTGATGAGCCAGAGGAATATGTCGTTTATATGATGCCAGTGGCCACCAACTGGGATGCAAATGTTGATTTGAAGATGCGGTTATAAAATGAATGTGTCACAAGTCACCATTAAATTTGTTCACTCATTTTGATCATTTCTTTCGGCTGAGACGTGATATTGATAAGTGACTGTGTGCAGCCGGCAACACATTTCCCGGAGATCATGGTCATCTTCAGCGCTTTTGCCTTGAACAACCAAAAACATTCAGACCACACACACTTCCGTTATGTCCCTTCAAAATAAAAGTACTCGACCGGAAATGGTTTACAGTATTATGTTCATACATTAATGTAAAACAACAAATTACGCTTTACAGCTGGAAAGCACATGCGCAGACACTGTAAACATGGACACTTATTGCCAGAGACCGTACTACTATTTAGAAAATAAAAAATGACTTCACCCTATAATGTTTGTTATGTATTTCACCCCTGTCAAATACCACTTAGCCTAAAATACTCATGGACACACATTTCATATACGAGTAAAGGAAATAATGCCTATGTCTATGTAACTATATCTTCACTCTCAAGCAAAAATTGGAATTTATAGTAAAACTATATGTGGTGTAATCAATAAACAATACATTTATTTTTATATAGCGCTTTTCATGTACACAAAGACAATTTACAAGTTAAAAACAGAAATATAAAAACACACTGAAAATATAAAGAAAGTGATAAATTATACATTAAAAGCAATTTTAAAATGTGAGTTTTGGTGAGTGTTTTATATGTTGATTGTCATTTCAGACTATCCAAAGATGGACCATAAAAAAATACCCCAATATATTAATATAACAGTTGTTTGACACAATAATTCGGACTGGAAATTTTATATGAAGTAATGTATTATTGTGTTTTCCTAATAATGAAAACCTGTCACTAAGTACTGTTTTGTTGGTTGACTCAAAGTTTCTGCTATCGATTAGTCAGACTGGCTACGGTGGCTGGGCTAACATTAGCCATGTTAGCTAAGGCTAGCGCTTTCATTAGCTTTAAGTAGTTTATGGGCGGACATTTAGACATATTACTTTACTGTCATATTGTAAGAGTCCCACGTGTAATTACTGTCTATATGCGTACATCCCAACAACATAACAACATAGTTCCTTTACTTGCGGTAAAGTGTTAAGTTAGCATCGTAGCATCGTCAATAAAGACAAAAAAATGTATACATTAACGGCAGTACTTGTCGTCAAACCAGCCCAGTGGCATTAAATTTGCATATTCATCAGGGGGCGGTACCCATCCAACCGTCTCTCAGTGCCATAACAATCTCAAGCGGCACATACCGTCGTGTGTCGGTAGAATAACAGCGGCATAATAGCAGCGTACCACTCCGAGAATCTGTATGCCAGTCTGGGGATCGGTATATACCAGTCTAGGGATCTTTATGCCAGTCTGGGGATCGGTATATACCAGTCTAGGGATCTTTATGCCAGTCTGGGGATTGGTATATGCCGCTGAGCAGCAATCGACATACCTTCAGCCACTTTTCGATCTTGGCGTCACTCGGCACAGGCCTGGTGGCGTTGAATTTTTTAGTCTTTTTACCACAAATCATGTACACATGTATTTACTCACATTAACCTGAAGCATGCTCTTGTCAGGTCATCTTATTTATCTTAGAGGTGTGGCTGTATGCATGGCATTCGGTCAATCCACCACTGTGTTCAAGGTAATATCTCCACAACTATTAGATGGGTGCCTAGAAGGTGACATTTGTGGTTTTGAGTGAAATGTAACAGCAACTGTTGGATGGATTGCCATAAAATCTTTTACGCACTCGCACAGTTACAGTCAGCATATATTGAAAATACCTGCAAAACTAATAAATTTACTGAAGCTGTACTTTGTATTTACTTTACTACTTTAGCAAAGGTTACTGTCCTAACACCCAAAACGAAATACCGTACAAAATTATACTTGCTTAGCATTAGCATATTAGAATTGCCATTGTGAGCATGTTAGTATGCTGATCACTTTGCCTAATTACAGTACAAAGCCACTAGCATGGTTGTACACACTTAGGGCACCATTTCAGTCCCTTCAGGATGTTGTGATGTTGGGATTTGCAACAAGTAATGCAAATTCAGCCTCTCCCTGTGCATTTTGCACAACCATGCACTTTTGTCTAATCACTGATCTCATCTCCCATCACAACATCTCATTTCATTGTAGAGCTGTATTCTCCCCCTGGGTTTATTATTAGAGTACTGCTGGCGGACTGGAGCTCTGTGCCTGACACACACACACACACACACACACACACACACACACAGTGACAGGGCTAACTGTTAGCATCACATGGCTAAGGCTACCCAATGGTTACTAACAGGTTTAACAACAGAGTCAAGACGTTTGGGTGTCAGTATGAGCTTAATGACTCAGTGTGTATTTAGTCTCACAATTAATCATAGGTGTGCATGTTTTAAACCTGCTTACCTAGGCGCGTCTTACAATCTGAATAATGTACTCTATAAATAGCAGGAAAATACTGCACCATTCTGACTTTGGACCAGGTTTTTGTTGGTCAATGGTGCATCGCTTTTTGCTGCCTCAAAACTACAAAACACCAACAATGTGCCAGACCGCTCTTCTTTTCAGACTTACACGCTCATGGATGTACAGATGGAAACAAGTACATTTGTTATTTACACAACTTCTGCATTGGCCATGAAAATGACAACTGCATCGGGCCCTTAAGGCTGATTTATACTTTTGTGTCAGCTCTATGCAGAGCCTTCTCCATAGCCTACATACATGGCCTATGCATATGGCTTACGCCATTGTGAGCATTTATACATGTGCAGTGGTGAGTCTATATCGATCTGCATTTACACCTCCAAAACACTGGTCGGCAGTGGGGTTTCTGTGAAGTGCTGTTAAGTTTAGTTGATTCAAAACATACATTAAACACACATTAAATGTGACTTAATAGCAACAATTCCAAACACAAATACACAAATTGGCTTCATTATAATTTGCAAGAGTCACAGACAAAGCACTTGTCTTTATCCGGACACATTATCCCCAAAAACATAAAATGCTAATGTAATTAGCACAAGCATATGACGTTTTACATTGTGTAAATTAGTCAGACGTTTCCTCTGGTCATATAAAGCCAGGGACAACAAAAACACTTAACAAAGGTAATGTTAAAAAATCCAGCTCTATTACAACTTACAAGGTTCACCGACAAAACAGCTGCTTTATACTAAACACGTTTTCCAAACAAATACAACATGCTAACGTTATTAGCACAAACAAAACAAACAAAATTAGCCTAGTGACAAGCAGAGATTACCTCCACTCTTATGAAGCCAGGATAAATCACACACAGGACTTAAAATGCTATTTTGTGGGGTCTTTATTGTCTTCACAATTTATTGTTTCTCATCTGTGAAATAATGGTAAATAAAACCTTTCTCTGCGTTGCCACAACATGTAGTTACATTTCGCGGGAGGTGCATGGCCGTTGACAGCTTAGATTACGGCGTAGGTATGCCGTCGATTTGATGCAGGAGTATTAATCCCACTTTAGTCTTTTGTTATCCATTACAGTTACATTACAAGTCATGTTGTGATTGGTTTCAGGAGTTTTTGTTGCATTACCACACAGGTCTAGTCTTTACTGGATGATCTTAGGTTTCATACTGTTTATATTTATGGTATCCTTTCAAGTTTCATTTGGCAACCGACCAATAGGGGCCAGAAAGACAAAACAAAGTCACAGAAACACAGATCTTACTGAGTGGCTATGGCTAAGGTGTTGTGAAACAGCTTCTTATACTCACACCAATATCAGACATAGTTGTTTCCTAGACATCTGAGTTTTTATATTTGTTTGTTTAATTTTTTTTATTTCCAAGTGTCATACACCAAAGGTGCCCAGCCCGCATGGGCTTACAAGACACTTAAATCGACATGAAGGAGCCAAACAACATAACCAAAAGGAAAGCACAGGAAATGATGCTTTCATATATGCATCCAACCACCTACACACATATACATATATATACACACATACATACATATATATACCCATGGACACTTCTCACCTACATACATAGTGATGTTAGGTGGTAATAGTGTTTCACACATATAGTGTACTCCTACGCTGCTCGTATGCATTTTGGATGAACTTAGCTAATAGGAATACCTTTTCTGAAAATAAATAGTGGAGTCTGCCTTCATCAGACATTGAAAACAAATCCGGTCCATCTTCAGATAAAATTTTACAGAAAAGCCTTTGCCTATGGTCGTGATACAAAGGACAGTAAAACAAAAAATGAAATTCATTTTCAATTTCTCCCAGATCACACAAACAACACTTTCGGTCTTCCTCAGGGATCGAATGGAAACGCCCTGTTTCTAGAGCCAGAGGCAGAATACCACACCTCAGCTGGGCACAAACTGACCTCTGAGCTCTGGATAGGTTGAGGGTGACATAGTGCTCTGGGCCATAATTACCTTTGATCAGACGATATGTTCTCAATTTTGGTTTACACTGAACTTCTTCTGACCATTTTTGTTTATAATTTTCAAATAATACTCTTTTAATTTGACTGACAGAACAAGATAATTTATTTCTATATACATATTGAAGACCAGCCATACCAAATAATTTTTCAAGCTGCTTGGCCCAAGAATAATTGTTTAAGAGATCCCATAAAAAAATTTGTTTAGTAAGTCTATTATCAGGCATATTGATCAACCTGTTCCACAATCGCACCATGTCACCCCCATGCCTTACCTCACATGGCTCCCAACCCATGTCACTGCATAATGCAAGTATTGGGGCCAATTTATGCACACCCAGAAAACAACGCATGGCTCTGTTCTGTACCGCTTCACACTTTAGACGTTTTCCATAACCCCAAACTCCTGCACCATAATCTAAAATTGGACAAACACAAGATTTAAACAGCTGAGTGTAGGTTTTATAGCCAAGATCCCTGCAAAACTTAACCTTATTAAGGACGGCTCCCAGGGCCCTACCCGCAGAGTCCGACAGAACGTTTATCCCCTCTTCAAGTGTGAGATGATCATCTAACGTAAACCCCAGATATTTATACAACCTAGTGTAGGATAAAGGTGCTGACCCACAAGAAAAAGTGAAATTGGACTGCACCTGACCCTTCTTCCTGAAATGCACAACCTGTGTTTTATCTTCGTTTATCCTCAACCTCCGTCTCCCACACCAGTTGTACACAACATCTAATAACATTTGGAGCATATTTTCAGACTCTGCGAGGAGGACTAAATCATTAGCGCACAGAAGAGAGCCAACCGTAAGGTCACCCAATCTGACCCCTATGGCTGTGTGCTTGATTTCTAATACAAGATCATTTATATAAATGGCAAACAAGGTGGGAGAGAGTACATCCCCCTGTTTGACACCAGAAGGAGTTGGGAACCAGCCCGTTCTATACTGATTAACCTGCACACAAGCCACTGGGGTCCGATAAAGACCTTTTAGTGCCTTGTAAAATTTACCACCTATTCCAATATTTAATAATTTAAAGCTAAGAAGACCGTGGTGAATACAATCAAAAGCTTTGCGAAAATCAATAAAACAACAAAAAACAGATCCCCCTTCTTGTATTCTGGCATGAACTATAGTAAATAAAGAATATATGTGGTCAATACATGCTCTTTTCTTACGGAAGCCATTTTGTTCATCAGCTAATAAACCAAACATTTCCAAAAATAGCATCAGTTGCTCATTTAAAATACCGGAATAGATTTTATACACACAGCTTAAAAGGCTTACCCCCCTATAGTTCATGGGGATTCTGGGATCATTGTTTTTAGACATAGGGATTGGTTTTATAATAGATTTCTGCCAAACCAAGGGAAGAAAACCATAGTCAAAACAAATGGAGAAAAGATTAAATAAAATGTAAAATAAACAAGGTAATTTCAAAATTTCATTCGATAAGTTATCAACACCCGTGGCTTTCCTCACTTTGAGTCTACTAATCGCACTCTTGACTTCCTCTTCTGTAATGCTCGCATTTAAATGTTGATTTTCAATATAGGACTCCTGTTGCATATGAGTTTTCATCATATTTTTCTGAATAATTTTCCCTGCAAGAAAACAATTATCCCACTCTACTGGGCAATCACCTCCCGAAAATAAGGAACCAAAATCAGTTTCCCATTTTTTCAAAACAAAATCAATAAGTAAAACTGAGGATCCATCTTCCAACAGAACCTCCATTGGAATTTTTTGAATTTTTTGGGGGCCCAGATTATTTATTAAGCTCCAAAACACCTGAGGGTTACTTGTTTGCATATGCTCTATTTTTAATGCTTGACCCATCTCATAATTTCTTTTGCAGGCCTGCAATTTTTTATCAAAAGTTTGTTGTCTAATTTTAAATTCATTTTTTAACTGCTGTTTTTCCCTCATATTCAAACTATCACATCTTAGAAAACTTTTTTCCGCCACCCTCATCTCCTTCCACAGTATTTTCAATTGTTCGTTCCAATAAGGTTTGGGTTTCCTTACACATCCACCATTCCTCCCAGGAATTGACCTACTACAAACAGGCACATTACACACATACTCACAAAATTCATCATACCATTCATCAATTTCTTTTTGGTAATGTACTTGAGACAGTTTGCCTATAAACTGGGTAAAAACCGTTTTACACCTACTGGAGGAGAAGAGATGAGGGGAGGCATTTCTAATACTCTTTGGAGGATATTGTCTATTTTGGTCACTGGCTAAACCTGTATCAGTAACAAACCCCCCACCTGCATCAAATGTCAGAGTCAACAAAGAGTGATCAGGTGCTCTACACCTATCACCTAGCAGGTTAAGACACCTAGTGTTCCCCCTTTCGATTAGCTCATTTGGACTATAGATATTTAGCTCAATGCAGGTGTTTAAACAATGATGTGGAGTTATCAAATAATCAACCACAGCTCTCCCTTTTACTGATATTGAGGTATAATTGTTTTTACCAGGTATCCGTCCATTTAATACACAACATTTGGAGTCCCTTAAAAATTCCACCAACATTTCCCCATGTTTATTTATTACGTTATCTAAAATAACTCTGGTTGGAATATCTATATCTATCTCATTAATACAGTCCTCCAGATGCCCTATTCGAGAATTCAAATCACCACACACATAAACAGCATCGGCTTCAGACAAATTATATACCTGAATCAGTAACTGATTATATAAACCATACGGATCAGCCCATACTGAACCTTCAGGGGGGTGATAGCATGAAAAAATTATAAAACAGTACTCTGTCATTAAGTGCGTAAATTTTAAACCGATTAACCCATCGATAGATTTATCAATTACACTTACACTGTATGAACTAAAGATTTTATTTTTAACCAAAATACCCACACCCCCCGAACCTCTGGGTGCCTTGATATGAGTTTTCCTGTTATGGCCATACCAGGTATATCCATCAATGTCAATATTATGTGATCCACTTAGGTGAGACTCATTAAGAGAAATAAAGTCCGGATCAAAACTCAATAATAACACGAGCCTAAGCTCATAGTTCAGGACCGTCCATCCATTTAAATTCCAGTGTACAAGAGTAAATTGCTCGGGACTTACAGGCTAGGCAGATGAACTTCAGTTGTCCGCACGCCGCCTCTGCACCCCCCCATCTCGGCTGTCTTCCACACCGGGGGTAGAGCGCCTCTTCACTCTCCCATTCCCCGCGACATAAAACTTAGAGAAATCTAAGCGCAATAGTCAGCAATCTTTTAGCTCTGTTTTGGTCTACCAACTAATGGGGGAAAAAAAATAAAAGTAACTGTGTCATAAACTGCCAGATGCTTCTATTACCATATATTTGCTTCAGCTTTCTGTCGGTTCTGGGCAGGGAGCATGGCATCAGGTTAAAAGAGCTTCTTCTCTGGAAAAGACTGTCAAGAAAAATGGACCCCAACCTTTTCGACCCCTTAAAGTAGCACTGTCGAACTGCAGAGTTTGGTGATGATTCTCAACTGTCTCAACAAACATCTCATATAATGTTAATATCTAAAAGGCAAAGCGGATTCATTATTGCCACCATTTTTATATTTATACAGTAATACATCATGTTATGCCTTACTCATATTTCCAAGATGCTGTTACTATTTGAGGAAGTTTATTATTAAGCTTAATTATTTTCCAACAATGTAGCATCAGTGAGTATTTCTTATTCAGTGGCTGTCAGTACCCTAGCAATACCATGTTTACATAAAGTCTTCTGTAAGTCTACTTTGCTTTGTATTACCTTTCACACTGTTTTTCTGTTCATATACTCATTTACAAAGGTCCCTGTTTAACAAAGGCCCAAAGAACACTAAAAGACTGTACCCACCCCAGCCACAGCCTGGTCACCCTGCTGCTGTCAGGCAAGTGATGCAGAGGTATCCACAGTCGCACCACCAGACTACAGAGCAGCATCTTTCCTCAGGGAGTGAGGCTCCTTAACTCAACCTCGGTACTCCACCATGAATTTGTGGCATGAACTTTCTCTTATGCGGATTTTGCACATTACCACATCAGTACATTTTGCACTAACCATGAGCAGGTGTTTTATGTTTTATTTCTTCTAAAGTGCTAATTTTATAGCCTATAGTTTGTTCCTTTGTATTGTCTATTTTATTGTTTACATTCTATTCTAATTCTAATTCTAATCCCCCTAAAATATACTGTAGTTACTGCCTTGACCCAATCCCTAAAATCACTCAGAGTTGGGCTCCTTTGAAAATCTCTGAACTATGATTAACTAACAATACTTGTTAGCGTAAATTTGTGATGGCCATCAGCTCCAGTGTCTTCCCTCATTCACTTTTCAGTGTGTAACCAAGATAGAACTCAAAAAGATACACAAGCACATTGTTTTGCTACTCTTCCAGATAAGATTTGGGATGATACCTCCTATCATATCACAGCCAGTACCACTCTTTGTCACTTCAAACACACATAAACAGTTACAGATTGAAGGACTAAGCTGTAATCACTAACTGTCATCATTTTCACCACTCAACACCCACATGCTTCATCATAGCCACCATGTCTCTGTTTGCTGTTTACGGGTTTCCTTGTTTCTGTATTGGTAATGGCTGATCTCATTTTGTATTATTTTGTCTGAGTCACTTGTTTTGTTATCCATCTGTCAACTGCTTTGATGTCTGAAGAAAAGGAGCGAGGTGGTTAAAGAAAAAGGCTTTTAACTAAGCTGGCCCTGATTATTTGTACTTTTCCTTTTCTGCATAAACAAACTGAAACTTAAGTGAAATAAATGACAATACTTCTAGAAAACATAGTGGAACATGCTTTCTCTTTTTCATTCTTGGGAACTCAGGGAAGCACATTGTTCACGCAGTCAGATTTAACATAGATATGAAGTTTTTCAGCGATCTTAATCTCTCACCTGAAGGTAAGGATATACATTCAGATGAGGAAACCTCATAGAGTATAGACTCATTGAGTATTTTTGGTTCTGAGTAAATTGTCATGACAGCTATAGGATAGACTGTCAAAACTGGGTTCAGACAATCATGTCCCCACAGGATGACTTTTAGGTACTTTCATGTTCCTCTCACTTATCATCCTGTGTCATCAAAGTGTGATTTGTCCAATAGTTTGGTTTATTATCAAATTCCTGCAAAATTAATGGCATTTCCATCGGCCCCAGCTGTGCTTTGTGTTTACTGCTAATTAGTAATAGTGTAAATTTTGTTGACAAATACTATGACAGATTTTCTTTTATCAATTACATATTAACAACAGTGTGATGAAAGAAAAATTAAATAGCCTAGACCTTTTAAAATAAACACATAGTCCTGGAAAGGCAGACAAAGGATCAAAGTGAGAAATTATAGGACATGGATAAATATTTTGAACTGCAGTCCTATCATATGAAACACAAAAGACAAATGCTTGGTTTAGCACAACAAGTAGATTGGTGTGCGAGTGAAGATGAAACAATGAAGCTGAAAGGAATGCCTGCAGGTTCCCATTCAGCAACAACAGCAATGGAGAGAGCACTGAAAATGAGGATGATGTGTCAGCATTACTCTCCCATTGTAACTTTGCCCCTGTGTTGTAAGTGTGTCAGTGGAAACATGGTTGTTGTTATGGTTGAATACATGAAAACAATAAATACTTAAACTCAATTAACTATTAGTAACACCTATTATTACTTTGTTACTGCTAATAGTAATATATTATTGTAACAAGTTACTTTTGGAGTCAGAAGACCTTAGGGATAATGCATTACAAAAGTAACCCCTAACCCAACTGGTCATAGGGTTCCCACACATTTTCATGGACAAACTTTCAAAACTTTTTCATGAATTTAAGCATTCATAATAAATATTCCATGACCATTTAGAACCTTTGACATAAATAGAACTGTATAGTATACTTTAATCCAAATGTAAATTATAATATTCTAGGTGATCTGTGGACATGGAGCATGGGAGCTCCCAGAAAAACCCAGTCTCACTCCGAAGTTGTCGAAAACTGGCACTTGTTCCGTGAGCTCTGGCGTCAGACAACGACAGGGGGAAATGTGGTAGGACAAAGACGAAAGTTATTTTTTTGTTCTTTTTTCCTAAAACCTATCACGTGCATGTGTTGGCAAAATGTAACCACATTGTTGTTGAAGGAAAAATTGTTAATGTATGGTGTATTTCTACACAACAGGCAGAAATACACCATACAGTTGACGACTATGACCTGTTTCTTTTTACCCAGTCAGTCCTGTATAAGAGTAAAAAGCATTCAGTTTCATATAACTAAACACCTCCAATATGTCCCTCTGAGCTGTCCCAGTCCTGTAGCAGTTCTTGTGTGATGTGCTCCAGCATTAAGCCCTCCACTGGAGGATGACACTCATTTCACCTGTTAAGGTAATCAGTCAGCTTTAGGTAATCTCAGATCTTCTGGAAAGCTGTCAGCAGTGCATTCTGGGAGCTGAGCAGACACACAAGCAGTGGAGTGTTTGCCTGTGTTTGGCGGTGTAGGGAAGGGTGGCATTTTGATTTGATTGGGGATTAAAGGTCATGAAGAAGTATTTAAACGCTCCTGCTCAACTTTTGGGCTAATCATTCCTCCGCAGCTGTGAGTTGGAGGAGTCGGCAGCGCTCTCAGATCACCGTTGTCACACTGTGTTGTCTCCCACTTTGCAGTGACAGAGCCTTACCCACCCAGCCAGTAATCCCCTGCAGCAAAGTTTGGAGTAAGCTGACGGCATGGAAAAAGATAAATAAGGATTTTCATTTTTCACCCTGTAATGAAAAATTGCATAGCACTTCCTCTCCTCGCTACATTTATCTCCAATACAGTTTCAGATATTCCCGTGCTGTAATTTACCACAATGCATAAAAACTTTCCACCTTGGGTTTAACAGTCCAAACAACTGAAACTTATTTAAAATAATTATTTTGTACTTCTAGACTAAGCATACAGACATTAAACATCTAAGCTTCCCAGCTATTCCACCGGTGCCAGGCTGAGTAAGTATCACGTCTATACGCACAAGAAACTTCTCCCACTTAGAGAAGAGAGATTGAGGACGTCAGTGACAAATGTCTTGCATTAACTTTGTTGTTTATTTTTCCCCCGGAAGATGTGAAATAACCCTATTAAATCAAGTAGTCACTTGGCCATTAATCTCAATGCAGCTGACTAGTCCCTCAAAGCTAATGGGGTTTAGAATTTGCATGAGGCGAGTTTACCCACAAAGCTTCGCCTAAGAGGATTGCTGTTCAGACAGAGAGCTTATTGTCACACTTGTTCATAGACATGGATTAACGATACTAGGCCCAAAGAACTCCACTAACTGTGGCAGCAACTCACAAGTTCCCCTTCACTGGCTCAGATCTGTGTTTCAGAGGGACAGAGATTCAGACAGTCTGCATCATGCATGGCAAAATATCTCATTTTTGTTTAATTTATACAAATAACTTGTCCAGTGCCAGTTTGTTAAGCATCCATCAAAATCACAAGCACAACATGCTTGTTTACAAGCCAACTCTGATCACTGTTTTTACATCGCCGTTTAAAATGATTCACCAACACTTACCTTTCTATTTCCCAAATATCAGTTTCTCTTTCAATATTTATTTATTTTTTGTCATATCATCGCAGCGTGGCAGCACTCCTGAATTCCTGCACTCTGTTGTCAACTTAGCTTTTTACATCATTTGAATAAGCCTCTTTCAGTGCGAGCGTGTGTGCTGTGTTTCATAGTAACTAAAGCAGCTTTGGAGTCTAAATATAACATGTATCCACTGCATTAATTCTTTAATATTTATCAGCAGGAAAAAGGTGCTCGAAAAGTGGCTCATATCCGTGTTTAAAATTCAGTAGGAAAACAGCAAGAAAAAAAAAATACACAAGTTCTGCTCAAGTTCTGTCACAGTTTGATCCACACACACACACACACACACACACACACACACACACACACACGCTCACTCACTCAGACTGCACCTTTAGGACACCACAAATCCCCCAATATCCTTTGGAAAAAAACTCTCTATCTTGTCTACCACTGCCCACATTGTATTACCGATCCACAGTGTGAATTATAATAGCAATCTGAGCACTGACTCTCACTTGTATGATAGCTGCTCAACAGTGACAACAGGCTGTTATGATACAACATCAGAATTGAACAGTTTATTCCCTTGAGCAAAGTGGCGTGTCAGGGATGTGTAGCACATCACAGTCACAGTGTAATCCACCTCTACAGCATTGTGAAGCAAAATGAGAATGGAATGCAAACAGAGTTTTGAAGGCACTAAATCTCTCTCTCTCTCTCTCTCTCTCTCTCTCTCTCCCTCCCTCCCTCCCTCTCCCTCTCCCTCTCTCTCTCTCTCTCTCTCTCTCTCTCTATCTATCTATCTATCTATCTACTCCCAACAGACTCACAGGGGGACTGGGGCTAATACAAAGACGGGCTTGTGAGGTGATGGCACTTAAAGTCAGCTGAGTTAAGACTGAAGATTTTTTGTCACACTCTGCTGTAGCTGAACAAGATCTATATAGATGGAGAGCATCTAAAGTAGACACCTGAAATCTCTGCCCAGAACTCCAACGGAGGAACCCAGATTGTCTGTCACTACAAGTCTTAGCTAGGTATATTATTGCGTACTGTACCATCTATCGAAGTAGAATTACCCCCTTATGGCTGTATTTCTCAACCAACCAGTCAAGTTACAGTTTACATCCATGTCTGTCCAGACTCACATGTAGCCATGACAGTAGACAATGCTTCAAATATGGATGGATGGCTACGGCCACATAAGCATAAAAAAGTATCACCCAATTTCTTTAGCTTTAGTTTTTACCTGTATTTCTACTGGTTTTAACACAATGCAAATGTTGATAAATATACAGATATAGGAGATAGATAGAGGTAGATAGAGGGTGTAGGGATATATAAGGCATATTGAATATTCTGAACCTCAGTACCACAAATAAAGGCCAATTTGGGATTTTTTTAGCCACCTACTTCAGTCAAGAAGTGCAAGTAGTAGTAATCTTACTATATCTTACTATATTATGACGAAAACTCTGAGCCCCTAAAGTCCCCAAAAAAGAAAAAAAAACTATCTCGTGCGCACGAGATAAGCTAAATTGAGAGCACGAGATACTAAAATGTGCACTCTACATACAATTATTTCCCTCAGCTCAGACAGGTCACTGTTTAAATTGGGCTCTGGCCCATAATTACAGTTAATTGGACGGGCCGGCCAGTCCCGGACATAACATGCACAGGCTCGGGCCGAGTTGGGCTGGATTTTTTGGGCCCAATCTAAGCTCTGTTAGACGCTCTCATGGAAAGGGGGTCAGTTCCGGGGAACCCACATCCACTCGTTTCCCCTGAGTCGCCTCAAGAACTGCCTGCTCTCGCCCTGCAGCTACGCGGAGTCCCTCCTGATCAAAACGCCGCTCTACCTCTGAGCGCAGCAGGTCCAGGGCCTCTGTATGTAGTTAGGCAGGCTGCATGTCACATCAAAAGCATAGATCTATGCATTAATGATATGAAAGAGATAAATGTAAGTCAGTCATTTTTCAATAAGCTGGCTGTTATAATTAAGAGTATTAAACCACAATTCTTGTTATTTGAATGGCGCAACACGGAGGCATGCTTATGTAATAAAACAGATGTTTATTTTAGGATCCTCTATTCCAAAACCCCCCCAACTCTGAAATTGATTTTCAAGTCCATATCGAGTTTCCTGCATCAAACACTGCCGCCCACTCTCCGTCACTCGCACAATTCCGAAATTCGTTGTACTACAAAAGCTTGAAATGAACGTCCAACTCATTGTTTTTTAGTGAAAATATGTCACTGTCTTCATTTATTAGGCTATGTATAATTTCGCTAGCAGCAAACACATTTAAAGGAGACGCTTGTCAAGTCTTTGTACTGAAGCATAATGAGTGTTATATGTCATTAAGATGAAGTATTTGCTTGTTTTGTGGTTAATTATGCACATGATCCATTTGACCCCATCATGCGGTCCGTTCGTCCCTGCAGACAGGGTTATATTGTTCCTTAAATGGCTTGATTTAGTTATCAAAGTTTCATTTTCTTAACAAAACATTCTAGTTCTCTCTAACTTCAAATCAAATCCTTAATCATTGATAAGTGTGCATGCTTCCCCCGCCCCTCCCAACAAAAATTCCAATTATTTCCGTGGGAAATAATTGTATGTTGAGCGCACGTTTTAGTATCTTGTGCGCTAAATTTAGCTATCTTGTGTGCACGAGATACTATCTCGTGCGCTCGAGTTAGTATCTCGTGCACTCGTGGGTTTTTTTTTTTCTTTTTTGGGGACTTTAGGGGCTCCGTAGTCTGTGGGTGTGTATGTTCCACATTTTTCTCCTCACTCACTTGGTCAATCCATGTAAAATTTGGCACAGTTTTAGAGGGTCATGGGAGGATGGGAATGAAGCAATATTACATCAATTGGCCAAAGGGGGGCGCTATAGCAACTGATAGAAATTGCAAACTTTGAATGGGCATATCTCATGCCCCGTATGTTGTAGAGACATGAAACTTTGCACAGAGATGCCTCTCCTCATGAGGAACAAATCTGCCTCAAGAACCCATAACTTCTGGTTATATAGATTTTCTGCCATTTTGAATTTTTTGAAAAACACTTAAAATCGATCTCTTCCTAGGAAGTTTGACTGATCTGCATGAAACTCAGTGAACATAATCTAGGGACCAATATCTAAAGTTCCCTCTTGGCAAAAGTTGGAAAACTTACTAAAACTGAGCTTCTATAAGGCAATGAATATTGCGGAGGGTGTGGCTCATCACATAAAGGTGTATAACATCTCAAGGGTTTCACTGATCACCACACAACTTTGTAGGCATATGACCACACATAATCTGAGGGGACCCCTCCATTATTGACCCGATCAAACAAAATGGGGGCGCTAGAGAGCTAATTTCTTATCTAGGCCTAACCGCCATATTGATTTTTACTAAACTTGGTAGATACGTAGAACAGGACGCCTCAAGGTGACTGGAGAAATTTAACTCTAATTGGCAACTGGGTGGCGCTATAACAACAGAAAAATGCTTAAAAATGGCTAAAATGCAACTGATATTGTGTGTGTTTTTTTTTCTTCTAATTTTTGGTATGACTAAGTCATGGTATGGTATGCTGTTGTTGGGATTCACAGGACCACAGATGATTTAAAGGCTTTTTCCTCTGCATGCTCTTTGTCTTCAAACAAAGAGGGCTATGCGACACCCATCTCCACAGGAGATCTCACCTCACACCTCAGTGAGACTCAAGTCCCAAAACCTGATTGGACAAGACCTTTTACAGTGACATGTGACTCTGTGATGTCACAGGCCTGCAAAGATCTGTGCTCCCTTCCACAGATTCCTCTCTCTTTTTGCTCCAGCTGCTGTAGCAGCTGCACCCCTCTTTCCGGCTGGGCCTGGGACAGCAAAGGCCCAAACCCCTGCTCCATAGCCCAAACCACTAAAGGGAGGGCAACTGATCACAGACTCTGTTGCAAACACAAGGCCATTGCAACTAGCTTTCCAGCAACAAGGAACTAAGTGAGTTAGCACCCAGCGTCTAACTCTGCAAGGACCCCGAGCGACCAGCTTCCTCGGATCAGAACCTTTGGAACAAAGGACACAACAAAGACTGCAGCTGAAACCATCTTCCCAGCCTTCTTCTGCCGCCTAACAAAGCAGTACACCACCAAGTGACTCTTTCTCCCATCCACTCAAGGATCGGTAATGTAACAACTGGGCATAGCTTATCACAGCTTTACAGGCTAAGCAAGACTGTTTAATTTGTTGTATGTGATTTGATGCTGTTCATTGAGTTATTGTTGTGATTGTTGGCAGTTAGGTCATTGATTAGTTGGCTTCGCCAAAGCTAAGTGTTTAGTTTGCTAATACTGTTCACAAACAGATTCTTGCACCCAACTAAACAATCTCTGCACTAATCCAGACCGTTTGCAACATACGCCACATTGACATAGACTCATTAACAAACAGGCTTTCAACAGAGCTACACCCAAACAGGCATCTCAAAGTTCCCGCTTCTTTTCCTTTGTCTTTGTCCTGACCACACAGT
Organism: Epinephelus lanceolatus; assembly: GCF_041903045.1. Lineage (NCBI taxonomy): Eukaryota > Metazoa > Chordata > Actinopteri > Perciformes > Serranidae > Epinephelus > Epinephelus lanceolatus. The sequence goes on from NC_135743.1 coordinate 38,646,053, forward strand.
CAAACACCTCCCCCTGAAGCTAGCCTTGATTCGGCCATTTTGGTAGTTCTCTGTTGTCAGCCATTTTGTTTTGTAGGCCAAACGGCTACTTGATCACCACACCCGCCTTTGTCTTTCTTTCTCTTCTTTCTCTCTCTCTCTCACACACACACACACACACACACATATATACACACACCAAGCTTGTATATAGTTTGTTAGAATTTGTGTGTTTTGGTTTGCTTCGCTAATTTGTGAATAAATATAATTCTCTGGAATCGTACCTGCTGTCTGTTTAATGTTGCACAAGAGTGAATGAATAGTCAACCTCTGCTGCGTCAAGAACTCTGAAATCCTTCAGGCGTTACTCTTAATTTTGGTTGTTGTCATTAATTTAATTATTAATCAAACTCCAAATTAATATTTTAGCCTATTTTATGAGACTGATATCTTTAACTGGCTATCATTTTTCCCTTTACCGGAATGGTGCCCCACAAGGTGATTTAATGTTAATAAAGTCACATTATTTAACATAATTATTAATTATTAATAATAATTATTAATTATTTCCGATAGCCAATTAAATCCCAACATATTTGGTGCCTCCGTGTGAAGCCTAATGTGTTGACCCCAACATTTATGGTGCCGCCGTGTGAGGTAAATATATGTTGACCCCAACACTGTACATAATCACGGAAACTGTCAGTGTGTCATTCTGTCAGTCAGTCAGTCAGTCATTCTACAAGTGTGCCCCACTTTTAAGTCAATACAACATATAAACACTTTAACTATCTGCCTTTCAACGTGCTACCTTAACTACCAATGTACAGTTTTAGCCCACTAACTATCCCACTATTGGCAATGGTACTACTGTACTTTCAATAAAGCAATCGTACTATCAAATTCACAAAAACTCTGTCTGAATACATTGCTCTTCTTAATAGGGCCAGTTGACTATTTAATCTGCAATTTCCTATGACCTGTATCCCAAACACACACCATGTGAAACTGTATATGGGCAACTGTGCACTCACTGGGTTTGGACTAGTGGATTAGTATTAATATAATACAGCAAAAAGCAACACTGTTTCCACCTAGAGTTGCTGGCAGAAAATTGCTATATGTGTAATATCATAAGTGAATATATTTGTTTTACCACTCCAGATCTGACACTGTCCCATAATGAAGGATACGTGGAAATAACTTTAGTTTTTACCAAATCAAAGGAAAATTATTTTTATTCATTGAATATTATTTTTGATAAATACCAATAGACTAATCAAATTTCACATCCTTTGATTAGCTGTAATGCCAGCAGCATAAAATGGGTTTTGTGAAATCAGGACCAAGCTTTGAAAACATAATCCAAAGTTGAATGTTGTTGCCTTCATCATTATTTTTGTGTGGATGGTATGCTGTGTAAACTTTACAGAGTTAATATCACCTGTGAAAGGACTTTCTATTAACCAAATCACCCTTGTGTTTCTCTAAGCTCCAGTGATAGGTGTGTAGGTGCAATCTCCTGCACCTATGACGCTGGGGAATCCTATGAAGGAACATTTCATATGCAAAAATATTAATGTATGCTACCTGCAATTTTATAGAGGGCTTTTTTTAGAGCCAGGGTGGGCAAATGGTCAGAAACCACTACAAACAGTAGTTTGAGAGCAAGAACAACCTTACAAAAAGTCCAATGTACAGTATTCCTGCGAATGTTCTATTCAGTCCTGAAATACTCTCTCTCTGAATTCGCACCTCGTTCCACAAGATTTTACAATTGTGACAGTGCTTCTAAAGGAGTGGATTATTGAAAGATGCTTTTTATAGCATCGATCTATATTTCGATCTGAAACTGTGAACATACGACATCCATCTCATCCAAGGTTGCCAAATACCAATGCTTTCTCATGCCCATCTGCCTTTGATACCAACAACGGGGCCACCTTTTGGCATCTCTGGGAGACGCACCCTTTAGTGTCTGTCTGTCTGTCTGTGAAGCACAGCTGGGTGAAAACGTAGTTTAAGTTGTCAGACAGTAGCCGTTACGTTTAGGAAACAAAACTGTTTGGTTAGGTTTAAGACAACAAATTAGTAAAATAAGTGTATAATGTAACCCGGGTTAATTTCCATCACTCTAATTCCCCACTGTCCTTAAACGCCACACACACTGACGCTAGTGTTGTATATTTTGTGACGCTACAATTTCCTTCTGTCCTAAACGCACCTCGTACACAGACGCTACCTGCCAGCCACCTGCTGCACACACACAGAAAACTTCTTGTCTCTCTGTAGTTAATGCAGCGCATGCAGCACGGACAGGTCTGTAGTCAAAGAATTATGACATTGCATGGTTGAAAATTATAATTATAAGCTGATAAATTGATATTTTTCTCGTCAGAGAGGAAGTGTTAAGCAGCAGAATTAGCTGTGGAAAGAGAACTTCATGAGAAACTCCGATGGGCGTTTCCGTCAAATTATCCTGGTGAGTTAGCTGGTTAGCGTCAAGCTGGTTAATATCTTGTCCAAAATGATTAAGTTGTGTGCTATTTTGCATTGTGATGAATAATGAAGGAAAACAGTCAGGATATGACGTGTGACATTAAGAAAATATGGCGGTGTTTTTGCCGCTCTCTGCTGTCGGCTAAACTGCGGCCTATAAGCTAAGCTAAGTGCAACATGTTAAAAATTTGTGCATGTTGATTAACCCTATGGGCCCGAACGATGCATTGTGCGTCCAAATTCACACCTGTTCTTCTCTATTGATTTTCTCCGCGACCATGCGTCATAGCGAGAAGCCACGCATATCACGTGAAACAGCGGAATTGTAGCTTTGTCGGTAATCCAATGTTTTCATAGTGAAAAAAAATGATAAAGTTACACTAAAATGATGAATAACAGAGCTTTCATACAGCTCTGCACACACATTACTGTTGGATGGATTACTCGCGAATGCAGGCTCACACAGAAATGCCACGCATATCACATGAAAGCTATAAATACAGATTTATTGTCTACAAAATAAAAACCTGACGAATTTCTTCAAAATCCATTATACAGATCTTGTTATCAGTCACTTCATATAATGAGGAATATTGTATCTTACCACGTCTTAGGCTTGCGTGTGTTTCTCCATGTCTATCCACATTTGTAGTCCGGCTTTCAAGATGCAAATATCTCCATATTGTCCAGCTGACACTCCATCAAACTTTGTATGACAAGACCAGCCACTTCACCTCTGTGCACCATGCTGACAGGGCCGTAGTCACCATATACATTGAGGGGGACATGTGTGTCCCCCAATGCCCAAAATGCCCAAAATGCCCCCCCAATATATAACTGAAACTGAACAACAACAACAAACTTTGTTTACTGCAAACAAAGTGGCAAATATTATCTTGGAGGACATCATTGCACTTGGTTGACTATTTTTCTATAATCTTAGATGTAAATATTGCATGTTTCTTTCAGATAAAACACATTTTTGACTTGTGAATGAGTCAATGGATTTTCTTGCAATAATGAAAAAATACTGGCAATCATTTTCCGCCTGGCACAAACCACGTTTTGGACAGCTGTGAAGTGACAGAATGTCCCAGCATCATGGTTCTTATATTGCCAGATTCCAGAGAGTCTCCCCTCTTCATATATGGCAGAATATGTCATTTTCAAACTTGCTATGGTGAGATACATGTAAAAATCTAAGAATTTAGTCACACAGATTTGTTTTTTTTCATTGATATAAAAATTAATATAAAATACAGGCACATAGGAGGACATGAAAGGATGGCAAATCTGGATAGCCCTGATTGACCTGAAAAAAACAAGATATAGCATGTGTATCTAGCCTTTATAATGACTGTGATATGAGCTTAAAAGTAAAGGCAGTAAAAATACCCCAAAAACACCTAGGGCCCATAGGGTTAAGGGTTAAAAGCAAATGTATATGTATTATGAATGTGAAAGGCCAATTTGTGTCTTCAATGGAATTTATGTGTGGGAAAAAAAGACACTTTAGTAATATTTTTATAGTTATTGAAATGGTTATACATAATTCTGTGTGAATGCAGATTTAATACTTGTAAATTCAAAACAGACCATGAAACAAGGAAATTCAGACTGTATGATAATTTTTCTGTACACTCGTGTGTAGGCTGTGTTTTTTTGAGGGAAGGATTTCATCGGTGACATAGAGGAGCTGTTCCTGCCGCCATCCAGATCATCTCCGCTGCTTGAGGATGCCTTCATCTTGTGAGGATGCTGATGTGTGGATGCTGTGCTGTTCCCAGGGGCAGTAAGAATCAAATCAAAGGAACCTAACTAAGGAGTTTATGTTTTATTTTGGTACTTTTTTTTACTGAGATATCAGGTATTTTTTGTTCTTGGGCCCAAGGTAACCAAAGACTAAGAAACTGAATAGAAATGACGCCATAAGTAAACTCATGGTTGATAAATAACAAGAAAAGGAGCGTTTAAAGCAAAAGAGCTCAGAACGAAAGACTAATAACTTTTAAGGAAGAAGAGTCTGAAAAGAACTGATAACTTTTAAGTTGATTTTGGTCCTATAGAGGATACATTTAATTTCTGTGAAACATTGAGAGTGGACCCGTGATATTTTCTTGTATTTACAGTGAATTTTGGTTGTATTTATTTGTTTATTTTATTTTATTTTGGGTCGTATTTGAGTTTAAGAATTGCATCAAGCAAATATTTTTGTTTTGAGGTTTTCATACAAATGAAGAGAGATTAATCAGGACAGGATGCCTGAATAAATTTATTCCATACTATTTTTTGTCTAAAGAAGTGGTTGTGTGTGGGCTGGAGGTCTTACTACTCTTTTATATAGAGTTGCTACTACCAATCTCCCTTCTTGAACCTGTTGGAATTTAGAACTGAGTGAGCCTGTGATTAAACTGAACTGTAGGATCTTTGGTGTATGATACTTTTGAAAACCATAGATTTAGATATTACAGATATTGAACGCCAAGGTCAACATTATAGATTCCCTACTTCAGGGAAACACAAGACACAGGTTACAATAACAAGTCATGTAAGGTTGTGTTAATATAGCTTTGACTTTTTGTTGCACATGTTACATGAATAGCAGTTCTCTCGTAAATCGACCCGTTCTTCACCGTCCCCGTCATCTGACGGTTAACGGCCTCTTCGTTTGCGAGGGCAAGGAGGGCGCATTATTCCTTGTCTTCCCAATTGCTCATCTTTACAGTGTCTGTCAGGTTTGCGTTTCCCTCTTGCTATTAGCTGCTCGCTAATTCCCGCTATCAGCTGTTTCCTGTTTATCCACCGCCAGTGGGTCGCATGTGCAGCATCATCAACAGCTCCTCCCACAAGTCTTCAACAGCCCCTCCCGTTGCGGAAGGCCGCCTTGGTCTGTTTAAACTGAAAGGGTTCCACCAATATGACTACCCTATGAGGCGGAAAATTGGGCACCTCGGATCAACTTGCCTTTCCGCCTCTGTGTGTCTAAACACTCGCAGCTGGCTGGCAAATCAGCCCAACATTCGTGGAAATCTGGCAGCGTAAAAGGGGCTATTGCCATTTTTTTTTTTTTTAAAAGGGCAGGCCTCAATCTGCTGCCAAGAAATGTGAGCAAAACTATTGCCCAAATTAATATTGTATGCTGTGGTTTTAAGATTTCCTCGAATCAGAACCAAACACTTTTGGCCATGTCTTGTGATATCATAGGTGATATGCGGTTTACAAGAACGTCCATTGGATGGCAGATAAAGTGGCTGTTTAACAGAAGTCATCTAATTACCAAATAAGGGTAAGTCTTTTGTAAGAATGCTATTCATCCCATGTCTCCCGTTTTCCAACCCATTTTAAGTTAAACCATCAATTCATTCTGATGAAAGCAAGCTGCCAGATGCCAATGATTGGCGGCCAACATACTGCTAGCCACAGCCTTGAAAGAGAACTGCTACTAGCTAGCTAGTACACCCATGGATGTATCCAATGGCCCTGCTGATTTAGTCCCCCCAGAAAGTTTACCAATCCAGTGGGAACTTGGGGGTTGTCCAACCACTAAAGGTCTATCTCTGCAAAATCAGGACTGCTTAAGTAGTTTGGAGACCAATATATATCGGCCGGCCGATGTATCGGTCTATCCTTACAAAGCAGTCAACTACTGTCATAATAGGATAACTAACAAACATGTTAATTGGCACAAGATGTCTTTCCGAGGGCTTACACTGACATCTGTTTCTTTCTTTAGCAATGGTTTTCCTAAGATGTGGAGGATTACTTCAATAATAATAGAAACCTTGAGCAGTTTTGCAAGTGTCTATCCCAATTACAGATCACACAGTTAATTAGGCCTTTAAAACCCAAAGGTATCATAACTTGAGAGAAGGTGTCTGTTCTGTGGGTTAAAGTTTACAAGCTCTTTATGGCCAGTTGGGGGCAGCAGATCATGCCAAACACAACATTTACATAGAATAACCTCGTAGGTTATGGCAAATATTAGCATTTGTTAGACTTTCATTTGTGTCCATCTGATATTTACTCTCCTTATCGCTTTTGATTTTTCCTGAGAAAAATATTTGGCTCTTTGGTTGCTAACACGTTACTTCTTAATTTTTCAGAATTTTAGAAAATTGGCAAACAAAAATGTTCTCAGTGTGCGTTTCCATCCAGTACTATTATGTGATTATCAGGAGTTGGTTCAGTTTGTTCAATATGAACAGCTGGTGCTGCTAATTCTCCTGGCGGTGACCTTTAAACCACTGCAGAAGATATGATGTAAGGTAAAGAGTGCCAGTCAAATGTCAATTTAAGGAAAACAATAGGGAGAAGGTGATGGAAATATGACATTTATGTTTATTTTGTTTACTTTTTTGTCTACTGTCATTTTTTGCCTCTTAAAGAGGCAACAGATAGCGTCTTTTCCTAAATATATCATTATGAAAATAATGTGGGTTGCACAGGGTAGTGGCCACAGTAAAATCAGACTATCAGCGTTTACCTAGCTTACTTAGTGGCTTTGCAATCAGCTTCTGCCACTGGTGCCAAAATTTTGCAGAAAAAATCTGCTTTACGGCAGGAAATGCGTCATGTATTGTGAAATTGGTCGGTCAGCCAATCAGGGACTGGAGCGAGTCCTTATGAGGAGTTGAGCATGAGATAGTTGACTCACGAGCACAATGGCAGATGGACAAAGTTTGTAAACAAGTGAAAAACAGCCTAGCAAAAGAAAACAAGCTCCTCTGTCTGAGGAGGCAAAGAAGAGCAAAAAGGAGAGTGATAAAAGAAGAGGAAAAACAAGAGTAAACCTCAGTCAGGCGTTCAAGAGATGGAGGGAGCTCCGTGACCAAAAAGGCTTCAAAACCGATGTCCAGCTAGCTTTCTTTCTAATGGATCAGTAAGTAACACGGCTAAATGTTAGCCAGACGAGAGAGGACTGTACTGTACTGGCTGCTAGTTAATTCCTAGCTGGCTAGCATCGCAAATCGCTGCAACCAGGGACCGGGTAGCGAGTGTTGGTCGGCTGACATCTTCGTTGCCATTCTGCGGCAGCCCTCGGACAGTGATACCCCCTCCCATCCTTCTGTTCTCTTCACATGGAGGCAGCTATCGATGGACATCTCACAGCTAAGTTACGCCCAGCCAAGTGAACACTGGACTTTGTTTCCCATTCAATTTGAGCTCCAACCGGCCGCATCGTTTCCATACGGTACCGTTTATTCTAGAATCGGGACTGTTTACATGTGCATATTGGTATAGTCCCACTCTGTCTACTGTTGTTTGTACTGATACTGTACATATTGGTATAATTTACTGTGAGTTGTTTGTACTGGTACTGTGCATTCTGGTATTTGCATTACTATTTGTTATTTCTTCAGATAAATCTGATAATTGTTGCTCGGTCTCTTTACTCATTTATTTAGTAGAGTGTCCACACACTTTCTCATTCTACATATACAATACATAGAGGTATACCAGTGGCTTTACAGCCTACATTTTATTTAATTTAGAGAGTCTAATAGAGTCATAGAAATTGATTATCTCTGATCCCCACGGTCAATTTGGTTGTTGCAACAGTGCGACGCAACACCGCTGATGCTAGGTGGCGCCAAACTAAAAGAAAAATCCTATCTGTTGACTCTTTAAGTCAAATATTAAATGACTTTTAAGTCACAACCCTTATGTTTGTTATAATAGGGCAAATTTTTGCCTTTATTGATGCATACACATTTCACTTTAGCCAACCAAGGAAAAAAAAAAACAGGTTTCAGAATTCATCAGTTCCGATTTTGCACGTTAGTGATAAAGAATCAAGTTTCATTGAGCCTTATTTCCTTCAAATTAGCAAAACGTAATTTAGCTTCACAGTTTCACTATATTGAGTTACATCAGCATGATTATCACTTCATTATTTTGAAATGAGCTGACTGATCAGAGGTGTAAGATTTCTTAAAAAAAACAAACAAACACAATATGGATATTTTGTGTGTACTGTACTGTATGCTATGTGTGAGGATGAGTGGCAGAAGAGAAATAGGGCATGTATGTACCTTTATTATGGACTGTGGAGCTCTTCCATTATCCTCTTATCCTCTAATACATGTGTGAAGCCAGGTATGTACCCAGTTAAATCAATGACCTTGTTTAAATAGCCTGTGTGTTAACACCATGCACAGAACTCTCATTCCTGGACCAACCAACACTGTAATTTTGTTGGTGAGATCTCTAAAGAAAGCACAGCAATCCGGATCCTGCAGCCATAATCAACAACTGATGTCTTTTTATGAAATATATCTGGAAATTCACAGTTTAGTCAGCCTTTATGGCTACTGTTCCCATGCTAGAAACCTTTTTTTTTCTTTTCTTGGTTATCTGTTAATACTGTGCACCACACTGTATTTGTGACTCGCCCTTAATCATCAGGATTGAAATGACTTTACATCTTGAAAAGGGAATCGAAGAAGGTCGAAGTTGGTCTGACTGAAGTACAAAAAAGTGTTATGAGGATTTTGAACCACAATATCTTATACAAACAGTCCTTTTAATTTCTTTAATTTCTGCTCTGAAAAAATACTGTGGCCTCTGAATAGTGGCAATTGTAACAGCAGTCTGAGTGGAAGACCAGCAGGCCAAGTTTTTGGGTAAAAAAAAAAAAAAAAAAAAAAAAGTAGCCTCGTAGAAAGACACTATTGGATTTCAATACAATAAAATATAAATAATATCAATAAAATAAAAGCTCTGTGGTAAAGGAGCAAATACAATATGCATCTATAATGATAACAACAATGAGTTCTCTCTAAATGAAACATTTATGGAGGTTTTGCATTTTTCATAATTTATGGTAATGTTTTGATAGATCAATTTTAATTTGGAAAACCTGATAACCAGTTTCATAATAGTGTGGTACTGAGATTGAATTCAATCTCTATAAACAGATATCTGCATATGTTTGAATAATCTGTGGGCAACAGGACAATATTTTGTTATCAAAACGTTCTGGTTTCTGTTTTATAGTCCAAGCAGTATTGACCAATCACGTTTGAGCGGCAGGTAAACAGTCTATGTGGAGAGGTTTAACATATTAACTGAATGCAATCTTGAATCCCATATCAGAGGCATTATTGCTGTCTGACCAATAGCCCATAGGTTCCCTGATTCGATTGATATAAACATATAAATGAAGGAAATAGCATTCACATGGTAGTGTAGCCTATTCTTCTAAAATGGCCAGGTACAAGGACTTTCCAGATGCTATAGCTAAAAGTATCGTCATGTCTGTGTTCCCAGGCTACATGTTGTAAAGCAAGGTCTAAGGAGAAGAATAGGCAACACTAATTTCCACCACCTTTTCCACCAAAATGAGCGTGTGTACACAGGTTTTTTAAACACAGCAAAAACCCACTAAAAATAGGCAATAGGCACCTTTGGCATTGCCAGTATGCAGCATGGAGCATGCCTCTCTGTATTTCTTTTTTTAGTGGTGTGTCACTTTTTGCTTCACGGACAGGCTAGAAAACAGGATAGTAAACAGTAGAAAACAGCTTGGAGGCCAGTAAAAAATGTTGTGGTTGTTACTTCGTTTTATAGATCTCTTTCTTATTCTGTATATCTTTCAAAGATGGTGCAGACTAATTTGAAAGTGCTACTTGGGCAGAGACGAACAGTATTATGTGGTGGCACATCATTGCATCTTGCCAGTAAAGGGTTACAATTAGCACGTTCACCTGGATGTTGTGTTTTTATCAGTGCCGATTGGAGCTGAGGCCAATAAGTATCCGTGACTACTGCACAGTCATTTGACCCAAGTGTGAATGCTGATTGTGTCCTTTCCCATTACATACAAAAGCCAGATGTAAGTGTGTTTTTTGCAGGCTCGCCATCAGGGGGTGACAAATGGTTCAGATGACCCCAGCCTAAGGCCAAGGGGGGGCCCATGAAAAAGGTTTATGGTTGACCTTTAAACTGGATCAAGTACAACAATTTACTTACTGACTTAAATTAATGACAGTACAAGTAATATATATTTACATGATAATGATATGTAATGCTACATGTATTTTTATTATTAAAACACATTTAAACATGCCATCTGATACTCCCACCCCATCGCAGATACTGTGAAATGGTGTGGCCCATCTGATATGGGTCAGGTGCGTGATGTGCAGAACTTACAAGTGCTGCTAATGTCAACATGTGAGGGGAGCTGCTGCTTGATTAGCTATGTTGATTAGCCTCACCAAAAATCAGGAGCTCCTAAAGGAAAATTCAGGGTGCAGAGAGAATAAGAAAATAAAAGGAGCAGAGAGGTGATGGCCAAATGTCTGGCAAAAATGTGAGTAAGCAGCAGGTATAAAAAGAGGAGCTGAAACTGAGGAGTGAGTCAGTAAGAACACCTGCTGTATCAGGCTCAGTTTTCAAGCTACAGTGGTATCATATTAAACTAGAGGACCTGAGGCATCCATTACCATGTTATGCTATCTTGTCAGAAAAGGGGGCAAATAACGCTCCAAAGTTATGCTAAATGTTGTTGAGAGAAAAAGGAATACTGCAATCTTTTCAAAATGGTGTATTTAAATATTTCTGCATACTGGGGTCCCTGAACAATCTTGAAATTACATAAATTGGGTATGACTGGAAAACTGAGAGTTGACATCCATACTATTTAAGTTCTGCACACAATTTGACCACTATTTAATTTAAGTAGCCTCAGGACTGTATGAATAAATTAAGAAAAAAAAATGATGATTAATGATTTAATATCTTGCAGTAATTTTGTCAATCAATGTTTGATTTGACTTTTCTCTAATCATTTATTAGAGGGCATCTTTTGCAGGAAGTATAAAAATGTGTGGGGATCCCCCCGCTGGGTGTGGACCTGTGATCACCACTTGTGGCAACGAAGGATGCTGTTGCTCAGTAAGAGTTGCAGTCTTACTGTTATGCTTCTACTTGTGTTTTACATCAGAGTTCAGCCTTACCAGCAATCTACTGAATTTCCTGAACAGTTAATGACTCTGGGCGAATTTTCAGACTTTTGATCTACTGGTCATTTTTTCTGATACTGTATTACTAATAATAGGTTTGTAACTCCTCTTTGCCGCAGTTGTGTCTATGATAGCTGGGTTTGTGACTGAGATGACTCAGGATTGGAGAACCTGAAGGAAATTTCTACTTTGTAAGTGAACGAAAGAAGCACAATTCAAATGTACTTATCGTAAAATGTAATGGGTGATTATTTTAATCCTTATATTAGAAAAGCCTTGTTTATTCCCCGCTGGGACTCATAGAAAAGAACACAATGCAATGTAGTTTTAGCACATGGCGCTGACATGCATATAGAGAAATCTCACTCCCCAAATGACTTTGTAAACAAGATGTGAGGGCAGCGCGAGTAACATAATTCGTATAAGGGAAGGAATAAGTGTCAGGAAGCAGTTATTGCATTATTTAGAGTGCCATAAAGAGCCAGGCTATTGATTTGAGAGCAGAAGCGGCTCAGCAGTTATTTCTGTCATCGTCACCCTCATTAAACTGATGTATGACACTTGCTATTCTCCTTTCTGCCTCTCTTGCTTCTGTTCTCCATTGCTCTTTCACTCACTTTTTTATGCACTCTGTCTGGCTCGATGTCTGTTCTGGAAAAAAAAAAGTGGGTAACACACTTGTTGCCATTAGCAGCCATTCCAATTGTGGGGTTGCATTATTGGTGAAAGATATGTGACCACCTTTCATAGTTAATGTTATCCTATTGCCTGTTTAAACATGTAGTATATAATTACCTCTGCTATTGAACAGCTTCCTGTTAACATATTGTGAAATAACAAGACAAAGAGTCTGCAGCCAAGGCTCTGAATGGGTATAAGGCTTTGAAATGAATGCTGTTTACAGAGACAGTGCAAACATGCTGATGTTGACCAGGTGTAATGTATACTATTACATCACCATTTTAGTTTGACATGTTAGGATGCTAATTAGCATTAAACACATAGCTGAGCTCTTTTGTCTTTGCAGTGTGCGCAGATGAACAGTGTTTGGCTCTCCCCTATGCCTCTACACCCTGAGCACACCCTCCATCTGCCAGCAAGAGTCTGTAGGGTGATGCGAAATGCTTCATTTGGCAAATGAATGGGAGGTTTCAGGCACTCGCAGCTCAGGGGAAACCAAACACTGTTCAACTGCACACACTGCAATGACACAGAGCCAGATTAAAATCCGAAACGTTGCCCTTTAACCTATTGGACAAAAGAATGATGGACATTTTGACTTGAGAGTGCAAGAATGAAATGACTTGGGATCACTAAAGTCTGAATGGACCATCCTGAGACCACTGAATATCCGTAACCATTACCCTGACAGTCCATATAGTAATTGTTGAGATATTTCACCCTTGACAAGAGTGGCAGACAAATCAACCAAATAACTGACTGACCAACCCACACTGCAATCCCTTGAGCCCCACCACTGTCATGGCTAAAAAATATTGCAGAGGAGGATCTGCTTGATATGAAAAGGTTGAGGTCCAGCATGTCTGTAACACCGTGTAAACACTTTAACATTTCTATTGTTCTCACAGTTCCAGTCTGATAACACCCGCCCACCTGATTGTCTCATGCAATAGGTTGTTGCTTAAATGTATATCAGGCAAAAAACATGACACCACAGTGTCAGTTTTAGTGTAGCACTACCTATCCAGCTTGTTTGTCATCCCCATGTCATCGAATACTGACTGTTGCTCATGCCCCTGGGGTGTGATATTGACGCCAAAGGCACTCTTCAGCATCTTTTTAAGATGCACCAGGTCTTCAACTAACCCCAGTGTAAACCCATCCACAGCAGTACTTGATGCAGGGATCAACTGACTTAGTATAAAGTGCAAGAAAGTCTGCACAGGGCAAGGGGAACGGGAGGTGGATGGGTCAAGCAAAACCAGACTTTCACATAGGAGACATCGATTTGTGTCCTGTGTGAAACAAAAAGTCAAGGCTGCTCTAATGTAATATTACGCTATTGATGTAAGGTCATCGTGCACTGACATCACCCAGGTGACATATTCATACCCCATGGGGCATGACAAAGCATCAGTATTTGACAACCTGGGAATGAGAATGGGTTGGCCTATCAAGTCAACAAGGCTGTGACTAAAGTTGTTGTCAGAAAGGATTTTGTGTAGCAAAATGTACTCACATGCCAAGGAACAAGGCAGGCAGGACAACAGATAGCATGGATAAAGGAAGCCAGCATGGCTTATAGTCTACCAACAGCAGTCCACATTGTTGTAAATTCTACATCTTCTTATCAAACATTTTACTGTCATTAACTTCTAATCACTGTGTTTGCACTCACAGCAGCTGATCCTTTGACTATGCAGACATGGGGCATCTGTGGCTCAAAGGCAGAGCAAGTTGTCAACTAATCAGAAGATCGGCAGTTCAATCCAGTCCATATGTCGAAGTATCCTTGGGCAAGATACTGAACCCCAAATTGCTCCTGATGACTGTTCCATCGGTGTGTGAGAGCTTGTGAATGGTGACTGTGTAGCAGTTAGCCGCGGCCACCAGTGTGTGAATGTGTGTGAATGGGTGGATGTTATATAGTGTAAAAGCGCTTTGAGTGGTCAGAAGACTAGAAAGGCACTACACAAGTGCAGTCCATTTACCATAAATATTTGCAGTAAGCAGTCAATCGCTCTCTCTCTCTCTCTCTCTCTTATATCATCTGGTCATTGGAAAGCCTCAGTTTTGTGTATAAGAGTTCAATCTTTTGAAAGTCTACAAAAAAAGATGCAAATTAGGATTGAGCAGAGTACTCGGATAAAATGAGTATCCGGTACAGATAATCTGCTTTTTACAAGTATGAGTATCATCCAAGTTAAATAAGAAAACCCCCATAGTTGTAAAAAAAGGAAAAACATTGGGTAGCTGTGGTCAATCTCTTACTCTTGTCATTAAAATTATCTGAAGCTCAATTCTAATATTTTTCTGTAATTTTTTTTTAATAAATATAATAACTTCTGGTTAGGTCCCACCCACTTTGACTTAAAATCTGCCCATTCTGTATGGCTATAGATACGTATAATTTAGTTGGTTAAACAGACACAGATTCAGATTCAGGTAATGGTGAACTCACCCCTAATGCCAATGAATTTGCAGAAGGCAGCACATATGTTGTCATATTTTAAGTTGATATATAGTGAACTGGTTAGCAAAGAGTTGCTTATTTTCAGCAGAAGCACCATCATTATCCATTTGTGGTCAGGTTTGTGGTAGCCTGACAAATCTAACTCCAATGTTCACGTTCTTTAAGCTCTGACTCTACCTGGCCCTTTAGCTGATAAATGCTCCACTATGTTCACTAGCTTTACCACTATAAAGCTCTGTGAAGCTGAGGAGAGCTGTAGATTCAGGGGATAATTCTCTGTAGGTTCATTACTACAAACAATCCTTTTCATAACATTCATTCTGTAACTGTGCCACTTGGGATCAAAGTGTAGCACTTGAAGCAGTTCGGCATATTTGATGTATTTGATGTACTTGCACTATTTGCAGTTTTTGGGTTGTATGCACATGGTTGAATTTACTTATTGTAAGCTGATTTGGATAGAAATTTCAGCTTAATAAATGTAAAAAGACTATAGTTTGTACATAGAGGCGGCATCTAGACATATCCTCCACAGACAGATGGCCAGATCAACCGACAGCTCAACTTCTCTAAAGCAAAGAACATTAGGTTCACATTCCATACACTTTAAACCTTCCATCTGTCTGCACCTGTCCTCAGATGAGCTGTAATATTCTTTTTTAGCAGGGGTAGTCCTCAGAGTTCACATGCAGTCAAAGAGCCACCAAAGGAGAGATTGCTGCTTACATTATGGTCTTTACATCACAGTATCTGGCTGCTAGCAGTGGGTAATGTAGACAGGTAAAGACTTGTATTGTCTCTACATCTTGCTACGGTATTCTGCTTTTTCCTTCCTGGGCTTTATAGTTTTTCATCCTGTTATTGCTTTATTTTCCTTTGTGACTGTTGGTTATATTTTGATAGGCAATTCTTCATTCAAATCCTTTGAGTTTTGCTAATAATAATGAGCTATGCTGCTAAATGAACTTGGCCATGTATGTGTCACTTTGATATATTGAGTTTTAAAAAGACTGTTAGGAGGATTTTTTTTTTTTTTTTAGTTTTTTTTTTCTTTTTCTTTTTCTATAGTATCCTACCAGAATATAAAAAGGTCTTGTTTTTTGTTCTTTATATTCATTCATACCTGTTTATGGATAGGCTATATTGACATAAACATTTATTGGTTGGCTCTAATAAATAAATAAATAAATAAAGGGACACATCTTATATCCATTATGATTCCTCTCAGCTGAGCTCCCAGTCAAGGTTTCAGTCACTTTAAAAACCCTACCATTTCCTTTGAAATTGTTACTAAACACAACCTGTAGAAATACTGCTTGTCTTTCAGTTAAATGTCCACTTTTATTTGATATTTTTTAAAGAAACTTTTAAGATCATACCTTTTCTTCATGGTTTCTGTTTGTGTGTGATCTCTCCTAAATCTTGTACTGCCCTGTGTTTACCTCACAGGTTGTATATCTGCCTTCTTTTCCTTTTCAGTCCCTTTGATATTCTTTAATCGTGTTTGTTATTCAACACCTTTTGAAGCATGCCGGTCAAACTTATTTTGGTTTTAACGTGCCATGTCTGATACCTGATAGTGATACAAGTACTGACAGACAGCTCAGAGAAAACTGTAAAGTGGAGAGGAGTGTGCATCGAGCTAAACAGTGGTCACTCACTGAAGCAGATTCTTTGTCTGGGTTATGGATGCTATGATGACATCCATTGTCTTAATAATGAATAGGAGAGAGAACATCAGGTCAATCATTTCAACTAAAAGCCAATAAAAGGATGACTGCAATTTTCAAGATCTACCTCTATGAGTCTTGTGTCAGTATAAAAAAAGTTAAAGAGTGGAAACATCCTTAAAACAGATTTGTTGTTTGTTTTTGTTTTGTTTAATTTTTAATATGAAACCCCACTGGGACTTTTTGCCCCCTCAACTTAAGTTGTTGTCCAACCGTGTTCCCTCTGACGCCACCAGGCCCCATTAAACTATAATTGCGACTGGCCCCGTGTCATGCCAAGGTGAAAGGACTGCTTTTTTGGTTGGTGCCTGACGTTGGAAGTCACTGCCAAAACATCGCTATTCAACAACTTTGGAATGAGACCGGAGTGGGAAAACCAATGATAGTCTCGGCTGGTAAATCTGCTCGTAAAAAGGCATTTTCAAGTCCTCTACAGCAGACTTGTATTACTGAAAATATATGGTGATATCTCAAAAAACTGAGCATGCCAGGTGATCTAAGAATATTTCTGAACCTGTAGATAAACAGGTGTCTGACCACAATGTTTGGAGACTGTGGTTTCTGTTTCTAAATACAGACAACAGGATGCCCAAACATTTGGCCACATTTGATGGTCCATTTACAGAAACAGAAATTTGCGTAACTATTGTGGTCATGCTTTGTGTGTGTGTGTGTGTGTGTGTGTGTGTGTGTGTGTGTTGTTACAGTATTGACTTTTTTTTCACCCCAAAGACAAACATTAGCTCATGAGAAATATGCTTTCATGTTTTTTTTTTTAGTTATTTTTGAATCTATTCATTGATTAATTTCCCTTACAAATAGATTTATACATACAAGGTCATATATGTAGGAGTAAATATCTCCCACATTTTTAATTAATTGATTTATTTTTTGTTTTACTTCACCTCTTAGGGCTTCCATACATTCAACAGAGAGGTCCTGGAATATTTTTTCTATTGCTATGTCAAAACAGCAAAAAGCTAAACACATCTAATTGATCTCCTCTTACTAAAATGAAGCAAAATGTCATCTATTGCTGTTTACTGTGCAGCTTATGTGACTCCTCCTGTTTTTTTTCCCTCTCCATCTGTCCATTTCGTGTTGCCACTGAACATTGACAGAGGCTGTTTTTCACTGTTATGCTTACAACTGTTTCAACAATAATTTTAGGGGAAAGGCTATAAAATACGTCATACATTAAAATATTTATCTGTGGCAGTAAAAGTTTTATAGAAGAGGGCAACTTGGTTTACACTTAATTTCCTGGTGTGAATATCACTTAAATAATGATAAAATGGTCAGACAGTTACTGCAGTAAAATTGAGTTGTTTCTGCAGACACAAAAATGTTTGATGGAGCTGAAGCCAAGTGTGTTCATTTGGATCTTTAGTACAAGAAGTTGTTGACTTTGCCAGGCTTATGACTGCTCTGCTGCTGCCATAAACCCAGTCTCGTCTGCTAAACTCAAATAGTGGGCTATAATATTATTTCCCTCCAGTGGGATAGTTGTGACGATAGCTATTCTGTCACACACACACACACACACACACACACACACACACACACACACAGACAGACACACACACACAGTGGTTCGTAATCCTGCCTCATCTGCTAAAACAAACATTCTGATTTATTTCCATAAACATGAAGGGCTTCTTCTAATATGAGAGCTATATTGTAGGCCTATAAATATATATGTGCCAGAAAGCAATATACAAGAAAGATACCAACAATATAAAGCTTTATATCTGTACACACTTGTGGACAAAAAATGCTAAAAAAACAGATATGTAGACAATGTGTGGCTCCCATTAAATTTCAGAAACAAAATAGCTAAGACAGAGTCATGGACTCATCCGTGCACCAGTAATACTACAGTAAGTTCAAAATAGCAGCTCTTTAAGTCAATGATCATGCAAGAAGCTGTGTATGGCACAGTGGTGCTTACATGCTAACATGGTCAGTAGGCCTGGGTTTCTGTACTCAGTGCCTTTAAAGTATTAACCAAAATAACCCATTACTAAGTAGTACTAAAATATCTATTCTTCTCCCAGCAAATGATCAGTTTAACGTCTGCCCAGTTAGCTTGAGCTAGCACAGTAGCAGCAGCTAACATCCAACACAGAGCCTTTAAACAGTCCAAAATCACACCGATACTGAAATAGCTTGACTCTGTTAAATCCATTAATAACCATTAGGTAATGTTATTGGTGTGATGCTAACAGTGAGCCCCATCACTGTGTGTGTGTGCAGGGCAGACTCTCACAACTATCCCCAGATCGGAGCTCACACTCCCACTACAGCAGCTAATGCGACCATCCAGTCTGTGATGTGTTGAGTGTGGTGTGTTTAATGGAGTGCTGAGATGCTACCAAAATGTTCTAAAACAGTTTAATACATTCAGCGTCATACTTTCATTTGGCCATGTTGTCGAGCTAGTTTGCTATCTTTGTCAAGTAGCTGTGCGTTAGTCACTCAATCTACCCCAGAAAATGGCACTTCACAATAAATGCTCTGTGCCAGAAGTTCACTGTACTTCAAAATAAAGTGTGTTTCTTTTTCAAACTTGACTAGTTTGAGAGGGCCTGCAACCCACCAGTTGGGAACCACTGTTTTAAAGTATGGCTATACTACACGCCACTACATTTACATTATCAAATGAAGCACCCATCTATTGGTGTTGGTATCACTTAAAGGGCACTCGTATTGGTAGTGGTATCATCATTTTTTAAACAATACCCAGCCCTAATGCTCAGAGTGACAAAGTAGCACAACAATGACAATTAATAGCTTAGTTTAGCATATTAGCATGCTAACATTTGTTAATAAGAATCAAACAACAAAGTACATTGAGAGTGATGGAGGGTCATTAGTTTTACAAGCATTTGGTCATAAACCAAAGAATTAGACAAATTATAATTTTAGCCTGATGATGATGCTTCATAAAGAGTCAGCGGACCACCAATATTATTATACAATTTGTTTTGGGTAACCAAATGGCAATGGCAATCTGTAAAAAGACGTTTATTCCTGGACTGAAAAATATTAACCTGCTTGAGGCATTTGTGCCAATGTCACCTGTTCTCTTTCCAAGGTCATAAAATAACAACACTTTGTCATGCCCCTCACCGTCTCATAGCATCCCTATGTGATGAACAGCTGAAACACATTGAAAAATGTGGTTAATGTTGCTCATGATTAGGGTTAGGCAACAAAACTACTTGGTTAGGTTTAAAAAAAAAAAAAAAAAAAGGATCATGTTTTGGGTCAACTACACAACTGTTCGTATGACTTTGTGCTCCACGAATTATGTTACATCCTTAAAGTTACAATGTGTAATTTACGTGGTTGTTTATTAGCAAATATCAACTATTGCTTTCATAAATATATATTTACTAAAGTGTAATGCAATTCACATACAAATGGAAGCTTTCTCCTAGGCTTAGAATGATTTCTCTATATATACATAGGCAGGGCGCGGTTAGCTGGAGGCTGCCCTCTTGCGTCGCCATATTTGAATACAGTGGCCGAAAGGGATATATGCGCTTTGCCTTTCGCATTTACCTAGAACTTGCTGTCACTGGAGACGGTTAAGGTGAAGATCAATCCGGGGCGCTTCTGCGTGAACCTGCTTTGTACTTTTATGATTCTGTCGCACTTTAAATGGAGGACCACACATATGTTTTGCCCCGTAAGAGGGAAACTACGCCACCAAATAAAAGAAAAAGATCAGATAAGCGAGGATGGGACAAAACGCGAGTGAATATCGGCGTTGCTTATTCCAGGTGGAAAGAACTCCTGAAGGAGAAGGATTTCACAAGGGATGCAGAGGTTGCCTGCTTTGTGCTAGACAGGTAATTCAATCTGATATTTTAAAATCATTTTGGCTTCATGTTTGCAACTACTTTTCCCTCTCATCTAAGTCGAGTGACGGCTACGTTTACGTGCTAACGTTATTCTAGCCTTGGCTAACGTTATCCCAGAGCTACAGCTAAATGGTTAGCCTAGCCTACAGCCTAATCTGTTGATTCCTCTCGCGCTGCTGCGAAGGCTGCCACCCTCTCCTCCTCTTCTTCCCTCTTCGTAGCCGAGACACTACCTCCTCGCCTGGCCGTTCCTGCACCGCCTCTACCCCCTCGCCCCCTTCCTGTCCCTGGTCTTCCTCCTCTCCCTCTTCCTCTTCCTCCTCTCCCTGTGTCCTGTGGAAGAACACTCTGGAAACACATATATTATAATTGTACCAACCTATATTTGCCGCACTGTGCCGTGACTATCACATAAAACGTGTTATTTTAGCATCACTGTGCTAATGCTCCTGTTACCAAAACAATTAGAAATAAAACACTCCTAACATATATCTCACAGATAACCTATATCTCACTGGTAAGCTATCATATCGTAACATGATTTAGATTCCTAAATAAATATTCACCTCGTCCCTAGATACTCCTGAAAAACTCGAAAAACTCGTGGATGATGCCATCTCTGCCGTCTGCGCAAGGCTTTTTGTCCTACGAGGCCACCGTCACTTACCCGACGGGAGGGGTGAGCGCGAGTGAGCGCTGCAATCTAGAATTTGACCGCTGATGTCACTGTTACTCACCATTTTTACACACTGAGGCTTTAACGCACAGTAACATTATTAACGTAAAGTTATGGAGGTTAGGTTTAGGCAACAAAAGCTACTGTGATTAGGTTTAGGTTTAGGAAAGAAAACATGGTAAGGACATACCTTAAAATGACTTAAAGTCTCGAAACGTGCAACTCAATTTTTTTTGTGACCATTCCACCACCCTAACCTGCCCCTTTACAAGTGCTCAGTAGTGCTTCCTTGTTGATTGCCATCGGTGCATTGGTCACGTGATTGCATCCTTTCAAAATACATTGCATATGCACAAATTTGGGTGCATTGCAACTATGAGAACAGCCTGTTTGGGTTAAAATGTGTATGTTTAATAAATAAGAATGTAACATTAAGTGAATACAGTAAGCAACCTACATCAATGCACAATGACTGTATGTAAATTGCGTACCATTACGTTAAAACAATACTGACTTTCAGTTTCAAACGGGACACAAACTCTGGTCTCCTGACTGAAAGTCCAGTTTTGCTTGACCCATCCAGACTTTATTCGTCTTTATGCTACGTCAGTTGCTTTTAGCGTCAAGTATTGCCGTGGATGTGTTTTCGCTGGAATTAGCTGAAAGCCCAGTGCATCTCATACAGATGCTTAAGGGTGCCTCTGGCATTAATATCACAGGCAGGGGGACATGAGAAAGTGTTGGTCTTTGACAGCCTGATACTTGTGTGTGTGTTTAGCAGCTCCACATCCACAGTGTCTCATGCACAGCTCTTTTCCCCACTCCTCAATCCTTATGGACTAGTCCCTTTTTGCCAGAGCAGGTCACGTCTCTGAAGTGTGAAATTTACTTATAAAGGTATACCCATGATTATTATCATTTAACTTTACAATATAGTTGTTTTCATTTGCATAATGTTCTGTTTCTTTTGTCAGATAACAGAACAAATGTGAAATTTAATCACAACAAAACAAGATGTTGACCAACTATTGTTACCAAGCTGCTGAGCTGCAGATCATATCATTACTTTACTATCACAGCATCTGCAGACACAATAAAGGGAAAGACAGGTTGATCACAGAGGCTGTTCTGTGAGATCAGCTACTGACATTTAAAATGAGTGACAGAGAAAGATAAGAGTAACAAAAGGTTGCCGTATTCAAGTACACTGTCAAAGCATCTGTTACCATCGAAATGACCTGCAAACTTGTATTTATGCTTGTAGAACATGAATAATGTCAGCAAAACAACTCCAAACAGAACTGCAACGGAGTCAGAGTGCAACCATAATGCTATGCAGCTGGATACTGTGGACATGGAGGAAACATCAAGAGTTATTAGGATTCATCAGGACAAGGATGTGTTTGTACAAAATTCCATGGCATTTCACTGAATATGTGTCATGATTTATCAATCTGGACCAAACTAGTGGACAGACAAATACTGAGACAAATACTAAAACAGCACTGCCAATGAAGACATGTCTTAAAAGGCTCTGGTGTAACGTTATCAAAATGATCAGGAACTGAATTCCAGATTCTAGCCTCAAGTACTTAAAGAAAAACTAGTTTTAATATTTAGATTTTTTTTAAACACAATTTAAGTAATTGGAATGTAAGAAACATGTTACAAAGATTCATTCATTTATTTTCCGTAACCACTTATCCTGTTAGGGGGCTGGAGCTTATCCTAGCTGACATTGGGCGATAGGCATAGTACACCCTGGACAGGTCGCCAGACTATTGCAGGGCTAACATATAGAGACAGACAACCATTCACACTCACATTCACACCTACGGCCAATTTAGAGTCACCAATTAACCTGCATGTCTTTGGACTGTGGGAGGAAACCGGAGCACCTGGAGAAATCCTACACTGACACGGGGAGAACATGCAGACTCCGCACAGAGCTCCCCACTCAGTGGGTTCGAACCAGGAACCCACTTGCTGTGAGGCACCAAAGTGCTGGCATGTCTTTGCCATATGATTTGTCATACAACTCATTATCCTGCCGGGAGCCTTAGGTCCTTGCATTTATGTGGACACCACTTGATTTGTGGCACCCACCCAAACACTGTTACAGACTTAGTACACCTCTTCACGGCAATGACACTTGCCGACGGCAGTTGCTTCCCCCAGCAGGACAATATACGATGCCACACCCCAAAAACTGCTCAGGGACGGCTAGAGGAATGTGACAAAGAGCCCAAGAGGTCAACTTAGCCTCTAAATTCCCCAGATCTTAAACCGAACAAGTACCTGTGGGATGTGGCGGTATCTCAGAGGTCCTGTGTCCACACCTCAACAGGTCAGAGTCCCCACCGTGGATCGGATTGGCTCTGACCTGTCTAGGCATAGACAAGGCACCTCTGGGGGTGTCCTGTGGTGTCTGGACATAGGGAGCTGGTGGCGAATCTTTTGAGTCCTGTAGGTTGTGAGGTGGGGTATTACAAAGATGCTGAATCGGATTGGGGTCTATGGAATATGGACACCTTCATCACTTTGTCACAATTATCAGGCCATTCCTGAACAGTTTTTTGGTTGTGGCATGGTGCATTGTCCTGCTGGGGGTCCACTGCCATCTGGAAGTGCTATTGACATAAGGTTGGTTAGGGTACTTACTCTGCAATGGTGTTTGGGTGGGGTGCATGTCGAGTGGCGTCTGCATGAATGCCATGGAACCAAGGTTTTCCTGCAGAACATGAGGTGAACAGGGCTATTCATGTCACCTTTAGGTGGTTTTAACGTTTTAACTGATAGGTGTATGTGGTACATCCAAAAATTTTGTGACCACTTTTGTGTTTAATCATTTAGTTGAAAAGTAATATTCTTTCATTTTGAGGATTTAAAATTGTCCTTAATTAAATACGCAACAGTCACCATATTTTATTTTTCATATGTAATGTGAAGAAGTATGGTAAATGTAAGCAGCACCCAAGAGGAACCTTTGTCACGGGAGCAGTTGTGCCCCAGGTTGTCTCAGGTGGGATGTTCCGCCCATACCTCAGATGCAACC
The DNA here is from genome assembly GCF_041903045.1 of Epinephelus lanceolatus. Taxonomy (NCBI): domain Eukaryota; kingdom Metazoa; phylum Chordata; class Actinopteri; order Perciformes; family Serranidae; genus Epinephelus; species Epinephelus lanceolatus. The sequence continues at coordinate 38,669,981 of NC_135743.1, forward strand.
TGGATGACAGACTGAGCAGTCTGTGTCTTCATTGCTGCTACATTTTATCTGTATTTTACAGGTCAGTTGGTGAAATTGACCAATTTCAACTCCTTTAGAGCTTATGTCATATGAAACATTGTTATACATAAGCTGTGACATTGTTTTGAGTATTTCTTTTAACTTTAAGAACTTTGAAATTCCGCTGTCCTAAGCGGCAGGTGCAGGTGTTTTAGGTTTGTTTTATCCTGAGCTAGTCGCCACAGGTCACCAATGTTTACATGGCACAGAGTGAGATTTCCAACACATGTATAAGTTCATAGAAAAGTGATATTCTGTTAAATGCTTTATATGAAGAGAGACAGTAAATGTTATAGAGCTGCATTTGTTTATGGAGATGTTTATACTGTGAAATACATAGTGTAACGTATTAAGCACTATAAAACTATTAGAGGATAAATTGTTGTTGTGATACTGGGTAACATTAACATTTCTCTTTGAGTGATAGTGCTGTTTAAATAAGTCTGTAGATCCACAATCATAGAAGGTTGGAGGTTGCTTGTTTAAAATACAGTTGACTATGACCGTTATTTGCAGTTTATTGTTATAGTAGCCTTGATGCACTTTTATATAAGTGATACAGAGTGTGCACCAGAATGTTGATTTAAGTGCGACACTGTGAGCAGTACACCAGAAATGTGAGTTATGCAGCTGTGAATGTATTATATGAGGTGTTTTGGACGAACTGACTGTTGGATGTTGGATTGTTAAACAGTTAGTATGGACTGAAACAGAAACTGATGTTTTAATTAATACTGTTATGTATTAATTGGTTTATTTTGGATTTTTGAATAGAGGTGCAACCTGGATGATGACCTGAGCACTCTGTGTCTTCATTGCTGCTGCATTTTATCTGTATTTTACATATTTATCTGTATTTTACCATATTCGGGACCCGTAACATGTACGTCTGACTATTCCTCATGAATTTCTTTCACAAAACAATTTCTGCCTCAGTGTTCTGTTTCCTGAAGTATGGAAAATGGTTGAAAATGAGGAGGAGCAAGTTCCACTGTCTGACAAAGGACATGTGTTGACATGTGTATTTTGAAATTCTTAAAATTACCATTTAGTTCTAAAAACTTAATATCATGTGAATATAGTTACAACTGATAAATAAAAAAAAAAACACCATACAGAACAGGTGAATTTAATCACTTATCTCCCTCACTGCCATGAAACATGTTGGCTACTATTCCCCCCATTTTGAAAAAAAAGAAAATGTGTTCTGTTTGTCACACCCCAGTGTGTGTTACATGGCAAGAAAGCCCAGGTAAAGCTTTTCAAGGTACATCAGGACACAAACAGACTGCATGTATGGTGTTTGAATATAGGCCTCAGTGTGATGTCCCCCACAGAGGACGTAAATACAAATTGCTGGGAATCAGAATGCTGGGGCCTCAGTAAGCTTTAAAATTGGGTGTTTGAGGTTTGTGAGGATGCAGGCTGATAACTAGTCTGATATAGCTTAAAATATGTGCAGGTATCTTATTTTGCAAAGTACGTGTTGTTTGGCAATTTAAATAGAATATTACTATAGGAATGACAATGTGTATTACAGTTACATAGCGTGTTGCCTTGAATCTGTGTAGAAAACTTTGTTTTCGTGCATGCCTCCATGGTAAACAGATAATCCAAAAAAGCTAAACATTCTTCATGAACTGAAGTAAATGGGTTCGACATTTAACTACAGCCAAAACTATATCAAATAAATGCCATCTCTTAACAAACTCTCACACAACACCTGCCGTATAATCCAAGCCTTAATAATCCAGTCGTATGCTCAGTACTTCACAAACACATGCTTTTTTTGATAATTATTATGATTTCAGAGACATCAGTACAAACAGTCTTATGCATGACCGAGCAGTGTGCTTGGGCACGCATGTGCGTTTGAACTCTGCTCAAGCAGAGCTAAAACACACATGGAACTGGTCTCACTCTGTAGTCGGCGAAAACTGGAGCTAAGTCAGTGACTTTCTGCGACAAAATAAGCCATCCTTTGTTTAATGGTGCCCTGTGGTGTTGGGGGAAACCTGGCAGGACAACAACAAAAGTTAAGGCGACAAAAGTTGGAGTAGGGCGGGCGGCAAGGGTGGTAAATGGGTCCAACAACCACCAACTTTCACCTGCGAGGCCAGTGTTCGTTTCCCATATGATTGTAAAGCCTATTCTGTTTTCTAAAACTCAACCACGCGCGTGTGTGCATGTAGGCAAAATTAACCATGTGCATTAGTTATTGAAGGAAAAAAAAAACGTCAATTCACGGTGTTATACTGATGTAGTGCATTTATTTTGAAAGAGACTGTATGCAAACTGTACATTTCCTGTGAAAACAGAAGTGTATTTTGAAAACAGACAGTGCATGTAACAGACTGAGGTTGACACGGCGTCCCTGAACGTCAACAACCAACGCACCCAGGGTACCTTGGACATCATATCTTAATGTGTAAAGTCCATAATCAAACGTTAATATGTGATGAGGTCGGAGTGAGAATGTGTTGGCACATGTGTGGACATGCAAGCACCGGACATGCTTCTTGTAGGTAGAGGTGTTTTATATGTAATAATTTAGCAAAAGTTACATGTGATTAGGAAGTACTGAGCATACAACTGGTTAAATTCATGAGGATGTTCACCTTTTTAAATTCTCCACTCACCATGGAGTCATGAGAAAAACAAAATTTTATTCACTAATTCAAGCTAATACACGATGAGTAATTGATACACAAATGGTCATTTTGTCTGCGAAGTATTTTTTTTAAAATATGGGATTTAAGTTCAACTTGTGTGTTGTTACTTTGTTGAAGTTGCTCCCCCCAAAGCAAATTATCTGTGTCAAAATTCACGTCTTAATAAAGTGTGTAAAACTAACATGTAGTGAAAGTTCATTAAAACTTATGGCCTTTGATAATTTAGTTGCAACTTCAGCTCAACCTTTAAGTCAATACTCCTTTGAAAGATGCTCTTTGAAACAGAAAACAAAAAGACATACAATTTCAAATAATGTGGACAAAAACATATGTACCCCACATGTGTGAAGTCATTAGTTCGCCTGGACTGTGGCACTGCTTTGTGACAGCACAGGTGAAAATCAATACAGCTTTCTCTGAACATGTGTAAACAGCACAACAGCCAGTAGTGGACTTCACAATGGCCCGTTTCTTTTTTTAGCACCGAGACTGTCTTGCTGTGGTAACTGGTAGTGTCTAGCCACGTGAGCGTCAACCGCCAAATGCTGAGCCTCAACATGGGCCAGTCGCCATGGGAGAATCGATTCAGCCCGCTGTTTTATGAATAGAATGCCTTGTTCCACAGGATTTCCATTTTCCTCCCCCCAGAGGAAAATAGGTGACGATCAATACTTTATGCAAGCAGAGACCTCTCGTATTGAACGTCAAGTGAGAGAGAAAAAAATGTGTTTGTCAAGAGAGCTTTTCCAGCCTTGAGTAATATGAGGCTAAAGTTACTGAAGTGGTCTTTTTGTGTCATTTGGCAGCTTTGTTAAACTTGCAGGAAAATAGAGATCACACTCAATTGATTCATAATTAAATGAACTTTTAGGTTTAAGATAAACAATGTATCACTTTACAATGAAAATAAGCTATCTGATCTTTACTACCTCTCAGCTTATCTTCTTCACTAGGGATGCAAGGCCGAATAATAGCGGCCTGTTTTGATAACGCAATCAAACAGCGTCTGTGACACGTGGAGTAATATGTCGGCAGTGTGGCGATCCGCCCGTCACCGCACTCGCATTTGCGACTAAAAATAGTTTTTAGCGAGCAAAATAGGCTTAAATCATTCAGCACGCTGTGCGAGCAGCCTACAGATTTCAACCAGCAGCAGAAATGAAAGGTGAATCCCACCGGTTGTGGGTTGAACGGGGGTCACAGACACAGACAGTAATGTATTCCTGTCAAATACGGCGGCCATTGGCTTACCGGCGACGGAGAAGTCGGCTCCAATAATATCCTCTTCTTGGCGTCATGACTCCCCAAAAGTACCTGAACAGCCGAGCCAGCCGAACACAGGTATGTGATGTGTCAGAGGAGAAACGAGCCGTTAACGGTCCACAAACCTCACCGCATTTTAGGGACTGTTCTTTACTTATGAAGGGACTTGTCAGGGGAGGAGGGTGGCTGGTTGATTCTTATTTTATTTATTTATTTTATTTTGATCCCCCCTATGTTCATCACTCATTGATGCTGTTTTTGAAGTATGAATAAGTCAGTAAATAATTTATTCCATTGAAATATCATTGATGTAGCCTATAATAGAAAAGTGATTTATCTTTTTATAAATGACAAAAGGCACATCTGCCTCATTTTCACTGTGGTATTGTGATACTACTCAGAACCATGATATTTTAATTGGTATCGTACAGTGGGATCCAATTTTGGTACCGTGACAACACTAATCTGGAGGGGGTTCATCTGCAAAAACTAATGAAAAACTAAACAACGATATTCGGTATCCGGTACTCGGTATTCGGCCAAGCGTTTAATATTATTCAGCTTTGGCTTCGGCCACAAATTTTCATTTCGGTGCATCCCTATTCTTCACTGGTTCTAATATGAGATGAGAAATCCAACCAGGTTATCAGAGAGTTAGACATGTGTCTGTGCCTGACAGGCATGGAGCATCCAGCTTTGGTTTCCACTGCCAGCATCTTGTAGTTTATGGAAAAATGAAGCAATAAAAGAATGAATCATGAATTTCATCAACAGATTACAGAAAACATGGATGTACCATCTGTTACATATGGAAGCCTGGAGAGGCAAGGTCAAAGTTTTGTTGTTGTTTTTTAGTTGTTTTTGTTGATGTTGTTGTTTTGCAGGCAGTGTTGCCCAAAACCTAATTTTATCTCCTATTTGAATTTATTAATTATCAAACATGACAGAGAGATTTAATATCCCAGTCTGTCAGTGTTATTTTCATGCCCACACTGTCTCTGTTCAGGCCAAGACACACCAAAGCCACTTCAGAGAACTTGTGACAACGAAGGCCCCCTCCTGCGACGCCTTACAGTATGTCGCCTGTGTCTCAGCCAAAAAGTTGTACATAAACACGCCGCAAAGACTACAGCCAACAGCCAACAGCCAACAAGCATGTATGTTCTGTGCCTGTGTAAAAAATATGTAACTCTCCATACCAGCAGGTGACGGTAGTCTGAATGTTCATCATTCAAAAAGGGAAGCCAGAACACCATCTTAATGCTAGTTACCCAACAAACACCGAATTTCACCCAGGAGAGCTATGTTTGCATCCTGTAAGATGATAAAGCCAAACCCTGTTCTTTCTTCCTAAACCCAACCACGTGCGTTTGTTATTAAAGGAAAAAACATCAATTCATGGTGTTGTTCCGACGTAGTGCGTTTATTTTGAAAGAGACTGTATGCAAACTGTACATTTCCTGTGAAAACGGGAGTGTATTTTGAAAGAAGACAGTGCATGTAACAGGCAGAACTTGACACGGTGTCCCAGAACATCAACAACCAACACACCCAGGATACTTTGTATGTTCTATCTGTACGTGGAAAGTCTATGACCAAACATTGATATGTGATAAGGTTGGAGTGAAAATGTGTTGCACAATGCAATGTTGAAATAACAGAGCATATTTACTGTGCGCCAGTGAACAAAAAAATAAATAAATAAAAAAAAAAAAAAATCACCATTGTATAAACCTGGCCTAGTGGCTGCCAAATACTAAATTCTGGGCCGATACTGACACCAAATTTTAAAATAACAATTTTGGCAATGGCCAATACCAGTGTTTTTGTATCGGTGTTTCTTTTGTTTTTTTTTGTTGTTATTTATTCTTCTTTTGTCCCAGGAAAGCACAGAAATCTTTATACTATATATAACACATCATAATTCCCTCTCTAATATACCTTTTATAGTGCTGTGATACCATCAGTAAATTTCTCCTTCAAACAGCTGTGTTTATTCAAGCTACATTTTACAAGATTACACTGAACACATCATGAGAGCATTATAATTTAAACTCATTTTTACTGATAGACTTGGTTGTGGACACAGGCTGCTTAGAGATACCAATAACTAGCTCTCCTCCTGCCGATTTCAACACCGATTTATTGATGTTGTTGTTTTCATGTTCCTCTCTCCACATCCACTACTCTCAGTAGTGTAGTGGTAGTTGAGCTTTTGTCATTTCGACTTGATAATGATACAGCGTGCTATATCTCACCCATGTCCCGCAGAGATCAGGTAAAGAGTAATGAGCTGGGGGAGGGAGGCCAGGGGGCGGCAGGAACCTAGAAAAAAAGGCCTCTATTATTTATTGGGCTTTGCTATGCAGTTATGTTGTTGTGGCCTAATGTAATATTTCAAAATAATAGTAGTGATAGTATTAGTGAATAATAGTAAAAGATTGTTCCCCCCATGGATGATGGCACCCTAAAGGCGGATTTATACTTTTGTGTCAGCTCTATGCACAGCCTACGCACATGGCCTACACTGTTGTGAGCAATTATAGGCTACTTGTGTGGTGATGCGTCTGTGTCAATCTGCAATTACACTTCCAAAACACTAGTCGGTGAAGTTTCTCTGAAGTACTGGAAAGTTACTCGCAGCATTCACAGATAAAGTAGCAGTCTTTTGCTGGATACATTTTCCCCACAAATACAACATGCTAATGTTATTAGCACAAGCCTATAGCAGTTTATATTGTATAAATTAGCCTGGCAGCTAGCAGAGATTTCCTCTACACATATGATGCCTGGAACAACAGCAACATTTAACAAAGGTAACGCTACAACATTCAGCTCCATTACAGCTCACAATGTTCACTGACAAAACTACTGTCTTATGCTAAACAAGTTTTCCAAACAAATATAACATGCTAATATTATTAGCACAAACCTATGGCATTTTACATTGGATAAATTAGCCTAGCGAATAGCAGAGATTTTCTCTTCTCATATGAAGTCAGGATAAAACACACACAGGACTTAAAATGCTATTCTGTGGGACCTTTATTGTTTTTTACAATTTATTGTTCCTTAAAGTAAATGAAAGCTTCGTTTCCACTGAGGGAAATGATTTCAACTTCCAGAAATAGACAGGAGGTCGCCACGACGTGTAGTTACATTTCTGGGGAGGTGCGCGTCAGGCTACAGCGTAGGTATGCATCAACGCAGAGCCTACGCCATAGGTACAGCATTGACTTGACACAGAAGTATAAACCCCACTTTGGCATTTGCTTAGATTGCCTATGCCACTGGCCAGCACTGGCTATCTGAGAAGGTAAAACCTTTGTTAATGCTACATTTGGCTGAACTTTCAATGCCCTTTGTATCAAGCACTAAGCGCTTCATCATTCTGTGTGGCTCACACTCTCAAAACAGCCTAGTTAAGCCTAAAAGTTTATCTCTGTATAAAAAAAGGGGGGTTTCTGCAGTTAAATCACTAGTTAAATCACTAGCTAACAACCTATAAGCGACCCATGAGCAAATTTAGACTGAGAGGTGGTACAAGGTAATGGCTACCAGCAGGCTAACTGTGATAGACTGATATACCAGCTCATTCACCCAAAATACTCCTCTTCAAACCTCTGTATCTTTTTCATGGGATAACTTCTGAAAGACTCACCAAAGCACATGAGAAGGGAAATTAAGAAACCCTGGTGTCAACATGTATTCAAGGTGGATTCACTGCTCAGCTTTGGTTCCCACTTGGTTCTGATGGGTGTTGATTTGGAGTGCTGACTCATTATACAGGCAGAGTTACATCTTGTTTGCTGGCAGGCTTGACAAGTTAACATAATACGTACCAGAAATGTATCTTTTGAGTATCAAACACTACAAGTTTGGAGTTTCTACACTGATTTTTGATTAACCTGGATTCATCTCAGTTACAATGAATCCCTTTAATGGCAGGTTGTCAACGCAGACAATATGTATCCACTTATCCAGACAAACTCCTCAAACCTTACTAAATACACTGAGGCCAAGCTATGCTATGCTAGATGCAACATATTTAATAGATAAACGAGATTATCCAGGGCTGGAATCATGCTTCAGCAGAGGGCATAAATAAGGGGCATTTTTTTGTATGTATCTCATCAAATTCGACTGACAGCCAAACAGCAGAGTCACCATTCATTTCACCTACTAAGCCTTTGAAACAAATGTACACTGCTATTCAAACTGCAGAGGCAGTGCTGTGACAATAACAATGAATCCAATATGACTAGAATTTGCAAACGAGTGCAGGCTCACATGCAAAATGCATGTGCAATGAATTTAAAAAGGGTCAGTGCAGTTGATTAACTTCCTTTTTTTTCTCTAAATGTTCATGATACATTGTACATTGATCAGATAGAAGGTGATCAAAATCAAGTTCACCAAACATCCATTACTGTCCCCTACAAAAAGATGCCATCAGAAGAAAATGTAGATGATATTTTATAAATTCACAAACGGCAAATGAGGCAGTGAGTATGTGAGCAGAGGGATTAACACTCCTTGCCAATGTTTGGCACACAGTTTTACAGCATTTTCATTAAGCCAGCGAACATTTGGAGAAAATTATGCTGGACCTGACCAACACATAGCATCATATTTCACTTTAAGAGACTTTATGTTTACGGTCTCTCAAGGCCAGCTTGTTGATTTTAAAGGCTTTGGCAAACAAACCGGTACAGTTTAAATCTTAGTCTTAAAACACGTGACAGAGAGGTTGTTAAAGTTGTATTGGAATCTGCATTTGGAATTGAATTTAAATCACCTATCTTGAACTTGGAAATTCATCTAGGTTTTTCAGATATCTCTATCAAGGTTTATAAATTATCAATAGTGTAAGCAATCAAAAATCTTCACCATTGTGGAAGCAAGCTGCAGTCACATAAAAAGACTGGGAAGCCCATCAACACAACACATTCTCACTCCGACCTTGTCACGTCGGTGTTTGGTCATGGACTTTCCATATTGAGATATGATGTGAAAAGTAACTTGGGTGAGTTGGTGTTGGTGTTTTGGGATGTCGTATCAACTCCAGTCTGTTACATGCATGAAATGTACAGTTTGTATTCAGTCTCTTTCAAAATAAATGCACGATGTTGGTACAACACCACACACACGCGGTTACGTTTTATCAACACATGCACGTGGTCAGGTTTAGGAAAAAAGATAAAGGTTTGGCTTTACAATAATAATAATAATAATGCATTTATTTTATAGAATGCTTTTCATGGTATTTAAGACACTTTGCATTAGTTAAAAACTATCATGAAATAGAATACAGTAAAATACACACGACATCTTTCACACATTAAAAGCCGTTTTGAAAAGATGAGTTTTGATGGGTGATTTGAATCGGGAGAGGTCAGTGCAGTCTCAAATATGTTTGGGGAGAGGATTTCAGAAGGAGAGGGCAGCTATGGAGAAGGCTCTGTTGCTCCACGTCCGGTGCTCGGCCCTGAGTGGTGGAGTCAGGAGGTTGGCATCAGAGGAGCTGTGGCTGCGGGAAGGAGTGTGGTGGTGGAGCAAGTCAGTGACGTAGGAGGGGGCCTGGTTATGGAGGGCTTTATAAGTGAGGAGAAGGACTTTGAATTGGATGCACTGTGGGACAGGAAGCCAGTGAAGGTTCTAAAGGAGAGGGGTGATGTGCTTGTGGGAGCAGGGATGGGTGAGCAGACGGGCAGCAGAGTTCTAACACACGCACAATCTTGCGGGAAGCGGACACTGGCCTCCCTGGTGAAAGACGGTTGTTGTTGGACCCATCTACTACCCCTCCAGCCTGCCGTATTCGGACCTCCACTGATTTAACTTTCATTGTTGTCCTGCCGTGTTGCTCCCCTGACTGAATAGCGACCGGCCATGCATCATGCCGTTGTGAAAGGATAGCTTCTTTCGGCAGTGTCTGACGTTGGAAGTCACTGACCAAGCACTGGTTTTCGATGACTTCGTAGTGACTCCAGGTTGCTCAACAAGTTACTTTGCTGGCTATTAAGTTAGCCATTATGACTGTAACTAAACTACCTTTCCTATCAGCAGACAAATTGTTGTCTGCAATCTGGTCTCACAGAAATATATGAAATGACCGCGACCTCTTGACACCACATTACATAGCAGTGGCACATATTATGTTGAAATCCAGTACTGACACCTTGGACACAGTAACAAAGGAAAGTCAATTAGGATACTTTGTTGTGATGGACACACACACTCCCTGGTTTAGTGACATCACGCAGTGGACAGTGGTAATGTTACATGGCCAAAGGTAGTAAAAAGTGCAAGAGAGACCATGAAGGGAGGAGGTTGGGATGGTGGATGGGTCAACCACCACAGGAGACTGCTGTTAATGTCCCATGTCAACAAAAAGTCAACATGGACTTCTTTTAATTTTTTGTACTTAGTCCTTCTTGTAACATGCTAACGTCACTTACAATACTAGACTTTCACCCAGCCCCCAGCCAATTTTCATAGTGGCCAAAATGAAAATGGAATTAGGACTCCCAATGTTGTCCTATGATGCCTTTGGGCCCAAACAGACTTTTTCCTATAGATTTACAATATTTTTTTTCAGTGTCACAACTGCTGCAAAATGACTTGTTTCACTATCAGGATTAAGATGATGTTATCTGAGCAAGATGGCCGCAGCTGTATGCAAGATATTCTATCTTCATTTTTGAACAGTGGGAGGAAGTGAAGATACATTGTCTATCTTTACATACAGTCTATGGTGCACACAAACTGACCCAGACTGGAACAGACTCAGTCCAAAATTGACCACTCATCACTCCCAAATGATATTTATGATATGATGTGTGAGTGTGTGTGAGTGTGTGTGTGTGTGTGCGTGTGTGTGTGCGCGCATGTGCGTGTTGTGTGCCTGTGTTTAACTGGAAAAATATTCACTGCCCTACCAATTAAATGTGGTGATATCACAATTGGCTAATGTCCCACTTTTAATAAAAAGGCAAATATCAGCTCTATAATTTTGCAACTACTATATTTGTCGAGTCCTAGCAGCAGCATTACTTATGAGGAACTTACACTGTCAGATATCTGGCCCAGGGGTTGCATGTTGAATTGTGGATAACTGTTCTTACCACAGTGGCCGGTCTCATTTTCTTGCTGAAACAGCAATGATGATGATGAGGATGGTGAGGATGATGGCTCCGGCCACCAGGAGGTAGCACTTCCTCTTCCTCAGCTGCCTCTGTGGGGAGAAAGGATTCAGTGGGTAGGTGGAGTTCAAGCATTAGTCAGGACCCAATTGGACGCTACACTGCTGTGTAAGCCAAGGCAAGTCATCTAAAATGAAAATGATGATGCAGCTTTAAATCTTTGCATAACTGGTCTGCCATTAAATCCTCATACACTCTCTGCTGGGGGTTTACAGCAGTGATTTAACCAGTGATATGTCAGATCATGAGAGCTAAAAATATTCAGCTCTAAACCCCCATTTTCGCATATAGAGCATAAGCAGCCCTGTAAATGTCAGGTTCCAGCTTAATAACCACAGAGCCACAACACCCCCAACCGCCCTATTTTGTTGCTTTTCAGCTTATTCAGTGCAACCCCACAGCACACCTTTACATGCACTCGCAATTTCCATAAAGAAAAAAAGAAAAAAGGACAGACGTCTTAAAGGGAACACCATAGAACAAGGAAAGTGGCATTTCAACCAGATAAGATGAACGCAATTGTGGAGGAACTAGAAGATTCAAGGTCACGCTGACAAATACAGATAAAATGCAGGAACGGCTGAATGGGATGACTGTCCAGTGGTGGCCTACGCTTCCCTCCATCAGAATGCTGTGCAGTCATCCCTTTGATGGCTCTGCTGCACATTATTCTTGTCTGTGTGATGGCATCCTTACATGACTGAGAGAGGAGGAAGAGGAGGGAGGTAAAAGGCTGACAGGTGTAAACCTCCCAAATAAAATCATTTCCTTCTCCTGAACTTATCTGTTCAGCACGTGTAGGGCTATCAATTACCTAGCCTACACTGCTTGTCTTTTTGCTTAACTTCAAAAGTTACAATTGGGGGGAAAAAACTAAAAACAAAAACAAGACAAAGAAAGACTGAGATGAAATGGTGAGTGTTACTTTTGGTGACTGTGTTTTTGACTTTGTATTGATTTATAGTGGCTTGTATTTAGGTTTGTCAGAATACACACACACACACACACACACACACACACACTTCTTCTTCAAACACCTGTTTTTATTCAAGTTTCTCACCAAAAACTACATTGTTCATGACTACACTTGAACACATCATGAGAATGTTATAATTTACCTTCACCTAATGCTCATTTTTACTGACCAGAACTTGAACGCATCATAATGTATCTCAATGCAAGTAGTTAGTTGTGGCCACCTGCTGCTAACAGCTAACTAGCTTTCCTCCCACTGATGTCAACACAGATATGTGCTGGGTGTGTTCCTTTTTGAGCCGATAGTGAGTTTAACGTGTCCTTCCTCCTGACAGTGTCCCAGGAAGATCTCTTTTTTGTCCTAAACAGATTTTCTATTGTCCATGTTAGCCTCGAGTTTTGCTATTCGGCCTGGGCAAAATTGATGACACAACGGAAAAACATCGGCCGCTGCCATCTGTGAATTCCACGTTATTTGCAGATGGCAGTCAACAAGGTGGCTATCAGCCAATGTTGCTTGCCAGTGTATTCCTAATACTGTATACTTCTTAAGTTGCACATTTTACAATAATTTAAGTTTACAGGTTGTACATTGTATATGCTTGTAGGCCTACTTGTTTTAACCATACAAATCATACATTATACATTTATTTTTTACTCTAAAAGTTGCAGCCATAAACGTGGAGGGGATCATGCATTTGGTATGCGAGTATGTGTATTTGTCAGTTCGCAGCTACTCCTGCAAACTACTGGGCCAATCATCCAGACATTTTTTGTGCACATTTATAACTGTAGACTTAACAATCTCTAGTGGTTGCGGTGGTTCACAGTTGTTGAAATACCTGTTTTATTGACTGTTTTGTATTGTCATTGACTGTTGACTCCTCACTCCTTTTAACCGGCTTGTAGGGGCTGCAGGTTTTCTCAAAAGTGGCTCCGCTAAAAACAACATGCCGTACTGTCTGTTGCAGGTCACATTTTGGCCTTTTGTTGTGACTCTAAAACTGACATCCATTAAAAACTCTGGTCTCATTTTGAACCAGAACATCTGCAGATTAATTCTATACCTGATATGATCCACTAAAGTTAGGCACGACTCAAGTTCATGTATCACAATTTTTGTTATCTTTGCCACCATCTTGACTGTAAGGGGGCCAGAAGAGACACTTCCACTTGGTGCAGCTGTGCCATGTTCCGGCTGCTATGGCTGCAATCCAGTTGTCCTCCGTCCATCACACGGCATCATACAAGACTGGAAGCTTTTAAGAAGTGGAGTTTTGCCCACCCAGTTTCATAGACTTGCAAATTTTGTCGATTTGGTCATTTCTCCTTGATTTATGTGCTTCTACTATGATTAGGTATGGTGCCTACTCAAGTGGGCAGGTAAATGGTTTCTTTCTTGGTATGTTTTGTACAAGGCAATAGCATATTTCAGAAACAAAGGCAATACAATGCCATTAATTGTGTTTATTGTTATTATTTCCTGCTTTGTTGTGCTGTGGCCTACAGACAAAGTTCATACTGTTCAAATTCTGGTTGTGACATGGATCAAAGATTAATGGCTGTGCTCAAGCTATTATTAAAACTTTCATCCTCATATTGTGTCCTCTGAAATATACTGTGCCACATCTGCTGGAAATACAAGAATGTTTTAGGGAAGAGGGGCTGTTCTCAGCTCCAGCCTCTGCGTTGTAGCCGAAATGCAGCTGCCTGGCAGAGATCTACACTCTCCTGAGTGCACTTTTCTAGTTATTCATGCTCTTAAGATTGAAAGTTACACATTATGTAAATGTACTTGGTTTTTTATGTTAACAAAATGTTTTGATATTTACTGACAACCTTTTAATGAGTGGTATACATGTTCTGCCACAGGAACATTACATTTTTTAAATTCTAATTTATATTTAACGGATGCTGATGACATCATTTCTTTTATTATATTGTAATTCTCCAAAACAGTTATTCATTGGTTCATGATCTTTTTTGGTCTAGTAATTTCTAGTTTTCCATTGAGCTTCTTTGTTTCACTTAAAAGTGTTTCATTCATCAATGTCATGTTAATGAAAAGTGTAAGCAAGATGGCAGTCAAGAGGTTCTCAGTCAGTCCATCCAGAGGAATGACGTATACATGAAAAACGACTTGATCACAGAACATGAGGCTCAGAAACATGTAAAACCACACAGTTCCATTGACACTTGCATTCAGTAAGTTATTTTCACTTTAAGTGCTTATAGCTCTTGAATGCTTTTCAACACTATTTTCTGTTTCATTTCTAATATTGCCCATGGTAAAATTTAGATTTCAAATGCTTCAAACATTTCCTCCACACAGCACACGAGCTTTATTCATCCATGTCACTTACTTGCCACGTCTGAAAAAAAAGTGTTGACTGTGTTAAGCGAAAAAATATTAAAGTAAATAGAGTGAAGAGGGGGGAGGGGGGGTTAGGGAATATTTATATTTCCTTGTCTCCTCAGGCGTTGACGCTGTGTTGGAGCACAGAATCTATGTTGTTTTGAAATGCCTTTTCTCCCGTTTTTTTCCCAGCCTGTTTTCTGCTACAAAGGCAGCGAGAGCAGCCGCGTTAGACCAGAGCCGAGGCTGGAGTCTTTAAATCCTGACGCGCTTCAAAGCACGGAGAGAGCAATTCATCTTCTTATCTGAGACTCAAAACAGGCTTTCTGTGTGGAAGAGAGAGGGAGAGAGGGAGAGGGGGAGAAAAAAAATGCTGTCGAGTAATTTTCCGTTTAAACGTTCCACTCCACAACAATTTGCATAAGCAGCCCTGCGTCTGTGATAAGAAGATTGGTAATTTTCAAAGGCTCTGTGGGGATTGAGAATTAAAAGCCTTTCTCCGCTATCTCCCCTCTTGCAGCTGGCCACCACAGATTCCCCAGCTTCTCTCACGCGTTTCCTCCTAAACTATGCCTTATAAACTTTCTCTGCCATCCTCTCCTTCTCTCTGCTCACTCTGACAGTGCTGAGTCGCTCCCTCTCTCTATATACTGTATTCCCTCCCTCCCTCTCTCTTCCAAACACTCTTTCCCTTCTTTTTCTATTTCTCCCGCTCGCTCATCCCGGCACTGCTGTTATTTGGGGAGAACAAGAAAATAAATAAGGTAGAGGGGGAACAAAAAAGGGCTTAGTATAACAAAGGAAGTGTTGCAGTATTTTTAAACCAGAATTTTCCAGATTGCAGGGCAGGCTGAGAGGCGGGACAGAGAGACTCGCAGAGGGAGAGACAGAGGAGGATAGAGGAGGTTTGCTCTTATCACCAGTGACTTAATCTGCCAGAGAATGGTGTCCTTAGTGCCAGCACTTCAGGGCCTATGGGTGCTGCAAGCCCTCAGGGAGAAGACGGTGTCTCCCTCACATCTTTTATACTCACTTTTAATGTCATATAAGGGGAATAGTTCATATTTAAGCTGGGATATAATCAGTACGGGTTCTTCAAGATCAATATCTGATATTTTACAAATCAGGCTTCCAAAAGCTATAGCCAATATTTTAAATCACAATGTTGATGGCAAAAATAAAGTTTTAGTGAGAAATTTATACTTGTAAGAGTTTGGGATCCTCCTAAGCAGTATTTTCCTTGGTGGTACTGACCAAGCAAATGAAGCCAACGGGGAAGTGCCAAAAACTGCAGTTCCTCCAATGGCCACTTGAGGCTGGCTCAAAGGTGAGTTATGCATAATTAAGGGTGTGGCTGCTTTGAGTGACAGACTGTCTGTGAGGGGTCACCCCAGTCTATACGTCAGATCCCCTCCTTGAACCTCCACAGCTCTACCTTCTTGTCCATATATGGTCACCTCTGCCTCCAAAAAACAAGATGGTGACAGCCAAAATTTCTAAACGTAAGGTTTCAAAACCATGGATGTACAAAAAAAATAGGGCCCTGTTCATCCCTAAAGTTGCTCAGTGGCACATAAAGCTAAAAAAGTTCAACTTTGTAGGTATAAAATAACGCAGATCTGCTGCATTATTGGGTTCATAGAGCAAGCACAGCAGAGACTTCACTAGCATAGCAGCTAAGGTCTGCGAGGAGAGCAGCTAACTTCGGGTTAAGCCCTCCATTAACTTGAGTGCAGCTCTTCTAGATGATTGCACCTAATGGATCAAAATCTGATAGTTAAACATGTTATTATATGGGGGTCGTGACACCTAAAAAAATGAATCCACTGATTTACAGGCATCTCTTTCCCATTTTAAGCCTATGGGAAAAGGTCTCCTTGGGTCCAACAGCATCACATGACTGACTAGGAATTTGCAGTTACACTTTCTCAAATTGGCTTCAAAGTCTGGTGCACTTCCTGGGAGCCTGTTCAAAGCGTGAGTCCACAAAACAATGGTTGACATCGTAGTAGCTACATCCATTATATTTATCGCTAACTGTGGCATGAAATCATTACTGTAGCAGATCATATCATTGATAAAAGAGATAGAAAAAGTCTAAAGGCCAAAACACACCAGTGGTGAACGCCGCGTGTCAAAAAAATGTGTCCCTATTATTTTCGATGTTAAACCCTACACTGGCGTAAGCAAGACGTGCTGCGGCGCTCTTGGACACACCACTCCATGGCACTTTTCACCACTGTCCTATTTCCAGCCTCACCGCCCCCGAAATTAAATTCATTTTCCCCCCACTTGCTCTCTGAATGTACATTCCAGCTCCCATAGCAGCTCTTCTCCTTTGCTTCTATGGCAGCTCGATTCCTCTCCTCAGCATGGATGCAGAAAGAGGACTCTGCAGCTGTTCCTGTGTCATGTGTGACAATGACTGGATGGCAAGAGACACGTTGTTGAGGTTGAGAAATATCCTGAGCTATATGACCCACAATCCCAACATCATAAAGACAATGGCCAAAAAGATATTGCCTGGCGAATCATAGCTCTGGAGATCAGCTTTTCAGGTGAGATATCAACTTTAATTAGGGGCTCTCCACACATGATTTTAAGCTAACACAGACGTGGAAAACGTACAGATCTCTCAGTAACAGTAGTTATAACTTTGTGGGGTGGTCTGTTAACAAGATACAGTGCGATATGTCCGATGTGTGCTAGGGGCGGCACTTGACACCTCTCGCATGATGCACCGTGCTGCAGTGGTCCGAGGTGTTTTCAGGTTAACACCTACTGCAAAATAATCTACAAAGAATGCCACATTTGCAATCGGCCCAACACTTAACAATGGAATCGTACCCCACAGAAGACCTCTGGAGACACATTCATTAGCCTTCTCTAAGTCTACAAATCACCCATGTGCCTTTTGGTATTTGTGTGAGGAGAAAATCCACTGCTCGGGACTGATTCTACAGGACACCAACTGAATCTGCCCTGCATTCACCTGTGGCACCTTGAAATACATTTTACAAGAGCACATCATCCAGTTTCCTTGGTAAATGCAACTACCAAACCCATCTTTCTGTCCATGGGGACTGTCCCCACTTTAAGCAGGATACAAAAGAAACATGTTAGCCACAACAAATGGACAAAATTCCAAGCCTTCAGCAGCTTAAGGTGAAACTCATCCAGCTTGGGCACCTTGCCTCTGTGGAGCTTTTCAACTACATCAGTGACCCCTGTCAGGGAGATGCGGAAGGATTCCCTCGAGTCCTCTATTACTGCTTTATACAACCTGCCTCATACGAAGCCATTTCTTCCTGTGTTTGAACTCTAACTCTGGTTTATTTTCCCCTTGGCATTAGAGTGCGACATGGGCTGCATATTTCTGTCTAAACTCGTCCCAAAACCTGACAGGCACTCTGTTTTTTATGTACAGGCCAACCTGAGCCCAACACAGTTAATGTAAGCTGAAGCACTGAGTGTGAGTTATCCTGTCATGAATTACTGACATGGTTACAACTTGTGTTTGTGTGTTGTCACGTAAAAAAAACAAACAAACAAACAAAAAAACCCCACTTTGAACAAGAAGTACCCCAACACATACAAAAAGAACTTGAAGCACCATGTCAAGTACTGTTGGCCAAACCCCACCTGAATCCAAACATCATTTGTAAATATTTGCCGAACCTGGACCCACTCTTAGGTTTCCAATGGGTCGCATTGGGTTCAGCGTCAGGAATACCCAATCTGGACAAACCAACTAGTACTGCTATTGTTGGTAGGACTGTACAGCACTTACAGTGTTGGTACCTGTTTTGAATATTAAGGACTTTAATATCATGAAATATTTTAGGGTCAGGGCATAAATTACAACACGTTCTCACTCTGACCTCATCACATATCAATATTTGGTCATGGACTTTCCACATACAACATGTAAGGTACTTTGGGTGCATTGGTTGTTGACATTCTGGGATGCCTTGTCAACTTCAGCTGTTACATGCCTTGTCTGTTTTTAAGATACACTTCTATTTTTACAGGAAATGTACAGTTTACATACAGTCTCTTTCAAAATAAATGCACTACGTCGGTACAACACAGTAAATTGAGGTTTTGTTTCCTTCTATCACAAACCCACATGGTTATGTTAGCCAACACACGCACATGGTTGGGTTTAGTCTACAAAGCACTTGGTTGGTTTTAGTAAAAAAAGAACAGGGTTTGGCTTTCCAATCTTATGAACACTGGTGAAAGTTGTTGGTTGTTGGACCCATCCACCACCCCTCCCATCCACCCTACTTGGACTTTCGCCACCTTATCTTTCATCGTTGTTCCACCGCGTTTCCGCCTGATGCCACAGGTCACCATTAAACAGTGGCAACCAGCTACGTATCATGCCGACATGAAAGGATAGCTTTTCGGCTGTGTAAGACTGGGTTGAAAATTACCAAAGCCCCATTCAGTGTGATACTTCTACAAAAGGCTGCCAAAGAAAAAGAGAAGGCTCTAGAATTAAACTTCAGTTTTAAGTTATTTTCTGATGGACAAGAACTCCCCATAATGACCATACCAAAATCTTCAGAAACACAGGGTGCATGCAGGCATCCTAGTTTTGAAGGATAGCATGGTCTGGTGCAGTGTTAGTTTAGTGTTAGTTTCTTCTACATAGAAGTCTTGCTTTTAACAGCTTCACTTTTAAGAAATCCCACGCGTCCATATGAAGGTCAGCAATGCTGGTCAAGAGCAGAAAAGAGGAGATAAAGAAAAGAGCATAAATGGCTTGTTCACCTTTCCATTTTCCTATATTTCAAAGGCCCTCTGAGACTTTTAACAACCATAAACCATTTTAAAAACATTTATTTCTCCAAGGGAGAAGGCAGAAAACTGCATGATAACCATTAAAGCCGTTTGGACTGCCATACAAACCAACAATCTATCTCATCTCCGCCTCCCTTACACCGAAGACAAACTTGCTGTGTCTCTGGGAGAAAAACTACTTACCTTGTGTGACATGAGGAATATCCTCATAATACTACATGCAATGCAATGCAATGATAATGGCCATAATATTATTTTCCCTTTATCGCATCTGGTCGGGAAAATTGGAAGTCCATAAAATAAATAATGTTTACAGCGGAACTGCCTCACTTGTAATCGGCTTATATGCAATTTACATAAAACTCAGAGTCCCATGCAGTCACCCTGATTATGATATTTAAGAAGAGCAGCAAATAAACACAGACTTCACGGCCAATCCTGGCATCCTGGGAGGAAGCCCTGTGACAACCATTGTCAACAATGGAACAAAAACCCTCACCAGCATCAGCATATTTGGGCATTTATTAAAAGCTGATTGGCCCTTTGTAAAAAAAAAAAAAAAAAAAAAAAAAAAAAGGAAAAAACAACAACATATTAGCCAGTCATGTTATCTACCTCTGACATGATGGATGTTTCTCTCTTTAGGCCCAGTTGTACAAGGGTGCAAAAGCATGCAGTGCACCCTCAGTTCAATATTTTGCACTCTCTGTTGAAATTTATACAATAAATATAAATATAGCTGCAAGCAGCGATCCTGGGGTTCAAACCAGGATGGACCTTTAAAACTTGAAAGCTGGGTAGGATCAAGGCCTTTGACAGACAGATGCACATTTATTTACGTCCAAATCTCTACCAGGCCACGCTCTTCTTTGGAAACAGTTAAAACGTTGATGATAAAATTCTGAAAAAAAATTACACACCATTCTGCTGATTTCCAGTATATTGTCAAATATTTTGGTGACATTTGGACACACACTTAGTAAAGCAACAGCAGCAGCTTCCTGCTGCCGCAGTTATTGAGAATATCGACACCACTGCACTTTTAAATGTCTCATTTTACTTTACTCCCAGATGGCTCAGGTGACAAGACAAAAGTTATATGCACCTTGTGTCAAACTGAATTAAAATATCACCAAAGCACTTCAAGTTTCAGCTACCACCTACAAGCTGAGCATATAGGTGCAGCTAATCAATGGGCAACCACATCACCAAAGCTGGCAAAGCACTATTTTGGAGTGTGTGAAGTTAAGTACAGCAATTGCTAAATGGGTGGGAACTGACTACAGTACAGGCCATTTAATATCATGGAAGACTTAAGTGTAAGGGATGTTTCTTTATCTACCACCTAAAGGGACCATTTCCTTCTGTACTCCCGTCCGTGCATTGGTCACATCATGGCAGCCCTCCCAAATATGTGGATTATAAATGAATTTCTGGTTCATGATTACTTGGAATAGGTACAAATTTTGGTGCATTAAGTTTCGTGAGAATATGTACGAACAGTGCATGAGAACTGCCTGAATTTAAAAACAAAACAAAGAAAATTACACTTTTCATCAAACAGTAATTAGATAAAACACTTGCATTACTTGTACGAGCATCACTGTCATAATAGTCCTACATCACGGCAGGCGTCATGCCGGGGACTGGAGTTTGAGGGTTTGGGTTCCTTCTGACTTGTAAAGCAAACTGTTGCTTAAAATGAAAGGCACACTCTATTCGATTATTACTGTTTACAACTGTTTTGATCTTAGTGTTGATGCATAGCCTCCCAAATTAACATACAAAAAAAAATCATACAAACACTAAAACACAGCATAATGTGGTTTCATTGTCACAGTTTTTTGACTAAATGATAATAAAAAATGGGCAAGTTTTTTTCACATACCCTGAGGTATGGGTTCTTCCTTAGTAGCGATTAGCTACCAGACAAGCTCACTGACAGCAATGTCAGCGATGGCTTAAGACGACTGCAGGCTACTGTTGGAGAACAATAAACAACAAATCTGGTTGTGTTTTAGTGAGTCATTGCTGTGTTTCCTGCAACTTCTTAGGCACCAAAAGTGGATGTGTTGTAGTGACCTGCAATTTTTTCTAGTGGGGATAATGCCAAAAAAGTGATTGTGTTTTACTGAGACATTGCTGCTTTTCAATTGGGGATTACACCCCCAACACTGGGTATTTTAAACCAAAACATTATCTTTTTCAAACCATAACCAAGTGTTTCTGTTCTTAAATCTAACCAGGTTAGCCACAGTGTTGTTGAAATGTTTCCTTTCAATGTCACATAATAATGTGCAAATGTAACATATCCAGGCTTTGCAGAAATGTGCAAATGCAACATTTTCTGGCTGAGTTCTTAGTTAACTGTATATCACTAGGTTGTTATGTTTGCTTAAAGTCTAACTTTCATACTGTATTACGTGCTTAGAGTATAGACTCACCTGCTCATGTCCTCTCAAGTATTGAGTGCTTATGTATATTTGTATGTATGCTAAAAATGACTGTCAACACCAGCAAACTAGTATAAGCCTAGTATAAAAGCCAGAAGGCATGCTTGTATAATGTGTTGTAATGACAAAGTATTGGTCATATTGAGGTATATCCATCAAGCTAAATGGACTAAAGACTGGAACAGAGCCCCTTCTGTGAAAGAAAGGTCCTTGTAAGACATAAAATGCTTTTGAGGAACCACTGCATTGCAATTTACCATTGTAAATAAAGTGCTGCAAGAAGGAAACAACATGCTATATTTACTTACTACAGTTAGAAACTTTTATACATCAACAAACTTCCTATATCATTTTTTTAAGGGTCTGTCTCTCAGACCTGACTAACATACAGACTCACCCTGAACAGTCATGTCAGCCCCTGCGAACTTCCAATCCAATGCAACATTAGCCCTTGATATACACTGGCCATCTTGCGTACATGATCTTGGAAACAAAAGTGAGGTAAGTCACTGAAAGCTTGAAAAGACCTATCATTCCCTGTACATGTTTGAAAACAGTGTCAAAAAAATAGATAAACCTGGTTGCCATGTCAGAATTATCTTAAGAACTTGAAACGTCTTAGTACACCTTATCTCCTCTGTAGACTTGTGCTTGCCGCTTTCAGCAACCACAGATGTGTACACACTGCTGTGCTCTTGTTTTTTCAGGAGCCACTGTACGTCTACTCTGTTGTTAGTACTGTATAGAAATTTAAGGCAAGCACCAGAAATCCTACTAGAAAACCTAAATAAAACAAGAAAGTTGGCAGATTACTTTGTACACTGCTGACACTTGGTGCTGTTTAAATAAAGAATCCTGAATCAACCACACATTGTCTTTTACTTTAAAATGTAGGCTACACATATCTTGACTAAGATGGAACAATAGGACTACCACAATAGCATACAATGAGTGTCTAACATCATTATATTTGTTCAGTAGGTTCAGTAGCTGTCACCCCAGGAGTAGCAATTAAAGCAATGTTAAGATTGAGTTCCCATGTCAGCTGGGCATAAGGTCTGTGACCAACAGTTAATTAGAAGTGTTGGTTACACAGACCACAGCCAATCATCAACACAAAGCCGTTCATTGACCTTGGTGTTGCCAATTTTCAAGAGACACCCACCAGGCAAACGGCACTGATGTAATTGTGAAGGCTGGCACTGGCGGGCACTAGAGCGCATCAGTTGGCACAAACGATATGCAGTGGGCCTGGGGCTACATTCAAAGAACAGACTTCAACCACTGTAACGACTATGATTACTTTGGCACAGGATCAGTTGGAGTGCATAACCTGGTCAAGACTGGTTAACTTGATACCAGTGAATTGGCTTCACCTAATTCACTCAGCCTGGAATTATATTAATGCTATCAGATTTCCTGTGTTACCCTTACCAATCAGTAGCACGGACATATCCATCATTTAACACAGTGGTTCTCAGCTAGTGGGTTGCGGGTCCATTCTGAATGGACTTGAGAATGTGTCAAGTTTGTAAAAAACACACTATATTTTTAAGCACAGTAAATTTCCGGCACAAAGCTTTTATTTTGAAGTGCTGTTTCCTGCTGTAGAGTGAGTGATTAACGGACAGCTACTTAACAGAGACAGCAAACTAGCTTGATAATGTCCAAATGCAAGTATGACACTGACTGTTTTAAAGCGTGTGGACCTCGAACTAATGACTGAGGAAAAATCTGGACCCTGTGGCTGGACCAGCTGGGAACCACTGATTTATCATCTTGTTCAGTTGACACAGATGCAGCAGTGGCAGTAGGAGGTTTTTCCTTAATAATCAGAAATAGTGAGCTGCCGAAATTTCGTCCTCACTTGTCATTTGTGTGGCCATTTTTGGTCTAATCCCACCCACAGAAGTTCTGATTAGTCAAATATTTCTCCAACCACTGGAAATATACCACAACACTGAACCTATCTGGATCACTGAACGAACAGGAGATGCGGGCAGTGATTCAGATATCTGGAATTTGGATATATATACTGGTACCAAATACCAGTTTGCCAGAAGGCGAACATTATGTGAACAGCCTTATAAAAAGACTGCAGCTCGGTAAATTTGACAATATTGTAATGACCTTCCCTTCCATCCATACGCAGTACATAAAAATTCAAATCTTTCATCCTGCTTGCCTTTCTGAACTGTTAAATCATATGGTGTACAGTAATGGTCAAATTTCAATTTTTGGGCACATTAATGGTCAGCTATTGGCAGTTGGTAATTTCCTATTAGAACAGCAGCATCAATCAACCACCCTGAAAAAAAAGCTTTTGCAAATTCAAATCAGGCTGTAGAGTAGTGTGGTCAAAGATATTGATTTATTTGACACATTTCACTTCTGAGTATTGGAATCTGTTTCATAACTCATTTTCTGCAGTACTGATACACCTGTACCAGCCAAGCTTTCTCTCTTATTGTTAATTTTTACTGCAGTCACAAAAAGTTGTCATGTTATAGTCGTGTTATATGTACCCATGAATTAAATTTTAAATTATATGCCCTCAATGTCATTTTTTCCCCCTGTGGTATTGAAAATTGTATCAAATATCAATGTTTTTCAAGGTATTGTACGGGGATGTAAAGATACCAGAAACTTGCAGTTTGACAATATCAATATAAAAAGTCCAACACAGCAACACAACAAATGATTTTGACATGGAAAATGGATATATAATCACAGAAGACATTCAGTGTTGGATAAATTGTTATGGCTTTATTCTATGAAGTCTCCAAAGAGACAACGCAGCTCAAGGCTGAATTACAGAGCACCTGAAAGAGCAACAGGTTCTCATCCTAGGTCATCACATATCACTGCTTTATCAATGGACTTTCACATCTACATATTATGCACAAGATATCCCCCTGCATCTGCTGTTGACGTTACGGGACACCAACGCCAAGATGATGTCAACAAAAGCAAATGGTTAGGTTTAGGCAAAATAATAACAGTGTAATACTGTGGTAGATTTTGTCACAGTCCCACGACAGTATTGAGACAATTTTTATCAGGATATTGCAAAAGCTCAAGACATTATTACATCCCTAGTATTGTAATGAAGTTAGAAATTCCAGTACTGTTACAACACTACTGTAGAGTCACACATACAACTGCCTCACCTCTGACCAACTACTACAGATCTCATTGTCTAAAGCGACAGCAAAGCCATTTATTGTGGTGTGATTCATTCATTCATTCAAGGTCATGGTGACAACATTGAAGACAGATAGATGCTTTTCTTTTACTCACAAAGGTATCTTCATTGCTGCTATTAAGGGTTAACCTTGAGCAAGAGAGGTGAACTAATCTCAGAGCAGAGTGTGGTGTATACACTGGATTCAATGGGGAAGCCTAGCTTTATAGTGCCTTTCACATCTGTGTGTGTGTGTGTGTGTGTGTGTGTGTGTGTGTGTGAGCATCAAACAATTTTAGAAATTTTAAGGTGGGGCTGTTGGAGGGTCTGAGACATATTGCATTTACATTCCGAAACATACATGCAATATAGAAATACCATATGGACACTAACTTGGATGAAAACAGTGCTGTACAGCATGTGTACATCATAAAAGATGCCAAAGTCAACCTTTCACATACATTTTCTATCTTCTACTGTAGTTTGTAGACACATCACTGCTAAATAATCATTGTTGTTGTGTTCTTTTCACTTTGTCCTCAAATCTCTTTGCTTACACCTCATTTCTGTTCTTGCACGGCACTTTCCACAGATCACTTGTCAATCAAACAGCATGACTGCTTCTGTGATTGCTTTTTTGCTTGGGATTTCTGATTTGGGATTTACCGTTAATCAAGTTTCTGTAGGTGGCACTTTGTCAACAGTGCTCACTCTAAACACACAGTTCTTGTTCTATTCCACATTCGAAGCCTGAAACAAGGCACATGACTTTGTATAATGGAGGGTTTCAAGGTCAACCCAACATACAGTATCCACAACAAATTGGAAAGGCTTTAATAATCAAAGTATGCTGTTACTGCTTTTTCACAGCAACCGGTGAAAGACAGTGGACATTCATCAGTGTGACAATCCCATGGTATTGATATAAAGTTGCAGAATATAAGATTTTTGTTCTCTTATGGCAAAATGACAATGATATACAGTATTGATACAGTATGGGGAGGGTTGTTGTTGGGTACCAACTCTAACATATGGCAATAGTACACATTCAAAGAGGCTGTTCAATTACAATCAGAAACAGGGGTGGAAGTAAAATTGTATTTATACTGCTCATTGTAGCTAAGTTGTTTTTTGTGCACTTGTACTTTTTGGGGCATTTTTAAATCAGTTCTTTTAGTAATACTTTCTATGAAGACCACGTCCACAATGTGTTATGAGAGCATTCATAGTGATTTAAAATGCATTTATGATGCTCTATGACTGCACTCATTAACACACATAATGCTTACTAACAGACTTTATCAACAGCCATAAAACATTATAGATGTGACTTATATGAATTATAACTGTCAAGTGTCTGATGGATGCTCTTGGCTGGTTATAAACTGGAGGTTGACTGATGGGGTTTATAATGCATTATGAATCCTCAACAATCAACTGTACTAAGGACTCATAGAATGCTATAAAAATCCATGCAGTATCATAAGTTATCATTGTATGTGTTAAAATTAAGTCCATATTGATCAGTCTTTTTTCAGCATTGGCAGTATAAAAACAAAATGGGGAGTGCGGCAAAATGCCGCCTACCTACTTTTGTTAATACAGAATTCGCCTTTTTCTGGGCAATGGGGGGCGTGAGCAAGTAACAAAACGTGTAGCTCAGCGTGACATAAACAGTGACGTGGGAGGGAATTTGCGGCTAGTCAGTCCTTTGGCAGTTCTCTCGTACGTCGGCCCATTCTTCACCATCCCCGTCACCTGCCGGTTAATGGCCTCTTCGTTTGCGAGGGCAAGGAGGGCACGCAATTCCTTGTCTCCCCAGTTGCTCATCTTTACAGTGTCTGTCAGGTTTGCGTTTCCCTCTTGCTACTAGCTGCTCGCTAATTCCTGCTATCAGCTGTTTCCTGTTTATCCACCACCAGTGGGTCGCACGTGCGGCGTCATCAACAGCTCCTCCCCCAAGTCTTCAACAGCCCCTCCCGTTGCGGAAGGCCGCCTCAGTCTGTTTAAACTAAAAAGGTTCTGCCAATATGACTACCCTAAGAGGCAGAAAATTGGGCACCTCGGATCAACTCGCCAATCCAGCTCTGTGTGTCTAAACACTCGCAGCTTGCCGGCAAAACGGCCCAACATTCGCAGAAAATCTGGCAGTGTAAAAGGGGCTTATAATAATGCATGCTTCATTGTGATGTTTCATTGTTGGTGCTAAGTGTGATGCATTTTCATGTATTTGAAATAATCTATGCTGCATTATAAGTGATTATTATCTATCATACCCTAGAATACTTTGAAAAACACTTTTAAACGACTGTGTCATGAGTCAGAGAGTTTTTAGTCACAGAATAGGATTTTAAAAATTATTGCAACCCTTGAAATCCCCAGTGAGTATGCTATATGCCATAGCTAGCTAGCTAGCTAACTGCCCCATCCCAATAAAGGTTAGCCTACTTTAAGCTAACGTTAGCTACTTGCATGTTTGCTATTAGTCTACAAGTTGCACATTTCTAGCTTCACTCATACAAGTGGTTACATGATGTGATTCTGGAGCTAATAATCTTTAGTTGAAACATACAGTTAGCTCGTAGGCTAAAAGCTAACATTCCAGTAGCTAAGGTTAGCTTGCAAATAGCCTCTAGGATGGTTAGCTAGCTAGCTAGCTATAGCATACAGTGTACTTAAAGGGAATTTCGAGAGCCGAAAATAATTTTGTCCACATTTGTCCTTCTCTCCTCTATTAGTGTACAAATGGGAGGACATGTCGAAGAGGCACTTCTGTTAACTCCACAACTTTCTCCTCCTTTTCCACAGTCCAAGAGAACAGACACAGTTGCTTCCATAGATATCATATACAGTAGATACCTTGTTGACAGCTTCAGCCTGTTTCAGCAATGCGTCAAGGTCGCCGCCATCTTGGGGAGGTCACGGCCGGCTGGCTAGTACTGTTGTGTATGGAGATAAGTCTTCAGCAAACTTGGCGTGCTCGCACAAAAGTCTCAAAGTGTAATTGGGTGCCAGTCCAAAAAATTACAGCACAGCAGAAAAACCCGACAGCACTCACTATTAAGTATAATTCTTTTTAATATAGTGGATTGCACAGCAGCAGTCGAACGGACGCACTTCAGCTCATAGCCATCCTCAGCATTAGGCCACTTTATGATATTTTTTGGGCATTTTGAAGCCTTTAATTGATAGGACAGATGAGCGTGAAGGGGGGAGAGAGAGAGGGAGTGACATGCAGCAAAGGGCCACAGGCTGGAGTGCGGCAACAGCCTTGTACATGGGGCGCCTGCTCTACCACTAAGCCACCAACGCCCCAGGAAATGGCCACTTTAGAAGACAGTACTTACTGACCCTCATGCTGACAAGAAGTCCAGTGTAATTTTTTAATCCACAAAACTTGTTCAGGGTACAGAATATTCTTCAGCTCTTCAAATCCCCTGTAAGTACATTGTATGCTATAGCTAACCACCGTAGAGGCTAGCTCACAAGCAGGCTAACCTTGTTTGGCATGGAGATGGTAAGTTAGCTAGCTAGCTAAAGCATGTAGCATACTCACTAGGGATTTTAAAGCAACTGCAACAATTTCTGTCCACTTTTTTTCTCTTCTTTAAAGTTAACAATTTTGCAAACAGTGACCCAGCAAGATCCCCAGTTTTTGCAAAATCTGCTTCTGTGACTAAAAACTCTGAGTCATGACACATTGTGTCTAGGTGTGGGAGTGTGTCAGACTTTGGTCTTCTAAAAGTGTTTTTCAAAGTATTCTAGCGTATGATGGATATTAATCACTTACGATACAGCATAGATTGTTTTAAATACAATGAAATGCATCACACTTTAACAACAACAATGAAACCTTATAATGAAGCATGCATTATTCTAGATGCATCAATATGTACTTCACTTTACTTAACACATACAATGATAACTTATGATATGTATGGACTGTTATACTACTACATACTGTAAGTCCTTATTACAGTTGATTGTTGAAATGTGTATAGGCGACTGCAGGTATTCATAATGCACTTTAAGCCCCATCAGTCATCCTAGTTCATAACTAGTCAAGAGCACCCATGAGACACTTGACACTTTCATTATAAGTCACATCTATAATGTTTTATGACTGCTGATATAATGCATCAGGGAGCATTATGTGTGTTTTACAGATATGGTCATCATAAGAAGGGTTACCATGTTTTGTGTACTTGTACCTTTTGGGGCATTTTTTAATCAGTTGCTTTACTTCTGCTCAGTATTTTTCATCCCAAGTATTGTTCATTGCTACATATCAAGTCAGCTCCGTTACAACCTAAAAAATAAAAGACCACATTAAAAGTCATGATGACTTTTGTGAGAATGAATCAGAGAGTTACCAAATCAGCAGCTACAGCAGAGAAGAAGCTGCTGGTGTGTCTTTAGCTGCAAGATGGCAGAGCTCCACATCCAGAGAGGTGACACTCTGGAAAACATACATGTTTTTTAAATGTACATTAACTGGCCGAGTGTCAGGGGGTGTAAAGGTGCAGTCGCAACTGGGCCGAGCCTAGCAGTTTGTCTAACAGTGCATCTATGTCATTAAGGGTTACGGTTAGCATTATTTTACCTGGGTATTGGTAAAACAAAGGTCACATCTACCTTAATAAATCAGTGGTTTAATGCACCACCCGGCAACACACTAAGTGACCCAGTTGATTTCTGCTTTCACTGTGCAGTGGGACAGAAAGGCTTAGTGGACTGGTTATCTTTAAGGGGAACACCACCTAAATTAAGAATTTTAGTATGTTTTTCAAATGGCCTAGTAAAGTTTAATAAATATCTCTCTCAAAGCCAGAAAACTGAGAACTAAGTCTCAAATGTGATGTCATTGGGTTATAAAGTTAGGTATGAAGCCTGATTTTTTTGGACCCACAGAATTATTGTTTTCTTTTACCAAAATGAGCTTTATTCTACTGTAGCGTTCTCTGTTCTAAAACAGAAAAGGTACCCATATACTCAGAACATTCCCCTACTGTAGGTGCTCCTATGCCAGGTTCAGACTACACAATATCGGCCCAATGTCGTACCATGTCAGCTGGGATTAAGAATGACAATGAGTGTCGTACGGGATAATCCATTGTTTAATCCCATGTGGTGTGTCATAGTAAATGACAACCGACGCCAGGTCTGGGGTGCCCCACAATGTCCCAACAGAAAGCCTAGCATGTTTGAGTTTCTTTATGTCTTCCATGACTTTTCCCGTCACAGATGTCAGCTGACCAGTAGAAACAAAGAGCAATCTGCTGCAGTGGACAACTGTATGACAACAACATCCCAGCCTTTTTGATTTTTTTACTCTAAGAACGTTACCACACAGATACAGATACTTTAAATCCATTCTTGTTTGCCTTGGTAAAGTTCAAACTCAGCACTTCCTGAACCCATTTAAAATTAAAAGCCCCTTATAATTTTGATTGAGATAATCTCTTCATTTTCTAAAAAAGGCTTTTATTGTGAAACATTTGAAGGAACCTCTTGTGGAGGATTCAGTGACATGCATAGTTTGCATGCAGTACTTCAAATGTTGGTCCATTCATCTAGTGGTGCTTTTTGTGTTACTACAGTAACATTTCAGCTGGCATAATAGTAATGATAATAAAAATTAGACAAGAATAATCCGATGACATCACACGTTATGAAAGACAACCAAGGATGATTGGTCATGGACCAACGTGTAGTCTGTCTTGTCTGTTGGCCAAGTCACAGTAAGATGTTATAACTCCACAATCGCCTAATCTGACATGGTGACTGACAAAAATGGCGAGTAGTCTAAGCCCTGCATTAGTGTCACCTAGAGCAGATTTTCCAATTTATTGTCAATGAAGCAGATTCAGACTTAATACCCTGTGACATCTCAAATTTAAGTTTTAGCACTCTAGTTTTTCGATTTGAGAGAGAGTTGTTCATGTTGACTAATATTTTTGGACTGTCTCAGATCATAGGAATAACATGTATGAATTCTGAAAATGGCTATAGTTCCCCTTTAAGCTCTGAGGACAAACAGGCAGAGAAGTTGAACCCAAAGCAGATTGAAGAGGACTTCACAGTGCTCAAGGCTTGCAGAGTGACGTTCGACAGGTGAGTACAACAACAAACTCACTAAGATGAATGTACCTCACTCTCTGGAGGAGAACGTCAATGTTGCTAAGCAACATAGTGTTTTGTGTGTGTGTGTGTGTGTGTGTGTGTGTGTGTGTGCTATGTGTTGCGTAAAGGCTCTCTTTTGTTGTGTGTTTATGGCTGCAGCTGCTGTGGAGTTTATTGTTTACATGTCTGCGTTGGCTGCGGTGGAGATGTTTTATCCTGTGGCGTAATATTGCTTGTTGCACCCTCTGTGGTGTCTATAGCTCTTTCATTTAATATCTTAATTTAACAGGTCTGTCATCGAACATCATCATCACATCCCCCTGCCCCACCATTTTACCTTTTTAACGGTTATTTTACTTCTATTTGAGTAATTTCTTTGAGTAACAACACTTTTTACTTGAGTAAAATAATTTAGTACTTTTCCATTCCTGCCAAAGGTGACAAGAGACACATGTCTCCAGAATTAGCTGTAAACCTAAACCAACATGGTACAGCATATTGCACTGAACCAGCATAGAGCTATATAAACAAGCTCACAAGTGCACCAGCACACATTCAATATATGGATGAAAACACACAGGTAGATTGCTGTATGAAATGATATATCCCTCAGAGAAAATGAAACACACTGTGCATAAACAGCAACACTCATCCTTCATAAACAAAGTAGTACACAAACACATCCACATTGTCATAAAATGAGATGCACTGTTGAAGCAGTGCTTAATCTTGTAGTAGATACTTGTACAGGCCACCAAATGGCATACATGCATTCTATTACCATAGTTCTATAGGTTTTGGTTTGTACTTGTTTCTCCTAAATTCACACTTCACATGGACCCATACTCTAGACCTATGAATCAAAACAATAAACCAAATCACTTCTTCAAGGTATTTTACAGTTTTATCTAAAAACTTATGCTGAACTTTTCATCGCGACACCTGACACTAAGTCAGCGAAATGGCAGTCTTTACAGCAATACTGTGCACTTTTCCCTCTAACAAAAAAAAAAGTTGACTTCATAGGCAATAAAACACACCCTTGCTCAATTAACCCTTTAAGCTCTGCAATGGAAATGGTCCACCAGGGCCCATATTGGTATTTTTGCCTATTGTGATGTTATTTCTTGGAGTATCTTCAAATGCGTCATATCACTAAAATCTGTACAATCTAAGCTAAAAGGTTATGTCATTTAGGAGACCATAATAACTAATAAAGATGTTGGTACTGTGTCATTAAAGAAATGAAAGAAATCGACAGATTTCACAAAAGAAAAACACATTGATCCAAAAGATTCTTCAATGTAGTAGATACATAAAGAAAATATTTATTAACACTCCATAATCATTAGAATAATTAATTTGAACTATATATATCATTTTGTTTCTGAGGTGTGCTCATTTTAATGAGCAGAGTACAAAGGCATTGTGATGGATTCATCATTTATTTCTCTGGCGCCACCGTGCATTTTTTCACCACATGAATGTGGCGTAGCGTGGTGACATCATTACGAGCATATAACATGATGACAGGGAGGACAAAATCCCTAGCTTTCTGCTACAAAATGAATGTTCTAGCTATTATGGTTTTTATTTTACATCAATATATAAAGGATTATGTAAACAGCAATCTCCCATGGCTATTACTGGGAAATTCCCCAGGAAATTCTGGCAAAATACTACATTTGCACAGCATGTAATGTGAGGTAACATAAGGTCATGACGTTATGACAGTGAAGACAGGAGGCTTATATTTCTGCTGCAAAAAGAATAAATGTTATCAGGTTAAGAAGTATTTAGGTGAATCCTCCTCTCTGTCACGCTTCAGCCCGATATGGGGTAACCAATTTTTCCCTCCAGGCAGAGCAGACCCTGGTTTTAGGAAGTGGGCCGAAAAAGGTTTGAAGACAATAGGGGATCTCATGGGATCAGATGGTGGGATTTTGATGTCATTTGAGGAGTTGATTGCCAGGTATGACATTCCAAACAAACATCAATTTAAATATCTACAGGTGAGAAACTTTATTAGATCATCTCAAAACCAGTGTTTGTCGATCCCCCCGTTGTCCACTTTGGAAATGGAAATGAAAAAAGATTGCTTTGGAAAGGGAATTATCTCCAAACTATATAACATGTTAGCAGACGGTTCCTCTGAGTCTTCTTTACGGAAACTTAACGCCTGGAGGGAAGATTTACAGGAGAATTTGCCCTCCGAGGACTTGGAAAAAGCGTGTGCTGAAGCACAAACACAAACTACCAATACTCGCCTCAAAGTACTGCAATATAATTGGCTAATGAGGACATATGTGACGCCAGAAAAGCTTAACAAGTATAATGATGCCATCCCAGCCCTGTGTTTCAGGTGTGGAGAGGAGAAGGGGAAGTTCTTCCACTGTATCTGGGAATGCAATAAAGTCCAACAGTTCTGGTGGGAGATTAAACAAGCTTTAGAGACTATACTAGGTATAAAATTAGTTCTTGACCCTAAACTATTTATTCTAGGTTTATATCCTGATAGACATCATATGTCTAGAAAAATAATCACTGCCCTGGATTTATGTTTACTGCTTGCAAAAAGAGTCATGGCACTCTCATGGAGGAGTACCAGTAAACCAAAATTCATTAACTGGATTAAGGAAATATCCACAACTTTACCTATGGAGAAGATTACTTACATCATAAAGGGGAAATTATCACTATTTCAAAACATTTGGGGTCCTTTTATGGAATATATGGAGAGTGTGGATTTAAGTAATGTGGGGAATGAAGTGGACGAGGCGTAGTTTTCGGTAGTCCTTTGCAGTGTCCTAAAATAATTTATTTTCTTTTGATACTTGATTTCTTTATTCTGTGTGAATTGTACATCTGAGTTTGTATTTTTGAACCATGCACAATAGTGAAATAATTTGGGCTAACTCTTGATAATCTAGAGAAACCTTTGTTGTACTTGTACTTTCATCTAAGTGTTGCTCTATGTTATCTCATAACCTGACTTGCAAAGAAGGACGATTTGAAGGCTGGACAATAATTTAGCTGCTCCTGACGTCCCCTTTGATGTGAGACCACTCTTATCTCTGTATATTTATGTACTTTGGAAGCATTTTGAAAACTCAATAAAGATAATGTTGGGAAAAAAAAGAATAAATGTTGTAGTTATTATGGCTCTTATTTTAGATGTATTCAAACAGAATCTTGCAAAAGCACTCTGCCGCGGCTGTCCATGGATGGTCCATCTCATCCTGCCTGCCACTGATTGGGGTCATCTGTATATGACATATTATATATGGCCAATGTCTGATAACTTAGCAACAACACCACTCAGCTGCTCCAAACATCAAAGCCCCGATCTGATAAACAATCACCCGTCCATGAAGAAACCTTATTCAGTACCTTGTTCTTCTCAAGGCATGGAATGCTATACAATGCCGACCAGAAAAGGTTTGTTTAAGGTCCGACAGACCCAGTGGACTGATGACATCATTCTGCATCATAATAAGCCATGTGCTGTATTGACATGTTCTGTGACCAACATACATAACATTAGCAAGTGCATATCATCTACATTAGAATCTTCATCACATTAGCTGAAGTAGAAGACAAATTGATAAAATGTTCCCTTATTTTGGCAGCAACCTAACTATGACTTGGAAGTCCTACATCAGTTGGAACAAAGGATTCAATTGGTGAAACATATATTCAAGCATGTGGAAACCAGCTAACATTGAGATCCATTGAATATTTTTTCCCCCACACAAATGTTCCACAGGAGTGTGCAAGCATTCATAAGATCCCACAGAATTAGTTTTCATTCATTTCAGTGCAAATTTTTCAGAAAATCTGTGCATTAATTGACACACGTATGCTCGCAAACCCTGTTAAACCACAATAAATGCTTAAACGCTTAATTTCAATAACCCAGCTTATCTTAAATCAGCTCCAGGACAAAGTCATATTTTTCTTTCCTCTCATGGTAAGGCCTTAAAACACTAAAATGTGTTTGTTTGTGGATTGTTCTATCCAACACTTATTGGTTATTGGGTGTACTGAACACCACAGTGGCTTGTGGGCCTTTTGACATTTAATATTGTTTTTAATCAAACTAAAAAGTTCATCTCAGCAATGTATCCATGTTTTATTAGAAGTCAAGTTTTCTCTTTCCTCGCCTGCCTGCTCAGGCCAGCTGTGGCTGATGTAGTACAGCCAGAGAAGTGTCACTGACATCAACTTGGGTAACTTCAAACATTGTTATTTCCACTCCATATCCTTCAAAGAAGCATAAAGAGTCCGCAGGGACTGGGACAAGAGTGATTGAACAGTACGCCAGCTTCCCTGCAATCTGTCAGCATTAGTCCATCCCCCCTGTCCGAGAAAAGTGATCAGTCAGAGATTTAACACTGTGATTGGGTTATTCTTTTTCATTATCCTATTTGTCAAAAGGGCAACAATTTGTATGTGTCTGTGTGTGGATGGGTCCATCATCTGTCTACCCATTCATTTACAAGCCATTTTTCCTTTTTGTCTTCTTTTCCTTCCCCTTCTTCTTCCTCAGTTCCTTTCATGATCACAATAGCCAGCGCTCTATATTATCCTCAATTAAGCTGGAGGAAAACTGTGTTACATTGATTTTTTTTTTTTTTTTTTTGAGACCCAGAAGGATGTAGTTGCTCACTGGGGGATCAATTTCAGTTCTGAAGATGGATGGACTTTTAAGTCTTAACAATGACATCAGCATGGGAGCCCCCCTCCCCCAAAATCAAATCAATAACTTAAGTTGGGTTTTTTCTACATGTGAAATGGCTACAGAAGTGCTAGAACATCTGTGTTTTATTGGTAATTATAAACCATCTTGTGCAGCAATCAACAATCAGAGTTTGTGGTCCACTGAACACAGATGAGGTGATAAAACATCATTGCAACTAGAGAAACTTGCAGCGGGGAGAGTAATCTGCCCCCTGATAATGGATTATAGATTCAATTTATTTTCCGTGTAAACTGAGTAGACAAGGCGGGGCACGAGAAGAAAATGACATCCGCTCTTAATTGACCATTGGTGGAGATGTGCAGTGGTGCATGTAGACCAGCATCAAGGAGTGTTCAAGGCTACATCAGAGCTTATACTTGCTGCAAAGTATTCAATCTCTTTCTTTCATTTAGAAGTCTTAGGGCAGATCTAACCGCCAAACTGCCAACACCTGAGTGAACCTCAACCAGATCACGGGTCCACATATCTACTCCACTTTATTTCCAGATTGGCCCTGACTTAAAATCAATATGCCACTAAGGTCTGCATCATTTTGTCTGGAATGACAGCATCAGAGAGAGTCTGCGTCTCTGATGTGTCAGATCAAAATACAACACTGAAGGCCTTTTTTTTTTTTTTTTTTAACATTTGTTCACTGTTTATGTGCATCACTGCCACTGAATAAAATGTTAAAGCCACAGTGTGTAGGAATTTCTCCCATCTAACGTTGAAATCTTATATTGTATTCAAACAGATGGCGCACTCTAGCGCCTCACTGTTTCAAACACGTATTACAACAACTGTAGCTGCTGTGTACCAAAAAGCTATGATAACACTGATGAAACCATGTCATCCGATACTACATGGAGTATTCATTCAGGCTCCTACACAGACACACGTGGACTGTTGGGGCGGATATAAATCGAAACAAACCAATCACGTCTTGTCCTTTGACAACTGACAAGTGGCTCAACCTCACACACCTCATCCCTCTCCTCGCATTACTGCACCGCTAACAGCTGTTAGTGGCCAGCGGCACTACATCCACATAACAAAGTCCCACTCTTTGAGCATAATGCAGGATCATGTATTATGCAGCATCACGGGAGACGGAATCCTCGTCGCCAAGAAAGTGCAAAAGGAAATCAAAAAGGCAGCGTGACCGGCGAATTAAAAAAAACAAGGGTCAGCATTGGGCTTGCCTTTCCCAGGTGGAGAGAGCTGCTGAAGGAGAAAGGTAATACAATCACAGGCCAGCGCTAACAGCGGCTAACAGCTAACAGCTAACAGCCAACAGCGGCGCTGGCCTGTGATTGCATTACCATTCTCCCTCAGCAGCTCTCTCTACCTGGGAAAGGCTACCCTGACGTGGTTTTTTTTTTAATTTGCCGGTCTCATTGCCTTTTTGATTCCCTTTTGAGCTTTCTTGGCGATGAGGATTCCGTCTCTCTTGATGCTGCATATGCATGATCCTGCATTATGCTCAAAGAGTGGGACTTTGTTTCAAATTTGCCAGGGTAGTAGCGAAGCGCCTCTTGCTCCTCTCCTTCGGCTCCTCAGTCATGCAGTGCTGGCCTGGCTTTCAACGAAAACGCCGAAGGCGGTGCTGTATGTCCCTTGCTGGCGGGTGTATTCTCAAGATGGCAAAACGTAATGGAACCCCACAGACGACTTACCCGCACAATGTACAAACAAATCCGAAATTCTCCTTTTACGAGAATAAGTCAGATTATTGGTGGAGGTAATAGTACATCAGTGATGACATATTTATGATTGCAGACATCAGTTTTTGCCAATAAACAACTGAAAATGTTACACAATGTCCCTTTAAGATGTGTTTGAACAGAGAAACAACACCTGTTATGTTGAAATAAGCTTAGCAATGGGAGCTCTGTCAGCTGTGTATCATTCAAACCTACAGAATGTTGGTTTAAATTCTAGTGACAATACCAAATATGTCATGTTAAATTTTGGGGGAAAGAATGCTGTTTTTTTTATGTAATGATGTTAATTCTTTGCTTGTGGATTTATACCTGAAAACCTAAAATTGGAGTTATCCTGAAGCACATAAGGGTGAAGTGTCAGCTGAGTGTAATCACTGAAAGCAGATAAATTAGCAGGTGTATGCAATAAAAGCAAATGGAATTCGAATTGAAGTGTGTGCACTCTAAGTAGTGAAGTGTCACTTTCACTTTGACATGTAAGCAATGACAGCAACAGAAATGGCAATCAAATTTTTGGAACTATTTGAAATGTCCGCTGGCATCCCTGTCTCCTAGAAATTACATTTATATGCAACTAATTTGAAACAGCAAATATGTTTTGAAGGAAACGTCATGCTGAGCCGAGTCGGTTTTCTATTAACATAATAAGGAAATGTTGCTAATTAACAAACCTGGCAAGTCGCAAAAATGTTGGTACTGAATGTATCAGCAAACTGTTCATTGACAACTTATTTCAGTTGTTTTCTGCCCTAATTACCAATTACGCAATACAGTATCCATTCATAGTGACTGGTGTATAGTTTTATTATCATCTTTTTTATTAGTATTTAACCAAAATCACAATCTTTTCCTAACCCTAGCCAAAGTGCTTTCTTGCCTAAACCTGTAGGAGTCTTGACACTGAACCTACAGTTCTGATTTCAAGGTCCTGCACTCTGTGCGCCCACCTTCTTTCCCATCCACCTCCTTGCAAAGCCTGCATGGTGCATGAATGTAATGTTTAGTTACCTGAAAGGAATGCTGTCTCTGAACATAATCCAGGCAGCAATTATGTTTCCACAACAACATCATTAATGAGGCAGTTTAGTGAAGTACAAATGTTATGTGTAGGAGACAGGGTTCCAGTTGAAGTACACGCATTTAAAGAAGCTAAAGTGTAATCACCGAAAGCAGATAAATTAGCAGTTGTAAGCAATAAAAGCAAATGGAATTTCAATTGAAGGGTGTGCACTTTAAGCAATGAAGTGTCACTTTAGTATGTAAGCACTGGCAGCAGCAGAAATGGCAACTGAAATTTCAACAATCCAGTTCAGATACTTCCATGTCCAGTGACAGACAGGCATTGAAAGCAGTTGAGTTGTTGAAAAGTAATAAATGAGAACATTTGAAAAGTGACATGGAATATCAGTTGAAGTTGAAGCTGCTAGTTCAACTGTCAGTTCAAGAATAAGAGATGTTTCAGCTGAAGTACAGCAATGAAAGCAATCAGTGAAAGTGAAAGCAGTTAAAGAATCAATGGAGAGTACAGGCCCAAACAAAATGAAAGCGTCTGACGGGTAAATTTTGAAGTACACCTATTGTTTTGAATGGCTGAACAACCACAAAAAGCATTAAGAGGCAAGTCAAACTGCTTTGACGCCCCTACTGTGACCTTATTTCAGTTTTGAAGGGTCAAATAAGGACTCAGTGACCAAAGTCAGTGAGGCTGAGAGGAGAGACAGAGGGGCAGAGGGGCAGACATGCAGTGAGAATGCTGACAACTGATGTTAGTTCTGTTAGGTTAGCTTAGCTTAAGACTTCATAAACAATACAGTTGTATTTCTGCAGTTCTTAAAAACAGCTAACACTGCCAACTGCTATACTACTACAGATCTTAACCTGTGTGTTGTCGTGTCGGATACTAAAAATAAGGAAAATAAAAGCTTAGACTCTTTAGCTAACAGACACACCCCATTTTTCTATCGTTACACGTTTACTGACATCTACTGGTCATAAAATTTAACTTGCTTCATAAACCTGACAATAGCATTTGATGAACATAGAATAGAGTTTTGATTAGCTGTGCTTTATGTGACTATCACAAACTTGGAAGAAAAAAAATAAAAGATAAAATTTGGATGGCTGCTCCCCAGTGGTTTTACTGGAGTTTTACTATGAACCAACTGACGAAAGCAGCAGCATACACCCAACAGTTGGCCTCCTCCTATGTAACATTATAGGATACCCAGATGAAATGTTCAGAAAATAAGTGGTGTCATCTGCAATGTACAATAATTTTGCCTATAACAGCAACCACTTCTGAAAATACTGCTGGTTTGGTGGTGTTAGCATTTAAAATCTGATGCTTGCAGTGCGCCATAGGAGCATCAATTGATGTGGCTCGAATGAGGCCTGTCATTATTGCTTTCAGTGCGTTTGGCCCTGAAGTATGGACGCTGTCAAATATGTAAGTTTACATGTAACTGCTGCTATTTATGAGTTTGATTG
Source organism: Epinephelus lanceolatus (assembly GCF_041903045.1). Taxonomy (NCBI): domain Eukaryota; kingdom Metazoa; phylum Chordata; class Actinopteri; order Perciformes; family Serranidae; genus Epinephelus; species Epinephelus lanceolatus. The sequence goes on from NC_135743.1 coordinate 38,710,030, forward strand.
TCAGTTGAAGTGTAAGTGACAAAAGCATGTGAAATTTCAGTGGAAGTGATGGAGACAGTTTAAGTGTTAGTTACTCGACAGTTGTGTACTGTAACAGTTGAAGTGTCCATTACGTTAGCAACTGAAGTGTGACAGCTCAGTGTAGTTAACTAACTAACTAACTAACTTTAATTTAATCCTGTGTGTGGCAATAACAGTAGAGGGAGATATAAAAAAATTCAAAGTAAGGCAGAATAGAGCAGTGGTGAATGGGTCATACAAACACAGAGCTTCAACTCAGGAGACCTGAGTTTGTTTCTCACGTGAAACCAAAAGTCATTTAGAGTTTTTTCAACAACGTGAGGTAAATTACTGGCAAATGTTACATGACAGAGTCGTCACATGACATACACATAAGTTACTGTAACAAACTATGTTATTTTTACCCAAACCATGATCGTTTTCTTAACCTCATCAAGTAGTGTTGTTGCCTAAACCTTAAGTAGTTTTGGTGGTGAAAACTACATTTCCAGGGAAGACAGAAGTTTATTTTGAAAGACACTGTAGCATGTAACAAAATTGAAATGGTAACTGACCCATCCAAAACTGACACTAGAGGGGTACCTAGAGCGTAATAGCTTGAAGGACAGGGCCACAGACCAAGCTGCTGTATTTACAACACATTCTCACTCCGACCTCGTTGCATATCGATGTTTGGTCATGGACTTTCCACTTCAATATGTGACATGCTAAGTACCCTGGGTGTGTTGTAGGGGTGGGACAAAAAACGATTTTTATATTAATCACGATTTTTTCTCAGACGATTCTAAAAATCGATACTCTCCCCAGAATCGATATTTTTCTATTTATTTTAGGCTGTTTTTTTCACCGACACCGATAAAATACGTTTATTTTAAAACGCGCTCCTCTTGCTCTGATGCAGCCGTCTCTATGCCTGAAGCCCCCACTCTTGGCTGTGTAACAATGTCCTGCCTACAGCCCCCACTGATTGGTTCCACGGCACAAGTGATAGCCAATCAACACTGAAGCTTCTACATGTAGCACTTGGAGGAGAAGCAGACAGCTCAGTGAGCCACGGCCAAAAAAAAAAAAAAAAAAAAAAAAAGATTTAGGCTCATCGCCATCACGTGAACATGACCTGGAGCTCCTTTTCTCAATAAAAAGAAGACAGAAGTTAACTCAAAATATAGCTGGCATGAGTGCCACAAATGTGGAAAAACAGCGCATGGTCCGCTAGCACAATGCTAACATATAATGGAAATCTTCATAGACGCGCTAACAGAAATTAGCATAGGCGCTGCAACGGCATTACAATGACAAACAATACAGTGCAAGTGAGCAACTCTACATAACATAAGCAAATAAACTCAGAACAATAGATTTGTACTTACAGACATGTGTTTCCTGTGCTCTAATAAACTTCAACTTTGTTGAGCACTAGGCTACTGCAAGTCTGCATATTCTTCTTCTAACACCACTCAACACTGAAAAGGTAAAACGACTTCAACTCAACTCGTGCGCCACCTAGTGGTGTGGTGGAGCCACTGCATCAAGAGAGACGGCACATTAATTTTTAATATATATATATATATATATATATATATATATATACACATATATATATATACACACACACTTTGGGTTTTACTCACTTCCAGGAAAGGCAGAGCTAGACATGACCAAAGCTGTGTATAAACTTTGAATCGAATCGCAATAATTGTAAAATCGCAATTATTCAGAATCGCAATATAAATCGAATCGGGACCCACGAATCGTGATAGAATCGAATTGGGACAAAAGCATATCGTCCTAGCCCTAGTGTGTTGGCTGTTGACTTTGTTGATGCCATGTCAATCTTAGCCTGTTACATGCAGTGTCTGTTTTTAAATACACTCCTGTTTTCACTGGAAATGTATAGTTTGCATATAGTCACTTTCAAAATAGATACACTACATCAGTCCAACACTACAAACTGATGTTTTTTTCTTTAACAACAAATGCACGTGGTTACGTTTTGCAAACACACACACGTTTGGATTTAGGAGAAAAGAACAGTGTTTGGCTTTACAATCTTATGGGAAGTGACCACCGGCATGGGTGAAAGTTGGTGGTTGTTTGCCCCATTTACCACTACTCCCACCCGCCTGGCTGTGTTTCCCCCCGATGCTGACGGTTGCTGTAACGGTGACCAGCCAGGTATCACGCCAACATGAAAGGACGTCTTTTTCATCTGTGTCTGACGCTGAAAGTCACTAACCAAGCGGCGGTCTTTGACGACTTCAGACTGGGTTGATATTTAACGGTTGTGAGTGAGACCATGTTGTTAAATAACAGGTTAAAGCAGTTTCATAAGTGTCAGTCACTCATTCAGTTGAAGTGGAAGCTCCAAAAGTACTTTAACTGTCAGCTGAAGAGTGAGAGATGCAACCAGTTGAAGTTGCAGTTAAAGAGTTAGAGATGTCAGCAAGTGAATTGTCAGTTGATGTGTAACTGCTAAAAGCAGCCGAAATGACGGCTTAAGGTAGAAGCACTGGAGACAGTTCAAATGTGAGCATTGTGAGCAACTGAAGTGTCAGTTTGTATGGAAGCTCTGACAGCAGGTAAAATGACTTGAACATACAATATTTCACACACTGTAGCTTTAATAAAGTGTTGGAGCAGTTTTATGAATTTAATGGACTGCAGCTATTCACAGATAAATTTTAATGATGTTCTATATATGTCCTTTATAACTGGTATAGAGATTGTAGCATCTGCACAGAAAAGAGTGGTCAGGTTTGATGTCAACATGGGACTGTGAAGAATCCGGACTCATCATGCTGTCTGTCTGTCTGTCTGTCTGTCTGTCTGACTGACTGACTGACTGACTTTGTGTCTGTCTGTCTGTCTGTCTGTCTGTCTGACTGTCTGACTGACTGACTTTGTGTCTGTCTGTCTGTCTGTCTGACTGACTTTCTGTCTGTCTGTCTCCTCCTTTGTTGTTTCTTTTCCTTTCAGCTGCTCTGCCTCTGCAAAGACAGCGGCTGTCTGGATTGGCGGAGAGCTAAATTGCTCAGTGTGAGCTCGGTCACGCCTCGGCTCTCCTTGAGATAATGAAATAACAATTAATGGGAAAGCTGTTGCCATTCGCTCATTTGTTCGCTCACTAGTAGAGCAGCAGCATGGGGGGACAGACAGAAACCACTGCAGTCCTGAAAGACTCTGGAAACTGCCCAGCAATCGTTTTCATATTGAATAGCTGCTGATATGATGTTGAAAATCTGTGCATATAGAAAATGTTTAAACCGTGACTCACTGGCCAAAATGTATTCAAATAAAATATAAGTATTTTATCAGATTCCCCAGAACTGTTTAAAAATGACTGTCTACTTTTTATTGCCACTTAATTCAATAGACAGATAGCACTGATATTCTTAATGTTAAAATCACAACAATATATTATCTATGGTTGTCAAAAGGTGTTGCAGGTAGAGAGTGAAGATGCAGCTCTGAAGCTACGTTACCCATGTAAAAAAGGTAGATCCTTTATTAACCCAGTGTCACTTAAGTCAATACATTATTTACTATAGCCAGGGGCCTACACAGCACAGAGCCACTCTGAGCTCTGGCCTACTGAGATAGTCCCTGACAGAATGGCAGAAGACACATACTGTATATTTCCTTGAAAAGAAAGAGACCCTTGGGCATCTCATAAAATGTCTCTCCAATATGTGCTGCGAAGTGGAAATTCAAGCCACCCCAAAAACCACACAGAGCAAAAAAACACATTTTCTATTTAATTTCTGGCTGCAGTTGTTGCCCATTAATACATTTTCCTCTCTAAGTCAATACACTTGTAGGAAGAAATTGCTAATTCATAACCATTATCTCAGTAGAAGTGAGAATTGCTCACGGAATTGGAATTACATATGTGGTTTTGTGTTTTCATAAGACTCCAGGCAAGTATTTTATGTTTTTTTTTGTCTCTACATACAATTAATTTAACTGAAGGCAAAAGCTAGCAAAGTATGACATGAAATTACATCATCTCTGTTATTATGCTAGTGGGGGATGTGATAAAGCTGTGTAATCTAGTTAGCAAAGTCCCTGTTTGCATGGCTGATCAAGCTAAGCTTCTTGTGACTGCATTACAATGCAAAAGCTCAGTCAAGTACACAAAATTAAAACAGATCAAAGTGAATGCAAAAGCGTGGAGCGCACTGCAATACGGAGCGGTTCACTCTACCTGGTATTGGTTGGCCTTCGCGAGCTCCTGATTGGCTGATTCCACGTTGGATGATGTAGTCTGGATGTAATCTTCGATGCTGTCTGAGGACACAAAGAGCATATTGATTGTGAATGGGTCACTTTGATTCCAACAAGGTACAACGATGTTGTCAGGTGGCACCACAGCATGTTGCCACAGCATTTGATTCCTGTGTAACCTGCATATTGTTATATTACACACTACAAAAAGGTACAGATGTATTTGTTCATTTAATTATTTTTGATAAAATAACACAAAAATCTACTTTAATTTAATTAGTATAAAAAATCCAATTCCACAAAACATGGTCTTTTTTATGTTGGTTCAGTGTCTTGGGTTAAGATTTGACTGAATTATTGCAGTTTAGAATAAAAGCTTTGTTTACTTTGCTTAAAAAATCCACATTCACCTTTAGGGGGGGTTTCCAGTGCTAGAATATTTTAAGTGTATTAAAAATGGCAGAATTGTAGCAGCAGAGGCGAAGATCTCTTGCACAAACCTACATTTTCCATAATACAGCTCGATTTTGACTTTCATAAGACACATCTTGCCCAAGCAGCAACCTTTGAGACTGAAAAATGAAGCCAACGCAAAGCACCAAAAACTGCAGTTCCTCAAATGACCACTTGAGGCTGGCTCCAGAAGCCAGTCAATCGCCTTAGATCTCCATGTTAAAATGCCCAAATTTACAGCAGAAATAAACATATTAACAGCCTGGTACAAAATAACGGTTTCAGTCTACATAGCCAATTTCCCTTTCAGTGACAAATGCACAGGGGATGAATTTTTATGTAACTCTCCTGTTTTAATTTTATTTAGGCTTGAAGTTACACTTAATTAAGGGCGTGACCACTTTGAATGACATGCTGTCTGGGAGGCATCTCCAAAGGCTCTGAGTCAGATCCATCCCTTGCTCCTCCACAGCTCCACGCTCTTGTCCAAATATGGTAATCTTTGGCCTCAAAAAAACAAGATGGCAATGACCCAATTGTTGAACTTGAGACTTAAAAATGGGACTCCAATAACCAATGACTGAAGTGACGATGGCTACGTCCATTCTTTTTATACAGTCTATGGTACTGACTGTATTGCTAATTGTGACATGAAGGCCTCTAGTTTCCCGGCGCGGCGCAGGATGGCACAGGGTGGTGAACCCTGTGCAGAGCTAGTTTTGAGCAGCGCAACCCGAGGCGCACTCAGTTTGGTAGTTTGGCAGACCAAGGTGAGATGAGAGAGAGATGAGATAGAACTTTATTAATCCCGAAGGAAATTCAGGGAGTCCGCTACGTATACATTCACTCACACAAACATTCATACAGACACAATACAAAAAAACAAGCACCATAAATAAATAAATAAGTAATGAAAACATATCTGTATAAAGATTTGTAAAGTGCAGGTAGAGATGGGTGTGGCGGTGCAGCAGGGGGAGGTGTCAACAGATCCAGCTTGGCACAGTGACAGTTTCGTGCCAAAAGGCTTCGCCAAAGGTGCGCTAAAAGCTCGCCAGCTGAAACCAGGTCTACTGTCAGTGCAGGCGGAGCACAGCCAGTGTAAGTGTAAGTTTGGCTGACCAGCAGACAGTGCGCACACGTCACTAAAACCTCACAGGCAGGTTTCCAGAATGTCAGGCACATTAATAATGCAATAAATACCCAAAAAAAACACTATTCAATGCAACTATCTGCAATCAGCACATAAATGTATCTCTATATCAACTGTCCTGTCACATCTGATGTCAGATCAAAGGGGATTGGCACACGTAATGGAAACCCAACCTGATTTGATTAACACAGCTGCAAACTAATGAGTTCACATCCCTCTCAGCCAACCACAAACAGCCACAGCATCAGATAGGGAGTATATATTCAGCATCTGTCATCTTAGAAAAGTCAAAAGAAAAGAAACAGTGAGACTGCGAGAGAGAAAGAGAGAGCGCGCGCGCACGAGAGAAACGCAACATTGATTTACAATTGTGGTGATCTCCTCCCAGGCTACCTTTGCATCATCAGCCCGTGGAGGTCTGCTCGCAGTTCCATATATTCGGACACTGCGAGCTTGGACCTCCCGGACCAAAACATCAGTTTCCTCCTGGGAGAAGTTTGGCCGTCTGACGCTGCTGTTCTCTTCTCCCATGGCGAATTAAGTAAACTCTCATTACGCCTTCGCGCGGCGCATTTAAGGGCGAGGAGAGGGGCTCATTTGATTGGTGTGATGTGAATCGGCTGTGTAAAGCCCACTCCACGCCTTCTATTCTCCCTCTTTCCGACTTGCACAGGTTGGAGGGACAGAGGTGGGAAAGAGGAGTAGCTGCACCAGCGCGAACGGTGTGCCAAACTTGCAAAATCCGCCTGGCCACACCCAGTTGGCGAAGCGCAGGTGCGCTGCGCCTCCGCCTCGCCCGGTCTGAGAAACTAGAGGCCGAAATCTCAATTGAAAACAAACAGTAAGTGAGTTTCCATCTACCTGTTTTTATGTACATTCTCAATTTGGCCAAAATGCTTAACTTGATGCTTGAAAACAGTAGCCCACAAACCTATAGGTGATGTCACCATGCCTATGTCCATTAATTCATACAGTCGGTGCTTCTGCCAAATAACCACCCACATCTTTCAAACTTCATGCCCTGGGGTTGTAACACAGATTTTCTGTTAAAAAAAAGTGTAGCCTCCAAGCCAACATAACTGTTGTTATCATTTCTTGACAAACTATCCACGCAGCACTTCTGTGCAGCGTCTCTGGCTACAGTGCAGGTTGCCAGATATTATGGGTGAGCATGCATGGTATAAGTCTTTGTCCAGGCACAACTGTTTGAAGAAACTGTTCTAACATGAACTCCCAATTTGTCATTTTTACATATCTGTTCAAGTTAAAAAATGGATACAGTGTGTTAATCAGTAAGCATTACCAGTGTTGGTAGGCATATTGTTGAACTCTGGAGGCCAGGTTAACTGTTTTCCTGTTTTCAAGCTTTATGCTGAGCGAAGCATAACTCGTCCTGACCTTAGCTCTGTACTTAACACACAAACGTCTCAGTGATATCAACCATCTCATTTTTAAACTTGGGGGAAAAAGTTTTAAGCAATGGCAAGTCATGTTGATATCTGATTACTCTTCATAGTTTGCTGAATGGTGACAAGTGTATTGGGTATGGTCTATTCTCAGTAAATGGTCTCTTGACTTCAATCTTAAAACCAAAATTGAGCTTGCATGATATGGCCTGGCCTCGATTAGCCAGAATTTTGGTAATATCTGTATAAACTTAGAGCCAGTATACATTTAATGCATGTTTAAATGGAAATGTTATAGAATTTATAGCATTGATTTAATATGATTTTGCAGCATGTCTATTTTGGTGCAAATCTATTACAGTACCAAGTAAAACAGGGTGGCTGCAAAAGTTTGACAACTAAATTATCTGATTATCTGATCTTACAATTTGTTTGAGCAGTCAGAAAATAATACAAAGCTCATGTTCTGGTGTTTGTATAGTATTCCTTTGTGGGAGGGTTCGTTATCCACTGTTAGGGTCCAACAGACAGAGGGATACTGTATGCTGTAAAGCCCTCTGAGGGAAATTGTGGTTTGTGATATTGAGCTTTATAAATAAAGTTGAATTGAATTGGATTAAAGGACATTAAGAGACTGTCACCATTTATAAGCCCTTCCTCTCCACATTCCAGTGATAGCACTTGATGTTTGCAACCAATTAAGTGAAAAGGGACATCAGCAAAAATACCAGATGTATTAGCTTCACACCTGAACATACTTTTAGCTAAAAGGGATAGTGCACCCAAAAATGAAAACTCAGCCATTATCTACTCACCCTCATGCTGATGGAGGCTCAGGTGAAGTTTTAGAGTCCTCACAACACTTGCGGAGATCCAAGGGGAGAGGGGTTAGCAACACAACTCCACCTAATGGAGGCTTACGGCGCCCCAGATTCAAACGTCCAAAAACACATAACTGAAACCACAAAATATCTCCATACTGCTCGCTTGCGCAAGACCGTGAGACATGGGCACCACGTTCATGTGTGTTCACGTGCTTTCGCTGGTCTTGCACGCAAGCGCGCACATGTGAACGTGGTGCACAGAGAAGCAGTTAGAGCTGCAGGCTACAATAAGGCTCGTCCATAGTGATCCAAGTGTCCTGAAGCCCCGACATAAAAAGTTGTTTGGAAAGCTACAGGCTACAATGAGGCTAAAAACAGAGTTCAAATGATGTTTTTCCAAACAACTTTTTATGTTGGGGCTTCAGGACACTTGGATCACTACGAACGAGCAGTATGGAGAAATTTTGTGGTTTCAATTATGTGTTTTTGGATGTTTTAATCTGGGGCGCCGTCAGCCATTAGGTGGAGTTATGTTGCTACCCTCTCTCCCCTGGGATCTCCGCAAGGGATGTGAGGACTCTAAAACTTTACCTGAGCCTCCATCGGCATATGGGTGAGTAGATAATGGTTGAATTTTTATTTTTGGGTGCACTATCCCTTTAACATTTAGTATACTTGTAAGTACTTGTGAAGATGCAATTTTAAGGATTACAAGGTGAAGCATTCCCAATTTTGACAAAAAAATGGATGACATTAATTCCCATCATTTTTCAAATTATGTGGAAGCAATGTGAGAAAAGCAGACTGCATAACTACTCTGTCATGGTACACAAGAAAAAGAACATGAAATGTACACTTCGCTAATCTTTGTGTGTCCCAACTTGCTTATTCATCTCGGACCGACTTTTGTTCATATAGTTACTCTGCACACAGTCTTGACAGCACATTACGTGACAGTCCACCAACCCTGGATGTTATCAAGCACCACTGGTCTAATAGTTAACACTGTTAAAACAGCAGGGCCAGTTTTAAAGGCTATCAATACACAGAAGTTAATGGGAAGAAACAGAACATGTTTAATGAACTGGTCCAAAATATTTGCAATCACCACATAATTACCCACATATATTTGCAACTGGCTGATAACAGTGAGAGTGCTATTGATTGTTTTGTTGATGTGAGAGTGAAAAGGCATCAGCCAGTTCAGAGACGAGGATACAGACTACAGCCTGACTCTTGACATCATATGTACTCATCATCAAATACCAATGCTTTGTCAGGCCCCTCACTGGGTGTTTCTCAAAGTCAAGGATCCTCCCCTAATGTTGTTGTACAATTTTAAACAAATGTATCAGCATAGGGAGAATATATTTCTGGATCATATTTAAGAGTAAGTGGAGTAATGAAGTAAAGACAACAGCAAAAAAGTTCTAAATTATCATTAACAGTATTTACACAGACTCACACACTGAATCAATCTGTCATTTCAAAGTGGTCCATATTTTATGTGTGTGTCACCACATAATCCGCTACAATAATGTGAATAGCGGATCTGATCTGATGAGCTGCGCTGCTCTGAAACAGCTGACCGTGCCAATTGTACATGGTACTGCCAGGTAATCCTCTGAAATAAGTTCACCTCAAATCAAATGACTGATGCTTTGACCTGCAGGATATTCTAATGTGTCTACTCTGGCCATTCTCACCGTGATTCCCCCAAAAAATACACGTATTGAAACAGACAGAATGAGAGCAATTATCATGTCATTATCATGTGAATAGTGGGGGGAGGAGGGAAATGGACACTTAACACTCTATCTCTGCTGAAAATGATTCATTTAGAAACTTTTATGTTTTATCTAAATCACATTTTAAAAAAGTCTCATTATTTGGCACATTGGAAAGAGTAAAGTATGAGGTTCCTGTCAATATTTTTTTCACGCTTGTATGATAAAAACTCGTGGAGACATTAATCCAAATAAAGGACATATTTATCTAAATCCTGTCGAGCTCCACTGGTGCAGGTTTCATTGAAGAGGCCCTGCCTTTACTTCCAGCGAATCATGTGCAAAGCATTGTGGGGATTTTATAGCCGTGGAATATCCACATGCACATCGTTTGAATTTCTCTGAAAGAGGGACTCAGTCCTTCGTGGAATTTGGAAGGATCCTTGACATTGGAACAGTCCTTCGGCGGGGTCTGATGACGTAGTGTGCTTCAAATTCGGCCGTTTGAGGATCCTTCCTTGACTTCCTCGACACCCAGTGTGTGATATCAGTGCCAAAGACACCCTTTAGCGTCTTTGTGAGGTGCACTGGGCTTCTATCTAACATCAATGGTAACCCATCCACGGCAATACTTGGGAGCTGAGAGCAACTGATGTAGTACTTAAAGCAATAAAAGTCCACATAAGGTGGTGGGGGAGGGGAGGTGGATGGGTCAGATAAAATGAGACACTCACCCAGGGAACCAGAGTTCATTTCAGAGTGAAACCCAAAGTCAAGGATGTTTTAATATAAGGTTACATAATTTATAAACAGTTGTTGCGCACCAATGTAATTACTTCACATTAAACAATTATTACGTAATAACCTCACTTATTTTGACCCCAAATTATCTTTTTTTTTTTTTAAACCTAACCAAGTTGTTTTGTTGCCTAAACCTAATTGCAACTATTTCACAACATTAACAATGTGTTATAATGTGTCTTAGCTATGCCTCACATAGGGACGCAAAAGAGTGCCCTGTGCATTGCTATGAGATGCCAAGAGGCTCGAAAGGGCATCAGTATTTGATGTCCTGGGAATGAATACAGGTTTGAAATTCATGGTCCTCAAAAGATTACTGCGAATGTGATGATGCCCTGATTTTGTATCACGATCATCAAGAAAAAAGTTGTAATTCTGCATATAAATATCTAAATCTATCACACAGATTTCCATGAAACTTACTGAGAACAGTCATGCTCTCAAGAGGATGAACCCATTTACATTATGAGCCTTACAGGCCAAAGTGATAATTCCGTGACAATGATTTCTCATTAGTGTATTTATGGATCTGATTTTGATTCATGGAAGCTCAAAAGGGAAGAAACCCTTCAAGATCCCATGAGATTTCCAGTGCCACTGTCTGGACTAATTTATCCAAACATTACAAATACCAACACACCCAACAAACACGATTCTGTAGCCCATTATAATATCCAATAGAAACAAGTCCCCAGCAGGTCCAATCCCAATATATTTTAATCACCCTGTAAAACAAAAAGACAGCACTCTTTTGATGTATACAAATAAATACATTTTAACTCCTCTTTTGTTTAATATGCCTGAGTTTGTGTCTAACTGCAGAACCAACCTTGCTGATTGCGTATCTTGACTCACAGGCTTTAATATAGTGTGTCCTTAGCCAGCATGAATAGGCCATAAAAGCACTAATCCTTCCTTCTTGAGCCTATTCATTTCTTTGTATTACCTGCTGCTTTTGCTACAAACGCCTCCACGGCACAATCACATATTATTCATATCCGCCACTACACCAAGAAAGCCTTCCAAAAAGGCCAAAGGCAATTTCAGTGCATCTCTTTTTAATGGGGAGAGGTCCATTATTGCATGGCTCTGTAATGATCAGATTGGACTTCTGCTGTGGTATAATGTCGTGAACCCTGCAGTCTTCCACAGAGTGCTCTTCTATCTCTCCGTTCACCCATTTGGGTGGGAGCACGCTGTGTTCCTCCACCTTCCATGTCCAAAATACCATATCAATAGTCTTTCACATGCAAATGACAAAATGGCTGAAAAACTCAGTGCAGTTCATGCATGTCTTATTATGATGAGCAATCATGGCATGTAGCAGAATTCACAAATAGAGGAAAAGACCAAGTGTGATGGCAACAAGTGTTAAAGGTATTCTATATCTCATTGAGGAACTGACACGAAATATGTTGACGTGTACAGCATTACCCTTTTTCAACTTTTTATTTAATTTAAGATTTCAAACTCCTTTTGTAAGTGGTAATAGTTCCCTGAACCGTTGATTCAGTGCTTCGTTGGTTTATGCTACATTCAAAAGGTTTAGTTTGTTAGCTCAACCTGAGAGCTCAATGTCGTGCAACCTTGGAAAACACATGCATATAGACATGACAAAAGCAAATTACGAAACCACCTTCATCAACCTGACAAGACACGGCATTAGAAAAACACAGGGCAAAGGGTTGTTTTGCAACTTATTTTCTGTATCTGATTCTGTTTTCTGTATTTGGTTGTGCTTTCAGTTTTTGCAGCATTCTTCTACATCTGGTTGTGTTTTCTGAATTTGGATTGTCTTTTCTTGTTTTACAACAATGTTTTTCTAAATGCAACATGTGTTTTTGTTGAGTTGATAAAACTCTTTTCCTCACTTACTTATGTCTATTTGTTTCTATTTGTTTTCTTAAGTTGCAGTGTGTTGAGTTGTCAGGGTAACCATAGTATTTGCTATTATATATTTATTTCAGAGGAAATTAATATGGCTTATTCAAGTGAGGTGGGTAATGTAAAAAATGTAGAATTTTATTTTTGAAATCTCAAGGTTTGATATCAAACAAAACCTTCACACAAATACTCTAAATTCTAACAATACTGTCTCGGACCTTTACAAAGCCTACCTCAATGTCAGAGAGAACCAGGCATTTATTTATATAGGTTTATATTTCTTTCTAGTTTTCCATGTTTCATAAGCATATTTCATCCTATTTTAGTTACAAACTTAGTTTTTCTGATCTGCTCTAATTTTGATTTGCTGTTCATTAGGGGTTTTTTTTATATTTGCTTTTCACTTACATATAGATTGGTTTGTTTTTGGATGCTGTTAAATGAATCAAAGCTGTTCAATAAGTATCCTCCCTTGAAATGTAAAGCAAGTGTGGAGCTTTGGTAGCTTACCAGATATTTAAAAAAAAAAAACAGCAAATTGAAAACTATTTGGATTAATTAGTGAAGTAAAATTCACTCAACTCTTTTGTTGCACTGGTGGAATTAGTGCTTTCTACTAGTGGCTTGGGTGAAACGGACATTTATGGACCTGTAGAAGTTACACACTATAGCTTTAAGCAGTATAACAAACATAAGTTAAATATTAAAATTAGATTTCTTATTATAGGCCTACTTTGACTATATGAACTTTTTTTTTCCTAGTTTTAAAGCTATAGTGCGTAACTTCTACATGTCCGTAAATGTCCGTTTCACCCAAGCCACTACTAGAGGAGATGACACAATGCTGATTAAGCCGATCGGCTCCTCTAACATCTCGCAGTATTTTTCAATATATATCATTTTTAGTGTGTGTGTCGACTGGCGACATTCCCGCGCTGGCGCACAGGAAATGCTTCCTCACAACAAGAAGGGAGGGGGAGGAAGAGCGGAGAGTGTCATAGCAAGGATTTGTATTGGCATCGCTTTTCCTTGGTGGAGAGCCCTGAAGGAAGAAATTGGGCTGAGGGCAGACACGGATGTTGCCTTGCTGCTGTTGGATAAGTAAGTGACTTGGTTTATAATTATATTATGAGTAGTATGTGCTGCTGTTACATGTACTGGACCTAGTACTTTATTATTTTCTTGGAAATGGTGCTATGAACATAATGTAATTTTAGCAGCCTAGTGTTCACCACGTTGTGTAGCATTGTGTACACGGTGTGAAGCGAGTGTTACTCTGTGTACACGTTGTGTGGCAACTGGTGAGTGTTACTCTGTGTACACGTTGTGTGGCAACTGGTGAGTGTTACTCTGTGTACAGTGTGTGGCGACTGGCGAGTGTTACTCTGTGTACATGGTGTGTGGCGAGTGTTACTCTGTGTACATGGAAGTGCCGCCGGCTTATTAGTTGTAATAACGCATTATCTGCTGGGAGGCGACAGAAGTTACGCACTATAGCTTTAATTAAACATAGCATAAAGTTCTGTCTCTTGAGTCCAACTTTTGTCAGTGCATTTTTTTTGCACATTTTACACTGAGCGCAATGGAATGTTTTGACATCTTTGAATTTTTTTTTCAAAAGTACCTAGTGGAGTTTTTGACCTTTAGTAGGGCTTTTGAGCTCTGTCTTGTGCATGAGACATGCATGCATGCAGGTAATACAATCCACAGTCCTGCAATTGGTGTCACACTGTTCAGGTTGCGGTAATGCAGCAAGAGGCACAACAATGCAATAACAAAGGCAGAAAGGACTGCAAACAAAAAAACACAGATTTAAGCAATGCAGGTTTGGTAAATGTTTTATGAGGACAGAATTCATCACATTTGTCAGATCTCAAGGATTTGAACAATAGATTTTGATGACTAACACTGAACGTAAACAAACATTTTTTGATTTAGTATAAATATTATTTAACCATCATTTCTATGACAGTTTTAGTAGAAATATGTGTTGTGATGGAAATAACATGCTGTAGGTGCAAAAATGAAAACAGGTGATGTGGATGATTCTCAGCACTATGTATTTCGAAAAAAAAAAAAAAAAAGATGTGAACTCCAAACATAAATTTACCGTGGATCATAAAGGTAGAAGTCCCTGTGTGCTGCTCTCTGTGGGTAACACTTTCAAGTAGGTTGCAATTCTCAGTTATCAGCCATCTAACAGCAGTTCTTCTCTTAACGGCTGATGAAAAACACCTGCTGTAGTGTGACATCATTGATTAGGGCACGGCTAGAGGCATCACATACTTGAAAGCTCGAGAGCAGTATAGCAACAGCTTTTTGTGAGGGACTTGGCTTGTACTTGCTCAGGTTTTAGTTTGCAATTAAAGACTCTGTGGAGTCTATTGCTTTATATTTCAGGCTTTCATTCCACACATACAAAAAATGACAAATACCACTCTTCACTCTGTTAGAGCATTGGCCTTAGGACTCTCTTACTGGGATGCACAATAAAAGCCTGAAATAGTTCAGTAAGTGTGAAAACTTCTAATGGTCTTGGATTAATCTTTTGTTGTGATCTAATTATTTACTGTGTGTTAGCATTGTGGCTCTATAATGTCCAGGGACACTTAAATAATAACAGTTAAAGAAACACTCAAACAAAATAAAAAGCACTTTGGGAAAGAAAAAAAAAACACCACTCCTCCATTATGTGCATCATTCGTGGCTCTAAATGTTAGCCATAATAATTAAGAATAGTGCATTTGAGAAAAATAAAAAGAAGGAAAAGAATACAGGTATTCTATTCTTGTCGAATTGTGGGGAGCCAGTCTGACTCAGCCTGACTCTAAAGGGTATGTAAAGGGCATCTACATTAGCCTGATTGAAGGCAGCAGACAAAAGGACACTCTACAACAAAAAGGCAGCAATTAGCAAAAGTTATTGCGTCTCATTCCTTCCAAAAAAAAACCCCCTCATCTCTCTCACACACACACTCACACACAGTCTTCACAACTAACAGCTTTGCTCTTTGCTATTGTCTCCCTGTTTAATGTTTTGTGCCCTAAGTTTTGCCGTTATTGCTTTTGATTGTCAATACAAAGGTCCTCACAGGTCAGCAAAACAATCATTTTTTTATATTTAAAATCCATAATATTGTAATTGAGCCTTTTGTGTTTAACATAGGTCATGGAAAAACATCTTGTAAAAGCCAGCATGATAATTAGCATTAGCATAGCGATTGTTAGTTATTACACGTTAACACGGGTGCTTTGCTATAACTCTACAACTCCAGTGTTCTACTGGTGGCTTGTTGCGAGGCATGATTTGGTATTTTTCGTCAATATCCGATATGCTGATATATAACAACTTTTTTGGTCATAACCAATACCGATATATCCACTTTTTTTCCCCACTTATTTTATTGATCATCCAGTCTCTGCTGTAGAGGAACTGACATCATATTATGCATGTATACTCTTATGATGGCCCACCAGCAGATGGAGATATGTAATAGAATGCTTTTCAATGTACGTAATATTCATTCATTGGGCAAAGTAAGATAAACATGTTGGCTGATTCTAATAGTTCATTTAAAGCAAATATCAGCCGATACCGATGACGTGCCGATGTTATCATGCATCCTTATTACCAACCCTTTCTCATTCCCACGTTGTCAAATACAGGATGCTTTGTTTCACCCCCTTGGCATCTGATAGCGTTGCACAGGACACCCTTTAGCATCTCTACGTGACGCTCAGTGGAAACTCATTGTAACACATGGTTAGTGAAAAGCGGTTAGGTTTGGGCAACAAAAGCACTTGGTTAGGTTTAACAAAAAAAGATAATGTTTTGGTTTAAAATATGTATGAATGTTATGTAATGTGACAGAAATACTTCACATTTTAAGTATGTGAGTGTTGCCAGCGCACAACAATTAATTAAAGGGCCAGTGTGTAATATTTGGCATGGTTTATTGTTAATCTGAATCTGAATCTGAATATTCTACCCATTAATATGTTTATACAAGTGTATAATCGCTATAAAATAAAATTTGTTTGGTTTTCGTAGCCTTATAATTATGCTTTTATATATATATATATTTATATAGCAAGGGCCTTGCTTTAGAGAGGTCACCATCTTGCGCTGCCATGCATGTACGGCAGGCCGAGCGGACAATCCAGCCAGCCAGAGAACACGTTTCGCGTGTATAAATAAACCAACGAAGACAGCGGAAGCAGTAGCACTGAATCCCATTCTGTGCATTCAGCCTCTCTTCTCGCCCGCTCAGCATCAAACACATGGAGTTCCTCATCTGTATGCTCCGGCTCAAACAGGTATGGCTCTGGGTCTGTGTCCGCTACAAGAAACTCTTCAAAATCGCGTTCAAAGTCGTCCATTGCAGCTACTATAGTCCGGAGATATTGCTAGGCTAAATAAGCAGCTGAGTTTTGTTTACAGGCTACGCTGTCAGTCAGTGTGCGGGCTGGAGATTGGTTGAGCACAGAGGGGAGGGGGTGTCTGCTAGGTATGGTAAACGAGTATGTGTGTATGAAGTGTGTCTGTTACGCCAGAAGAGTCAGAGTTTGGGACGGAGTCTTTTACCCCCTGGAGTGTTACCGGAGTTTCTGGAGTGCTCAAATAAACTGGCCTTTTTCCCCGAACGTTCCTCTGGTCTCCTGCTCGTGAGGGATTCATTACAATATCGTAACATGGTTTAGATTTCTAAATAAATATTCACCTCGTCGCTAGATAGACCTACTCCAGAAAAACTCATGCACAAGGCTTTTTGTCCCTGCGAGGCCACCGTCATTTACCCAACGGGAGGGGTGAGCGAGTGAGCCCTGCAATCTAGAATTTGACCACTGATGTCACTGTTTTCAACCCATTTTACACACTGGCCCTTTAATTACGTACTCTTGTGTACCCAAACTGTGGTGTCCTTGCTGAATTTATGGTTTTGTTTCACCCATCCACCTCCTCTCCCTCCCGCCCTATGAAGACATCCTTGCTCTTTAAACTATGGCCATTGCTCTCAGTATCAAGTACTGCTGCAGATGGCTTTATATTTTAGTTATATTGAGTTAGTTTCCTTGCTTATAAACAAATCACAAGTATTGATCCAGATAGTTCATATAGTAGTTAGTTGAATGCCAAGTGCTTCTCACCCTCAGGGGTGTCTTTGGCGTCAATATCACATGGCGAGGAGCATGACAAAGCATTGGTATTTGAAGACCTGGGAATAAGAACAGGCCAGTTATTACAAGGCATGTTAAAAGGTCAGAGTTGACACATAGAACTGTTTAAAAGGCCATAGAGTGACCAAGCTCTGAGACCAAAAAGTGCAGAATTACAGAGAATGTGTACAAAATGATGCAGAAATATTTAAAGAAGCCCAGTACAATATTCAGAGCACATCTATGATTCAGGGGTTGTCTGCATAGCACTCAACACAGAGGTCGTTGAGCCAGCAGCTCACAGCAAATGGTGCTAAAAATGCGTACAGTGCTGACAGAGCTAATGGTGTTAACCGGGGAAGGAATCAAAGAGGCACTACACTTCTGTCCAGGTATCAGCTGTAACCACTGTATGAGTGCAGTGCAGAGTGGCAGCAGTAAGCAAGTTTGTGGAATACCGTATACCACAGATTCGAACAGAGGAGCTTGGATGACAACACACACAGAGGGAGCCTGACTTCATCTCTGATCAGGATACTATTACTCCACTTTATCTATGAAAATGCAAATAGCTCTTGTATAGGAGCAGCCATAGGAAAAAGTGACATGTAAAGTTTCATTTTACTCAATGTAAATTGCTGACATTATCATGCAATATGGAAGCAATGTTTTGTCCACATTTAAAGTTTACAGTTTTGGGGGTTCTATCAGGAGCTGAAACATTTAAGAAAAAATTAAAAGATAGGTTTGGTGATGATGTTTCTTTTAGTCACTGAATACCAAGAAAAGACTAAAAGCAACAATGAAAGGTGTCTATATCTCAATCTTTTGTCACATAGAGCTCAACTGTTGTATAAAAACTACAAAAAGAAAAAAAACTACTAAGATCAACATTTTTGTTTCTGTGTCAGCTATACATCCACCATGCCACTATTTAACAAAATACACATCTTCATACAGCATTATAAAGAAAACTGTAAACCAAAACAACTGCTACACACATACAGTCTATCCTAATAAAGAGCTTTTTTCTCATCTCTCAGGCTTTCGCCCAGTAACTAGCTGAACTTAATTTTTTATATGCGAACAGCCAACTCAGTCTTTCAGCATCAACCAAATTTACAAAATCAATATCTGTTTATAAAGTATATAACAGTTCCCAGGCAATAACAAAAAAAAGAAAGGAAACTCATTTTGTACAGTTCTAGTCAATATTTATGACACCCTTTGATTTTTTTTGACCTGTACAGTATCTTCAGAAATAAATGGAAATGTACCAACTTTGTATCACCAGAATATTTTAATATGATGTCTAGTTATTTAACAAACAAAAAAAATCATTCAACATTATCCTGCCCCATGTTAAACTGTAAGTGGGGTGTTCTTGCCCTTATAAGCTTAATTTTGTTGCCTATAAACAGATTACTGGTGTATTGCCCAAAAGCTCTGTTTGGGTTTCATCTGTCCGCACAACATTTGCCAAGAAATATTGAGGTTTGTCTAGTAAGGTTTTGACAAAGATCATTCATATCTTTTTATGTCTTTCATTCAGCAGTGGGGTCCTTATTGGCCTCCACTCATGAAGCTCCTCTTGGTTTAGTGTGTGACACATGGTATCGATCCATAGTTCATCAACATCAACCTTCAACCACTTCTCCCATTGACTGTACTTGTCCCCCCCATGTCCCTGGAAGTTCTATGAGGACCAAACTTCCTAACAATGTTACACACTGTTGAAACAGCAATACCAAGGTGTTTGGAGAGGGCCTTGTACCCTTAAGAATTCATGTCTTTGGTGATAGTAGCACTTGCGATGCTGTTAGAAAGCTCTCATCTTCACCATTGTGAGAACAAGGGACAGAAAATAAAGTGGCCTTTTTAAGCATTAAAGCCATCATTCATTTGCTAATCAAATCATGTATGCATTTTTTTAATTGTGTAAGCTGTTTCAATACACATCTACATTTCGAGAAATATTGTACTGTGATGTACTTTTAGCAGGGGTGGCAATAACATTGACCAGGTGAACAACACATTGATCAAATCTGATTTTCTTCTTCCAGACACACTGTCCAGTTTCAATACTGAACACTGCCCTCTGGTAAAATACCAGATCTCTGCTATGCACATAAAGATCTTTGTTTTGTTTTAGATAAATTACATACAACATGATTCTCAGTACTATGTCCATATATAATCAGCTCATTGCTCTTTATACTGAGCAAACACAGATTCTCTTAACAAACATATGTCGAGCTTTTGTTACAGATAGCCAGTGGTTTGTTTATCGAATACAAATATCTTACTTGTCAGCCTGCTTTCTTCTGTATGAAGGAACTAATCCATAACTGAGATATACACATCCCTTGTGCCCCAGAAAATATCTTAAGGCACTCTTTGCACTGATCCGCACATTGAAGTGTTTCTAAGGCCCTAAACCCCAGCGAAGTATTCAAGCACAGGACACACACAAGCTTGAAAAGTTGATAGTATGCCTGAAAGATTATATCCCTTAGGTTTGTGCTTCTACCAGTGATTTCTCCCAAAGTTCTACCTGCTAAGTCAGCAAGAGCCTTTTATGAAATTTATGTGTTGGTCAAAAATGAAGCTTCGATATTTATATGAATCTGCATAGTTCTGCTTTTATGAGCCAACTTTAAATTGGTTCCTGCTATAGGTAGAAGAAGAATTTTAGTTTTCTGGTTGAAGTAAAATCAGTGATTTTTTTTCCAAACAAATACATGTTAGAAAAAACTTGAAAGACCAGGAACTATGTGGTACTGAATGGTGGAATTAGACTGTTAAACTGTTTATTACTGTTTTCTTTTAAATTAAAGTATTTCTGATTTCTGATTTTTTAGGCGGGCCTAAAAGACTGCTCGATGATGCACTGGAGCAACCTATAACATAACCCCATTCCCATCAGTGTCATTTTGTTTGTCTGCTATTTGTGAATGTTGAGTTTGCTATTTTATATATTATTTATAGGCTATATTATAAAGATTATAAAGTCTATGATCACATATCAGGCTATAACAAAACTATTACTGGCTGTTTAACAGCCAAAGTACATGGGGCACATAGTGCTGAGCGGTATACCGGTTGATCAAGTAGCCTATACCGATTGTAATTTCCCATAAGATATGATTTTTTTCATATACCGCCATACCAACGTAAAGCTGAAACAATTGCTGCAACTCCATCACTTACAAAATTACATTGTAGTGTTCCCCAATAAGAGCAAAACAGTCAGGATATACTGTGTCGAGTCTATTGAGAGGGGAACCCTTTGAACTGTCTACTCTTCTTATCAAGGGTTAATTTTATAACACAACAATTAATAACCACAACTAATTATCCAACAGGGTAAAACACTGTGGCACACAACCTGTGATACAAACAATTTGCAACACTAATCATTTTTACATTTACAAAATTTCACAGCCGAATAAGTACATGAATTTGTGAATCCTGGGGTAGTGAAGGAATTGCCCGCCTTACTCTGATTCATCCTGCCTCTCATTGACTTACGCTGACATTCTACCCTAACCCTATCCAATCCCACTGCGCTTGCCTAAACCTAACCAATCCAATCATGAAAGGCAACAAGGACTAGCCAATCATAGGGAGCGTAGGGTGGGTCATTCCTTGTTATCCTAGGATTCACAAATTTGCACAAGGTACAGCTTACTAACTAGCCAGTTAGCATTACAGTCTGTCAACAGCTGAGAGTGGCTCTGTCACTACAGTATATTTAAGTTCAGAGAAAAGAGATGGAGGATGGTAAAAAAAGGCCGCATAGACCGGAGGTGCACCAGAAGAACTCAAGAAAAGAGCTTTTGGGTTTTAAAAAATCTGACTTGCGTGCATCTACACTTCAAAGACAAGTGTGGAACTGACCAATAACTTCAGCCTACAGGTGCACTTTTCTGCCATCTCCATGAGTTATGGTTTGTAGAAAAAAAACGTGTCATTAACTACAGTTTGCAGGCTGTGCTAGTGAAATTAAATTCAAGATGGCCTGAAGCAGGTGAGTATAATGCAGTGATAATGCAGTTGGTTACGCAGGGTTTGGAAGCGTAGGCTATATTAACTGGTACTGAATGAATTAACTGGATCATTTTCACTACAAGTGCGCTGCTCCTATTTAACTGCTCCTTACTTTTTCCTCTGAATTATTTTCAGGAAATATTAAGTATGAATCTAAATTTAGCATGCAAGTTGCTCTTTAAGGTTAGCAGGTTAAATTAGCCCCCCAGTTATTTATTTGGCTAAGTAAGCCAAAAAACAAAATGTAAATGAACTGACTCTCCCTCAGCCGCTGCTGAAAGTGTTGTGCAGAATGTCCACAATATTTTTCAGGTATGTCTCTCTGCGTGGCCATTTGACTTTAGTGAGCATCAACCAATTCTCTAGTGAATGTTCATGATGGAGCCAGACATAGCTGATGGCAGATTTGTGACCCAGCAGCAAAGCCTCTATATCTGCCCTATATCTGTGTGCTACGTTTAGTTGTTTTGGCCAAGTTTAAATCACTGCAGGGTGTGGAGAGCCGTTTACAGATATCAGGGTGTCTAAATGGATTTTCTCTAACAGTTCACTGTTTGTTTAAACCCAGAGCACTTTGCTTCTCATCAAAGAATCTTAACAGCGTGGCAGGGAGGTGGAGGTTACAAAGTTTGTTTTGCCCAGCAGAATTTTCAAGCTTGTGTTATTAATCAAGCACATCAAATTAAAACATGACCACAAAGGTTACCTTCGCTAATTGAGTCAGGGACAACAGTGTAAGCAACATTCAGCACATACTAACCACACACACAATATCTTACCTATGGCGTCACCTTGTTCATGGACCATACTGGCCAGATCCCTCATGATTTGACTGACATCCAGCATGTCTCTCTGTGGAGGAAACACATACGGATGTTACATAACTATTCAACTGGGTATCTGTCTGACATCAGTCACTGACACTGATTGGCTAAGAACACATTATAGATATAGGAAACCCCTAATTATGACTTATTAATCAACCCAATCACCATAAAAGTATTGGTAGTGTAAGCTTTTGCAACATTTGCATGTTATCATGTAGTGGAAACATTGACCTTTACGTTTAAACCATGCGTGGTTAATGTGTGGTTAGGTTTAGGCACAAAAACACTTGGTTATGGTAAGTTAAGATCATGTTTAAGCTTAAAATACCTGGTTTAGGGGGCACTAAAACAAAACATGGAAACACAGCAATGACTCCCTAAATCACAAACACTTTTGTTGCTCTTTGATCACAGTGGTATAACAGTGGTCTGCAGTGGCTTGGCAGGTGTCTCACCTGTAGGTGCCACACCATCCACCACCCTCTCCATCTCCTAATGACAAAGTCAGCTCAAATACTACATCACTTTAGAAACATTAATATAATATGTATAAAACATTCAAATGTTACGTGTCTATGATTTGCTAAAATCTCCAATGCCAACATTTTCTTCTGGTGACAGGACTGTACTAATTATGTCAATGGTCTTGCCATTGGCTCTTAGAAATGCCATCAATGTTTTTTTATTGCTACCATTTTTTTTTTGCCTGAATTTATTACTTTTTGAAAAGAAAAAAAAAAGGCTTTTGCCTTTATTGGACAGGACAGGTTTAATGTGAGGTGGGGAGAGAAAGGGGGTGACATGCAGCAAGGCACTGCGAGCTGGAATCAAACCTGCAGCCGCTGTGGCAAGGACATTGTCTTTGTATATGGGATGCCCACTCTACCCATTGGGCTACTGGGTGCCCCTTGAATTTATTACTCTTAGCTCTTGGGTTTTAAGTGTTTTGTCATGTGTCCAAACATGGAATATGGCTCTTTTCTAGGTGTTGCCTTGTTGAGTCTATTCCACGTGTGACAGATTAGGCTAATTAGCCACTTAAAAGAGTACTCCACCGATTTAGCATTGCACCCCAATGACATTGTTGGAATCACAATGGACAATTTAAAAAAAACAACAAAAACATGTCACTGTCAATACCCACAATGCAAGTAGGAGTGAATAAGCCCAAATTTCCCCCAAGGTGGCCTGAACTACAAGGTGCAGGTGGACTGCTGGGATAGCTACACGAAAAGCAATTGTTTTTTACTGAGACATCACTGCATTTCCTGCCGGGATTGTGCCACCAAAAGCGAGTATTTTTCCTGACCATAACCAATTTTTTTTAACCTACACCTAACCACATACTAGCCATAGTGTTCTTGACACATACAGGACTGTAAAGTGTCATGATAACATAATAAATATTAGCATACAAATGTAATGTAGCCATGGTTTGCAGAAACTTACAATGCCAACATTTCTTTTGGTGAGTGGGTTGGAACAAATCTTTTGAGTTGACTTCTTTGTGATGTAGAATACCACTATTACCAGTTAAGACTGTATGTTACCCAGATTTTTTGTGTTTGTCAGCGACTTTGTAATTATAACGGCAAAAATGCTTCAAATGCTGAATGTCTTGTTTGGTGACCACAAGTTTGCTTCAGTTGGTCAAGTGTGAAGCAATTGGGATGAGAATCAGAACCTTAAAGTATAAGGCCATGGACCTTTGCCAGAAATGGTTAGTTGCCTCTTTGGGTTGGAAATTGTATCCATTACAAATAATTTTGTAGATTGTTTTCTTTATCAGTCAGTAAATTGTTTTGTCTATAAAATATCTGAAAATGCCAATCACACTTTCCCAGAACCCAAAGTGTCTTGTCTTTTTTCTGTTTGTTTGTTTGTTTGTTTTTCCCCTGATCAATGATATTCAGATTACTCAACATAAAGGACAAAGAAAATCAAAACAATTTAGGAAATTGCCAGTGACCCTTTGCTACTTGGCATAATAGCAAGTATTCTGGTGGTGTGCTTAATATAATTGGCATCTACAAGATTTCCCTAAGAAACATCAGATCAAACTGCCACGGTTTTTGGATGACTTGTGTAACTTAAGATGCCTGGCACGAGACCTCAGATGTCCAACTATACAGTATATGCATGGAATTGTAAGAAAATGAAATTCTAAATCAAGTGCACTGCTGCCCCTCAAGGTTTAAAAAACAGCAGTTCAAAGTTTTTGTTCAATTATTTCCCTGTCAGGGAACAGAGCAAACTAGTGCAGCTATGGTTGACCGCAGCTAATTCTCCGCAGTCCCCGAGCATTGAATCTGCTCTCAGTGTTTCAGCTCAAAGCAATATGAAGCTTATAAAACCTCTGTCTATCTCCTGCTCACAGGTCCCCCCTCTCCTCCATTATGGCTCCATGCAATCACAGCTGCGTTTGTGTAGCCTAACCCACTGGGCCATCCATCACAGGTGGCAGAGATTGCTGTGGAAACTGGCAGCCATCCTGCCACTTGGCAAAATCCATTTGAATCGAGCCAAAATGGCCCCTGGCAAACCTTGTGATGCTAAAGACTTTTTTGTATTTATCTTTGGGCAACCCTGTCTATCATGCTGTAATAGAATAACAAATTTATTTTACCTGGCAAAGTATTGGGCAATCAGGCCTCATTTCATCATAATGACATGAACAGTGTGTAACCAATTTAGCAAATAGTGTGTGGAAGTGAACAGGCAGCGACAGAGACACACACAGGGAGAAGGCAGTGATGTGATGGGTTGGGACCCCTGCCTGAGGGCTGAGTGGGTGGCCAGGCTTCAGGCCAACACTGTGCCCTTTTCCATATTTCATGGGCTTTAAATTCTGCTCATCTAGCCAGCCACTGGATACTGGCTTTGGGCTGGGAACGAGGGCCGGAGATTTTTCTATTATATTTCCAACAACAGGTTTACTACAGGAGATTTTCTTATCACCCAGGGCAAGTATATCAACACTGCTCACAGATAGTTTCTGCTTCAGTTCCTGTGTGGACCTAATCAGGTGCAAGGAATGCAGTCAAAGGCTAGGGTTGCTTTGACACCTTTAGTTTGGTTCACTTGGTCTGGACTAAAGAAATAAAGAAGAGTACAGTGGCCTGTAAGCTCAGTCTGTTTGGTCCTCACACATGACATGTATCAAATCCCTACTACATACTAATCCTGAGCTGGGGTTGAGTCTGTGGTTCACGTCGAAAAAGTGACAAAATGCAGTATACTCAACCCAGACTGCATGAATACTAAATACAGTTGATTTTTGAGATTGCTGTTGATGAATTTATGTTCCCACAATGCATTGCACAGATGAGACAGAGGAGCTGCTCAAAGCTGGAAAAAAAATAAAATAAACTGACAGCAAATATAAACAACCAATCTTGAATCCAATCCAGGTTTATTTATATGGCACAATTCAGACACAAAGGCAATTAAAAGTGCTTAACATAAGCATAAATATATAAATCAAATAAAAACGGCAAATACAACATTATAACAACAACAAACACACAAACAATAACAGTAAATTTAAAGGATTTAAGAAGCATAGACCTTGAGAAAGGCAAAAAGTTATAAGCCACAGATCTTCAGTGGGTAGTAACCATAGGCTGTATATGAAGATATACAACATGACAGCTCCCAAGAAGTGAAGCCAAAACCTCTTGATCGACCCCTAAAGGCTGGCTGCAGTACAGGTCATAAACTCCGCCCCCTCCATGCCAGCAGAGGGGATATCTGCCAAACTACAAGTTCAAAGTACTAATACAAAATACTTTTTTTTTCCCCCAAAGATGGTTTCTAGTAGAGTGCTCAAGTGCTCAAGATTTTTGGTGCATAATAACTGAGAGCTGTTTCTGCATGTTTGGACCTTGGGCATGGTGAGCAGGCCCATCCCAGATGATCTAAGAGTTCTGGATGTCTTGTAAAAGAGCAGCATATCATACATGTAGGTTAATAATAATATTTTAATATATTATTTAAACTATTTATTTCAAACCCCTCTGGGTAGGAGGAGACTTACTGCCTCCAGCGAGAAAGTTCATGAATCTCGGGGTCTTCAGAGTGTGAGATGGATCGGTGGTTTGGTGCAGCTTCTGCAGTGGTGCAGGCTTTCGATTTACTGGTCCATCTAAGTCCCAATCCTCACCTATGGTCATGAGCTCTGGGTAATGACTGAAAGAATGAGATTGCAGATGCAAGCGGCCGAAATGAGTGGCTGGGCCTAGCCTTAGAGATAGGGCTCGGGCATCTGGAGGGAGCTTGGAGTAGGGCTGCTACTCCTTTGCGTCAACAGGGGTCAGTTGAGGTGGTTCGGGTATCTGATCAGGATGTCTCCTGGGCACCTCCCACTGAAAGTGTTTCAGGCACCTCCAACTGGTAGGAGGCCCTGGGGCAGACCCAGAACACACCGGAGGGATTACATATCTCATCTGGCCTGGGAACGCCTTGGGGTCCCCAAGGACGAGCTGGAAAGCATTGCTGGGGAGAGGGACATCTGGGGTGCTTTGCTTGGCCTGCTGCCCCTGTGAGCCAGCCTCGGATAAGCTGATGAAAATGGATGGATGGATGCATGGATGGATGGATGGATGGATGGATAAAATCAATTCTTTGATTAATGGAAAGCCAATGCAAGGAACTGGAATTGGGGTGATGTGTTCTACTTTTCTGCAGTTGTCCAACTGATTCTTACAAAGGCCTGTTACAATAATCAAGTCCAAAAGAAAAAAGGTATGAACAAATTTTTTTTATTCTGTCGATGTGGGTTTTGAAATTTAGGGCAGAGTTCAAAACTAGATTTCTGACATGGTTTGGGGTCTTACACATTAGGACTTTAAGATGAGCAACTGTATATGATTTCTAATTGTGTCTGTTTTTCTGGGGCATCCAATCACTGATTATTCAACACATTAATTCAGTGTCTGTATTGGTTCATAATCATCTGAATTTATTGTAATGTAAATCTGTGTCATCTGCATAATTGTGGTAGGACAATTTTTTGTTGCTGTTATTTTCCAACATTTGAGCTATGCATATAGATGTTGAACAGAGGTGGGTCAAGAATGGACCCTTGGGGAACACCACGTCATTGCTGTCATTCATATCTGTGAGGACCAACTGACACAAAATAGTCTCCATCCTACAGATAAGATTTTAGTTGAGGGCTGTAGCAAAGAGTCCCACCCAGTATTCCAGTCTGTCCAGTAATATGTTACGGTCAGATGTGTCAACCGCAGCACTACAAATATTTCAAAGACAGTGCCTTTTAGTGGGGAAACTTGATCTGCTATGTGCAGAGCCTCAGCTCCATCCAAAATAGACAAGGCACATATTTTTATTAGCTTCCGGGATGCTTCTGAAATTAGCTGTGGTGTGTCTGCTTGAATTACTGCTTTTTAAAATACTTGTGATTTTTCTGATGTGCAGAAAGAAAATATGTGGTAGTAAGTGGTATGAGCATTAAAGTAGTTCAGGTCTTGGATATCTTATGTAATGGACAATGATAGACAGCGGCGGAGTAAAAATGAGGCATCTTGGCATCTGTGTGGCTGTTTCATTCACGTTTTAACTACTTTTCATTTTGTTGTGTACAGAGAAAATCCTCACACTAACATATGTTATCATGGTTGAATGTTACAGTGGATCTTTTATAATTATGTATAATTGGATAGCTTGTGATAATCTAATAGTATTTTAGCATTTGAAATTATACTAATGTCCCATATCTATTATCACACAATCCTAAAATAGTCCAGGTTGCCTTCTCGCCACAAATAGAACCACACCACCAGTCTGTGTGCTTGGAAATGAACCAAGACTCACCTTCCCCTGGTGGTGTTTGGTATGGCTGTTTGGTCCAAGTTCAAATCACAGCTTTAACTCCAGCCTAAATGAACCGAACCTAATGGTTAAACGCACCAGAGTTTATTTGAATTGTACTAAACTGGGCAGGTGTGAAAGCACTCTCGGAGATCTGGTAATTATTCTTCCATAAGATACTAAGTTCTCTAAATTCTGAAAACAGGCATGTCATTTCTTATTTATAAGCTTAAGAAAGGAAGGTCAGTCCTTTTTGATAGGAAAGGTAATACTGTGGTTCCATTATTCCTGGCTCCAGCAATATACAATTACGATGTGGGTATTTTCAACCAACATTACATACTTATTACTTACTCAGTAATGTCATATTACTTTAAATGGGCTTCCAAGCAGCAGAGGGGAAAACCATTTACATCAACCTCATAGATGTCATTCTGAGCTGCAGATATCAGGAAGTTCTGACACTATTATCACTTTGTCAAAAGAACTACAGTAGCACAGAAGTACGGCTGCCCCCTCATAGTTGACCAGAAAGGTCATTAGTTAGCAAGATTTCATTGGTCATTCAGTCGCAGAAAAAAACAAACAAACAAAAAAAGAAAATGTGATCTCTCTATTTGGAGCTGCATCGTGTCAAAGTAAATCAAAACCTAGATGACTGGATCATGTGGGAATTCAATTTGAAAGGACAGACACAGAAAGTGGCCACGCTCAGCAGTCTGACAGGAGTCATGTTAGTTAACAGGGCTGGTACCTGCGGTTATTACTAGGGTTGGGCACCGAGAACCGAGTGGAACTGATTCTAAAATATCAATTCCATTGGAACCGTTCAAACATTTTAATTTCCGTTCTCCCAAATGGTTCCTAAACAATTTTCACTTGTGCTTTATTTTTTTTTGTGTATGCGGCTGTCTGGGATTGCTTTCATGAAAGCTGCCAAATCCGGGTCCTTTTTAATCGTATAGTAAAGATAGAATAAGGCAGCTCCCTCCCTCAGACATGTTATCAAAAGCATCTATCTTCCCTAATAGAGGCAGCTGGTTTTCTGTCAGAAATCCCACATCATCAATGAGAGAGGAGACATAATACCTGTTCTTTCGTAGTTGGTGCTGATGCTGTATTCAAGCCAGTCTCAGTTATGATACCAATCAGGGACAAATTAACGCTTCCTTCCACTGAAAATGCTGGCAGGGTACTGCTGTAAAACAATTTGGTTGGGCTGGTCGGTCCCGAGGTCATCCATGGGTGCTATTCCACAGGTAGCATTTAGGCTAGCAGGTGCACTGCTAGCTTGCTAGCTTCAGAGGCAGCGGTGCTGGGGCTGGCCGTATTTGCTTCCGTCTTCCGTAGATAGAGCTTGAAAAGGCAGCACCGTGTAGCTTCTTTCTTATATCCATTCTCTGTCCGAGGTGTTATTTCAGTCCAACAATAGCTTGCCTCAATGTGAGAAATGCTAGCGCCATCTTGCTAACTCACTGCGCTTTCTCTTGACGTTATGGCAATGAATCAAACCAGTAGTTCATAGGTCAAGCATCGGACCAATGAGCATACATCCCCAGATGTGACGCAAATGTAACTAACAAATATGTGTTTTTTAAACTTAATTTAATTTTATTTTATTTTTATTTTTCATTTCATTTACTAAAGATGATTTCATGGTCAATATGATAAATTTAAATTAATTTAAAGTAATTATTAAAATAATGACACACCCAGGCTACCTTTCACTTCATAGGTAGGCCTTGATGTGGAAAGTCCATGACGAAGTGGCAAAATGTGATGAGGTCAGGGTGAGAATGTGTTGTTGTGTGATTGGTGATTGAATACTTTATAGCATTCAATATGGAGGAACCATTAGCTTAATAAAAATAAAAATATTTTTTCCTCTGTGACAGAATCTGGGATTGAGAGTATGAATAGGTAAAGCATCAGAGCAGGGGTGTGTGTGTCCGTCATCATTCATCTTCTGTCCCTGGGGTTAGGCCAACCTTTCCGAGATGACAATTCTAATGTGTCTCCACTATATTATTATTATTATTATAAACATAGGCTTCAGTATCATTTTGAAATGGTGCCCCAAAAGCAGTGGCTGTTGTTGCAAGATACTGACCCAAGATTTCACTATATGAGGGCATTCAAACGTGTCACACACAGCGAGTTATTATTTTATGATTATGATTTTATATGATGACTTTATCTGATTTGTTTTTTCATAAAGAATCAAAATCGAGAATTGTTCAAATTCAAACGATGCCCAACCCTAGTTATTACACAAGCTAGTTAATAAAATGTCCGTTAGGAAATCCAAAGTGTGGGATCATTTTGAGAAGGTGAAGGATGAACCCAAGGTGAAATGTAAACTCTATTATTCATCGACTACAAACATGACGTATCATCTAAAACATGTAAGTAGCTACATGCCCATTAGCCACTTAGCATAACCGTTACTGCTTTGCCAACAGTGTAATTAACAGGCGGCTCACTCAGTGTGTGACGTGCACTTGTAGATAAAATATAGGCCTATATTAATGAAGGTTCATTAGTACTGTTTTGTATTTCTCTGTAATATAGCACAGTGTTAACAATGTTACTTAAACTATTCTTTCTCAAACCTTGAACTTAAACCATTGTGTTGCCCCACCTAAAACATATAATTTAATAATTAAATTAATGTAGCAAACATGCAAGTGACAAGTCAACTAATGGCCCTAAATGATGGCTATTGGTCGCCTAAGAGAATTCTTAGTCGGGGGCAGCCCTACACAGAAGTGTCATCAAAGTGATTGAAATGGTATTTAAAAATGGTTGTAAAGTCAACTTCACTGGTTATTACTTTTAAACATCCAATGTTATCACAAATACATTGACCAATTCTAAGCCCATAATAATGAATTATGCCTTAAATTAAATGGTCAGGCTACCTAAAAAAATCAAGGTAGTGACAGCATGCATACATAGGGGTAGATGGAGACGGGAACACAGACAAGATGGGACAAAACAAAATAAACAACAAACAAGCAAAAGATAGTCAGGTATAACAGTATACTTGCTGCCTTCGATATGCAAACTGATTTACAAAACTATAGGTGGTTACTATGGGTGGCGAAGCCGGTTCCACTTAGCCAGGTACTGGTTTCTGGGTGTCAGACAATGTAGCTTAAAGAAGCCGATAGCAAGGAATGCAATGGAAGGATATATAATTACAATGTTATCTTTTATGAGGCCTCCAGTCCCAACAAAAAACGGAGAAGTAGAAACCAAGGATGAAAAGGCTATCAGTCGACAGTGCCCCTGCACTCTGGTATGAGTCCCCTTTTCCCTATCTGGGGATGGGCAATGTAAACTATATGTTTATTACTGAGTAGACCAAGGTGCTGACTTATCATTACACCCGAGCCACACTGCCTGTGTTAGCAGTGTAAGACAGCTACCTTGCTGAACTGCTGCGGTGTTCACACAGACTGTGCTGATGCAGAGCTGCTTGCTGCTATAATGACTGTTTTTCCACTATTCAAAGCCATTATGCCACACTACCTGCTCATACAGACAGTGTGACCTGGGTGTTAGTCTCTCTATACTCTATACTCTGTAGAAAGTTAGGTTAGTTATAACAGGGAAGCATGTAGCCTTACGGACATAATATAAACAAAGGGACATTAGCTTGAATCTTTTTTGGCTCACAGTAATTCATGTCATCTTACATTATGCTGGCATTGTTTGGTTCTTTGTAAAAGCAAAGGTAGCACAATGAATGGTCATCGTCACTGCCCTATCATGGGATCCCTGTATAAAAGACAAGCTGAGTACATAGCATATTAAAGGAAAGGGTACAGTTAACTGAGGTTCTGCCAGGTTCCAAGCTTGCTCAACTGTTGGAGCACAGATGGGAGCACAGAGCAAAAAGGTTCAGGATGTAGAAAGGACTAATTGTTTCAGCTGATTTGAAAAGAGCTATACACAATTTACATCTGGTTTCTAGGGCTGTAATCAAACAAAAAAAAATCATGGTCAACTGAAATTCTACCTACTCTTCCACCAATGGATCGGTCGATGGGGAAAAAAAATCTGCACGGATTGTCACTAGATTAACTAAATCGCCACAGTATACCGAACGCACTCTACCTGGTAGCGCTGTGTGTCCAACAAAGTGATTTTTTCCTGTCACGGGGCACAACATTAACACTTGCCCAGGGTAAGTAAACTCTCTGTTCAACCAAGTGGTATGCTTGGAGTGAAATATAAATGTGATCCCTGAAAATAAACTGTACACATTTAACACTTTTGGACCTGAGCTGCGTGCACAAGTCCATCTCACCACTAACAGGTCTGAGGAGAAAAATCTGACATGCTGGACACTAAGTTAACTTTCGGGCAAAGTCAAAGTCAAGTCAGTGACAAAGTCATATACAACATAACTTTACTAATATTAAATATCTCTGCAACGCTGCATGCGAGAGAGACACTTACTAATTTTAGCCCAGTAGATAGTGTTAGCCATCCTGACACTCGTACAAGGGCTACGGTGTGATCCTGTTCTTTTCAAAAGCTTTGTAATCCAGCCTTGAACTGCAGTGTGTTTTGGAGACTTGGTAAAATAAATCCACAATGATAAATCCAACACTGAATATCTTTTGTAATTATTAATCCGTTTTTGCAAATTACAATGAGAGAGGCAAAATTTCCAACTGTGGGTAAAATGCTGTGCTTGTCACTACCCCCAGCTGTCCAATCACATTGGAGAGGGGGCGGGGCAAACACAGCAAAGACCCAATCATCATAGAGGACAAGTACAAGTGTTGGACAACAACAAATGGCGTTTTCAGCTGGGAAAAGAAAGGCTTTGGTGGACACACTGCTTTAATAAAGTAACACCAGCGAATGACGAGAGCATAACGACCAAACAACCAACCAACT
Organism: Epinephelus lanceolatus; assembly: GCF_041903045.1. NCBI lineage: Eukaryota > Metazoa > Chordata > Actinopteri > Perciformes > Serranidae > Epinephelus > Epinephelus lanceolatus. The sequence goes on from NC_135743.1 coordinate 38,743,302, forward strand.
GATCAACCGACCAGTATGTATGTATGTATGTATGTACAGTACAGGCCAAAAGTTTGGACACACCTTCTCATTCAATGCATTTTCTTTATTTTCATGACTATTTACATTGTAGATTCTCACTGAAGGCATCAAAACTATGAATGAACACATGTGGAGTTATGTACTTAACAAAAAAAGGTGAAATAACTGAAAACATGTTTTATATTCTAGTTTCTTCAAAATAGCCACCCTTTGCTCTGATTACTGCTTTGCACACTCTTGGCATTCTCTCCATGAGCTTCAAGAGGTAGTCACCTGAAATGGTTTCCACTTAACAGGTGTGCCTTATCAGGGTTAATTAGTGGAATTTCTTGCTTTATCAATGGGGTTGGGACCATCAGTTGTGTTGTGCAGAAGTCAGGTTAATACACAGCTGACAGCCCTATTGGACAACTGTTAAAATTCATATTATGGCAAGAACCAATCAGCTAACTAAAGAAAAACGAGTGGCCATCATTACTTTAAGAAATGAAGGTCAGTCAGTCCGGAAAATTGCAAAAACTTTAAATGTGTCCCCAAGTGGAGTCGCAAAAACCATCAAGCGCTACAACCAAACTGGCACACATGAGGACCGACCCAGGAAAGGAAGACCAAGAGTCACCTCTGCTTCTGAGGATAAGTTCATCCGAGTCACCAGCCTCAGAAATCGCAAGTTAACAGCAGCTCAGATCAGAGACCAGATGAATGCCACACAGAGTTCTAGCAGCAGACCCATCTCTAGAACAACTGTTAAGAGGAGACTGCGCGAATCAGGCCTTCATGGTCAAATAGCTGCTAGGAAACCACTGCCAAGGAGAGGCAACAAGCAGAAGAGATTCGTTTGGGCCACGAAACACAAGGAATGGACATTAGACCAGTGGAAATCTGTGCTTTGGTCTGATGAGTCCAAATTTGAGATCTTTGGTTCCAACCACCGTGTCTTTGTGAGACGCAGAAAAGGTGAACGGATGGATTCCACATGCCTGGTTCCCACTGTGAAGCATGGAGGAGGAGGTGTGATGGTGTGGGGGTGTTTTGCTGGTGGCACTGTTGGGGATTTATTCAAAATTGAAGGCACACTGAACCAGCATGGCTACCACAGCATCCTGCAGCGACATGCCATCCCATCCGGTTTGCGTTTAGTTGGACGATCATTTATTTTTCAACAGGACAATGACCCCAAACACACCTCCAGGCTGTGTAAGGGCTATTTGACCAAGAAGGAGAGTGATGGAGTGCTGCGGCAGATGACCTGGCCTCCACAGTCACCGGACCTGAACCCAGTCTAGATGGTTTGGGGTGAGCTGGACCGCAGAGTGAAGGCAAAGGGGCCAACAAGTGCTAAACACCTCTGGGAACTCCTTCAAGACTGTTGGAAAACCATTTCAGGTGACTACCTCTTGAAGCTCATGGAGAGAATGCCAAGAGTGTGCAAAGCAGTAATCAGAGCAAAGGGTGGCTATTTTGAAGAAACTAGAATATAAAACATGTTTTCAGTTATTTCACCTTTTTTTGTTAAGTACATAACTCCACATGTGTTCATTCATAGTTTTGATGCCTTCAGTGAGAATCTACAATGTAAATAGTCATGAAAATAAAGAAAACGCACTGAATGAGAAGGTGTGTCCAAACTTTTGGCCTGTACTGTACATACTATTAAGCTCGAGGGCTAGCGGCAGGGAAGCCATGTCAGAATAATAAATGTATTTTCTCAGTGCTCCCATTTTGCAATTTTGCCAACATAACATGAATGCAGCATTAGTCAAAGTTCAGCTGAATTTACCCAGCACTGTAAGAAATTCTCTGTCACATCTTTCCTTTAGCACATCATGTCTTCCATCATAGTCAAGGAAACTGACAGGACAACATTAAAAGACATATTTGTGACTGATTGGCCCTGAATTTGCAGCAGCTCCAACGGCCAGTGCTCTACAGCCAACTGTGACCTCACCTTCCTGTGAGGGACACATGCAAAAAATTAACTTGCCGTATGGGAACAATGAAGTGTCTCACAACTTTTGTTGCATTTCAGAAATCGTTAAGAGTCAAACTTGTCCTCAGTGCTGGCGCTCACCTCTGCTGGTCCTCAGACGCCTCCTGTCAATCCTTCCACTGTTGTTATTGTGTGTGACTGATGAAAAGAACATACTCCGAAGGGGTCTGTATATTTTCATGAGACTAAAATGTCAGACTGCGATTCAGACATCTGTTCTATCTGACACTGGGGCCACTGCAGAGACAGCAAAAACACAATTAAACTTGAGGCCAGGAAAAAAATAAAAAATAACAAAACAAGCCTGCCGGCAGCATCTGATTGGCACCTCAGTCACCAGCGCTGCATGCCTCGCATTTCTCCAGTCATAAGGATCTGTCTGATACTAGCTGATATGAACACTTGTGGGAGAGACTGCAGCTCGATCCAAAGCTTTGCAACCTGCAGATCTTCTGATAGAGGATGAGCAAAAAATTTTTACAAAAGGGAAAAGTGACTCCTCTTGCCTGCTGTTTTCATGTTACCTAGAGACTGTTATATTCATCCACATAGAAATCAGTTGTGCACTTAATGAGCGTCTCCTGTGTGATTACTTCATTCTGCTTGTGTCTTGAAAACCATACTTTATTTAAAGTCAAATTTGCTGGGCACAGTTTGATACCTTACAAGGTATCAGCACAATGAAGGTGATTTACAGTCCAATATATGACAGCAAGCAGCAGGGATTAGAGAAAGTGCCACATACAGTGCATGATTCTCCCAGCAAGGGTTTCATGCAAAGATTGCAGTTTATAGAGGCCAACAGCATCCATGCTTTCAGTCTTACTCTGCAGAGTGGAGATGAGACAAATAGCCATGCATGGAGGTCTCCTCTTGTGCCTGCAGAGGGAAGTGTGGCACAACACAGCCTCCTATCAGCCTCTTTAAGGTGAACCGGCTTCAGTAATAAGAGCTGATTAAGTATGCGAGTCAGCCATGAGGAGGGGAAAAAGCGCTGATAGACAGCACGACCCCTGAAGAGGTGTCTGGGAGATTTAAGGCGTTTTCACACCTTGTTCGTTTGGAGAAGTTACTTGGAACTCTGAAGTGCTCTCTCCCACTTAGTTTGCTTCTTTTGGCCAAATGAGAGCACAGCAATCAGAGCGAGACCTCGCTGAGAGAAAAGTCTCTCAGTACATTCCCCAACCAAATTGACACCTCCTCTGGACTCCGAACGTGATCTGACTGTGATCAAGCTACAGAAAGCGCTTGTCACCATACGCCGCCTGCTCATGTGACTACATTCATTCACATAAAATAAGAGTGAAGGGAGCTGTGCGACAGTTCTCAAACAAGGTTTCTCAACCGTCTCCTGCCTGTGACCCCATTTTTAGGTGCTGAAAAGTCTAATGAACCCAGCAGTTTTCTTACCCCTGTTTCTAAATTACAACACTTTAATCACCACAATGTTTAATGTATGATTTCAAGGGAGCCGGTGGGAGATCCCAACACTATGGCTGAGAAACTCAAAATTTATTGTGTATACCAAACAGAAACTTAATACTTTGACTTTGTTCTTAAATATATATATGACATTTATTTTTCTTTGCAGGTGACAATCGTTTTTAACTGACAAATACCAAACAGAGTATTCTCGAATTAGAAATGAGTTGGAATTATGAAGGTTCAACCCACAGACTTTACACATAATGGTCAGGCTACCAGTTATAGGGACTGTTTGAGTCCCCATTTAATTTTGAGACCCCAACCAATGATAATTTTCACTACTGATTCTAGACTCAAATAAATCAGCTGTGATATTTTTCACCAGCTTCACTCACCTCTTAAAAATCCCTCATGAGCAAAACCTGATTTGATTTGGTGCAGTTAATGGAACCTTTACTGACTGACCTGGTCATTTGTTACAGACTTCCAGGTATTTTGGCACAAAACAAATTTGTTCCTGTTAGACCTACATCCCTATTAAACCCAGTGTTCAAGAAGCTACTTTGAAAGCATAGCTATGCAAGCTACCAGTTACTTCACAATATGATACAATACGATATAATAGGCTGACCAAACGTCCTCTTTTGCCCGGACATGTCCACTTTTCACATCCTGTCCGGGGCGTGTTTATAAATTGATGATAATGTCCGGTTTTCCTTGTGTGTGTGTGTGTGTGTGTGTGTGTGTGTGTAACCCCCTAGAGGCTGCCTTATCGGCGGATCTCCAACACTCGCAACGAGGAAGCAGCAGACACCCGCGGCACAGCATTATTCTAAGCTTCCAAGTTGCCAAAGCGCAAGTGCAGCTTCACAGATGAACTGCAGAAAAAATTCCCAACTTACCGTCCCAACCCGGTCGGGATATATGGGAGGCTGAGTGCAAAGCTGGCACATATGATTCTATGTCTAATAAAGGTGCCGGGGGCCTCAAAGTTGGATTTTCTAATACAGAAGAGGTATTATTTAGAACATTATTTCATATTATTTATTTATTTGTCCAGTAAGACTTTAAAAGATAGCTATTATTTTACAAGTTGATTTTTCTAATACAGAAGAGACATTATTTCTATCATTATTTCATTCCAGAGATTTTACATTTATTTTACATTTATATTTATTTTTGTACAATTGAAACTTGTAAAAAGATTATTATTTTAGGCATAATAAAAGCAAGTTGAGTAACCTCTGAGAAGCCTATCTGAATTTCTGTCTTTGAGAGATATTATTTTGTAATATAACTGAATTTTCTATCCATACATATAAACTTTAAATATATTAAAATTATAAGGCATCTTTGAGTAAACTGCGAGTATCATTTAAGTAGGCTATCTCGTGGCCGGGTCGAGTGTCCTCTTTTTTGGAAATCAAAATATGGTCACCCTACGATATAATACGTTACAATACCACTTTCGATTCACAATGGAAGAAGTTGACCTACAGCAGAGCAACCCTAAGGTGGAATATATTTTGGTTAGATAAAATTGACAATGTACATGTGATACTAAACTATTACAAAATATAATATAAAAAAGTTGCATATCAGCACAGCTCACAGGTCATGCGTAACCCCCCAAAATAAAATACCCCACTGTTCGTTGGAAGGTGCAGGATTGCAGCTTCAGTTTCCTACACAATGTCCATCAGTCAGACACTTGCCTTACAGAAACTAGAGTCCAGGTGGGGGGAATTGCACTGAGCAGGATTAGTCAGTTAGCCAGGTAAATTCTAAAATAGCATGCAACAACTTCTTTGAACATTTGTTAATAAATAGCAATAATCAATAGGCAACTTATGGCAAAAAATGGGTTCAATTACAATATAGTGGCAATGGTAAAAAAAAAATATATACATATATATATATATATATATATATATATATATATATATATACACACATATATATATATATATATATATATATATATATATATATATACATATATATTCTTACATCTTTTTATGGCCCAACATTGTTTGTAGTTTCAGTACTTAGCTACAAAAATAAATAAATAATTGAATGTAGTTGAACTACCAGCAAGCTACTGCAAAATGTAGTGAAACTACCAGTTTAATAACATGTAGTTAGCTACTCCCTTATACCTAATAATAATAATCATAATAATAACTAAATAATGTATCAAAAGACATGCTACCAATGTTACAAATTATGATGGCATAATAAAAGTATTGCCCTTGCAGTAAGCAGTGGACTTCCTGTTTTCCACTGAAGCTCAAAGTAAGCTCGTCTCTACTAAAGAAGCAAAATGGAAACCAGTAGCACTTTATATTACAGCTTTTAAATAACAAGTTGATAAGAGGGTAATATTTTTGGATCAATCACCAGGGCAGTACCATGGTCAATAGAGAGGTAGTGATATTGTTAACAACAATAATTAGGTGACACAGGATAATCTTACAATAGTGGGATTATTTCAAGGTTTTCATCATGGGTATTTGGACATAAACTATTGTCTGTGTCTCCAATTAATGGTTTTATGGCTTTGGTGTTTAGTTGAAGACAAAGAAAAACAATAATACAAAAAATAGAAAGGTGGTTTTGCATTTTTCATTGAGTGAGGGAAGAAGAATTTTCATATTTATTTATTTTTTTTGGTGTTCCTTGGGAATTTTGTTCTACAAATATTGTGAAAACATGACCCGATCAGTAACTTGTTATAATTCACTTATTATCATATTATAACTTTTCTGTTCCCTCCATTAGAGGTTTTCTTCAGTTTTGATGACTGAGTGCCAATTTAAGGAGCCAGCATATGGTAAAGTGCCACACAGGAAAAATGCAGATGTGAGTTGTCCACCCAAATCCCTAACTTTAGCAATCAGCAGCATAGCATTGACAACCAAACATACTTCCTGGAACACTCACAAGGTGCCACTTATTATGCAACCAGTAGCTTTCTAGAAGTTGTCATCCCTAACCCGACAGATGCTTGTTAGGGTGGTGCAGCTTGACGCTGTAGCCATTAAGTGTATTAAATGTGAGGTATTGAGAGTTACAACATTGAAATTGACAATTGAAGATTAAATAAAATGAATGCATAGTATGACATGTTTGGAGCCTGCACAAAATGTTTCCGAGGATTGCCATTTGCCCACAGGCCCACTATGCTTACCCTGTTACAGATAATAAACCCTATTACAAACATATGTCATTGTTATTATGAGATATAACCTGCTTGTTACCTGTATTATTACCATTGTAACACCCACTTGTTTCCATAATATTATCTTCCTATCACCGTGTTATTACCGAGCTGCAATGTAAAGTGCTATTAAAATCTATGTGACATTATTTATGCGCCACACTGATGTTTAACAGAGTGTAGCCGCAGTAGCATTTAACATTGTCATGCCAGTGCTGTGCAGACAGGGGAGAGAAGTGGAACATGTCCTGTGTTGTGTTTTGGAGGGTAAGTTGTTGTGTATCTCAGGTGTAGACCGGTTTAGGGAGCACATCTCTGACTCTGTCATGTCAATTGTGATTTGACTGCGTTCGGTGACGTATCCACTCTCCTTAGGCACATTAGTCATCATTCGCTGTCAACGCTTGTCATTTCAAGTCCCTTCTGTTGCCGCTGCATACTGGCAAATCCATAGCCCACAAAGAGGGGAAAGTATTTCTTTACTGTGAGCTGAGCAGCTCAGTGTAACTCTGTGCTCCCAATCAAACCTGAATATAGATCAGTCTGCAGCCTTACATGAACTCAAGTCGAACAAAGGATTTTTTTTATGTAAAAATCCCGACATCTTATCAGTTTAAATCACACAGTGGGGCTGCAACAGAGACAAGTGTTTCAGCCATACTAATCCAGATGCTGTAGATACAAATGAGCACACTATGCTTGTGTTCAGATGGTTACTGAGAAAGAAAATCCACTCAACACACAACGCAGGCAGTGAGTCAAAACAAAAGACTGGCCGTCTCCTTCTCAACAGCTAGTGAGCCCTCCATCCTGAGAGTGATGGACCTCTTCAGCACCTCCGCCCCCACTACATATGAAGCACCCATGTGGGCCTGCGATGTAGCTTATGATTCCTCGACATCACATGCTATCTGTTATGAAATACCTTGAACATATAACATTTAAAAGTTACTTCATTGCGCCTACACCATAAGCTTTTAATTATAGTTCCCTACTTGGTATTTCAGTGCTTTGTGGGGAGACAGAGAGCTGCTGCCTTTGCTATTTAACTGAAACAACAAAACATGTTAACATGTTCCAGTGGAAGTACACAAACCAAATTAACATTCTTTCCTGCAGGAGCTGTACTCTGCACACTGACATGTGGGCTGATTTGCCTAGTAATGCTGTATTCACATTTTCATATCCTCTTTTGTCTAAATTAATTCAAACTATCAATGCACCAAGTATATTGCTGCTGCCTGTCTTGGCCAGGACACTCTTGTAAAAGAGATTTTTAATCTCAATGAGTCTTTTCCTGGTTAAATAAAGGTTAAATTAAAAAAATAAAATAAAAAAAGTATATCTGTCAAGTAACAAACCAAATCTTAAAAACAGGCTGACTGGATGGATGGTTTTCAGTGACGGGGTCATTCAAATAGTGTCACAAAGGAAGACTCAAATGTACATTTTATTAGATTAATTAGACTTGAAGAAAACTAATTGTAAAAACCTGAATCAAAATATTTTTGTTAGCTCTGGCTGCCCCCCTAGAGAGCTGCACCTCTTAGAAACTGATAATTTCATGATGACCAGTAAGGTGGTGAAAGTGTTAAGTTCATAAGAACAGAACTTGTTGCTTTATTGCTTTGTTGCAGTTGCTGGTACACTGTGATCTTGGTGGCATTTACACATAATACCATTGTGGTGTCTATGTAGCCCACCACCCCACATACCTGGGTTCAATTAGACAATATTGTTCATAGGGAAGCACAAATGAGATCTAAAACTCAGAGAGAGACAGAGAGAGAGATGGAAGCTATAGATAAATAAGGGAGTAAATCTGTAAAATGGTTGGTTCACCAACATTTATGAAATACTGTCCCATTAATGGTATCTGGTCACACAAAGAATTTGTGTTTTTATGCCCAGACTTTGAGATGTCCATCCCTTTGCTTTTTGCAGCCACCTCAATACTCTTTAAACGGTTAGCAAAATCATAATGTAATGACCACCACTAGCTTTACTAAATAACTTTTTCAGTCCAGTCGCCACATAAAATGTTGGCACTGTACGTTTTTCCAATCCATGGATATGATACATTTGCACATTATTATGTGGTGGATGTTTTGAAATTCTACGTTTCAACAATGCTGTGGTTAATTTGTGGTTAGATTTAGGAACAAAAACAACATGGTTATGGTTTGGGAAAAGATCATGTTTACCAGCTGGAAAAACAGTGGTTTTAGTAAAAAAAAAAAAAAAAACAAGAACTGCTTTTCTAACTTCTGCACTATCCATGCTGGAAACACGGTGACACGTTGCAAAAACACAAACGGTTTGTTGTTTGTTTGTCTCAAATAGTGCTCTGCATCTCAGTGACTACGTTCACATGCACACCATATTCCAATTAAGGTCAATATTCTGGTTAAGGTAATATTCCGAATAAGGTGTTCATATGCACTGCAGCAACTGGAATATTCCGTTTGCATGTTAATTGACATATTCCTGTGTATCGGCATATTAAAGAAAAGACCCCGGGCTACTGGCTTACCAGAAACGCTCTGATTTAATGCAACACTCAACCTACGGGGGCAGCGATACGCCTATAGGTGTCTGGTCTGCTGGGAATACAGAAGAAGAGGAAGAAGAAGTTGTGTTTCCAATGAACAGAAGCTGTAATGTTTGTTTCCGACATACTCCCGTGTTGTCCTACTTGCCCTTTTGCACCACAACTATAACACTCCTGCTGATCCATTTTGTCCTCAACAATGAAAGACGAGAGTGAGAAGAAAAAGCGAACGAGTGTATGGACCTTTCACTCCAGCTTATGCCGTTCACGCCAGCTAGAGCCCCCCGCAGTCTGTGGATGAAGGTACAAAGCCAGTTCTGCTGTTCTCCCTGCTTGCCATAACCACAACAACACCGACAACCCAGGATTTCTTGCGAATCGAGCATGCACAGACATTACTGAATATTCCGGTACGGGGCATTTTCTGATTAAGGTGTATACATGTCACCATAGTCTGGTTAAAACAGGCATATGCCAGGGGTCTTATTCGGAATATTCTCCAACCGGAATGTGACCTTAATCAGGTTATGCACGTGTTTAGTGCGCAAAAGGAATATTGAGGATATTCAGAATAATACAGGAATATGGTGTGCATGTAAACGTACTCCGTGTCATGCCATCCTATTCCCCCCTCTACCTGTCGATGGGAAAGTCAGCTCATTGAGTATGTCACTTTTTAAACGTTGGTGTGATATGTATTAAATGTGCAAATGAAACTAATCTGTGGTGTGCAGAAGCATACTAGAGATGTCCCGATCCAATATTCGGATCGGTATCGGCCGCCAATATTAGCAAAAAACGGGCATCAGCATCGGATCGCACAGCATGGAAAAATGCTGATCCAAGAACTCCGATCCAGTTTGTCACGGACTCTGCTCCAGGTTTTCCGGCCAGCCCAGCGCTCCACGATTCAAGCATTCCATTCCAGTGATCCGCTCCAGCTCTTACTATCAATCCAACAGGCCGGCATGCAGACGGCAGACACACACATGGAGGGTAGGAGGAGTAGCGGTCAATTTAGTTAACTGACTATTTGTTTTCTGCTCTGGTTTTTTGAGAGTGATATTTTTATTTGGTTTACACTCTTACTGTTTTAGTAAAGAGCACTGATGGCATTGTTTTGGGCACAATTAGTGAAATTGGAGCCATGGATGGACTATTGCTTGTTTAAACAGTTGTACAATATTGTGTGCCTGTGCACCAGGCTGGCACTGACTACTAAAACAACTGAAAAGGAAAAGCTGCATTGTTTGTTAAATGTCAACAATGTCTTGTGGTGTTAATCTATTTTTTATTTATCAGGGGGCCAAAGCACAAGTGTGTGGAGTCTTGCTGCTATTTTAATTTCAATGTTAGACATTTTAAAGATTTCTTGTGTTGATTTATTTTCTATTTATTAAGGGGCCAAAGCAGCCAAAGCAAACCAGCTATATTTTTTATTTAATGTTAATGTTCAAGTTTAAAGTTTGTTTATTTAACCCTGTTAACAATAAACAGGTCAGTTTCTCTTACCAACTGTTGTGGATCATTCTAACTAACCCGATTCAGTAGTTGTTCTTGTTAGAGTAATATTGCTTGATCAAACCTTTTCTAACATGACTGACAACAAAATAAGTGAATATGTACAGTGGTGGAAAAAAGTTTTCGGACACCCTTAAAATTTTACACAATCTCAAATATTATCATGAAATATTTGTGGAAAAATCTTTTTTGTGTTTCAAAAGGTGTGGCTGCATTAGACAGATACAAACAAATACAAATTATATTTTTTTGTTTATTGTTTACAAGAAAAACTACCAAAACTAAATTCTTGACAGTTTCAATATGTCAGTTCTCAACATTGTCGGTATCAAAGTCAACAAATAACAGAGAATGTGTTCAAAACTGAACAAAAAATAAATAAACCATCACATCATCAAATTAATATTTAGTAGTCCTGCCACTGGCACGTAGTAGAGCTCTCACCCTGGCTGGCATGTTCCCCACGAGCCTTTCACACTGTTGAGGGGTAATCTTGTCCCATTCTTCCTGAATTACTGCTTTTAATTCTTCTAAATTCTTTGGTTTATGCTTTGAAACAGACCTTTTGATAATCCACCACAGATTTTCAATGGGGCTCATGTCCGGGGATTGAGCTGGCCACTCTAAGACCTGGATACTGTGCTCCTGCAGCCAAGTTCTACTGGCCTTGGATGTGTGGCAAGGGGCATTATCTTGTTGAAACATCCAGTTTTTACCTCGACGGAACAGTGCACGCGCAGAAGGGAGCATGTGGGTTTCGAGAATGGTACAATACTTGGTAGAGTTCAATGTGCCATCACAGACAGTGAGATGACCAACACCACCAGCACTCATGCTTCCCCAAACCATGATACTGCCTCCACCATGCTTGACAGTAGGTACTGTACATGCTGGAGATAATGCTTCGCCTGGCCTTCTGCGTACCCTCACATTAGTAGGAGGAAGATAAAGCTGGAAACTGGACTCATCTGACCACAAAATCTTCTTCCAATTCCTGGCTGTCCAGTTCTTGTGTGCCTGGGCCCAACAACGCCGGGCTAACCTCTGGCTCTCATTGATCAGGGGCTTCTTGATAGCCTTGTAGGACCTTAAGCCATGATCTAAAAGTCGGCCACGTACAGTGCGGGTGGAACACTGGACACCAGTTTGGTTTGACCACTGCTGCTGAAGCTCCTGTGATGTCATTCGGCGGTTTTGCCTGCACATGCGGATCAGGATACGGTCATTTCTTGCTGAAGAAACCCTTGGACGCCCAGATCTTGGTTTGTCTTCCAAGCTGTTGGTTCGTCTGTATTTCTGCAGAGTGTATCCAACTGCTGAAGGACTGCATCTGCATTTCCTGGCTCTCTGGCGGCAGCTGTACCCTTCCTGGCTGAGAATCTTTATCTTCAGGCGTGTTTCCTGCGTTAGGTTCCTTGTTTTAGCCATTTTTGTGTCTGAAGAACTTTCAAATGTGCTGGCTTTATGTAGACACGAAGCTTGGCAACAAAAATTGTGTCTTTTAATAAAAAGAATGACCTTCATCACTGGTACCAAAATGACCCAATACTCAAAATTTCTTATGTATTTTTATGGAACCAATCAATTTTAAGTTTTTAATGGCTTTTTTAGGATTTATTTAGTATTTTGGCTGTGACTGTACTAAAAGAAATTGCACTTGAAGACCTAAGAGTGATTCTTAATGCAATATTTCACAAATGCATGAGGTGTCCGAAAACGTTTTTCCACCACTGTAAAATACGCGCTTGGATCGGATTGGTATCAGTATCGGACAGAACTCAAGGCTGTAATATCGGTATCGGATCGGAAGTGAAAAAGCTGGATCGGGACATCCCTAAAGCATACCATGCCAACATCTTCTTCTGGCAACTGGGCTCCTTTTTTTATGACATGCTATGAGTAATTAGGTTGTGTGCTCGACATTTCTATTGCATTATTACCAAACCATTAGGTTGTTAACATTAATAACACATTATACTGCTATATTTATCACCAAGTACTTGACATTCTTAATCATCATTATTCCATTTCATCATTCGCTAAAACTATTTTCACTTCTGCCACGACTATTTGAAGCTCATTTTAGCTTCAAAACAAATAGTGTTGATCTAATTTTAGCTCCTTTATTCACATATTTACACTTTTTCCTGGTCATACTTACTATCATCATCATCATCATCATCATCATTTAATTAGTGACTGCTCTATAATAAAGGGAATACCACTGAATCAATGGATGTGTTGAGGTGAACTGTACTGTGACTGACTTGGATATTAAGAGTTGGAATATACTACTGTATATGAGTATAGTGTGTTTTGCAAATGACTTCAAAAAATGAGTTTGGAAGAATATAGAAATTGCTCATTTGAATTGGAATTTTGAGATTCAACCCTTTTAATCCTCGATGGATGTAGATGAATTAGTGAGAGTATTATGAAATGCTGATGGATGTTTTGTACTTAATTTGTCTTTTGAACATTTCTGTGTCCAAGAGAGTAAAAAAGTGTTTTTTTAAAAGATGATTATCATGTTGTTTTGTGCATGCATTATCATTTGCTATCTTGCTCTAATCTGGGTGCTTGAGATCAATGAGCTCTCATCCCAACTCGTCAAATACTGCCACTTTTTCAGTGGATTTTCACGTCTAGATATGACTAGGTATCCCTCTGTGTCTGTTGTTGACATTTTTTCAATTTACGCTGGTTACATGCATTGTGTCTTCTCAAAAAACACTTCTGTTTTCACAGGAAATGTACAATTTCTGCTCATTGGTCCGGGGTTTGTTGGACCCATCCTGGGACTTTCCAGCTCTTTACATTACGTAGTTACTGGTGGTGTTACAAGGTGATGCAGCCTGGTAGCGTATGATATCACTGCAAAATGTGCCTTTTTGCATCAATATTTGGAGCCCAAATCACTGACTAGAATGAGAATGGGCTGCCGACTGTGTCCAAACAAATTTGGTGAATAAAGCATGCTATACTGTAAAGGAGAGTGGTGTGTTTTAACTTAAATTAACTTGCATTGGAGCTTATACTAATCTGCACCTCGCTCCATGTGCATTTTAAATTGTTAAGACTCTCACTTACTCAATTATTATGTATTCTTTTTAATTTTGGTTAGTGCCTGGTATTTTATGTCACATTTTGTGCTTTTCCACATTGTTATTACAGTTTAGTGTGGGAAACATCCACTGAGAAGCAATTTAGCCCAACAGCTGGAGGCCAGACCAATCAGCAAACTGTGGGGAGTGTTTGGATGATGACTGTTTGTTTGCTGATTGGTGTTCAAGAACAATTATCAAGATTCCAATGTTACTTATCTTCATATTAGATTAAAAAGAGATGAAAACATTCTGTAAATGCATTGTCTGCTTTTCCCTTCAATTTTTTTCCAAAATCAGATTTCTTGGGTAAATTCAAAGGAATTGAACAAAAAAAATTGGTAGAGTCTCAAAAATGCCTGCCATGTTGCTCTAGTTAGTAAATCATAGACTAACAACAGCTCAGTGAGTGGTACGTTGGTCCAATCAACTACAGGAAGAATTCATGGCATCTAAATGATACCAATAATGCACTGTGATCATGGCACAGATTATAAGAAGTACTTGCACCCCTGTATAAATAGCCTTGGCCTCTCAGCTGGGCTATTTTCACCCATGTATGACATGTGACACCAAACTTTGCGCATACAAAAAACCTAACTGACACAGACCTCCTGTCTGTTTCTGTATACTGAAACCATTTCCCTCAGTGGAAATTAAGCTTGTATTTACTTGTATTTCACAGATAAGAAACAATAAATTGTGAAGACAGTAAAACCTCCACTAAAATAGCATTTTAAGCCATGTGTATGATTTATCTTTCAGGGATTTATACTTCGAGATTTATCCAGGTTCCATATGAGAAGAGGAAATCTCCACTCATCGCTAGGCTAATTTATACAATGTAAAATGCCACAGGCTTGTGCTAATAACGTTAGCATTTTGTATTTGTTTGGAAAACGTGTTTAGTATGACAGCTGTTTTGTCAGTTGATCTTGTGAGCTGTAATGGAGCCAAATTGTGTGCCGTTACCTTTGTTAAATGTTGCTGTTGTCCCTGGTTTTATATGAAAAGAGGGAAAGATTGCTAGTTGCTAGGCTAATTTAGACAATGTAAAATGCCGTAGTCTTGTGCTAATAATGTTAGCATGTTGTATTTGTGGGGAAAATGTGTCCGGATTAACACAAGTGTTTGTCTGTAAATGCTGCGAGTTGTAGTAAAGCCAATTTGTGTACTTGTGTTTGAAATCATCTCTATTAAGCAATGTTTAATGTGTGTTTTGAATCAACTAAACTTTACAGCGCTTCACAGAAACCTCTGCTGCCGACTAGTGTTTTGGAGGTGTAACTGCAGAGTGACACAGACACACCACAGCAGAAGTAAAAATGCTCACAACGGTGTGGGAAACGTGTGTAGGCTATGTGCGTAGGGTCTAAGCACAACCATAAATCCGCTTAAAGAAAAGACACTTGGCATGGTTGCATTGTAATGGTAGAATAGTTAGCTATGTAGCTAACCTAAGTCCTGAGGGTTGAGGTTGAGAAGATAATAGTTTAGTTTTACAAAATGAGGCTACAAATATTTGCACCAAGGTGGGTATAAACAGCACACATCACTATAATCCAGGGTACGAATAGCATCCACTTCAAATTGTACCCTGGTACAAATAGCAATATGTTGATATTTGCATCAGGGTGAAAATAGCCCTTACCTTATAAGAAACATAGCTTAGATACGGATAATCAAAGTGGCTTGAACAAAGGATAGATAGGTTTATCTGCTGTTCTCTCTCATGCTCAGTCATTCAGCCTCCCCCCAACCCATTCGCACTCTCCTTGATAAGTGTGCTTAATGCTGATATGAAATTCTCCCCACATCTCCCACCCAAGCCCAAAGGCATCGGGCAACAGGACACAGTGTCACTGCCACAGCAGAAAAACCGTTAAGCAGATTTACTTGCACGCTTACCGGCGAGAAAAGGGGGAGGAAAAAAAACGATGACATTTTTCCCACACCGACTGCATGAGAGACATCTCTTTTTTGCCCTTACTGAATAAACGGTTTATATATGTAAAATCATGTTTCTTCACTGGCGGTAGCCCAAGGACCTAACACCCCTGAATATGATAACGCGATGCCAGCAGCAGGGCCTGAAGGGCAGTGAGGAGACCAAGCTGAAAATATTAGAGACAGAGGTTACAGTCTGCTCAGGCTCAACCTGCTTCCTCTTCTGTGATTTCTAAATAACAAGACAGAGGCAATGAATGACATTTACTCCTGTTACTATTATTGAATAGCTTTATGCACTTGCACTCTTTGCCATACAAGTGGTGTGCCTGAGGGGCAGTGAATCTGTCCATCTGTCGATCTCAACAAGTCCTCTAAATCCAATGACAAAATACATAGCAAGGATGACAAAATACATAGCAAGGCCTGTCACGATAGTTACATTATCAATCTATCGTACAATATGTGGGCATGAGCTCCATCATTTTGATAACCTCAATACTGCCTGTGTGTTTAAATGCCTGTTTTAATAAGAATGTCGCCAACATTTTTGCCAATGACCTGCCAGAAAAATAAAGCAGGGTAAGACTTGGGTGCATTTATTAGATCCCTCCAGGATTTCCCGGGCAGTTTTTGTGATTGTTGTACCCTTTAATGCCTGACTGGCAGCTTTTCTAAAAAAAAAATAATAATAATAATAAAAAAAAATAATGCATGTTGCACTATTTTTAAGCATGTTTTTAATCATCATAAGAATTGAAAAAATATATACATACATATATATATGTATATATATATATATACACACACACACACACACACATATATATATATATACATATATATATATATATATATATTTTTAAATTACAATTACATATGATGCACATCGTGATATGATGCATTTTCAGAGCCAACGTTCAAATTAAACAAATATAACAGATCTGGTCCAAAGTTTTCTTTGTTACATTGTCAGAGCCAGTCAGGAATATTTTAGAATGCAACAGTGAAGTTAACCAGGATGAAACAGACCTACCTGACTGTAAAGACAGTGATCGACAGGAAGAGAAAGCTACATTACAGATGAGGCTGACACACATCAGGGCCTGAGCAGATCAATACACTGTGTGCAGCTCTAAGATGAGATGATTTTTACCCATTTTACATCGTCAAATTTTGCAGTAAAGTTGTAGTGATTGAACAAAATCGCAAGGGTGCGCAGAATCCAAGGGGATTGGCTGAATTTGTGTTATTTGTTGCTATTGCAACATCACAAAATCCTGGAGGGACTGATTGATTCTCCCTTTGTTTCTCTCCACCCCAACTTATGTCCCTTATTAGTAGGGACATAAGTTTGGGTTGGGTAAGCTATCTTTATGATGAAGACAGTTACCTTGGGAACTGCCCATTGGTTCGACAGCCCATTGGTTCGACATCCCATTGGTTCGACATCCCATTGTTCCGACCATATTAAACTCATTGTTCCGTAGTCCATTCCGAAATCATCATGATACCCTGTGGTTAAGGTCTGGTTA
Organism: Epinephelus lanceolatus; assembly: GCF_041903045.1. Classification (NCBI taxonomy): domain Eukaryota; kingdom Metazoa; phylum Chordata; class Actinopteri; order Perciformes; family Serranidae; genus Epinephelus; species Epinephelus lanceolatus. Next base: position 38,760,616 of record NC_135743.1, read on the forward strand.
GGTTTAGGCACAACAACCACTTGGTTAGGGTCAGGAAAAGATCATGGTGTGGGTTAAAATGAAAAAGAAAGTGACAAACACATAAACTGTGAGCCTGCTCCACCTCAAGCCGGTCGTGGCGCACCATATGCCCGCCGCGAGCCGTTCAGCACCGCGGACAGTCGGACTAATGGGATGTCGAACCAATGACATGGACCCGTTACCTTAAGGTGCTGCTGCCAAATAGTCAGGCCGAAGTATTTAATTTTAGCAGCAAGACTATGAACCCAGTTTGGGAATGTGATCTAAATATGATCATTTTTAGAAACATTAAGGTGCATGAATTGGGTATTGTAATGAGTGACAATGAAGATAGATCTTTGTGAGCTTGCTAGATCACCTCAGGGATTACGGAAGGTTCTTTGGTTGGAGAGCTATCATAGGTCTGATATATTGAGTTGGAGCATCCATGTAGACTCTGTTTTGAGTTGTTTGAAGGAAAGATCCTGAGTAGCCCTATGTCACAGAGATTGGATTCAACAGTTGGGATTTCAGGATTCACCTGATAATGTGTTTAGGATGGACGCTTTGTTTGTGTAGGAGGGTATGGGTATCTATTGGTTTGAAATGGATTTTGGTATCCAGTATTCTTGTGCAGTTGAACTCTGGTCTTTTGTAGGTGACCGTATCCAGAAAGGGTGATCTGTGTCTCATGTATCACTGGTTCTGGTTTGATGAGGGCATGATGGCTATTTAAGAGGTTAACAAAGTCCAAATACCCTAGATATCATCCAGGGATATGAAGTATTGTGCTGGCAGTGTGCTGCACTTTTGGAAAGCTGTGACTTCCCAGTTTGCCATGTGGATGTTGGCATAGGCCAAGGCAAATCGTTTGCCCATTGCTGTGCCTTTGACTTAGAGATAGTATTTTCCATCAAATTGGAAGTTGTTACTTGTAAGGCTTAGGTGTAAGAGATGCAGGATCTCCTGGACTGACCAACCTTTAGCTGGGTATTTTTTCAACCATTTTTGAATTGCTGCCATGCCCAGGGGGATGTCGATGTTTGTGTAGAGGTTAGTTACATCTATTGTGAAAAGGAAACATGGTTCCCTTAGGTGCATACTGAGAATGCGTCAAATGAAATCCTTTGTGTCCTTGATGTAGCTGGGGTGACGGTTAGACAGCAGAGTCAGAAAGAAGTCAATGTATTCTGCGATCCCATAGCTCTCACTTCCACAATCTGATACGATGGGATTCTTTGTGGCACAGATCATTTTTCTGGAGGTTTATGTATTTTTGGTAGAAGGTAGAAGTACCTTGGTCTGAGGGGATTCTCTCCTTTTAGGTATGTAACTTGACCTCTTGTGAGGATTTTCCTTCGTCTTAGCATGTCTACTATATCTGAAATTAGGTGACCTGTTTCAAGGAACATGGGTTCAGCCAAGGGTACATAATAGGGTTAGGGGTTAGGGGGTTAGGAGGTAAGGGGTTAAACGCTGAAGTGTTTTCTGGATCTGACCTGAGGGCCTCCACCAGTTGGACGTGCCCAGAACACCTCTCATGGGAAGCACCCAGGAGGCATCCTGATCAGACGCTGGAGCCACCTCAACTGGCCCCTTTCCATGTAAAGGATCAGCGGCTCTACTCCTAGCTCCCTCTGGATGACTGAGCTCCTCACTCTATCTCTAAGGCTGAGCCACCCTACAGAAGAAACTCACAGTCATGCTTAAAAAAAGGGACAATTTTGACTTTTGGTTTGACACAGGAAATAAATAGTGGCCTAATGTTAAAGTAAATTAGCTGTGGTGTATTTAGCAGTGGCAGTCCATCTGGAAAAAAAGAGAAAAGTCACTTTCTTTTATTTCGTTATTCACTTTATTATATTTTAATTAAAATTTAATTAAACCTCCTCAATCTTTTGACGTTGTGCGTTAAATAAAGTTATTAATGTTCTTGAATTAAAATCTGTAACTGAGTTATCTTTTATTAAACAGGTCCTTTTACACCAATACATTTACCTCTACTGCAATTAAATTTCAGCAAAGTGCCAAAGCTTGTTAGCAGGATATTTTAATACCACAAGTTGGAAATTGGAAATACTTACTGACAAACTGTAAGGAGATTTACTGTGAGAGCAGTGTCACCACTAAATCAATTTATTTGTCACATAAAATCATATAAGATACAATGGGGATGGGGGTAGTCTTAGGCAGTGTCCTTATTTAGGATCCTAGTAGAAACCTGAAGCCTGTATGAGTACGCTTTAGTGGATAATCAAGTGTAGGGTGGAATATCAGCATTTGGATTTCACAGAAGGCTGATATTCTCATTATCTTGAGCCAGCCAGCAAGCAGTACGTGATCTGCCATCATACTGTTAGCTTCAGTGTGTAAAGAGAGGAAAATCAATATGGTTTTGATTGCCAGGGTTAATAACAAATGCTTTTGCTAATAAACCACTTTCTCTGTGATCCTTTCTGCTGAGGGTGTAAAAGTCTTGGTGTTTGTCTACTGGGATGATTTATCTGGTGGTTTTTTCCACCATACCTGTCTTCACTCAAGGGTAAACTCGGTGGATAGATTGTCCTGACGATGCATTGGTAGGACAGACATGCTTTGCTGTGGGCCTTTTTTTTCTCTCTTTCTACTGGGCCAGGTGTTGTATTCAGATTCCCCTTGAAAGCTGTCCTCTGTTATGCCCTGAGTTTTTTTTATGAATTCATTTTTGATGAAATGATCTCCTGTGCCAAAGCATATAAAGTGCAGCTGGGAGGTGACAGTCTAAGGGGGGATTGCAATGTGCAGAAAGTGCTGCAGAGGCTGGATACTAATATTCTGAATATTTCTTGTCAGAACATGTGGAATAATATAACTACACTCAAGGACGATATGTCCAAAGATTCAATTACAAACAGGGCCCTGGAAGAGCTATCAGCTCCCCCAGGGCCCTGTTTTTAAGTATGGTTTAATTTATACAGCCAAACATAATGTTACCCCGTTAGAATTATCTGTTCAAACTAATCTACCCCACTTGGTTTCTCAAACACACTTTGGGCTTCGATTTATTCATTTTGGATGAAGTTAGCAATCAATACTTAGCAAAATTCTGATCATATGTTTGCGCTATTGATTCACTGGAATGGCCTGTGGAATGGGCAGAAATATGCGTCATTAGACAGTGAATATGAATCATTTATATTTGAATTTATATTGTTTACCATGACTAATTGCACTGAAAAACTTTATTGAAAGACCTTAAGTTAACAGCTGTAGCAACTCAGTTTTAGCTAGTGCAAACTCTGGCTCCAGGAGTCAGATCCCCAACTGCCTGAACTCCCAGCTGGATCAGCAAACTTTCTGTTGCTGCCATTACACACACTGTAAAATATGTGACTGTACATTTACAGTGGTGTGGTGGTTAGCACTGTCGCCTCACAGCAAGAGGGTTCCCGGTTCAATCCCGGGTGTGGGAGCCCTTCTGTGCGGAGTTTGCATGTTCTCCCCATGTCAGCGTGGGTTCTCTCCGGGCACTCCGGCTTCCTCCCATAGTCCAAAGACATGCAGATTGGGGATTAGGTTAACTGATAACTCTAAATTGTCCGTAGGTGTGAATGTGAGCGTGAATGGTCATCTGTCTCTATGTGTCAGCCCTGCGATAGTCTGGCGACCTGTCCAGGGTGTACCCTGCCTCTCGCCCAATGTCAGCTGGGATAGGCTCCAGCCCCCCCGCGACCCTCAAGAGGATGAAGCGGTTAGAAGATGGATGGGATGGATGGGGCATTTACAGTGAATTGCTCACTCTTAGTTGCATTACTTAACAGTAAATTACTGCTTATTTTCACAGTAAATTGTTGTGAAATGACAGCTGTATACTGTGATCTCACAGTAGTTATGCCTGCATATTACTGTGATTTAGCAGTATGCTCCTGTAAAATTGCTATATTTAATTGTGACATGACAGTTAAAGCCCATTACATTACTGATATAACAGTGTGTGAATTACTGAATTTCACTGTAACTTGACAGTTTATGTACATTTTGATTACTGTGATTTAGCAATGTGCTCCCATGGAATCACTGTATTTCATTGTAATCTCACAGTTAATCTCCATGTATTACTGTAATTTAGCAGTGTACTTCTGTAAAATTATTATATTTATCTGCATGAATTTCACAATAAAATTTTGTATTTATATTAATATCACACTAAAAGCCTGGGAGGTGATCCATCCATCCATACATTTTCATCTGCTTATCCGGGGCCGGGTTGCAGGGGCAGCAGGTCGAGCAAAGCACCCCAGACACCCCTCTCCCCAGCAATGTTTTCCAGCTCCTCCTGGGGGACCCCAAGGCATTCCCAGGCCAGACGAGATATGTAATCCCTCCAACGTGTTCTGGGTCTGCCCCGTGGGCCTCCTACCAGTGGGACGTGCCCGGAACACCTCCAGCAGGAGGCGCCCAGGAGGCATCCTAATCAGATGCCCGAACCACTTCAACTGACCCCTTTCGACCCGAATGAGCAGCGGCTGTACTCCGAGCTCCCTTCGGATGTCCGAGCTCCTCACCCTACCTCTAAGACTGAGCCCAGCAACCCCACGGAGGAAACTCATTTCCACCGCTTGTATCCGCAATCTCATTCTTTCGGTCACTACCCAGAGTTCATGACCATAGGTCAGGGTTGAGATGTAGATGGACCAGTAAATTGAAAGCTTTTGCTTTGCTCAGCTTCCTCTTCACCACGACGGACTGGCACAGCACCCGCATTGCTGCAGAAGCCACACCGACCCGCCGATCCATCTAATGCTCCTTTCTACCCTCACTCGTGAACAAGACCCCAAGATACTTGAACTCCCTTGCTTGAGGCAGTAACTCTCCCCCAACCCGGAGAGGGTAATCCACCGGTTTCCAACGGCGAACCATGGCCTGAGACTTGGAGGTGCTGACTCTCATCCCAATTGCTTCATACTCGGCTGCAAAACACCCCAGTGCATGCTGGAGGTCATGGTGTGATGGAACCAACAGAACCACATCATTAGCAAAAAGCAGAGATGCATTTCTGAGGTCCCCAAGCCGGACCCCTTCCTCCCCCGGCTGCGCCTCGAGATCCTGTCCATCACAAACAGGACTGGTGATAAGGGACAGCCTTGGCAGAGGCCAACACCCACCGAGAACATGGTCGACTTAACACCAAGTATGCGGACACAGCTATCACTTTCATCATATAGGGACCGGATGGCTCGTAGCAGCGAGCCTGGCACCCCGTACTCCTGTAGTACCCCCCACAAGACCCCAGAGGGACGCGGTTGTAAGCCTTCTCCAGGTCCACAAAGCACATGTAGACTGGATGGGCAAACTCCCACGACCCCTCCAGCAGCCTTGCAAGGGTAAAGAGCTGGTCTACTGTTCCACAGCCAGGACGGAATCCGCATTGCTCCTCCTGAATCTGAGGTTCGACAATCAGTCGGAGCCTCCTTTCCAGCATCCTGGAGTAAACTTCACCCGGGAGGCTGAGCAGTGTGATACCCCGATAGTTGGAGCACACCCTCCGGTCCCCTTTTTTGAAGGTGGGGACCACCACCCCGGTCTGCCACTCTGCAGGCACCTTACCCGACTTCCACGTGACACTGAAAAGGCGTGTCAGCCAAGACAGCCCAACAGTGCCCAGAGCCTTCAGCATCTCAGGGCGACTCTCATCCACACCCGGCGCCTTGCCACTGGGGAGCTTTTTAACTCAGCAACTTTTGCCAGGGATATGGGCGAGAGCTCCCCCGAGTCTTTAGGCTCTGCCTCGTTCACAGTGGACGTGATGGCCGGGTTCAGGAGGTCCTCAAAGTGCTCCTTCCACCACCCCACGATGTCCCCAGTTTGGGTCAGCAGTTCTCCCTCTTTGCTGAGCACAGCCTGAGACAAGCCCTGCTTTCCCTTCCTGAGTTGGTTTACGGTCTGCCAGAACTTCCTTGAGGCCAACCAAAAGTCCTTCTCCATAGCTTCCCCGAACTCCTCCCACACCCTGGTTTTTGCTTCAGCGACCACCACGGCTGCAGCCCTTCTGGCCAACCAGTACCTGTCTGCTGCTTCAGGAGACCCCTGGGCCAGCCAAACCGGAAAGGCCTCCTTCTTCAGCCTGACAGCCTCCCTCACCGCTGGTGTCCACCAGCGGGTTCTTCGGTTGCCGCCCCGACAGGCACCGACAACCTTCTGACCATGGCTCCTAGCAGCCGCCTCCACAATGAAGGCTTTGAACATGGCCCACTCAGACTCCATGTCCCCAACCTCCCCAGGATGCACGAGAAATTCTCCCGGAGGTGGGAACTGAAGACCCCACGGACAGGGTCCTCAGCCATATGTTCCCAGTTCACCCTCACTACACGTTTGGGTTTACCAGGTCTGTCTGGCAGCCTCCACCGCCATCTGATCCAACTCACCACCAGGTGGTGATCAGTTGACAGCTCTGCTCCTCTCTTCACCCAAGTGTAAGTGCATAAGCACAAACAACAGTCAGAGACCTTCTCTTTGCGACCCACAGTCGCATCGAGGCGACCCTCTCGTTGTCTGGGGAGAACCCCAACACGGTGGCGCTCAGCTGGGGGCTCGTGAGTATCCCCACACCCGCCCGGCGCCTTTCACCCTGAGCAACTCTGGAAAAAGCGAGGGTTCAGCCCCTCTCCAGAAGTTTGGTTCCAGAACCAGTGCTGTGCATGGAGGTGAGCCCAGCTATATCTAGTCGGTACCGCTCCACCTCCCGCACCAACTCCAGCTCCTTCCCCACCAGAGAGGTGACATTCCACTTTCCAAAAGCCAGTCCGCGACCCCAGGAATCGGCATGCCAGGAGCCCCGCCCCTGCCTGCCGCCCGGCACACAATGCACCCGACCACGATTTCTGTCCCTGCGGGTGGTGGGCCCACAGGGCAACGGCTCCATGTTATCTTTTTGGGCTGAGCCGGACCGGGCCCCATGACCTAAGGCCCCGGCCACCAGACGCTCGCTGGCTCCAGGAGGAGGCCCCGATGTCCCCATACCAGACGAGGTACTCTGCTCCCGAAAGGTCCATTTCATCAAGGTCTTTGAATTGCTCTTAGTCTGGTCCCTCCCTGGGACCACTTTGCCTTGGGAGACCCTACCAGGGGCTATTAGCCCCGGACAACACAGCTCCAAGGTTCAGAGGGACACTAAAACCCCTCCACCACGTTCAGGTGGCGATTCTCGGAGGTGCTGGGAGGTGATAATAATGTAATTTATTGTGAAATATTACAGTTACATATTGTACATTCCTGGAAATAATCTGTAGTGCAGGTTGAACCCAGCGCTACCTCTGGCCACCAGCACACTATGAGACCCGGAACTGGGAATTGAAGTTGAAAATTTAACCACTTTCTCACATTTTTTCAACTCTGCCACTATTTTGTACTATAGACAAGATGAAGACAGGAGTTCTGTGTATCTGCACTCAATAGTACTTCCACAGTGACCAGATGCATCTCAGTAAACTTGAATATAAATTGCAAGAACTGAATTTAAATTGAATGAAATTGAAAATATAAAGAGTTACATTTTTAGTGAGGATCAAATAGTTTCAGAGCAACTAAACTCAATGCTACAATATTACATTCAGTTTCAAGTTTACTGGAGTTCAGGTCTAAACTAATAAATTAAATTTCAAATAATGCTACTGAGACTTTTTTTCTATGCAGTTATGGAAGTTGAAAAATACTAATTCAAATTATGTGATTTAAATTCAGTGTTTTTTTGTGGAATTATTCAAGTTAAGTTATTCAAATTAAAATATAAATGATACAAATTCAGTTTCTAGTGACACATACGTATTTCTACACATAGTGTGGATATACAGTGGTGGAAAAAAGTTTTCGGACACCCCATGCATTTGTGAAATATTGCATTAAGAATCACTCTTAGGTCTTCAGGTGCAATTTCTTTTAGTACAGTCACAGCCAAAATACTAAATAAATCCTAAAAAAGCCATTAAAAACTTAAAATTGATTGGTTCCATAAAAATACATAAGAAATTTTGAGTATTGGGTCATTTTGGTACCAGTGATGAAGGTCATTCTGTTTATTAAAAAGACACAATTTTTGTTGCCAAGCTTCGTGTCTACATAAAGCCAGCACATTTGAAAGTTCTTCAGACACAAAAATGGCTAAAACAAGGAACCTAACGCAGGAAACACACCTGAAGATAAAGATTCTCAGTTAGGAAGGGTACAGCTGCCGCCAGATAGCCAGGAAGTGCAGATGCAGTCCTTCAGCAGTTGGATACACACAGAAATACAGACGAACCAACAGCTTGGAAGACAAACCAAGATCTGGGCGTCCAAGGGTTTCTTCAGCAAAAAATGACTGCATCCTGATCCGCATGTGCAGGCAAAATCACCGAATGACATCACAGGAGCTTCAGCAGCAGTGGTCAAACCAAACTGGTGTCCAGTTTTCCACCCGCACTGTACGTGGCCGACTTTTAGATCATGGCTTAAGGTCCTACAAGGCTATCAAGAAGCCCCTGATCAATGAGAGACAGAGGTTAGCCCGGCGTTGTTGGGCCCAGGCACACAAGAACTGGACAGCCAGGAATTGGAAGAAGATTTTGTGGTCAGATGAGTCCAGTTTCCAGCTTTATCTTCCTCCTACTAATGTGAGGGTACGCAGAAGGCCAGGCGAAGCATTATCTCCAGCATGTACAGTACCTACTGTCAAGCATGGTGGAGGCAGTATCATGGTTTGGGGATGCATGAGTGCTGCTGGTGTTGGTCATCTCACTGTCTGTGATGGCACATTGAACTCTACCAAGTATTGTACCATTCTCGAAACCCACATGCTCCCTTCTGCGCGTGCACTGTTCCGTCGAGGTAAAAACTGGATGTTTCAACAAGATAATGCCCCTTGCCACACATCCAAGGCCAGTAGAACTTGGCTGCAGGAGCACAGTATCCAGGTCTTAGAGTGGCCAGCTCAATCCCTGGACATGAGCCCCATTGAAAATCTGTGGTGGATTATCAAAAGGTCTGTTTCAAAGCATAAACCAAAGAATTTAGAAGAATTAAAAGCAGTAATTCAAGAAGAATGGGACAAGATTACCCCTCAACAGTGTGAAAGGCTCGTGGGGAACATGCCAGCCAGGATTAGAGCTCTACTACGTGCCAATGGCAGGACTACTAAATATTAATTTGATGATGTGATGGTTTATTTATTTTTTGTTCAGTTTTGAACACATTCTCTGTTATTTGTTGACTTTGATACCGACAATGTTGAGAACTGACATATTGAAACTGTCAAGAATTTAGTTTTGGTAGTTTTTCTTGTAAACAATAAACAAAAAAATATAATTTGTGTTTGTTTGTATCTGTCTAATGCAGCCACACCTTTTGAAACACAAAAAAGATTTTTCCACAAATATTTCATGATAATATTTGAGATTGTGTAAAATTTTAAGGGTGTCCGAAAACTTTTTTCCACCACTGTACACTTTTATTTCAGTATTTATTTATTTATTCATTGAGTTTTTAATTCAAACCTGAGGAACCATTTAAGGACCTTTATATGGAGGTTGTAATTAAATACTTTATTATTAAATGCATTGGCCTGATAACAATCATAAACTTCTCACTGAATGTATTTTGTGTTTTACTTGGATTATTGAAGCCCACTGTTGAAGCACCACTCACAGTCACAGCTGGTATCACAATGGCTCCGTCTTTCTCTGTCTGTGTGTGTCTCTGTGTGTATGCTATGATTTTTGCACATAAAATAGACATATAAAAAAACTTTCCATTTATAAAAAAAAAAAAAAAAAAAAAAAAAGATAACAAAAGGCATTATGTGTATAGTAAAAATTCTGCAGGACACAGGACGACAAAGGTGATTTCGGTTGTGTGAAATGTTCTGAGTGTAAACATATTATTTACATTATGATAACCTTGCACTGACCCTTCACCTTGTCTACACCAACCGTGTTTAGAAAGTAGCACATCAGTGGCACAACAGCCACAGCTGTTGTCTTCTGTCAGCAATAAGTCAAAGGTACACAAGTAAAGCATGAACCAATATGGGTTGACACGAGTTATGACTGCACTGAAGCATATCTGTTCAATCCAATGCATGTGGGAGAGATGACTGAAAAACACAAACCTTTCCAGTGTTCACTGGATGCAAAAGAGAAGTACCACATCTGGCTGGCAGTGGAGTTCCCCCTTTACTCAACAGGATAATTGACTTGAACGTACTTCTGTGGAGAGGGGATTCCGGTAGTTTCCTCTAGTGAGGGGGTCCTTGATAAATACAAGCTCATACGGTGCCCGTACTTGGAAAAGGTTGAGAACCACTGATGTAGCCCATTTAGCTATGCATGAATTAGGGCTGTCCCGAATACCATTTTTGGGGCTTCAAAGCTTCAGTGATCATTACCAGCGAATATTTTAAGCTTTATGGGTATACGACAGGACCACTCAAACCTGACCCTTCTTTGTTAGGACTTCATGCTGCTGCATGTACGTGTGTGAGTAAGAGATAGATAGAGAGAGGCAAGAAAAGTCGGAAAGTGGACTACTGTAAACAATCATTATGTTTACAAGCACAGTTAAGTCTAAAGTATGTCCAACTCTGCTACGATAGGTGGTATGCCCCCTTTCAGCTTGTTAGTATTGGACCTTTTTCCGGTTGACCTCTTAAATAACAGACCAAACAATTAACAAACAAGTTAACAGTTAGCTAGCGGCAAACTAGTACCATGGTGGAAAACTTTACAGCTCTGTAAATGCCGTCCATCCAAAAATGCATGGCTCTGGATGTAGATTTCACCATGTCGTTACCAGCTTCTTTTTCCGTTATGCATTTAATGCTATTCAACTTTACGGGTCAAAGCCCCGGGCGGAAACTGTGGAGAATGTGCAGAGCGCCAAGGCCAGTTGGGTTACAACTGACTATATACGTGCAGGAGTTATTCGACTCCCAATCTCATTATCTGGGTCTGACTTTAAGAAATTTGATGCAGTACAATTTCAGTCGGACTGACATGTTTACATGTATTTTAAATGTCCAGTTTTAGTCAGACTAACACTAAATCGATTTTCTCTAACGTCATTTAACGTACTGAATGTTTCTTCAAAGTTTCTGTAGGGCTGCATCATGAGATGTAAAGCAAGCACCTCACTACAGCTGCCAGCCAGGGATAACAGTCCGCATTTTGTCTCACCTGTTCCTTTTCCTCGTCGGACTGTCAATTTAATAGCAGTCCGAAAAGTAGGGGTCAATGACACTGGCTTCATATGTGTCTGACACTGGTCACCTCTTTTCAGTTTCCTCCACCGGGTTACTGGTAAAAAATACAAAATAAATACTACATGAATACATGACAATGACTAGAGCTTTGAAGCTTCGACGCATTTGGGTCAGCTCTAACATGAATATCTAATTCTTGATTGTGAGAGTAAAATAGTGATACTTAAGAAAACAGATCATGATGATTTCTCATCATCATCATCTTGTTCTCATCTTACTAAAATTTCAGCATCTTTGATGTACTGGTGCCTCTCAAGAAATTTTTATTTTTATATAAATACTAGTTCATGCTTCAGAGAAATCTAGGTTTGCTTAAAATCACCAACAAGCTTACTCACTCATCCAAGTACAAAGAACATTGCCTGGGACTGGTCTTGGAGAGCACTTTAGGAAAACACAATGGTGGTGTAGACACAAGTGTGGAAAGGCTTTGTAAACTGTGCAAACCCCAGAGAGAACGTTACTTATAGTCAGTGCACCATGACTGACCAGCTGCGGCCAGGAAGCCTCTGCAGTGTTCGCACACATCCAGTCTCTGAGGAAGGCAAAATTAACCTCAGAACACATCAAACCATTTCCACAGAGACACAAGCTGATAATGATGACAGACACTATGCTCTCTTGGTCCTCTGGGAGGAGAGCGATGAAGAATAGTGAGGTGTGTCAGGACTCACAGCAAACACTGCTGATATAGTATATAGTATGAAGAGATGGGGGGGCGGGGGGGTTCTTGGATGGTGAGAACAGAGGCGAGGAGGGTGGTATAAGGGTGAAAAACCACATTGTCAGATACTATCACTCTCCCCAAAGTCAAGCCTCTCAGCACCTGCCTGAGCGCTGACTATGACATTTATCCATGCTGCTATGACTAAAGCGCCGGCCAGACAACCCTGTCTGAACACCAACCATCTGACTGGTCCATCTGAGCTGCTGCGCTGAAATGAAGCTGTCATTCCTGCCGCCGCTCTTTCACTGTGTCACTCTACTGCAAGAGATTGATGCTCTTCCTTTTTCTTCCACTCCTACTCAGCTCCTGCGGTGGGATTAGCCGATTTAAAACGTTGATGAAGTTCAGACAGCTCCAACTGGGCACAGAGATATGTCTTCATTATGCTGTAAAGTGCTCCTAAAGCATTATCATTAGTCTTCAAACCTCTGGATAGCAAAAACTGGACTGTCACGTATAGGCCTGTCATTTTAAAAGCAGACTGCAGCACCATGTGTCTGGCTTCTATCTGCTTTGATTTAGCCATATGGTTCTGAGATGGGTGATGAAGTTTTACAATATGTCTTTAAAAGTTTCAACAGTAGATTTTGCACAAGTGAGGAGGCATGTTCAATAAACCCCAGACATCAGGAGTGTTGTCAAGACCATTATGCATCAAAACTAGCGTCCACAAGACAGGATATGGATCCCCCCCAACAAAAAATTAAATCACACTGCTTTGCTTAAGTACAAAGGTTTAAAAGCCTGTATTATAATGGCTAACATAATAAAGACCAAAACATATCAACAGCCAACGTATTCTCATACAGTGGTTCATATGATATCCTACAAAAATGCACGCACAACAGTTTGAGACAGAGGTTACGTTTAGGAAATAAAAGTTACTGTGGATAAGTGTATGAAAATATACATTGCGAGGACCTACCTTAAAATGACTCAAAGTTCACACAGATCAGAACACACGACATGACTCCAAGGGAAAGTCCTGGGTGAACGCGGGCTTTTTGTGACCCATCCACGACCCTAACCTGCCTTCTTACAAGTACTAGGGACTGATCTCTTGTATACTGCCGTAAACGCGTTGGTCGCGTGATTGCAGCATTTCAAAATATGTGGGATATGTACGAATTTGGGTGCACTGCTTCTGTAGGAAAATGTACAAAAAATTCCTCAGGGTCAAACAAACACACAAGTCAATACTTTAAGCACAAGCTTCAGCTTCACATGACACTTTAGAAGGCAAAATATCTCACATACTCTGTCTTCTAAAAAATCTGTAAATATAATACTAGCTTAGTACATAGCTTTCAGCAACAGGGCGAATGAGTTCAGCAGCATCTGCTGTGATGTCATAGGCTGCTCTGTACACTCCCTCTTTAGTCACTTGGCATGGACCGAAAGGGAGGAAGCAGGGAGGTTTGGGTAACATGAAAATCCCCTTGTATCAGACCTTACCAAGGCAGTCGTCAGAGACTACGATGTGCTGAAGGAGGACAACAGCATCACATACAGGGGTGTGTTTGTGACTGACAACAGGGGCATCTTGAGACAGAATAGCTCAATGATTTGCCTTTGGGTCACTCTGTGGATGAGACTCTGCGCCTGGTTCAGGCCTTTCCACACACTAACAAACATGGAGAGGTGTGCCTTGCTGGCTGGAAACCTGGGAGCAACATCATCATCCCTGGGAAGAGCAAAGCCTACTTTGGGGGTAGGGCTGCAATTTGGAGGGTTTCATGGAGGAACAGTTCCTCCAAACCTTTGGATATCCAGAGCTAACTTCCAATATCTTTGTTGGCGCCTAATGACAACACTGTCATAGCATGTAGGCAAGCTGTCATCAGAAAGCATTCGGCATACAGGCTCTATTGGCTAGCTGCTGGGACAGCCTAAAGCAGCAGTGGTGCAGTTCAGCAGCCCTCTGTAGTTTCAACGGACCACTCCAACACTGTATGGTGACTGATCTGTATCTGCGCAGTGAAGTATGACGTGGAAAAACCTTGGATATATGGGGAAAACACACATCAATTCTAATATGACCGTCCTCACAGCTGTTGAATGGCCAGTAATTGGATATGTATCGGATTTAGGACCACATATGAAAGTGGCCCAAATCTGATTGGAAGATATTAGATTTGTGTGTCCACACTACTCTGAGCAAAAATATCAGATTTTCACATTTGCTTGTAATGTGAATAAAGCCATAGGGTAGCAGGATGGGTGGATGGTGGGTATTCAAAGTGAAGAACTTTGACTTCAGAGACCAGAATTTGCATCACTTGAAAATGATTTCAGTGAAAAGGTTTCAAAAAAACAACTTCATTAAGGGGATTTATCAAAAATTATAAACCTTGCGGCTAATGACGAAACAAGAAAAAAAAAAAGTGTTTTACTACTACCTCCTGCATAGCTGCAAATGTTTTTATAGTTCTCTTCTTTAGTTTTATTTAATTAGTTTCAAGACATGGACTCCAATAATATTGCAAAAAATCCCAAGTGAAAATTGTAGCTCTGAAACCACACAATGTGACTGTAAAACAACATGTAAGCTACATCTTCTGTAAACATAACATTTTAAGAAATTCAACACATATTGTATGCATTTAAAGAGTGCAAATTCTTATGTCAATACAGAGCGTTTCTCCATACTGTAATGCCATTAATGCGAATTGATGATGCGTCTGATGACGTTGCATGCGCAACGACTTCCGGTCACCAGAAAATGCGGAAAAACACGGAAAAATTGCGGGACTTTTGAAACATTGCAAGCCCCCGCAAATATTGCGGACTTTCGTTGAATTTGCATTAATTATTCGCAAGATTGCGATTTTCTGGAGGGACTGTATAATGGTTATTTTTATGATAACAATATAGAGTATCAAATCATAAAGTGGAAACAATGTGACTAGGAGGGGTCACTCGAACCTAAAGAGGAATATCACCTGATTCTGCAGCTCCCCTCGACTTTTTATTTGAATTATAATGTTTCAGCTCACTGTTTTGCTGTATGGCCCACAACTTTACTCTTTTTGGATCACTGTCATCACTCTCATAGTGTTGTTTCTGGCCACAGCAGGCAGTTGTTTTCAGTAGAAAAGCTCTAAAAACCCACAGTACACTACCTGCTTAGCTTCAAACAGCAGACAGCCACAGCGGGAAACTAGCTGGTGAATATTGTGGCGCATTTAGCAGCTATAGAGACAGATATTTCCCTCAGCAGTTGGTTGAGGCTAAAAAAAGAGCTAAAAGAGAGCACATTTTGGACTGACATTCTTCATGTGGAGACAAACACCAAATGAATTATCATGTTCTTCTGCAACTGCTGGATGTGGAAGTAGCATCTGCTAATAAGTTCACCATACCAATGAAAAAGTGATATGACAGTGTTGTGTTCTCAACTTGTTTATGCTGCCCCCAGGTTAGATTACTAAAGGTGTTTCTGGACCAGAGGACCTTTTTCATAGATCTAAGAATGCCGCCTTTTGCTGTCTCTGTACCACAAGAACTAAGAACGAAATGCGGTTGTTAGAATGCCATTTTTAGGGATTTTTTTTTAGCTCCTCTTGCAGTGTAGGTACTCTCCCAGCACAAGAGGAAGTGGCATAAATCTACGGTGATTTGTCAGACACAGCAAATGCAGCACCAGCAACCGCCATTTTTAAAAACTTGTTAGCCATGTTAACAGCAGACAAAACCAAACACAAACAACAGCTAGTAATGAAAAAATTGTAAGAAACACAGACAAATGGACCAACAGTCCAGGCTTTACTGAGCATATATGCAGTGGGGGAAATACAACACAATTTTTCATGTCAAAGCAAAAGTGGCACTGCTATACCAGCCAACAGCTGTCTTAGATTATGTCCCTTTATAGTTCCTATTGGTGGTACATATTCAAACCAGTAAAAAGTTCTTAAGGGTATGTAGTTCTCAGGAGAGCTACCCAGTGGGCAGTTCCACTCCTCAGGGAGTCTCCAGAACTCTTTGGTCCTTATGTAAATGTCAAATATATACAGCATCAATGTTTGCCAATTGGTAAGCACTGTCCGGTTCTGGCTCTTCCCACACTTCAAGGGCATAGGTATGAACGTGAGCATGAATGGTTGTCTGTCGCTATGTGTCAGTCCTGCGTTTGACTGAAGAGCTGCCCAGGTTGTACCTTGCTCCTTGCCCAGTCACCTGAGATCAGCTCCAACCCCTCCATGACTTTCTATGAATATCCCTTTATAGATTTGTGTGGATGGATAAAGGTTTGGCATCAAGGCATACATCATACAGCAGGACTGACCCCATCAGAAACCATTTTTATCAAATTTGAGATATTTTAGAGAATGTTTTACAGTATTGAACAGACTGATGTGGCTTTCATACCAGCTTCAAAAGTTAAGTCTGAAGACATTATGATTCCATACACACTTCACCCAGGTAAAGGAACAAACAGGTCTATATAAGCACCTTAGTAATTGGGTAGCATTCAATATCCTGCAGCAGCATGGGGGTACTGTGACAAAATACTAATAAGCTTTTGGAGGTGGGAGAGGAAGACGGAGCCTGTCTGAGTTTCTAGTTACTAACTTGGCGTGTGCTGGCCTCCTGGGAGGCAATATTTGAAGAAAACAAATACCAAGCTTGTTTTTCCTTTTTTGCCTCTTTATTTTTTGGAAAGGGTGTTTTAAATTCAGGTGTTTTCTATCTTGGATACCTGACTGTTTTAAAAGGTAAATGGCCAGGGCTTCTTTTTTGTAGTGTATAAGACTGGAGGCCATGCACATGAAAGTACAGGTTCTCATTTCTCATCTAACACAAGGTGCAAGCAGCTTAAATAGGACCCTTAGAGAATATCGGTAAACAGGCTTATAATCACAAGGTTGCTGGTTTGAATTTTGTAGGCTGGCTAGGAATACATGAGGGGCGAAAGTGAACACTGAGTGGCATTTTTTTGGCTTCTGGGACATGTGTGAAATATATCTTCAGAGGGACAAAATTTTCTGGTAATTGCAGCCCAAGAAAATCATATTATTAACAGCAAAAAAAGAATGTTGTCTGGTTTGTGGGCACAGACACAGGGGCCAAAGGGATTGGGGGACCTAACTGAAGTGCCCCTGTGTGAACTTTGTGTGACTGTTTTTAAAGGATAAGGCAGAAGAGTACACTTGGATGTTTCATACGTATCATATCAGTGTTTCTAAAGTGACAGAGTATATGAGCTGACTTTGTTATTGAGACGTGGAGGGGGTGATGGATGGAGTAACACCAAGGCAAGATGGCTACCAAGCTGCAGACTACAAAGGCCACTTTTTGAGACCAACAAAGAAAAACAGACCACCAAATGTGGACGGTTTCTGGTAACTTGTCAGTGTTTCCAGGGGCATTTGAGCCACCAAACATAAATGTTGTTAAGTGACCTGTTGCTGCATTTCCAGCACCATTTGTATCACCAAATGTTGGTGGTTTTTAGTAACCTGTCACTGTTTTTCAGCAGCATTTGATCCCCTGAACAAGAATGTTTTTTGGCAACCTGTCACTGCATTTCCATCATCATATGTGCCACCAAAAGTGGATGGTTTTTAGGGACTTGTCACTGTGTTTCCAGCAGCATTTGTGCCACCGTACCTGAGTGTTCTTAAGTGACCTGTCAATGCATTTGTACAACCCAATGTGAGTGGTTTTTAGCAACTTGTCACTGTGTTTTTCAGCAGCATTTGATCCACCAAACATGTTGTTTTGGCAACCTGTCACTGCATTTCCAGCTGCATTTTACAACCAATCATGTTTTTTTAGCAACCTACCAGTGTGTTTCCAGTGGCATTAGTGCCACCTAATGTGAGTGTTTTTTAGCGACCTCTTGCTGTGTTTCTATAGGTGTTTGTGCAGCGCAACATGAATGTTTTTAGGAAGTGCTCGCTGCATTTCCATTTTGCGTGACCAAATGTAGGTGTTTTCTACACTAACGGTTGCAGCGTTTCCAGCTGGGTTTGCGCAACCAAAAGTGGATGTTTTTTTAGAAACCGCTTGCTGCATTTCCATTGGCCTTTGTGCCATTAAATGTGAGTGTTTTTTAGAAACTTGTTGCTGCATTTCCAGCAACGTTTGTGCAACCAAAAGTACATGGTTGTAGCAACAGCTTGCTGCATTTCCAGTGGTGTTTGTTCCATCAATGTGGGCAAAAGCAAAAACAAGTGTTTTTTGTGCCTTAATCTAACTGCTTATTAACCCCATTGTTGTTCAAATGTGAGATTTCACCGTATTAGTGACTTAACAATGTGCAATCATACGTATTCCTCGTTTGCAGAAACTTGCAATGTCAACATTTATTGTGGTAATTTGGTTGAATTAAAGTGAGAGATTTCTTATAAATTAAATAAATAAATGAAAATACAAAAACCAGCAATATGTCAGACTCTCAGTACTTTCTGATTCTGACCTCCCTTGGTTCCCAAGCCCATTCAAAAACAGTTCACAAATATATAGTTTATTTATTTTTTTTATTTTTTTAAAGTTCAGTGATTTTCTGAAACAATAGGTCGTAACAGTTTTTAACAAGCATGTGCAGCTGACTGTTTTAAGCTGCAGATTAATCCTCATTTGGTGCTATGGTGAGTATCCTGGGCAGCAGGACAGCGTATGTGGGACTAAGTCAAAATAAACTAGAGTGTGTTTGCTATCAAGGTAAAGAAAGAGCATGTTGCCCAGTGCAACAGTGTGGGTCAATAATGTGCTTAATAATTTTTGGACAACAGAGTTTAATTGACAGTAAGAAAAATGTATAAAATTACCAGATGTAAATTTGAACATTTCTAGTTGGAAAGTCAAAGATCTCAGTGATAAGTAGTGATTTCCTGATCCTGTTATTTTCTGCGGACTTCAGATGCAAGTCCTTTCATACTAAGTATTTGTGCATGCAGAGTTTGACATTATATTATTGTTATTTAAATGATATCCCACATAATACGTCTAGAAAGGACATATGGCTAAGGTAAGCCTACAATTGAATTTGCGAGGCAATTTTATCAAGCTCTGCTTTAAAAATGTATAAACTGTATCACAGACTTTCTTTAATGGTTCCCTATCATTTTGTTTATAGTGGTGTAGAATATTTTGTACAAACTTGTAGAGATGAGTGTCAGTGCGGATCTGCTATGGCAGTGATTTTTGGAAAGAAGCTAGACAACCATCTTCAACTTCAGCATGAACAAAATATAGAGTCTGGGTACGGATTTCAACAGCAGCACTAAAAGTTAGAACCAGCTTTAAAAAGATGCAATACAGGAGGGATGCTATGTACAAAGCGGGGACCTTAAAGTGCCTGTGCCCAGGGATCCCATTGTCCCTCATCATGAGCATTATAATCTAAATCAAGCACAACCACTACCAACGGTAGTTACACTTCAAGCCTTCACAGAGTTTGATTTTTTTTTTGTGAGAGAGTGTGGTGAAATTACAGACATGACGCCCTTGAGGAAGGCCTCTGATCACCAGCTGCACCACTCATTGGCTGCCAACAGGACACTGAAGTTGTTCTAGTCAGTAATTGTACTGGACAACTTTGTGATACTTGTGCATGATGAATTCAGTTGTTCAAATGACATGAAGATACACATGTAAAGCTGAATGGATGTCAGTGTTCTTACTTCGATCTGCAGCAGGGCCTCCTCTCTTTGGCGAAGAACCTCCACATCCTCCTCACTGATCTCAGATAGGAAAGCCTGAGCTCCTCCCTCTGAGCCCACTGCTTCTCCAAACAGAGGACCCTCCTCGATAGGTGTCTGGGGACTCTGTAGGACATGCGCACAAAAAAAATAGATCAGATTAGATTCAATACTGTGGTTATAATGGTAGTAGGTACAGCAACAACAGTAAAGTACTTTCTGACAGTGAGCAGGTGTGGCTCCCTCTGCTGCCTGGCAGTGTTCTGTATTACTGGGCGATCAAATCAAACACAGGACTTTGGCCCAGGAGAGACCCAGCTGTTTGTGTGCCATGTGAAACCAAAAGCTCATGTACAGTTATCTTAACTATTCTGATGTGACTGTGTTCTTACATTAGTACTTATTTTAACTCAAACAATAATGTTTTTCTAAATCTAACCAAGTAGTTTTGGTGCAAATGTGACCATTAACGATCATATATGAGCTATTCTGATGTTTAGGTATGGGGAGGTGTTGATCTCTTGCCACTGGTAGGGGCATTAGTTAAGGAAATGCTCCTGTGGGTTGTATTAGAGGGTAGAAACAAACAATTTTTGTGGTTGTATTGTTCAAGGCCATACAACCTGGCCTGACAGGGTCCCAGGGTGGGTCATACAGTACAAGGAACCAGTAAGACTTGTTCCGACTTTACTTAGAGACACATTTTGTAATATATGTAAATTAATCCCGAGGCTTAATGCCCATAATTTAAATAATTGCAGTCAATTTTCTTTTCACTTAAGTATAATGTGGATTATCTAAATACTTAAGATACACTCATTCAAACTGCATTCACGTCTCAGTGGTGCAATGTAAGTATTTACCAGGGGTAGGACCAAGTCATTGTTTTGGAAGTCACAAGTAAGTTCCAGGTCTTTGCACTTAAGTCCCAAGTCCTAAAGTTTGAGTTTCAAGTCCTAAACGAGTCATAAAGTGTTCTTTACCAAATATAATGCCATTTTAATAGCAGAGGAAGATTGTAATAACTATAATAAAATCATGAACACTTTTTAAATTTCCTGTTTATTTGTTGAAACAAGTTTCAGTAACGTTAGTTCTTCATGGTTCTCTCCTGCAACTTGAGTGGAGGAGGAAGTGGATCATCTGGAAAATTAGTGTTGGTTTGGTGGAAATCAACAGCATTAATCTTAGATGATTCATGAAATGAAGGGAAATGATTCATGGCGCACTGCAACATTATTTTTGATCTTTTCTTTGGACTTTGGGGGAGGTATCAAGTATTGTGTAGTCAAAAGGGTCGAGTCCAAGCAAAGTCACAAGTCATTGGTGTTTAAGTCCAAGATGAGTTGCAAATCTTTTTTAATTTTGTTAGGTAGAGCCAAAGTCATTTAACTTTTGACTTTAGTCTCACTTGAGCATAGTCATGTGACTCGAGTCTTGAGTTACTTTGCTTGAGCATTTCCATTTTTGCTGCTTTATACTTCAGCATCACTGGTGTTCAAGGAGAAATTTTGGACTTTTTATTTTTACTACATTTATTTGACAGCTGTAGTTACTTGGTTCTTGGCAGTTTAAGATCATACATGTAATTACCAACTTACATTTGTGAAACATGATGCTGCTGCCATCTGCGATTTGTATGTATGTAGTGCTTGCAAATTATTTTTGTGAGACAAGTCCCTACATACTTCTTCCACCTCTGGAAGTATGCAAGGACTTCATACCTCCACATCAACAGAAATATATAAGAGAAATATAGAACCCATGCAATGGGCATTTCTCTTCAATAGAGGTAATTAATCTTCTGCAAGTGTTTTATTTGCATGTCTTGCAGCCACCACAGCAGTGATAAAAAGGGTCCACATTTTTCATCATATATCAATCCTGAGTTTTTGTTTAAAACAATGGAAAGATCAAACCACACCATGTTTGTTTCTGGATTTAAAGAACGGCGTTTCAATAAAGTAGAATGTTCATTTGGTCTAGCCAGTTACTGATATTTGAACAGTGCACAGGAGCTTAGTGCAGAGAACTGCAGGGGTTAGCTCAGACTGAGGCTGTTAATCCATGAACATCTGTCTATTCTGTACATGCACATTTTTATTACATTTGCAAACAAAAGCAGAGGAAAGGGAGGAAACCTATATTCAGAGAAAAGCCTGCTTGATTTTTTTTTTTTTTTTTTTTTTTTTTTTGCATTGCTAATGTGTTCCACCTTCGTGTGGCTGACTGCACAGCTAATTCATGGTAGAGGGGTCAGTGTGGGTCAGAGCACAAGGACCAACCCGGGCTGAGTCACAGCGCTGTGTCTACTGGCCACAACGTGACTCACCACTCCTCAACAAACTCTGCAGCATCGTGCTCACTCCTCCACATACAGACCCACCACAAATGCTCAAGAATATATTAGTACATCACACAGATGGTAAAGACTCTCAAGACAATCATTCTGACACCTTATTGCTCAAGTTCACACGCTGCTGAAAAGTTCACACAGTTTCTCGAGTTCCCTGCTGTTGATTCCAGTAGACTGATGACGTGAATTTAAAGGTGTGGGTGGAAAGCAGTCAATAACATTTGCATTGATCTGCAAAATGTTTGTATAAATGCATATATGTATGGCATTTTGAACGTCAGAACGCCTCTCACTGTTTGCTATCCATGAACTGAAAAAACCTTCCATTTCTTCTACAGCAGAAAATACAGACTCTGCTCCTATTGTCACCGCTTTTTAGCAGTAGTTTTACCAATTTGTTCTTCCAAAATGTGCTTGCTGATTAGTGAACTTGCTGCTATGTATTGAAGGTAGTCAGATTTATTTAACGTCCCATCCAGCTCGCCGCCCCCAAAGCCCTTTACCTCTAATGCTAGCAGTATAAAAGACCCTGATAATATGCCTTCAGAGGGACATAAAACCTTAATACATACGACTCTCCTCTCTGTAAGAAAGATGGATTTTTAGAGGCTCTTTGTGAGCAAAATGGTTCTTCACAGAATTGTTACTGTCCAACCAGTTGAAGAGTTGAAGCTGTAAATGATTTTCCCTTCAGTTCAGCAGCAAGGTGGTGTTCAAGATGGGTCCTTCAATCAAAAGAGTTCAAACCTGCACCCCACTGAAGTACTGTTGAGTGAAACGCAGAGGTGTTGTTCTGTTGCTGAACTGACCTTTCTCCTAAGGCTGCATTCACACTAAGTCAGGCAATGCGGGGAGTAGCTGCAGGGTTGTGCGATGGTGTGGGATTGTCACTTAAATGGCCCATTTGTGGGTGAGTGGAGGGTGGAGAGACCAGCTATGGAAAGGCAATCTCCCATCTCAGCAACTGAGTATTTGTCTTCAAGTAATACCCCATTTCCACCAAAATTAGTATGTGTACACAGGTTTTTTTTTGTTTGTTTTTTTAAAATGGTTAACCTCTTTAAAAATAGGCTACAGGCTTCATTTCCATTGTCAGTAGACCAGAGTTGTGTACATGGCTCTGCAGCAGGTGAGTATGCCTTTATGTGTGTATGTGCTTTTTTGTTTTGGTGTGTCATATTTGATGTAACTAAAAGGCTGAGAAACAGGTTAGTAAACGGTAGAAAGCAGCACTGAGGCCTGTAATAACTTTACAGTGGTTACTTCATTTATCTCTTACTCATTCAGGCTCTTTTAAACTCAGTGCAGTCTCATTCGGGTCGATCTTTGAGTTCTGCTTGGGCAGAGACAAATGGTATTTTGTGGTGGCGTTTCATTGCATGTCGCCGGTAAAGGGGCTAAAATTAGCATGTTCACCCAGTTGTATTGTTTCCATCAATGCCGATCAGAGCCAAAGCCGATAAAAACCTGTGACTACTGCAGAGTCAACTAGGTGTGGATGCAGATTGTAACCCTTCCCGTTACATTAAAAAGGCAGATGTTAGCTGGTGTAAGCTGTTTTTTGTGAAGTGGAAAAGGGGCTTAAGTTTGTTTATGTTGGCTTAAATGGTCTGTAGAATTCCTTTTGATTATCATCATTGTAGTACCTTTACTGCCACAAAAGACACATTTACATGTACACCAGCCTGTTGTCATTCCAAACTCATCAGAAACCGCTGTTTTGTCAGTGATCTGGGTGTTAGATACTGATGCACAAAAGTGAACAAACTAGGCAGTTGTTGACGTAATGGCCATCAACCAAACTTGTCCAAAATGTGGACGTCAATGTAAGATACCAATGCACAAAGGCCCACGCAGGGGCCCGCTATTCGCTTCCCATTTGAATGTAGATCCAAACCATGATGTTTTTTTCTAAACCTAATACATGCTTTTGTTGCCTTAGCCTGACCACATGCCTTTGTTGCACGAGGAAATAAATATAAATATGAGGTGTTTTACTGGCCTTGTAAGTTTATTATAAAAAAGACTGCATGTTTAAGGGCAACCAGTTGCTCAATGGTTAGAGTGGGCATCTTATGTACAGGGGCAATGTCATTGCAGCAGCAGCCACGAGTTTGATTCCAGCTTGCGGCCCTTTGCTACATGTCATCCCCTCTTTCTCTCTCTCTCCCCCCATCACGCTCAAATACTGTCTTGTCAAATAAATAATAAAGGTGTTTTTTTAAGAGACAGAATGCATGCAACAAGCATTAATTGAAACGCAGTCCCATAACATCAACAAAGGTAGCAGGAGTATACCTCGCACGTCATATGTAGATGTGAAAGTCCACAGACAAAGCAGCGATATTTGATGATTTAGAATGTCTTGTGAACATGTGTTTTTCTTGAACTTAAAGTATTATTATTTTAGGAATTATATATGGGAGAAATATTTAAAAGTAATGAAAAAAAACTTGATTTCATTAATTTAATCTAAATCAACTGATTGATTTAAATTAAATAGTAAAAAATAAAAAAATAAATAAATCAAACATACCCCATACAGTACTCCCAAGTACGCCTAGGGGTCGCCATATCCCCATTAAGGCGCTTACACATGATTGCCGATTTGCAGATGCCGCAGCGCTCGCCGTCGGCTTGACCCAACGCTGATCTTCTCCATCTTGCAGTCAGATCTTTACATTTTTCCAAGCCCTGTCTCCGCCCCCGCCCCCTGCCTGTGTTCTACTGTAAAATCATTGGCTCTACACAGAAAGGTTAGCTTCAAACGGGGTCGAAGTTCAACAAAATTGAACTTTTGGCCATAGACGTCGGAACTAGGGGTGCAGGGGGTGTGGCCGCACCCCCTCCCATCCGCACCCCCACACCCCAGCCTCCCTACCCACTGCATTACGCTTTAAAAAAATAAAGAATCTGAATTTAAACTAAATTTGTCTGACTTACATTTATCTCTTTCATATCATTAATGCATAGATCTATGCTTTTGATGTGATATGCAGCCTACCTGACTACATACAGTAGCCTTGGCATCCAAGATGTTGTGTCCATCCTGCAAACCTTGCAGCCCCAAACCCGCTCCATGCTGTCGGAGGTGGAGAAGCTCATTAAGCTCTGTCTGGCCCTGCCCATATCTGTCGTGGCACCCGAGCGCTCTTTCTCAGCCTTGCGCAGGCTGAAAACCTGGCTGCACAACACCATGGCCATTATGAACGCTCACAGTGATCTTATGGATGAAAGCGATGTCTCGACCCTGCTTAAAATCTTCATCAGTAGGTCAACTGAGAGAAGGTCCACTTTTGGAAATGCATGAAAGCCCTGAGTCAGGAGCGCATTCAAGGTTACAAATAATGTTATTATGTTCCTTAAATGGCTTGATTTAGTTATCAAAGTTTCATTTTCTTAACAATAAAGATGCCATGTTCATCCATTCTAGTTCTCTTATAACTGCATGTTATTATAAAATAACTTCAAATCAAATCCTTAATCATTGATAAGTGTGCGTGCTTCCCCCGCCCCTCCCAACAAAAATCCCGCCCCCCCTCTCAGAAAATAGTTCCGACGTCCATGCTTTCGGCATTGCATCAAAACACCGATGAAGCCCACAACGCGACGCGAAAAGTACCCTGACGTCAGCGTAATGCGAGCTTCCATAGGAAAAAAATGGCACAGCGGGCATCAAAAGATTTTAAAGCTGGTCATGTGCAAGCGCCTTTAGAGAATCACTTGAATTGTACACACAAGCTGTTAATACATACGTTGTTATTAGTCACTAATAGTTCAGGACAGAAAGAGACTGTATTATTTGTTTCCCCCTGGCTTAGGGTATTTTTCGGTCTGATCACTGGTTATGGGATTGGCACCACAGTATGACGTCAGTTAATTGTGTTTCAACTTCTTGCCACAGGCTACTGTTATTTTTTTTTGTCGGGATCCCCTGTGGCCCCGCATCAGCAGCCTAGATGCACTACCAATATTCAAATGAATGGCAGGAGTGGTATTTTCATGCCTGATTTTGTATGAATGCAGTCTTAGTGATACAGGTGATCATACTTGGTTCATATACAACTATTGATGTCTGTTCAACTCTTTGAGAGATACATTTATTTGCTTATTTTGCCAAGACTTGGATGAGAAGTTTATTACCACTCTCATGTCTGTACGTAATAATGAAGCTACAGCCAGCAGCTCGCTAACTTAGCTTAGCATAAAGACTGGAAACAAGGGAAAGGAGTTTATCTGACTAAGTCCAAAGGTGCATAATAACATAAAGACTGGAAACAAGGGAAAAGAGCTTATCTGACTAAGTCCAAAGGTGCATAATAACACCTCTAAAGCTCACGAATTAAGACATTGTTTCTTGTTTAATTGATCACGTAAAATGACAAATTGGGCTTTTTTTGGGAGATCACGTCCTAAACTCTTTCTAGGTTCGGACCAAATCATAAGCCACAACTAAAAACAGATTAGAAAACACATTTTTTAAAGGTTTACATCATGTTTTGAATTAAGCTTTTGCTGCATGTTTTGTTATTTTACTTCATAGTGTGTTTCTCTAAATATTGTGCATGTCCTGTGAACAGTTTCTACATTTGCCTTTGTTTTGTCCATTGTTTCAAGTTTCAAGTTCTTTTTCATCACCCGCACAACAATTACACAGAAGCAGTCACTGGCAGTAAAAGCTTAGATCTCAGTTTCCCTCCAACAATGCTTGTTAAATAAAAAAGGAAACCTGCAATTAAAAAATGGAAATCTGTCTAGACAAGGCAGCTGTCCTCAGTGTCATCCTCTTAAATAGTGTTTTCATAAGCTGCAGTGCATTGAGCTTTCATGACCACAGTGCACTTCTGCACTTTAGCAGTTCAGTTACAACAATAGCAGTTTAGCAAGTACCAAACAGCTAAGCAGAAACTAATGCAAACACGTGGATGAATCATCATTTATGAGCACTTCCGCTGCTCTCTCACCCACACAGATCATTCAGTGGCCCAAATGATCAGGGGTCAGATTGATGCTAAAACAAAATGGTCCACTTTCTGCATAATCATATGTGGTGAGCTGTTTGTTAACCCAGTGGCTTTATTAAATATGATAGGGACAGCAGTGGCTAATTTTTGTGTAATATCCATCAATCCATCCC
Organism: Epinephelus lanceolatus; assembly: GCF_041903045.1. Classification (NCBI taxonomy): domain Eukaryota; kingdom Metazoa; phylum Chordata; class Actinopteri; order Perciformes; family Serranidae; genus Epinephelus; species Epinephelus lanceolatus. Next base: position 38,787,754 of record NC_135743.1, read on the forward strand.
AAATGCTTCTTGATTTCTTTTGGACTTCCTTTGGCTTCTTTGAGACAGGATAGTTATCTGATACGCCTATGCATCAGGTCACTTAATGTAAATAAACTGAATTGGGAGATACCATTGAGATTAAAGGACATGGGGCAGTGTAACAGAATCAGTGGGTAGCTTTAAAGAAACAGTTTTTAAATATTTTTGACGGTTGTCTTTACAGTGGCCAACAGAGTACCTAGTACCCCTACAGGGAACAAACATGGTGAGAAACTGAAAGTGAATCCATAAATCTAGTAGTCCACACACAGTGGAGAGCCCTCTGTACAGACCTACAGTATATGCTGATTTAATACTGTATTGATGGGGAAAATTGATCTTTTTGAACAACTCTTTTTAGTGTCCAGTATGTGCCAGGTCAGCCTGTTGTACTTTCAAGTGCTTTTGAATCCTCCAGACCCACTTGCTGTTATTGTAGGGCACTGATAACTTTGCCCACTAAAAACAAGAAGCAATTAAATTGGACTTGGGTCCGACCCTCCACCAGCCAACGCCAGTAGTGCATTTACATGCTCCTCGGATGGTCCTTCCTCCTAGCCTGGTACGACCATCCTGATGACATGAGCTCAACATAAGTTAGTTGACAATGTAAGAAGCCAATCAGGGACTGCATTGTAGCTGATGATCTAAAATCCAATAAGCCCTAATTCTAACATTATCATACACAGGGATAAGTGGAGTTACTGCACATATAGAGTCAATAACAACAAGTAAACGAGAACAAGAGGATGCACTTGCTGAGGAAAAGTGTTTCCTCAGTATTTCTCTGAGGAAAAGACAATTTTGCCATTCTTGAGACTGGATTTGGCAAAAGCTTAATTTATCAACTGGCCCCATTGTTGATGAATAAGATGTCCCCCAGTGTTCTGTTACACTGATTGGCTGAAGGAGTTTGTTTGTAACACTGAAAGTGTTTGGGGCAACAGCGAGCCCAGGCTAATGCAGACAGCGAAACTGAATGTTGTTTTCACATCATCAGGATGATCTTAACCAGGCTACACTCCTCCGGCTTTGGTGTGTTCATGGGCTTTAAGTTGTAATGTGGACGCTACGAAGACAAAGACGTTTTTCAGAGTGTTTAAAGACCACGTTGAAAACAAAGAGCAAACAAAACTGATTCAATGAAATATGATCAGGAACTCATTTTTTATATGAAAATTTCACCGAAACATGAATGCAATAAAAGGCTGTGGAAGTAACAACAGTATGATAGATCGCTGGTCACTGACATCTCTGTAACATTGTATTGAGCTTACACAGCCTGCCAACATACAAGTGGGATGCTAATCAATACATTAAAATTAATGGTTTGTCTTTATTAATTATAAACCTATAAATGATGACTGGTGTTGCATTGAAGAGAAATTTTGTGGGTTGGCTGTCACTAGCTGTTGAGCATGGGTGTACTGGTATAATGGTATAATGTATGAGTATATACGTATAAAAACTTGAAAAGTTTGATACATTTACACCAATCAGCATGAAGGAAATGATACTTCCATCACGATCACACTGTCGGTGTATTTTTTTTTACTTCAGCCAATTAATCACACCACATACAAACAGAGATCAATAAGTTTGTTTTTATATTATTTTGTTTTACTAATACAAAATAAGGACTCATTCACATCAAGTCTGTCTGTAATAAGGATCGACCATTTGTTAAACACAATTACTGATTATCCGTCTCTATCTCTTTGCTGTCATGGGGCTGCACACTGGAAATAAACTCTTGCCTGAACCATTTTAGATTCAGATGAAAAAAAAAGCACTGCATAAAAGTTGTATTTGATGAATGGAATCCACTATAACAGAGTGGAGGAGACTATACAGAGCTTCAAAGGAGCCCTTGTGAGGATGCAATCGAGCAGAGAAATGCCATCTCATCATCCTACTCTTTTATGAATGACAGTGAAACAAAGGGCAGATTTTTTACCCTCCATATCAGCTCACCTTCTTCTTGTCTTTCTGTGCTGGAGGGAGCAAGGCCCTTGAACGCTCCGCAATTTTCTGGAAAAGGAGCAAATAAAGAGATAGCATCAAGAAGAGTCTTGCTTTTTCAGAGGCCACTAAGTGTTTGTTTTGCCTGTATGTGCAATAGCTCTTACAACTTTCTGTCAGTGGAGCAACTCCATCTATTTGTCAGTTGTTGTTAATAATAATCAATTAACCATAGTGATGAATTTCTGCCAGCACATGAAGATACTGTATATGTGGATACCTTCTGCAGATCCCCATAGCGCTGCACAGACTCTGAGAGTTCAGTCTTTAGTCTGGTCAGGTGCAGACGGTCTTGCTGTGCAACAAAACAAGATTAGCCTTAATTAGCTCCAATGTTGTTTAATCCACTGTTTATTCTTGAAAATGACAGTGAAAGAGGGAGGAAGGGGAGCAGAAAATACCCGTGAAGAGCCGCTGATTATATCAGAGAGCTGTTTGATGAGTTGGCTTGTGCTGGTGATGACTTTGTTGGTTTGCTGCTGCATGGAGTGTCTGGGGGGAAAATATTGGACAGAGAAAGAGAAAGAGAGAGCAATTACAAAATTATTGAAAATAAACTGGACTTGCCAATATGTCAACATCTTTATACAGAAGTTGCACTGATATTTTGAAGCAATAATTTATTCATATTTCATACATTGTACCCAAGAGTAACCATCCTCAAGTAAAGAATGAAAAGTTTTCAGTGGTGTCTCCATAAGTGGATGGACATTGGGAACAAAAGTGTCTGAAGATGAACAAGGTTACAGGTCAAGCATTTATTGTAATTCTACAACACAAGGTTACACAGCAAAATGTGATTTGTAGCCCCTTTATGCAAGCCTGGTAAAACCATCTTGATAAGGTTAGCTCAGCATTCTGTTTTGCTCTCTGTATCAGCCTAGCTCCCATCCCAAACACTGTCAGTGAGTGGGAGTACTTGCCTTGACAGACAAACTCCTTCAGCTAATCAACAAAATGCCAGGGAACATCTTCTTCATCACCAACAGAGCCAGTTTGAAATCAAGTTCTTTGCCAAATCCAGTCGGAAAAACAGTGAAAATATCTTTTCCTTCGAGAAACTTCACGAGTGCATGCTCTTGTTTTCATGTAATTGTTGTTATTGACTATTCTTGCAGGAAGTTCACTTACTGTTGTCTTTACTAATGTTAGAGATAGCACTTGTTTCTTTGGGCGCAACCACTGCTATTCAACAAGGTGGGGCAAGACTGATACATGGAGTGAAACAGAATGTTGAGCTTACATCATCAGGACCACACTACCTTCCACACACACACACACACACACACACACACACACACAAAATGCTGGAGTACAAAGAATAATTATTATTAATTATTACAAACAACCAATTATAGCCTGAAGACTTAAACAAGTATATTAAAATGCTGTGTGGTGGGGGCACCCTCTCCTGAATGGAAATAGAAAAATTGGTCTACATTTATGGCAACTGTGCAGATTTAAGCACTGATTGGTCTACTCTGTGTCTGTCTAATATGGCCCCATTGTGTTTTGACTACCACAATCCATCCATTCCTACAAGATTTGTACTGTACAAGAACATATAACTTCCTGGACCAGAAAAAAAGTAAGTACATTTCCTCTAAAAAACATTCAATTGTATATAAATGGAACTTTTGGTTGACAGGGTTACTCAATAGACCAGAATGCAATGTTGTGGCAGCCACACGTTGTATTATGAGAAGGTGCATACATTTCAGCTACCAGTATCCACCATCAGAACCGCTTGTGAAATGGTCAAATAGCTTTGGAGGCCCCATTGCTCCAAATCTTTGACATAAGATTGTGTCCAGCCATTTTGATAACTTTCCAAAATTAACAGTATGACTTAAATGGCTACAATATGACATCCTACCCCCAGCTATAAATATTTTTGTCTAACTAGTTTCCACACCAAACTACACTGTTGTAAAAAAAAAAATAAGGTAACACTTAAATCACACATCACACAACAAAATGACGTAACAACGGTCAATAGAAACCAAAATCATCAACCCACTAAGGGCTAGATTCAAAATCACATCAAAAAGCAAAGAACAGGCTGATTCAACTTGTATGATTTTTATCATGGCAACTCATATTGTGACTCAGTAGTGTGTATGGCCCCTGCGTGCCTGTATGCACTCCCTACAATGTCTGGGCATGCTCCTGATAAGTCGGCGGATGGTGTCCTGGGGGATCTCCTACCAGACCTGGATCAGGGCATTAGTGAGATCCTGGACAGTCTGTGGCGGTACTTGGTGGCATCTGATATATCAATATATATTCTCATCAGTGTCCAAATGGATTTAGGTCAGGGGAACGAGAGGGCCAGTCAATGGCATCAATGCCTTCATCATCCTGGAACTAACTACACACTCTGGCCACAAGAGGCTGGGTACTGTCCTGCACCAGGAGGAACCCAGGGCCCACTACACCAGCGTAAGGTCTGACAGCCACTTTGAGGATTTCATCCTGGTACCTAAAAGCAGTCAGGGTACCGTTGGCTATAACATGCAGGTCTGTGCGACACACCAAAGACATCCCTCCTCACTGACCCACCACCAAACCAGTCATGCTGGATGATGTCACAGGCAGCATAACAGTCACCACAGTGTCTCCAGACTCTTTCACGCCTGTCACATGTGCTCAGTGTGAACCTGCTGTCATCTGTGAAGAGAACAGGGTGCCAGTGGCGGACCTGCTAGTTCTGGTGTTCTCTGGCGAATGTTAGTCGAGCTGCACGGTGCTGGGCTGTGAGCACAGGTCCTACTAGAGGACGTCAGGCCCTAATGCCACCCTCATGGAGTCTGTTTCTGACAGTTTGGTCAGAGACATGCACACCAGTAGCCTGCTGAAGGTCATTTTGTAGGGCTCTGGCAGTGCTCCTCCTGTTCCTCTTTACACAAAGGAGCAGATACCGGTCGTGCTGCTGGGTTGATGCCCTTCTACAGCTCTTCCCGTGTAATGGCCTATCTCCTAGTATTTCCTCCACGCTCCCTTCCTGGGACAACACGTATGGATGTGCCATCCTAGAGGAGCTGAACTACCTGTGCAACCTGATTGTGCTGCAGGTACCACCTCATGGTACCAGTAGTGACAAGGACACTAGCAGAACACAAAACTAGAGAAGTATCAGTCAGGAAGGAAAAGGAGAGAGCAACTGTCCGTGACCAACACATGTAAAACCTTTCCCTTTTTCGGGTTGTCTTGCTTTTGCTTCTCCATTGCACCTGTTTTATTTGCAGCAAAGCAGGTGATCACTTGTTTAGACAATCACTTGTGCTTCCTAAAAGAACAGATTGATATCACTGAAGTTTAACTGACTTGATGTTATACTGTGACCATTAAGTGTTCCTTTGATTTTTTGAGTAGTGTAGTTCCCAATCTACATCTTTTCTAGCATAGCCCAACCCTTAATGTGGTTGATGCTTACCAACTTTACTGACAGTAGTACATACAACCCTACATGGATTTGACAATGGGCATTCTGGTGATCTTATGAAATTGCTAGTAATGCTGAAAATGTAAATCTAAAAACAACTTTAACTAACCCTTGCAGAACTGTCTGAGCCAGCCTGCTCTCAGATATCTATGGATAAGATTACATTTGACCAGCAGGGTGACTGAGTATTAACACTTGTCTGATGGAGTTGAACAGTGTACTGCAGCCAAATCCTCTCTGTTCCTTCATGTTTTTTCTGGGAAGCTTCGGTGGGTGAAAGGTTGAAGTTGCGGCCATATTCATAACTCACCAGCACGTCTGCTGGAAGTCCAGGTTAAGACAGTTATTAAATATCTATGCTGTCAGGTCATCCCAGGCTTATAACCCCCCATTCCCACCCCCTCAACAGCCTCACTTCCCCCAAAGGCCAACTCCCATCCTCCAGACTTGACACTACAACGGGCTGCCCCACAGAGATAGGCAGCTACACAAACACACCTCTGCTGCTGCATACCCTTCTCAAATATTGATCTGCCTGTAGCTGGTAGCAGGAGGAGCGAGCGGGCCATAGTGCTAGAGGGAGCATGTAACTATAATTGTGTGTCTGTTGTAAAAAGAAGCCAAAGTGTCACGATGGTAAATACCTGAAAAACATCTCCCATTATGTCTGTGCAGAGCAGAGTTAAAGAGAGTTGAAGAGTCAGGGAAGTAGACATGGTAGAAGTAAATTTTTCAGCTAGAAATAAAATTTTACTCTAAGGAAATAATTAAATTGGAATGCAGCCAGTGTCTCTCCCCGGCCAAAGTCATAACAGACAGAAATAGTGTCTTCTATTTGAAGAAGTTTTACACTTATAATCTAATCAGGATTTAAGGTTTAAATAGCCAGAATGCTGTCTTATATCGCTGCTGTAAAGAGATAATAAATCAGTATATGCTTGAGATCAGTTCGTATGATAATATAAATTGAATATTCCAAAGAATGAAGTATTGTATGGCAGTATAGTGTTTAATCCATAGAATTAAAAAAATCATTTTACTTCCATGGCTAACTTGTCTTGGGCTGTAGAGCATGCTGTAGTATTGATTTGCCTATATGATAAGCCATTACAGTACACATGCTTTACGATTAGGAATGGATTCTGTTTATAGACACATCAGCCTCAGCAAGAGTATGGGTGCACACACACATACATACACACACACACACACACACACACACACACACACACACACACACACACACATAGACATAACAGAAATATTAACAAGTGCCAAAGCTCAGCCTGAACCTCAGATGCGTCATCACTTAGCTGTTGAGCTAAACGATGACGCATCACATGTCTTGGTAACAGACGTGAAGGATTATTTTGAAATCACAGTCAGCTAATGGCCCATCATGTTACCCACCAAAATTACACAGCAGAGTACAGCCTGTGAGGCTGGCACTCTGCATTAGGGATCTGGAGGAATGACAAACAAACCTCAGTATGAATGTGCAGCTGTGATGCACAATGTCAAACATATGGAGAGTTTCATTTCAGGAACACATTTAATGCATCAGACAATATGACATTCAAATAGTTGCCCTCACCAATGAGAGAATCTCTCTCACTGATCAGTGATGAGTTTGTCACCTTAATCCAAATGTTGTGGAAAGCTTGTACCACAGGTTTGATGTTAAACATTTGTAGACTCAAGCCCCAGCTAAGCTAACCTTTTGACATCGCTATGACATCATCAGTTATTTTCTCAGTTTGACAAAGCTCCTCCAGATTCAGAAGACATTATACCATTTTCACAAGCTACAGCCTGGTATAAACTGTGTGATTTTGGGCTGTTCCAGATTAAAGACCAACATGAAAGAAACGTGGCGATATCTTTGGTTGTGGCCCTAAAACGGTGGGCCTACATCACACAGTGAGAGGTTCTAGGATGGCCACTGTCATAGTCTTGCCATCAAAGACAGCCTGGGATAAAATTCTGACAGTGTCATAAATCGGGGATGGCCATCTCACTGTGTGACCTACGTCTACTAGCCAACCAATTGAAATGCAGCATGAAATGACACACTGTTGTTAAACCCAAACAAACAGACAGATAGCAGCTCACCATGGAGGCATAACGCACTAAAAGAAATGTGTGGGATTCCAGCAAAGAGGGAAACCTTGTTGTGGCAGCAGGAGTCTTGTCTGTATGATGTGTCCTCCAGCTCTTACCATGGTCGCATAAAGAAGGATGTAACATGGAAGGAAATAGTGGTGGAGTTGCAGCTGCCAGGTGAGAAACCTAGCAGCTAGCAAACATGCACGGACACACACAGGCACACTGAAGTATGTAGTGCCCACAAAACTTAAGGTTATTTATTAATGTGACCCTCTATGTTGTGCTTCACAGTTGAAAAAATAATGCCCGTTCAGCATCCTTAGGCACTCAAGCTATTGTATCGTATGTCGTAGCTTGGTGTCATTGTACAGTTTATATACGTCAAACTTGATATCATACATAAGTTTATTAGATCCATGTCGCACAGTGTAGCTACAGTAAATGTATCAGGCTGCTAAAATCCCACAGTCTGTAGAAGGTTTAAGGAATACTCCCCATGGCTAACATTTTGACTTTAACATTTATACTAAACAAAATTTTAAACACAACACTTTTGTTTTTGCTCCCATTATTCAAAGGTTTAAGTTGAAGATCTAAGACTTTTTTCGTGAACTCAGTGGATATATTTCTCTCAAATTTTGGTCATAAATCTGTGACCACTCATGCTTTTCCAAGATAATCCATCCACCTGACCGGTGTGGCATATCAAGAGGCTCATTAAACAGCATTATTACTACTACACGTGTGCCTTGGGATGGTCACAGTAAAAGGCCCCTCTAAAATGTGTAGTTTGATCACAACACAATGCAACAGATGTCTCAATATTTGTGGGAGTGTGCCATTCTAATGTTGACTGCAGGAATGTCCACCAGAGCTGTTGCCCATGAATTCATTGTTCATTTTACTACCATAAGCTGTCTTTAGTGAATTTGGCAAACCATCAGAAACTGTTTCAGGGAAGCTCATCTGCATGCTCATCATCCTCACTGGGGTCTTGATCTGACAGCAGTTTGTCATCGTAACTAACTTGTGCAGTTGTAAGGCTGGTTGGATGTACTGCCAAATTCAGTTAAACGACATTGGAGACTGCTTATGGTAGTGAAATGAACATTTAGTTCACAGACAACCACTCTGGTGGACATTCCCACATGCCAATGGCCTGCTCCCTCAAAACTTGCGACGTGTCCTGATCAAACTGCATATTTTTGAGTGGCCTTTCATTGTGACCACCTCAAGGCACACCTGTGTAATAATTATGCTGTTTAATCAGCATCTTAATATGCCACACCTGTCAGGTGGATGGAAAACCTTTGAAAGGAGAAGTGCTCGCTTACATGAATTTTAACAAATTTGTGACCAAAATTTTTGAGAAATACACTCACCAGCCACTTTATTAGGTACACTTGTTCAACTGCTTGTTAACACAAATAGCTAATCAGCCAATCACGTGGCAGCAGCTCAATGCATTTAGGTACGTAGACATGGTTAAGACGACCTGCTGAAGTTCAAACTGAGCATCAGAATGGAGAAGAAAGGTGACTTAAGTGACTTTGAATGTGGCATGGTTGTTGGTGCCAGACGGGCTGGTATGAGTATTTCACAAACTGCTGATCTACTGAACTTTTCACGCCCAACCATCTCTAGGGTTTACAGAGGATGGTCTGAAAAAGAGAAAATACCCAGTGAGCAGCAGTTCTTTGGGCCAAAGTGCCCTGTTGATGCCAGAGGTCAGAGGAGAATGGCCAGACTGGTTCAATATGATAGAAAGGCAACAGTAACTCAAATAACTACTCATTACAACCAAGGTTTTCAGAAGACCATTTCAGAATGAACAACACGTCAAACCTTGAAGCAGATGGACTACAGCAGCAGCAGAAGACCACACAGGGTTCCACTCCTGTCAGCTAAGAACAGGAAACTGAGGCTACAATTCACATGAGCTCACCAAAACTGGACAATAGAAGATTGAAAAAATGTTGTCTGGTCTGATGAGTCACAGTTTCTGCTGTGACATTCAAATGGTAGGGTCAGAATTTGGCGTAAACAACATAAAAGCATGGATCCATCCTGCCTTGTATCAACAGTTCAGGCTCCTGGTGGTGTAATGGTGTGGGGGATCATTTCTTGGTACACTTTGCACACCAACTGAGCATCCTATAAATACCACAGCCTACCTGACTATTGTTACTGACTGTGTCCATCCCTGTATGACCACAGTGTACCCATCTTCTGATGGCTACTTCCAGCAGGATAATGAATGCACCATGTCACAAAACTCAAATCATCTCAAAGTGGTTTCTTGAACATGACAATGAGGTCACTGTACTCCAATGACCTCCACAATCACCAGATCTCAATCCAATAGAGCACCTGTGGGATGTGATGGAACAGGAGATTCGCATTAAGGATGTGCAGCCGAAAAATCTGCAGCAACTGTGTGATGCTATCATGTCAATATGGACCAAAACCTCTGAGGGATGTTTCCAGCACCTTGTTGAATCTATGCCACAAAGACTTAAGGCAGTTCTGAAGGGAAAAGGGCGTTCAACCAGTACTAGCAAGGCTTACCTTATAAAGTGGTGGGTAAGTGTATATCTAGTGAGTGTGTGAAGAAAGTCTTAAATCTTTAACTTAAACCTTAAAAAATGGGAGTAAAAAGAGTTTACTTACATTTTTGTTCATTGTAGTGCCACTTCAAGGTTAACACCGTTTTTATGTCCCTCTTTTTTTAAATTCTGGTAAATATAGCAAGGTTAAACTTTTTTTGCTGGACAACCCACTGTATTTTTACCAGAGCCATCTGTGTTGTTGTCCCTTTTGCATCACTGAAATGGACACCAGACCTCACTTGTCGTCAGCCTTACAGTCTTTCTCCGTTGACTCCCCCACCAACATGAATGGCACAGAAGTAACTGACAAATACAACTCTTTGTATGATTAGATTTTAAGCCATAAGGTCCAATAAAAGAAGAAGAATTATTGACTTTACAGCTATAGCCTGTGTAATAACTGTGTTTAGCGAAAATGTATTTTTTGGCCAATGAATATCATGTGACCAGCGACTGTGACTGTTGTTGCTATGCCAAAATCACAACAAGTCTTCAAACCACAGGTTGTATGTTTCTACCTGTGAATACAACCTACAGGAGAATTTCCTAAATCAACGCATCTAACAAACAGCAAGGCTCGTATATGTCTGCTAACCATTGCAGTTTTAAAGGTGGGTAAGTAGTGGAACGGTCACAGTTGCAACGAAACTACTTGGTTGGGTTTTGGAAAAAAAGATCATAGTTTGGCTTGAAATAAGTATTTATTTATTTAAGCAGTCATATCTCACTTGACGTCACATACATCATGTGAAATCACTCAAGTACCGTACATCACATGACATACCTGGACATACAAGTAGGGCTGAATGAGTACACCATTATCTGTATCCGTTCAACCACCTAAATTAACTGTATTTGTACTTGGTCGGGTGGGGTTTAAACCAGACGTGGGTGTGGTTTAATGCAATATGGGTGGGGCCTAACCAGAATTGTTTTATTAGCCTGAAATTGATATGGGTCAGTGAAAAGTTGCTATATTACTACTTATTAGAAAACCACTTACATTGAACTTCAGATCATTTTTGATTATAAGAGTAAGAGACTGAACACAGCTACCCAAATGAGGATTTTCCTTCAACAAGAATACAGATAATGTATGTCATGCATACCTGATACTCATTTCATCGGAGCAAACGCCTCAACCTAATACTATATGATGTTTAAATAATTCTGATTTGACTTTTGGTTTCACATGGGACATGAATAGCGGTCTTATGGATGAAAGTCTGATACTTGTTTGACCCATCCAACTCCCCTTCATCCCACCCTCCTCGTTATGATACATCACCTGACTTCCTCCTTAACTCCCAAAATAATTATGGCCACTAGAGGTCGGCGTCTAACAACAGACATAAATATTGTGGGTAATTTCCACTGGTAAAAACAACCTATGGGGTTGTATTTTGGAGCAGGACAGTGTCCAAAATCACCTCACAGCCCAGCTTTTCTTTGGAACCCATTCATAAAAGTAGTAAGCTCCACAGCACAACTGTAAAAGTTACTGAAAACTTCTAATTTTACCTTAATTGTGGCTTAATGTTAGCAACAGACCAAAGGTCTATGGGTTAACAAGTACTGGTACATGACATACCAAATTGTGTCGCCAGTAAGTTTTCATATATCATGCACAGAAGAGTGACAGACCGACCAGTGAACCAACCATCATTGCTTTTCCTTTAAATTTCGAAATTAAGTTAAAAAGAAGCAGTTGTCAGCTGAGGATAAGGTCAAATTCCGTTCACCGACCAGACTGGAAGGATACAAGAGAATGACTTTTAAGTGACTCAATCAACTGAAACTTTCTGTGACAGATGGAAAATTATATTCATTTGACAGGTAGAAGTAGAGGCAAGTACAGGGAATCCTTTCAAACTTGCAGTCTAAAAATACAACCTGAGCTGTGCTTCAGTGCTGATGAGCTCTGATGGATCATCCATGAGTCAGTGGAAGCCCTGCCCACCACTGATACGCTGTTACCAAACAATCAGAGCTCGCCCACTACTGAGGACCCCCAAGAAGACCTCTGCAGTATAGCTGCACAGTGATACATCTGCTAGTCACACTCTTCCCCCACAACAAGCTTCGAGAGCCAGGCAAGCAGAAACAGCATGCAAAAGATTGGAATTGCTCACACTGTGAATTTCAATCAGTCACCTCTGTTGTGTGTTTCTCCTGCTCACTTGGTGTTTGGTATTCCTTTGAGGTCTGGTTGGCCCTGGTGAAGGAGAACTGAGGAGTCTGGGAGCAGCTGGCTGCAGGGGGAGGTGTGAAGGATGGAGAGGGTAGGGTGTGGGAGAGACTCGGTGGTGGTGGTGGTGGTAGTGGGGGTGCTGTTCTCTAACTGCAATCATAGTTTGAGGGCTTTACAGGATAGAGCGGTGCTTATACTGGGCTCTGATAAGGATTAAACCACCAAACTGGAGTTGCTTTATACACACTGCTGACGTGTCATCAGCTCAGATGACAATGCAGAACATTTGTAAAACTCAGCACTGACTCAAGTCCAAAAATACACCAGTGCTGTATGATGACACCTTGTGTGCACTGACCACACAGTGAAGGCAGCACATCAACTGCTTTGGCCCTCCATGAGTGTCCACACAGGATGTGTTCAACTGCAGTATTAATGTGGGCTCAGATGTGTTTCAGCAGAGCTCAAAGCTTAATACACAGCCCATTTGGAGTAAGTTATTATTGGCAGTTTGCCGGAAAGTTGATCTTAGTTTAATTGTTCAGTGGACTGGTCTGGGATGTGTTAGCTTCTCGCAAGGTCTGCAGGTGTGAGAAGGGGGTTACAGGGTTTTCCATAGGTGCCAGCTATCTGCCAGATGACCAGATATTAAAACATTTTCAGCCAGTTACTTTCTCACTGTTTCACTGTATATGAAGATGGACAACACGTTCACAGTTCCTCCCAGTGTATAAAAATGAAGCCAAAATATCCCGAATACGGCCACTGCTATCTTGCACTGGTGACATGATTTGGAGCCACTGTCTGCATATCGGCAATCTCTGTGGTGTTGAGTTCCCCCGTACAACCCTCCAACCAATTGTGAGCAGCACCACTGAATGCAAGCACACCAACTGGCACACACAGCAGTCAATCATGGTGTCAATCCCCAGAAAAATGAACACTTGAACAAACATCAGCATGTTAACAACTACTTACAATAACAGAAACCATCTTTCGAAAACAAAACAAAACAAAAAAACATTTGATGTGTACTTTACGCTTTTATTTTGGTCCATGTCCCATCCACTAACATGTAGGAGTGGGGTTTATGACTTTCTACAGCGTGCCAGCAGGGGGCAATCAAGATGTTTTGGCTTCACTTTGAAGGAGCCGTCATGTGGTCAGTGTTTATATATAATCTATAGCCTCAAATTATGTCATTGTCACTTTTTCAGATTTTGGTTGTTTTCAACTATATATTTTAAGTGGATGAAGGATTTAAGTCATTGGATGTCTCAAGTTATTAGAGAAAACAAGTAGAGTTAACGTTAGTGGCAGCCCGGCTCACAGTCCCCCTCAAACCGTCCCTCTGGATGTCCTGTGTCGAGCAAAAATCTTTGAGCAGACACTGATTCATATTGGGAGACTGCTTCGTCTTTTTGTTTTGTTTTTTTCACTGGTTTTAAATACCTGTTTTAGAAAGAAGGGGACCTCTGCGGATGACTTAGCTAATGTTAGTGGCAGCATAGCTAGCAATTGCCCCTGAACTCTGTCTGCCAAAGAGCATGCTATATTCTGTGGTTTTACCTGTTCTAATTATCAGGTCCATTTGGAGACCTCTGCAGACAATTTTGTTAGGTAACTTCAGTGGTTATCCTGGGTGGTAAGTAACAGGAAGATGGTTCACTTTTCTATGGATAAATCAACTCTGGTAACTTGTGCTGAACACCTAACCTGCTTCAGAGCAGGTTAACCTCAGAGGATCAGATCATGAACTGTCACCATCCCAAATCAGATCACTGGAAATATATATCCTGACATAGACAAAAGTAAAAAGAATATATATTTTTAAAATCATTTTATGTTCCAGCCTTCTATTTCGATCATTTATGACATGAAACCCATTTTATCTGCATTTTAATCATGCAAAGTTTACAGAAGCTCCTCAAACATCTGAAAGGTGTGAGGAAATGGGTTTCCAACGCAATTCAACCATCCTACAAGCAGTTTTCATGTAAAATACTGGCAGCTTTAGCCTCCACAAAAAGGAGAAGAAATGTACCTCCTAATAGGTCCACAGTTGTCTTACGGTTGTATTTTCATGCTGTGTGTTTTAGCTCTGAGCAAGCCACTAGTATATGCCACATTTAAGTATGAGGTTTTGAGTTGACTTACAGCACATTCAAAGGAGGAGTGCTGAGAAACAAGTAAGAGTTCATGTACTGTGAGCAGGTCATTACTGTGAAAAAAAACCCGATGTGGTGATGTAGGACCACAGAACTCGCTGTACATTATACCGCTTATTAATAATAATAATAATAATAATAATAATAATAATAATAATAATAATAACTTTATTTGTATGACACTTTTCAATATAAATTTGGCACAAAAAATTAAATGGCTACTTACAAAAAAAAAAATCACTAATTTGGCACAAAAAATGTTCAGAACAATGTTCAGAACTGTGTCAATAGCAATGTTATTCACAGCAGCTTTCTGCTCTTCAGAAATAACACACCATAGAATGCCGTAATTGAACAACCAGAGTAGAGAATTCAACAAAGCAATGTAATTACAGTAATGAATAATTAAATACATAAGTAAACTTTTATAATTGACAGTGGTTATGAATTTGAAACATGAACCATTATGTTGCTTAGGTAGACATATACTGTATAGGGAGATCAATTCATGCTTATCTATTCTGTCACACATGAGATGGACAACTGTTGATGCAAACTACAAACTACAGACAAGGTCAGTTATATCTCCTATTCTGATTTTTTGAGCTATGGTTTTATTTTCATATTTGTCAAACTTTCCTCGGGCTAGGAAAAGTGATTTCAAAATCTGTGACATCATCACAATGTAAAGTCTATTAGCTGAGTGGAAACTTGCAGGCAGGTTCAGCAGGAGAAATACTACTGCACATATCAAGTGGGGCACATATAGCGGGAGTAAACCTAGAAGCTAGAAACTTTTCTTGGTGTATGTGCCAGGTGAGCAACTCCATTGGAATGAATAGGCGCCACCTGGCATCTGGTATCTAGTTATTATTAAAATCTATGGATAAAATGAATCCCATGTTTTGGTGTGACATCACGTATGCTGCTCACCCACATGTGGGTACATGGAGGAGGCCACACACAGCACCTTGACATCCTGTCGTGTCTGTGATCTTGTTGCTGTCTCAGTGGAAGAGTACAGTTAATATAGGGGTCAGAAATACCTACAATCTAGCATTAAAAAGTTATAATAATTACATTGACTGGTGACATTGGTTCTTCATGCGAGGGATCATGTAAAATAACTCACAGTAGAATATTGATTTCAAGGTAGCACTCCACTTAATATTCTCAAAGCATTACTGTATGTACTGTATGGTTAATATGCTGTGTGGCAGCAATTTAGCTTGGAGGGATGTGTAATGTGCCACTGCATTGCACCAGTGGTGTATTTCCAGTTTGAGAAGTAACAAAATCTTATTTTCATTGGTATAAATGGAGTGGACCAAATATTAGTAACATCTTTCTGTTTAAGATAAAACAGTTCAACAGAACCATGGGCTCCAAAATGACCATTAAGTTGCATCAACACCTCTTCAAAGCAGTTATTATTATAGTGGAATAACCCTTTATTTTGTCATGTAAATACAAACCTGATGGCTTGTTATGAAGTAAGAAACTCATGACCCTTAACTAATGACTTTTAAATAGAATATCTGACCTGTAGTAATGCTAAGTATTAAAAACATTTTGTTTTTATTGCATGGGTATACAGACTGTATTTGATTATGTCATGAATGCATTGCTAAGTAACTGTGTCATTTTCAGTAACATTACAGATTTGCACTTTGTGAGCTTTTAATCACATCTCAGAGTCTTTCTCAGCAGATGGAGCTTGATTAGCCTAGTTATTATCATGGATATTTTATAATCTGCTCGGTAAAGCGTTAAGACAATTGACAGGACAGTCAACACTGCTCTGTGAGTTAAGTCCCTTGCAGGACGCATCTACTGCTTTTGCTGTTAACTGTATTTACTTTACAGGCCTGATGATGTCACCATGATAACAAAGCCAACACTTCGTAGAAATGTGTTGTACTTGTGGCCTAACAGCTATACATTTCTTACATTTATTTCTTTGGAATGAAGTCATATCTCTTCCTTATTGTTTATGTTTTTTCTTCTGCATTTAAGCAAGAACGGAGCCGTCCGGCAGTGTTAATTTAACATTTTTACATGACGAAAATCAGACAATAACAAGTTTAAAATAGATCTTGATAATAAAAACTAAGGCAAAATCTGTGTTCCATTTTGGTTGATGAGACGTAACAAAAATTTTAGTGGTAGACTGTCAGACAATGAAAGCTGAGGAATGGCCGTGCTTGCAATGATCTTCAAATGCCACATACCTGTAAGCATCGGGCTAGTAAACTCAAGTAACTAGTGTGCACCATGATGTCTAGCAAGCCAGCAAACACACTCCCACCAGAGCAGCATCAGCAGTTGGTGCAAGTTGTGAGCTGTAATTTATCAGTAAATAATCAGCCATGTGTGGATGGTGGGTGGAGCTTTTGAATGGATTTATGGAGTTTGATAGTTGCAGTGGTGGCTGTTAGCAGTTAGCGCCATGGCAGAATGGCAACGGAGCAAACAACCTCTGGCTGTTGGACTTCACTTCTGATCCCTATAGGACTCCACTCAGATCAATGCTGTTTGACAGGCAGGTAGGAGGCTCAGTTATCTGTGAGTGTAACTGTGCTGTGAGTAAACAGTCTGAACTCAGATAAGTTTTCTCTGACTGAGAGGAACATTTAGTTTTAATCGCCAACTCTGTGAGAGGACACAAGTTAAAACCTCCAGACTAACAAGCATTTTCAAATAAGCATTTTCATCTCAAGACAAAGACGAAATCTAAAATAGCTGTCAAAATTAACATTGCAGTCCATAGTGTGGCAGAAAGATGCAGAGAGCGACACCCTGTCCTTTTCGCTGGTTATTCTACATTCTGAACAAATCTGTGTTGCAATAGTAAAAGCACTGGCGTCACATGACTTTACTTAAGTTTTTAAAGTATTTCTCATGTCATAGAAACCACTAAGAGTGAAACTTGCCTTGTGTATGTTATAATCATAGTGTTGGTGTCTGTGTTTTAGGTCTGATACTTGGCCCAGATCTGAAAGCTGCCTGTCCCTATGCCTGCTTTCAGGCATAGGGACCGTGGTAGGCGCACCCTCCACTGGTAGACATTGGGCCTCATTCACCAACTCTTCTTACGAGGCAATCTTTCTTAAAACCCACTTACACAATTTTCACACACAGTTTTTTATTTGAGATTTGTACGAACAGAATCTATGCACACAAAGAAACACTCTTACGGACATTTAGTGCTGACAGGTTTGTACGGAACAATTAGTTGTTATGTTTTATTCAATTCTACAGTTGTATTACATTATAGGATTTATATTACAAAAATATTTTTATAATTTGTAATCTTTATAAAACTTATTTTGCTAATTTTACAAAAAGTACTATGCTTTTTTTAAAATAATTACTATACTACCTCTTCAATTCAAATCAGTGATGTTAATGGGAACCATACTATCTAATAATTAGTGATTAATCACACCAAAAAATATCACTGGTGGCTTGGCCAGCCGGGACAAAAAGTGACAAAGCAGCATTCTGTGTAAGTTATTATATTAATAGGCTCTCACCCTCTCTTTGTCTCTCTCTAAACACACACATGAATAGCTTGAACAATGCCACAGTGCTCATCTCTGTCCTCAGTCCTGACGGTTGTGTTACTATAATGCATACAGTTTGCATTTTGTGGTCTGGGTGGTTGAATAATACATAATTTCAGCACATAATGCATCTTTTTGTGTTATTTTATATCCTCTATTGATGCTACTTAATATAACAGTTTGTTTCGTGTTCACTTTCTGTGGAAGCACCGCCACTTCAAACCTTTTTGAAAAAAAATAAAAATTCTCAGTGTTTGGAGTTCGGTGCTCCTCCGTTTTGAGACTTTTGGGTCTTCTTCTATTTCTCTTTGGGCTGTCAACTTACAGGGACAGTTGGATTCATCATTCGAAGAACACAGTTGCAAACAATTCTGCCATTCAACAACATGTCATAAATCTGACGTAGACTTTTCTTAGGACTTTTCTTAAGGTCAAATTTAAGAAAAAACTTAGGAAGATATTGGTGAATGAGGCCCAATAACCTTATTTTAAGGTTACAAAATGTATCTGAATTCATTAATATGGAGCATATTACCATAGACATTACTGTAATCTTACATTGCAATGTTTGCTGTGACAGCAGATGCGATATTGGCTCATGTTGATAATGAACCAATGATGATTCATGATCCAGGGGATGCAGGGTGTTAAAAAAAATATTTTCGCTGGCGGTCGTCATTTTCCTACCTTCTGCGCATATATGTCACACAAGATGAGATCCTGTTTTGTTCCTGTTAGGGAAATCATAGAAATGAATTCTTGAAAAAAAAAAAAAAAAAAAAAAAAGTGAATGAAAATATTTCTCAAAATGTTAAACTATCACAAAACTTCAATAAAAAGCTTTGTCCGAATTAAACGCCAAGTCCCTATGTTGCTACATATTTTTTGCCAAATAAAAGCCTGTCTCAATTAGAGGCCTCATCTGGTTACCACGCAGTTTACTTTCATAGAAGCTCTTTAGATGTTTAAAATCGGGTTGATGGCTACTCACTTAAACCAATATTTGTTAGCTGCTTAGATAGCTTAGCTTAGCTTATCGTATCAGCTTGCATACAAATATAAAGGTTTGAACTTTTGTCAATATGGACATGCTACACATATAAAGACATGTTGGCTCAGTTAGCACCAAAGAATAATTAATTCAGATTTATCAGCCTGGTTAATGAGAAAGACAAAAAAGGTGGTGACTCCCTACCTCTGAAGTGATCATAAGGTCAAATTATGTGTACATTTATCAATTACCCGGTAAGTTATTCATATTCCTTTTGTCCGTAAGGGTCCTCAGATCAAAATGAAATGTAAATTAAAGCAGACTACATGATGTTCCTCTGGCTCTATTCAACTGATAGACGGGAGCTGGCCATGACACAAAGCAATGCAGCAGGTAAAAGGCAGAGAAGAATGATAGCTGATGAAAACATTGATGTAAACAGTGTAGTTACCAAAGTTCCATATTGTGGTCATTTCTGTCACCTGAGCCAATGCTATGCACTGAATGAAGAACATGAGATGCTGTGAAAAACTCCTAGTCATTAGTGAGGATACCGTAGAGCTGAGATTATCCCCACAAAATATTCCCAAAGGTCAAGAATGAACATCCATACATGGCTTCAGACAACCAGCTTTGCAAAGGTTTCATAAAGAAGGAAATGTATTCAACAACTTTGTTAGGCCTCAAAGATATGCAGTGTATGTATGTGAGGGTAAGTGTGAAAGTAACTGTGCTTGTGAAAAAGAAAAATCCATGAGATACCTTTACCAGCACTTTCTTTTAAACTCCAATTCCAATGTTCCCGACATTATGATGATTACACATGTATGCAGCACCTGATCCAAAACACACTTGACATTTCATACTTACATTTACAGGGATGTTTTTCAGGTGATTATGTATGAGAGCAACAGGAAAGTACCAGTTCAGTTCCTACATCACAAACACTGTAAAATTATAGCTATATGAACACACACAGCTGCAGTTATGAAATCCATCTGACATTTAAATGTGCATCTCCAACAGAACATACACCTACTGTTGGTTCACACATACACATGGCTGTAGGAAAGCTGCGCTTTAACGTGGGTTTGAGAGGCAGAGTGATGCCTGCTTGTTGTGTAAGAGTGGAGGAGGATGAGGTGGAGAGGTGCATCCACACAGTCATGATCTGAGTCGGAAAAGATGGCTGTGACATTTCTACCCGTTTCCTGCTTGTGCCCGGCCATGTTTGCGTAAATGTAGATTTCTCAATTTTTCCTGGGAATTGCTTTTACATTTGTGATGTGATTACACAGTTCAGTAATTACCAGTTCTATAACTCAGGGGCCTTGAGTGTCATTCCTGTAAACATGTGGAAGTGGTTGATTATGTCCCTGCCACCACGTGTGTTCACGTGCTGGGTGTGATACGAATATTCCAACAAGTTCTTCTGATAGAGTCCTACAGGAATAATTTCTAAAACCTGCAAATTTGTTGCCATTTTAGCACATTAGATTCCCTTGTCCGGAGGTCAATGGGTTTTTTAAAAAGGGTTTTTGTCTAGATGCCTGAAATAAGGTCTGTAGTTAACCCTTCAAACTCTGCAATAGAAATTGGTGTGTCTACATTGGCACATTTACTTGGTGGGATGTCATTTCTTGGAGTCTCTTCAAATGCTTCATATCCCTAAAATGTCCAACCTAAGCTTAAAAAGTCGCGTAAGTCTATAAATCATAATGGTTGGTAATACAGTGGTATTGAAACTGTGTCATTAAACAAATATTCAAAAATCAGACATGTTCTCATCAAGTTTTGGAAAATAAAAACACAAAACATATTAACAAGAAAAAGAAACATAAGCCTCATTTTGCTTTTGAGATATGCAAAGACATGAGTCATCATTAATTCCTCTGGTGCCACTGCATGTTTTTGCACCATATAACGTAATGCAATGACATCATTCCAAGTGTATAATCTGATGACACAGAAAACAGAAGCCCTAGCTTTCTGCTGCAAAAAGAATTAATGTTCTAGCTATTACGGTTTTTATTTTAGATAGATATATATGGTATTGTAACACATAGATATATAGGATTGTGCAAATAATGATCTCCTGTGGTCATTACAGGGGAATTCTCTGTGAAGTCATGGTGTAATCACAGCAAAATACTACATTTGCACCGTACTTAAGGTCAGGTAACCTTAGGTCATAATATAATGATGGGGAAGGCAGAGACTTTAGTTTTCTGCTGCAAAAAGAATGAATGCCCTGTGTATTATGGTTTAGTTTGTACAGGATTATGCAAACAACGACCTCCCGCAGCCATTATGGAGAAATACCATTAATACCAGTAACACGTTACTAGTAACGCGTTACTGCCCAACACTGCTAGAACTAGTAATAATATTAATAATATTGATAATATTACTTTTTCCAGTAACGAGTAGTGTAACTATTAACTAATAAAATTTCAGTAATAATACTTTAGTTAGCCCAAAACTAAACAACTCATTGCAGTGTTACTTTTGTTACCACATTACCACTGACTTGAAATACATTAATCACATAAGCAGGTTCACTTTTGTAATCATCGCATTGTGCAGGCACGTCACAAAGCAGCAAGCTAGTTTGGAAGGTACGAACAGTTTACTTTAGCAGCTGGAAATATTCCCATTACTTTGATTTTGGTGCAAGGAAAGATGACAAGAACACTATTGCTGCAGGTAGTCTTTCTAAAACTCTTTCCACTGCGAAAACCACATCCTCAAATCTCCAGTCTGAAACACTGACTACAACTAATAGCACAACACAATGCTCCAGGAAATACACCACACCAAAGGTAAACCCTACTCAACCATGGAGGCTGGCTGAAGCACTACAATGGCGCGACAACCAAAACTGGATTTTAATAGTATTGAAGCTTGTGGATGTGTATACGGTGGATGAAATGTTACTCCATGAGTGACTCTCCGTCTTTCAAGCAGATTTTTGGGAGAATACCAGTCACAAGACTTAAGATCCCCAGGTAAAAAAAAAGAAAAAAACATTTGCACGCTTTCTTTTTGGAGACGCAATTACCAATTTTATGGGATGTAGAAAAGTAATACAATGAGTAGTGTTACAAATTAGTGTTGGCAGGGAGTGATAAGTTATAGTATTACTTCTGAAAAGAGTAATGAGTGATATATTACATTTTTAGAGTAACGAACCCAACACTTTACATAAGGTCATAACATGATGATGGGGATGACAGAAGCCTTAGCTTTCTGCTACAAAAAGACTGAATGCTGGCTAATGTGGTTCTAATTTTAGATCTATTTAAGCAGAATCATGCAAACAGCAATCTCCTGCTGCCGTCTGTGGGATGTCCTTTTTTAAAGGGTTAGCACAAGCTTAGAGATTTTCACATTTTGTTCTACGACACAAGTACGTCAGTGAATACGCTCATATTGAATGTTGAAGCCTTTCTTCTTCCTTTTTCTTAAAAAAGGTGGTTCCTAACAAGTGGCTGAATGAGACTACGGAACATCATCACTCCAAAAATCATTAAACGTGGTGTTCATTTGTGAAGATTGGCTGAACAAAATGTCCAGTCCAATGAAAAAATCCCATCGGCTTTTAGACAAGGGAGCCAGGGCAAATCTTAATGTCTGTGTTAGCCTACAACTAAACGTCATCCCTGCAGCACTCTATTAAATGTCTCTGAATGTGTATTCAAGTATTTAGCTGTAGCAGTGGTGCAAAAAGTGTTTAGATCTTTATCTTAAGTAAAAGCATCAATACCATGGTAGAAAAATACTCCATCACAAGTCAAAGTCCTGAATTCAAAGTTTCACTCAAGTAAAAGTACAGAAGTACAAAAGTATCATATTTATCAAAATCTAATCATGCAGAATGCCCCCCCTTTCAGAGTGTTTTCATATATCAAATATTATTAGACTATTATCACCTGTACCTGACATATGATATGATTGAAAAAAAAAAACTCTAATCTTCTAAGTAATTATTTTTAAGCCTTAGACTTAAAAATATGTGTGAAAATGTCAAAAGGAGACAGGATAAGAGACAGTTGTCAGCCTATTTTCTAGAATTAATTACACAAATTGACTTCTATTAAACAGGCTGAAATTATCTAAATGCACTGGATGATTATTTCACTTGTTTTAAACAAATAAGACTCAACAGACAAAAACAATCTTGGTATGATATTTGCAGTGTTGAACTTCTGAGAGTTTTAATCAACATAAAACTCCAGCAATCACTTAAAAAAGTAAAAAGTACAATATATAGCCTATTCCTTTCTGCAATGTGGTGCAACAGAAGGGGTAAATACTCAAGTGAAGTACATGTATGTCAGCGCTGTATTTAAGTACAGTACTTTCTTAATTTCCATCACTAGTAATATGTGAACTGAAAAAAAATAATTCAAGCACTACAATTATTTCAGTTTCATTTGCTCTTGTTTAACCTCAGTTCACTCATTTCTTGCCGCAGAGTCTTTTTTTTTAGCATTATGATGTAGTGTAGCATGCTGCGTATGCAAAGAGGCCGTCAGTCGTTCGGGGGCGCTCTCCTCCAAACACAGCCCCGTGTCCTCTGGCATGTTACAGCCAGAACACCAGTGAATGCCTAATGCACTAACAAAGACAATGACACTCAGGGGGTGCCGGCCATTAATCTACTTAGACTTTTTGCCGTGTGCATTTCCACGATTACAGGGGCGGGTCAAATTCTATTAACCGTGAGATTTGAGGGTTTTTTTCCTGAAGACAAGCAGGCAGATGGCGGGTTACCGTTTTAACCACGGACACAAACAAGACTCCCTTTTATTTCACAAAACTCATGAGTCTTGTTTCTTGCAGAGGAACACGTGTGTCTGTGTGTGTGTGTGTGTGTGTGTGTGTTATTAGCAAAGCAAATGCAGTATATGGCTTTCTTCAATGTGTCTTGCTGGAGATCAGATAGCTGTTATGTATGTTGCTGTGTTGTATGTTGTGTATAATGATGAAGGAGACAAGGCACAGGAGCAAGGAGCAGAGAGCGTAGGGGGTGTCAGTGGCTGTGTGTGATTTCCACTGGGTACTATGACATTCTCTATTTTCAAAACCACTTAAAACCCCAACCAGTGCTTAGCATTTGGATGAATTACTGCTCAGCCATCTTAAAGGAATACTTCATCCACAAACTGACTATTTGCATATCAGTTACTCAATGTGTTTTACCTTGAATTCATGAAGACAACTTTTTCTTGCATGTCTCCACGGTAAACGGAGGATACAAAAAGGCATCCAATCTTAATGAATTACAATAATCAGGGTCCACATTTAACAACAGCAAAACTATATCAAAAATCCGATTGCAAACTCTCACACAACTCATGCAGTATTATCCAAGTCATATGTTCAGTACTCCCCAAACACTCTGAACGTAACAATGTAAAACACTTCTGCCTTTGAGTGTTGACTTTTTAAAGCAGCACTTTGTGTATTAGGCTTGCTCTATGGTGAAGGTTCACCAGGCCAAATGATGGGTTGGTCACAAGCCTGTGGCACATCTTCCCATAGGCGACATAGACCGCCACTAGGGTGCTTCTCAGAGGTGCTAAACAGCGGTCTGTAGTTGTAACGTGTCCTCTTCCCAACTCATCAAATATTGCTGCTTTATCAGTGGCCATTTATGTGTAAATATGACATGCTAGGTTCCCCTCCTGCTTTTGTTGTTGAGGCGGTGTGTCGGCTTACACTATTCACGTTCTGACTTTTCAACAAATGGTTCTGTTTTCACAGGAATCGATCATTTCCGCTCATTAGATACATACAGTCTTCTTCAAAATACACTTACAACATCGGTAAAACACCTCATTTTTATATTTA
This sequence comes from Epinephelus lanceolatus, assembly GCF_041903045.1. NCBI lineage: Eukaryota > Metazoa > Chordata > Actinopteri > Perciformes > Serranidae > Epinephelus > Epinephelus lanceolatus. The sequence continues at coordinate 38,812,729 of NC_135743.1, forward strand.
TTGCCTTGTGCAACAAATGTACGTGGTTGGCTTTAAAAAAAAAAACCCATCATGCTTTGGCTCAACATTTACACAGGAAGTGAACAGCAGGTTCCCAGGTGAAAGTTTGGTGTTTGTTGGTCACATCCACCTGCCCTCCCACCCGCTCGCCCTGTAGGGACTTTCCAGCTTTTCATATTACATTGTTACTGGCGACTTTTCAAACTGACACTATCCAGTGGTGCTTCAAACTTTTTAAGTTTGTTTTGGCGTATCATACTGCCATGAAAGGTGCCTTTTGCTGTCATGGTCTGATGCAAAAAGCACTGCATTGCACTGGTATTTGCATTGCACTGGTATTTGACAAGTTTGGAATGAGAACAGGATGGTCGTAGGAGTACCACCTTTAGCCTATTTAGTTCATCAGTGAGTGATCATCACAGTCTCAACAAGCTAGAGCATTTATGGGTATTTATGGGGGGTGGAACATATTTTGAGAGCATCAGAGTGACAGAAAATGAAAAGGCAAAAGTCATCCAGGGTGCAATACCAAAAAAAAGGAGAAGATGAAATTTGCAAATTTAACTGTTTGATATTTATTATTGTTTGTTGGCTAAGTTCTTTATTTGTGTTGATTTCTTATTAGCTCTTGTTCTTGAGCTGAATGTGCTAGGTCTAGTTTTGTCTACTCTGAATGTCAGCAAATAATTCAGGAAATAAAAAATGCTGTTCTGATTGACTGAAGTGGTTTGACTCCAGAGTAACCACCCCATCTACTATTACTACCCCCATGACACCAAACTAAATCATGAGACTACTTAACTCCACCTAAGGTATGTGTTAAGAACCTCATAACAATCACGGGCCATCAGATTGTTTAGTAAACAATTATAATATGTACGTACGTGAGGTTAAGTGATCACTCGTGCAACATATTTTTGGAAAGCTACAATTCTTTGATGAGAATTAAGACATCACTGCTGATGACAGTTCACAGGTGTGTGACTCATTGATAGCACTGTGGATGCTATAAATAGCTGCTGCTGTGCGTAAGGACAGCCACTCTGGCATTGTTGAAGGACCTTGCCGATGTGACTATAAGAAGAGAACAAGTATTCAGAGATTGTTCTGAGTATCTAGGGCTTTTCTGCTTGAGTCATGTAATGAATTTAGAAACAATGCAGTTATTGTAAATCTTCAGGCTTTAACAAATCTTGGGTTCCACACAAGAGAAACATTTCAGAGGGAGTTGGCTGTGGCCCCGCTGTGCGTCACATAGAGATGGTACAGGGGGCCTTGTGTAACACCATGGAACGGCAAGGGGCATGACATTGGTTCTTCCTGAACCGGGAATGTCAAAGGGTTGGTATCTCTGCCAAGTCATGAATCCACAGTTTTATGCATCTGGTCTCAAGAGTTGATAAACTAGCTTTGATATGGTAAATGTATTTTAAAGGCTAATTGTGTTTTCTGCACTGACAACGTTAGGTGACTGACAGTTGGAGCACTGATATGAAATGATATGGTATGATGCAGCTTAGATGGACATGAAACTCTCCTGGTTGAATCCTGAGCAAAATGACTAGTATCAATTGATGAAAATAACTGATAGGGACTGAGGTTTAAAGATAATTCTTGGCCTTAAAAACAGCAGTTGAGAAAACAATATTAACATAAAGTCCATCAAATGGTTCCTCTTGATGATCTGATCATGCCACGATCTTCATTATCAGGGGGAAGATAAGTTTTTAAGCCAACATGGATGAGAACTCCTCGGAGTGCTAAGACAAGCATCTACAATCTCATGACAGCTGGGTAAACTCCATCTGCTGATTAAGATCATGTGATATGATTTAAAGCTCCAGACACCATACTAAATGAACCTTGTACCCTCTGGCAATTTTGACTCTTGTTGGGGGGGAAGAAGCTTGCAATCAGCATTTACCATACAGGAAAACTATTTACCTAAGCCCCAGATAGCTATGATTATCATTGTCATTTTTGGATTATGTGTCTAAAATGTTTCCAAATTTTGTCATAAGACTCAGATCATATTAAAGTGTGTCACAGAGAACAAGAGAAAACTGTTGAAATGGCAAAAACAATGGTTTAAAACAAAAGCCTGTAGTGACTGAGTTCTAAAATCACCATTCAATTCTTGACTGGTTTCTGGAATAATCTTTAAAAACCCAGAGCTGCTACACAACACAACAGATCATAGTGGATGTAATTTGCATCAGTCGGAGGCACTGGATGTGTTGTTTGCATCCAGCATCAATACTGCTGAAGGAGAATGGGCAGTTAAAAATAAAAGCAGCCGAGCATTGTCAGTAAGTTTCCAAGGCGATCATAAAAAATATTCAATAGAATTGATGACATGCCAGCCAACACAGTGGGATATAATGCATTTTAAACAGACACAATCATCTTAGATTGGCCACTTTGTCATCAGCTTTGAATCTGGTAATTGCTGGCAGCTCAACTAAAAAAGAATAATCAATATGAAAGAGGACGATGAAACAAAGAGAAAATAAGCACTTTTCTGGAAAGCGGAGATAAATGAAACCCTTACACTGAGCTGGACCTCGTATGTACAATGAAATTGTAGTGGTTTTTAGGAGGTGCTTCTGAATGTGTATCTCAGTGGAGCAGGCAGAAAAAGGCCCTATATGTGCTTATATAATGTATGCTATTAGATACTATGTGCTATTATATATTACTAGCACAGACTGTATAAAATAAAAGACGTAGTCACTTCCGCTTTGAAGCCTGGAGTTTGGCAGTCACCATTTTGGGTTTTCAGAATCAGAAGTGACCATATTTAGACCAAAAGGTGGCAATAACCCTCATGCTAGCTGCTAGCTTGGTTAGCTTGGTGCAATTATAGTCAATAGTTAACTGTGACAATGCTAATACTAATTTTCACTACTGAAAGGCAGACTTAGTACTTTTAGTACAACCAACGCTGAACAAGACTGTTTTAGGTGACCAACACATTACAATTAACTTCCATGAACTAAAAACACACTCAAATGGCAAAGACTACAGCTACACCTACAAATCTGGGGTTACGCCATGGTTCAAGATTCAAGATTAACTCTTAATTATGCAAATTTTAGGCCTTAATAAATTTTAACCCCATGTACAGTTGTCATGAACAATGAAATTAGCTAAAAAGACCAAAACCATTTGTTGTACCAGGCTGTAAACATGTAAAGTTGGGGATGCCATCTATCTTCCGTCTTTGGGGATTGACTCACTTTTGGAGCCAGCCTCAAGTGGCCATTTGAGGAACTGCAGTTTTTGGCACTTCCACCTTGGCTTCACTTTTCAGCCTTGTAGGTTGCCACTTGCTTGATCATTATTCATGCATTAATATTTAAAATAGGAGGTTATTAGTGACTGTTTTTATGGTGCTGAAACTAATGTTTATTTCAATAAATTTTGGATTAATGGTCATTATGACATGGTCATTGATTAATCTATGTATTGCTTAGTTTGTAAAATGTTAAAAAAAAAAAGAAAAGAAAAGAAAAGAAAAGAAATGCTGACACAATTATCCAGATGTTAATGTGACAAATGTATTGTTTTGTCCAACCAAAAAGATTTGTTTCGCTGTAATCCCAGACAAGGACAGGCTGCAAAATATCACACTTGAGAAGCTGAAACAATGAAAGATATAATTTTTGCTTGAGAAATGACAACTAATCATGTATTAAAACATTCAGTGATTCATTATTTCAATAAACTAACTGGTTAATTTACTAATCCTTTGAGAATATTTGATACACTGGTTTGGTATTTTCCATCAGTGCATCATCATGTTAAAAGTTATTCGTATGTATGTTACAGTGTGAATGTAAAAGTTTGTTTGTAAAGTAACAAGTAACTATAGCTACCAGGGTCATGTAGTGGAGTAGAAAGTAATACTTCGCTCTAAAATGTTGTGGAGTAGAATAAAGTGCTGCATAAAAATTCTTCACTACCCTGCAGTGAAGATTGTTTTTGTCTTGCCCCTGATTATTTCTGCCTGAATGTGCACATACTTGGTGTCTCTTCTTAAGAATAGTACTATAAAATGAGACCACCCAAATAAAGTACAGACATCTCAAATGTATACTCTAGTACAGTAAGTGACTCAGTGTACTGAGTTACCACCACTGGTGTGTGTGTGTGTGTGTGTGTGTGTGTGTGTGTGTGCACGTGTGTGTGTGTTACTCACAGACTCTGTCGTAGCTCTGCTGTATCTCTAGATGTTCCCAGTGATTGCAGATTCTTCTCTAGTGTTACAACTGGAGGAACAATACAAACAGTAATTGTGTATGGGACTCAAAAACACACTCGTACTCATGACATTAAAGGGCGAGTTCACCCCAAAATCAAGTATACATTTTTACTCTTACCTGTTGTGCTGTCTATCAATGTAGATTGTTTTGGTGTGAGTTGCTAAGTGTTGGAGATATCAGTTGTAGAGATGTCTGCCCTCTCTCCAATATAATGGAACTAGATGGCACTCGGATATATTTTAAAAACTCAAAAGCACTGACTCTTTCAAGTATCCAAGATTCTGTATGGTGATATGGTTGGCTGATGCAGTTCGGTGGCAAGAAAATAGTTCCTACGTGAAACTGCTCAAAACAAGGTCTGTTGATTATTTTTGTGTAACCAGGTCATGATTTCTGGAAAGAGACATTGCTGTTGAGTTTTTCAAATGTACGTTTTTGGCATTTTTTAGCACCACAAGCCAAGTGCCATCTACTTCCATTATCTCAAGGCGCAGCTGGGGGGAGGAAGGGGTCCAGTTTTGGGACCTCAGAACTGCATCTCTGCTTTTTGCAGGTGATGTGGTTCTGTTGGCTTCATCACACCGTGACCTCCAGCACACACTGGGGTGTTTTGCAGCCGAAGAGGCTGGGATGAGATTCAGCACCTCCGTCAGGTCATGGTTCTCTGGCAGAAAATGGCGGGTTGCCTCCTCCCAGATGGGAGAGAGTTATTGCTTTAAGAAGGGAGTTCAAGTATCTTGGCATCTTGGTCATGAGTGAGGGTAAAATGGAGCGTGAGATGGATCAGCAGTTTGGTGGGGCATTTTCAGTGATGGCGCTGCACCAAACTGTCATGGTGAAGAGAGAGCTGAGCCGGAAGTTGAAGCTTTCCATTCACTGGCCGTTCTACATCCCAGCCTTTACCTTTGGTCATGAGTAGGGATGCACCGAAATGAAAATTTGTGGCCGAAGCCAAAGCCAATTATTATTAAACGCTTGACCGAATACCGAGTACCGAATACCGAATATCATTGTTTAGTTTTTCATTAGTTTTTGCAGATGAACCCCCTTCAGATTAGTGTTGTCATGGTACCAATATTGGGACCCACTGTGCGATACCAATGAAAATATCATGGTTCTGAGTAGTATCATGATACCATGGCGAAAATGAGGCAGATGTGCCTTTTGTCATTTATAAAAAGATAAATCACTTTTCTATAATACATCAATGATATTTCAATGGAATAAATTACTTATTGACTTATTCATACTTCAAAAACAGCATCAATCAGTGATGAACATGGGGGGATCAAAATAAAATACATGAATGAAATAAAAATCAGCCACCCTCCTCCCCTTCATAAATAAAGAACAGTCCCTAAAGAGCGGTGAGGTTTGTGGGCCGTTACTGCCAGAAAGAGACAAATGTGAACAGCTCGTTTCTCCTCTGACACATCACATACCTGTGTTCGGCTGGCACGGCCATTCAAGTACTTTTGGGCAGTCATGACGCCAAGAAGAGGATATTATTGGAACCGACTTCTCCGTCGCCGGGTAAGCCGACGGCTGCCGTATTTGACAGTAATACATTACTGTCTCTGTCTGTGACCCCCGTTCAACCCACAACCGGTGGGATTCGCCTTTCGTTTCTGCTGCTGGTTGAAATCTGTAGGCTGCTCGCACAGCATGCTGAATGATTTAAGCCTATTTTGCTCGCTCAAAACTATTTTTAGTCGCAAATGCGAGTGCTGTGACGGGTGGATCACCACACTGCCGACATTTTACTCCGCGCGTCACGGCATGCTGTTTGATTGCGTTATCAAAACACGCCACTATTATTTGGCCTTGTTTTTAACTTATTCCACCGAATACCGATGTGTGTTTTTTTGCAATATTCGGCCGAATATATTCGGTTACCGAATATTCGGTGCATCCCTAGTCATGAGCTTTGGGTAGTGACCGAAAGAATGAGATTGTGGACGCCAGTGGCCAAAATGAATTTCCTCCATGGGGTGGCTGGGCTTAGCCTTACAGATAGGGTGAAATCTCAGACATAGAGAGGGAGCTCAGAGTAGAGCCACTGCTCCTTCGCTTTGAAAGGGGTCACTTGAGATGGTTCAGGCATGTGATTAGGATGCCCCCTGGGCACCTCCCGTTAGAGGTGTTCTGGGCGCATCCCGCTGGTAGGAGGCGCTGGGGCAGACCCAGAACATTCATTCATTCATTCATCTTCTAACCACTTCATCCTCTTGAGGGTCGCGGGGGCAGGGGGGCTGGAGCCTATCCCAGCTGACATCGGGCGAGAGGCCAGGTCGCCAGACTATCGCAGGGCTGACACATAGAGACAAACAACCATTCACGCTCACATTCACACCTATGGACAATTTAGGTTAATTTACCAATTAACCTAGTCCCCAATCTGTCTTTGGACTGTGGGAGGAAGCCGGAGTGCCCGGAGAGAACCCACGCTGACACGGGGAGAAGGGCTGTGAGGCGAGAGTGCTAACCACCACACCGCCGTGCCGCCCCTCAGACCCAGAACATGCTGGAGGGATTACATATCTCATCTGGCCAGGGAACACTTTGGGGTCCCCCAGGAGGAGCTGGAAAGAGTCACTGGGGAGAGGGACATCTGGGGTGCATTACTTGCTACCCCCTCAACCTGGCCCCAGAGAAGCGGATGAAAACGGATGGATGGATAGTTCCATTATATTGGAAAGAAGGCAGACATCTCTGAAGCCACTATCTCCGACACTCAGCAACTCACACCAAAACAATGTAGTTTGATAAACAGCACTACAGGTAAGAGGGTAAAGAATCCCTTTAAGTCTAAAAGAAAACTCTGCATTTTTTCTTTACCATGAAACTAATTTGAGTCTTAATTAAACTCACATCTTCGATTCAAAATTACTTTGATACTAATCTAGAGCAAATTCTACCCATGCTGCTGGATTTCATCCTCGTGAAATGGGTGAATAGTGATGAAGAGAAATGACAACTAACAACCAATGATACACATTAAATGGAGGTAAATTTACAGTTGCATAAGATTCCCTAATAACACTTTAAAACTAGTATTTCTTAAAAAAAAAAGCTAAATCATAGCAAATCTTTTTCAGCTACCCTTATGCTAAATTCCTTTAAATCCTGAGCTCAACCCTGAATCTTAAATTTAGCCCTTACTCAAGATTTTATCTTAAAATAAACCAAAAGAATATTTCAAACATAGCACCGTTTTAAAATCTTAAACCTAACCTTAAGACATGCAGCTAAATGTGCATTAAACCTGTTGCTAATAGCCCTTCTCACACAGAGATCATGCTACAGAACTGCTACAAAGTCCCTTTTTTATCTCGTCTTTGCTATTTTTTACACAGAACCAGATGACAGCAGCATCATTACGCTTAATATCCTGAAATCCATGTAGGTACGACAGGTATGACACTTAATACAACAGTGTCTGCCTCTAGTGTGACATAACATGTACACATTGGCAGAGTTTTATAAACAGTGAAATTGGCATTAACATGCTCAGTTGGCCACCAACATCTTTTGTAACTGATATTTGCTTGAATCTAGGTTGTGACATCAGGAGACAAAAACTAAATGGGCCTCATTAACGATCTTATTCTGCACATAAAATCAGTGCACACGCAAACTCAAGAGAAAGCTGTGATGTTTTTTCTATGCACATATTCAGGCCCTGACACACCAGTGTCAGTTCATCAGTGAGTGTCTATGAATGTGAAGGCAGTTAGAAACAGCTGATAAGCCGTTTGTCCCTCTCTTCAAACATGTCGATCTCTGATGTGCTCTCTCCTGAAGGCATGGACTGTAATATCTTCCAGCAAGGTTAGATATTCTATCTTAACAGCTCCTTGGAGGTAGATCAGAATCTTTTATATACACTGAATGCCTGGTAATGGGCTACCAACTAATTAGTTAGCAACTAATTAACATATGTATAATAAAAACTGTGATACTTCATTTTCATGGTTGAATGTTTTAATTAATCATTGATGGGAATGAAAGGGTGTCATTTAATACATTTGACCAATGCATTAGTAAATTAACCCTTTTAAATATTGTCTATTGAAGCCTTTTTAAATAATTATGGTTTTAATATCTCATGCATTTAGTTAAAAGCTGCATGTTTACATTTTCTAAGACAGCCAGCCTTTACAGGTTGAGCATAGGTCTGAGGCAGTTCTAAATTTGTTCCCACAGTAGGTACATAGTCAGACGAACAAAATATTGATGAATCTCAAATTTCTACTAAAACGTTTGAACGCATGGTATAAGCACAGATTTGTGTGTACACACTGTTTGCGAATGGGGCCCAATATGAGGATGACATCTAGTGCCAACATCCATTCATGTAGAACACTGACGGCAGATGATGTTGATATTTCGTAGGTTTTAAATTGTGTTGTCAAGTAACCAAAATCCAACACCTTCCAAATGTCTCATGCCAACATCATCTGGACGTAGAATAATGACATTTAGTCATAATGTATAGACCAAAACCCTGCAACGTCTGCAAAATGTCATAATGTTAATGACCATACAACATAAAATTTTAATGTCATAAGATATTTAAAATATGGTCAACCCAATTTTTATTCCAACAAAAATGTATCATCTGTCCAAAGTCTTTCTGATGTCATTTCGATGTTCAGTGCCTGCTGGGTGACAATAACATTCATTCACTGTCCATGTTATATGGTGGCTGATGAGCTCTCAGACTTCATTGTTTTCCTAATTCGCAGACATTTTCAGCTGCTGTCCTTCTTCCTTGAGTTAGCTGCTAACTGCAATTAGCTGCTTTTTAGCTGCATTCTAGCTGTGTTTCAGCGCTCTTACTACCTCCCGTGGTAGTGGCGAGACCACTCTGTCCCTACATTCCGCGATCTTTCCTGTTATACAGAACTGCAAGGCAGCATAACAGTGCAATATTCCCACCTTAAACAGGCAGTGCAACAGGGGCTGTGATAATTTGACCCCTAAATGCAACATCAAAACGGAAACTAAATTTAACCCTAATTTAAATAGTGTACTTCCTCTAATCTTCATCATAGACCCATATCCTAATTTTAGACCAGCTCTTACTTGAGACCCAAACCATAAACTAGTTGTAACCCTCATATAAACCAACGGCTACTTCTAATTCTATCACTAGACCAAAGTTTTATTCCTAAAGTGATCAAAACCTTAATTTAATCCTAGTACTATTTATAATCTTATGCCAAAATTCAAACCCTAATCCTAAAACCTGAACTCTAATCTTAGAATCCATTTGAAGAAATGCCCAAGGCCAAAATGTCCTTGGTCAAAAGTCTCGAAAGTATTTATGTTAGGACTGGAGCACAAGGATAAATGCATGTGCGCGCGTGCACACACACACACACACACACACACACACACACGTACACACAAAACCCATATACACACACACACACAGACGCTCAGTTTTAGTGATGAATGGTCTTTTTTACCGTTGGCGTTGATCTGGAAGATATTGGAGGAGGTCTCCTGAAACACATCTTGCAGTTCTGAGGGGCTGACCTGTGTGGCTTTGGAGAAAAACACGATATCAGCAAACACTTCTCAGCCCAGTGGAGCGTGACACTGCAGCAGACAGAGAGCTGATCACATAGTGACTGCATGTAGGGACAACCGTCTTTGTGCTTTCTTTTATCAAAACAGTGGATTTACATAATTTCAACAAATGTTAAAGCTGCATTTATCAACATTTTTAGATCAACAATGGATCAAATAACTGTGTGTAATGTGAAAGGGATCACTGCAGGTGAAAAACCTACAGAGTATTTCCATCCAATTGTGCAGTTTGTCTGAGCCATATGGGGTCTTTTAACCTCTTTTACATCATGGTTATGGTTTTCTGGTATAAGAGTTTAATGCAGTATTAACTCTGTGTTTGAAATGAGTATTGATATAACAATATGTCAATTCCTCTTTGCTCAATTAAAATACTTGGAAATTGTGTGTATAATATTCCGTAATCCATTTGAACCCTTAAGTGCACAGCTACTTGTGGAAATATACCAAATATTACAGCAAAGGACTGCATTACCTGTATGATACAACATTAAAGGGATAGTGCACCCAAAAATGAAAATTCAGACATTATCTACTCACCCATATGCCAACAGAGGCCCTGGTGAAGTTTTAGAGTCCTCACATCCCTTGCGGAGATCGGCGGGGGGAGCGGCTAACACACCTAATGGCTGACGGCGCCCCAGACTAACGTCCAAGAACACAAAATTGAAACCACAAAATATCTCCAACATGCTCATCTGTAGTGATCCAAGTGTCCTGAAGCTGCGACATAAAAAGGTGTTTTGAAAAACATCATATGAACTCTGTTTTTAGCCTCACTGTAGCCTGTAGCTCTGACTGCTTCTCTGTGCTCCGCGCTCACGTGTGCGCACTTGCGCAAGACCAGCGAAAGCATGAGCTTTGCTCACCCGTGTTTACATCACGTGACACGTGCAGCGCAGGGAGAGACAACGGTAACCACAGTAGCTAAAAGATAACTTGCACTACGGTCTTTTAGCAAAGGACAGCCCAACATGTCTGAAGACTTTGAAATTGAGGAGGAACAGCATTTCTTTGTGGAGCCGTATTTGTTTGAGCCCGAGTATACGGACGGAACTCAGGCTAATGGACGAAGCAGCCGCCGCAGCTCATGAGCCTCAGCCAGCCGCAGAATACCGGAGTCGAGCACTGGAAACCTGGTGGTGTAGTTGTTTCAAATGCAAAGCAATGCCAACGGGTGAGGAAAGTCTTTACTGCTCAGACTGGGGATTGGCGATGCCTGCACTTGAGAATCTGGACATCAGTACTGACGAGACTGCTGCTCTTCAGAGACTGTGCATCACCAATCACCATGAGTTTCCAGCACTACTGACCCATTGGTGTTCTGGAGACATTGTTTTACTTCCCCAAAATCAACTGGAAGAAAAGGCAGAGGCCCGCAGGACCAGATGGCAGGTTTGCAGAGGAGTAAGTCATTCATTTCTACCGTAGTTCAGGCGGACTATGGCGCTGGTCTCGGATATGTGGTTACTGTTGTCTCCCCCTGTGGTGCACGTGTCATGTGATGTCTCGCGCAAGCGTGCACATGTGAACGCGGAGCACAGAGAAGCAGTCAGAGCTACAGGCTACAGTGAGGCTAAAAACAGAGTTCATATGACGTTTTTCAAAACAACGTTTTATTTCGGGGCTTTAGGACACTTGGATCACTACGGATGAGCATGTTGGAGATATTTTGTGGTTTCAATTTTGTGTTCTTGGACGTTAGTCTGGGGCGCCAGAGCCAGAGCCTCACCAGAGCCTCCCTCGGCATGAGGGTGAGTAGATAATGGCTGCATTTTCATTTTTGGGTGCACTATCCCTTTAAAACCAATCATAATGGAATACCATCTGAGTCTTTAGCATGAGACTTAGTTTGGACAGGTACCTTCTTCTTCTCAGCCAGGCTTTATTATTTATACTGATGTATCTATTAACAAATTTCAGTTATTTATGCAGGCACCAACAAGGCCACAACTGAGGTCTGCAGCTTGGCAGGTGTCTCTCCTAGGTGACACATAATCCACCATCCCCTTAACCTACAGATGACAGTCAGCTCATACTACGTCACTTTAGAAACATTGATATGATATGTATTTAATGTACTGGTGGTACCAAAATGTTCTTCTGGTGAATGGACTGAATGGCCACTAGATGCAGTAGCAGCACTCATTTCACAGTAAAAGGTGTCAAAAGTTGGGTTAGCATTCCTCAAGCCTAGTATTTGCGTTATATGTTTTGACGCATCAATAGGCCTTGCAGTGGGTACAAGACTGTGCCATCATAAATCTACTGGACCCCATGACAGATGACACTGAAGTCACTAAAAAACTAAAGATGCAAACTAAATATTATGCTCTCACTGCTAATATTACATCTTCTTTACATCACAATTTCAAAAAGTACAGTTGTCACAGGGAGTGCAAGGCACCAAGGACAGGACCCAAACATAGACAGTCGAGGCAGACAGGAACAGTTCAATGATTTATTAATGAAAGTAAAGATTCACAAGCTTATGGTCATTGGTAGAAAGTCCAAACAGAAGTTTGACCTTACTTGTGGTAACCAGAATGGAGCATGGAAAAAGGGTGTGGATACAGGTTGCAGAGAACATAGGCAAGAAAACAAAGGCATAGGGCACATCAGTAACTTTGGCAGAGAATGAGAGGAAATGGACCAGTAATATAGGGAAAGTGGAAACAGGTGAGCAGATGGTTGAGGAAGTCAAGTGACTGCAGGTGGAAAAGTCTGAGGGTGTCTGGTGGACAGGTAGAGAATGGCAGTGAATGGGTTTGGCAAAGTGGAAATGTGACTGTATGGAGGGACAGGGAGCGTGTTTACACCTGGTGTGGACATGTGTTTCAGTGATCCGTCCACAAGAGGACAGCCGAAATACATCGCTGTTCACACCTCTGTCTATCATGTGTCTCCAGCTGACCACTTTGTGACTGCCTACGTCACTTACAGTAGGTTAAAGCACTCCACACTCTCGCTAGCTGCTTGCTAACATGCTTGCTAGTCCCATCTGCGGTTGGGTTGGTACAGCTGGAGACATCGCTGTCAGAAGATTTCAACATGTGTCCTTCCATAGGGCAAAACAATAAACAGTCACACAACACTTCAACTCTTAAAATTAAAAAGGGCAAGTTATACAGCATTAGTGCACTGTCAGCAAAACAACGACCATGTCCTGCATTGATGACATGTCTGGGACGCATCAGGAGACATTAGCATTTTCACTACAAAAGATATGTGGTCAGATGCATTCCAGACTATCTTAGCAAGTGGTTTGAGTGATAGCTAGATATTTGCCCAAACTTGTATTTCATGGCTTCAATAACTGAGTGAGATGGCACTGTACAGTAAAACCTCATCCAAGCTGATGTCACTGACACAATGTCCTGGTCTTCTACATTCTGTGTTTTCTCTTGCTTCCTCAAACTAATGCTTTCAAAGCTGCCTTAAATCAAACAGTATTCCATGAAGATTTATTATTCATTCATCTATGTATTCGTGAATTCATTCATTGATTTTTTTAGTTGCTGTGGTGCCTTTGCACTGCAGTTCCCAGACTTTTCTTATCAATCAAACAATTGTGGTCAGCATGGTGACATTTTTTCCTTACATATTGTGAAAAGTACATAGTATAAGGATTTTCCTGGTTCACCACTTTGGTCAAGACTGAAATATCTCAACTATTTGATTAATTGACATGAGATCTGATACAAACTGAGATATATTGTACTTTTTTAAACACCATCATCAACTTCAAATTTCAAATAAGCCTTATGCCAATCACTATATACCTGCATAACTTACAACATTTCCATTGGTCTTTGCTGTACTTTGTGTTTTCTTCTATTTTACACATATTAGCACGCTAACATACGAAAACTAAGATGGCGACCATGGTAAACATGATACGTGCTAAACCAATTTATGTCATGTTAGCCTCATAGAGTTGCTAGCATGGCTGTAGGTTTAATAAATAGTGATTAAAATGTTCATTGAAATACCAGATAAAAATATTGCAAACTTAAACTAATCACTAAAGGTGCTTATATTTCTAGTATTTTATTATTTTGCTTTCACCCCTAGTTGAGTTAATTAAATTCATTTACAGCAATATCACATGGGAGGTATTACTGTGGGATCACTGTGTCACACACTTAATGAACTGCAAAGTACACAGAGGATACAAGCTCAACGCACTGCAGCTGAAACTGTTTTCTGATTAATAAGGGAAAACCCCCACACACATGCTGCCGTGCATATGTTATGCTATGGCTTTGATGCAAATAAGTTCTAAGATTGCTTCCTCAACAGTTCACAATCAGCAGATGGATTTAACAGTAGTTTAGCTTTTGAATTCATGCTAAAATCACACATCTACTAACAGAAAGTCCTGTGGTTGGTCTGTGTGCTTTCAGAACACAAACAAATAGCACCAACGTCTGGAAGCAGACAGAGAGCCTCCTGTTCATGTGGTCTCGGTCCGGTTGTTTGTGCTGCACCAGAGTTAACAGCTTTCACACCATCCCAAAGAAACCGTGCTCACCCAGCAAACACACCAGTGTTCATTTTAACTGAACCAAATAGGTAACATGTGTGAGCGACTGAACAGCGTCAGTTTGAATTGGGTGGGTGGGAGGTGTGGTGGATGGTTTCAACAAAACCTTGACTTTCACCTGGGAGCCCGCTGGTCAATTACCAAAGAAATGCAGAGCCAAACCATGATGTGTTTTCCAGTCTCACAAGGTGCTTCTGTTGCACAACAAAATAAATGTAAATGGTGTTTTACAGACATAAGTTTATTTTGAAAGAGACTGTATGCATTTAACCTTGCACTCCGCCCCCATTTTGTAGCGAAAACGCCTAAAATGATATACCCAAATTAAAATGACTGTAGCCTCTGAACCACTCTGACTACTAGGGGTGGGGGAAATTTCCGATTCTTAGATGCATCGTGATTTGGACGTGGACAAATCTGAATCGATTCACAAACGTCCAAATTTCATTACAGAAGGTTATAAATAATGCGGAACTAAGAAGCGCGGTACGTGTCATCTCCGGGACACTTTGGGATGCGCACCTGGAGCGGACACGCTGACACACCCACAGAGGAAAACAAACATGGCTGACCGCCACCAACCTTGCCGTGAGATCCGAACAGCTCCTTCTAATTTAAAAGCAGACATGTGGAAATACTTCGGCTTCTACAACGTTGACGGCGGAATCAAACTGGACAAGAGCCACGTTATATGTAAGCTGTGTTGTGCTAAAATAAAATACTTTGGCAACACAACAAACATGAGAAGCCATGTAACTCGATTCCACCTGACGGAGGAGTCAGGGAGACGGCAGGCTGTTGTTGCTGCGGCAACTAGTGGCGCTACCGACCAGAGAACAATCGAGGAAGCAATTAGAAAGCTGCCACCCTCATCGGAAAAGGCGAAGGGAATTACGAAGGCCATCGCAGCATTTATTGCCAAGGATCTGCATCCTTATTCTGTCATGGAAAATCAGGGATTTCGAGCACTGCTGCATACATTAGAGCCCAGATACATCATCCCATCCCGACACTATTTCACTGACACTCTACAACCAAACCAAAACAGAAGTCATGGCCTCGCTGTTGAAGGCAGGTAGGATCGCAGTTACATGTGATGCGTGGACGTCTGTCGCCACCGAATCATTTGTTACTCTAACTGCGCATTTTACCTTGTGATTTAAGATACCTGTTGTTACCTTTGGTTCCGTACAACGAAGTTGTAACTTTCCAGTTTGCACGCATTTCCATTTATGTTTAATAAAATATAATGGAAATGAATTCAACTGTTTCTTATTATAAATGCACTGTTTTTAAAAATTGCAAGTGTTGAATGCTTATTCAGTGAGACAGAAAGAAATGTGTGTTGTGAAAAAGTGCATCACTATAAATAAATTAAAGATGCATCAATAATCATTTTATAATCAAATCATAGCCCCTGAATCGTTATCGAATCGTGAGGTGCCTAAAGATTCCCACCCCTACTGACTACATGCATGCATGAGGTCTTGCCAGAAAGCAAACTCTCTGAAGTTTCTTGTTAAAGTCTTAGAAACACTCTAGGTGATACAGAGACAGAGTAATGGGCCTCTGAAGATTTTGCCTAAAATAAAATAAAAAAATATTTTCAGGATGAATAACTGTCTGTGGCTTCATCTGAGCAGGTAAATGACACTGTGGGGCTGTAGGTACACTATCAATGCACATTTGTTTCAAATTTGAAGAAAATTGCTCAAAGTACAACCATTCTACAGTGTTTTTTCCATGAAAAGATCCAGGCGGAGCTCCACATGACAGAGCGCTCACTCCGCTTCAAAACAGTACTATCAGTAATCAAACAACACTCAGCCAGCTTCAAACATCGTACCTTATTGAAATCAGGTGTGATTATGATAGCTGATGTTGTTTATGACAGAAACACCATAAAATATCACCAAATAAAGCCATATGAAATGTGAAAGCTGTGATCCTACTTTCTAGGCGGTATGTCTCAGCCAAAAATAGTTAGTGGTAGGAGTGAGACTCTTACCTTTTATAAACCAGCTACATGTCCACTAATGGCTCGGCATGAGATCGCGAGTAATCCTTTAACTTTTCCCCTCAAAAAACGGCATGACATGGCTTGTCACCACTCATCGCGATTTTGGACTTCGTGTATTTAGGCTGCTCTGGTGCGAAAACGATAAGGAATAAAACAAAAACAATGCCGGATTCAGGAAGCCGAGAGCTTCCGGTGATACCAAGCATCACATGGTTTGATGACGTAGTGCGCCTGTGAGATCCCATTTAACAGAGGAAGGGAGCGCGGACGCTGGCGTCCGAACAGAGTTAAAGAGGTTAAAGGACAACTTCGGTATTTTTCAACCTGGGCCCTATTTCCCCATGTGTATGTGTGCGTATGATTCATGGGTACCACTCGTTCTAAAATTGGTTCAGTATTGAGCCGCGAAACAAGCTAAAACGGTAATGGGGGCAAATGTGTCCCATATAAAAGTGCTTTTTTTTCGCCACTGACCGGTTCAGATCACCAGTGCTATCTTTGTAAATAGCATATGGTAGCGGCCCTGGGGCAGTGGTGAGTGTGAATGAGTGGAGTCAGCTGTCAGTCAGTGCTGGAGCAGAAAGATGGAAGTTGTCCCCGCTTGGTAATGTAAATGAGTATGTGCGTAAAATAATAAAACTAATAAATAACATAAAATAAACAAAGTTAACGAATGAACCTTCAGACCTTGCTTGAGCTTCTTTTCCACATCATTTGTTAACTCCATCCTGTCGCTACAGGCTACATCCTGATCCCACAGTGGTTTTTTTAGCCGCCCGTTCCCGCCCGCAGCAAAGTTCAAACCGCTCCTGCAAGATTTGGGTTGGGTCCCGCGGGACCCGGCGGGACCCAATCCCAATGCAGCCCTCTAGTGTATAACATCTCAAGGGTTTCACCGATCACCACACAACTTTGTAGGCATATGACCACACGTAACATGAGGGGACCCCTCCATTATTGACCCGATCAAACAAAATGGGGGCGCTTGAGAGCTAATTTATTATCTAGGCCTAACCGCCATATCGATTTTTACTAAACTTGGTAGATATGTAGAACAGGACGCCTCAAGGTGACTGGAGAAATTTAACTCTAATTGGCAACTGGGTGGCGCTATAACAACGGAAACATGCATAAAAATGGCTAAAATACGACCGATCACTGTGGCTCCCCCTGTGGCCGAATGTTGTTGGTTTTTTTTCTAATTTTTGGTATGATTAAGTCATGGTATGGTATGCTGTACATAATCATGGAAACTGTCAGTGTGTCATTCTGTCAGTCAGTCAGTCTGTCTGTCCCACATTTTTCAAAAATTCTGTCTGAATACATTGCTCTTCTTAATGGGTTCAGTTGACTATTTAATCTGCAATTTCCTATGACCTGTATCCCAAACACACACCATGTGGAACTGTACATGGGCAACTGTACACTCAGTGGGTATGGACTAGTATATCAAATTTCAAAAAATCATGAATGCTTTTTGAATTTTGTATTTATTTGTTAAAACAAGTTTGCTGGAAGTTGTGTCTCCATCTGTGATTTTCTTGCACATTTTGCATTCTGCAAGACCATTTTTGTTAACAAACGTCAACCGTTTTTCATCTTTGGGCTTGGAGAAAGGTATCAAGTATTTTAAAGTCAAATGGCCTAAGTCCAATTGAAGTCATAAGTCATTGGCTAAGTCAAGTTGCGAGTCTTTTTGTTTGTTTTTTTTTTGAGTTTTTCAAATTGAGTCTAAAGTCGATAAATTTCGAGCCTGACTCGGATCCAAGTTGAGTCCAAACCTCTGATGGATGGTACCGTTTTATTTGACTTCTCCATCATACTGACTATTGCTGCTAATGCAATATGCACATCTGCTTTTTTTAAAATTGAAACAATGGCGTGATGTTAATTAGTTCTATAAATTCAACATAAAGATTTTAAAGAACTGACACATCAAAGCTTCATTAATTAGTGATGAGAGATAGAACACAGTAGTTGTATTGAAATTCTGTGTATTGTTATTATAATGAATAGATGTGGAAATTGAATGGACATCAAAGGCTGTGGGAGCCTCTAATGCAGAATCTAACTGCAGTGATGATGATAGAGTGGATGGGGAAAATGGCATGGCACTAAGCCACAGGCTGGCAGCAGGAGTGGCGAGTCTACTGTATAAGTTATGTGGGCAGCGCCATTTTCCTTTTTCAAAAGCACATGTCATTGCAAATGACAGGGAGGGTTAATGGCCTGGAGCCATTACAGCGGGCTGAGATTGACATCACGACCTGTATAAGCTGTACGCACAAGCCATCTCACCCACCCTTTTGTCAAATACTGGAGCCTGAAATTACTGCAATTACTGTATTTTTTTATGATATGGTCAAAAGTATAGGCGTATGGATAAAATGTAGAGGTTGGAAATGCTGAACAGTCTGCGTATTTGATGAGAAGTGGATTAAACATTGGCAGGAAAAGAGAGACAGAGAAGGTGATGGTGGAGACATAGCAGACCTGGACTATGACACAGATAGAAGAACTGCAAGATCTCCACCGTACATCACAAGTCATTAACTCTCTTACTGAGCTACACTGACAAATTGTCCAGGTAATAATATGATTGCATGCGGTCAGTCGAGCAGCATTACAAGATTGTGATACATTTGAAAATGGGTAATTTTTCAACTGAGAGACCTTTAGTGCATTTTTTAATGTTATCTCAGCACACACCCATCTTCAACACAAGCTTTGTCCACCTTTCATTTAGCATGAGGGATGGATATCCATTGTGCATGCTACAGTGAAAGTGGTCTGGTCTATCACAGGACTAAAGTGTATTTCTGCTGTGTGTTCAGTGCTAGGATCCCATATTCCTATTTAGCACAGGCTGAAGAAAATGCAAATATATTAAACACATCACAACACTAAGTCTACCATCACCATAATTTAAGTCTCTGTGGCTGTACAGCATGGCTTTATGTCTTTGGCAGGCTGATCTCTTGCACTGTTCGCATGTTTTCCTACTGAAAGTAATGCACAAAAATCTGTGCACATCCCACACAATGATAGGCCAGTAATTTGTGCATAACACGTATTTTGGAAAGCTCTGATCAGGTGATGACGTATGTTCTCAACATGTTTCTTCTGTTACTTTACATTAATTACATAACTTTACGTTAAGGATGTGACATAATTTGTGAGGCGTTAATTTGTAGGATGTCATATGAACCATCTGAGGTTATGTTGGTGTTTGGATTAGGGCTGTCAGCTTTAATGCATTAATTGTGATGCGAACATAACGATTCTTTTGTTTTGTTTTTTAATTGCGTTAACCACATGCTACTTTTAGTACCATCGACGCACCATAGCCAAGCTGTTGCAGTGACTTCCTGTGATGGAATAACTCTTCCAATGCACTTTTGAATGGCTCATATCACTTTAAAAAATTCCCAGATGGCGCAGTTGACAAGTTAAAAGTAATATGCTCCCTGTGTCAAATGGAAATTAATTATCACCAAAGTACTTTTAACCATGACAGACCGAAAACTAAATTGAAAAAGTCAACTACAGTGTGTGGGTGGAAACTGACTGCAGACCATTTCAGGTAAGGATATTTTTTTTAGTTATTTGCTTTGAGAAAGCCATTGTACAATGATGACTAATTCTTCAGTTTTTCTTTGTTAACCTCATGTTCCTCAGTTTTTAACTGAACTCAAAGTTAATGGAGCTATGGAGTATTTTGTTTGTCATGTACTTTATTGAAATGTGCTGCACATTTTGTACATGCACTCCCACATATTTCTCAGTGTAATCCTTTAAAGAAACAAAGCAAAAAACAAACATAAAAACTGTATTTCACAGAGTAAGCACTCTAAAGTTGTCTCCTACCTTTAAGTAATGGTTTCAAGACCAAACAGTGGTAACAGTGCAGTACTGATATAAATGACATTAATCTAAAAGTCAGGATCATAAAGTAAATTTCTTTGCATTCAGTTGATTAAGAGAGCAGGTGACAAGTAATGCAGACCTGTGACAACTTTTTGGGGGAAGTCAGTTTTAGTGTTAGATTGTTTTGGACAAATTGACATCCTTCCTGACACTTTCTCAGGTGCCTTATTCTGTCACTCTTCACCTCCGCTGCATCCTTGCTAGGCTAACACATAAACATCTCTTAAGATGAAGGTGGACACTCAGTGCCCTGTGCAAGTTTCTCTGCACATATAATGGAAACTTGCATGACTTTACTTTTAGGATGCAGCTGAGTGGTGCATGGAGGGAGGAGGAGAGGGAGACAGAAGGGTTATGTGTTTAACTGCGTCCTGAGTAGGGTCCTCCTCATGGACTAGATGCTCATTCTTTATGTTATACTTGTCCAATAGTTTGCTTTTAACCTTTGTTGCCACTGCTTCCCTCACCAACGCCATTTTTCAACAAGCATTTAGACTTGGAAGGTCTAATGAGGCGCTCTGCCTATAAACAGGAAATACTACATGAGATCAAACATGCAATTTTCAGTGCAGCTGCTTTACTTTCATTCTACCTGCGTAAAACAGTAGATCAGTGTGGCCCCTTGGTAATTCAGAACAAAGGCAATTTGAGACCTAAAAAAGGGCTGCAAATCCTACTTCCTGTTTCTCTTAGCTCCTGTTGCCTCCTTCATACAAAGTCAGGAAACATGAATGAAATTTAGTCTATGGAACATCTGTGGAAAATGTATCTGGACAACTGTTGTGCTTGTTTCATAAAAGAAAAGTTAAACTATAAGTATTTACTTGAATGAATCCACTTATATCACACATCAACTATGGATACTTTTATCCTTTTTCGACAAATGGGTGAAAACTGTGTGCCCAGTTCATGTTACTGTCATACAAACCTTTTACGGTGGAGTAACATCATTTTTGCATTAGAGCCCACTACACATAATCTGCATTTATGATTTTATGCCCATTTCACAAACTCCACTGACGCTGTGTTCCCTGGAAGGTTGAGGGATCCATAGAGGGTTATTTCACAACCAGTGTTTGGTAAATGGTTTTGGATCATTTCAGCAGCTTTTTATCTTTTCACACTTGAAACTTTTCCCTCACATTAACATGTCGACACTTTAACATGCCCCTATCAGCATGCCACTTCAAAGCTGTACTGATATGCACTGCCTTCACAAAATCACTCTTGGACAAATTTAGTCTCTCTGTGGTTTGAGCAGTGTGTCTGATACAGTCATAACTTAGATTCTGTCCTATATTATATCCCTGCAGAGGCATTTTGGAAATGCTTATGAAGGGTGGAAGAAATATAAATTATATGATAAAATGTTCACAAGACTAAGAGTCTATAGCAGCTCATTGTGCTCGTATTAAGCACTGCAGGACTTTGAGCTAAATGCTAATGCCAACATCCTACCATGCTTACAAAGACAATGTGAATATTTAGCAGGTGTTTACCATGTTTAACATCTTAATCCAGCTTGTAAAGTTGTAAACATTTGGCAGTTATTATAAAACATTTTTTCAGGTGTTGCATCATAAAGTAATATCCAACAGTTGTTGAGACATCTCACCTAAAACCACAAATGTCAGATTGCTGGCACTGAACGACAAAATATGTTGGCTGTCCATGCTCTCTGGAACAACACATAGAAGGGATTTCAGATCTGATGTCAGCAGGATAACATCATTTATCTCCAATAACACTATGGCTGAGGTCGGGTTAAATGTAGGAAAACAACACAACTTGGTTAGGATTAGAGAATCAGTGTTTTCTCAGTGATCAGAAAAACTGTCAAACAAACAGGCAGTCGGCCTATTGCTCTCTCTCTTTCTCCCTCCTCTTCCTACCTAATGCATTTCTCTGTCTTGGCCTCTTTCAGTAGGCTACTAAAGTAATTCAAAAACAGAGTTCCAAAATATATTTTTCACTCAATAAAACCATAAGAAATAAAAGACAATGAATAAAAACTTTTCTTTTTCGGGGACATTAGAACATGAACGTGCCCTGCAAATAACACATGACATCAGTATGTCACTCTGTCTCTCCTCTCTTCCTCTGGTGTCCACTGCAAATTAGTGCTGCACGATTAATCTAATCGCAATCGCAATCGCGATGTGAGGCTGTGCGATTACATAACCGCATAAAAGCCTGCGATTTGCGATTTAATGTAGGCTAAATAAATGTTAACGTGTGTGCCTGTGAACATGACTGCCTCTCCTGTAGTGTGTGGAGTTTGTTGACATCACGCCCACAAGCTATCTTGGTGCGTGCAGCCGGCGTGCAGCAGTGACCAACACAGATGCTGAAGAAGAGCATGAGCTCGACCATGAACAGACTGAGTTGGTGGCGAAAAAAACATCTGTTACATGGCGATACTTTGGATTCAGGTACGGCGACGTTGAACAGTAAGACGTGCTGTGTAAGTGTAAAAGTTAAAGTCGCCACGTCCCGCGCCAACACGACCAATCTATATCAGCACTTGAGACGGGACGTGGCGACTTTAACTTTTAAACTTTTACACAGCACGTCTTTCAGGTACGGCGACGTTGGACAGAAAGACGTACTGTGTAAAAGTTTAAAAGTTAAAGTCGCCACGTCCCGCGGCAACACGACCAATCTATATCAACACTTGAGACAGCACAGCACAGGGAAAAGTTGGAAGAGTGCATGTGAGAGAAAGCCGAGCCATGTAACGTTAAAGACAAAGAGACAACTGAAAGCCGCCAGAGCCTCATAAAACAACATCCAAGCACAGTTAAGCAAACATTTGTAAGTGTCACAGGGAAATCATGGACTCCATAACAAATGAAAAATTGAGCAATTTTGCTCGGGTTCGGCCCACTTGACATGCTGCTGTGTTGTGCTATGGCGCTGGAATTTGTCATTTACGTGACAATGCCTGAACGCAACACAGGCTCGCGTCGCTGTGTGTACAGTTCAGTGCTGCGCTGCTGTGTGAGCAGCGTGTTTGACTGTGCTCAGTCTGTTGATGGTCATTGACACACTGTCTGTCCATAACAATAACTGTGTCAGGTCAGGTCAGTGCCCCCCTAATATAATGTAGGGGAAACACGAATCAAGCAAAAAGACTCATGATACCATTTATTTATTACATTTTATTGTAATTATATTGTAATCGCAATCGCAAATCGCGATATTGTCCACCATAATCGCAATCGCACATTTTTACCAAATCGTGCAGCATTACTCCAGATCTACTAAATATATACAGTCTATGGGCAAGACAAGTGAGAGATGCGTCAAGAAGTGCATTGTAGCCAATCAGAGGCAGAGTAGGGTGGGTCTTGCCAAGAAAAGCCAATAGTGAAGCAACATGCAGAATAAACTGAAGGATTAGTATGTGATGTCATAGTGAAGTGCCTCTCACTGCATCAGTCACATTACTTATCCTCAATTTTATTATCTTTACTTTTATCCAGATCTCTCCAGAAAAAAAAAAAATCCGCTGCACTTCAGAGGTTTTCCTGGGAAAAAGAGCTTTTGTGGATGCTAGCGCACTACAGTCAATTAATCAACTTCACTACTGAAAAGCTATTTGTCTCGGAAAGTAGTGACATTAACACCACGCTACTGCGAAATCTAGTTAAGTTAGTAACATCGCTACTTGTAGTGACGCTAACCACAGCATTGTTGAAATGTAAAGAATAAAAAGTATCAACGTATCAACCGCATAATAAAAAATAAAAAAAAACAAAGCTAATTCAAATGTAACATATCCATAGTCTGCAGAAATGTACAATGCCAACATTGATTGATTGATTGAGTTGTGAAAATCAGTAAAGTACAGTAAAAGCCAAAAATGATTAGCCTTTTGTGCCAATGAGAGAATAATATGGCTTTTTGCTTATTAGACTTGCTATTTCCTTGTGGATAAAATGCATGAAAGGGGATAAACAATTGCCTCAACAACAACAACAACAACAAGAAGGCTTATGTCTCAGAATATTGTTAAGCCGCTCAGGAATGGCAAAATTATTGTGGGGTGCAATCAATTTTAGACCTATTTTACTTATAGTACTTATTTTGTTTTCACAACATTCTAACTATATTACTGTAACAGTGTTTTCGCTCTGATTAGGTATATGACAGGAAATTTACCTTTGGCAAATACTAGCCTATTAGCAATATTTGCCACTTTTGATATTTGTGGGAACTACTTGAGTTTTCAAATCACTTCAGCACCTACTTGTCAAAGAGTGTGGACCATCATGGTAAAGACCAGAGACAGAAAGATATTTGCTTTGCTTGATATGTTCTTGATGGGATTTTGGGTTTTCAATATTTGTCCTACATGCAGTATTATAGATGTCAAAATAAGAGCAAGTGCCTGAAGGGGAATTAGGAAAAAGAAAGCTTTAGCGCAGGGTCTCGCTTTGCATATTCCCAGTAGCTAATGATAAACCCCAGTGAGCTGATTATGGATGATGATCACTTTGGCAGTGTGGTTGATTTTCTTTTTCTCCTCTTTAAGCATTGAATAATCAATACCAAGTGCCCTGATTTCTCCAACTGTAATGAGTGAGAGTCCTGCGCATGCCGGGAATGAATTACCATCACGCCCTCATGGAGTCGCTTGTCGATAGCACAAATGTGCTATCTGCAACATGTTCAATTATACTCTCAAATCAGAGAGGAACTTAATCAAGAGCTCCCATCTCATTATGCCTGAGGTCAGTGGCTGTCTCTGCTCAGTGAGGAGGGACAGATTTTACTCTTCCCCAAAATCTGCAATTTAGCCACTGAGCAGCTGACTGAGGGAATGAGAACCTGGCCTGATCCCAACAGCTGGCACTGCAGGTGGAGCCGACAAGGTTTGATTTGTGTTCTCAGTAGGGTCTGATCAATATATGTACCCAGTCTGCAACATAAGCCAACATAAGCAGCTGCCTGAACTACACTCTTTTGGAGTAGATCAAAGAATACTGACAACATGTGATACCTCTTTTATTGGAGAGTATTTTAACCTTTACATTTACTTTCTGGTTTACATCTCTTTGTCAAAAATCAATTTTTCAATCAATCAATCAATTTTATTTATAAAGCCCAATATCACAAATCACAATTTGTCACAAATCACAAAAAGACAAAACTGATAGCAGGGCATTGTTAACCTCAGCTCAAAGACTCTCACAGGTCTTAAATCTGTGTCCTGTGTAATAGTCCTGTGCTTAACTCATTCATCCACCATGTCTTACTCCCTCCATGGACTGACTCTCTGGCAGTTCATTTGTGAGTTTTTTCTCATAATTTTTTTCCGCTTTATACTCAAGATTGGTGAGTACTAGCTCTAACCATGACCTCTTTACCCTAACCGCCTCCATTCTTGACACGTTGACGTGACATGTACTAGCCAATAGGTCTGGGTGTCGCCACTGATTTCCTGAATTGATTTGATTTGATTCACAAGGTCCTGATTCTATTTGATTTCTGATTCAATTCCATTTAATATTGATTTGACTGGATATTTCAGTTACAATACCAATTTTTGCTGGAATGTGAAAGAGATTCTCAGAGGACTAATACTGTGTATTTTATGTTTATGAAAACAGCAAAGTCACAATATAACCTCAATATCCCACTGGACACAAATCTAAAATAAATAATACATTTCTGACATCACAATACTTAGTGAAGTTTAGAAAGAATAAAGAACACAGACATCAGTCAGTATCAGTCCTCCTGTCCTCTCTGCTGCTGAAGAGACTCACTGCCTGCAGGTCACATTACTGTTGATAAGTTTTAAGATATGAGACAAACTGAGCTAAAACGTTAGACAACAACAGTTGTTGTTGTTTCAGCTTGTTAGTAACAATTTGCTATTAGCTGTAAAGCGCTCTGTGCTTGTTTATAACATAATATTGGCGGCGCTGGATGAGGGACTGCAGACAGAGGAGATTGAAATATCGCTTTTCTACATGTTTACATGTTGCTGATCATGCGTATTAATAAAGTATGGATTTACTCCAAGTGGAGGTTTTGTTACACTCACAGTAACAAGTGTAGTTGTCATCAGCTCAAGTTATCTTCACCTCTCTGTCTCCACCGCAGCATCTCTGCTCTGCGCTTGTGTGTCTGTGTGTGTGCGTAAAAGTGGCGCAGCAGCCGGGACGCACAGACAGCAGGAGGAGAGGCTGCTGCAGCATGATAATATATTACACCAAAACATAAAAACAGTACGCTAACAGTTACAGATAAAAGAAGTGGTATGTTGGAGCTTCTCCATACTATGGTAATTAATAATTTAGCGCAGGGGCCTGTTTACTACTGGTGAGATAAACAGGGTTACAGCCTCACACATCTGTGGGGAAAAGTCTATATTAAAAGATTTTATGAATCGATATTGGGTCATTCAAATGGAGATCAATTTGAATGAGACAAATCAATTATTTAAACCCAGCCCTACTAGCCAATCACAGCACACAGTGGGATCCATAAGAACACAATGTGGGGATGGACCTAAGTTGCAGAATAGCTGCAGTATGAGTCTTCTTACCCACATGCAAATACACTCTCTGAAGAAAAAAAAAATCTACAGAAGTTTTGAGTAATGCTGTGATAGTTAGTCCAGAGTATTTTATATTGCTATTTCACATAATAAATACTTTATAATTAGGGATGGGAATCTCTAGGCACCTCACGATTCGATTCAATTCCGATTCCGAGGGCAACGATTTTGATTATAAAACAATTCTCGATTATAAAACAAGCCAATAAGAAAATTTACACTAGATACTGAAAAACATGATCGTAATAAAACTGGGAATACATATCCAGTGCATACAAACTGTATAACTTACTGTGGTTGAGATGACTACACACCACCGGTCCATCCTCCTCAAATCCACAAATCTCAACGGGACTCTCATGTCCCTCGTCGACCTCCTCGACACTTCTTTTTCAGTATTTACAAAACTATAACTGACTATAACTATCTATGAACTATAAAAACACGAACTATTGTAAAAAGAAAAAGACGAATGGTGGCAAAACTACGAACTATGGTGAAAACACGACGAAAACACGGCAAAAAACACTCAAAAACACGGCATAAAAAACATCAAAAGCTCTCAAAAAACCACAAATACTATTATTTACAACAATAAATATTATTTACAAAGAAAACGCCACCAAAACTCCACTAAAACACCGCTAAATCGTTCAAACTTGCACTCTCCTCATCAGCTGTCACGCTCATCCTGCTGTGCTCACTTCCCTCCCCTCTTCCGCAGGTAATGATGTCTTTACCGTCCATCACTGGAAAGCTCCGCTTCTCAGCTTTCAGAATTACGTCAATAGCGCGAATGGTCGAGGAGTTACGGTAATTTGACAAATAAATATAAAAATAAAATTAAAATCGATTATGAGTTTTCCACATCGATGCTCGCATCGTTCAAGACAGAATCTTGATGCATCCCCCACCCCTATTTATAATACATGTAAAAGTAGTTCACCCTAACAGCTAAATGTTAATCGCGAATGAAACTGAATAAAAAGGTTGTTCAAGTGACCCAGGCAGTTTTTTTGGTTGTTGCCACCAACACAGTGGGCAAGAATACAGCTTCAAGAAGGCTGTTACACAGTTGATATACTATATTGTCATTTAAGTTGCAGCTGAACACTCATCTTTTTAGAACAGCCTTTCCTGGTGTTTCATAATATGTTTTATGAATATGTTCTTTTATCTGTAAATGCATTTCATTACTGTTGTTGTTGCTCTTTGTTATGTACTGACATATTATTATTATTATTATTATCATTATTGTTGTTGTTGTTGTCCACATGCATGCCACATCTGGGGGTATTCTGCTCTGTTTGCTTTGCTACCATGTCGCTCGTAGCCAGAACGTGCAAAAATTGCAGACCAACATGAAATGATTTCCATGAAAGGCTTTGTGTTGGGCTGACTGACCATGCTGTTCATATGCTGCAATTTGGCCGAATACATTTTGTTTCTTTGATGGAAGCTTCTTCGTAATTTTGCCTCATTCCTCTGCTCAGTGGGAGATGAACAATTTACAGTGTGAGGAAAGATTTTAAAAAATAACAAACATTAAGCCATCAAATTGATCTAGCTTAAACATTTAGAAAAATGCATCAAGTATGTGAAGACAAGAATAATCAAAGTCTGCTCAACTCAAGCACAAACTTGGATTTTATTCAGTTTCACTTTTTTCTCATGAGTTCCCTGTAATGCAAATTTAGACTCTTAATGACTGTGAGCAGAAAAAGGAAGTAATTAAAACTGCCATGCACAGAAAAAGGAGATTTTTTTTCAAGCACTGCACATTTATTTTCTATTTAAACCTAATCCTCATTGTCACGATGTGGTCAGGTCAGTGCATATGTTCATGAGCCTTCATCTTTATTGTAAGCTTTAAATAATAGTTTAGTGCAAAATTTGATATGTGGCCTTTCTGTAAAACAATTGTAGCTGCATGTAAGTCAGATGAAACTCCTCGGCAAAAGACAAAAATAAATTTAGCATAATAGATTCTTTAAAGGGCCAGTGTGTAAAATGGGTTGAAAACAGTGACATCAGTGGTCAAATTCTAGATTGCAGGGCTCACTCGCTCACCCCTCCCGTCGGGTAAATGACGGTGGCCTTGTAGGGACAAAAAGCCTTGCGCACGAGTTTTTCAGGAGTAGGTTTATCTAGCGACGAGGTGAATATTTATTTAGAAATCTAAACCATGTTACGATATTGTAATGAATCCCTCACGAGCAGGAGACCAGAGGAGCATTCGGGAAAAAGGCCAGTTTATTTAAGCACTCCAAAAACCCCAGTAACACTCCAGGGGGTAAAAGACTCCGTCCCAA
This sequence comes from Epinephelus lanceolatus, assembly GCF_041903045.1. Classification (NCBI taxonomy): domain Eukaryota; kingdom Metazoa; phylum Chordata; class Actinopteri; order Perciformes; family Serranidae; genus Epinephelus; species Epinephelus lanceolatus. The sequence continues at coordinate 38,841,968 of NC_135743.1, forward strand.
ACTCTGACTCTTCTGGCGTAACACACACACTTCATACACACATACTTGTTTACCATACCTAGCGGGCCCCCCCCCCTCCCCTCTCTGCTCCACCAATCTCCAGCCCGCACACTGACTGACAGCGTAGCCGGTAAACAGAGCTCAGCTGTTTATTTAGCCTAGCAATATCTCCGGACTATAGCAGCTGCAATGGACGACTTTGAACGCGATTTTGAAGAGTTCCTTGTAGCGGACACAGACCCAGAGCTATACCCGTTTGAGCCAGAGCATACAGATGAGGAACTCCATGTGTTTGATGCTGAGTGGGCGAGAAGAGAGGCTGAATGCACAGAATGGGATTCGGTGCTACTGCTACCATCGTTGGGGAGATATATCATCAGGAGGAAAAGCGCCGCAGAGAGTGCATCACAAGGAGTGAAGTTGCGTCTTCTTCTCCTCGCAGATGACGGTTTGGGTTCATTCTCTCCTGTTGCGTGGTAAGTGTGGTCCATTCGCAAACTTTATAACTAAAAAAACTTTTCACTACTCTCTATCGACGAGCTACTAACACTCTCTGCTGTTTCCTCCTCCTTCTTCCTTCCTTCCGCTGTCTTCGTTGGTTCATTTATATACGCGAAACATGTTCTCTGGCTGGCTGGATTGTCCGCTCGGTCTGCCGTACATACATGGCGGCGCAAGATGGCGACCTCTCTAAAGCAAGGCCCTTGCTATATATATATATATATATATATATATATATATATATATATATATATAAGCATAATTATAAGGCTACAAAAACCAAACAAATTTTATTTTATAGCAATTATACACTTGTATAAACATATTAATGGGTAGAATATTCAGATTCAGATTCAGATTGACAATAAACCATGCCAAATATTACACACTGGCCCTTTAAGGCCAGCAGTTCAATCAGGCAATACTTGCATAAAACTAAATTGGGCTTGTTCATTGCTCATTTTCATCATGCAGTGGCTCAGTTCGATCTGATTTTTCCTCACAGGTTTTTATGTTCTCACACAAGGAGCAGCTGTTTGCTTTTTAACCTTCATGTTCCTGGTGCTGAGGGCAGCTCAGGATAAGCTTTAACTGATGGAAAGTTTAGAAAAACATGAAGACCAAACTCAAAATTCAATGGCTAATTATGTCTCAAGACCCATCAGTTTTGATTATATATTTCAATTGAATGATCTTATTTTCACTCATATGGTTGTGTTGTTGAATTGTTTCACCCAGTTAAATTTATCTGTTATATTTGCATTAATTTTCAGAATAAGGATAAATATGGATAAATCATCTAATCTTAAAAACACAAATAAATAAATAAATAAACATTACTATTATTGATTAGACTGTGGCAGTAGAGGAAAGCACAGGGGCTCAACAAAATAATTAGAAACATTTTGGGGCCCCTGACTATCCACATCAAATATCACAGCAATGTGATGAGTACATGCAAAGATACGGGGTCTTGCTTTGAATGAAAAAGTTGCACAGATGAATTGAATAAGGGGCCACACTGCAAGTGTTGCAAACACAATCTCTCCAGTAATTGCAGATTGTTGGTGTGGTCCAGCCCTAATTTGATAGAACAAAGTGTATGATTAGTTAAATATTAGCTGATTGGCTAAATTAATCATTGTGCTGTGTGCATCATAGGGGTCAGTCAAATACTCGCATGAAAAGAGTATTTGGTATGCAGAGAGTGTGCTTTTCATGAGCACAAGTATCAACCAAGTAAAATGTGTCATATCTGAACTCATGATGATGGAAAATCCTCCCTTTGGTGTCTGTGTTCAGTCTATCAGTCTTCAAGTCAATTCACAGATTGTTTTGTGAATAGTTTTCCAATAAATATAGCAACCTCTGAGCAACCAACATCAACTTCAGGCATTATATAACAACCTCTAGTTAGGTCCCACCAGGGCTACGTTGCGTGTATATTTTAATATCACTTTTTTAGAAGTCCAAACAAACACGCATCTAAATGATTCTAAATCGGCAGTAGCCAGACATTTTAACAGCTACTACCACACCACAGCAGATCTCAGATATATGGGCATTGAGGCAGTTAAGATTCCACCTAGAGGTGGAGATCGGGATAAAATCCTTTTGCAAAAGGAATGTTTCTGGATTCATTTCCTTGACACTCTAGAGCCAAATGGACTGAATGAGGAGTTGGTGCTTACTTGTTTTTTGTAAAAATGTTCTTGACTAACAGGCCTACAGGTTAACAAGAAAACTGTATTAAAACAATTAGACATTTGCCTGTTCATTTTTTGTTTAAAAAAAACTTTAAAAACCTTAAAAATGTTAAAAGCTTGGAATTCTTAGAAATTGATATGGATTTCATTGTTGAATAACTGTTTGAAAAAAAAAAAATCAGGCTGTGTCAGCCTGATTACTGATAAGTGACACCTGTGTGTGTGATCCATTCACTTTGTTGTTTGTGTACGCTGAGGGAGGGTTTCACCCGAAACGTTCGTGTGGCAATAAACACTATAATTGAAGTGCTGTCCTGTACCTTTTGTACACAATTTTTTAATATCACTTTTTTACTCATAACAAGAAGCACCTATAAACTAATAGGAAAGTGAGAATCCACGTTGGCTCGTAGCACTGCATGACAACAAAAATGTGTTTCTCTGTGCTCTGTATGTCTTGTGAAATAAGTAAAATGTGTTTCTGTATGTACGCTGTCTGCATGTATGGACTGTCAAAGGGGTGGAGATTATTCCTTTATTTGATTTTGTTTGGTATTTTTATTTGTTGTAAGCTCTGATTCATTGGGTTTTTTTGTCACTGTAAAAATAATTTCCTGTTTGTTTTTTAATCAAATATCACAAAACACCATAAAAAAATTGAAAAACATCTTTATCCTTCAATTTATAATGCCCATTTTTCAGCACTAGCTCTAAATCAGGCTGATTTCTCTTAATGTAAGGGACTATAGATGCACAAGACCACAAAATACACTACTGTTTCTACTTTAAAAATCTTTTATCACTGAGAGAAACTCTGCACTTTTAAGTGGCATTTTTTTGTATGTGCACCATGCAGAGATTTATTGATTTAATTAAAGGAAAAAAAAAGAAAAAAGCACAGCATTTAAGATTTTCTGTCACTCTTTGTCAAACATTCCAGCATACTTCCATGAATGTGGTGTGCTTAGTTTTGCACAAAGAAATTCAAGATACAAGCTGTATCGAAAAGCAGTTTGCTTTCATTGGCTTTATAATCCAATAAAATGACATAATCTATTCACTGTAGCAAACAAATTGCAGGTTTTTTTCCGGAGACAATTATTCCCGAAGTTGCAAAAAGAAACAAAAGAATAGATGCATTAGGATTTCCAGGTATCCACACTTCCTTTAGTTTACTATCAATGAGAGAATGCTAGCTTTTCACTACCAGAAAGCAAATTAACAATTTCACAATCAAAATCTACCAAACACCGATTTACAAAGTATGAAGTGTGCTGCCACCGAGTGGTATCAACTGTTCCAGAACTGTTTAGAAGGAAGATGCAGAGGGCACAGTGAAGCCAAAGTCAATAAAAGTGCTCATATAAGGAACGCAGGGTCACAGCGGGCTGGACTCGAGATCAATGGCATCTCAGTTGGTCCATTAATCCATGCGTGGCTGTCCCACACAAGGCCCACTTTGGTCACTAACTGCCCATCAACAGCGCATGGGGCTGGAGAAGCAAGTGCTCATCACAGCCCTGTCATGCCCAGTCCACCCTCTTGCTTCATTTGAGGATAATAAGCTGGGCTAAGTCCCCAGAGAGCTCATCACAGGGAACTAACAATGTGGACACGTCCATGGGTCAGGCCCGACACCCAGCACTCCGCTCTCTGCTGCAGAGGACCAGGCAGGACTCCTTATACTGTGATGAGAGGTGTGGGAGGGATGGGAAGCTGTTGTAAAGCAATGATAACAAGTAATAAAATCACGTTTATGTATACAGCAGTGTCCGAACAGCAACTTTGATAAACCAGATTTACTGCCTCAAGGTTGTCTGTCTCCAGGAACTGGTCATGTTGCACTTACAGTTTACATCCATGTCTGTGAAAACATAGATGCGTCACACACACCTTCACTCTGCAGCATGGAAGATCTACACAATCAGCACAGTTTCAAGGTGGACACCCAAAATTAATGCTAGCATTTCTGACCAAATGTCTCTGCTTCTGTTATGATGTTGAGTAATGGCCAGAGAAGTGTTTCTACACAACATTATGATGTAAGAGTGATGTTGACCTTTGATCTTTTGGATATAAAATGTCATCACTTCATTATTTTATCCTTTGTGATATTTGTATGAAACTCTGTCATAATTAATGGATGAACTATTGGGTTATGGCTAAAAACATGTTTTGTAAGGTCACAGTGACCTTGACCTTTGACCACCAAATTCTCAGTTCATCCTTGAGTTGACGTTTGTGCCCAATTTGAAAAAAACCCTCAAGGCCTTCTTGAGATATCATATTCACGAGAATGCAGTGGACAGGGTCACAGTGATTTTGGCCTTTAACCACCAAAATCTAATCAGTTTATCGTTGAGTCCACGTGGGCATTTGTGCCAAATTTGAGATAAAAAAAAATCCCTCAGGGTGTTCTTGAGATATCCCATTTACAAGAATGAGACAGATGAGGTCACAGTGACCTTGACCTTTAACCACCAAAATCTAATCGATGAGTCAAAGTGGTGGACGTGTGTGCCCTATGTAAAGAAATTTCCTCAAGGTGTTGTTGAGATATTGTGTTCAAAAGAATGGAACGGACAGACAGATGGCTAGATGGGGGGACATACGGACGGACATAATGCCTCCAGCCATGGCTATCATGGTTACAAGACTAGACTTTCGACGACTTCACCTTGGCCTCTGCAGAGTTGTGACTGGCGTCTTTTAACATTTCATTGACCAGGCGATTAGTGGATTAATCAAAGAAAAATAACTGGCTGATTATAGTTTTTCTCAATTACCTAGACACAGTTTCTCGAACATCTCTCATTTCTCAAATCTTCACACACAATTTTAAAAACTCACACCTAACGGTCCAAACATCTATCTCCTGGGTCCAATTCAAACTTTGCCCTCAGGCAGCACAAACAAACTTTTGAAAATCCAGACTAAATGTTACACAAAAGAGGGATCAATTCAAAACACTGCTACCCAAATGTTTAGGTTTATGGAGAAAGAATTTGTAAATTTGTAAAACACAGCACTGACTATCCAGATAACGTTGTCAGGAACACCCCAGTGACAAAATTCAAAGCAGTACTGTAATAGTGTGTATGACTCTTACAGTGGATAAGGGAATACTACTGTATGCTGCTAACCTTTGCAATGTCACACTGACGAAATATGTAGGAATAGTCCATGCACAGTAAAATACCCAGTTTCCAGAAGTTTTAATTCCAGATGCAGCAAATATAATGTCTCACCAACATCTCACATTACAGTATGTTTGCTCTTGACAGGGAGCATGGGAAAAATGCCCTTGTGTGCTTTTTCCAAACCTAGATAGACTCCATGACACATCACCACAGGCATCCACCACTGGTGAAAATGCTGATGCTGTTAATTAATCAGAGGACAACCTGGTCTTCACATGATTGGGTTTGAATTTCCCCCAAATAGATGGCATTACTGGCAATCACCATATTAAGCAGGGCAAACTTCTGCTCAATTGTGAGAAGTCTCTGGTAATCATGAGTAGATGGACCCTCTCAGTTACTGATCTTTGGTCATCCATCAATGTGGTACACAACACAATGTAGTACAACTACACTGACAGTGGAGATTCAGTCTATATGCACTACAACATTACATGTATCACAGTAACAACAGGGCAAATGACCTGTTTTTCCTTCTGAAAGAACAGACAATGGATTCAACCATGTAACAGCCTAAGCTAAGTTGCACTGTCTGTCCAGCTTCCAGGACTGGGTATCCGTACTCAATACGTTAGAAGTATCACCCAAGATAACCAAGTAGTATTGAAAGGTCTTTGTCCAAACCTGCATTCAATCCTTTTTCTTTCGGGGGTCCTATCCTAGATTGTTCTCACTCCCTGCCAGATTGGTAATCTCTCTGTTGCTCAGGTACCACGCTCATGTTATTGCCCTCTCAGTTCAACATCTGCCCTGTAGGCACAGGCTAAAACAGCAGCAGCCACTAACATCCAACGTCAAAGCCATTAAACGATCCCAACCGAATCACTGCAACATAGTAACACTTTGATTCTTAAACCTGTTAATTACCATGAGGTAATGTTAGCCGTGTGATGCTAACAGTTAACCCTGTCACTGTGTGTGTGGAGCCAACTGACTCTCACAACTAACCCCCAGCATGGAGCTCACATCCCAACAATCCATATAGTCTGTGGTGTTGTAGAGTCCAGTGCAGTGTTGGAGTCAGAGTCAGAGTTGGCAGTTCAGCATACTGAGATGATACCAAAATATTTGAAAGTATGGCTATACTACATGCTACTCCATCTATATTATGGATAAGGAATGAAGTATTCTAGTGGTAAGGCTATCACTTTATGATCTGGTATAGTTGTTTTTTAAACAATACACAGCCCTATACCAGCTTCTCTCATAAACCTTCACATGATGAAGGGTGGCACAGAGTTTGAGATTACTTGTCTTTGTTGTTTTCTTCATCTTCCTCTCTGCTGTCTCACAAATCTGGCATTGTAAGGATCCATTGTTGCAAAGCAGGTGGATGTGCCTCGAAGCCCTGTTTATTGACCTGTGTAGTTCTGATCAATGCGTTAACAATTTTGAGGCTTAGAGCTGGAGAAAGTTGTGTTATTTGAGTTTAGGCTTTGATGACTTGAGTTAATTATATTGAGAGCATTTGTTTGCTGAACAAACACACACACACACACACACACACACACACACACACCGCTACAAATGATGTTTTTTTTGCCACCTTTGTATAAGGTTTTGCAAAAAGAATTTTGAATATTGATGCATGTGTGGCAACAGGGGAATGGTGTTCAAAGATTTGGAAAATGGGTCTGTCTTTTCATAGATGGCGTTATCATGGGCAGATTATAAGACAGTGTGCCTCTGAGCACTGATGTGCAAAAGGCCCCACTACCTCTCCTACACAGGAGCGAGACATACAGACTTTGTGCTGATTATTGTGTTTCTTTGTAATCATGTTGTGTCTCCTTGTGGCTGTTCTGTCTCTCTTTGTAGTTATTTTGCATCTCTTTGAAGTCATTAGTGTCACTTTGAGGTAATTTTGTGTCTTATTTGGTTGTTTTGTGTCACATTGTAGTTATTTATGTCTCTTTGGGGATGTTTTGCCTGTTTCTCGTACTTATTTTGTATCTCCCTGCAGTTCCTTTGCATCTCTTGTGGTCTTTTTGTGTTTGTTTGTGGTCTTAAGTGTCTTCCTGGTCAGTAAGTGTTAATTTGAAGGTGAAGGCCAGGGGGCCTGATGCTTTAGGTCCCTGGACCTGTGCCTGGTAGGTCCGTTCAGTATTCCATCCATGGGCGTAATGGTTTGGAATGTTTAGTAAATAGGCTAATGTATAGTCAGTAAAACAGTGGTTTCTAAATCCAGCCACGGGGTCCAGATTTCTCCTTAGTCATTAGTTCAAGGTCCACACACTTTAATACATTCAGCATCATACTTTCATTGTCCATCAGTCACTCACCCTTCATCGGGAAACAGCACTTCATAATAAAAGCTCTGTGTCCAAAATTCACTGTACTTAAAAATAAATCATCTCATTCATGAAATGTTAGCGAATCTGTGAGTAGATTTGCACATATGAAAACCTTGGGACTCAAAACCTATACCAGATTCATGAACATTGTGGAAAACTCGGATTTGATCGTAGGGAGGTGTGTATGTTCATGAATGCCGATCAATCATAAACTGTCAGTGTGCTCCTGCTAGTCACCAGTTAGCATACATCCCCGCCCATGAATAGCCAGTGACCACCATATATGAAGGTGATAATTACTGTGAATAGGTGCATCCTGTCAACCTGCGAACATGGGGCAAACAAAGAAAAAGAGAAAGAAAAAGTAAGACTGAAGTTATTTTGGGTAAAGTGGAATTGACAATCCAAAATTTGGACCGCGATCCACCAGTCGGGAACAACTAATGTGAAAAATTCTTAGCTTGATCTCTCCTTTCCATACACCTCATAACAAATACATACATATATATATATATATATATATATATATATATATATAACTTTATACACATATGGCAATACTATCATACTATGACAACTATGGCCACTGGTGTAAACAGTCAAGCATGAAACAGTGAGGTTTGCACCCTTTAATTTTCAATACTGCATTTATTAAAAACAACATATGGCATATCAATATGCGTTGATATTAAAGCCGTGTTGTCCTGTCATCTTGAATGAGACACTCGGCTGTGCAGGAAGTGACACGCCGCCTCTCAGAGTGGAGGGTGGAGGGTTGAGAGCTTTTGCCGGGAGAGGGAGGAGAGAGATTAGCCTAAAAGACAGCTCTATTAGAGACTTAACCTGGGCTTTGATCATTTCCTGAGCTCCCCTTCAGATCAGCCTGAGCAACAGACGGCAAATCTGACAGGCTCCTGCTCTACCCCCCCCATCTCCACCCCCCACCTCCCCCCTCCACCACCACCCGTATCCCTCATAATGTACCCAGGCTTCACTGTGATCAAAGACCCCCTTTCTGGTGACTGAGGCTCCCATCTGTTGGCCCACAATAGAGAAGACTGGGAGAGAGGAGCTGACTGTCAGACTGAGTGAAAGGGAGTATTTCAGGGTACACATATGAGTACAGTATGCTGGAGTCCAGAGACAAAAAGCATATGTGATGTCTATTTTTTCTCTGACACTTCCTCTCTTCCTCCTTCTGTGTGTATCTGAATTGTAGCATAATGACTTGTGCCAGCAACTCCCCTCCAGTGTCAGACATGATTGGTATGAACATACTTTGTGTATACACTGCTATGAATGCACAGTACAAAGCGGACAGATAAGGACATATTTATTTGGCACTGACTGGCCAAATAGGGAACACAGGACAGAAAAAAAAACCTGAGGCCTTGCATACAGCTCAACACTAAATGTTCTGCTCTGTATTCTGAGCTTTTTCATGAATTGACTGAGGCTGTGATTGCTTGAAACACACTGATGCATACATACTGTGAGCAACTACTTCAGTGGCTAACAATAAAAATCAACATGTTAATCAAGTTTTACATAGCCAATACTGATTATATGTAAATACCTCATGAAGGGAGGGCACATTTACCTTTAAAATAACATGGAAACCTGATTCTAGCTCGAACAATCATGCTTTGCATAATAAAAAAAACCCTGTAACAATAACCAAATGAATCATTTCATTAAGAGTCAGACTATTTCATTGCAGACCATGGTTTTGTTACATTTGTATGTTTCATACGTATCATGTCAGTGTTTCTCAAGTGACGTTAGTATAACGGGTGACTTTTTCATTGGGGGGTGGAGGGAAATGGTGGATGGCGTGACACCTAGGTGACAGGCCTGTCAAGCAGCAGACCGGTGCAGATCAGTGTTTCAGACAGTGAAACCTGTTTTGTTTTAAGGCCCTGACACACCAAGCTGAAGGTTCGGCATCGGTCAAAGTCGGGCAATCGGTGAGCATCTGTCGCCCTAGTTTTTGCGGTGTGTCCCGCACCGTTGGCACTTCAGCGTCAGCGGCTTTTTGGCCGATGGAGCATGTTGAATCGGCGGCGGAGCTTGTCGGCGAGAGAGATCACTCTGATTGGCTGTTCAGGTTTTATTTCCTCGCACCTGTAGCAAGTGAATCTGCCTGTAGTGAAACCGGGGCTAAGCGGTGCTTCCTCCTCAGGCTCCACTTCACTCAGCTGCCCGAGACCCGCTGCTTCTTCCCACTTTAACCTGAATAACAAACCGGAGCTAGCTGGGAGTGGCTAGCGGAGCGTTAGCTGCAGCATGACCGAAGGGAAGCACAGCCAGTTAGCCTCCACTGGTCTCTGAGCTAGCCCCAGCTCTCCATTTGGATCCAACCGGAGCACCGAGCCCTGGTTTGTTATTCAGGTTAAAGTGGGAAGAAGCAGCTGAGTGAAGTGGAGCCTGCGGAGGAAACACCGGGACTGTCTGGATGTAAGAGTCCATGGATTTGCTGTGGTGCTCGGCTGCACAGATAGGAAACCCCTCGGCTGACAGGATGTACCACTCTCTCACACCGCTCTCTCTCACGCAGGCGCAGAACGTACGTGCTACTTGGCCGTCGGATGTAGTCCGTGTAATGTGTTCAAATGCAACTGACACAGGGCGACGTGGGGCAACGTGGGTCGTGGTAGACGACGCAACAGTTGGCTTTCATCGCCGCTAGTTCTTTGATGAAAGCCTGGGTGTTTTTAGTGACCCTTTAATTTTTTTTTTCAAGCAGCTTTTTAGGCATCAAACTGGGGTGTTTAATAGCAACCTATGGCTGTTTTTCCAGCAGCTTTGTAGGCACCAGACAATTGTGTTTATTACCAACCAACTGACACAGGGCGACGTGGGGCAACGTGGGGCGTCGTAGACGACGCAACAGTTGGCTTTCGTCGCCGCTAGTTCTTTGATGAAAGCCTGGTTGTTTTTAGTGACCCTTTAATTTTTTTTTTTCAAGCAGCTTTTTAGGCATCAAACTGGGGTGTTTAATAGCAACCTGTTTCTGTTTTTCCAGCAGCATTTTAGACACTAAAGGTGGGTGTTTTTTAGTAAACTTTAGCTGTTTTCACAACATTTTTTAGGCAGCAAGCTTGGGTGTTTTTTAGCAACCTGTTTCTGTTTTTCCAGTCACTGTTAAGGCATCGAGTGTGAGTATTTTGTAGTGACCTACAGTGTTTTTCCAGTGGCTTTTTTACACACAAGTGGGTGTTTTTAAATGACCCATCACTGTTTTTCCAGCAGCTTTTTAGGCCCCAAATGTAGGTGTCTTTTAACATGGGCGTTTTTTAGTGATCTGTTGCTGTTTTTTTTTTCAGCAGATTTTTAGGCACCAAATGTGGGTGTCTTTTAGAGACCCATCACTGTTTTTCCAGGAGATTTTTAGGCACCAGTGTGGGTATTTTTAGGGACCCTTTGTTTTTTTCCCAACAGCTTTCTAGGCACCAAACAAGGGTGTTTTTTTTTTAGCAACCTATCACTGTTTTTCCAGCAACGTTTCAGGCACCACACATGGGTGTTTTTTTTAGTGACCTGTTGCTATTTTTACAGTAGCTTTCCAGGCACTAAACATGGGTATTTTTTAGTGACGTGCAATGTTTTTCCAGCGGCCTTTCAGGCACAAAATGTTGGTGTCTTGTTGGCAACTAGTCACTGTTCATCCAGTAGCTTTTTAGGGCCCCAAACATAGGTATTTTTTTTCAAACGCCTTTTCAGGTGCCAAACATGGGTTGTTTTTTCCTAAGTAACATGACACTGTTTTTCCAGCAGCTTTTTAGGCTACAAATGTGGGTGATTTTTAGTGACCTGTCCCTGTTGTTCCAGCTGCTTTTTAATACCAAACATGTGTGTCTTTTAGACGTCCTGTTACTGCTTTTGCAGCTGCTTTTTAGGCACGAAACATGGTTGTTTTTAGCAACCCATTGCTGTTTTTCCAGTGGCTTTGTAGCCACCAAGCATGGGTGTTTTTTAAGTGACTTGTTACTGTTTTCCAACTGAGGATAGTGCCACAAAAAATGGTGGTATTTTACACAACACTGCATTTCCTGCTGGAATAGTGCCACATAAAGGGGGTATTTCAATCCACAACATGTTCTTTTCCTAACTATAATTAAATGATCTTTGTGACAAAACCAAACCATGTGTTAACATGAAGTTTCAACAATAGTCAACGGTCAGATCCCTATCAGTTTGAAATTTAAAACTGCGAGCAGATAAGGAATTTGTCATACCGTCACCATTTTACCTTTACAGTGAGCACTTTCTTTTTTTTGTCTTTTTGATGATGTACAGTACAGGCCAAAAGTTTGGACACACCTTCTCATTCAATGCGTTTTCTTTATTTTCATGACTATTTACATTGTAGATTCTCACTGAAGGCATCAAAACTATGAATGAACACATGTGGAGTTATGTACTTAACAAAAAAAGGTGAAATAACTGAAAACATGTTTTATATTCTAGTTTCTTCAAAATAGCCACCCTTTGCTCTGATTACTGCTTTGCACACTCTTGGCATTCTCTCCATGAGCTTCAAGAGGTAGTCACCTGAAATGGTTTCCACTTCACAGGTGTGCCTTATCAGGGTTAATTAGTGGAATTTCTTGCTTTATCAATGGGGTTGGGACCATCAGTTGTGTTGTGCAGAAGTCAGGTTAATACACAGCCGACAGCCCTATTGGACAACTGTTAAAATTCATATTATGGCAAGAACCAATCAGCTAACTAAAGAAAAACGAGTGGCCATCATTACTTTAAGAAATGAAGGTCAGTCAGTCCGGAAAATTGCAAAAACTTTAAATGTGTCCCCAAGTGGAGTCGCAAAAACCATCAAGCGCTACAACGAAACTGGCACACATGAGGACCGACCCAGGAAAAGAAGACCAAGAGTCACCTCTGCTTCTGAGGATAAGTTCATCCGAGTCACCAGCCTCAGAAATCGCAAGTTAACAGCAGCTCAGATCAGAGACCAGATGAATGCCACACAGAGTTCTAGCAGCAGACCCATCTCTAGAACAACTGTTAAGAGGAGACTGCGCCAATCAGGCCTTCATGGTCAAATAGCTGCTAGGAAACCACTGCTAAGGAGAGGCAACAAGCAGAAGAGATTTGTTTGGGCCAAGAAACACAAGGAATGGACATTAGACCAGTGGAAATCTGTGCTTTGGTCTGATGAGTCCAAATTTGAGATCTTTGGTTCCAACCGCCGTGTCTTTGTGAGACGCAGAAAAGGTGAACGGATGAATTCCACATGCCTGGTTCCCACTGTGAAGCATGGAGGAGGAGGTGTGATGGTGTGGGGGTGTTTTGCTGGTGGCACTGTTGGGGATTTATTCAAAATTGAAGGCACACTGAACCAGCATGGCTACCACAGCATCCTGCAGCGACATGCCATCCCATCCGGTTTGCGTTTAGTTGGACGATCATTTATTTTTCAACAGGACAATGACCCCAAACACACCTCCAGGCTGTGTAAGGGCTATTTGACCAAGAAGGAGAGTGATGGAGTGCTGCGGCAGATGACCTGGCCTCAGAGTGACCGCAGAGTGAAGGCAAAGGGGCCAACAAGTGCTAAACACCTCTGGGAACTCCTTCAAGACTGTTGGAAAACCATTTCAGGTGACTACCTCTTGAAGCTCATGGAGAGAATGCCAAGAGTGTGCAAAGCAGTAATCAGAGCAAAGGGTGGCTATTTTGAAGAAACTAGAATATAAAACATGTTTTCAGTTATTTCACCTTTTTTTGTTAAGTACATAACTCCACATGTGTTCATTCATAGTTTTGATGCCTTCAGTGAGAATCTACAATGTAAATAGTCATGAAAATAAAGAAAACGCATTGAATGAGAAAGTGTGTCCAAACTTTTGGCCTGTACTGTAGCTAAGTATAATCATTCCTGTACATGCAACCATCCCAAATTTTGTGATGAAACACCTCCCCCACATTATGCACCAAATCTCTGTACTGCTTTTCAGTCTCTTTAGTGTAGATGTCCTGCCTTTTACCAACAACACAGGGATGAGGTAAAGACAAAATGAACAAGGTATAAAGAGCCAAATATTTTTCCCTTGACTTAGTAGAGACCAACCAGGTCTAAAGCACAAGTGAATATTAGATTAACCTCTATTAAGTGGTCAAACGTAACTCCAATGAGATAATAAAATCTGCTGGTCGCGGCTGTTTGCTGTCACACTCTAGACCACAAACATCACATCAGTCTCAAACATCTGTCAAAATCTCTATATTATTATTTGTGTGCTCAAGTGACACAATGACATATCTTTCTGATATTTGATACCAGACAACAAAGTCTATATGAAAAGCACATTATTTTTATATAGGCCTCGCTTTCATATGGCGTCTTGCATAGGCCTGTGTATGTAGGGGCAGTGGAAAATGTGGTTCCCATTTTTTTTGCCTGAAAGAATTGGCTCTAAAAGGGATGAAGTATTCTATTATATCATCAGTAGACACCCTTTGAAATGGTTTGGAAAGCATTTGGTGAATTCCTTTTTGTATTTTAAGGTGAAGTGACCCATGTGTGTCATTTCAGCCAATGATTTCATAAGATTTTTAATACAAGAACATCACAGAATTTCCCAGTTTCTCATTAATGCACGTGTATTCCTGTACTTTACTTTTCTTCATAAAACATTAGTTTATTGTCCTTTCCATCTATTCATCTCAAACTCTATGTGCACTGAGTCTCTCTCCATCTGTCAATCTTCCTCTGTCAAACACACACACACACACACACACACACACACATTCAGTTTGGCTTGGAACAGGTTTTGCCTCAGGGGCTCTGTCTTGCTCCTACCCCATTACTAGGCTAATGAAAGCAGCAAGAGGATCACATCCATTGAAGCTGCTTTTCACATTGCTTAACCCTTATAAAAAACCTGTGACCTCTGCCACGCGCACCCGCGCTCACACACACACACACACACACACACTGTAGGTAATTATACACAATGGTGTGAAACAGAGAGTACATACACACTATACTATACATATGAACAAACAGCAAATTGCCCCTGTGGCTTGTGCAGCACTTATTTGTGCTTTTCCCCATGTAATTGTTGTATTTGTATATGGCTTTTTTACTCATGTACATGTAGTGTTGATTGCTTGAATTATTCATTTCTTTATGAATAATAAATTTGTTGTGATGACTTGAACACCTGACTCTGATTCCTTGCTTGTAAGTAGGTAAGTGGGTGCCTACTAAAATTCGTGCAAGCTTTCAAGAAGCCACAGTGCTGACATGCAACTGATGCTATATTAATAACATTTGAGTGTTGCTGTCATCCACTCTTGGGGAACACTGACGATATGAAGCTTTTGCACAAGTTCAATACAGAGGGTCTTCCTTCTTACATTTACTTTTGTATTTACTGTATCTGATGAATGTCTATGTCCTACCTTTACCCAGTCGCCAGAAAAAATGTTGGTATTGTGGCTTTGGTAAACCACAGATACTTTACATTTGCACATTATTATGTGTGGATACTTTAAAAGTCTGTGTTTTAATAGTGCTGTGGTTAACATGGTTAGTTTTAAGCACAAAAACCACTTGGTTGTTGTTAGAAGAGGAACATGTTTATGCTTAAAAATACCCAGTTTTGGGGGCACAAGCCCACTTAAAAAGGCAGTGATTTCTCAGTCAAAAACAACCATTTACCATGGCACTATCAGTTACAAATTGCTAAAAGACACCAACATTTGGGGGCTAAAAAACTGCTGGAAAAACAGTGATGACTCGCTAAAAATCAACCGGCTTTGTTGTTTGTCGGTCTTAAACAGCGTTCCACAACTTGGCAGGCATCAATAGTCACACCATCCACCATAGAGACGGTGCACAACGCATCATAATCTGAAAGCCATGCCCCCAAAGGGGAAACGAGGCCGCTTTCCCCTCCGCTTCTTCGCTCTGTCGCTGTCATTCTACCTCTGCAGCCGTGCCTTCAAGTCTCCACGACTGAATTGCTAGCTAGCTAAAATTATTAGCTATAGCTAGCTAATAATTAGCTATTAATAAGATGGCAAAGTTTTATTTCAGCATGCTATGCCTACCAGAGAGGCAACGGTATATTGATAAGCTTAATATTGCCGCTCTACCTCAGTGTCCCTTCTCTTTACCTTGCTCGTCTTGGAAGAAACATGAGCAGATATCAGTCAGTTAACTAAATCGACCGCTACTCCCCCATCTCCACATTCTCCCCTTACTGCAGTCCGAGCATGATGTGGAGATTATTTTTTAAGAAGATGAGCATTTTGGCATGCTCAGCCGTCAGCCTGCTCCTACTACCGGCACACGTTGTTGTTTTGAGACATGCTGGTAGATTGACAGAAGTGCCAGAGCGGACCGCTCTGAATCGCGGAGCGCTGGGCACAATTATAACACAAATTGCATTTATACTGTCAATGCTTTAGCTTAACATACATAAATACAGTAAACTGTTACTCTAAAAAATACATTTGGAGGGTTTGACAAAATGTTTGCTGCACACATAGGCATACCGAGTGTCAGGATCCCACAATTTCAGTAGCGCCGAGATCGAAAAGTGGCTGAAGGTATGTCGATTGCTGCTCAGCGGCATATACCGATCCCCAGACTGGCATAAAGATCCCTAGACTGGTATATACCGATCCCCAGACTGGCATAAAGATCCCTAGACTGGTATATACCGATCCCCAGACTGGCATACAGATTCTCGGAGTGGTATGCTGCTATTATGCCGCTGTTACTCCACCGACACATGACGGTATGTGCCGCTTGAGATTGTTATGGCACTGAGAGACGGTTGGATGGGTACCGCCCCCTGATGAATATGCAAATGTAATGCCACTGGGCTGGTTTGACGACAAGTACTGCCATTAATGTATACATTTTTTTTTGTCTTTATTGACAATGCTAACTTAACACTTTACCGCAAGTAAAGGAACTATGTTGTTATGTTGTTGGGATGTACGCATATAGACAGTAATTACACGTGGGACTCTTACGATATGACAGTAAAGTAATATGTCTAAATGTCCGCCCATAAACTACTTAAAGCTAATGAAAGCGCTAGCCTTAGCTAACATGGCTAATGTTAGCCCAGCCACCGTAGCCAGTCTGACTAATTGATAGCAGAAACTTTGAGCCAGCCAACAAAACAATACTTAGTGACAGGTTTTCATTATTAGGAGAACACAATAATACATTACTTCATATAAAATCTACTTCGCAGAACATTAACTATTGTGGTATATTATGTATCATGTTTACTATACATTGAGATATTTTCTAACTATTGTCAATCAGTGTGTGTGCGTGTGCGTATGTATGTATGTATGTTTGTATGTATGTATGTGTGTGTGTGCATGTGCTTGTTACAGTAAAACTACCAGGTGATTATTTATTTTTATATGTGTGTGTATATATATATATATATAAATATAGATATAGATATATATCTATATATATATATATATATATATATATATGAAATCACCTGGTAGTTTTACTGTATACTTATTGTGATAACAAATGTTGGAATTTTTGTGTCTCAATTTAATTGTTACTTCTGTTTCATCTAGGTCTTGGATCATGCTATTCTACACATGTCTATGCAGCAGCATATGTCCTTGAATATCACAAGTCTCATTCAGCCAACACTGCGCCCCTACTACGTACACACCACTCACTGCTTCAGCGCCATATGATGTCCTGCATCGACACACTGATCCAGCAGTATAAGCCTTTAGGCATGGACATACCACTACTCTTCCAGCGGTATAAGCCATTAGGCATGGACATACCACTGATGAGCCAGAGGAATATGTCATTTATATGATGCCAGTGGCCACCAACTGGGATGCAAATGTTGATTTTAAGATGCGGTTATAAAATGAATGTGTCACAAGTCACCATTAAATTTGTTTACTCATTTTGATCATTTCTTTAGGCTGAGACGTGATATTGATAAGTGACTGTGTGTAAGGCACAAGCTAAACACATGTAGCTATATGATGCTTTCCACCTTTGTGGCAAGTAACATTGTTATGATGCAGTACGTAGTGCAGCGGCCTTACAGTCAGGAGAACTGTGGAAGAAGTTTTAACTGATCATGTGAACGTTATTTATCCATTGTTTTTTTTTTCTTTTTTGCAATGAAGACATCCTTTATCCACTACAATGTGCAAATAAGAGAGTGTCTTAATTTTGGAGCTTGACTAAAAAACACATTGAAATGTCTTATAAAAAAAAAGCCAGCATTGCAAATCCTGGTGGAAAAATGTTCTAAATGTGAACGTTCCATTGTTGTCCTCATATACTCAATAAAACATTTGCACGTCTGAGCCAGTTGAACGTTGTGTTGCTAGTGATTTCTATTTAACAGAAAAATGCTATCTTGAGGCTTGTTGTAAACATCTGGGGTTTTTTTTTTTTGCTCATGAGCTTAAGAAATGAGGATGTGTAAATGTATTGACTACACCTGAAATAGTTCACTGCTGTCAATGTACAGACGCAGGTTCCTATATCTGCCAGGAGGTGGCACTGTAGATATTTGATGACTTGTTTTAATTCATGGTCTAACAGCTACTGAATCCAGACCTGTTTACAGTCTGGCTAATTGTGATAAGAAAGTTGAAAATGTAGTGTCTCAATTTAATTGTTACTCCTATGTTTCATCTAGGTCTTGGATCATGCTATTCTACACGTCTATGCAGCAGCATATGTTACATATACCACTCCTGCTTCAGCACCATATGATGTCCTGCATCGACACACTGATCCAGCGCATAAGCCTTTGGGCATCGATATAGCAATTGATCCAGCTGTATAAGCCTTTAGGCATGGACATACCACTACTCTTCCAGCGGCATAAGCCAGCGACATAAGCCTTTACTTCCAGCGGCATAAGCCAGCGGCATAAGCCTTGACTTCCAGCGGCATAAGCCAGCGGCTTAAGCCTTTACTTCCAGCGGCATAAGCTTTTACTTCCAGTGGCATAAGCCTTTACTTCCAGCGGCATAAGCTTTTACTTCCAGTGGCATAAGCCTTTACTTCCAGCGGCATAAGCCTTTACTTCCAGCGGCATAAGCCAGCGGCATAAGCCTTTACTTCCAGCGGCATAAGCCTTTAGGCATGGACATACCACTGATGAGCCAGAGGAATATGTCATTTATATGATGCCAGTGGCCACCAACTGGGATGCAAACGTTGATTTGAAGATGCGGTTATAAAATGAATGTGTCACAAGTCACCATTAAATTTGTTTACTCATTTTGATCATTTCTTTAGGCTGAGACGTGATATTGATAAGTGACTGTGTGCAGCCGGCAACACATTTCCCGGAGATTATGGTAGTGTAACCGAGCGGGTGTAATTGCGCCTATAGGCTACTTAGGGATAATAAAATAAAGATACGGGAAACTCTATTCACTGAACGGGTCGCACTTCAGTCTTCAGCGCTTTTGCCTTGAACAACCAAAAAACATTCAGACCACACACATTTCCGTTATGTCCCTTCAAAATAAAAGTACTCAACCGGAAATGGTTTACAGTATTATGTTCATACATTAATGTAAAACAACAAATTACGCTTTACAGCTGGAAAGCGCATGTGCAGACACTGTAAACATGGACACTTATTGCCAGAGACCGTACTACTATTTAGAAAATAAAAAATGACTTCACCCTATAATGTTTGTTATGTATTTCACCCCTGTCAAATACCACTTAGCCTAAAATACTCATAGACACACATTTCATATACGAGTAAAGGAAATACTGCCTATGTCTATGTAACTATATCTTCACTCTCAAGCAAAAATTGGAATTTATAGTAAAACTATATGTGGTGTAATCAATAAATAATACATTTATTTTTATATAGCGCTTTTCAGTCATTTCAGACTATCCAAAGATGGACCATAAAAAAATACCCCAATATATTAATATAACAGTTGTTTGACACAATAATTCGGACTGGAAATTTTATATGAAGTAATGTATTATTGTGTTCTCCTAATAATGAAAACCTGTCACTAAGTATTGTTTTGTTGGTTGACTCAAAGTTTCTGCTATCGATTAGTCAGACTGGCTACGGTGGCTGGGCTAACATTAGCCATGTTAGCTAAGGCTAGCGCTTTCATTAGCTTTAAGTAGTTTATGGGCGGACATTTAGACATATCACTTTAATATCATATCGTAAGAGTCCCACGTGTAATTACTGTCTATATGCGTACATCCCAACAACATAACAACATAGTTCCTTTACTTGCGGTAAAGTGTTAAGTTAGCATTGTCAATAAAGACAAAAAAAATGTATACATTAACGGCAGTACTTGTCATCAAACCAGCCCAGTGGCATTAAATTTGCATACTCATCAGGGGGCGGTACCCATCCAACCGTCTCTCAGTGCCGTAACAATCTCAAGCGGCACATACCGTCGTGTGTCGGTGGAGTAACAGCGGCATAATAGCAGCATACCACTCCGAGAATCTGTATGCCAGTCTGGGGATCGGTATATACCAGTCTAGGGATCTTTATGCCAGTCTGGGGATCGGTATATACCAGTCTAGGGATCTTTATGCCAGTCTGGGGATCGGTATATACCAGTCTAGGGATCTTTATGCCAGTCTGGGGATCGGTATATGCCGCTGAGCAGCAATCGACATACCTTCAGCCACTTTTCGATCTCGGCGTCACTCCACAATTTCTTCCCTGTTGAAGCCTCACGTTTTATTGCCTCTGTGATATTTTTCTTTTCTTTCTTTCTTTATTTATTTTTGTGCACATCAGTTTAGCAATGGTCCGAGCTCTGGTAACAATGATTGTAATTTGTTTTTTGTTTTTTTTATGCTTCTTAATGGAAGATAAAATAAGTATTGAATTCACCCAGTCTTAGTGAGGTGACAGATGATGTTTAGTTTCACAAACAAGCAGTGTGTTAGAGGTAGAATCATAATGGATTTATTGTTTACACAGCCACTAAAACGTCTTTGAATGTGAGGGAAAAAACCTCCTTCCTGTCATTCACCTTCATCTGAATGTTGTAATAACATACTTAATAAGATGTGGACTCGGTAGATTGAGCAAGGATGACAAACTGTGCCATTCCAAATACAAAGCATTGAAGGCAAATGTCTGTGATAAACAAAACCTAACAAAAATGTGCTCAGATTGCCTCAGGCTGTAGGCCTACAACTGTCAACTTAGCAACCTTGGCAGAAACCACTGTTCCCAGTACTTTGTATTGGCAAACAGTTGTTTGCACGGATGATCTTGGGACTTGAAGTTGCTTGGAGATATGACTTACTTGTCTCAATTATTTCTCAGATCTGCACTGAGCTCAAGAGGACTTTCCCATTGCGATGTTTGTGGTTCAATCTAATGCATGTAGTCAAACCCTGTTTATACAGGCACAAGGAAGGTACCAACAGTAATGATAGTTACTGACAGGAAGTTTTTTTTACCTGTCAATTCTTGGCATATTTTCAGAAGACCCACAATGAATTTGTCAAAGAAACTAAATTTATTTGTTCTGTTTTTTGACACAGAAAGATACTGCCCAGTCATTCATGATAACCTTTTGATGTTGTAAAATGCTGCACATGGGACTTTTTAAAGGGCAGCGTAAAATTACATTTTCATGAAATCATGAAGAAATCAATATTTGTCCTTACATACCTACTGGCTGGTAGCCCTGCCTCGTAGGACCTCCAAATGGGTTGCGACTGCCAAAGGAGCCTCCATCAATGGACCCGTATGACATTGTGTCTGATGGTTGGTGGCGTGTCAGCTGCAGGCGCCTGGGGAGGGAACAATAACAAGAATCCAACAACAAAACACAATTTATTTCCACTTTGCTCTGCCAGTCTCAAAATGAATGCACTCACAGAACTGACAGTAAGTGAAGAAAGTGAGTTTGATTTTTTAAAATGTCTTTGTAGACATAAACCCTGTACAGATTGCAATACTGGAGGAGGGCTGGTAATGGAGGTTTTAACAGGGCTCCTACCAAGCAAATAATCCACTCCCTATGTACAAATTACAGCATGCAAAAAATATTTAAAACCTATAACATTATCCACATTCTGAATCTGAAATTTGGCCAGAATAAATGTTCACATCGAATGTTTCTGCAAACCATGGAAGCCATGTTACATTCGTACATTATTTTATAGCAGATACGTTAAAACCCAACAACGCTGTGGTGAAGGTGTTTTTAGGTTTAGGCAGAAAATAATGCTTAATGTTGGTTAGGAAAAGATTATGTTTTGGATAAAACAACCATATTTGGTGGCACAAAATCCGCTGGAAAAGCAGGGACAGATCAAAGGAATACATCAAAGTTTGGCAAATCAAACACTGGTGGGAAGTACTGCGATGTGTCGGTGAAGAAAAACCTAGGTTCTGTAGCTCTAATCGCCCTGGTAAATGTCCTATGTGTTTGTGAGAAACAACCAGGTTTAGTGGCTCAGGTTCCACTAAGGAACGCCCCCACGTGTCTATGGAAAGCACCTAGATTTGGAGAAACAAATGCTGCTGGGAAATGCAGCCACGTGTCCTTGAACAAAAAACCTAGGTATGGTTTCTCAAACACCACTGGGAATGCCGTGATGTGTCTGTAACAAATATCTCAGATCCATGGGTCAAGGGCTGCTGGGAAATGCCCAATTTGTTGGTCAAAAACAACCAGGTTTAGTGGCTCAAACACTGGTGAAAACGCCACGAAGGGTTGCCAAAGGACACCCAGTTTTGTTGTTTGTTGGTCTCGAAAAGTGGTCTGTGGCTTGGCAGTTGGTAACATGCCATCCACCATCCACTCCACCTCCAGATGACAAAGTCAGCTTATATCACCTCACTTTAGAAACACTGATATGTTATGCATAAAAGGTGCAAATGTAACATATTTGTGGTTTGCAGAAACATACAATGCCAGCATTTTCTTCTGGCCACTGGGCTGTGTGTGAAGCTTAAAATTCTAGTAACCAACTCTATGAATTACCAAAGCCAGATAATCCAAATTTGGTTTAAGGTGACGAATTAAGAATATTTTTAGAAGCAACCACCATGACTTTCATTCAGAGAAACAACTATCAAATATAGCTGCAAGTGGCAATTCCGGGGTTCAAGCCTGCATGGAAATGTAAAACTTCAGAGCAAAGTAGAATAAAGAACTTTGACAGTTCAGGACGCCTGCAGTAAAGATTACCAATAGGTTTTATGACAATCAGACAGATGCTCATTCATTAATGTGCAAATCGCTCTTCTTTGGAAGCACTGTTGCTTCCTATTGGTCAACTGCAAAACATTTTGGGGACATGCTTTAATGGCTTAATTAAAAAAGTCCACCAAGTTTGGTGATGTTTGAAAAAACCCACATTGATTTATGGCCAAATTTTGTGAAAGGCCATTGCACTTATTTAGAACTTGTGGCGCCCTCTGTTTACCAATTTTAGAATAATACATGTGTTTCATAATTATTATTTAACATAGCCTGCAAATTTTGTAATGATTGGACAATCAATTTCAGATTTTTAGTCAGATTTGTGTTATTGCATGCCCATTTTTTGTATTTGTGGTGCCCCCTACTGGTCAATTTGAATGAAACTTTCAGGATATGTTTCAAGGTTTGTGATGATTGGTCCAAACGTTGTGGAGTCATTTCCTGAGCCACGCCCCCTTTAAAGTTCATTGGTGAATATCTTCAAAAAGCAATAAGATGTCAAGAACAGTTAAAGCGTTGGTGATAAAAATCTGAAAATAATGGCATATCATTCTACTGATTTCAGGTATATTGTCAAATATTTTGGTGACATTAGGCTGAAAATTATATGAAATAGAAAATGTTGTGCATACAGTACAAAATACAACAAGATAATGAATATCACAGTGAGCTAACCGTTAAACCGATATGAACACCATTTAAAACATGTGACATCTACTATCCAAAGAATGTTTGTGGCAGTGGTGGTTTTGAAGATAAAGATGTTAATTGATTTTGCATATTCAAATTTTGAGCATCAACTGAGACATGACCCTAAATGATGCAAACCAAGTTTCGTAAAAAATATCTCTGGCTGATTATATCAACCTTTTGCATGTGTAGCGCCCCCTATTGGTTGATTTGAATCAAACTTTCACAATATGATTAAGATACTTTTGTCGATACTGTCTACAAGTTTTGTGACAATTGACCCAACGGTTATGGAGTAAAGTCCATTTATGTGCTGAGCCATGCCCCCTCTAAAGTTCATTGGTCAATATCACCAAAACGCAATGACATATCAAAAAGTCTTTGATAACTTATACAAAGCTTGCTCCCATGATGACTCACAGAAGGTTTGGTGCATTTAGGACCTACGCCTTAGGAGGCGATGTCAAAAAGGTGTTGTTTTTTTTTTTTTTTTTACAAAATTCAATATGGTGGACATTCTAGTAAGCAGATCTTCATGATTTTGTAGGCTTCCATAGAACCTCTTCACCAGACCATGTGTGTCGAGTTTCATGTCAATCTGACACACGGTGCAAGGGTGGTGGCCTTTCAAATCCAAATTTTCCTTGACCTTAATTATAGCGCCCCCATCTGGCCTATTGGCAATGTTATATCTTGAGCACCATTTGCACACAGCTTCCAATCATTGGTGAAATTTTCAATGTCTCAACAATGTACCATCTCACGGGAATTTGGGAAAACATTTCTGAAGAATAATAATAATAATAATAGAAAAACAGCACAAAAACAAAAGGGTTTCAGCCCTTCAGGCTTGAACCCCTACCTAAGTAAACACGCCCTAAAGAATACAGTATTTCTCTTTAAGCCTTTAAAACACTGAATGTAAAAACAGCCACCAAGAGATGTATCGCATAAACTGACAACAGCCAGTGAGACTGTATCTTCTTCTGTATAATAATTGTAGCCTTGTATTTTGAGAGATAATCTGGTATCTATTTCCGAAGACTTCAATCAAATCTAAGGTTTTCTGAGCTAGCATCTACTGGTTGTCATTAGTTCTGCATCAAAGGTGAAAAATGCAATATTTTTGAACCTGCATGTATCAACATTTTAGATATAAACATTAAATCATATTACTGTGTGTACTATGAAAGTGTTGCTGAGAAATCTCCTGGGCGTTTTGGTTTAACAGCACATTTGCTGTGCAGTTCATAAGGTTCCTGCAAAAAAAGCTGTAATTAATCCAAAGTACTCTATGTGCCCAGCACTGAAGAGCACACAGACAAAGTTAGCCACTAGCTGGTGAACCTAGTTTAGCAGCTAAAGAGGTGTTTTTCTCCAGAGTCAGTGGAGAGCATATTAGAGCTAAATAGGAGTGAATACTCAACTTACATTTATCAAGTGGAAACAAACACAACTCCAAATGTTGCTCCCAGTGTCGCTCAGTGTCTGCTGGGTGTGCAAATAAGTAATTGCTTGCTAACACATTGGCTTTAAAGGTCCTGCACACCTTTGCTGGTGTTTTCAATCATTCTGTCTAAGTAGACCTTTGCTTAGGCTGGAGCTAGGTAAAGTTATACTGGGGGTTGTGGGACTTCACTTGACTCCATTTACATTTGTAATTTGTCTTAACAAGCGCAACAAACTAACAGTGGAGTGAGGGAAAGGTTAAACCAGCCCAGTATTTACACACCCACACAGCCCGCAGAACAGGTCTAATCTGCCAAAAAGAGTGAAATCACATGTGTGGGTGTAACATGGGTGTGCAGGGCCTATTATAAGCAGTAGATATATTGGTGGTGTATCTGTAAGCTGTGTCATCTTTTGCCTGTCTGTTTCTGTGCCCTGTTATTTAAATGTGGCTTAACTAATTCAGGCCAACATGCTGTTACCCAGTTAAAATAATCCTGTTTACAGTGGTGCCCAGGAAATGTTTCATAGGGGTGACCAGATGGAGCCACTGAAAATATTGGGATAGCACACCAAAACCAAAAGGCATGACTAAATTTCAGTATTTCTATTATGCTGTTGTAGTTTACAGCATAGGCTAGTTGATAACTGTGTTGACCTGAGAGTTAAGATTTCTGCTAAGGTATCCGCATGTGTTAGGCGAGTCATTTTTCTTCAAATAGCCAGGTTGTCATTTTCCTTAGAAAGACAAATATCTCTGTATCTCTTGTATTTCCTGATTTTGTTCATGTTTTCTTCCATAAATCAATGCTTTTGGTCACCCTTTACGTCCGTATGTGGTTTTTTCAAATACTTCACCCATGAAAAGTATAAAAAAGAGCTTGTGACCAAATCTTGTGACTCTTTTACAAGTGTTGTAATAGAGCATCTTTGGTGCTGCACACAGCAGAACTGAATGTGAATAGTGATGAGACAATTTTGTATGACTTTTAGATAAAGCCCCTTCTCAATCCAAAGTCATCGCTCTGTCAGTGATTTCAGCGTCAGACACCTGTCGCCAAAAGCGTGGTGTGGTGGTATGACACGCCGCTGGGCGACATTAGTGTGAAACATGATTCAACGTAATATTTCACGCCACAGGATGGTGTCAGGTTGAAACGCTGCCAGTAGAACGTAATATAAGGAGCTGAGAGGTCCCTATTGGGTAGGTGGGATGGACCCAATAAACCCTGGACTTTTATGCGGGAGCCTCATGTTTGCTCCCTGTATGAATGTAGAGCAGAACCATGATGTTTTTCTCTAAACCTAACCACGTTGTTTTGTTGATGCAGCGTTCTGGAACACTAACAGCAGACGCAGGAGCATACCTAGCGTGTAATATGTAGATGTGAAAGGCCACTGACAACATGGTAATATGTGTCGCCTTGGGATGAGAACGTGTTGGCTGTGGCCACCCATCGGCTGTGTCGCTGCCTGTTTATTCCAGGTAAAGTGGCTCATTGAAAGCAGTTTGAGGATTGATTTGTTCATCACAAATGAAGATATCTTGGGTGACAATGCACTCTTTTTTTGAAACCAAAGCAAAATGAGTGAGAGTTCAAACCATGTGGCTGATTGCATTCTGTGCAGACAGATGGAGGTCTAAAGCTGCTGCTGTTGCTCTACTATCAGGCTGCTCATACCACGCATCCTGTGTGGATGGTGTAAGGGCTGCTACAGAGTCCTACACTTTTAGTAATTTTAAAGGCTTGAGCTCTACTAGGTCTGAAACAGACATGACGAATACATCAGGAATAATATCAAGGTCTTACAATCTAACATATATTTGTATTTCTGCGAGGGCACTGTTATGTACTCTGTGTGTGTGGGTGTCAGTAGAAGAAAGGAACTGGAACCTTTGGAGGCATCAGGCATGCAGGAGCAGGAGTAACCAGAGAATATTTTGGAGTAAGCCTCTTTAGGATGTTAACCCATAACCCACTTACATGAGGAGAGGCAAGGAGCGTTCCGAATACTCATCTGAATACTGCTGCAAAGGTCAAATCATCATGTGAACATGTGTTTCACCCGCGGCCAGAGACACACAGATGAAACTCTAATCAACAAACCCCTCTCAGCGCTTCAGCATCTCTATCAAAGGTCAGAATATGATCCTGGTCAAGCAGCCAATGCTCTTTCCCCACCGTGAAAGACAAGCATTCAGACAAGCAGGAGAATGTGATTACACTCCAGAGTCATTGTGCAGCCCATTGTTGTGGTGAAGCCAGTGAATCCGGCCTGTAGGACTGGCATTATGGGTACGAAGCGAGACAGAGGAGCAGCCAGAGATTCAGCGTCCGCCCATTACAGGGAGACAGATTCAGTGGGCCACGAGAACGTTTAATCCGATTAATTTTTATAGAGAAGGGAGATTAATTACTTTTGGCAGTCCATAAACAATCTTCACTCTGCTCAACTTCAAGCCCAGTGACTGCGCCTCACATCCCTCTGAAGTGTGGACACGCACCGCCTCTATCTGCATACAAGATGCACACCCATGGATGCACACATACAGACAGACAGACACACACACACACACACACACACACACACACACACTTGGATAACCTTACACTTCACCACTAAAATTAAAAATTCCCATGCTTGTTCACTTAGATGCTCATACAAGTGAAAATTGAGGTCATTAGGGAGGGATGAAAGATTTAAAAAACATTAAAAATAGGTATATTACCATGGCATTACTAATGCCCATGCTGACATCATCCCTGGTGATGTCATCAGAGCTTGCCCTGTCCTCTGAATTCCAACCGTCTGTCAAAGAATCATCCCCACAGTTGTAATGGATGGTTCTCCAGGTGTGTTTTACTTGCTTTTACTTGCTACACCCAAAATAAATATATATATAATAAATATATTTTTTGGAGTAGTTACTTTTTGAATGTTGTTCTTTCATTTATATATAATTATTTAAATGCTCCTTCAAAATCAGTATGCACGGACAAAAATGACCTATGTGTCTTCCGTTGAAAGCAAAGCAAACTTTCAGCACTAGTTCTTTTGTACAGGGGAAACTGATCTTCTGCAAACTGTATTGATGTTTTGCAAATATGTTTTTATAATCCCATGATAGATGAGCAGTATTTGACTAATCAGATTCAATTTATTTCACACATATAAAATGTGCATATATTCTGTCAATATATTTACATGTTTATGCAGCAGCTGAGCTGTTCTAGACTGCTGCTCAAGCACCCATTTCATCTGGTTTTGTTTGGCCAAAAGCTGACTTTCATGCAATTTACTGTCACATTTCTCAGAGCAGCTAGAAGTGTTGGTATCCTAAAAGGTACCTACCACTTCAATACATTTTTGTTTAATTATTTATTTTATTGTGTTTGCATTTTTAAATGTTATTTTTTCTAAAATGTAATTCTCTGCAGCTAGGGGTCTCTAAGTGGAAACAATGATGAAAGACAGAGCAATGCTGTCATAGCCATCAGTTTCTCCTGGTTAGGATTCCCTCAGTGTTAATATTTCAGGAGATTTTTATTAGAAGCTGAATTATCCGCAGTGGTCTCCTCCTCTCCAAAAGAAATAAAAAAATAAATTAAATTGAATTAAATCAAATTCAATTAAATTAAAAACACTGAATACAGCAGTGTCACAATAAAAATGAATGTTTCTCTGATGATGTTCGGCTCATCGCAGTGGGGCCCAGCACCTGCTACTGTGTGCTCACCTTTTTTCTCTGAAAACTTAAGATCCAGATGTTCAGGAGATTTTTACTGGGGGCCAAATTAGCCGCAGAGGTCTCTTTCTTTCCAAAACAAATGGAACCAATCATTAAAACTTGAAGAAAACAGTTTAAAGTAAAAAATCAGTATTTTAGCGATGCTGTTCTGCATGGCAGTGGCTGGAGCCGAGGTGGCATTAATGTTTGCCCAGTTTGTTTCTTTAATAACTACAGACCCAGACCAGTGTCTGATGGCCGAAATCATTGATCCAGTTAAAATACATATTTTAAAATGACCAAAATCCAAAAAATATGTTATAAAAATATGACTTAAAACTGGATAAAAAGTCAATTCATGACAGCTTCTGGCAGGCAAACACAACCTTGACACATGCGCAGAGAGGATATGATGCCACTGACATGGTCAGATTTCTTTGGGTGGTTGAAAATGTTTGGGATAATGTAAACTCAACAAAATATAGACATTGGTCTAGTTGTTTTTAGACATTTAAATGCAGACAGTTACATAATATATATTTTATTTGTTTAATTATTTATCTAATTATTGTTTAATTTATGTTTTCTATTTCTCATCGGCATTCATCTCGAACTGTTTTACTATTTCTGTTTGTACTGTCCTTTTATCAGCCAGGGAGGAGAATGATATAGAATTACACTAACGTATATGAAAGGTGCACTACAAATAAAGACCATTAGAGATGGTCTTTTAATAGGCCAATATTAAGACAATACAGTAATTTCTCTGCTGACCTTGTTGTTTGTATTTATAATCAGATATTTCTGACCTGTGTTTTGTTGTGAACTTCATTGTTTATTTCCATTTCTATGATGTTTTTTGTACTTTAACAAATGCACATTTTATTTCTTTGTACTGATGAAATGGATGTCCAGTTGAATGTCATAAATAAAGTTTTGGAAAACAGGTCGACTCAACTCACCCAATCAATGCATGTACACTTAAAATCTACACAGCTAGTGATGAGAAGAAAAAGGTCCACAATTTACTATATTCTATTTTTGCAACTTTAAGTAAATGACAATGGCAAGCTGTCAATCACTCTAAGTGAAAGAAAGGATCAGTGTATTTGTTGATGAATACTGGATTTAGGAAAAAACAAACAAAACAAAGAACAAATTAATGACGCTAGCTGGTTGCATGCATTTCTTTCATTTTCTTCAAAGACTAAAATTAGTTTCCATGTAATATATACAAGTACAAAACAAACAAAAAGGTTTGACTTCACTCACAGGTGAGTGCTTGTCTTGTTTTTCATCAGGAATGCGAAAAACAGCTCATACAAACATGATGTTGCTAATAGCAATACCATGCTGAATTAGCTACCCCATGTTTCCATAAATCAGCTAAATCCTGTGTGTAAAGCTGCAGGCCAAACAGCTTCACTGTGCAGTGTGATTTCAGCTCTTTCTGCCTGCTGCTTGGCTCGTCTCAGACTGTATCAGCATGTCTTTGTGCTCTATTTACATTGCTCTCTTTGACAGCCATTGTTTCTGACTGCTGCACACCTGGAAAACTCATGAGCCACAAAAAGTGTTGCGCTACTATGACAACCAGCTACCATAAGCTGTTATGTTATTAGCAGGGGCATAATTAGGCTTCATGTTAATGCAGTGATTTTGATATGTTTTGCTTATTTCTTGTGTTTTCACGGCAAGTGTAAAATGTATGAATCCAGCAGTTCTCCTGCTTGGAAAACATGTATTTTCTTAAAGCAAATATATGTCTGTTAAAGCAATTTTACAGCACGCAAAAAATGTACAAAATGTCTGAGTAGTGAAAGATTTTTCTAGCACATGAAATGCCACTATTTGATGGAGACAGTCCTCGATTATAGAGAAAAAAAAGGCCTATACGCTGGTAAACAGAGTAGAAGCGAGGTAAAGCAGTGTGCACCCCTGTGTGACACTGCAGGACACAGGAGGAGAGTGAATACAGACCTGGCAGGGCAGAGTGACTGGATCCACAGCTACTCCCCACCCCCACTGGTTTTCATTCAGTCCCCCACTCCTTTCACAGCTGTCATTATCAGCAACACAAGGCTTAGCTTAGCCAGAGCAGGCAACTGAGCAGAAATAAGCCTAAACCCTGGACACAAATGCTGCATTTATCACAAACAAGCAAGGGCCAACCTGTGGCGGGACTGTGTGTGACCATGTGTGTATGTGTGTGTGGGGGAGAGTCAGACTGATATGTAGTTTTTGAAAGCTGATATCAATATTTCTAGATGGAAGTGACCGTAAATGTTGCTCTTTAACAATACTTTTACAATCAACGATATTCTAGTCAAAGCAAATCCAAATACTGGTGTTTCTATTAGTCTCCATTATCAGAGAAAGCCTCAAAAACATCTTTAAAGTCACTCCTCACTGCTTAAGGGAGTATGGTTATTCAAGAGCTGCTGTGCATATTTTTCAGCGTTTTTCAATCAGGTAGTGTACCTAAAGGATTTGAATACAACTGAATAAAGACCAAGTTTATTTGACTAGAAAAGTTTATTTGAAAATTACCGCAACCCATCCTCTTAAATTCAGTCCACTTAAAATTTTAAGTCAGCCCAGACACTATTTGAAATTACCACAAATCGTTTCTTTTTAAAGTGCCCAGAAATAACTAATCTGATCTGAATAAGCATTCTCAAAATCACAGTGCATTGCCATACCATGATATTATCACAATTTGAAATAATATATAATACGCTTATTTTATCAATTGTGTGCTCACCAGAAGCCTAAAAATCCCCTGAATATCTATATGTCTTTAGCAGGGCTGAACGATATGGCTTATAAAAAATATTGTGATATTTTTAGGCTATGTCACGATACGCAATATATAACTTGATATTTGGAATTCTCCCCTAAACTAAGGTTGCAGTGGTATAATGGTTTTAAGGTATACCGTGATATTAAAATTGATGGTTATCATACTTGTACGATTGCTTATCTACTCAAAAAATACAACTGGACAGATAATCTCGGCTCGATTTAAGTTATTTTCAAAAGGGAGACTTTTTACACAAACCTTTATCCAAAATATGGTTTGAAGTTTCAATTATAGTAATAACAAGTTTCTTTAACCATAAATGACCCCTCTACTTCCATTCCTTTAAGGGTCATTTTCACTAATAATTCTGTGCCACCATGATACTGTGATACCGTGAAACTGCAATATTTTCTGAGATGGTTATCATACCATAAAAATCACATACTGTTGTAACCCCTCTCTAAACTACTGTTGACTACTAAAATGCTAAACTGTTAAATAAACTATAACAATATTACAATAAAGTTAAATAAATTACTGTTATAATAAAGTTAAATCAAGTAATTTTAAATTAAAGCTAAATAAAGCAATGTTTTATTAAAGTTAACCCTATGGGCCCTAGGCGTTTCTGGGGTATTTTTACTGCCTTTACTTTTAAGCTCATATCACAGTCATTATAAAGGCTACATACACATGATATATCTTGTTTTTTTCAGGACAATCTGGGCTAACCAGATTTGTCATCAGTACATGTCCTTCTATGTGCCTGTATTTTATATTAATTTTTATATCAATGAAAAAAACAAATCCGTGTGACTAAATTCTTACATTTTTACATGTATCTCAGCATAGCAAGTTGGAAAATGACATATTCTGCCATATCTGAAGAGGGGAGACTCTCTGGAATCTGGCAATATAAGAACCATGATGCTGGGACATTCTGCCACTTCACAGCTGTCCAAAACATGTGGTTTGTGCCAGGCGGACATGATTGCCAGTATTTTTTCATTATTGCAAGAAATATCATTGACTCATTCACAAGTCAAAAAAAAAAAAAAATACATATATATATATATATATATATATATATATATATATATATATATATATATATATACATATATGTATGTATGTATGTATGTAAGTATCACTCACCTATAGTCTTTGGGTGTATTTCTTTGTTTAGTCTTTGTCCTAGAAATTCCATGTGCTCCAAAGCATACTGTGGGGTTTAGATTATTAGTATCCTTTCTGCCAGCTGTTGTTTTTTTTTCCGCATTCATGCATCTATGAAAATCAACTTGCAGGTGCACAAGTTTCCTAATAATTTCCCAAAAAAGGAAATGTCTTGAGAATATTTAGGTTTTTTTCAGGAGGTTTCCTGCAGAGGACTGAGAAATCATGTTCTAATTACAGTGACAAAAGAATAGGCACAGTTCATAAGTTGCCCAGATTTATTTCACTTTAAAAGAAAGCCTTAAAAGTATACTTAAATAGAAAATGGACGGGGTCATGTTGTGTCAAGTTTATCCAATTATTTTTCCGTTCTCTGGTGTGAAGTATTTTAGGAATTAACTGCTCCCTATGTACTTCACCAACTTGACCTCCTCCATCTTTTATATAATCTGATGTATTATTTCTTAGAAACCTTTCACCATTTTTTTTATGAAGAGTGCACAATTAGATGAACCAGAAAATCCCCTGTTAGCTTAAATTTACCAAAAATCATATGAAAAGTGAAGGCAGGGTGCCAACTACAGGGGAGCCAGAGGGAGACTGGCTCCTCTTATGATAACATGAGCTCCCCTGAATACATGATTTGTGTAATTTTGAAGGGGTTTCTAAAATACTGACAACATGTTATTTTTGCCACGCATTTTTCTATTTTTACACTTCTATTTTTTATGATCTTCATTATCATGGATCATGCTTCCAGCTATGAATGTATCTTAGAAAAAAGAGTCAAGGTCACCAGCACCATTAATTCTATGGCACAACTGTCACATTAACCTCAGTGATGAGAAATAAAATTTGATGAATTCAAAGGGGTTCTGTGCAAAATTTAAAGCATCTGAGTTTTCTGGACATGGCTCTCAAAATGGAGGTGGCTGAGCTGACAGCGAGCAGCTAACAGTGCTAACTCATAAATAGTGCAAACCAACAGCAACAATGCTGACAGAGATAATGGTGTTAACCACAGTGCAACTGGCAGGTGAGCGCTATGCTTCCACAATGACAACGTCCCAATATTATCATCGGCTTGTAGTGGTAAGCGATGTCAGAGACCATTGAAAAACTGAGACAGCTCACTTTAGAGACATTTCCTGTGTCTGTGTCACGTGGGTTTCACCACTGCCCTGGTCCTTTAGGAGACTAACAGCAGTCCTGAGGCTATTTATTCCAATGGGAGTAGAGAACATGAGCACAGATTATGATGGATTCTTTCACCCTATAGTCAGT
The DNA here is from genome assembly GCF_041903045.1 of Epinephelus lanceolatus. Taxonomy (NCBI): domain Eukaryota; kingdom Metazoa; phylum Chordata; class Actinopteri; order Perciformes; family Serranidae; genus Epinephelus; species Epinephelus lanceolatus. Next base: position 38,876,035 of record NC_135743.1, read on the forward strand.
TAAGTGAATATTGGACAGATTTTTCACAAGCTGTAACTTTGTTTGAGAACTGTCTGTCTTCGCAACACATTCCTGCAAGATCTGACAACAACTGATGAGATCTTGTGCTGGGTTGATATCAGATATTAAGCTAGCAGATAAAGACGAGAAGCAAAATTAAGAGCAACCATTCAGTTTTTACTACACATTCCATCCATCCATCCATCCATCCATCCATCCATTTTACTAACTGCTTATCTTCTTGAGGGTCGCAGGATGGCTGGAGCCTATCCCAGCTGAGGCTGGGCGAGAGGCAGGGTACACCCTGGGCAGGTCACCAGACTATCACAGGGCTGACACTTAGAGACAGACAACAACTCACATTCACACCTATGGCCTATTTAGAATCACCATAAACCTGCATGTCTTTGGACTGTGGGAGGAAACCAGAGTACCCAAAGAAAACCCACACTGACACACAGAGGGGCTCCCCCACCCCAGAGTTTGAGCCAGGAACCCTCTTGCTGTGAGGCAACAATGCTAACCACTGCACCACTATGGAGGGGAGGTGGAGGGGATTCCGGAGAGAGGCGACCGCATCCACTTTGGACACTGGGAGTGCATACTATTTCATACCATTTGCACGGCTTGTAATGCGTCATCTTTTCTTACAGCTCATATTTGCCATCATATGAGTGCATCACAAAGTAGTGGCAATGAGCTAGCCAGTTCGATAGACATGTGCACTAACTTGCACATGTGGCCGAATCAGCTTTCTACAACAAACCACAGAGAAGCTGGATTACAACACACATAGAGGGAGCGTGACTCTATTATATCTTTACATAGCAAATAGAGGTTTGCTTCTGTATAAATGCTCTGATTGTTGCACACAGAACTCTTCAATACACCACTAAATAAGATTTTCCATTTTTGCACTGGACGTCTGAACTGTGTTAAACTAAATAAGCTCTGTTTCAAATCTCTTGCAATTACTGAAATAAGTAAATTACAAATATCCAAGCGTTCTTTCTTCACACAGGAAACAGCAGTTGAGAAAACAATCATACCACAAGGTTTGTTTAGTAGCTGTTATCAAGCAGCAGCAGATTGAGATAGATAAATATAATAGATTTGAACAGTGAATGATATAATGTCATCTGTGGGACATTTTAGATGTTTAAGAATATGTGTAGTGACATTAGCAAGTGCTTATGTGACAGACTGCTGCATCTGAAATATGCAACAGCTACAAATGGAATTTTTAATGTATTTACTCATAATGTTGTATGCAACCCTGCCTCCTAGAATTTATATTTACACATTCAGTAAAGGTATGGAGGAAACATTTTTTTCTGGTCCAATAAGCATTACAGTCTTCTCCTGCACAGAAGTGGGTAGTCAGGGTGTATAGACTGTGTGCAAAGCAGAAAAGTCTCTTGCACTTCCATTGGGAAGAACCTGACCACTGTGCACCAACATCACTTATAGTCCCATCACACTCACTGGTAATATCTAATATTTCACAGTGACAAAAGTGTGGGAACAATGGTGGAGCAGAGTGTTGAAAAAATGGCACTAGTAGCAATGCAAGAACAATATAAATGATTTGCGAATGAATCTATTGCCCCAGGAGGGTTCCCAACTGAGATTTTAGCAATCGTATAAATTTAGTGCAGCTATACTGTGCAACATGGATCTAATGAATGTGGGTACAACATCAAGGTTGATGTATGCAGACTGTACGCTGTGTGTAGTGAATCACAGGCTAAGACATACAATGCAGCGGCTTTCCATACTGAGTGCACAAGGATGCTACAGGTTATTATTTCTCCGACTGTGAAGCATAACACATTATTAAATTACCTGAAGTTTTGTGGGCAATACATACTGACATGTGTCTGTGTATGTACTAGCTGCTAGGTTGCTCACCTGGCAGCTGCAACTCTGCCACTATTTCCTTCCATGCTTCGTCCTTCTATACATGATAATGGTAAGAGCTGGACGACACATCATACAAGCAAGGCTCCTGCTGCCATACCTCAAAAAGGTTTTCCTCTTTGCTGGAATCCCACACAATTCTTTAAACATGTTTTGCCTCCATGGCGAGCGTCGTTTTATGCTGCATTTCTATTGGTTGGTTAGCAGACGTAGGTCGTAACAGCAGTCACACAGTGAGATGGTCATCCCAAATTCCTGACACTTTCAGAATTTTATCCCAGACTGTCTTTGATCCCAAGACCTTGACAACAGGTATCCTTGAACCTCTCTCACTGTGCGACATAGGACCACCGTTTTAGAGCCACAACCAAAGATATCACTATGTTTCTTTCACATTGGTCATATACTTTATAATGCTTCAGTTGGTACAAGCGAATATCGTCAGAGAACAAACAAAAAATGTTGTCACTGAGTGTTGTTAGATGCATTCAGTATAAACATATACAGATACACTTATTAAAAAGTTTTGTCATTTATGCTGATAAAAAATGTAAATGCTGATGTATTATATTTCTCTCAGACCATCATATTTGCTGTTTGCAAAATTAGTGCAATTTCTACAGCAGGACTGGTTATGCTTCACGCTTTCAGGTGCTGGAACACACTGCATGTGTGTCCTCTCAAAGCCGCAACTATTTTCTAGCAGAAGTTACATTTAGCCGTCTTTTAAAGCGTATGTTGACTGAAGCTAAGGTGTGACCTGCCTATGGCCCTTTCTGCAGCTTCTCATTCAACATTTGAGTGGTATTCTCTATCCAATGTTGACTCGGTTTCTGTAGTAATAAAATACAAATAAAAGACTCGAACACACACTGGCTGGCAGTGATTGGTTGTTTCTTTGGCTTATATATAATTTCTTTCTGTGTTCTGGTGCATCTAAGGGCTACGAATGACAGCCTGTCTGTGATTTAACAAACACGACACATGATTCAAATAAGGTTGGTTAAAGATTCATAATCTTAATTTTGGTGAATTTCGTGTTTATTGCCCAGCTGTATTACAAAACATATTGATAGGAACTGAAACTAATTTCTTCTTGGAGGGTAGAAAATCAATCTGAGCATGTACACTACCACTCAGGTCCTTTAAATGAAGCAGATTGAAGCACAATGCATGTTTCTTAGCAGGGGGAACTCTGGGATATACTGCTGCCTTTAAATGAGAGTGGACACTCACTGGTCAATATGTGATATTTAATAAAAGGCCACGGCAGTCCCATATATCAGTGTATCCCTACTGTGTGTGTAATATATATATCAGTGAGTTTCTACACACACCAAAAGCTCAAGTCTTTGTGTGCTTATTCAAAAGGCACTCAGTTCACAACGGAATGAAAATTTAAAACAAAAGAATGACCCGAGGCCCATTTTACTGTAGCCACATTATTGTCAGTGGTCTGGAATCAAGTCAGTGAGACGTGCTGACCGTAACCACTGTGGCACTGTTTCTTTAAGACAGGACTGACCCTAATCATCCAGGCTCCCTCTGACCAATCTGCTCATTCTGATATCCAAGACGTCTTGATTCCCAACTCTGATTGAAGCTCCCCACCTAATTATCTTGTGCGCACAATTCAATTGAGTGACTCTATCAGGTTAATGGATATATAAATGTGTTAGATATGATTCATTTACCAAGCCAGAAATGTCTGTTGGAATTATTCCATATTCCACAGTGGGCTGTAATGGCTCTCATTTAACCGTAATGTTTATCTGTAGCCTCGGGCAGATCGGACAACTCTGTAATAGGGGTGTGGAGAGGCAGAAATAGCCAAGAAGTTAACATCTTGTGTCAAGATAGCAGAAACTGTCAATCAGAAGGAAGCATTGCTGCCACAAACATAATACACTTACATAACCCTGGACAGTTAACAGGGCGTCTCCTTACAACCCCTTGTTACTTTTTATATCCATGCAGTTGTCTGAATGCAGTTGTAAAACACTAAATATAGTCATAAAAAGAATTGAACAGAAAATATCATTCTGAAACTTGAAGCTTTATAAAGGGCTCGCTAAGTTTAAACTATTGGCTTTATAAATGGTTAATACACTTATTAATGCTATTACATTAGTTATAAAGCATTAACAAGTGTGCTTAGCAGTTCTTTGAGCTAAATGCTAACATCAGCAACATGCTCACCAAAATATTACTATGCTGACACTTGGCAGGTACATTATTGACTATGCTTACCATCTTATTTTAGTGGTGTTAACATGCTAACTTTTGGAAAATAATGACGGATGGGAATGTCATTAGTTTTTCAGGTCTTGGGTCATAACCACATCATACCTCAGTATTGTAAAAATTACAATTTTGAGGTGATGACACTGCCAAGTTGCTCGAAGAAGATGTTGGCATTTTACACTTATGAAAACCACAAATATGTTTAAGTTGTATGTTTCATGTGTATCAAATAAATGTTTCTGAAGGCTCTGCCACACCAAGTCAACGGTCGGCCGTCAGTGAGTCTCTGTCACCCTAGTCTACGCTGTGTGTCCCGCACCATTGGCCCTCATCTACCCCAGTCGACCCCAGTTGTTTTTTTTGTGACCAGTTCAGCATGTTGAATCAGCGCCAGCAGGGCCTGTCAGTGAATGAAATCACTCTGATTGGCAGTTTAGCTCAGCGCACAAGATGAGAAACAGAAGTAAGCTAAGTAAACAAACAGCTTAAGTCAAGAGGGAGTAAGATCCAGACAAACATAACATAAGGTGCAGATCGTACATGCTGCTTGGCCATAGGCTGTAGTCTTTGTAGTGTGTTCGTGTGCAACTTCTTGGCCGAGACACAGGTGAAATGAGGTGATGTAACAGGAGGCTTTCATCACCACCAGCTCTCTGAGTTCGGTTAGGTGTTTCTGGGCCTTTACATGACATACTAGATTAGCTGACTTTGTCATTGGGAGGTGGATTGAATTGGAATGTAAAGTTTCAATGTAGTCACTACATAAAACATACAAATGTATCAGTGGTTTGCATAAATGTACAATGCCAACATTTATTCTGTTGATTGGGTGGGATGATCAAAGAGAGTCAGAGTCTATGTCCAGGGACTGTAATGGACCTTACATTATAGTAAGCCATCCACTATCTCCTGAGACATTTCAGTCTGGACTAAAGTGGTGCACTGACCGACACTGACAACTAATTTTTCTTTGCCATCAGTGTGTCAGAGTTTATACTTATCCTGTGTAATATTTCAAAATTTATGAGATGGGTTGGCACAACATTTTGTACAGGCAGTCATAGTCCCAAGACAATGAATCATAATGACTTTTGGCCACCGTGAGGCTTACACTTTAGTTCAGAATGAAATGTCTTGGTTTTTAGATTGATTGCCATTAAATGTGGGTTGGACATTGATGCCATCCTCAGGAGGAATTGGAATCACATTAACTAAAAATCCTTTTGCCACATGTTTATCTTCCTTCAGCATTATAATCATTTTAGCTAGCTGCTTTCACCAATCAGGTAAACCAGTGGACCATTAGGCCACTTACCTACTTGACAACTCTGCAGAGAATGTAGACCAAAATCCATTAACACCTTGTGAACATTTACAACTGCAGACTTGACAGATATTGTACAACCCTTTATCAGTGACCTAACTCACATTTAGGCTATAAATGTAGACAAGATGGCTTACTAAAGTGACATGGTCATGATCCTTTATTGTATTGCTATCATTTATAACTGCATACTTATTAGAAAGTGAGAAAAATATGATCATTCGTAACATTTATAATTAATTATTAACAAGTTGAAAGGACAAACACTAACCAAAGGGATGTTCACAAATTATTTGTTGACCATTAATAAAGCCATTAATTTCATATTGTGAACCTTTTACAAAGAATGTTGGTTCCAAGCTGTCTTTGATGGGAGACATTAGTTACTTTTAACTTATATTTTATGATTTTGATTTAATTTATAAATCAAAGTAAACAGAGTAATTCATTTTTGGTTGACCTTCATACTGAACTTCTAACATCCATATGTTATAAACTAAATCCCCATAAGGGTCCTTCATACAGGAAGCAAATCACTAAATCCCTCCTCTTGAAAACTTGGATGTTAAATTTTGCCAAACTGTGGGCAAACACTGAATACCTTCCAAAACATTAGCCAGGTTTCCATGCAAATATAGAGGACATTCTAATCAATTTCAAGAAATTCAGCACAGGAAAATATGAATTAATGCCCACTTCCATTCACTATGTGATTTTTAGGAGTTGGTTCGTCCAGAAGCCTTTAAACCACTGCAGAAGAAGAGGGTGCAACAAGATAACATAAAGCTCCAGTCAAACCTCAAACTGAAAAATATTGTAGAAAGCATGATGGAAAAGACGGTGTTTATGTTTGTTTCCTGCATTAAAATGAGTAAGATTACAGTCCTCTCATTGCTCCACACGGATGTGATGTTTTCAGCCATCCCAATTTTCCGTCTCTTCAGTGAAGCAGCAGCTTCAGTGGATATTTGAGTCACATGCGCCATGTATGACATGATGTATTTGCTTAGTGTGTTTCCACTGCACTTTGTTGCATTTTGCTTTTGTAAATGAAATAACTTTTCCTTCTCAGCCAAGCAATTTTATTATCTATTTATTTATTTATTTATTTATCTTTGTGATACTTGGAAATTTTCTGTATTGCCACTCAGATCTTTTTATGTGCATATTGAGCATGTGCATAATAGCAGGTGGATGAAAACTCAGCTAAGGTACCTATTCTTAAGTCCTGTTGTTCTCTGGTAAATTCAGGATAAAATATGGAAAAGTGCACTGTACTGAGTGCAGATTTCCACTAGGCAGCTGCTCGAGCTGATCACAGTTACGCTAGACAATTTTTAGAGTTTTACCAGATGTAGCACTTTGTCTTTCAGAAGTGTCCCAGAAGTTATTAGAAATACGCACCATGTCAATTTTTGACAGAACCACAGCGAATTGCACGGAGCAGATTGAGTTTTACTGCTAACAGACACTGTAGGTAGATGTAATATATGATTGAATTTATAATAATTAAAACACAGCCAGGAAACTTTGAACCATGTCGTTCATAACTTGACTTTGAAGGGTATTAAGTTTGTAGACTAGAGCACAACAAAGTAGGAAATAACAGTACACACAATAAAATAGACCAAGAGAGAAACTGTCTAACTACGTAGCCTACTGACTTACTTATGATAGAGCCACAAATATCAAGGAGGAAAAAACAGACGATTATTTAATTCATTCATTTATTTTCCGTAAGCGCTTATCCTGTTGGGATAAACCCTGGACAGGTCACCAGACTATCACAGGGCTGACACATAGAGACAGACAACTGTTCACACTCACATTCACAATTTAGAGTCACCAGTTAACCTAGCCTGATGTCTTTGGATTGTGTGAGGAAACCAGAGTACCCAGAGAGAACCCACAGTGACACATGGAGAACGTGTAAACTCCAAACTCCAAACGGCTCCTTCACCCCCGGGTTCCACCCCCCCTATTGGAGTTTGAACCAGGAGACCTCTTGGTGTGAGTTGACAATGCTAACCACTGCACCACCATGCCACCTTTTAATTAAAAAAAAAAAAGAAATCCACGAAATCTACAAGTCAACAAAACTGGCCAGTAAAAGTGGTCTGCTTCTGAAATTCTCCCAGTTTGGCTGGTTACAGCCATGGCAACAGGTAACGTGGTGCAGCTTCACCTGCTGCAATTGTCCCTCCCATCTCCCTTAGTCAATATTGCAGCACAGCTTACATGGTAATTTATTCATCTTGTATAGTGCCTATGTAACCCAGTATAAGATTGAGTTCTGTAAAGTTATTTTACTCCCAGTGTTATTTTATGTATTATTTATTTCATTCCAGCACATTTTATTTTCTGTTTGCTACTCGAGGTGTCAATCACGGGTATCCTTATACTTGATTCTTATTGGTTCAATCAGCCAATGCAGACTTCTGATTGGAAAGGAGAGTCAAGTCCCACCCTCTTCACGTAGGCCGTCAGTCAGAAGCCCGGACATGAGCAGACGAAGCAGATTTATTGCTAAATGAGATGATAACGTGCAAAACTAAAACTATTGGTTGAATAAATTTAAGCAGAAGTCTGAGTGTGAAGTGACCGACCGGATCCACGGACCTGTGCGCCAGGAGTTTTAACAACGTTTGGCAGCGTCTTGGTGAGTTGAGCCGAGCTAAGCTAATGTGGCTAACTGCAGCAAACAGTGGTAGCAGGTCTGTGTGCCAAGTTCCATGTGTCGTCATGAGGTCCTGCAGAAAGTTTGTTTCCTTGCTAATATGTGAACTTGACTTTCTACACACTGCTATGATATGAAGAGTGTTAAAGCAGCATAATTTTTGCATTGGTAACCTGATAGAAAAATATACAATATGAGTAATAAGTCAATTATTTTCTGTTGATGGTGGATTAATTATTTTTCGTATGCTTTTTATGTTATACTGGGCACACTTGCAGCATCGCTGTCCTTTTATGCACCACCAGTGCTAATAATATGCTGTATGGTTAAGTAAAACTACTGTGTGATGTGTAACATCAATGCTGATGTGCTGTCATTCAGCTCATGATTTAAAAAAGATACATACATGTCTATTTCATGGATAAAATGTCAAATAACCATAATTTAATGTGTAAAATGTTAAATAATCATAATCCATGGTTAAAAAGCTAAAAAGATAAGTTATGTTAAAAGGGATGAAATATTTCATGAGAAATGCTGAACAGTAAGTTATGAAGTTAATCACTATTGTGTTACAGTAGTGTTTGAAGAATTTTGATGTGATTTTATTATGGCCATAAGAGTCAGGAACTCAGACATAACCCAGAGAGTAATAGCTTTGTTTCTGCACAGGCTAGGTTTTTGAGATCCCTGGAGAGAACCCCTAGATTTGGATGTGGATTCAGATTCTCCTTGATGAAGGAGATGGTGAGCCAACTGTGAAACTGAGCATCTCCTCATCCGAGGAGCTGGAGTGACACCACCCTTGCCCCAAGGAGGAAACCCCTCTTCCCGTCTTTTCCCCTTTCACCTCTGTGGTAGGACAAAAGGTCACACCTCACTACCTGACTTGACTGATATAAAAAGCGCTTGACTGAAATTGACTGTCTGACTGATGCTAGCTGAATGGAACTTAAAGGAACGGAACAAAGGAACATTGAAATATTTTTTTCAATTAAAGGGACATTTTCTGTTATTTAGAGTGAACTGTGCAATTTTATGTGATTTGCCTTGCCTGTTCAAAAGGGTGAAATATTGTTGATTTGTTGCATTGAATGCACTTAAGAGTCTCAACCGGTTGAGTGAAGCTAGAGTGTTGGTTTAAACAAATACTTTATTTTGTTATTTTTCCAAAGTGCCTTTAGTATCATTTTACATTTAATACATCATCTGGCTCCAGCTACTTATTGTGTCTGTCATTCTCTCTTTAAATCCCTCCTACGAATCTAGACACTGGTCCTAACTATTTAACTACTCTGTGCACCCCATCAGAAGTGGGTTACACCTACAGTACAGGCCAAAAGTTTGGACACACCTTCCCATTCAATGCGTTTTCTTTATTTTCATGACTATTTACATTGTAGATTCTCACTGAAGGCATCAAAACTATGAATGAACACATGTGGAGTTATGTACTTAACAAAAAAAGGTGAAATAACTGAAAACATGTTTTATATTCTAGTTTCTTCAAAATAGCCACCCTTTGCTCTGATTACTGCTTTGCACACTCTTGGCATTCTCTCCATGAGCTTCAAGAGGTAGTCACCTGAAATGGTTTCCACTTCACAGGTGTGCCTTATCAGGGTTAATTAGTGGAATTTCTTGCTTTATCAATGGGGTTGGGACCATCAGTTGTGTTGTGCAGAAGTCAGGTTAATACACAGCCGACAGCCCTATTGGACAACTGTTAAAATTCATATTATGGCAAGAACCAATCAGCTAACTAAAGAAAAACCAGTGGCCATCATTACTTTAAGAAATGAAGGTCAGTCAGTCCGGAAAATTGCAAAAACTTTAAATGTGTCCCCAAGTGGAGTCGCAAAAACCATCAAGCGCTACAACGAAACTGGCACACATGAGGACCGACCCAGGAAAGGAAGACCAAGAGTCACCTCTGCTTCTGAGGATAAGTTCATCCGAGTCACCAGCCTCAGAAATCGCAAGTTAACAGCAGCTCAGATCAGAGACCAGATGAATGCCACACAGAGTTCTAGCAGCAGACCCATCTCTAGAACAACTGTTAAGAGGAGACTGCGCGAATCGGGCCTTCATGGTCAAATAGCTGCTAGGAAACCACTGCTAAGGAGGGCAACAAGCAGAAGAGATTTGTTTGGGCCAAGAAACACAAGGAATGGACATTAGACCAGTGGAAATCTGTGCTTTGGTCTGAAGAGTCCAAATTTGAGATCTTTGGTTCTAACTGCCGTGTCTTTGTGAGACGCAGAAAAGGTGAACAGATGGATTCCACATGCCTGGTTCCCACTGTGAAGCATGGAGGAGGAGGTGTGATGGTGCGGGGGTGTTTTGCTGGTGACACTGTTGGGGATTTATTCAAAATTGAAGGCACACTGAACCAGCATGGCTACCACAGCATCCTGCAGCGACATGCCATCCCATCCGGTTTGCGTTTAGTTGGACGATCATTTATTTTTCAACAGGACAATGACCCCAAACACACCTCCAGGCTGTGTAAGGGCTATTTGACCAAGAAGGAGAGTGATGGAGTGCTGCGGCAGATGACCTGGCCTCCACAGTCACCGGACCTGAACCCAAACGAGATGGTTTGGGGTGAGCTGGACCGCAGAGTGAAGGCAAAGGGGCCAACAAGTGCTAAACACCTCTGGGAACTCCTTCAAGACTGTTGGAAAACCATTTCAGGTGACTACGTCTTGAAGCTCATCGAGAGAATGCCAAGAGTGTTCAAAGCAGTAATCAGAGCAAAGGGTGGCTATTTTGAAGAAACTAGAATATAAAACATGTTTTCAGTTATTTCACCTTTTTTTGTTAAGTACATAACTCTACATGTGTTCATTCATAGTTTTGATGCCTTCAGTGAGAATCTACAATGTAAATAGTCATGAAAATAAAGAAAACGCATTGAATGAGAAGGTGTGTCTAAACTTTTGGCCTGTACTGTACTTTAGTGGATCATAACATATTGGGTATGGAATTAATCTGCAGATGCTCCAGTTCACACTTTTCAATGGATGTCAGTTATTGAGCCATAAGGAAGGCCAAAACGTTGCCTGCAACAGACAGTGAGGCTTGCTGTTTTTAGCCAAGCCAGTCCCTGTAAAACTTGCGAGCGAAGTAGTCAATGATGGTAAAAAACAGTCAATAAATAAGGGTTTTTCAAAAATTAAAAATCATGAAAACCACAAGAAATCCTTGGGCATGCAGTCACACATAAGCACACAAAATATTAGGCTGATTGGTCCTTTAGTTTGCCAGATTAGCTGTGGACAGACAGATACAAACACCCACACAAACGTACATACGCACAACCAAACAGATGATCCCCTCAAGGTTATTCACGACAATTCAATATTCTAAAATTTAACTTCATGTTTTGTTCTGTGTTTGCTAGTGTCTACTGCTGTGATTCAGCTACACAATGCTGATTATTTACTTTCTTTGTCAAACTGTCCCAGAATTTTACCCCCTCCTTTGATTGCTCATTGTATATTTTTCAGTCCAAAATCAAAAATAATGGTGTTCTCTCCAAAGAAGCATGTGGTACATACAAACAACAATGCCAGTTTCATTATGAATGTGTCTGCCTAAAAATCCCCTGAGTGCAGCTTTCTGTGACATTGATTCCAAAGCCTGATAGCTACATATAAGCCACATGCCTGCTTGTAATTTGAGATTAAAGTGAGAGGATGTTTTTCCTGTACCACAAAGAGAACCAAGTTATTGCTGTTTTGATTGCAGGCTTTTTGATGTGCATACTCAGAGATACAGATGAGCCACATGGCAGATTTGTATGACAGGATCAAAGGGAAGGATGAAAATCAAAAGGCAGTGTGTTTTGAGGCTCAACCCTCGACAGTAACCTCTTCAGAAAAGAAAAGAAAGATGAACTCAAAACCAATGTCTTTCTCTCCAGTGGGAGAGTGGCTCTGCCTCATCCCCTCTCTTTATTGTCACCTCTTCAGCTGACACAGCCAAACTTAAGGATTGCTCATGTGTGTTTACTAAAGCCTCCTCCCCCGTCCCCAGTCTGATCTCAGGCCATTCCATCAGCACCGCTTCCCTTTGAAAACAACCTTCAGCCCGAGGAGGAGAGAAAAAAACACCTCTGGGCAGTGAAATTGCCTTGTCACACAAAAAGGAGTCATTATTGAGATAAATCACCCCATTCTATTCCATAACTAAACTCTGCCTTCCTGTGGCACCTGCCATCCAGGCTGAGCTATCACGTGTACTCTCCAGACTGAAGCTCTGTCTGCCAGGAGGATTCAGTACTGCCTCTGGTTGGTTTGCTTTGGCAGTGTGATCTACACTAAATTTTTTCTTTGAACAGGTTAGGCCAAAAGCTAAAACACTGACTGTTTAAAACAAGACAGTAAAATATGCAGCAGCAGTCACAACTCCAGCCAGCCAGTGTCCTCTGCCATGCACTGACTCTCCCCGTCCTCACAGATCCAGCCACTCCCTCCTGCCCTGCAGTACCCCTGTACCACTTTGTACCATCACCTACCCATGAACTCACTTGCTTTTCATTTCCATAATCAGCCTAGTATAGGACCTTTCCCAAACCACCCCTTACAGCCTCTCCTTACCCACTTCCACTCAGTTTGTGCATTCATGCAGAGGGTCCGTCATACACAAGTGTAAGCCAGTTAGTTATAAAACCCACCAATAACCAATCTGCAACGATGCTGACTTACTGACCACATGCAATGCTGTACTATGTTCAACATGGAAGAGGCAAAGTACAAATGTATGATCTGTGTGACTACCCTTCTAAAAATAAACTGCTCAAACTAATATAGACATTTGACATTGTCATACAGATAATAACATCTTAATTGTTGCATTGTATTCAGGATAAAATATATGCTTCTGTAGTCTAGAAAAGGGCAGACATATTGATTTGATTGTAGAGTGCTATATTTTTACAGGAACTGCTGCAAAAACCAAGCAGCCTATGAACATCGGAGTGAAAAATGTGAAGATGTTTACAAAAAAAACAAAAAAAACTAAATGAAAATAAAAAATACCACCTAATTAGGGAATAGGAATGTTAATGTTTAACATTTAGTCAATTAACCGGCAATAATATTTTTAAGCGTCTAAACATGTTGATATACACTCACCGGCCACTTTATAAGTACATCTTGCTGGTACTGGGTTGGAACGCCTTTTGCCTGCAGACCTGCCTTAATTCTTTGTGGCATAGTTTCAACAAGTTGATGGAACATTCTTCAGAGATTTTGGTCCTTATAGACATGATAGTATCACACAGTTGCTGCAGATTTGTCGGCTGCACATCCATGATGCGAATCTCAGAGACCCAGAGAACTGCAGCTCACTGGATATTTTCTCTTTTTTGGACCATCCTCTGTAAACCCTAGAGATTGTTGCACGTGAAAATCCCAGTGAATCAGCAGTTTCTGAAATACTCACACCAGCCTGTCTGGCACCAACAACCATACCACATTCAAAGTCACTTAAATCACCTTTCTCCCACATTCTGAAGCTCAATTTGAACTTCAGCAGCTCAATGCATTTAACCATGTCTACATGCCTAAATGCATTGAGCTGCTGCCACGTGATTGGCTGATAAGCTATTTGCATTAACAAGCAGTTGAAAAGGTGCACCTATTAAAGCGTCCAGTGAGTGTAGATCAATTTGTAGATTAATTTGCACACACATACACACACTTCACTAACTGCTTTATGCCTGGTACACACTACACGATATCAGCCCGATTCTAGCCCGACACAGCGATGTACGGTGTCGGCATTGATCGTGAACGACAATGAGTGTCGTACACGATAATCCATCATCCTATCTTGTTTAGATTTTCATAGTTAATGACATTCGAAGCCGCATCTGGGACACCCCACGACGTCCCGACAGAAAGTCTAGCATGTTTGATTTTTTTTTGTTGTTCACGACTGTTTCCATCACAGCCGTCACTTTGACCAACAGAAACACACAATGATCTGCTGCCGTAAAGAACTGTATGACAACAACACCCCGGCGTTTTTGATATCTCCTCTAGGGACGTTACCACACAGAGTAAAAAGGAAAAAATGATGGTGTGAAACAGCAGAGGCACTTTGTCAACCTGATGAGTACTGCCATTAGCATCAAACTAGCAAACAATGTTATTTCTTCATAATGGAGACGGACATAAAATAAGAAAATTAAAAAGTAGTGGCGGGGCTTTTACTCACCACAACTGCAGAGGCTCCCAGCTTCATTTGAAACAGACTACATTACAGATGGTCTGTTATTTATTATTCCCTCTGTATTCTTATGTTTTTACTTTTAATCCACTCCTGTTTGCCTTGATGAAGTTAATGCGTCACGCCGTCATTTGAAACTCAAGACTTCCTGTATCTGTTTCAAATTAAAAGCCTATTATAACTTCGGTTGAGAGAATCCCTTCATTTTCTAAAAAGGCTTTTATTGTGAAACTTTTGCAGGAACTTCTTGTGGAGGATTCAGTGACTTGTTTTTTTTTGCGTACAGTACTTCAAATGTAGCTCCTGCCATCTGCTGGCGCTTTTTTATATTACTACAACAACATTTCGGCTGGCACATGAACAGACACTGTGACTGAAATAATAGTAAAAGTAACAAAAATAGGACAAGAATAACATCGTGTAGTGTGTCATGTCTGTCGGCCAAGTCACGGCACGATTTTATGACTCCACAATCGCGTAATGTCACATAGTGACTGTCAGAACGTACAGAAATGTTGTGTAGTGTGTACCAGGCATTAGTGCCGCTGTGCTGGCAGTGCCATGATGCAAATTCTGAGAGGGATGACCAACAATAACTATAACAACAATAACTGTTTTCAACACAGGAAAATGGATGAATTATCACAAAAGATATTCAGTAACAGCTTTATCATTAAAGACTTAGTCTCCAAAAAGACTCTACTAATGTAGAGCCCTGGCTTCTCATGTATGTCATGTCATTTCTGTGTCTTTTTTTTTTTTTTTTTTTTTTCTTAAAAAGCGTCAGGCTGTTGAAAGCAAACTTAAGCCTCTCCATGGTTACGAAAAGTTACGACACTTCCTTTTCCAGCCAGAGAGAGGGACGTTCATCCTGAAGCATGCCACTGTATTTATACCCTACACCTTAATGAAGGGTGCTTCATTCAGCTGTGAAGGTGACAAGTAGAGTTACAGTCTGGAGTGAGAGTGAGGAGGGTCCAGTTTGAGAAAGGCTTCTATACACCAGCAGATCTCCTCTAATTCCATGCCTGATTGTTTAGGTTGCATCCACTCTAGCTTTCCAGCCTTTGTTTCTACCTGCCTGTCGTTTGCCTGATCCATGGAGTGATGATTCTCTGCCTAACCCCTCTCTGGATTAGCTGCCTGACTGATTTTGATGCCTGCCTTTAGATTCAAGTAAACATAAACGTTAAACGTGACCTTAACTTGTCTGAGTCTTGCAGCTGGGTTCAAGATTGCTGTTCCTCTGAGCCATTACAGTGGGAATCACTGTCTGAATGATGTTTTACAGATTACTGATTTCAATTCTTACGTTCTTAAACTGTTAACCTGAAGCCCTCTAATGACCACATTTATGACGGCAAAATTTCAGACTGAAATCAATAAATGAATTTAGTGTATTCTATGGTGGCCCTGAAAGCTCAACACACTGCAACACAGAATACAGAAAACAAACAGATACAAAAATGCTGCAAGTCATACAGAAGACAATGAAAATGATGAACTAAACAAAATAACTTTCAACGAAACTCTGAAAAGTGATGATCCCGCCTCCACACAACTGGGACACACTATCTGTTGCCATGGTTTGTGGCTCATAATGTTACTGAAGTCAACTACTCAATCGGTAGTGTCGGAAAATGAGCAAACAGTGTTAGTTTAGTTTGACATTCTGATGGATTGATTCAGATATTACTGCAGCTTGTTGCTGTTGACAGTGTGTTCTGGTCTGCTCGCATTGTTCCAGCATTTGGTTGTGTTTTCTGTATTTTGTAGTGTTTTCTGTATTTACAGCATATTTGGTTGCTCTTTTTTACTCTGCGGTGATTATTCTAAATGCTGCACACATTTTGTTAAATTATTGAAGCTGAGGCTTTTGTAATCTGATTTTAGGTTGAAGAGGTCATGGTGGTGGATGGGTGTGTAGTGACAGTGTCCCATCATAGACTTGAAATTAATGTTCATGACCACAAACTGTCCTTAACCAAGTGGTTTGGCTGCCTAACCCTATCCATACCTCCACCATTTTTCATTTGTCATAACCATAAACTTCACTATACCCTAACTGCCAAGAGCAGGTATTAGATAAATCACAATCTTGAAAACAGTGACACTGGACGTAATCCAGGGTTTTGCAGAATTCTTTGTTGTTCTAATCTGTTGATGGGGTCACTCGTCCAGTTAGCAACTGGGAGCGCAATTATTAATTAAGTTGACCGAGCCGAGCTTCAAGCACTACCTATTGTGCAAAATGTGCAAAATAATTCTGGTGTCCTATTTTCTGATGGGACTGGACCCCCTCAGTAAAAACAACCAAAAAGAAGAAGAAGAAATTTAAACAGGCTATTGCAATGCAATATGAAGAAACACAAAATGAAAGCTTTCCCTTAAAGTTAGTAACAGCTTTTTGCCCCTAAAAATGGGCTATGGGGTTAGGGTTAGTTACTTGGGGTAACAGGAAAATATTGCCAACATCATTAGGCATGCAATTATAGCTGTAACCTATTGCAATAACATTTAGATTACAACTGTATTGTATAATTACTGTACTTCTCCAACTGATGTCAGTTTATAATCTTTTGTAAATTTTCACAACCCTCTCAAACCCAGTTTAGTGCTAACCTAATAAGTCTGTTATGTTACTTGGTAAACAATTAATCTGTAACCTGCCTGTAGCCAGTGTTAATAATAAATGTGGTCTTCCTCTTGGTTTGGCATTAGCCAGCAGATAGTGGCAGCGGAATGAGGATGATTAAGTTACCTGACTTTTTTTTTTTTTTTTGTCATAGCAAAGTCAGCACTGTATGAGAGCAGGTGTGGCAAATAAACAAACACTCACTCATCTTTTAAACATTTTCAGCGAGCACCAATCTAAGAAAGTAAACCTCCCTTAGCCATAGCTAGCAAGCTAATGTTAGAGAGCTGATGCTGAGCTAAATATGCTTGCTAAAGGGAAAATGAGCCAGTTTTCAACCAGTACTGTGTCATTGCAGTGTGTGCAGATAAACATGTTTGGCTTTTGTGCTGCCACCGCCCAGAGTGTCCTACTCATACAAGTTACTTATAAATGGAAAACTCAAATTTTTCAGAAAGCTCTGATATGTCTGAGTGGCACTTACTCGTACAGATGTGCTGGGAAACAAACAAACATTGACACCTAACCTCAGCCAAAATCACTAGTTAGTAGTTTATGTTATATTCGCACAGTATTTTAATCCTTACACAACCAATTCTGTAACCAAACAACCATTCTTGATGATGTAAACAATAGGGATGGGTCACGATTTTCAAATTTTCGAATAATCGTTTCATTTTTGAAAAATCGATTTTTTAATGCGACTATTAGTATTCGCCGTCTTATTTCCCCCCTTTATTTGACATGCAATTCAGCTCCTAACCGCACGAGGGCAGTATAGGATTGCTTCAGCGGTGTGAGATGGGCTACCAGCTAGTTTGATGCTCTTCTACAAACAGGAGAAACATGCAGAGACTACTACAGTCATCAAAAAGTTCTGTGTGGAACAACTTCAACAAAATAAACGAAAATGAGGTGCAGTGCAAACTCTGTGAGGCAAAGCTTGCGTATCAAAAATCTACAACAAGTATGCACAGTCATTTGAGAGCGAGGCACGCAGGAGGCGGCGAGGGACCGTACGGCTGGGCTCAGCGGCACGACACGTCTGCAGCGCGAGTCCCGTAGCAGCTCGCCCCCCTGTTAATCAATTACATCGGGAATTCGGGGAATCATCGGGGAATTATTCGAAAAATTGTCATGATTTTCGAATAGTGTTTTTGCTTGTGCTGCCCATCCCTAGTAAACAAACACAAGTCAACACAGGGATCTTGCCCATCTCTATCATCTATCCCATATAATGTAAGGTGGTGGAGCACGCCTCAGCAGCAAAAGGCTTTGACATTAATATATCCTCATACCCCTTTTCCACCAAATTAACTCTGGTTCCTGATCCGGTTTTGTTCAGGATTCTTGGAACCTTGGTTCTATCTGGTGAACAAGCCTGCATTTCCATCAGTTTTGAGTGGAACAATTATAATCAAGGATGTGTAACCAACGGACAATGGTGGGAAGCAAACAGGCAGAATCTCAGATTACTTTGTTTATCTGCAAACTTTTGTTCTGCTGTTACTGACTGTTTTGTTTTTAAACAAAAAACAAGTAAGCATTGCCTTCTCCATCATCTCTCTGCAAGCTTTAGTTCAAGAAAAACCTGCTATTTTTTTAGTTCCAGCGAAGAACCAACCTGTCTGGTTGTGAAACAATTTATTTTTGGTAAAAAATACATACAAACTCACAATTTATGAACCTGCATACCTAAATTGATATGATTTCATGCTACTATTCAGCTGGAAGCCAATTGGCTGATGAATTAGCCAACTTCAAAACTCTGACTAAACTACATGCATTGTGATATATTTCTCTTCAAAATCTGTGTCTTAAAATGCATACTTCTGTACTAAACCATTGATATTTTGAGTGCACAAGTGCGCTAAGCGCATTCACACTGCACAGTATGGGAAAATGCAGTGTACTACTGGCAAATTCCAAACAGTCCAAAAGTTGAGTGTGGAATGATGAATACTTCTTTCATCTTTGTGACGTAGCAACCAACTGTTGACATGGCAGCTGGGGACAACAATGGGCCTCTTAGTTATACATGTTTTGGGCTAAGTATCAATACTGTTGTTGAATAGAAGCCGTCAGGAATGTTTTTTGGGTCTGTAATAATTTGGTATCATGAAAAATGATGCAAGTGCTAACATTAGCTTGCAACCAACATTAACATTAGAATTAGGGCGGCAGTAGTTCAGTCCATAGGGACTTGGGTTAGGAACCGTAGGGTTGCCGGTCAAGACCCCATCGGGAACAAATATGGTACATGAACTGGTAGCTGGAGAAGTGCCAGTTTGCCTCCTGGGTACTGCAAAGGTGCCCCCGAGCAAGACATCGAACCCCCAGTGCTCGGGCCGCCCGTCCAAGGCTAGGGCCATTTCTAGGTATACGGGAGCTAGATCTGGCCTCCAGCTGGTGGACAGGTACAAAGAGGAGGACTTTTTTGGAATCTATTTTATCTACTGTTAAAAGTCACTTACATTTAATGAGCACAATGCAGGGAAAAGGGAAATGTACAGCATGATTATGCTACATTGCATCCATGTTAGGCTCCCTTATTGAAACTAATTCACATTCTGAAATCACATCAGTGCAATCATTCATTGCTGTTTTTACCAAATATGCAGCTAATGTTATGTCAGTGCTTAATGTCTTTGAGATGCCAGAGCACATCAATATGTTTCCCAGTGATTACAAATCATGACACCACTGCTGCTCCAAAGCAAACTAGCTACTGGTAACACCCAGTAATAATGTTAAGCAGTTAGCAGCCTGACACTGTCTTTATCTTCCTCACCCTGCAGAACACTTCATGTCATCACACAAACAATCTTGTGATCTACGACAGCTCTTTTTTTCCTTCAATAGCATGTGTGGATTGGCAGGGATAAAGTAAACTGTTAGAGGGGAGATAACAAAGGATGTGTTATCTGTGTTTGTTCTCTGTCGCAGCGTTGGCCTTAGGAAGGCAAACACTAGCAGCAGTCTGGCTCAATACATAATGCTGTGTAAGGAGAGAGGTGGAACACACTGCTCCACTTTCATTAGGTCACACATGTTGAGGGGAGCTTCTGTGCGGATTTGTTACCTATATTATATTGATTGCCAATGGATTTAAGCTCGGGTGTTAGTTAATGAATCCATGTGCATTATCACGCCCTCCCCACCACAATAAAACACCCAGCTACAACCATTTGTCACATATATTGACACAGTCTGTATCTCCTTCATATAAATTTGGAAGCAACTGCAACATGTGGGCACAATGAAACACTGTTAAGCCCATACAGCAGTCTGTGCTGTTTAAATAACTGTCTAGACTGTGATGACAGAAGAACAGTGCTCTGACAGTTAAGGGACTGGAGGTGGTTGCTAGCCTACTGGCTGAGGCCAGGGTCTTCCTGCTCTTACCTATCACACCCAGCGCTCTCTACTCTCTAATTGGAACAACCTATTTAATTGGGTTTGGAAACCATGGAGACGGCTGCTCCATCGGGGAGCTGATAAGCTGAAAGAGACACCTTCAACAGAGGAGATGATGCTGTGCGAGGTGGCCTTGGCTCTGCAGTGACTTAGACGTCTCATTCGCTAAATAACTGAAGCAGATGTGACTGACATGGAAGTGTTGCATCAACCTTCCCACACATGCCTGCGCTACAGCACGTCAATAACATAAAAAAGTGACAGCAAGCGAGATATATCAATACAGCAGTTTCATTGCTTGACTTTAAGTTTTTCTTGAGTAAAACTGTTTCTCAGCTTGTGGGGAGAAGGATTTATTTGTTCTGTGTGATAGTAGTGGATCAATTCGGGGCATTGTCATGTGCAGTTTCAAGTAAAAGTTGGTCAAGGTTAGTCTTTAAATGTATTTATTTTAAGGTATTGACCCACTTTGAATTTGGACTGCTTACAGGTTTAAAAAATGAACACTTTAGATAAAATATAGCAGCCCAGTTGCCAGAAGAAAATGTTGGCATTGTGTATTTCTGCAATCCATGAATGCAATCCATATGTATCATATCAACATTCCTAAAGTGACGTAGTATATGAGGTAACTCTGTCATCGGGAGGTGGAGGGGATGGTGAAGCGTGTGGCACCTAGGCGAGATGCCTGCCAAGCCGCAGACCAGTATTTGAGACCAACTAACAACAAAAACAGTGGTGTTTTAGTGAGTCATCGCTATGTTTACAGAGGCTTTGTAGCCACCAAATGTGTTTTTTTTTTGTTGTTTTTTTGGTGACACATTGCTGTTTTTCCAGCAGGGATAGTGCTGTAAAAATCGGTAGTTTTTTGAGACATCAGCCGCTCTGCAACTTGGATTAGTCTTTTCTTAACCATAACCAAGTGCTTTTCATGCCTAAACGTATCACACGTTAACCACAGTGTTGTTGAAACATAACATTTCAGCTAATTTGCTATATAATAACAAACAAATGTTTGTTTGTTTTTCTAGTGATTGGGTTGAATGTATCCCCTTAAAGACTCATTTTAAAAACAGTTGAATTACTGCCTCTTATGTGCCTAAGCAAACCCATCACTTTGCAGTTACACTTCACATTCTTGTCTGTGAACGCGGATGCTTCACACACATCCTCCCCCCAGCAGCACAAACGATCTATGCAAGCAGAACCGTTTCAAGGTCAATACCAAGATTAGTGTCACTAATTCAGAATCTGACACAATGTCTCCCCTTCTGTTCCTGAATTATCACATTGGATAATGGCCAGAAAAGTGTTTTTGCAGAACATTATGATGTCACAGTGAAGCTGACCGTTGACCTTTGGGATATAAAATGTCATCACTATATAATTTTATCCTATTAGACATATGTGTAAAATTTTGTTATAATTAGCATATGAATTCCTGAGTTATGGCCAAACTATGATTTGTGAGGCCTCACTGACCTTTGACTAGAGCTGGGTTGAAAAAATCGATTTAATCGATTCAAATCGATTTTCCTTTAAATGGCACAATATTGATTCATTAATTAAAAAATCGATCTTTTAATATAACTATTTTCCTCTGTGGACGTGTTGTACAGCCGGTAGCAGACTGCAGCAGCCTGCAGTACTATCAACCCAGGTAGTCTCGCGAGATCAGCATTTAGCACCTGAGGTCATGGCGAGAGATCTCGTGAGATGGCCGGACATTGAATGAAGACAGAGCAGCAAACAGTGGTGGGAGCGTGTCCACTGAAGGCATGGGTCTACGGTGCGAGTATTTTCACTCACATTTTCCCCTAAAAATATAACGCTAATAATGTACGCATGTTTATTAAATGCACATCAGTTTCACAGAAAAGATTAAGAAATACCACTAAGCATCAGCACACTGCTAGCTGTAGCCTCAGTTTGTACCTCATACAGATCTGCTGGTAAAGTAAACTTAGCGTTAGCAAGCGTGATAAAAGATGGCAGAGAGGCGACATTGTTCAAATAAACCAAAGATTTATTAATTCTCTGTAGCAGTAAACACATGGGCCGATAACAAATGTGTTAACTAACTATGCTAAAGCTTTACAAGCTATTCAAGGCTGCTGACGATAACGTTAACATGACAAACAGCAAGGCTAACGTTACGGCTAACAAGCTAACGTACTGACGCTCCTCAGACACACACACACACACACACATACGGGACAGCCTCTCAGTCCTTCCTTACCCGCTAACGTTAGCTCATGTACAACACAGGTACCACACAGAAACTTTTACAAAGGGTCATAATGTGCTTCTAGTGACTGTCAAATCGCCAGCGAACGTTGTTTACACAGACACAGAGAGCAGCGTGCCTGCTCTCATGGAACAAAGATCCTCTGAGAAGAAAGACGGTTCACTCTGCTCTGCCGCCAGGAACAAACTGGTAGGCAAAGATCCTCTCTGAGGAAGAGGGTTCACTTTGCTGCAGGGTTCACCTACATATATTTTTTCTCTTCTGATACAGTCAATGTGTGCATCACAACCACTGTAGTGTATTGCACAAAAGCTTTATAAGACGGTTACAGGCAGCAAACTTGTGGATGTCCTTTGTTTACATTTTTTGTAGCCACTTCACTTAAATTGTCTGCCTTGTGATTAGATTTAATTTAAAATATTTATTTTGTATGTGTTGGTCAGGTAATGTTAAATAAAAGTACATGATAACTAATGTACTGCTTTGGGGTCAATTCTTAATGTAAACAGTATTTTTAATAGTAATGCACCAGGTCAGAGGGTTCCTTGTTAAATATACTTAGTTAGTTCTCAGAAAATATCTTAATAGCCAAGCAAATTCTGTATCATAATTGAAATATACTTCACTGAATCGATTTTGAACTGAATTGAATCGAATCGAATCGAATCGTGAATCGGATTGAACTGAGTCCTTGAAAATCGAATCGAATCGATCTGGAAAATCTGAATCGATACCCAGCCCTACCTTTGACCACCAAATTCTAATCAGTTCATTTTTGAGTCCAAGAGGATGTTTGTGCCAAATTTGAGGACACTCCCCTTAAAGGGATAGTGCACCCAAAAATGAAAATTCAGCCATTATCTACTCACCCATATGCCGACCGAGGCCCTGGTGAAGTTTTAGAGTCCGCACATCCGAGATTGGTGGGGGGAGCGGCTAGCACACCTAATGGCTGACAGCGCCCCAGACTAACGTCCAAGAACACACAATTGAAGCCACATAATATCGCAAACATGCTCATCCGTAGTGATCCAAGTGTCCTGAAGCCCCGACATAAAAAGTTGTTTCGAAAAACGTCATTTGAACTCTGTTTTTAGCCTCACCATAGCCTGTAGCTCTGACTGCTTCTCTGTGCTCCGCGCTCAAATGTGTGCGCTCAGGGTGATCGGTGATGCACGGTCTCTGAAGAGCAGCAGTCTCGTCAGTACTGATGTCCAGATTCTCAAGTGCAGGCATCGCCAATTCCCAGTCTGAGCAGCAAAGACTTTCCTCACCCGTTGGCATTGCTTTGTATTTGAAACAACTACACCACCAGGTTTCCAGTGCTCGACTCCGGTATTCTGTGGCTGGCTGAGGCTCATGAGCTGCGGCGGCTGCTTCATCCATTAGCCTGAGTTCCATCCGTATACTCGGGCTCAAACAAATACGGCTTAACAAAGAAATGCTGTTCCTCCTCAGTTTCAAAGTCTTCAGACATGTTGGGCTGTCCTTTGCTAAAAGACCATAGTGCAAGTTATCTTTTAGCTACTGTGGTTACCGTTGTCTCTCCCTGCGCTGCACGTGTCACGTGATGTAAACACGGGTGAGCAAAGCTCATGCTTTCGCTGGTCTTGCGCAAGTGCGCACATGTGAGCGCGGAGCACAGAGAAGCAGTCAGAGCTACAGGCTACAGTGAGGCTAAAAACAGAGTTTATATGACGTTTTTCGAAACAACTTTTTATGTCGGGGCTTCAGGACACTTGGATCACTACAGATGAGCATGTTGGAGATATTTTGTGGCTTCAATTTTGTGTTCTTGGATGTTAGTCTGGGGCGCCGATAGCCATTAGGTGTGCTAGCCGCTCCCCCGCCGATCTCCGCAAGGGATGTGAGGACTCTAAAACTTCACCAGAGCATTCCTCAGCATGAGGGTGAGTAGATAATGTCTGAATTTTCATTTTTGGGTGCACTATCCCTTTAAGGCCTTCTTGAGCTATCACCTTCATGAGAATGGGACAGATGTACAGAAAGCCCAAAAACATAATGCCTCCCGCCATGGCTATCACCGGCATGGAAGCTTAAAATCAAAACATGCTATTTATATGGCAGCAATGAAAAAATCGGTCTGTGTGAAAATGTTTGTGTGTCCTCATTTGAGGAAAAATCGTATTCCATTAAATTTCTAAGACAGCAACAGTTACCTCTGAGATCAAAACTATATATCAAAACAGATAAGCTTAAAACGCAAAGCACATTTTTTAAGATTAAACCAGTGGTTCCCAGTTATTTAGCCCCTGTCCTCTTGCAAAAAAGCAGTGTCTGGTTTCAGATGTCCTTAGTTGTTAGCAGACTTTTACCCTCCAAACTTAAGTTAAGGATTTTAGTATTCCACTTGTGAATACCAGTACCCAACAGTCAGGCGTTTCTGTTTTATGAGGTCTCATGAGGGTGCCGTGCTAGCTCTCTGAGATCTACCAGTGGGTGTGACATTGTTTGTCCCAACCCGGTCTCATTCCAAAGTCGCTAAATACCGGCGCTTGGGCAGTGACTTCCAACATCAGACACAGACAAAGAAGGTGTCCTTTCACTTCTGCATGGTATGCAGCCTGTCATCATTATTGTGTTACAGTGCCTGGTGGCCTGGTGCCTGGAGGAAAGGTGGTGGAATAACAAGTTAAGTTGAGGGGCTGAAAGTGCAAAGAGGGATGGGTCCAACAACTACCGACTTTCACCCAGGAGGCCAATGTTGGCTTCCCACATGACCATACAGCCAAACCTTGTCCTTTTTTCTAAACCCCAAAAGCAAATGGGGTTTTGTTGCATAAACCTAACTAGATAAGGACAATGTTGTACCTACTTAGTGTTTTTATTTTGAAAGAGACTGTATGCAAACTATACATTTCCTGTGAAAACATAAGTGTAGTTGGTGAACACACAATGTATGTAACAGACTGAAGTTGACATGGCGTCCCAGAACGCCAACAACCAACGCACCCAGCGTACCTTGCAGGTCATATGTTGATGTGAAAAGTCCATGACCAAACGTTGGTATGTGATGAGGTCAGATTGAAAATGTGTTGTTTGTCCATGTATAAGGGTCCTGATGTCCCCATTTAGTGCCTTAATGAAAGGCTGGAGTGGACCACTGCCTCCCACCACCACCCTCACCTCACACAGTGGTAAAATAAAAGTAATGCATGTATGTGATGCCTATACTGCCTGATCAGGTGTTGATATACCTACAAATAGCATGTATCCATATGAAACTTAAGCTTACCTTTGATGACAGCTGAATATAACACTAGAAAAGAAGAAATAGGAAAAACAACATGAATAAATAGAACAAAAAGCATAACTATAATGACTAGTTACTGACATGTTCGCACTTCTTGTTTATGTCAATATGAGTTCAACTTGATCCCACACAGTGAGCCCTGCCTGTTTCTCAACAGCTAATGTCAAATGGGGATAATTATGCTTACATAAGGATCAGTATGTGAAATAAACTGTATATTTCAAACTTCAAACATGAAATTTGTTTAGATAATAATTAAATGACAGCCTGTGTTTCCTGACTTGTTGTAGTACACTTTATTTAACAACCCAAACCGTAAAGGGCTACTCCACCAATATAACCGATGAAGATCAGTTTACTCATCCTGGCTGAAACTACTCAGCCTCTATCTGCTGTGGCCATTGAGAAGCTCTGTCAAGTTTGAGGAGTTAGAGTTTGAAAGTGGTGGACATTTACCAGGAGGGAAGGGTCTAATGACATACTGACAACTTGCATAATGGCAAACTAAGAATCCACTGTTTTTGGAACTTGACCCATATAAAGAACTAAGAGTAAGGTTTTGTCTGTACCATATCGGGTGTAGCAGTACAATATCCATGCCAACATACAATATACTGTTAGAATCTGTAGCATCAAATAGATATGTTTGCATGATTGACAGATGACTAGCAGTATCAGGCATGGTGCTTGTCTTGCCTCTGGCTTCCTCCTCTTTGACCAAATCGGGATTTTGTGGCCACAGTAACTGACAAAGACAGTGGTGAGCTATAGATCCAAACTTCATGCTCCAAAACCTCCTTACAGAAACCTTTATGTGATGTTTTTCTGCACTATTTGTTTGGAATTGCAACTTGTCTAGCAAGAAAAACAGCTCTTTGGCTTCACCCACCAAGATTTAGCTCAACCATCAAAACAGTTTCTATTTCCACAGCAGCTTTGCCTGGACTAAATGTTTGCAGAACTAAAACTCCACAGGCAAACACTCATAAAATAATGAATAAAATCCCCATAGACAAAAAGATCAATGCAATGTCCACTTTTACTACCAAACTCAGACTTTGTGCAGAAGTGCCAGACAGTCCTACCCCCAGACAGTGTCAAGCCACCTGCATCTATTGGAACATGATAAAAATAAAACAACTCTAAAAATTGCCTTTATCCTGGCTGTCCAAGATCCAAAACTGTTTTCAGAAAAATAAGAAATCTTTCCATGTTCAAAAAGAGAAAGGTGATGATAGAAAAAAAGACAATATTCAATTTGTCTGACAGTCCTATGATTGCTGGAGGCTCTTGAGGCACAGAGTTGGTTGGAACAGTCAGAGATTAAAGAAATATCATTTTAAAGAATTCAAAAAGTCAAAATGTATCAACTTATATAAGAAAATAGCCTTCTTCCTTGGGTATACTGGAAGATGCCTGAAACTTTCACTCAAAGCAACAGCAGAAGTAATGAAATATAAGTAAATGCAGAAAAAATGGTTGCAGAGATAAATCTGCACCGCATGACTGTATGAGGTTGGGAGGGCGATCATGAAACATTGCATAGCTCATGGTTTGTCATATAATCTGGTCTTTGGAATCTAGGTGGAAAAAACAAAAGCAATAAGTGCCTAAAACAAAAATTGAGTTGTTTTTTTAATTTATTTTTTTAAGTTAAGAATGTCGGATAAAAAAATCACTAAAATGTCATCTCAGAAAACTTGGTCCAACCTACTGCCCTCCAACAAACCATTCAAGTGGCAGGACAACATTGTCTGTCAGTGCCCTTTAAAACTATTACAAATGAAAGTTACAAAAAATGATTGATATGACCATTTTCTGGTCTGCCACATCTGTGGTTAGGTTTAAAACTACAGCTGATTGTTGGTAGTGGATGGGAAACAAAAAGCAATTGTTTCCAATGGAAAGAGCTGCTGCATTTTCCCAGGAAGCTGTGCAAGTAATGTTGGTGCTATCCTCCACTGCCCTGATTTCCCACCAGGTCTTACCACCAAAGCTCAACTGAATTGAGCTCTGAGTATATTGGTTGCCACAGCACAAGTTCAGTGGGATTCTAGCAGAGGTTAAAGTTATGATGACAGCAGTTCCACTATAGAAAGAGTACAGAATGGAGGGAAAGTTGATTTCGATGCATGTCTAATCCCGGTTATGTATACTACCTCGTGCGAATTATGTACACTTGCACATTTTCTGTGGAACTGGCTTAAGTGCTTTGCAGCTTTACAACAACATAATTTAGTTTACCTTTGCCTTTGAGAAAAAATTATCCTTCATCCTTATCACACATTTTTGTCAGGATAACTACAATCAGCAATAGGTGAAATGCGGGACATTTACATAAAGTAAGGTCAGTTAAAGATGAGCAGTGTTCCTGCATATATTTGTCAAAGTGTTTTGTGACCCTAGAGGCAGTCTTTTCTATATTCCGTTCCATCTGGAGGTCCAAGCAATACAGCCTTAAAACAAAGATGCTGTTGTATATCAGCAATGTCAAGTCTGTTCTGCTGTATAGTGTAGAGAGCTGGCGAGTGGTCAAAACAGACATGAGAAGACTGGAAGTTTTTCACAATGGATGCCTCAGACGGATATGCCAGATCTTTTGGCTTAATAAAATCTCCAACCATGAACTGTACAAGAAAACAGGTAGCCGGAGCATCACCAAGGAAACTATACACAGACACCTGAGATGGCTCGGACATGTGTTGAGAATGGAGCAGGATCAGATCACAAAAGTTGCCTTAAGATGGACACCACCAGGCAAAAGAAAACCCTGGAGGCCCAAAACCACCTGATGCAGAACTGTGACACAAGAGCTGGAACAGATGAATTTGTCATGGGGAGAAGCGCAACATGCTGCCAAGGACCGAATATAATGGAGAGAGCTCATTGAAGCCTTATGTCCCACAGAGGATGAAGAGGACTAAGTAAGTCAGTAAGAGGCAGTCTGAGAAATCACCTCAAGTGATGCCACCTGGGTCAGTGTCAGTTGGGGCTAAAGACTACAGGTTTAAAAAATGAAAAAAAAAATCTGAAGGTGTGGAATTTGAAAAAGACCTCAGACCTCTGTAACTTCTCGTGTCTGACAAAGGCTAGAGGCTCCAGGCTACACCAGTGACTCCTAGCATAACACACACCAATCTGTGCCCAAACTATAGGCGATCATGAATATGAGCCCCCATAGGTTAAGTACGGTTTGAAAAAAATGAATGGTTGGGCATGGTCACATTACATACTTAGCAAACAGTTACGAACCTAATGCGTTAGTTACGAAGGTTAGATTTAGGAAAGAGGAGTTATGTAGATTAAAGAAACATGGGAAGTGTCACAGTACATACTTAACATAAAGTTACATAGGCTAGGTTTACAGTAGGAAAGTAAAGTTATGAAGGTTAGGTTATGTGCTTAACACAAAGTTACTTAAGTAAGTAACTTACTTAACTTACTTGGATGGGCGTCATCAAGTTACGTATTTAACTTAAATCTTTGTAGGTAAAGTGAAGTTATGTAGGTTTGGTGTAGGAAAAGAAACATGGTTGGGCATTATCACATTGCATACTAGACAAAAAGTAATAAACTTAACATGATGATGTAATTTAAAATACCTCAAAGTTGTCTTGGTTTCATATGGGACATGAACACCAGTTTCCTGGGGGAGTAGTACTATCTTAAGGTATACACATTAACAGTGCATGAAAACAGCCTGATCATGTTGCATTGTGGGTAATGTAGGCACCAAGGATGAATACTTAGTTTTGGTCCTTGTGTTTTAAACTGTCTATCATGAGTCTGTCAATGTTATAGGGGTGGAATGCTCAATTGTGTAGCACTCAGCTTTGAAAACCATTATACTTCCCAAAGTATGAAAATTCTCACTGATGTAAATGAAACACAAGCAGTAAAACCATTCTATCAGTTGTTAAATTTAGCCGGATAATCTAAATTACTTTTCTGAGGTAAGATCACAGGTGACCGCACCCTCACACAGGGTAATAATCTCTCATTTTACACAAAAACTCTGCGTCTATGTGCACAACTTGAGAAACTAAAATAGACCATAGCTAAACCATATTGGCAGTAAACTATGATGGTGGTTTGCAAAGGGCTGTCATCATTTTATTGTTTGCCTTTGTTCTCTCCTCCAAATAACTTTGGATAATATGGGGATTTGTTACCAACATGTCTGACTGCGTGTGTTTCTTAGCCTGTTAAACTTCTTTTTAGCAATGTCGTCATGCTCCCAGATCGCAGCAATTAATGCGGTGGCCACAATGTCATCATTACTGGTAGGAAAAATCCATTAAGCTTTAGGTCAGATCATTGGAAGAATCCATAAGCTGTTGTTGTATCTGAGAGGAACCAGCTGTATCTTTATTAGTGAGGCAGGTGTCTGGGCACAACACATACAGTCCAGCCAGACGATTATCAATAACACTGTGAAGACGGGTAGCCCACATGTCCCACAGCGAGACAGGAACGCTTTAGTGAAAGGTGACCTTGAGTCAGGGGGCTAAAACGCTACGCTGCTTTCATTTGTTTGAAAGGACCAAAAAGGTTGTCCTCTCTGCACTTATTTGATTGGATTGTCAATGGCAGGATGAGAGTTTTCTGCCGCACGTCGCTGCCTTGCATGCATACGAATGTGGTGAGGAGCAGGTGATAGTCCTAAGGGGAGACTCTTCATTATTCCACAAACTCCTCACACTAATCTGCGCATAAAAACTGTTCCGCTCCCTTCTTTCTCCAGCCTCTCTCCCTCTCTCTCTCAATCTGGTTTGTGGCCTTTCTCTAAAGGACAGCAGAGCGTGCAGTAGACTGTGTCTGGCCTTCTTTTAATCTGACCTTTGAAAGAAGCAGCTATTATGTTACCTCAGGGTTGTGTAACACGCACCAGGATACCTACAGTAATACCTTCAAGTCAGGGTATTCAACAGCTATCTCAGCTGATTGTATTTTTAGAACGGCGGCCCCTGAATGAAAAGCAGCAAATAAGAAAACAACCAGAAGGCGTATGTTGGATTATAGTTAAGGCTGCAGCATAAAAACATACTCATATGTCACAAGGACATATTCTTGCTTCAACAAAAACACAAACACGTTACACACAGGATGTGAAGCCATGTTACAACAACTGCTGCTGGACAAGTCTGCTCTTCCTTAAAGGGCATGCTTTCAGAGCTGTGCCATTAGCACCCTGGAAAACTGAATCTAGCAAAAATTGAGTGTCTTGAATAAATGAAAGCCTTTTCTTTAACAGATTTGGGCAAATGTGTTTCTTTGTTCAAATGTTTACACCTTTATTATGTCATAAGCAAAGCCGCATCCACCTCACATAAAGGGCTTTCACTTATGAGATATACAGACATTATAAAGTTATTAGAAAAGTACTGAATTATATACGTTAGCTGGTTTCACAGGCTGAGTAAGTTCCCCATGACTAGTAAACCCAGTTTGGCATACAACTTTGTATATGTAGTATCCCTTTAGAAGATAGTCGACAATTGTAGGAGGGAGGTTGAGTTTGATCAAGAAGAATAAGTTAGATGGTGTTGGCTACATGTTATGTTGAATTTGTGTTTTTTTTCCCTGTTTTGTTTGTTGTTGTTTTGTTTATTTTTGCATGCCTCCAGTGAATGAAGAATCCAAAAACTGAAAATTCTTAACAAATGTAAGTCACAGGCGACTACTTTAACAACAGCAAAAATATCAAGAATATCTGTTTACAAACTCTCCCACAACTCCTGCACTATAATCCAAGTCTCATTTACCCAGTTATATGCTCATTTCTTCCCAAACAGACAGCCCTTTCTAAAGGGGAACTGAAGTTAAAGTGAAACTTGTCTATGTTCTCTTTATAGCCAGACTCCATTGACAAAAATAGTAATTTTACCTTGCTGTGAACAGCTGCCTGAATCATTAAAGTTTGTTTGTGTTACTGTGTGACTTTGGTGAACTAAAAGGTTAGTTCAGATTCACCTAAGTCACACAATAACACAAACAAATTACCAATTGAGGCAGTGGTATACCAGCAGCTCCCATGTTCAGCAAGGTAAAATTACTGTTTTTCTCGATGGATTTTGGCTTTGAAGAGAGCATAGTCAAGTTTCACTTTAAGTTCAGTTTCTCATTGAAAAGGGCTGTCTGATTGGAAAAAATACTGAGCATAGGACTGGGTAAATGAGACTTGAATTATAATGTAAGAGTTGTATGGGTGTGTAAATCAATATTTTGATGTAGTTTTGCTATTGTTAAACATGGACCCCTGTAACTTCAATTCATCAAGACTTGTTTAAGTTTCTGGATTCTTCATTCACTATTGAGGCATGTGAGAAAAGTTTTCTTCATGAATTCAACATCACATGGGGTACGTAATTGATAAACAAATGGTTGTAACATGAGTGTTTAAATAAAATAGAAAGACTTCAGAGTCTACAGTCATGTTAGCAGCTCTGTCAGACAGCACACTGAGCATTTTATTTCATTTGCAGTATTAGGGCTAACGGAAGTACAGATATTGTCCCTAACCAGCAGTGGAATGCCAATAGGTCTCCTCAGGCCGTGTGGACAGGCCTCCAGTGAGCAGTCTGGTAATGGGCTCCCTGTTTGGAGTGGAGTGGAGCAGCCCGAGGACTTGGCCAGAGATAAGGAAGAGTAATGATCTTTGGCCGATGAGTGAGCCATGCTGCTTCCACTCTAGCAGCCTCATGCTGCACACCAACAAATGCACCGCACGGAGTCATCGCTCCAGTCGAGGATGTTTTCTGGAAGTCCCACCGAGAGCGTCTGAAGCTCAGTGTCTGGGATGTGCCGAGGAGCTCCCGGGGGAAACGAGAGCTGTCCCGAGCCCTGGCATTTCAAAATGCCGTTCTTCCTGTGTGGTTTCTGGGGGGCTTCCTGGCCCTGGCTGCAGGATCACAACAGATGGCCAAATGGACATCCACGATGCGGCCTTCTGGTGCCATCCTCATGCCACATATGCTTCATCCTGCGGCTATGACTTCCTGGAGATTGCTTTCTCACAGTCCCTCACAGCCGTCACCATGGCTACACAATCCCAGTTGTGGGGAACAGACCTCAGCGTGCACAGACACACACACTCCAGCATTAAAACCCTCTTGAATCCCTAAATCACCACATGCAAGGCACTCCAAAGACACTGTTGGATTTTATTTTATCAGACTAACACATACTGGTAATGCTGGACCATCACTTTCTCTTATATTCCTTAATATTCAGATTTCACGTGTCATGAGGCTGGATCGTTGGTACTAGATGATAAGATGCGTCTCAGTCAGGCCTCAACAAAAGCTGACTCTTGAATGAATGGATTTCACTCTCTGGTTATGACAAGATAATCAGAGGCATTTCCAAACACAATGCCAAGCAGTCATCTGGTCATGCTTTGCGAAACAATCGTGCTGCTTTGGCTGACTGATAAGCTCAGGCTAATCTATGGAGTACTTTGAAAGCAAACACGATTGATTATATTGCAATCAAATTGGCTCCGCAGAGCATGGTAAATGTACACAGGCAGGTGGACAGAATGGTGGAGAGTGCACATGCACGAAAGGGAACTTTGAAGAAATTAAATCACATAAAGGCAGCTATGCAGACCAGCTGTACTGGGCTTAATGCTATTTAGCAGTATTTGTAAGCTTTAAAGGAACAATCCAGCATTTTGGGAAACATATTTTCTGATCTGCCACCCTTATCAGCAGGATGACATCATTTGTCTGTGCCCTAGAAACTGTTACAAATCACTGTTAATGTGACAGCAGAAAAAGATCATGGTGAGGGTTAGAATAAGTATTGTTTTACAGTTGAGGTCATCATCATCATGGTCCATCCATCCATCCATCCATCCATCCATTATTTGTAACAGCTTATCCTTTGCAGGGCTGCAGGGGGCTGGAGCCAGTCCCAACTGACATTGGGCAAATGGCGGGGTCACTGTGGACAGTTTGCCAGACAATCACAGGGCTCACACATAAACAGACAGGCAACTATTTACGTTCACCAACAGGCAATGTAGAGTCGACAATTAGCGCTGGAGTGCAAGACTCATAAATATAAATGAATGGACATTACAATCAAACACTTGCCAGACGAGTTCGCTGTATTTCTAGGTTGACCAGAGTTGTGGTGTCTGGTGTCTGGTGTCTGCGGCAACTTTCCTGCACGCCTGAGGCATTTTACATCAACCAGCCAGAGCTAAAGGGTACAGGATGCGGGGAGACCCCATATTGGAGTAGCTAAGAGTATGGCGGAAGCTGTGGAGGAAAGTTGTAAGAGGCCTTCACAATAGGGTAGAGTAGATGTTTCAGATGCTTCAGATAAAAAAGAAATTCAGAGTTCAGAGGAAGGATTAAAGAAAAAAAAAAGAAAGCAATTGATGGCAAGGACAAACATGGACATGTATTGGTGTAGCTTTTTCTTGTTGGAGTGCACTGAAAGAAGACAAGGTACTAAGGGCAGACACAGGTGTTGCGCTGCTGCTCATGGACCTTGAACCACAGGACTCTCTACGGAGGCATGTCAAAGCTGGAAAGCTTCAAATATGAAACTGAAAAGTTGTTTTTGTAAAAGCATGTATTGTTTGCCATCCAACTGACTGACTGTAACTAACTGTTAGTTCCCATCCACTAACCTGCATGAATTGGTAGGTAAGTAGCCATAGCTTTGTAACAACCTTCTAAAAGAGACCGTCCTCCGCCAAAATATCATAGTAGTAGTGTAATAGTTTGTTTGTACATGCAGCAATTAAAACTCATGTTTGACATGATATGACAGGAGTAAAGGAGGAGGAAGTCAGGTGAAAAAGTATAAAGAGCTACAAAGCTGCTCAGGTGAATGGGTCAAACAAACACACCATCTGAAAGACCGGTGTCCATGTCCTATGTGACACCTAAAGTCAATTTTGAGTTGTTTTAACGACATAAAGTAGTTTGTTGTGGTCTGTTACATGACACACATCTTGAGATACATCACATAGTTTTGCTGCAACTGCAACCGTTTAACAATATCAACCACGTTTAAAACTACGACCGTTTTAACGGTCACATAGCTACAGAGCTACTCTGCACTGATACAACGCTCCTGTGGGTGGTATTTAGAGGGTAGGAACAAACAACCTCAGTGGTCATATGGGTTGGAAGACTTCATGTTCTAAAAACATTGTTTTGCTGGAAGTACATTTTTCTGTGGTGGAAAATAAGCTAAGTATCTGGCATTGATGAGTACCTCATCTGATGGCTTCATCACCTGGTCTTTTCTTTTACATGGACAGTGTTTGTGTAGGGGAAAGCAATTATGAAGTAACGCTTCATGGAAGTAATGCAGCAATTTTCTCTCAGCCCATATAAGTCTGACTTGCCTAACTATATCAGCACATAAAGCACGCGACACTTACCCCAGAACCACAAAAAATCTTTTGTATACACTGTACTTTCACTGTGTTCAATAGGTAAAGTTGATTTGGATTGTGAGGAGTAAATTCACTTAAAGGAGCAATAAGCGAAATTCATCATTTCTAGATTGAAGGAATTAAAAAATTGCTATGTGAAGAACTAGACGTGTAATTTCATCTGGAGTATAGCATGACCTCACACACCCTCTCTCTGTGTTGATCTCCAGCTCATTGTTTACAAGCTGGTCCGGCTATGCGTTCATGTACGTTCATGTGAATCCCCACGCCTCCCTGCGAGGCCACATTTTTGTAATATATTTGCTGAGATGGAGGCGAGGCTCAGTGACTAGAAGAGCTGATAGAAGCGATCCATAGCTGTAAGTTACTCCAGTAGCCGGTGGCAGCCGACTCGGCTAGAGACATTGCCGGATCCTGGCTAGTCCTAACACCGGGAGCTAATGCTAACGTTCCTCCTCTTCTCCGTGAGTGAGAGCGATGTTTTAACCTAGCGGTAGAGGGAGGGGTGGCTCATGACACACTTTGTTTTGGTCTACAGGCAGCGCACAACAGCAAACCTAGCGGTCAAACGATTTTGCTTTTTGCCCCTTTATGCAATTTTTTTTTTTTTTTTTTTTTGATTATTAATTGCTATTTCTCTGATTGGTGGATTTGCTAAATTGCATGCCTACATGTTGAGGGTCCTTGCTCTGACATATAACTATTTCACCCCTATCATGTTAAAAGAAATATACCCATTATGTTGGCTTTTTTTCAGTGTAGAAGCAAGTCAGGTTTAACAATAAGGAGTCATTGTTTGGACAAAACTAACAGATGTTTCTTTCATCCCTCTACAGTAACAACGAGCATTTCTACAGGTCACAAGAAGTAACCCAGAGCTTCAAAGAAAAGGCTCTACTCTCACCAATGCACCCACAGTTTCCAGGGACAAGGATGAGGAATGTCTTCCGTGTGGGGAGACATTAAGCTCATCCTGGCCTGGGGAAGTGTGGCTGCAGTGTGTCTTTTATCTGCACTGGTCCCATGAGGCATGTACTGAGTGCACAGAGCACTACATCTGTCAAAACTGTGACAATAAATAAAAAAAGAGAAAATACTGTTGGTAATAGAGCAAATGAAATGTGTTATTATTTACTGCTGCTTGTTGTTTCCTTGTACAGATTCATGTTGATCTGTTACCTCTGACATAGAACTGCCTTGCCTGTGAGCTTTGGAGATGATTTACCCTTCTTTATAAAGACTATTCTAAAAGTAATTTTACTCACCTGGTCCTCATGTGCCCATTTCCCTCGTAGCACTCATTAAAGTACTGCATTTAACCTAAACCTACCCCTGCATCTGTGCCCCGAAGATCATATTCCTTTTGTTGGTATCTTTGTTGCAAATTCTGTACTTTTACTCTTTTAATTTTGACTCTGAATCCAACCAGCCTGAATCCAATCCTTGATCCTAATCCAAACACAAGGAATATTCTAGAAATGATTTTACTTACCTGGTCCTTCTCTGCATATGCCCCTTGTAGCACTCATGGGAGTGCTGCATTTTAACCCAAACCTAACCTTGACAACCTGTCTTTCACCCTAACACCTCTTAGCTAGCTAAATGCTAACTTTCTTCAGGACTTCCGCTTCTGGACCAAGAAACAAAGGTAGCTGATACATAGGTATGGTGGGCAAGTCACGTAACTGCTCCAGCTGCAGCTATACCCTCTTGGACTCTATGGTTGTTGCTCAAACGTCCATGTCTTCATAAGCCTGCCAACACACACACACACACACACACACACACACACCTCAAACTTGGACTGAACTCAGATCAAATAGTAAACTAGGCAGTGCTGATTAGATATAAACCTAGATTTTGTTGATGTATTGCCTATTTCTCACCTAAAATGTCTTATAAACACATTTTACTGCACTTTTTAGCTGTACTACCATAATTTGTGAACAGGAGGTGGGCACCACACTATTTCCTGTAAAACAGAGGGTGAAAAAAAACAAAACAAATAATAACACTAGGCAGAGTTGATCAAATGTAGACCAAGGTTCTGTTGCTGCATTTCCTGTTTCTCATTTTCAGAATCATATTTTAGCTCATTGTTTGACTGTAATGCAAGATTGTTCATTACAGTCTGGCCACCATATTGTGTCCTGTGGAAAAACAGCCAAGCTTGTTTTCAGTCACCCACCAGCAAGAGTGTTTATTAGTCAGGTGCTGTGCAGGGCATTCTGGTAGTTGTAGGTTTTCTCCCTCTTGAGCAACAGTGAATGCCACAGCCTTTTTTCTCTGTTTTTTTTCTGGTCATGTAGCACCAATTTCAAAAAGTCTCTGCATCTTTCTACTGCATAGACAGCCTACTTTTATGAAAAGACAATCCTTCCAGCAGTAAAATACAATGTTCTTCTTTAATTGGCCAATCTTGAATTTCATTGCATCCACAGTTGAGCCAGGTTCAACTCTTTTGCCGAACAACCCTGCATATTTTTACAGGCGCCTTCTGCATCAGCACACCTGCTATACCAGTGCAATACCCTCACTAAAACAAATAAGGGGATTGAGGTTTTATGTCAGTCTGAACAAACCTTATCCTCCATCTTTAATCATAAATTCAGCAGTAGCCTTTAGCCATTGGCTGCACTGACTAAGGTCAGTTCTGCAGCTCATGTTCAAAGTTCATAGTGCACATATCCACTAAGGATGCCTGAGAACAAAAACAGACCACATACAATATAATAGAACACCTTTAAATAAAAAACAAACAATGTTTAAATTGTAAATTTATATTATTCTTGATTGTATTTTTTCACATCTGACAGAGCTAGGAGAGCACTCCAGTTTTTGCAAAGTTAGGCATATCATGTCCCTGTCTGTCTTAAGTCTGAACTGGACACACAGAGATGAAAATAATACTTCTCAAATAATCATCTCATCTGGGGAAGACCTGGGCAAAATGGACAAATGCCCCAGGGTCCCCAACAAACACTGCATTATTAAAACATCTTCACTGACTTTTGGTTTGACATGGGAAATGAAAAGTGGGCTCCTGGTCAAGAGTCCATAGTTTGTTTGACCCATCCACCATACCATCTGCCTGCCTGCGTTATAAACTGCTGCCAGCTAGTGCATTTCATAACGCTTATTATATTATCATAATATTAGTTACACTGTCTGCAGATGCTGCACATTCCTAAATTTGTGAGTGGGGCCAGACATTTTTTTTCCAATGCAGGTTATCAGTCTAATGGTAATACAGCACAAAAGTATGTTTCCAGTAAAGTCTTACACACTTGGAGAGTTCTACCAATGAGGAGGGCAGTTAGTACAGGCACAAATCCTCTAAAGGGCTTAAGTTCTTCAGATACCCCTACCCAAGATAGGACAACAAACAGCAATATCTTTTTCTCAGAATTCTGATATGTCTTCATGAAATGGATGGTCCTAGAAAAAGTTAGTTTAAATTTTCATTAATAGTGCTCTGATATACACCTCAAAGTAATATGAATATAAAAATATGGATATATTATCAAACTATAGAGCCTATGGCTTTTCAATATAAAGGGAGAAATTTCACAGACATTTTTTTAAAAGAAAGTGACTTGTACTTAGAGGTCTATTGTGTAGAATTTAGGGGAAAATATATGGCAAAAAATGGAATATGATATTCATTACTATGTTTTCATAAGTGTATAGTCACCTTAAACTACAGCCCCGTTTCCACCGAGCAGTACAGTATGGTACTATTCAGTTCAGTACGCTTATTTTCCATTTCCACTGTGAAAAATTGTGGATGGTACAAATGGAACTGCTCCTTACCATCCCCATTTTTCGTACCCCTTCTGTTGGGGCACCTAGCACACAGATCTAGTGCCAAAAGATGGAGCTTAAAACACTGCAGTCCGTTGACTGGTCAACAGAGAATCATCACTTTTGCTGGACAAAAGACTCAATGCAAAAGCAGAAACATCAACTGCGGCAGATTGTTTTAAACACTGCAGCCTGTCTTCTGTTACCTCGAAATGCCGACACGCAACAACGTTTCTTGGTTGGTCCACGTCCACGGCCCTATTGGGATCGAGAAGGTGTTCCAGCTCCTATGTCAATGAATGGCTAACCATGGCTTCCACCAGCCGGCCGAACAATGTCAGACAAAATGTAAAAAACTCAAAAATGACTATAGAAGAATTAAGAACCACAAGAGCCGGAACCACCGCAAGCAGGAAGAGCTGGCGGTGGTTTGACACCATGGATGCCATCATATCTATCTATTGCTACATTGGCTATCGTGTTAGCCTTGTACTCTGCTTGCATCTCAGTTCACTTTTAGCCTTACATTACTGTTAAAACCTTTGTGAAATCTTTACTGTTTTGGCTTGCTTACTAATCAGTTATGCCTGCTAGTCACCCATTGTTAGCCCCCAGCTAGCTTACTAGTGATCCATTGTGTGTGGCTGTTTATATTGTACTTTCTGTGTTTGTTATTTCGTATAGTGTTGAAGTCATAGGAGTATTGTATTCTACTTACGCGGTTGTAAAACATTTCTGCTTAAAATGCAACAATCTCAAGTGAGAACGACACAGGCCCTGGTTGTGAGGACTCCATTATCCTTCCTTCCGGTGAAAAAAGCTCAGAGGCACCACATTTTCCGACGGCACACAGCTCGAAACCTGCAGCGTCTTGACGCCGGCATGACCACTGCTGTCTACCACAGCATCGTCCACCTCCACAAACACCGGCATCCCTATAATGCTGCAAAGTGCATGCAAGAAAAACAATAGCCTTGACAAAACACTTGGCTTACAATCAGTCCCCAGAATTGTGGAGAAAGATGTAATGAGAGCCTATACCCAAGTTTAAAGGAGCAATATGCTAAATTCATCATTTCTAGATTGAAGGAATTAAAAAATTGCTATGTGAAGAACTAGAGGTGTAATTTCATCTGGAGTATAGCATGACCTCACACACCCAGCTAACATTTGCAATTAGCATTGTAAAATGTAGCCCGGCGGGCAGCCTGGCGGCTGTGTTTAGCTATTCCCCTGCCTACTTCAATGATGATGGTACCTGTAAGAGGGAGGTGTGGCTCATGACACACTTTGTTTTGCTCTACAGGCAGTGCACAACAGCGAACCTAGCGGTGAAACGATTTCGCCTATTACTTCTTTAAGTACTATACCCACACTATAATAATGCTTTATAATTTAAGAAATGCCTTGTTGTTTCTGTAGTAGCCCAGAAAGGACAGACCAAACACTGGCTCTAGATCAGGCCATTTACATTTTCACGTTGGCCACCACAGTTATCTTACACACTTGGCACCGGGGGAAGTTTCACTTGGTTGCAATCTGCAACCTCACCACTAGATGCCACTAAATCCTACACACTGGACCAGTGATACTTAACATGTCTGGCCCACCATAGGGTGTCAGGTGTCCCCCATCTACCAACCATTTTCTAATTCACAATAAAAATAATCTTTTGTTTGTTGTCGTACTTTTAATGTAAATAAGATTCCAGGCTGCATAAAAAAAGCATCAAAATAGATTGTTTATCAAACAACAGATGTCTGGGCAAAGCATTGAATGTCCTTGATCTTAGAAATGCCCATATACACTTGACATATTCTGTAACTGGCCCCTGACCTCCTGTTATATGCAAAAGTGGCCCCTAAGTCAAGCAAGCTGAGTATCCCTGCACTAAATATTTAAGGACATATATGGCAGTATGTTGGCACAGTTCAGGCCATCACATTGATTTAAACACTTTCCACAAAATCAATTAAATTGCTACAATAACGGAAAACGTGTAGGAGTGAGGAGTAAAATTGATTTTTTTTTCTTTACATTAATATGCAAGTATGCATATATAAACAGTTTTTATCTATTTCATACTTTTGGAAATATATCAAAAGTAAAACTTTAACTCCATTAAACTCTGGAGCTCAAGATTTCAAAATGTGTGTAGCTCCTCTATAATAGATACTGTAACCATTTATAAGACTTACTACTGATTTTTAAAATTCTTTAGTTTGCAGACATTTTCTTTAGGTATCAACCCTTACTTGATGACCTAGTGTTTGTAGTTTCTCCTGTTTTTTTGTGATGTAACATTAGTGTTTGGCCTATAAAAGTAAAGGGGTCCAATACTGCCTTCTGAAAATGAGCAGGGGACATGCCCCCCTGTAAATTATGCCCCTGCAATGACCACTTTTTAAATGATGATATGGAACATGACATGCATCAGAACATAGAGACAAAACTGTGCCAAATTTGCATAAAAGCACACACCCTGCTCCGACCTTGTGTCTGCAGTGACACTGTGGACATTATACAAACTGTTGCAAGTAGAAGTTTTCATGTCCTCATCTTTATATTTTGGTCAGACACATGAGTAATTACAAAGAGACAACACAGACACAGCAGCTCATTATCTGCATTCTG
Source organism: Epinephelus lanceolatus (assembly GCF_041903045.1). Classification (NCBI taxonomy): domain Eukaryota; kingdom Metazoa; phylum Chordata; class Actinopteri; order Perciformes; family Serranidae; genus Epinephelus; species Epinephelus lanceolatus. The sequence continues at coordinate 38,917,873 of NC_135743.1, forward strand.
TTGTTCTATCACTCCATTCTCTGGGGAGAGTAAACCATGGCATCTCTATGCCCTTGCCAATACTTTGTGGAACAAACAAAGTTGTGAGGCAGAACCAGGAACTAATTTCATTAGCGGCTGCCATTTGTGACTGATTACAGGCTGTTCTCCGTGGCTGGCAAGCAGGTCCAAAGTTCTGGGAGGTTAATAACCAGTAACAATCAATTACTTAACCAATCTGATATGATCAATGGGGTTTCCAATCCGGCAGACAGCAAGATGAGTAGCGGAATACGATAAAACCTCAAACATGCTGAATGCTCTCCAGCAGCAATGAGCTGCAGCTAAACTGTTCCCAAAAGCTCAACCGTTTTGCATCAGCAAAATAGAAAAAAATAATCCGACAAAGTTACTCAGGCAAAACTGTGGAACACAGCACCACCACAATAGAGCACAATCCACACAGGAAAAAATGTTAGTCTAATGAATAAAGAACTAAAGATGAATGAAATCTAATGGGCATATTAGTATAGCACACTGAGCAGAGGCATATTCAAACAAAATGCCCAGGCAGAGGTTGGATCACAGAATGTCCACATTGTCAAAAAAGAAAACAGTTCTCCAGCAGCATCTTAATTAGTGCACTATCAGCCATCAGTAGGCCTCCCCTGTATTGCCGTGCATCTCCAACCACATCAGGACTGATTATTCTAATGATGTCCAAACCTCTGTCCGGCCATTACTCACACATCACAGAGCCTGGCCTTGTTATCTCTGACGGCAAGGCCTCTTGTCTCCCCGAATCCACAAATTAAATCCAGAAAAAGGCTTCTTCCCTTTCCTCTATGTCCTTACTAAAGGGTCTCAGTTGTCATCCAGCATTCCAGTCACTTACTTAAGCTATTAGGTGAGCTACAATACTCATTTTCGACGTAATTTTCTGATAGGCAGGAGGAAAATGTTGAAGGAAAAATGCATTCCCATAGCATATTTTGTGTCATAACAAGACTAAAGGTGTAAAGCCCTGCTAGAGGCAGCAATGCTTATTAACCCCCACAATATTACAGTGTTGTACATAACAAACAACATCCTGGTGCTACAAGAAAAAGGCCATGGGAGAAGGATTTATCTCATAGCTATCATGACTTTGCTCTAGAATTTTCATGGCAGTCTGTGAATGAGATATTAGTGTGCCATGTCCATATTCAGGTCTCGGAAGAAAGCACATGGAGTGTCCAAAATTGGTCCATGCTCCAGTAAGCATGATTTGTGCTCAGTTAATTCATTCAGTTCATAAATCATGACAGTTCATTAAATTTGAATGTTTCTTGTGTAATAATATCAAAAATAATCTCCCTCACACTAAAAATCTGCTTCTACTCCTTTCTTAGTGTCTGTTTCTCATGTATCTATCAAATATCAGTTGCTATTTGTCTTTGATTGGCTGTTTACTAAACTGCATGCCTGCATGTCAAAGGTCCTTACTGACATATAGCTATTTTACTCCAATCATATATCAATTATGTCATGTTTCAAAGTCAACTAGATTGTTTAAATACACTCACAAATGGGCAATTTACAGCAGGAGGCATGTTCCATAAAAATCACAATGTATAATTTATACATTATATAACAAGCAAGTATGAAGGAAACAGCCAAAAGCTCTGAATGACCCTGCTTACATGATTGTCTGTGTGCAGAAGCATTTTCTGTCCTCAGTGTTTTAGCATAATGTCTTGGCAAAAAGCTGATGCTGTAATCTAAATTAAGGGACAGACCATTTTGACACTCAAAGGCCAATCAAAAGTACCCTGTAAATCCAGAGATCTCGTGAGTGCACAATTTGAATTTGCTCAGCAAGTCACTTTGGCAATCAGTAATAATGCTCATTACCCATGCCCTTGGAGCCGAGCTGCACCAATCACATTGGTGTATCTGATATAGGCGGGCCAGAGGCAAGCTAAACAGATGACAACAGCTCTGCGACGACGAAGTCCAGAATCAGTCAGTAAACACTGCAAAATGGCTACGGATGAACACCAGTTGTTTGAAACCAGGGTATGAAATTAACAAAATATTTTGGGGGCAATTTTGGCCCCCACAGTCTAAAAAATGGGGGCATTTTCAAAATGTTTGGGGGCCATCAAAAAATTGTAATTATGTTCTAACAATAAGCACATGAAAAGCAAAACCAACTAAGATAGTGTCTTCACTCTTCAGTAGAAACCACTATAAATGAAATAAATAATGGGTTACATAAAGTTATGGTTGCAAAATATCACTCAGATTTCCTATAATTCAACCAGTTTAAATGTGATGATTTAACCATTAATCTACTGATAGCAGTACTAATGTTTCACCACATTACAGTTACTTTTACTGTTAAAAAGGCCAAATTACTATAAATTCCTTAGATGCAATCCTGGAAGTAAGTTAATTTAAAATTTAACATTCATTCTACCTTAATTTTTCATTAATTTGTAATTGTGTAGACACAGATCACCCAAGAAATGGTTAATTTATACTTATGGTACAGCAAAGCCCCCTCCCCTTCTCTGTCAGATTACTCTCACGTAATCAGTGCAGTCTCGTTGATTATGTCTGGAAAATGAGTTGTAGACATGACGGTAAATTAATTTAATAAAAATAAAATTATACTTCTTATACTAATTATACTACTAATGTCAGATTGTAATACTGTTAAAAATATAAATACATATAGTTGTTTCGAAAACTTGGGGGCAATTTTGGCCCCCAGAACATGGCTTTTGGGGGCATTCTTGGATAAATTCTTGCTAATTTCTGACACTGTTTGAAACGGCTTTGGCCACTACAATGAACGAGTTAGACTTGGCTTTTTCTCTAAAAGAGGAACAGAAGACGGCGCTCGAATCTTTCCTTTGCAAGAAGGACATTTTTGCTGTTTTGCCGACCGGATACGGCAAGAGTCTAATCTACCAGTTAGCTCCGCTGGTAGCGCTCTGGATACGTCACCCCGTGTATTGTTCTGATTGGTCGTAGTGTTATCCAATTGCGTGCAGTGATATTTTCAAATGCATGCTTTGTGCCGCCCCTCGAGTTGGGCCATTTGCATTACTCATAGCCAGACCCTAAATCTTTCTAGATTTGGGTCTGGATTTCCAGGCTAAATCAGAAGTACAACAACAAATAACAATCATACCAACCTGTTCTCATTCCGCAGTCGGCTCATATCGGCACTTTGCAGTCGCCTTTCATGTCTATACATTACGAGTTAGATATCCTTCCACATGGTTAGATTTAGAAAAAAACATCATGGTTTGGTTCTACAGTCATAAGGGAAGCAAACACTGGCCTCCCGGGTGAAAGTCTGGGTTTTGTTGGACCCATCCACCAGCCCCCCGGCCAACCCTATAGGGACTTTCTCGCTCCGTATATTACTTCATTACTGCCAGCATATCACACCCCCACAAACGGGTGCCATCTGAACGTGTTATGAACTGACGCCAGCCGTCCCTGTATCACACTGTCTCATAACACCTCCAGAGGTTTTGTCTGACCATGTTTACACACTGACACCACCCTGCGACATATCGTACCACTGCAAAAGGTGGCTTTTGGTGTCAGTGTCTGAAGCTGAAATCACTGACAAAGCAGCAGTATTTGATGGCTTTGGAATGAGAACGGGCTTATCATACCAGCAAAGACGCATTTTTATTGATACGTATTTGTGAAACAAGCATCTGGATCAAGTTGTTGTTTACAAATCCAGTACAGAGTCAGTTAATTTAACTGGTTAATTTTTAAGGAAAAATGAAACGTTAAATGACATGAAATACAAGAGCCCTTCCATTTTACCCCTGTGCCTCATTGACTCAGTAAACTTTAGCACTATGTTTGAAAGAGCATGTTAACATACTGAAACATAGTACATGCAGCGCACCCTCTGGTCTCCACTAGTTAGCCAGTCTAGGCCACTCTGCACTGCACTCCACCTGGGCCAGGTGGAAGCTAGCTCATTTGGCCATTACTGCTGGCAATGCCATCCCAGTGGCAGGAGGGCGTTGCTTCAGAGACATGGTGGCCAGTCTCTCGTCTCCCCCAGGTGGCCCTGGTGAGTAAGCCAAATTTTGAACAGCAAAACCCCTTCAGCATTGTTAACTGTGTTAGCGCCAGCCATGCAGACACTGCTAACAGTGCTAAAAAGTGTAAGTTAACAATGCTAAATTGAGTGGCTTACTCACCAGAGCGACCTGGGAGGAGACTGGAGGATGGCCACCATGTTAATGCAGCAAAGTTGGGTCTGATTGGCAATACCAGCAGTAATTGCCGGCTAAACGGTGCCACTACCTACAGCTTACGCCAGACCCAGAGGTGGTGCGCAGTGCAGTTAACTGAAAAGTAGTCTCGCTCACCAGACCTTTCTCAAGAAAAGAAAGGTCTGGCTGGGCTGACTCTCACTTTAAGATTGGAGAAAAAAACGCCTGCTTGTATTTCTTTCAACCAATCACAATCCTTCTTGGCGGTGCCACAGCAACGGTGCTCTAGCAAAAATATTGCTGGGGGGAAACAGGTTTTGGTGTGACACGCCCACAAAAATATCGCCTACAGGACGCGAACCATGGCAGAAAAATGGCTACATCCCCGCAAGATCAAACACCGCAAAAGTTAGTAAAGGACGTGTTGAAAACTGCAACCAGAGGTGGTAGGGCGGGACTTCAGCGGGTGGCTCGTTCCGCCCAATGACAGGCTGTTCTTTGCAGCGAACTTCCACCCACTCAGACTAATTGAAAAGTAGCAAAATTAACCTATAGACTGACATGCATAACTGGCCAAAAATATTCTCAGTAGTTCACAAATTAACGGTTAGCAATTGACAGATTACTAGTTACCTTGTTAAAAATGTAATAAATGATGCAACAATATTAATTACTTCGTAATGTATCTTATTATATTTGATTACTTTTTGATTACTTTTCAAACAAATGTCTGATACTTGGCAATAAAGCTGAAAAGTCCATAAAACATACATTTGATAAATAATGTTAAATTTCCAGCACTAAAAGGTGTTCTTGTCTGACGACATTGCCACCAGCCTTGGCATGGTCAGCTGGTCCCAGGCATGGCAGATTCAGCTGATTAGAGCAATGCACATTGCTTTGATTGGCAGATGAGAGATGGTACAAACTCAAACATGAGAAATGATCAAATACAATGCTTCAGGGATGACCTCTAGCTTAACCAGTAGAGCTTGTGTCCCATGTAGGCTGAGCCCTTTGCAGCAGCTCAGGTTCGATTCCAGCCTGCAGCCCTTTGCTGCATGTCATTCCCATTCTCTCTCATCCTTTCCTTTCTCTCTCCAGCTCTCCTTTAATAAAGGGAAGAAAAAAAAAACTAAAAAAGAATTTGAGTGTGCACTGCCAAATGAATGGAGCCTGACTGCATGTAGAGATAGCTCCTTGTAGGCCATTCACCGATGGTGGTGCACTCAAATTTGTCCCAACGGTTTTACTGACCTGTGTTGTCCGGAAATATGACAGAGGCATTTCTAAATGGTAAAAAGATGCAAAGCAACAAAATGAATGTTTAATTCTACGTATAAGCTCTTTACTGAAAAGAACAGATGTAACCCCTCTGTAATCACCAACATTTGATTAGTAACTAATTTAATTACATATATTTCTCAGTATCTGTAGCAGATAAGCAACAGTTACATGTATTTTGTAATTTAATTAAATAACGCACATAACTAGTTACTCCCCAACACTGAAACTGACCCACAACATAACAGAAGGGTAAAATGATGTGCTTTTTCATATCAGTTTTACACAGCTTATTTGGGTGTAGGTGTCTGTGGCAGCAGGTGAGCATCCTTGGACATCCTTTATAGATACCTGAACTTCCTCAAGTGGCTCCATTCATGGCGAAAGAAACCATTTTTGACCACTTGTAACCTCAGCCTTTCACTCAGTGGCCACAGCTCATCACCATTGTTGATGGTTGTAATGTATTGACTGGTCAACTGAATAGCTTCACCTTCATTCTCAGCTTCCTCTCCACCATCACAGTGTGGCACACTGCCTGCACTATTGGTAATGTGGCACCAATCCACCTGCCCATCTCGCATTCAATCTCACACTCCCTTGTGAATAGCACAATTGTCTACACAGGCTGCATGGTGAGAGCAGCAGCAGCTTTCGTGCTCCATCTATGTCACACAGGATGCGTTCAGGCACAGTATTGAGTGTAGGTCACCTGCGTTTTGGCAGTGCTCAGAGCCCAACACACAATCACTAAAGTGTGGAAAATAAAATGGGAACATTTGTTTCAAGTTGCAGCTAAAGGTATTACATGCGTGGAATGCCAGCTGTTATGCAGTCTGTGATGACAGCTGTCTCAATTACAATAGTAGAATATCTGTCAATTGTCCATCACATGCACATGAGAGAGATGACTAAAACACATGGCTGAAAGGCATCCTGTCTAGACAAGCCTTAAGATTCTGAGACCAAGACCCCCAATTTTAAGAGATAGTTCAGATCTTTTGAAGGGGGGTTGTATGGAGTACTTATCCATAGTCAGTGTTTTACCTATAGTTAGATGTCGATTGGCAGGCCACCAGTTTGGAAAAGCAGGCAGGAGAACCAACATGGAAGCGAAGCAATATACTGCTGTGGAAGGGGGGCAGCAGCAAAATGTATTTTGGCCACCTAAAAAAAATTAATATTAGTTTAAGAGGGCACTGTATTGAGAATATATTCACCAGAGTTGGGTAAGGGTTACTTTAAAAGTAATCAAATTACTTTACTGCGTTACTCCGAGTAAAGTAACTCAAGTACTTCCAACGTTACTCCCTGAGAAAAGTAACTCAAGTACTTTTAAAGTACTTTTGAGTATTCTGCATTTCCAATGGACCACAGGGCGCTAAGCCTACATTTTTTGTCTCCAAAATTAAAGTTGTGGATCACTTGCCCTTCACTGAGATCCATCTAATGCGTTACTTTGTCTACCCAACTCTGTTCACCACTTAATCTTGCTGAAGACAACAGGCTATACTGGCTATAGTTCCCCATCTGTGTTCTCATCAAGCCACCAGACTCCGTTGACAAGAACAGTAATTTTAGAACATGGGAGCTGCTGGTCTACTGCTGCCTTGATCAAGTAGTTAGTGTTATAATGACTCTGATGAAAATGAACTAACACTTTAAATGCCAAAGCCACAAAATAATAATAAAAATAATATAAAAATAATAAATAAACTGATTGAGGCAACAGATGACCACCAGCTCCTATGTTTGTCCAACTCAGTCTTACTCCGAAGTCATCAAATACCGGAGCTTGGGCAGTCCTTTTACGCCAGCATCATATGTGACCTGTCGCCATTGTTCTGTAACGACGCCCGTCAGCTTCAACAATGTAGGTTAAGGGGGCAAAAGTCCGAGTAGGGTGGGCAGGAGGGGAGGTGGATGGGTCCAGTAACCACTGACTTTCACGTGGGAGTAGGGTTGGGTCGGTATGAGAAAAAAAAAAAAATGGTCCGGTTTTTGTAAAAAAAAAAAAAACGCATCAAGTCGGTAATATCGGATTTTCACCACTTGGGGGCGCAATTGACTCATTTAAAATAAAAAATGACCTTAGGACAACAGAGTGACAGTAATACGTTGTTTCTTTTATTCCTTACAAATAAATTTTGCAGCTTACTCAATCAGTGCAAACAAGGGTTGCCTACTTCGTCTGGCTCAAAGCCAAAGTGTTGCCATAGTGGCGCATTCCTTGATTTCGTCGAGACTAAATTGTCCGCCATTATCGACTCCCCGTCACTATTAAACAAACTCCAGGCTACAGAAGAGGTGCATGCGCACTCGCACCTCCTAGCTCAGTCCCCGCCCCACCCCCACCCCCCTCTCTCTCCTGCTTGCTGTGCGCTCGGTGAAGAGGCAGACACAGGTGCTCACAGAATCGGGCGTACTATAAGCGGAGCGGACTACATGTAAAAATGTCCGTGAAAAATCCCCGCAATGTGAAAAATACATGCCAAACAGTCTTTTGTGTGACACTGGTGCATGGAGTGAAGTCCGTGCGGTCGTGCTTTGCGTGCACAGGGCTTGCCGACGTCCACTTTTACCGGGCGGACCTCCGCGGCGTGCGCTCCGCGTAGGTTCTGCCCGAGTATGCAGTCCGGTCGGTCTCAAAAAATAAAACCCGGTCCAAGACGGAGTACCAGACCGAATTGGTATTACCGAGAACCGACCCAACCCTACGTGGGAGGCCAGTGTTTGCCTCCTGTATGAATGTTAAGCCAAACCCTGTTTTTTGTCCTAAACCCAAACGTGTGTGTGTTGGCTAAACGTAACCACGTGCGTTTGCTGTTGACAGAAAGAAATGTCAATTCACAGTGTTGTACTGATATAGAGCATTTATTTAGAAAGAGACTGTATGCAAACTGTACATTTCCTGTGAAAATCAGACAGTGCATGTAACAGGCTGAAGTTGACACGTCAACAACCAACACAACCAGGGTACCTACCTTGCACGTCATATCTCAATGAGCTACGTACATGTAAACTGACCCCTCCACAGCAGTACATCACTTAGCTTTGCATGGTTGTCATGAAGACGCCTCTACTTAAGACACTCAGACTTCGATGATGTGATAATGACTAAGTTATCCCCATGGGAACTGAGCAAACTCAATTTTCATTATAGTTCCCAGTGCATAAAATAGCTTCAGTTATTTAATTAGTTTTGACCGAAAAGTGTTAAACAAACTATTCAGAATTCAGAAAAAGGAGAGAAGTCAGATTGACTCTTTTTCTCTTCTCACATACAGTGCTTCAGACATTCTCACAAACTTGGGTGAATGACAATTACAGGTCAGAGCAATGTGACATGTTTATTGAGTGTGGTCCGGGAGGAAAGTACATACTGTAGGGATGTATACACTGGCGGTGGGAGAATGTTTACTGTTACCTCTATGATGGCTGGTGGATAGCAGAGTAGTTCTTAGTGTTATGACTGCTGGAATAATCACACAATACCAAGCAAAAGCAAATTATCGCCACAGTGTGACTGTGATGCTCTGCCAAAGGATGATCATGTATTTGTACAAACACCACAGCAGATGGCAGTTCTGAATGGGAGCCATACGTAAACATTATTCACAAACGTGATGGAGGCTGTGGGGCTCATGTCATGCTGACACAGCCGAGTGTCTGCGGAGATTTCAATACTACACACTTTGAACCAGACCAACCGTATAAACTGTCACCTCAGTTTACCTCAAATGTTCTGGACTCAAAATGATGTGACAACAAGAAATGCTCTGTAATTGCTGTGGTCAGGAGGAATTGGTGACCGTAAAAAGGGGCTCAAGGGTCATAGAAGGTTGACAAACCACAGTATAAGCTACTGCTACTGTCTACTGCTGAGGTTTAAGGTTTATTCCATGGTTTGAGCAAAGCAATACAAACTGTAAGCCAAGCAAGGGGCATTTCCAAGTTTGTAGTTGAAATTGTGTCCATAAATGGCTTTTTTCAGTATGATACAGGCTTTACTGGCTGTAGTTTTCTGGCTGGTTCTTTCCAAGATGCAAATAGAGAAAATGTAATCATAATTACAGCTCTTTACATTGCTTCTTTGTGTTTATTTTAAGTTTTGGTCTGTGACTCTATTGTACCTTTATACGTTGAGTTTAATAGGCTTTTGTAATGGTAGCTATGAACACAACATTGACATATTTTCAATGATGTAGGCAACTGAAGACAGCTGCTGCCAGGATCAAAGTTGATGCGAGCCTTGACACTAAGCCAAAATAGTAAAGTTGTGGCTGTAAAACCAAGAGCATGAACTGTAAGATGCTCCAGTGCTCCCTAGTGTTGACAGGACCCATACAGTCGGGTCATAATTTGATTAATTAATTTGGTAGAATATTATTATTATTATTATTATTATTGTTATTATACATTCAAATTAAAAAAAAGAGTTCAGTGCTCTTAAATCTTCCAGTAATGTCTTTATAAAATAAACAAATATTTAAGCTGAAGTATAAATAAAACAACAACTACTGTACACAGTAGGATTCAACAGCTTTGTTCAACTTAACCACATACTTTCAAATGAAAAAAAGTGCCAGGGAAAAATAAATCCGCGAACCCACGCGCGTATCGGCCGATGCCGATACAAGTAAAAAAACTCAAATATGGGCCCGATATATTGGCCGGCCGATGTATCGGTCTATCCTTAGTTACCTAACCAGCATTGTCGAGATGGTAGAGACTTATCAACAGACAGCACTCACCACGCCGTTAGTTATGCGCAACTTTAAGCCTTAATAACATTTAAATAGGTGGGTACAGTATGAAAACTGACATGCTCTTAGAGCCAGCCTCAAGGGGTCATTCAAGGAACCACAGTTTTTGGCACTTCTGCATTGGCTTTATTGTTCAGTCCCGGTGGGCCACTTGCCCTGACCCCATTATAACTCCTAAATCTTCTTGACCCTGAGTACGGAATGATTTCTAGAGCATGAGGAAACCTCTAAGGTTAAGCTGTGATATATTTTCTCTGCACATTATAATACCTGTGTTACTGATTTTTAAATGGCTCCTTTTAAACATCATAAAAAATACTGTCAAACAAAAAACCTCCACAGTGTCAACACAGTGTCAGTTTTGTAAATTCCCCCATGACCCACTCTGCATATGTGGTGACCCCATATGAGGCCCACTCTTGAGAAATCATGGTTGGTCTGGTATAATACTGTGGTATACTGACTCATCACTGAATAATCATGACAAACAGCGGATAATCAACATAGCAACTTGAATAACAAGCAGGAAGATGAAAGAAAAGTGAGAGTGGTAAGAGAGCAATCTGTTGTCCAGATCAGATAGATGAGCAATGAGTCATGCAGAGAACACCCACCATTCAACATCCTGTTACATATACTCTGGCTAACACACCACAGAGTAAGAATTCATTTCAAGCATGCCAAAAAATATGGAGCGAGTTCAGATTATATTAATAAACTCAAGCAAACACTCATATGCCTTACTAACTTTTATAAGTTATGTAATATGTAAATGCACCTTTTGATAAGGTGAGTCCTATTTGCAACACACAATCATTCGCGTACACACACTACAGGGTCTTTTGTTTAGATCTTAGTTTATATTCAGAACACACTAATTTATTCCATTTCCTGTGTTGTTGTTTGTTTTGTCCTCCTGCTTTTTGCTGTATTCTGGTAATTCTATTTCGTAGTATGTCCCTACAGCAATCAAGGAAGTGAGCCTAATTCCTATTAAAATAATCTTGTATTATGATACATGTGTAACTACAGTCTCCAGGCTTAAAACAGCGGGGGATCATGCTTTTACTATTTTAGCCCCAATGCTGTGAAACACACTCAACCTCAATATCAAAACAGATGATTCCTTATTTTTCTTATTTTGTTATTAAATATTATTTTTCAAAAATTCAAAAACTGTTTTATAGTATTTTATGTGTATGATGTTCTTTTCAGTTTTTGTTTTTCTTATATTTCATGGGTGGTATTGTATTTTATGAAGCACTTTGCAACTAACGTAAAAACGAATATGAATAAAATTTAATCCTCTGCAGTGGCAGTACCCAGAAAGCATTGGCCCACCAATAACTCTGCTGTATCCAGATCTTTGAAAGATATTTAAGGCTGATGAACAGTAAAATTAACTACAATAAGCAGCAGGCCTACAGTATGTACCGACATTTCCCCTCTGACACACAAAGGAAAGCCTCACATACACTCTAAAATGCCTAAAATAAAAAAGTTTTAAAGCATAAAAAAATATGTTTGTTACATTAAAGTGTTTTAATCAGCTGACCCTTATTTGAAGAAGTTGGTCAAAATTAGAAGCATATTTGACATTTTTGAGTGGGATGGAATTGAAATAAATAAGTTAGAATATCTTAAATAAAATAGTTTGACCTCTAAATACTAACCCAACTTCTGGATAAATATTAAGTTGGTTCAACATAATAAGTTTTTCAAGACAGATCAAATCACGTTGATGTACGATGTACGAAACTATTCATGAGTTTGTGAGATGATCAAAGACTCAGGATTTACACAATAAGGCCAGAGTTGGAACCACTTAAAAAGATGCATGCAAAATGTTACCTTCAATTCTTTTGAGTTGAACCAGTGTAGAGCAGCAGCAACAACACAGGTACCCACACAGTGACTCACTCGAAGGGCCATAAATGTGCTTCTATTGACTGTCAAAGTTTCACCAGACCCCTCGTCTCTACAGCACAGACTCAAAGAGTCTGTCAGTAGCTTCTCATGGTTGGTTAGCTCAGACTACCAGCTCTGCGTCACTCTTCATGCTTCACTGAGCAGTGGTCAGCCAGTCACTTAATTATAAATGGGTATAGCATTTGTGCTGAGAAAAGTGGTGCTAGATTTGCAAAGAAAACAGGATGTCACTTACTGTATAACTCAGGTAATGACAGTGAAAATATTGGTCTCCTTCAAAAATTGAAATCTTTCGAACTCAATATGTTTTAACATGATTTTATGGTTATATTTTAATTTTTAGCTTGTCAATTACATACCCAACTAAGCTGCATATACAAACCCTCCCTGCGTTGACATCCAGAGTCTGGGCCTGCACATGGCTCTCACCTCTGATGTCGTAAGCAAACATGGAGGTGGCTGAGCCAAGCCGCACTAATGGGGCTAACATCAGCAACAGTGCTGACAACAGCAACAGTGCTGACAGAGCCAACAGTGTTAACCCGGAGGGGAACTGGAGGGTGGGCGTTATGCTTCTGCGATGACACCATCTGGCCACTGCCAGTTGGAACAGCATTAACAGCAGTAACTGCTGTATGAGCGCAGTGCAGAGCAGCAGCAATTAGCTAGCCAGTGGGACATGAAGGGAGGGACTCACATGCATGCACGACCAACCCAACTACCAAAACAAGTGTGACGTCATCCTCTGCTCGGCACACCATTACCCCACTATATCTTTACATAGCAAATACTGGTTTGCTGCTGTATCAGTCAGTGTCCACACAACATTTTACCCCACTGGTCCATTTGGCCATTAGATCAGAGTTTTACCAGTCCCTTGTATATTTCAGCCAGTTCTTATTTCCAGAGAGTCAAATGCATTCTCTATGAGACATACCAGGTTCTCAACTAAGTCCAATGTACACCCATCCACAATAATACTTCACCAATGAGTATAGACTATAAAAATACTGGGCATAGCTACTGTGATGTCACCTATTGGTTTGTAAACTCCCATTATGAAGCATCAGGTTTGCCATTTCGACCGTTGCCATCTTGGGTTCTTTTGGAGCCAGAAGTGACCATATTTGGGTGAAAGGCTGGTCCTGTGGAGGAGCGAGTAGTGGATCTGACTGAGAAGCTGACATGTTTATTTCTGCTGTAAAATTGGGCATTTAACATGGGGGTCTATGGGGATTTACTGGCTTCTGGAGCTGGCCTCAAGCGGCCATTCACAGAACTGCAGATTTTTGCACTTCTGTGTTGACTTAATTTCTAAGCACCGGAGGTTGCCACTTGAGTATAAAGAGCAAGGATATTTGCGTAGACTGTGATCAAAGAGACTACAATTTATGTCCCATGTGAAACCAAAAGTCAGTGTTGTTTGAAAGAAACTTCACACAATTTACGTATGGTCGTCTTACACTGCCTTCCCTCTTTTATGTAATAAATGTACTTATTTTAACAACAAAAAAAAATCATCTTTTTTACAATGTAAAACGTGCCTTTTTGCCTAAACCTAACCATGACCGTTTTACAACATTAACCATGTGTTACAATGTGTTTCAAGTGTGTGTCACATAGAGTAGCTAAAGGATGCTCTGTGTATAAATGTTAAGTGTATAAATGTAAAAATGGAAGTAATTATTTTCGATAATTTTAGTTATTTATCATACATAATGTGTACAACAGTAAAGTCCCCCTTAGATTTGGTTGTTTTCCTTGAGTTGTTAGGGTTATGTATGTAATGTCAACATACAAAACTGTACAAAACATACCAACCTATTTTCCACCCAGGAATATTGTTGCTTCCATGACTGTAGAAAGTTTTTCACAGTGTTGTGAGTTTCTTTCGCTGATATTTCTTTCTAGTATCAGTAAGCCGGGGGCTAAGCATGCATCCTGTTCCTAAGGTGTTTTTTAGTGAATCATGTTGGATTTCATCGCTCAAGTATCTTAAAAATGATGAATTCTTCTGAAACATGCCAACATCTCAGACTTTAATCAACTTTTACTGGCCTTGGGCATCATTTATGTCAAATCCTGATTGTTTTTCTTGTATGTCTTATTGCTCCTTTACATTAGAAAATTACTGCTTTTAAAAAACATAAACCCAATTGACCCTTTGCTAAGCCCCGCCCCTTTGTGACGGTCTGACAAGCTGTCGGAGTAAGCATGGAGCCCACACTGTAACTAACTGCACTCCCAGAAGAAATATTATAATATTTTTGGAAAACTGAAACAGTGATTCCAGAGAGAAGCAGACAGAGGGGTCTACAGTCTGTGTTTGAAGGATATATCAAACTGACTCAGCAGCAACAACAGGTTAAAAAGACAAAGACAGTTAGAAGCTAAAGCCGAACTATAGGCTACAGATCACAGTGTAAAAGTGAACCACCACATCACTGCTGATCGCCACACAAGACAATGAATATAAAGGGACACTTTGCTGATATTGAACCAGCTGTGTGGCATCGCAGTGTGTGCAGATGAATGGTGTTTGGCTTTGCCACCGTGCCGCTGCCAGCACCTGGACCTCCGCCTCCACACGGGCAGGGATCTCCAGGGGAAGTCAAACAACGTTCATCTGTGCACAATGTGATGACACACAGCTGGTTCAATATCAGCACAGTTTCCCTGCTTCCCTTCACTGGTTCCTGTACAACAGTAGGCATTAGTATACATTCAGTAGACTATATCTTCAGTAGCTAGCTAGCTAACCCTACACTTTTCAGGGTTTGATTTTGGTTTTGGAACAGGGAAGAAACGTATATTTTTTTCTAACCTCTCCAGGTAACGAGTATCATTAATACATGACGTGCCCCAGGCACAACATTTAGCTCCAAATCCACAAAACCAGCCTGAAAATTAAAGAGGCAATTGAGCACGGGTGTGTTGTTGTCGGACCCTGGTCTGAGCGAACGTTATGATTGGCCAGTCCGCATCCAGGGGCGGGACTTAGCAAAGGGTCAATTAGACTTGTCAAGGAAAATTACATTACTGACTTATCGGGGTCAGCTTAAATTATTGAGGCTATGTCCATATATCGTATAATATTGCCGTTTTGTTTACACGCATGATGTTTATGTAAGAATGTCACCAATATACAGCAGAGCAGGGTTTTCCTGACCATTTTAAGACTAAGCATTTTTGTTTTTTATTTTCTACAGCACCCTAAACCAAGTAAACAGCTGTAATTTCTAGTATTGCTGCTTCTGTCCTTTCATCTGCTTTCTGTGTCACACATATACACACTGAAACAGCAACACTGAACTAGGTGAAGTGAAGACATTGAGGTTAGCGGAGGAGAAAAGCCATTCTTTCGCTGCGATATGATACACCTGCGTTTGTTGCCTAAACCTAAATGCGTGCTTTCGTTGTCTGAACCTTACCACATGCTTCTATTACCCTAACCTAACCACGTGCAATTGTTGCCTAAACCTAACCGTAGGCTTTGGTTCCCTGAACCTAACTACGTACTTTTGTTGCCTAACCCTAATCACATGTGCTTGTTGCCTAAACCTAACCATGGGCTTTGGTTGCCTAAACTTAACCACATGCTTTTGTTTCAGGAGGAAAAAATGTAAATACAAAGTGTTTTACTGACATTAGAAGTGTAATATGTAGCTGTCAAAAGTCCGTTGAACAGGTGGCAATATGTGACGAGCTGGGAGTGAGAATATTTTGTTTTTTCCAATTCCACTGCCATAATTTTAATCAAAATTAAAAGTTCATTGCTCTTTGAAAGGGTGTACTTGTGTTATCATGCTATTATATTTTCAATATATCATTGGCATATAATGGTCTTGTAATCAGAATAATATTTTTTATTGCAATTACCTCTGGGATAATATATTGCCAACCAATGGCAGTTTTAATGACAGGCCTTAAACCCATTTTCCTGAGACTTGAGTGGAATGGAGAGGAGAATAAGAGGGCAACAGAGAACATGAATCAGCCATCCATATTTGGCTCCCTGCCAGAAGAACAACAGATAGCTTTTATGTTAAAAGAAGAACTGGTTGTACCACACTCATATATCCATCCCTTCTCTCCATCAGATTTCTGCATATCTCCAACAATATGGCATCATTCCAAAGACACACACTCCTCACGCACAACCTCAGGCCCAACATATTTACAGCAGATAGATTTACACTCCACAAACATCTGTGCTTCCTTGTTTAAAGAGAGCAACGGAGAGGCATCCCTGATGGCCTCCCATCCCCCTCATCCCTGCCTCCCATCTCCTCCCTCTATCCTCCCTCTCCTCCTTCTCTTCTTCCTCCTCTGTCTCAGTGTGAGGCTGCTGCATCCATCACTAAAGGCAGAAAAACACAGGGAATAAAGGAGGGATTCCTCCAGCTTTACCTTGCAGTGTAGGGAGTGATGTGGGCTGTGATTCAGCTCAGATGCTGCTGCTCCTCAGCTTCGGCTAACAACATCATGTGACCATGAGCCACCTGCTCCTGCTGCCTGGTCATATGACCAGATTAGGCCTAGGCAAGGATCTCTGGGATTTGTAGTTGAGGCTAAGGAAATGATGGGACTTCAATCTACAGGAGATCCTGTGTGGTGATTTAAAAGGTTAACTGAAAATAAATGATAGGTGTGAGTGTATTTAACCCTAAAATATAGCTTAGATCTCAGATCTATGACCAATATTTCAACATATTTTGATAAAATTTCATGAAATGCATACAAACAAGTGAAGCAGTAACAAGATATAAATTGGCCATTAGGTGATTCTTCGGGTATCAGAGTTTTTGTGTCCCTCAAACCCTCAGCCCTCCTCTGTTTTTGTCACACCAAATGGAACATACAACAATTAATTGGAAGATCACTAATTATTTTTATTATATACAAAGTGACCTTTTGTGTGGTTTTTGCTATATTTCCTTTGTGCCTTAGCCAAATTTTGGACTATCAACCCTGCTTCATTTTAGATTAAAAATCAATCATATATCAACTTCAAATACAGATGACACATAAATACCCATTTTAATGAAATGTATCATGTGTTGTAAGATATATTTGTATTTTATGTTGTTTCCTTCTATAAAGAACACCTGTCCATCATTTTCACCACACAAAATATAAATTCAGAGAGCTTATTTATTTATTTATACAACTTAAGACTTTGTAAAATTGGGCTGCGTTCAGCCCCGACAAAACATAATGGAGGTGTGTTGGACACCCCGTTGTGTTTCACAGGCACACTGCCTTTTAATATGTCAGAGTTCAGTTCGACTTAAAGGGGCTTTATTGGCATGGAAAATGCAAATTTCCATTGCCAAAGCAAGTGTGAAAGAAAAAAAATGTTTGTACAGCAGGTAAAGATTTTGGCTACCAGAATTTGGTTTATATACATGTTGCCACTGATTGGAAGACACCTCTGACACACCCAACAAATCAGAAAAAACATACCTCAAAGCCCTGTTTCACATCATTTCAAGGGAACGTGTTGTTCAATCTGAAAACCATAGCAAAACAGGTAATACCATTTTTTAATTCATGTGACCGAAGAGCATGCCTCCTTATTTCAACAACCTCCAACAGACTGCTCAACAAGTTCACAGCTTGGTGTCAAAGGTTTTAAGTTTGAGTCCTAGGTGATGCTGAGGAAATGCACTTGGTTAAGACTTTTTGCCTCTTGTACTACATTGCTGGCCCCGTCCATTCTGCTTGGACACCCACTTGGAGGTACATACAAGTGTATTTCTGTAAACAAGATTTTACATGAGTTTTACAGGAAACTGTGAGTTTACATGGGATACTTATGGGTTTTACATGGGTATAACATAGGATGTCAATCATATTATAAAAAGCAGGGTTTTTGATGGGTTTCATATGTAATCTCATAGACAGGGTCCCAAACTAACTTTTTCACTTACCAGCCAGGCAGACATTTTACCAGCCAACCAAATAATTAATAATTTAAAGGAAAAAAAGTCAAGTCACTTAAGGCCTGTGCAGATTCGATCACCGGCAATCGGCGCACAATGCATGCCGGTTAGTTTTGTGTCCGATTTCATCCCGACTTGCTCTGACGTATTACAAATGTGGACGGTGATAAAACCGCGAGAGCGAGGCGGCCGCAGTTTCTAGAGCCAGGTGCTGCAGTTGCTCTCCACCGACTGCACCGCCTGGCTCTCACCTGATCTAACAGCTGATTGGTTAAGATGTCGACTGAACAATATGACGTTTTAGATAAACTACTCATTTTTGTTGAATTTTAGAGATTAAGATTGTATTTGATTTGAAGGTTTATTCTGTGAACAGAAAACATGTTGTGTGACTGATGGTGAAGTGTAGTTGTCAGAGACTGAATACATTCATCATGAACTATACAGAGTCTACTGTACTATATTAATATTGGACTGTTTTAATTATTGAAGTATTTAGCAACACAGAGACTTGTGGTCAGTGGGATGTGAGGATTCTTAAACTAACATCTGTACTGATGTGAAGCCCTGACTGTATCTGACTGAGCCTTAATGAAAGCTGTTGTCTTGTATTTTTTTTTCCTCTGAAAATATGAACCTTATAGTCAAACACAGTTTATTCAGCCTGTGTAGTTGAGGGGACAGGTCAAACTGATATGATGCTGATTTACAGGAGAATTCATATCAAATGGAGGATAAACCATGAACATAAACTACAGATCACCTGTAAAGCATTTTAATAAATTAATCTATCATAATTAAAACACCTGGAGACTGAAAACAAACTGACATATGGGTCTGATCACTATTTTAATGAATTGACATCGTTCCAGACAGGAAGTAAGTGTGTCTGTGACTTCCTGTACGGACTGAAGGCTGCTGGAAACTGTTGGGAAACTGTCCGACTTCACCGCAGCTTTTTGTCACCGCCCCCCACTGCGGCCACCTGCTCTTGTCTACTTTCCAGGCGAAGCGCAGTTCATCTCGAACAAGCCTATTAACAAAGTAGCAGAGTGACAGAGTGGTACATCCTGTCAGCCGAGGGGTTTCCTATCTGTGCAGCCGAGCCCCACAGCACCTCCACGGACTCTTACATCCAGACGTTCCCGATGTTTCCTCCACAGGCTCCACTTCACTCAGCTTCACTCAGCTGTCCAACAAACCTGCTGCTTCTTCCCACTTTAACCTGAATAACAAACCAGGGCTCGGTGCACTGTTTGGATCCAAACGGAGAGCCGGGGCTAGCTGGGAAGCTAGTGGAGGTTAACTGGCTGTGCCTCCGTCCGGTCATGCTGCGGCCAACGCTCCGCTAGCCTCACAGCTACGCCTCGCCAACGAGCCTAACAACAGCTATCCACCTCGGTGCACTGTGTTAACGTCATGACTGACGCACTTACAGTCAGGTCCATAATTATTTGGACAATGATACAGTTGTCATCATTTTGGCTCTGTACACCACCACAATGGGTTTTAAATGAAACAATGAATACCTGCTTAAAGTGCAGACTCTCAGCTTTCATTTAAGGCTTTTTTCAAAAATGTAGTATGAACCATGTAGGAATGACAACCATTTCTTCACACAGTCCCCCAACTTTAAGGGCTCATAAATATTTGGACAAACTAACATAATCATCAATTAAACAGTCAGTTTTAATACTTAGTTGCAAATCCTTTACAGTCAATGACTACCTGAAGTGTTGGACACATAGGCATCATCAGATGCTGGGTTTCTTCCCTGGTGATGCTCTGCCAGCCCTTTACTGCAGCCGTCTGCACTTCCTGCTTGTGTTTTGGGTGTTTTGCCCTCAGTTTTAGCTTCAGCAAGAGAAACGCATGCTCAATTGGATTCAGGTCAGATGATATGACTTGGCCATTGCAGAACATTCCACTTCTTTGCCTTAAAAATGTCTTTGGTTGCTTTTGCAGTATGCTTCAGGTCAATGTCCATCTGCACTGTGAAGCATCGTCCAATGAGTTTTGAAGCATTTGGTTGAATCTGAGCAGATAATGGTGCCCCAAACACTTCTGCTTTCATCCTGCTGCTCTTGTCAGCAGTCACATCATCAATAAATACAAGAGAACCAGTTCCACTGGCAGCCATACATGGCCATGACATAACAGTACCTCCACCATGCTTCACTGATGAGGTGGTGTGCTTTGGATCATGAGCAGTTCCTTCCCTTCTTCCTTCTCTTGTCTTCCCATCATTCTGGTAGTTGATCTTTGTTTTATCTGTCCATAGTATGCTGTTCCACAACTGTACAGGCTTTTTAGATGGTTTTTGACAAACTCTAATCTGGCCTTCCATTTTTAAGGCTAACCAATGGTTTGCATCTTGTGATAAACCCTCTGTATTTATTCTAGTGAAGTCTTGTCTTGCTTACAAGAGCAGCAGGATGGAAGCTGAAGTGTTTGGGGCTACATTATCTGCTCAGATTCAACCAAATGCTTCAAAACTCATTGGACGATGCTTCACAGTGCAGATGGACATTGACCTGAAGCATATTGCAAAAGCGACCAAAGACATTTTTAAGGCAAAGAAGTGGAATGTTCTGCAATGGCCAAGTCATATCATCTGACCTGAATCCAATTGAGCATGCGTTTCTCTTGCTGAAGCCAAAACTGAGGGCAAAACACCCAAAACACAAGCAGGAAGTGCAGACGGCTGCAGTAAAGGGCTGGCAGAGCATCACCAGGAAGAAACCCAGCATCTGATGATGTCTATGTGTCCAACGCTTCAGGCAGTCATTGACTGTAAAGGATTTGCAACCAAGTATTAAAACTGACTGTTTAATTGATGATTATGTTAGTTTGTCCAAATACTTATGAGCCCTTAAAGTTGGGGGACTGTGTGAAGAAATGGTTGTCATTCCTACACGGTTCATACTACATTTTTGAAAAAAGCCTTAAATGAAAGCTGAGAGTCTGCACTTTAAGCAGGTATTCATTGTTTCATTTAAAACCCATTGTGGTGGTGTACAGAGCCAAAATGACGACAACTGTATCATTGTCCAAATAATTATGGACCTGACTGTACGTGACCAAAGATCGTCTCTGCCTGAAATACACATTACTCTGCCGGGAAACCAGCCGATACCAGCATCGTTCTCCAGTAACAAAAAAAGCATTTTTCGCTGGTAAAAAATAACTCGCCAGAGTGGTGAGTGGTCTTAAAAATTTACCAGCCAGAGACAAAACCTACCCGTAATTGGCGAGTGGCGAGTGTTAGTTTTGGACCCTGCTCATAGATATCACATCAATCAGTCAATCAATTTTATTTATAAAGCCCAATATCACAAATCACAATTTGCCTCACAGGGCTTTACAGCATACAACATCCCTCTGTCCTTTGGACCCTCGCAGTGGATAAGGAAAAACTCCCCAAAAAAAACCCTTTAACGAGGGAAAAAAAACGTTAGAAACCTCAGGAAGAGCAACTGAGGAGGGATCCCTCTTCCAGGACAGACAGACGTGCAATAGATGTCATACAGAACAGATCAGCATAATAAATTAACAGTAATCCGTATGACACAATGAGACAGAAAGAGAGAGAGAGAGAGAGAGAGAGAGACAGAGAGAGAGAGATGCAGGACAGACGATAATGGCAGTAGCTTACAGCAACATTAATGAAAGTAGTAATATTATATTTATAATTCTGGCTACTGTGGTACAATATGTTGAAAGTATATATTAATATCTGGCAGTATACATGTGTGACAATAATCATCCTCAGGTTCCCTCTCTGCCTGTCTAAGCCTCACTGCTCTCGAAAGCCGACTCATCAAAAACCTTTGTTCTCTTGTGGCCTCATGTGCCTGATCATCTAACTTCTAGTCCGACTTTGCTGCTTCCACCTCCTTCTCCTGTTGTTTCCTTATTCCCTCTGACTCTGTTAATTTTAATTTCTCTTCAAATAAGGCAGCATGAAGGGAGTCAAGGGCTTCTCCGATGGCTTTTGAGGAGGCTCTGCTTCTCCTAGAACCATAGGAGATGTGGCTGTGGCATCCAGTGCATGCGGAACAAGAATAGCATGAGACACTTTGTGAGCTCTGCTAAGTTTGGCACGAAGTTTGTTGTCCATGTTGAATGCCTACTGATAAGGTGACATAATCTTTGAGGTAGGCTGGTGGATATCGTTATCGTTGTTGTAACATCCTGATGGCATCAATTTTGACTGTGCTCTTAACTGGTCCGTCTGTGTGGCTGCTCCAGACTGCTGGTTAGAGGCAGCCATGGACACATCAGGTTCCTGTGGATTTGCTGGCTTATCCATGTTCATACCACTGGGATCTCGCATTTCCTGGCTCGAGGGACCATTTTGTTTGAAGAAGCACTGGATGTTGATTTAATGCATATGAGCACATGAAGGAGATGCAGCAAGCAGGTGTTGAGTCAATGCAGAGATGATTTATTTTAAAAGCAGATTTATTTCAGTTCTTTCAATGACACCACGTGTGTGGTTTGAGTTCTGCTGTGACAAACAAACATTAACAGTAAATGAAATATAAGTGTGCAGTTACAAGGTGAATCACAGTGTTAAAGAAACAAACATATGTAATGCACATACGGTTTTTGACGTGCAAAAGAACAAACAAAGGGTGGAAGCAACATACATATCTTCTAATTAGAAGAAAGTTGTTGCACCTTAGGGTGTTGGCTCCTTCCTAGACAGGGAGACTTTTAATAAGGATTTTATTAATATTATTATTAGTAGTAGTAGTATTTAATCTATTTTATTTATTTATATTTGAACATTTCTGTTAATGTGCCAGTGTTAGCCTTCTGGCTAATTTTTAACTGTAGTCCTTCAGCAAAGTGTGTTCTGAAGTGACAAGTGAAAAATCAATACAGCTGTGCAGTATGTAGTGTTGACATAAGACAGTAAGATGCCATAGCAACAACAAGAACAGCAAAATCACCACTCTCTACTGCAGATAGTGCTCCATGAGAGAGAGAGAATACATAATTACATCCATGATTTAGTATAATTAACGATGCAAAGCTTTATGAAGCAATAACAAAAGCCATGAGGAGCAGCATTAAGACAGCATGGTTTTAATACTTATCTTAATAAGAATTTAAGAGCAATAACATGAGAGTGATAAAAATAATACACACTAAACACATAAGCCATGCAGCACAGAGATGTGAGACATGACTGTAAAAAATGTTCAAAGCACATTGCAAAAACTTGCCAGTAAATACAACCATTCCGTATATACCCAGTATAGGAGTTAGAATGGAATTACACACTTTCTCCTTGCTGGCTAGTTCTGACTACCAGCTCTACATCACCGTCCATGCTACACTGACCAGTGGTTAGTCAATCTACCCCATCTCCTCTGACCCTCTGCATCAAAAACAAGCAGCAACCTTTGGGGCACAAAAATAAAGCCCAAACTTCCCCTTGAGGCTGACTCCAAAACAGAGTCAGTCCCCATAGACCCCCCATGTTAAAATGTCCAACTTCACAGCAGAAATAAACATGTTTACAGCCTGGTACAAAAGCAGTTTTGGTTTCTTTAGCTAATTTCCCCATTTGTAACAGCTGTACAAGGAGTGATTCCCCTTTTAAATGTTATTAAGGCAACTTGAAGTCTCCCCCATGGTTCCCAACCACAGTCTGGAAGCTGAAGCAGCAAAGTTATCTTGGTCTGTTTTCTGTTAGACTAACATTTGAGGCTGTGGACATGTTCATTATTATAATGTGATGCAGTCTCGGTCTGGTCTGTTTCACAAAGAAACACTGCATGTCCACTGTGCGTTGGCAAGTGACTGAAATAGGACAATAACACTATGGGGCTGTCCACCAAAGCACATTTTCCCAGCTGAAAATGCCAGGTGCTCCTCAGGATACGCCCAGCTGGGAGTGTTTGAGAGTGCTTTGGAGGTGTAGCGTCCTATCAGCTGAGACAATTTGGTTGAAGTAAACATGTTGGCATAAGGCAGTACATGCTTTGGATGAGGGAAAGGCTGAAGCATGCAGAGAGAGGACAGGCCTGCTGGTCTGTGTGGGTTTTATATATGTATATATTAGTCCAGGGGCCAAGGCAGATTTTGGTATCACTTAAAGGGACCAAACAATTTTGGTATTTTTGACTTCCTCTATGTCTCTAGTTTACATTTTGGTATGATAGACCTGCCTATGTAGTAGCTTAATAAAAATTTTTGAATGATCTTTGGGTCCTCCCCAAAATTGAAAATAATCAAAATTGAGGCTTCTCCAAAAGGGACAGTGTCTGCCTTATCACATGAATCTCGGGAAATAATTCTCAGAATGTCATGAAATTTGGACTTAATGTTCACAGACAGTTGCTGCACTGATAGCAGCCTGATAGTTTGCTCGTAAGGCATGCATGTAGAGACAATCTTCACAAGGTGGAAGCTGACTGGAGTCTATTTCTCCACGCCTTGCACAAAATAGCTGGTAGCAAAGCGTGTTAACTTTAGTTGTGCTTGTGGAAGGCAGGTACATCTGACATGTGACCTCCTGGAGCTTTCCAAATAGGTCATCTGAGACCTCCCAGGAGCTTCCCAACTCTCTGAATGTGTCTTGGCAGGTCTTGTTAATCTTCAGTTTTTTAAATATGGCTGACTTTCCACGGCCACTGAAAGCACTAACTGTATCACAGCCTGTAAATGAGTGCATTCCAATCAGAGCATCACAGACACTATCTCCTAGTGCATGACTCAGCTTGTTGACGTCAGTGAACCTTGTACGATTCTTAGTGCCACATTTCTGGTACATGGGACAAGCGATTTTGTTACTGATCCCAATGCATATAACCATCACATCTGTGTCATCTGCTGTGACTATTATGCCCTCGTAGCCTGATTCAGCGACATGTAGAGCATGGAGTAGAAGGCGGGTGTCAGCTTCTTTCTGGGTACTCCGGAACCTCCTCCCATCGCTGCCTTGTGAGCTTGAAACAGGCATCCTCACGGGTGACATACAGCATTTTCTCGTTGATCTTATCAAGATGACCCTTCCATTCTTCCAACAAGAACCAGATGAGGTGTGTTTTGTTCGTAGAGCTACACAAAAGCTTCCTCCACTGATGTATCTTGTGGCCAGACGCAGTGCTCCTAAGCTGAATACCTGGATCTGTGCCTCTCTTTGCTCTCTCCAAATCTTTGATGGACATCTTTCTGTAAACATCAAAGATAACATCAATGCGCTGGCTCTGACCACCTTCATGGATGACTTGAACCAATACTGATTCTGCCATTTGGGAGAACGTTTTGTCATTCCCCTTCATCTTTTGGATTAAGCTCATTCCATCTATCAGAGTGGCTGAAGGCTGAGGGATGGTTTCTGCTGGGGAGACATGCTTCTCCAAGTCCCTGGCAAGAGCTGCCTTGTTGGTCTTACGAAGTGACCCATCACTGTTGGCTAGGGCCCAAGGCAAAGGTCCAAGGGGGTGGGCTAAAACTTCACCCATGTGCAGCTGTCTGCTTTCTGCAGCAAGAATCATCTGCCCAAATAGTTTCCTATCAGCCTTGAGGATAACTTCTTTTCTCTTGCAAAGGGTATGTGATTTTTTACTAAGGTCTGTGAATGTTTTCAGCTTCTTGTTTGGAATTCTGTCATGAAACTTTGTGTCTGGACTGTCTGTGTCCATCCTCTTTTGCTTGAAATCTTCATAAGCATCTTCACCTATTTTACGGGCTCCAATGAGGTCATTAGCAACATCTGGAGGTGCAGCCATACCAGCGGACAAACTGACAAGCTCTTCATAGTCAGGACTGAAAGGGTTAATCCAGCTGGACTCCATCAGTTGGACAAGCGACTGGACATCAACTTCATCCTTCCGTATTCTAGGTAATTGTATATCTGGATGAGCGAAGTTGGAGTCATTCTCACCAGTCATGTCCCTAAGCTGCCTCGGGTATCTGCTCCTGTATTCAGATGTGAGGTAGTATTTTGTCACAGCTCTTTCCTTCAGACTGAAGCCCTTTGTTCCACCAGAAGTTTGTGTATCCCTATTGACAGTCTCTTCTATTGTTTGATCAACAGGTATACGCCCAAATGGGTTGTGGGTGCCAATTTGAACTGCGAATCTCCCTTCCATGAATTGGGTGTATACCTCTGGATGTTCAACTGGCAGCTGGGTCATAGATGCATAGTAGAATGGCAGAAACCGGGCATAGTTAACCTTGTCATAGGCAAAACACCATGGTATCATTTTTCTGATGGCAGCGAGGTGAAGTATCCAATTGCCTTCTCTAGAGGCTCTAATTAGGGCCAGCATAATTTCCACCAGATCCAGGTAGCTCATCCAGAATGCAGAGAGACTTGTGGCATTTCTGAGGAACTCCTGATATGCCAGGAACAGTTCATGGATACGTGTGCAAGACTCTGTCTGCAGCACTTTTTGAAATGTTTCCTGGCAAACCTCACCTTTGAAGCTCTCAATACACCTCTGGGCTTCCTCTAGGTAGTGGAGCTCTCCTGCCTGATTTTGATTTATCCATGTAAGGAAGCCTCTCCATACTAGATGTAGCAGGGATTCATACACTAGCTTATGCAATCAAACAGCTCTGTTGTATTTCCGACCCTGCATGACCCCAACAACAGAGCCTTCCGCGAGAATGCCTGCCTCCACACAAAGGTCACCGAGTCCTGCATCCTGGAATCTCTTGCCTATGATAGACAGCAGGTTACATATTGTGTGGAAGGTCCCCATCTGGATAATTATGGCCTTGAACTCCTCCTGCTTCCAAACTATTTCTGCAGCCTTGGCAAACAGCGACAAGCAGCAACAAGGAAACTTGATGGAGACAGCGACATTTGCAATGATACTGAATTTGTAGTACCTCAGTTTCTCCAAGGGTACTGGCTGTCTCCAGGAGTCTAATGTGTTTTCTTATTTCTGCAGCTCTAAGCAGCGTTTTCCAGGATTCCAGACCATGCAATGTTGTCAGCTCTGAATCATCGTTGGTGCAGTGAATGACATAGCTTATTTTTCACGTTTCTGTGGTGTAGGACCCTGGTCAGAACGTGCGAAATACATTGTATTCTTCACCAATCTGTAACATACACACACAAGGCACAAAATATATTCCTTTATTAATAGTCTATTAATAATATTTAACATTTAAGGCTTATTGAGTACAACCAGTGCAAGTGTAGGCTACTGCAACTACTTTCCAAGACAGTAATGTGGGCCTTATTACTGTAAGCCTAAATAATAAAAAAACTGATGTAGTGTGACAACTATGCTAGCCTGCAAAAAATGTGACCCTCCAATTTTAGCTACTGTTACATGTACAGCAATAGGCATAATTGTGTTCTAGTTCCAATCAATTCATGAGCAGAGAAAAATATATTGTAGCTACTTACATTTCAATCTGGAAATGATCCATTAGAAGTTGAATTGTTGTGACGTTGTTGCTGCTGAGAAGTTGTTACATTGTTGCTGCAGTTTTTAACAAGCTATAACCAAGTGAACCAACTGTAACCAAGTGAACCAACTGTAACCAACTGAAAACTTGTCAAACTGTCAAATAGGGATGCACCGAAATGAAAATTTGTGGCCGAAGCCGAAGCCGAATATTATTAAATGCTTGGCTGAATACCGAGTACCGAATACCGAATATCATTGTTTAGTTTTTCATTAGTTTTTGCAGATGAACCCCCTCCAGATTAGTGTTGTCACGGTACCAAAATTGGGACCCACTGTACGATACCAATGAAAATATCATGGTTCTGAGTAGTATCACGATACCACAGCAAAAATGAGGCAGATGTGCCTTTTGCCATTTACGAAAAGATAAATCACTTTTCTATTATAGGCTACATCAATGATATTTCAATGGAATAAATTACTTATTGACTTGTTCATACTTCAAAAACAGCATCAATAAGTGATCAACATAGGGAGGATCAAAATAAAATATATAAATAAAATAAAAATCAACCAGCCACCCTCCTCCCCCTTCATAAGTAAAGAACAGTCCCTAAAGTGCGGCGAGGTTTGTGGGCCGTGAACGGCTCATTTCTCCTCTGACACGTCACATACCTGTGTTTGGCTGGCTCGGCTGTTCAGGTACTTCTGGGCAGTCATGACACCAAGAAGAGGATATTATTGGAGCCGACTTCTCCATCGCCGGGTAAGCCGATGGCCGCCGTATTTGACAGGAATACATTAACGTTACTGTCTGTGTCCGTGACCCCCGTTAAACCCACAACCGATGGGATTCGTCTTTCGTTTCTGCTGCTGGTTGAAATCTGTAGGCTGCTCGCACAGCGTGCTGAATGATTTAAGCCTATTTTGCTCGCTCAAAACTATTTTTAGTCGCAAATGCGAGTGTCATGACGGGTGGATCGCCACACTGCCAACATTTTATTCCGCCCATCACGGCACACTGTTTGATTGCATTATCAAAACACGGCGCTATTATTCGGCCTTGCTTTTAACTTATTCCACCGAATACCGAATGTGTGTTTTTTTGCAATATTCAGCCGAATATTTTCGGTTACCGAATATTCGGTGCATCCCTACTGTCAAAATCCATAAACATTCCGTGCATGAGCCACTTTCTAACATTCTGACATGTGAAAAACAAATCAGACATGATAACATTTTGACATGATAAAACAAGTTTATTGATATACAGTACAGGCCAAAAGTTTGGACACACCTTCTCATTCAATGCGTTTTCTTTATTTTCATGACTATTTACATTGTAGATTCTCACTGAAGGCATCAAAACTATGAATGAACACATGTGGAGTTATGTACTTAACAAAAAAGGTGAAATAACTGAAAACATGTTTTATATTCTAGTTTCTTCAAAATAGCCACCCTTTGCTCTGATTACTGCTTTGCACACTCTTGGCATTCTCTCCATGAGCTTCAAGAGGTAGTCACCTGAAATGGTTTCCACTTCACAGGTGTGCCTTATCAGGGTTAATTAGTGGAATTTCTTGCTTTATCAATGGGGTTGGGACCATCAGTTGTGTTGTGCAGAAGTCAGGTTAATACACAGCCGACGGCCCTATTGGACAACTGTTAAAATTCATATTATGGCAAGAACCAATCAGCTAACTAAAGAAAAACGAGTGGCCCTCATTACTTTAAGAAATGAAGGTCAGTCAGTCTGGAAAATTGCAAAAACTTTAAATGTGTCCCCAAGTGGAGTCGCAAAAACCATCAAGCGCTACAACGAAACTGGCACACATGAGGACCGACCCAGGAAAGGAAGACCAAGAGTCACCTCTGCTTCTGAGGATAAGTTCATCCGAGTCACCAGCCTCAGAAATCGCAAGTTAACAGCAGCTCAGATCAGAGACCAGATGAATGCCACACAGAGTTCTAGCAGCAGACCCATCTCTAGAACAACTGTTAAGAGGAGACTGCGCGAATCAGGCCTTCATGGTCAAATAGCTGCTAGGAAACCACTGCTAAGGAGAGGCAACAAGCAGAAGAGATTTGTTTGGGCCAAGAAACACAAGGAATGGACATTAGACCAGTGGAAATCTGTGCTTTGGTCTGATGAGTCCAAATTTGAGATCTTTGGTTCCAACCGCCATGTCTTTGTGAGACGCAGAAAAGATGAACGGAAGGATTCCACATGCCTGGTTCCCACTGTGAAGCATGGAGGAGGAGGTGTGATGGTGTGGGGGTGTTTTGTTGGTGACACTGTTGGGGATTTATTCAAAATTGAAGGCACACTGAACCAGCATGGCTACCACAGCATCCTGCAGCGACATGCCATCCCATCCGGTTTGCGTTTAGTTGGACAATCATTTATTTTTCAACAGGACAATGACCCCAAACACACCTCCAGGCTGTGTAAGGGCTATTTGACCAAGAAGGAGAGTGATGGAGTGCTGCGGCAGATGACCTGGCCTCCACAGTCACCGGACCTGAACCCAATCGAGATGGTTTGGGGTGAGCTGGACCGCAGAGTGAAGGCAAAGGGGCCAACAAGTGCTAAACACCTCTGGGAACTCCTTCAAGACTGTTGGAAAACCATTTCAGGTGACTACTTCTTGAAGCTCATGGAGAGAATGCCAAGAGTGTGCAAAGCAGTAATCAGAGCAAAGGGTGGCTATTTTGAAGAAACTAGGATATAAAACATGTTTTCAGTTATTTCACCTTTTTTTGTTAAGTACATAACTCCACATGTGTTCATTCATAGTTTTGATGCCTTCAGTGAGAATCTACAATGTAAATAGTCATGAAAATAAAGAAAACGCATTGAATGAGAAGGTGTGTCCAAACTTTTGGCCTGTACTGTATATGACACTAAAGTATTGAAATAATAACTTTTTTTTATTACTGCATGAATGCTATTCCCATATATTTTTAATATTATAGTGTTTGGATTGGGTCACATGACCCTATCACTCTAATAGACTACTGAGATTCAAAACCTATGCTAAAAAATCATGCATTATGTATGACTATTCACCTCACTTCAGCATAATACATAAATATTAATATGTAAGGATTCTGGCTTTAATGGTTAATGGTTTGTGTAACACTAATAGGCCTGTTGTGTGCTGGCTTCACTATAGCTGTTAAGTGCTGGTGGCATCAGAGGGTAAAGTGAATAGTCTAATAACCCACTATTATGAAAAGATAACATTATTTGGTATATACAAATGACATTTTATAGATATTGGCATCTTAAATAGTGTTCCCTATTCAAATGTAGTGTTTTGCCTACACAGGTGATACCTGTAATTAAGCTACTAGATAGGCAGGGCTATCATACCAAAATATAAACTAGAGACCTGTAGAGAGATAAAAATGCCAAAATTGTTTGGTCCCTGTGGGTGACAGGGGCCTACCGAGTTGTGAAAATGATCCCTTTAGCCCCTGGACTAATAGGGCCCCATTCTATTTGTCTGTTTGAAGTTCTGGCTGCACTAGTTACCTGTCAGGGGCTGGTGACATCAGATGGTGAGGTGTATAATCTAATAACCTACTTTTATGATAAGATAACATTCTTTGGTACATATAAATGCAATATTGGGGTGATTGGCTTATTTACATTAATAATGGCAAACACATATATACATGCCTTTTGGATTTTTTATTCCTTATTCCATGTCCGCCTGTAATTCATGTGTGCTTGGGTGTACACATTTTTTAAAAGGAGCAAGGTACTGATGAAATCTTTACTGCATTGTGTGCAGCAACTGTCTGTGAACATTAAGTCCAAATTTCATGACATTCTGAGAATTATTTCCCGAGATTCATGTGATAAGGCAGACACTGTCCCTTTTGGAGAAGCCTCAATTTTGACTATTTTCAATTTTGGGGAGGACCCAAAGATCATCCAAATTTTTTTTATTAAGCTACTACATAGGCAGGTCTATCATACCAAAATGTAAACTAGAGACATAGAGGAAGTCAAAAATACCAAAATTGTTTGGTCCCTTTAAGTGATACCAATTTGTGAAAATTAGCCCCTTGGCCCCTGGACTATATATGTGTGTGTGTGTGTGTGTGTGTGTGTGTATATATATATATATATATATATATATATATATATGTATATATATGTATATATATATGTGTATCTTACTATATAATGACTAAAACTCTGTCTGTGGGTGTGTCTGTCTGTGTCTGTTCCGTGTTTTTCTCCTCACTCATTTGGTCAATCCATGTGAAATTTGGCACAGTGGTAGAGGGTCATGGGAGGATGCGAATGGAGCAATATTATGTCAATTGGCCAAAGGGGGGTGCTATAGCAACTGATTGAAATTGCAAACTTTGAATGGGCATATTGCAAACTTTGAATGGGCATATCTCATATGTCGTAGAGACATGAAACTTTGCACAGAGATGCCTCTCCTCATGAGGAACAAGAACCCATAACTTCCGGTTATATAGATCTTCTGCCATTTTGAATTTTTTGAAAAACACTTAAAATCGATCTCTTCCTAGGAAGTTTGACTGATCTGCATGAAACTCAGTGAACATAATCTAGGGACCAATATCTAAAGTTCCCTCTTGGCAAAAGTTGGAAAACTTACTAAAACTGAGCTTCTATAAGGCAATGAATATTGTGGAGGGCATGGCTCATCACATAAAGGTGTATAACATCTCAAGGGTTTCACCGATCACCACACAACTTTGTAGGCATATGACCACACATAATCTGAGGGGACCCCTCCATTATTGACCCCATCAAACAAAATGGGGGCGCTAGAGAGCTAATTTCTTATCTAGGCCTAACCGCCATATCGATTTTTACTAAACTTGGTAGATGTAGAAGAGGACGCCTCAAGGTGACTGGAGAAATTTAACTCTAATTGGCAACTGGGTGGCGCTATAACAACAGAAACATGCTTAAAAATGACTAAAATGCGACCGATCGCTGTGGCTCCCCCTGTTTTGTTTTGTTTTTCTTTTAATTTTTGGTATGACTAAGTCATGGTATGGCATGCTGTACATAATCACGGAAACTGTCAGTGTGTCATTCTGTCAGTCAGTCATTCTGTCAGTCAGTCCCATGTTTTTCTACTCACTGACGTGGTCAATCTATGTGAAACTGCACATAGGCATTGAGGATTGGCATAGGTAGAAGGTGACATAGCTACTAATGGGTATGGACTAGTATATATGTAATATATCAATGTATTTCTTCTCCACTGCTGTTGTTCAACACTTGTGCATGTTAGATGTGACGCTTTGTTGTTGTTGTATTTCAACACATTTTTATCCCAACTCGTCAAATAGGCCTACCGCTGCTTTGTCTGTGGACCTAAACGTCAAAATATGACACACTAGGAACCCTCCTATTGCTCATAAATGCTTAATAAGGGGACTGATTATAGATAAAAGTTATTTCTTCAAACACGTGCAGGTTTTGTTGTGAAAGGTTTAAGTGGAAGCCTCATGTTTGCTCCTGTCTGGTGTAACTCTGGTATTAAAATTCCCCTCAGCTCCGCGCTGCTCTGTGTTGTGCAGTTGAACCCTGCTCTTGCTCTGCCTGCTGCGGCTCTTTTAACCATAAACTGGGATCTCTCCAGGGGCATCGTGTCCACAGAGACATCTGCCTCGCTGACACCAAAGTGACCTTCACACCCTCCCGCTGTCTGATCAGTGTGGTGCATATGGCAAGAAAAACTACAGAGACTTTGGCCAGCTGTCCTGTCCACAGTGAGACTGATATATCTAGTAATCGAGCTGTTAATGACATCTTTTGGATCTTAGCCAGTCAGTGTTATACTGTATGTGTCTGTGATGATGGACGATTCTTCTCTCTTTACTCAATCTTCAAACTGTCACTGTGTGAAACAAGCTGCCCACCTCTGCTTTAAAACACTTTGACCTGTGACTTTAATTCTGAGATTTTGGGACACATTTAAGATATGACAGAGGCTCTGTTATTTTGAATTTTGCAACTTTTTGTCATTACTGTACGGTCCCATAACCCTTGTTGCACTGCTGGATGTCTACACAGCGCAAAGGAATATTTCATGCTCCCTGGAGGAGTAATTAAGATGTAAATTAATATAGAATTTTATTTTCTGAGCTGAAATTTGTTAAATAACGTATAGACAGAATGTAGAGATAATAACAGAAATGTACCTTAGTCGGCCAGGTTTCATAACATGTACTAACCAAGATATTGTCTGCTCCGGTCCCACTTGATATGTGGCCTGAATTCTATTACCTTTCTAACTGTCCATTGAAGACAAGGGCACATGGTCTGTAAACCTACAACGATCAAAATTTTAAAATTAACAATGGGTCATATGTTTGTATGTAATGTTAAAGAAGTAACGTGCAGCAAAGGGTTCTAGGTTTGAATCAAACCTGCAGCTGTGCAGCAAGGACGTAGCCTTTGTACATGGGGCACCGGCTCTACCAAGTGAGCTAGTCGGCGCATCAAAACTTTGAGTCATTTTAAGGTACTTTGTCGTCACTTTTCTTTTCCTAAACCTAACAACAGTAACTTTACTTGCCTAAACCTAACCACTAGTATCCTAACCCTCAGAAGTTTCGTATGTTAAGTACGTAAGTTTACGTTAAGTACGTAATGTCATTCGTGGGGTGTTGGTTAATAGAATGGCTAAACATGAACATGTATTAGTTGTAGAAGGGAGATAAAAAGTCAATTTGCAATGTTGTACTGATGTTGTGTGTTTATTTTGAGAGACTGTATGCAAACTGTGGATTTCCTGTGGAAACAAAAAAACAAACAGACAATGTAACAGGCAGAACTTGACATTGTGTCCCAGAACGTCAACAACAAATGCAACCAGGGTACCTTGCATGTTGTATCTTGATGTGGAAAGTCCATGGCCAAATGTCAATATGTGACAAGGTCAGAGTGAGAATGTGTTGTTAGTTCACTGTTATAATTTTAGGGCCCTTGTGTTGGTTCAGTCTCACCCAGTGACACCCCCAGAATTCTTTCATATGGGTGACAAGATGAGGCCACTTTAAGTCTTGGGGTGGCACACCAAAACCAAAAGCCATAACTGAATTTCAGGAATTCTATTGTGCTGATTTAGTTTATGGGCTAATTGAAAACTATGTCAATTTGAGAGTTAAGGAATCACCTACTGATATACCTTCTTATAGTTACAGTTACTAATTATCTGATGTGCTTTCACTAATACTGGTACAGTTAACATTTTGAGTTCCACAACAATCCTGTTTTAATATGTTGTGTATCTCGACATGTTAGAAATTCATTGTTCTTCAAACAGGCTGGTTGTCCTTATGCTTAAAAAGACAAATATACAGTTTTAATTTGAAGTTGACTGTAAGGAACAAGCCTTCTCAAGTTTAGGGGAGACCCAAGGGTACAGATTGAACCCATTTTCATTCAGATATCTTGAGATGAAAGTTCAAGGGATTCTTTTAGGACCTGGCCATGCCAGTACAAACTACGCTACTGTGGTTGGTACCAGTAGATTCCTAGCTTAGAAAGTGCCACCCTTTGGGGGCACCACCAGTCTCACCGCTCTCTTGTTTCCAGCTAGATACTTTTTTTTTTCTCAGGAGGTGGTGGGGACTAAAACAGAGCAAAAAGGATATTTAATAATGGACTATAAGGTGAACAGAAACGCAGCTCCAACTTAATGCTAGGCCTGTCTGTGCAGTCTCTGACTGATTTTAGAGCTCACCACAAACCCATCCTATCTGAGCTATTTTCCCCCAAACCACTCTCCTTTTCTTCTTCTCTCTGTACAGTGATGAATTGCAGTCATAAAGGTTCAGAATAAGCGCTCAAGTTAATACATTTTAACTTAGAGCAAATAATTTATTTCTTGGCATTAACAGCAATGAAAAATTACATTTAAAAATGCAGCTTCTCTCTTTCCGGAGACAGTGTCCGTGTTACTCTGGATATTCCAAAAAACCTCACTTGAATTTATACTTTCTCCTGAGCAAATATTCCATATAACCCCATTTTTATAGGGGAAGAAATGTGTGTGTGTGTGTGTGTGTGTGTGTGTGTGTTTTGTGGAGAAAGCATGTATGCTTTCAGATGTACTGATTTATTAGGATCGTAATCAGGAGTGCATTCATGCAGCAGCCACAATTCCTGGGCAGCATTGCGTGTTTCTATAGGATCAAGATTGAGTAATTCTAAACTTCCTCTGACATACAGCCTCATAGTACCTTGAAGTAACAATATCAAATATAAAATAATTACACAGTTCAATCAGCCTGAAAAGACAGGCAAACAAACATGTAACATTGACATTCAAATCAGTATGAGGCAGTTCAAGGCTAAAAAGTCAGCAGGGGTGGTGCAACACTCACACAAATTGCACGATTATTTTACGTGGCAACAAGAACAGTGTGGAGAAACATGGCAGCATATGCCAAACACAAAGTGTATGTGTGGAGAGGAGCAGTGGTGGGGAGTGGCAGCACAGACGGAAACAGACGGACATTTAAGCAGACAGATGCTGCAGACATTAACACACTTCAATACTGCACAGGATGTCCAAGGAGCTCCAAGGAGGACTGAAGGAAAGGTTTTTAAGAAACAACTGTTCAGATACAAACTGAGCACAGCACAAATTATGGTCTTTCTAAATTTATCTTTACTTGTTTTCATTTATTTTATTCGCCAAAGCCTCTGAGCAATACACAGCTGTAGTTTCCTGAAAATGTACCTGATTCTCTTAAAAGATGGATTTTGTAAGTCTTAATACAATGCTTACTACCTCTGTCCTGTTGATATGGATGCTCAGATGATTTTCACTTCTAACTCATCAAACACTGCTGCTTTGTCGATGATTTCAGCGTCACATACCTATATACAGAGGTATCTTTCGCAGTGGTATCATATGCTCTGGGTGGCGGCTATTTCTGACACAGACAGACACAGCCGAACTTGTCAGATACCACCGCTTTGTCAGTGGATGTCAGCATCATATACTGACACACCAAGACACCCTTTCGTGGCGCTATGACATGCACCGAGCGACAGCTATTTCTGCCTTTGCCAGCAACTACTGTAATATAATAGGGGTTTGAATCACGATAGGGTATTATCATGATACTTTAGCCACGATACAATATTATTGCAATTTAGGTTGCAATATGCTGTATTGCCACACAAAAATATCATGATACCATGTTGTATTGATTATTTCCCCCCACCCCTATAGAATAAGGAGCGAGAAAGTCCATACAGAGCGGGTGGACACCAGACCTTCACCTCAGAGCCCACTGTTCATTACCTGTGTAAAATCAAAGGTCAGTGGACTTATTTTAATAACAACCTAGAGTGTTAGCATGTGTAGCATGCTACAGTAGTAACGTATGTCACATGACATTTTGTTAGTGAGAACCGTACTTATTTTAAGACACACCATAATTTGTTTTCCTAAAGCTAACCATGTGCTTTTGTTAAATTAACATAAAAACAAAATGTTTTACCTATCCTGTGTTTTTTGTTTTTATTAAAAAAGATGAATGAAGAATGTAATTTCCTGTGAAAACATGAATATATTTTGAAAAGTCACAATGCATTAGACAATGAGACACTATCCATAAATGTCCAAAACCAATACAGGAGGCTACCTCGTGGTCATATTTTGACATTTTGGTCCACTGAAAATGTGGCGGTATACAAGTTGGGATGAGAACAGGCTGGGATGCTGGACTTCCTCACAAAGCCGACTCATCATCTTAAAATTAGTGTGTGTAATGTAATAATAACATATCATGACTTAAAGATGTCACGAGTGAGGTCAGCGCATAACGACCGTATGTAAATTATGCAACATAACATTAGAACAACACTTTTGGTTTCAAACGGAATGAAGGTATGTTAGTAACGCAACATGACGTTAAAACAACATTGACTTTTGGCGTCACATGGGACATGTGGGTGAAAGTCTGTGCTGTTTGACCCATCCACCTCAACACACAGCCCAACCTGCCCAGACCTTCTCACTCTATATACTATGTTGCTCTCAGCATCTAATAAGGCCACGAATGGCCAAAGGATGCCTTTGGCATTGACATCAAACACTGAGGGGTGTGACAAAGGGTTGGTATTTGATGACCTGACGATGAGAGCAGGCTGTTTTGAGATGATCCAGCCTCTCATGATCCTGCTTCATGATGGTGGGGTTGAGTGCAACAGGGCGTGGGGACAGCTGCTTAGGCTGCATAGCGGGAGGGTAGCAGACCACTGCTGGGCCAGTGAGGGGAGACGACTTGTAGCCCCTGCTTCTAGCCCAATCCTGCTTTGTCTGTCTCTTGGAACAGTGATGAGACAGGAAGAGAAACAGCATGAAACTGCTTCCAGATTGAATTATGCATGCCTCCATCTGCTGACCGAAGACAAGTCTGTCAGGCCTCCTCAGTGTCACCACGCACACATAGAAACATACACAGCTCACTTTGTCTGATCTATAGTTCTTCAGCCCATTGTGTCTACAATAAAACACAATCCCTCAGGTTAACTGTGCCATTGACTTCACTCTGCTGCATTGTTGTTCATCCTTGTGAAATTGGCTGATTTAAGGGCAAACAGAAGCATGCAGCAGTATTCCCAGCAGGACTGTTGTTCCTGTATATTCACATAAAATATGTTACACTTGTATGTCACTACAGTACTAATCAGATACTTTGAAGCATTTTCTTTTTCTTTTGAGGGAGAAGCAGACTTGTGACTTGCTGATTTAATTCCTGGAATGACAGAATGAACCTGGGTGGAGAAGGTGAAAGAGCAGTGCCCCCCACCCCATCACCATTACCATATTAGAAATACTAGAACACCTGTGTTGTATGTGTACTATGGGCTGTGCTAAATGTGCAGCAGCAGAGCACACACACAAACACTCATATGTTTACAGGAAGAAGTTAGTAAAAAAAAAAAAAAAAAGCAATACACAAATGTATATTTTTATACAGTATTTAATAAATTCCTCCATATTACAAACTTACAACTCTCTACTGCGCAACCTGCTAACTTTGATTTCAATGTTATGCCCAAGAACAGTTCAGTGTGTGCCAGGGATTGAACCCCCAACCCTGTGATTAGTGGGAAACCTCCTGGGCCACAGCCACCACAGCAGAAACACACTCTTTTGTCTGAGAAATGAAGAGTACCAAAGCACACTGAGCCTCATTTACTAACATATACGTAAAAATATTCTTACCCTGCGCATAAAAGAGGTGTGCACACAAAATTACCATTGGATTTATGACGTGTGCACACTGCCTAATGTTCTTACTACTGTGCGTATGTTCTGAAATGCCTACTATCTGCAATCAGCATACTGCCACGGCCCCATTTCCCTATATAAGGAAATACATTTGCCTGGAGGTGCATCATGGAGAAAGCAGTGAAGTTGTTTTTATGCATGTATAAGGGCCCTGACACACCAGTGTCGGACCATCAGTGAGCATCTGAGAATGTCTCTGCAGTCAGAAACAGCTGATAAACCATTCGTCACTCTCTTCAAACATGTTACTTCTATCTCTGATGCGCTTTCTCCTGGAGGCAGTGACTGCAATATCTTCCAGCAAAGCTAGATATCTAAACACCTGCATGGAAGTAGATCAAAATCTTTTACACACCCTGGATTACTGTTAATAATAACAACAACAATAATAATAATAATAATTTAATTTAATGGCACTTAAAATTGGCAGAAGTGGCTGTCATAACTGGCAAATCAATAAGAAATTAAAAAACTAAACCTACATTTCAAAAAGAACATTCTGATATACTCCACTGTGAGCTAGGAGTGGGACACTCTTTACACACTTTTTATAGTCAAATATTGCAATTATGACAGTAATTGATGAGGATAAAAGGGCATCATGTAAGTGCATGCATTTGTAAATTCACAGTTTTAAATATCGTTGTCTATAAAGCCTTTTTTTAAGTGATGTATCCCAGATTTGTGCAAGGTTTAAGCGCCAATTTATGTATACACACTGTTTGTGAATAGGGCCCATTGTGATGTTACAACTAGGGCTGGGCAATATATCAATATTATATTTATTCTGTAACTTAAGATTAGATATTATTTTGAATTTATATAAATTTTGTAATATTTTGTTTTTCCAGGTTTTAAAGGCTGCATTACAGTAAAATGATGTGGAACTTTCTGAACCTAAAAGACTGTTCTAGCTGTTCTGTTATTTGCCTTTACACACTCTAATGATTATTTATCTAAAATATTTTGTGAGACCACTAATAGTCAACCCTACAATATGCGCATTATACTGATATCGAGGTCTTAGGTCAAAAATATCAAGATATTTGATTTCCTCATATCACTCAATCAAATCACATTAACTTTATTTATATGGTACTTTTCATACAACAGTAACACAAAGTGCCTCACAGAGGTTAAAAACAACAAAGATCCAAAACAGAAAACAAAAAGAAAAGAGAAAACCCAACCCTCCCACCCCACATAGAGATACATAAATATACACATACGCACACACCCACCCACGCACACACACACACACACACACACACACACACACACACACACACATACAATCACTAAAGAGACATGGCCGAGCACTGAGACCCGAGTCAAGGTGCTGAGAGGGCCCACGGTCCATGGCCACAGGGAGCGCCGCCGTAGAGACCTCCCCGACCCAGGCAGACAGGAGGCTCCACACCGAGGTGCAGTGTTCTTCAGCCACCCAGGTCAGAGCGGTCAATGACTGTATAAGATGGACAACATGTCTCCACATCCTCCCACTGTGCAAAATGAAGCCAAAATATCCCTGCCACTGCCATGTTGCGCTGGTGATGTCATTTGGAGCCAGAGTCTGTGCAGTGCAGATCTCCGCTGAATCAATTTCCCACCACCCAACCAATTACAAGCAGCGCCATCAATCACAGGCTCACCGATTGGCTCACACAGCTTTCATCATGACATAAAACCCCCTTTTAATAGCATCACATAATAATAGCTTTAACCTTACTTTTTAGAGGCGTGAACACGTAAACATACATCAGTGTGATAAGAGCTACCATAAATGACAGAAACCACCTTTGGGAAAACTGAATTTGACATGTACTTTGAGTTTTTAGTTTGACCCCTGTCTCATCCGCTACCATTATGACCTTTACTGCAGCCAGCCACCAGGGAGCGATCGAGATGTTTTGGCTTCACTTTTGGGGAGTTGTCATGTTGTCCATCTTTATTATACAGTCTATGATATCGCCCAGCCATAGTTATGGCTGAACTCAGTTACAATAGATCGTTTTGAAATATATATACATAGGCAGCGTGAATGGAACAGGCACCATGTTCACCGTCTTTTATAATACATACATGTATACATAAGAAATAAGATAAAATATGGGCAGAAAATGTCCTAGCATGCAGACATGCTTTAAAACTGAGTAGATTACAGTTGTGTCTTGTACAGGCTGATAGCATGCCAACGCTCTGTATTTAACATGCTGGTAGTTATTTACAGTATGTGACTCTCAGCTGCTTTCCATGCCTGTGTTACAGCAGCACATGCATGGTCTGCTGTGTGATTCTGCGTGCCGCAGACAGCCGGGTAAAGAGACGGCTGTGTACTCCGGTCCTCCCACCCAGATGGTAGCGAGTGGAGAAATCACTCACACAGTAATCATCCTGGAGACACCTGGAGAATCAGAGCAAAAGCAAAGATGGTAAATGTAAACCAAGTGAGCCACTCAGTCAGCCTAATAAAGACCTGAATTATCCTGTGAATGAAGGGTGTGCTCGCCGTCCCTCCCACCCTACAAAACAGACCTAACACATTTTCTACTCTACTTAATGATAGCTGTCACGGTGCTGCATGCAATGTGATGTGAATACAGGCACAGTCAGTTTGTATGTATCATAAAAATGAAAGTGTCCCTATGTGACATACATGTACAGTTTATATTTAATGCAGCTGGAATGGAACCCTTCAGAAAAGGAAATCCTTCTCATCCCAATGTTAAGCAGGCACATGTTCACCATCTGAGATTAATACTTATTTATTCTAAGGGACAATGCACATTGATCAACATCACTGTAAATGTGCCAGTATTAGCCAAAATGCAAATTTTCAATCCTTGCCTCTTGACCTGATGTTAAATTAGCCGTTAAATGTTAAATTAGTGATTAATTAGCATTTTAGCATGCTAATATTCGCAAATTAGCACAAAACACAGCTGAGTCTGGTGTCATTAGTTTTGAGGTATTTATTCATAAACTAAACTATTGGACAAATTAAATTTGGACACCGATGGTGCAACATCAAAAGTGCAGGGACCACCAAAGTGATTACAATTGATCCTGAGTGGAACATTAAGCCTAATGTGTGTAATAACTGTTTAACATTTCACTAAAAAACAAAACTGTCACCCTCATGGCAGCACTAAAGAAAGAGAGAGGGATCACAAAATTCATCAGGATTCATCACCTGGGAACAGCTACTGACCGGACAAAATTTGATGGCAATCCATCCAGTATTAGAGATTCAGTTTCAGCAGTGCATTTAGAAACTATTCAGACCCCCAAGTCAGAATCCCCAACATCACAATCCTCACCGACCTGGAGTACGCCAGTGGTGAAACTTTGCAGGCTGAGAATGAGGTGGCAGCTTACATCGAGTTCAAGACACTTAGGGAGGATCTTTTTGAGGTTTTATGGTGGTAGAAGGAGCATGCTAAAATGTTTCCTAACCTTGCAGTGATTGCACAGAATGTTTTCACCATCCCAGCTTCAAGGGCAGCCAGTAAAAGAGACATTTCCTCCGCTGGATGTGTTATTCAAGAACAGAGACCCCAGCTTAATGTGAGTGACTGTAGCCTGTGTGTTTAATCACAGGTGTGGGTCGGGTCCCGGGACTTTGATCAACGGGTGTGGGCTGCTGCAGCTTTGACACAGACATAATGGGCAATGGGTCAGTTCTGGTACTGAGTTTTACGGTTATGGGAGGGTGCAGGTTTTCAGACATGGACCCATAAAGGACTCTGCCCCAAGTCTTCTTGGGTATGACGTAGCAAGCTTAGTACACCTGAATTTGAGCAGAGATTTTTCTGCCATTATTCTCAGCAGGTCCTCCCAAGAGGTCAGGTTCAATGGGTCATCCATCTGGCCAATCTGCCATAAAGCCCAGATCAGTGAAGAGTTGAAGTGATGATTGTTCTTCTTGAAGTTTCTCCCATCTTTTCACAGGCTCTCTGGAGCTTCAACAGCGATCATCAGAGCTTCACCCCATACCTCCTGATAACAAAGTCAGCTCATATACTACATCACTTTACAAGTATTGATATGATAAGTATGAAAAGTGTAAATTTACCCATTTGTGGTTCACAGAAAAGTATGATGCTAATATTTTCTTCTGGCAACTGGGCTGGGTTGTTTATCCTACGATGTTATTCCCTAAACAAATCTAATAAATTGAGTAAATGTTCTTCTGTTGGCTATGGTTATTCAATTCACAGTACTAAAAACCACATTTACTTGGCATTGTTGGGGATCCTTGATTTGCAATTAGAGCAGCCCAGATTATGGTGGCATGTATTCAAATGAGGCAGATTTGTCAGCTAAACATTCATTCTGTGGACTCTACTCCAGCAAAGTATCACAAAAACAGGTTTCAAGAGATAGGTTTTCTAGTAATGCTGTTTACACCAAATTCCTACCCAAGCTATGTTTTTTAACTTCAAAATAAGAACATCGAACAATATTTGCCTCTTTTTAGGTGGCAGGAGTGAAATTTAGTAACCCTCAGTATTTGTTGTGCTGGTTTTAGAATGAAGAAGACAGTTGGAGGACAGTTAGATGTAAAATGGATGTCGGTTTTACAGGTTGCTTATTTTTTCCATTGGCAACTTTATTTTTTCAAAATGATGTACAGATTTTTACACACTCTGTTATCTAAAATGGCTTGAAAAGAGAGCATATAGCTGTTCTAAATTGGAAAAAAAAATCTTCTGGGGCGAATGTGTCCCCAGTGCCCCCTAGGTTTGGGCTAAGCCACAACCGACACCGCATCTGGGACACCTCAGGATGTCCCGACAGAAAGTCTAGCATGTTTTCTTTTTGTCTTCCACAACTTCTCCCGTCACAGCTTTCACTTTGACTGATAGAAACACAGAGCGATCTGCTGCCATAGGCAACTGTATGTCAACAACGTCCCAGCCTTTTTGATATTTGAATGCTGTACTTCAGATGAAGCTCCTGCCATCTAGTGGCACTTTTTTTTTTACCTTACTTCAATTGCATTTTGCCTGGCACATGAACAGACACAGTGACTGAAATAAAAGTGATAATAATAAAAACAGGCCAAGAATAATTTGATGACATCA
The DNA here is from genome assembly GCF_041903045.1 of Epinephelus lanceolatus. NCBI lineage: Eukaryota > Metazoa > Chordata > Actinopteri > Perciformes > Serranidae > Epinephelus > Epinephelus lanceolatus. The sequence continues at coordinate 38,961,814 of NC_135743.1, forward strand.
CGCATGTCGTGAAAGATGACTACGGATGATTGGTCTGTCATGTCATGTCAGCCAGGTCACAGCAAGTTTTTATGACTGATATAGTGATTGTCAGAACGGACAAAAATATTGTGTAGCATGAACCAGGCATTAGGCCATTTAAGGCTTGCTTTGAGGAACAGAAAATTCAGGAAAGTAAATTTTAAACTTGAACATGGAAACTAGTGGTGGGCAAAAATGAATGAACAAATCTGTTTGAGCAACTCTTTTTAGAGTCCAGAATGTACCAGGTCAGCATGTCGAAAGATCGAGTGCTCATGAATCCCTAACATTTCCCAGTAACCTACTTCCTGTTATTGTAGGGTACTGCTCATGCTGCCTGCTGCAACAAGTGAACGAGAAGTGACTAAGTCAACCTCAAGTCCAGGCAGTCTGGCAGCTTCACTCACTGAACGAGACCCAATGAACCCTTCTCTCAAAGTGAGATGACTGAATGAACAAGCGATGACCGATAACATCAGACTCCAGCCTAGACCTTCGCCAGAAAAGGCCAATGGTTCATCCGCTCCCATATGTTGGCTTTAAGTTGTAATGTGGAGGCAACATGGACACTACAAAGATGTGTTGTAATTTATTGCTCAGAGCACTTAAACACACTGATAACCAAAAATCAGATTAAGCTATGAAATATGATCAGGAACAAATTTTTCAGATTTTTCCGAAACCACATGAATGCAGCTCAAGGCTGCTACTTGGCCTCAAAGAGTGCCAGATGGTTGACAAGTGACATTTCTGTAACATCCTATTGAGTTTACACAGCCTAAATACATACACGTTGGATGCTGAATCAATGCATTAAAATTAATATTCTGTCTCTATTAATGTCAACTTATACGTGATGACTGGTAATGCAGTGAAGAGATGACAAAAAGTATTGAAAATGAATAGGTTAAATTCATATGCATTTATCAACTTGAAGGAACTTTGAAAAGAACTGCTCCGCCCATCACTAATGGCAATTCATAATCGTCTTCAGATTAGTATGTGTGACAAAATATTTGCAACTCAGAATTCACTTGCTTGCTATTTTGGAGCTTTTATTACTATCCTCACAATTGCAGAGATTTTCCATCATTTATGACAGAATGCTTTCCCGCCTTTGATTGGATATTCCGGCAATCCGTGCTTTCACTGTCATGAGATAGGGGGTGCTCTTACACATCTTATGAAATAGAACAGCACTGCCATGTCCAAAAAAACAAAGAAGAAAATCCACTGGAAACTGGAAGAAGATGATGTTTACAGAGGAGATGTAGCAGCTTGTAAACAGCAGAAAACTGCCGGCACTGACGAAAAAGTTTAAGGTTGTGCAAGCCGTGGAGATGTTGATGGACTCCAACGATTCCTGTCCTGATCAGCTTTCTGAATCTGATTTGGACGAAGAAGCAAATGAGATTGGTGGGATGAAACGGGATCTCCATGACAGTGTAGCAACACACGGACAAGAGGACCAGTACTGACACTGACTGTGACGTGTTCTGCTATACCTCAAACAGATTAGTATTATTATCATTGTTAATATTATTCACATGTAAACAATTTAAATTAACATAGGGAAATGAGAAAAAAACTAAAAATGTAACTGTGAAAATGATAAATTCAAGTGTTGATAAAAAAAAGATACAATAAAGTGTGTGTGTCTGTGTCTGTGTGTGTGTGTGTGTGTGCATGTGTAAAAACAGAAGGTCTTCTTTATTTTGATGTATATATTGTTTAGATATTCATAGAACAAATGATTCTGTGGGTCTTGAAAGATTAGTGAATATGATCACTGGCGGTGGCTGGCTACTTAGAGGATATATTTTGGCAGGGTAAATGTTAACTGCATCTCATGTTTTCCCTTACATGCCTATACTGGTACTACAAACATCTGAGAAATTAGAGATAGACTGTTGAGGAGAGCACAGGTTGGAAATTCACTTCATTGTTGATTTGCCATCATGTTTCCAATAACAGTGAAATTGCTGCTATAACAGTGGTATAAATATATGTGCATTCAATTATTGTGTGTCAGAGGCTTGGCATCTTGAAGTTATTGTTTCACCTCCATTAGCAGAGTTACATTTATCAAGCTCTATGTTAGCCTTGGGAGCTGACAGTAACACAGTGCCATCAGTATCTTTCCTGCTCAGCAATCTCTTTTATTGTGCTTTATTATAATGTGTTGTAGTACTGAAAAGAAAGAATAAGAGATGTTGAGTTTTGTGGCTGTCAAATAACATACTTGCTCACTGAGATAACAACATGCCATGTTACATTTCATGGTAACACTGATTAACATGCCAGTGTGCAGCATATGCACTCAATTGAGAAAGGGCATCACAGCAGGACAGGAGGAACAAATCACAGATGATGTCATTATTGGTTAAAGTTAGCATTATTGTACTTAAGCAAAAGTACAAAAGGTTACATCTACCTAATCAATCACTGATTTAATGCATCACCCAGTGAGCATGCTAAGTGACTAAAATCAAACACACCCACAGTGCTGTCTGACCAACATATGCATGCCAAGTTTGGCTAAAATGCTCATGACTGATCGTCAAGCAGCGATTTTTGCATTCAGGTGTGCACAGCCTTTCTGCTGTTGCATGTCTTCATCAGACCCTCCCTGTCTGGTAAATGCCAACATTTGTCGAACTCCACATTTACAGTCCCCAGTCTCATATTGAGATTACTGATGCCACTTATCACTTTAGACTTGACAAAACTCCTCCAGAGTCAAAGAAGATGTTATAGAACTGTTCTCACAGGCTGAGTATTACCATGCATTACCAGCAGACTGATAAACTGCGTTTGACCTATAAAATTGGTGGAGTGCCCCTTTAAGTGAACAGATGGTGTGGCACACAGGGATGGGAGGGGTTGAGGACACAGGTTGCATCTAGTCACCTTGGGACACAGGTCTTTTGTCTCATTTAAATAACTTTACATCCAGTCTGGGTGATAATTCAATGTTGTCTTTTAACATTGTTTCATATAACCATGCTGAATAACACCATGGAGATATGATTCAAAGTTCTCATGTAGACAGTGAATTTCCCCATCATTTTGTCTAGCTGTCCCTGTGTCTTTTCTGTCTGATACACTTTATGACGATGCTCCCCCATCTGCTCTTTTCATATTATTCACATGACAACTTGCCAGTTGTCTAGACAGTTGTCAGTTGAGAGTGACAGGAGGGAAATCAAGAACAAAGCACACATCCCTCACTGTACAGTAAATTTCCTAGCCCAGTCGCCAGAAGAAAATGTTGGAATTGTACATTTCTACACACAGAGTCCGAAATTAACACGCGCTAAGCTCCAAATGCAGAAAGATTTTACGTTTGGTGGGTAAATCTCTGAGGGCTACCTGCCACACATAAATGTTTATACGAAAACAGTCATGTAATAGGGTAGCACCATGAAAAGCAGCTGTTTATTTATTGACCCATCGCTATGTTGAGGTAATGCTGCAAAAAGCGGCTGTCTTTTGAGTCATCATTGTGTTTCCAGCCAACACATTCTCACTCCAACCTCGCCACATATGGACATTTTGGTCATGAACTTTCCACGTCCACATACGACGTGCAAGGTACCCTGGGTGCATTGCTTGTTGACGTTCTGGGACACCGTGTCAAGTTCTGCTTGTTGCATGCATTGACCTCTTTCAAGAAAATTTACATCTGTACAACACCACGAATTGACGTTTTTTTTGTTTGTTTGTTTTTTTTGTTTGTTTGTTTTTTTTGTTTTTTTCTCCTTCAACAACAAAAACACGTGGTGAGGTTTAGGAAAACAGAACAGGGTTTGGCTTTAGAATCTTACGGGATGCAACTCCGGGCTCTTGGGTCAAATTCCGTGTTCGTCGGACCCAGGGCACCATTAAGCTGTAATTGCAACTGGCTGCGTATCATGCCGATGTGAAAGGATGCCTTTCTCGTTGGTTTCTGATGCAGCAAGTCACTCCCCAAGCGTCAGATTTCGAATACTTCGCAGTGAGACTGGACTCTTCCAGCAGCTTTTTAGCCTACAAACATGGTTATTTTTAAGTGACCCATTGCTGTGTTTTCACCAGAGATATTGTCACAAAAGTGGTAGTTTTTCCTAAGCCAACACTACGTGTTGCGACAAAGCAGTTGGTTTTAAATGGCACATGACTGCGTTTCCGATCAGGATTGTGCCCCCAAAAACTAAGTGGTTTATGTGACTAAACCTAACCACATGTTAACCACACCATTGTTGTGACAGATTTTCAATGTATCAGCTACATAATAACATACAGTTGTAGTGTATCCATGGTTTACATACAGCGCCAAGATTTATTTTGGTGAATGGTTTGAAATTTGCATGGTATGCAAACAGGAAGCCCTGTCATCTCTTGTTTTTGGGGAGGGGATGGAGATCAGATTGGGTTGTGGCTGCTTCCTGTCCTGCTCAGGCAACGGGGATAACAAGGGGGAGACGACTCCATTACCGGCCTCCTCTCCTCTCAAGGTCTCCTCTGGTCCGAAGCATAACAGCAGGCAGCAAATCGATACACAAAACACAGGAATCCTGGCAAGACAAATGGACTGCGAACAAGGACGTGAAGTGGGAAATGGATTTCTAAGTCACCCTGTGAAGCGTTTGCAAGTGGCATGTAAAACAGGAGGACAGAGTGAGAGAAGTCTTAGCTGGTAGAGTCCTGGCTGTCAGTTGTGACATCATGAGAGCTTTGAGTTCAACAAACAATGCTGGACTGATGGACTTAGTGATCTTCTTTCAGCAGCACTTCCATTATCAGACTTGTTGTTATGAAAATCAGTTGTTTGCATATATTAAGAGGTTTTTCTTAAGCGAGTTTGATGTCACTCCCAGGGCATTCAAATAACCCTGGAACCCTTTAATGTCTGTATGAGACACACCGCGCTTTCAGCCAACTCCAGTGGAAATCCACAGTGCCGGCTCATGGCATAGACAGTATAGGCAAATGCTAAGGGCGCCATCATCCGTAAGGGGCACTACAAATGGGGGGGTTTACTAATACTATTATCTTACTATATAATGAAGAAAACTGTGTGTCTGTTCCACATTTTTCTCCTCACTCACTTGGTCAATCCATGTGAAATTTGGCACAGTGGTAGAAGGTCATGGGAGGATGCGAATGAAGCAATATTACATCAATTGGCCAAAGGGGGGCGCTATAGCAACTGATTGAAATTGCAAACTTTGAATGGGCATATCTCATGCCCCGTATGTCGTAGAGACATGAAACTTTGCACAGAGATGCCTCTCCTCGTGAGGAACAAATTTGCCTCAAGAACCCATAACTTCCGGTTATATAGATTTTCTACCATTTTGAATTTTTTGAAAAACACTTAAAATCGATCTCTTCCTAGAAGTTTGACCGATCTGCATGAAACTCAGTGAACATAATCTAGGGACCAATATCTAAAGTTCCCTCTTGGCAAAAGTTGGAAAACTTACTAAAACTGAGCTTCTATAAGGCAATGAATATTGCGGAGGGCATGGCTCATCACATAAAGGTGTATAACATCTCAAGGGTTTCACCAATCACCACACAACTTTGTAGGCATATGACCACACATAATTGAGGGGATCCCTCCATTATTGACCCCATCAAACAAAATGGGGGCGCTAGCGAGCTAATTTCTTATCTAGGCCTAACCTCCATATCGATTTTTACTAAACTTGGTAGATATGTAGAACAGGACGCCTCAAGGTGACTGGAGAAATTTAACTCTAATTGGCAACTGGGTGGAGCTATAACAACAGAAAAATGCTTAAAAATGGCTAAAATGTGACCGATCGCTGTGGCTCCCCCTGTGGCCGAATGTTGTTGGTTTTTTTTAATTTTTGGTACAACTAAGTCATGGTATGGTATGCTGTACCCAATGGGTATGGACTAGGGTTGTCAAAAGTATTGATACTCAAACGCTGTATCCGGATACAATACTAAAGTATTGATACTAACAGTGCACGCCACCTCAGCGCCTGTCGGGTGCGCGCGACGGGTCCGATGGACATGCGCTGTGCAGGCAGCGTCTGGCAGGCACAGAGCCCTTGCTGCAACCTGGCTTGTTGTCGTCCCTGTGCATGCATGCACACATTTCTGTTGCTGTAATATGGCCAGCGCCAGAGCAGCCAGTTTTGGTCAAAAATGATAAAGGAAAAAGCGCTCTTTGGAAATATTTAGTGAAGTGAACACAGCACGCTGCAGACGGCAGGTACAGCCCCTCCCCTCACTAGCAGCTGAGCTGCTGGTGTCGCCAGCATCAAACTAAAATATAACTTCTAATATTAATGTGGGAGCTAAGCAGAAAACTTTATCAGTCATGCCTGTCTGTAACATTAATAGACAATGTTAGTTTAACAGGACAACACAATTATGTGTGTCTGAAAAGTTATGTTAACTGTAAAGTCACAGATTGAAGCTGAAAAAACGTTTTGGTTTCTCCCGTAACCCCTGGTTCTCTGATCACATAGAAACAGGAGCATCCTGAGCCTAAACTACCAACTCTATTTGATCAGCAATGAAAATATGGTGCCAATTCACCAGAAGCACAGAAAATAAACAGGGCTGTAGATAAATACATTTGTATGGACAGATCTTGTTTCTGGTTGTTATTTATTTTGGAGGGATTTTTTGTTGTTATCATTGATGTTACTGTTCTGATCTTTATTTAAAAAATGACATGCCTCTTAATTTTTTGCTGCTGTATCGAAAATGGTATCAAGTATTGAATATTTTCCTGGGTAAGATATCGAGTTTGAAATTTTAGTATCGTGACAACTCTAGTACACTCTTAACAAGAATGTGTCAATATGAACACAACATGTGTTGAATTTCTACACATCAATGAGTTGAATTTGGGACAACACGTGTTGTGTTAATTTTGACACATTCAGTGTGTTAATATATCAACACAGTGACTGTGTCACATAGATTAACACAGAGATGTGTATAATGTGTAAGTACTAACACATTCATGTGTTGATACATAAAACCTATATTAACACATTCATGTGTTACTCAAAATTACACAGTGATCGAACACAAGCTTGTGTTACTCTAAACAAATGGCAGAATACAATGAATAAAAAGGAAAATGCCACTTGGAATCATTTTGAAAAATTATTTATTTCAAGAAATATTTTTTAAACATTTTAAAACATTTAGTCAACATGTCTTGTTTCACTCATGAAACTTCAAAGTTTCTTTAAAAGTCTTTTACCTAGCATTAAGACATTTGGTCAACAGTTCATTTCATTTTCATGTTAACTTCACAGAAAATAAATTAATTAGAAGTTCATTTCTAGAAGATAACCAAGGGGTCCGGTGTATGAAACACAGTAAAACAAAGGCCAATTTGGTACAATACTGTATAGGCGAATTTATTGGAGTGTTTCCAGAGACCGAAAATACAAGCTCAACATGCCGACATGAAGAAAAATACCCCACATACAATCAGACAGGCTTCAAGACATCATTTAGACAGGCTGTCTACAGCAGCAGAGCAAAATGCTTTTACAACACACAAATAACTCACATTACTCATAGTGGAGCGAAGTGGCGAACAATTTGATTCAATAACACGGGTATTCACTAACACTCGTATTCACTGATGAACATATTGTATTATTTATTGACCTTCCTGCTAGGCCTTCACCCACTCGCCATAAAATAAAAATAAAAATACTCAATGAAGAAACCATACGACGTCTGAGTGAGGACCTGCAGGCCAAGGCATGGTATAGAATATACAATTGTAGTAATGCTGATGCTGCATTTGAGACCATTCCTGAGAAAACTATCATATGCAGCACAACTAATCAAAATCCATGGATCACTAAGGGCATATTAAAATCTATTAAGCATAAAAATAAATTATACAAAAGATACATAAATAAACCTAATTATAATAATAAAAATGAATAATAATAATAATAATAATACATTTTATTTCTTAGGCGCCTTTCTGTCACTCAAGGACACCTTACAATGGATAAAAGACAATGCACAGTACACAATAAAATCAATTAAAATAATTTAAAATAAAATTACAAAAGAAAATCACAAAAAGTACACACGAGTAAAAACAGATGTGGACAGGAAATGGGGTTAGTGAAGGGAAAAGCCGATCTTAAACAGGTGTGTTTTGAGTCGGGACTTGAATTGTGATAGTGTACTGATGTTCCTTATTTCGGGTGGAAGAGAGTTCCAGAGCCGGGGAGCAGAGCGGGCGAAAGCTCTGCTCCCCATGGTGGTGAAACGGGCGGAGGGGACAGTCAACAGAATGGAGGAGGATGATCAGAGGGTGCGAGAGGGAGTGGCGATGTGGAGAAGACTGGAAAGATATGGGGGGGCAAGATTATGGATGGCCTTGAATGCAAGCAGAAGGATTTTGAAGTCAATGCGGGACTTGACCGGGAGCCAGTGGAGCTGCTGTAGGACTGGACTTATGTGGTGGATGGCGGGGGTTCTGGTGATGACACGGGCAGCTGAGTTCTGGGCCAGTTGAAGTTTGTGCAGGGATTTGTGGGTGAGACCGGAGAGGAGGGAGTTGCAGTAATCCAGGCGGGAAGTGATGAGACTATGGACAAGGATAGCAGTGGCATGGGGAGTAAGGGAGGGGCGGAAGCGGTTGATGTTGCGTAGGTGGAAGTAAGCAGACCGGGTGATGTTGTTGATGTGAGATCGGAAGGAAAGTGTGCTGTCGAGGATGACACCCAGACTCTTAAATTGTGGGGAGGGGGAGACGGAGCAGTTGTCAATGGTGAGGTGGAAACTGTCAGTTTTGGAAAGTGTTGACTGTGTGCCAATGAGAAGAATCTCGGTTTTATCAGAGTTGAGTTTCAGAAGATTTGAGGTTGACAGATGAATATATTAATTATAGAAATAAACTTACACATATTATCAGAAAGAGGAAGAGTAATTATTACACAGAAATGATAAACGCATCACAGAGTGATTCCAAGAAATCTTGGAGAGTACTAAACAAGGTCTTGAACAGAGGTCAAAAAACTCCTGTGTTCCCTGACCACGATAACAATACAAGCAATGTCACCAGAAATAATAGTCTTGCCGACAAATTCAATGACTACTTTGTCTCCATTGGTAGCAACATATCCAGTAAAATCAGTCAGCCTCAGGATGCCTCTTTTAAAGACTATCTACCAGGTAACTACCTGGGCTCCTTCTTCCTGAATCCAACTAACTGTGATGAAGTGTATAAAATAATCATGAATATGAAGAGTTCAAACTCAGCTGGAACAGATGGAATCTCTAGTAAAATTCTGAAAAGCATCTCCAACATAATTACTGCACCTCTTACGCACTGTATCAATCTATCTCTACTCTCTGGAGTAGTGCCCCAAATGGCTAAAATTGCACGAATCACACCAGTCTTTAAATCTGGGGATAAGAACGATCTGAGCAACTACCGACCAATATCAATCTTGCCAAACTACTCTCTCCAGGACCTTGGAGAGAGTAGTTTACAGCAAACTCAACAGCTATCTTGACAAGCTAAACATCATTGTCCCATCCCAGTACGGATTCAGAAAGGAAAATACTACATATATGGCAGTACTTGACTTAACTGATAAAATCCATGATGCAATTGACAAAGGCGACTACGGTATTGGCATTTTTTTGGACTTGTCCAAAGCTTTTGATACCATTAAGATTGACATCCTAATCAATAAACTACAACACTATGGTATTAGAGGCCTAGCACTAGACTGGTTCCGCAGCTACCTGTTTGGAAGACATCAATATGTTTTCATTAACAACCACAAATCATCATACAAACCCATCAATCATGGAGTTCCCCAGGGTTCCATCTTAGGGCCGCTCCTCTTCATCTTATACATAAATGACTTTGTTAATTCCTCGTCCATACTACATAAAGTATTATTTGCCGATGATACAAACTTGTTTTTTTCCCACAAAAATCCAAATACACTTGAACAAATCATAAATAGTGAGTTAGTGAAAATAGACACATGGTTTAAATGCAACAAACTCTCCCTGAATATCAATAAAACAAACTACATTGTGTTCCGCTCTCATAAAAAAAATGACATTGAACAAATTTGCCCAAAAATAAACGGACAAAACATTGAAAGAGTCGGCTCTACAAAATTCCTGGGGATCCACATTGATAAGTTCCTTAATTTTAAAAGACATATTGATGATCTCACAACTAAACTGTCTAAATATGCTGCTCTGTTCTTTAAGTTGAGACATTATCTTCCACTCTCTGCACTTCTCATTCTGTACAAATCTTTGTTTGAACCTCACTTACAATACTGCAATATCATATGGTGTAACACATTTCCAACTCATTTACAAAAGCTTGAGATACTCCAAAAAAAAGTCATACATGCCTTAATATGGTCTGAGTTTAACGCGCCCACTAAAATGATTTTCCACCGCTACAATCTTCTGAGACTTAGTGAGTACAACTACTTTCAGAATGCTTGTGTAATGTACCAGACTGTCCACAAACTAAACCATAAACTATGTGACCTCATCCCAATCTGTGCTCCTAGGCACACCTATACCACCAGGAATAATAATGTAATCACTGGAAAAAAACGAAGACTAAAATGTACTAGCTTCAGCATTGTGTGCAGAGGACCACAGATTTGGAATGAGCTTGATGAAATACTAAAAATGTCACATTCCATCTCCATCTTCAAGGCAAAACTAAAAATTCAACTCCTAGCAATGTATGTTTAATGTGCTGATTAATAATTGTATGAATACCTGTATCTTATTGCATCTATTAATTTCTCTTGGTTAACATTGCTACTGTACTTCGCATCAAATCCAATGTAACATAATACTGAGATTGTCTATTGTTTATTGTGTGTCTACTATCTATCTGTATGTTGTCCATATTATAAGGATATCTGGCCAATATCCTATATTCATGGAAAACCGGGCCCCCTATTAAAAGCTTTAAATAGCTTCCTTGGGGTGACCCTCTTCACACATCCGACTGTGTAAAAATACTTGTTGTATACACCATGTATTGTATTGTACTTCCTGGATAAACATATTATTGACCTATTTAAGTGCAATACAATGAAAACAACCAGCCAGTGCGCCTTGGACTATCTAACATATCACATCTGATCACTTGCAACAAATATGAAGGACACTCACAAGTAAGATGACTACAGAACCTCTCATTTTTTTTTCCCGATTCCAAGGTATGGCAGCTGCCATACCTCGCCATACCTAAATGATGCCTATGGTGGTAGTCCAGGGTCCGGCGGTGGTCCAGGGTCATTTCCAGAGAGTTCCATTTTAGCTGCTGCATAAGAAAAAGAAAAACGTTTCAATACAAAATTTAAGGACAAACTTCAATTTTCTACAAATGATAAATGATATTTACAAAATAACTTTATTTGGAGCATACAGGGCATAGGCACTTTTTGCGGTTCCCATTGTGACATGTCATTGCAGAAAATAATGAGCAATATTATGGACCTGCATGTGTTTATATTCTATACATAATCATCACTGTTAAAATAATAAAGGCACATGGTCAAAAGCCTTAAATATTAATCATTCCCGTTTTATTTAAGGTAATTATTTCTTTATCTCATTTACTACATAAGACACATTAATAATCGTGTCATTAATATTGTAATAAACTTACAAATCTTTGCCTTGTAAAATCTGTCTAAGTCCAATATTTTGAAATTTAAAAAATATATATATATTATATGGTCAAAATATCTGGTGGAAATAATCTAAGCACAATCTATCCTGAGTGAAGCACAATGCTTATCTTCATCTCTAGTGTGTCAGCACTAAACCAGTGGTTTCCAGCCCGAATACACCTTTATTTTGCCCGCTTAGAACTCAAATAACAAGCAAACATGTCTGTCTAACCATAAAACACAACTGGCAGATGCCCAAATGACGTTACTTGCAGGTCCCGATTCATGTATCATTAAATGAATGTACTTAATAAATGTAACTCAAGAAAAAATACAAATGAAAACATGAATTAAGTTAACGTTACCGTAAGTCTCAACGGTTGCCCCCCTCCCCCCAACTCTGCAGTGAAACCATGCAGCAAAATGGTGGTGTTGAATTGCTAAATGAATGAATTACTGTGCCATTGACTTCAAACCCAGTTAATTGTTAAAGTAAACTAGATGAGGTTTCTGCGGACTTTATGGAATGAGCGACTGTTTTGCTATACTGTCCTGAACTGCATTTTACTTGGTGTAATTTTGGTAACAAGCACAGTAGAACTTAAGCTAACATTAGCAGCTAACGTTAACGTTAGCTTACTGTTAGACAGCCCTGCTGAACAAAACGGGAAGCTTACTGTATCTGGATTTTCTTAGAGATATGATTTAGCTGGTGGTTTCTACACATGTCGAATTTAACTGACTGATAAACAGATGAGACAGTTTAAATTAAACTGGTAATGGATACTTACCGAAGAGTCCAACAGCACCCCAGGCGAAGCAGCCTCCATCTTCCTCCCCTTTGTCTGTCTCACTGTGCGTTCACACCAAACGTGATGGACGCGATGTCATCGCCCGTAACGCGAGTATGGCATCGCTTGATCACAAATGTCACCTTTTTGATCATCGCTTCAGTCGCGATGACGCAACCCTCCTCCCGCTATTTTCTCGTCAACCATGGCTGAGTTAACTACCGTAGCTGCTCTTTATCTGTTGTGGACATCTGATTTGGATCGGAGACCCAAACGCCTGTCTGGGTTCACAATATCCTCCAGAAACGCACACAGCTGGGTGAATATCATCACCTCCTGCAAGAGCTGCGTCTGGATGACGGTCGTTTCCAGCGGTACTTCAGGCTGAAGCTGGCCCAGTTTGAAGAACTGTTGGCCCGTATCGGTGCGAGGATCTCCCGCCTGGACACCAACTACAGGCGCTCCATCCCAGCTGCGGAGCACCTGTCCATCTGTCTCCGGTTAGTTGCTTATAATTTCTTTATGAAAATGAACGCTGATTGGATGTCGCGGCACAGCGTCACGCGATGTCGCTTGAAAAGTTACAATTTTTCAACTTCAAGCGACACACGTGATGAGGCGATGAACGCGTCATCGCTTCACTGCGTCGCTCTTATCGCCTGAAACGCGTCGCCCAAAGCGACATCGCGTGTCATTGCGTCATTTACATTTATTTTGAGTGGAAACTTGTGGCGTTCATCACGTCCATCGCATTTGGTGTGAACACACAGTCAGAGTATGGCACACGTAAAAGGCGACCCCTTCCCGCCTCTTAAAGTAACACACCCATTGTTTTAAACTGGTTGCCGCCAATTAAAGTAACACACACATTGTGTTAAACTGTCCAGCACATTAAATGTGTTAAGCTTTCTGTGCATTTTGTACACAACTTGTGTTGAAATCCACACAAAAGGTGTTACACAAGTAACAACACATTTTTTGTGTCATTTTTTAACACATCTCTTCTAAGAGTGTATGGACTAGTTTCTATTATTCTAGTTATCCAACGTCATGTGAACCCCGAAACATGCTGTATTGTTATCATGTCAAAACGGTGCACACTCAACTACCACTACAGAAGTGGATGTGAAGAGATAGAACAGATAGATTTTCAGAGCAACAGACATAGTATAAAAAGAGCAAAAGTCTGCTTAGAGCAGGTGGGAGGGGAGGTGGATTGGCCCAACAAGCACAGGTGTGTTCCTGTCCTGTGAAACTAAAAGTAAACACTGAGTTGTAATTGTCACATCAGTGAGCCAACTCATGTGGCTAGCATCAACCACAGTCTTTTCTTAAACTTAACCAAGAAGATTTTTTTTGCCTAAACCAAACCACTACCCCTAAACTAACTGCATCAAGAAACAATGTGAAAAGCTACCCCGATGTTATAATAGTAACCCCCCCCCCCCCCCCCCACCACATTGTTCTTGAAGATAACCCAATGGGAGTACTGCACTCAGAGTTTTCTCAGCAGTTTGATTTCAGAGGTTTCTTAATTGCATTAGAGCCATAAGGAGTGCTGAGTGCCATAAAGAGTGTGGGAGGAAAAAAATACAAAAATTGATGGAGCTGATGTAGCCACCTTACCTGGTGATATTCCAGTTTGTAGTTGTTAGTCCTGGCGTGGGAGTGGGGGAGGGGGAATGAGGTTTTTTGCTTCCTGGTTTTGTCCTGTTGTCATTTTGCTTTTATTGCTTTTGGGCTGTTGTTTGCTGTGTGTTGTGTTATATTGGTTATTATTGTACATTGAGCTTTTCTAAGATTTTGAATAAATAATCACTTGATGAATTTTAAAAGAAACAGTGTGGGAGGAAAAGTGTTAGTCTGGCAAAGTGACGGAGATCGCTTGATTTGTATAAAATCCTACTCACAGTTTCAAGTATGGCAAGATGAGCAGCTGATACTGTTCACAGTTTAGAGTATTGTCAACAACACCACAGAGGGGAATTTCAACCCTAGGAAATTATTAAAACTTAAAGACTCAACAAGGTCACACAGGTTAAAAAAAAACACGCCACAGGAGACGGGAATACAAAAAAAAAACACATCTAGATGGATTTCTGAAGCAGTCTTTAAAATATGGTCACTGCACACACACACACACCCACACACACCCACACACACACACACAAACAGTCAGTGGTAATAATAATAATACATAACAGACCAGAAGCACAAAGGAAACAAATCATGCAAAGAAATGAATAATGCAATTAAACAAACTAACCAACTGGAAAGAAAGCTCAATACAACCAAACAGCAACCCAGGGAAAGAAAGACAGAGAAACAAAACACATGCTGATTGTAGGCTGTTCTCATGGGGAAACCACTAACATTCCCAATGTCCTAATGGACACCTTTCTGAGGGCATCATGGGCAAAGCTGTGGAACTGAACCAGCTACATTATAATACCACGTAGAGACCAACACATGCAGATGTGGAGACACCCAAAGAAAATCCTTGCAGAGACAAAAACCACCAGGGAGGGGAGGACAGGACAGTACTGCACAGGCTGACATAAACATGCCAGAGAGGCAGCTATATGTAGATGACCTGACATGACAAATTTGGGTAGGTGAGGAGAGGCAATTGCTCCGAGAACTGATCATCGGAATAACGGGAAACACTTTTTAATTGCAAAGCTTGTAGGGGCGTTGACTGATACTGCTTGTTTGTCAGACACTATAGATTGTCATGATACACCAGTACTTTGGCTTTCTTGAGAGTAAACCTTCAAATGTCTAGTGCTGTGTTTTGAGTCTCTTAATTAAATTAAAATGAATTTCACAACAGAATTGGAGCTGAGGATGGGATTGGTTGTGGAAACGGCATCCAGGTCTCTGCATCTCTTCACTCTGTGTGAGGAGCACATTGTGGCCACATTAAAAAAAGTTAGGAGATCTTTTGATCTTTAATTTCTTATGTGACCTCACCACAGTTTTGGGAGATGCAGTGACTGATGTCAAGAATCCTCCAAAAAGGACCTTGAAGTTGATCGTAAATTGATTGAGAGACATAAAGGATTTTTACATTTGATTCTAAAATCATGCATGTGCATTGGAGTTAAGTTAGTACTCTTAGAGTGTGAGAAGAGTACAAGAGATCGAGCTAGGGACAGAGGTTTCCTGCATGAGCTCAGGTGTGAAAAGAGTAAGGCACTGCAGTGGCCCATGACCAGGGGCAGAGCGAGGCCAAGCCAGGGTGGGCCTGGCCACCCGAGACTGCAAGACGCGATACATTGCTCAAGGCTGAGCCCAAGCGTTCATAAATGTAACTCATTCGCTTATAATATGTCTGAACACTCAAAAGTTACCTCTATTACGAGCACAAGAAAGCATTACAGAATAAGGATTTATGTTAGAAAACATATGTAAACCAGTTCACTAGAGAAGAGATGAGAGCATTAAATAAAACATTAAACAAACTGTAAGAGAAACTGTTGTCTATGTGGCATCGATGGCATCTGAAAGTTATAGAGAGGGTGCACTTTCTAAGAGTACATATATATTATATGATAACTATATAAACCGGTAGGCCTACGGTAAGTGTGTAAAAACGATATAGTCCAGTCCAGTTCTTCGAAAAAAAGCTGGCTGAAGGCACCAGACTGCGGTTCGCTTGCTCCACAAACAGTAAGGTTGCATTAAGCAAAGGCTCACAGTGGATGAAACTCGGATATGTTTACCAGAGGATGGGCCAGTCCCGCTTCCAGTCGCTGGGAAAACCAACCACAAAGAAACGCAGCTTCAAACTACGCACCATGCAACCAACATGGAAGCCAGGTAGGATACTGACATCCGAGCAGCACTCACTCAGCCAGATATAGTGCCCAGCAGTACCGCCCTGTAATCAGGGCACTGGTGACTCACTGAATACAGCCCAGTGACAATTAGTGGGCAGAAAATCCCACTCTGCTACATTGGCAAAGAGCAAAATACAGTCTAAAGCGTAACAATTAGAAAAAATGCAGAAAAACAGGTGAATAAACTTTTGTTTAATTTTGTTAAAACAGCATGGTGTAGAAGATTCATTTTCCTTTAATAGCAGGTGTAAATGCGGGGGATGTGGATGCATTCAAACTTTGCTCAAACAATGAAGAACTCAGGGGGGTTTGACTGAAAAGGCAATGCTCTTTTGCATAATAAAGCAAGTGTTTGTGTACGTCTGACTCAACATCACTGACACTTCCTTCCTTTACGGTGAAAGATGCTTTAAAACTGAAAGAGCTCCTAGCCACAGCACAGGATGCCAACAGGGCAGCAACACAAAGATTAGAGCTATACCAACACCTGAGTGATGATTTATGTGGCTGCCTTCTTCACTGTTGTAAATCTCTGTCATGAGTATCAGGACCAAAACTGTGATGGAAATAAATTAAATAAATAAATATGCATGATAAATAACAAAAATACAAATAAATAAATATTGGGTATGATTTTTTTTGTGTTATTTCTTTATGTATAATTTTCTTTCTTATTTGCTTATTTCTACAGTTATTTTTACATTCACTCATCTGATAGATAATTTTGTCCAAAGTGACATACAAATAAGGTCACAAGTACAAATGAGGTACAAGCCACAGTCGATCGAGGAGAAGCCTTCAAGAATAAGGGCCCTAACACTCTGTTCCATGTTCCACCTGACACATGTGCCACAGATGATAATGAAGGAGGCTCTTATGCTACTGCATCATGGTCTCTTCTGGCTCCATTGGCTGATCGATGTCAGGCTTTGATACAAGTTAAAAATAGCATTGAAAGGATACACACAAGCAGTCGCCAGAGTAGTGACAATCTTGTGCAACAAAGCTGAAAAAGAACACTTCAGTGATGCTACTAGTGATGTACCTGAATCCAAATACAGTAGGCCTATAGCAGCAAAAAAAATAAACAGTGGCAACAGATTTAAGGCTATATATCGATTCATATCATTGTGGATGGCAACAAAATAAAAACACACATCCTGTCATAAGACTATGATTTCACTAACTAGTCAATTTATTTACTACACATTATTAAACAGTGATCACTATATTCTGTAGTGGTTCCCACTGAGGCAGCGCACAGCGGGCAGCAGGCTGAGAGCTGACCATTACCGGCTATCAAGAGGAGGAGGCGTAATGTGCATGAGTAGCGGAACAAAAGCCCAGTGTGGCAGCTGGATTTATTTCAAACCACCGCAAACACATCAGAATGAAGCTTAGAACCTGTAGTTTTTTGCCTGTGAGTGCCACTTCACAAATCCCAGTTGAAATGTTGAAATAAATAGAGGCTCTTATGCTACTGTCAAAATATTGAAAAAACAACAACTTGTATTTCAGTCAGCATTAATCTGTGTAAGATGTAACATGCTGTCGTGTATCAGCCATAGGTTTCATAGAGTTGGTATCAGGTATTTTGTGGTTGTTTTTACACATGCAAATAAAAAGAGCTGGAAAATAAATGTGGCATTTGGAAATAAAAGTCCCTTGAAATGAATGAAAGTAGTCCTTTGAAAACAACCGCTCTTTAAAAAAAAGAAAAAGAAACAAACTATTTGTTTATTGAACGATATTGATTCATCAGTAAATTTACATTTACATTTATTTATAGATTTATTTCCTATTTATTTCATAGCCATGCTTATTTATGTCATAAGCATATTGATGTATGTACATGTATGTTTATTTATTTATTTAATATTGACTTGCATGGCATTTGTGAATCATATTTGCTCTGCATTCCATATTGGTAGGGTTCAGACAGTTCATTAAACTTAGTTTAGTTTAAAAAAAAAAAGAAATGAGAGATACAGCAAGAGAGAGAGATGAAAAGTATAGTATGAGGATGTGGAAATGTATTAATGATATACCAATATTAAATCAACCTGATGCTTTGAAGGCACAACAATTTCATTGCAGCAGAATATTCGATTAGAAAAGACAATACTTGCCCAATTTAATGTAATGTCTGGTATAAACCACACCCACTTCTGGTCTTTTATTCGAGTACAGAGACAGAACCAATCATCCTGGGTATCAGGATTTGATCCATTTGTTCTGATAACATTTGTAAAGTCTAGAAAAGAACAAATGATTAAATAATTTTATCCCTATTCAAGTTAGTGGAGTGCTAAACCATTCGGCCAGTGAAGGTTAGCCACTTGGTTGCACTTGGTTGAGCTCGGCCACTCTAAGTCTCTAGTGAGCTTGCTTTATGGGCCGCACAGTAGTAGTGCCGATAATGCCTGGATCATCCACGTAATTTTATTTGTGGCAGTTGAACCATTTTGGTTTTGACTATGTGCGCTGTTGGGCTTGTTACTCTACAACAGATGTTGCGCTAGACTTTTTCGTCGCCGGTCATTTGACCGACAGGGTCATAAAAATCCGGTCATAATCTATTTTTACCGGTCATTTTAATTTTCGTTTTTAAATGATAATAAAGATATTCAAAGACATTTAGTTTTCATTCATTCATTTTTAATAAATCCAACAAGCAAGTTATAAAGTGTGCATTAATAAGGACATGAACAAAAAGATGAACAGACATCCACACACCCGTGCCATTAGGCTTCGCCCGGGACACACCGGACGGCACTAACGCGTCACTAATGCGTCCGGTGTGTCCAGGGCGTTATGTAGTTATGTCTGTAGGCTCGGTGACACAAAATTAAAATTGTAGTGATTAGGGTATTGAAAAATGTGTTCAGTTATGCACTGTTGTGTTATTTTAAATTATAAACACGGTATTTTCTCCTCACGTTCCTCAGTGCATGCTGCTGTTATTATATTTTGAAAATTGGCCGGATTCTCTCGTCTTTTCTGTGTCCGACTTCCTGTTTGGTACGATCCGCTCGATCCAGCTTGACAGAAGCGCTCGCGGCTCCCGTGAAAAATAGACCAGACGCCGAACTGAAGCGCTGCCTCTGCGGGCGCTCCGCTCTGCTCAGCGGCCCGTGTGGACAGTCAGATAGGTTAACATGGGCACTGACTGAAAACTGCCTCCGCTGCTGTGCACTGTGCTTCGGTTCCGCGTCCGGTGTGTCCAGACCGTTATGTCAACAACGCTACATGAAGCAGATGAATGACTTTTTCTCTGCAGTGTGAAAACACTTGACTCTGTAGCTCCTCTTAAAAAGAAGTTAAAAAAGCAAAGAAAGTTCGCTCCTTGGTATAACTCTCAAACCCGTAAGTTAAAACAAATATCGCGAAAATTTGAAAGGAATTGGCGATTGACCAAACTGGAAGAATCTCGTTTAATCTGGACAGACAGTCTCAAAACTTATAAGAGGGGCCTCCGCAATGCCAGAGCAAACTATTACTCAGCATTAATAGAAGAAAACAAGAACAACCCCAGGTTTCTTTTCAGCACTGTAGCCAGGCTGACTGAGAGTCAAAGCTCTATTGAGCCTTGTATTCCTTTAGCCCTTAGCAGTAATGATTTTATGAGCTTTTTTAATGACAAAATTCTAACTATTAGAGGCAAAATTCATGACCTCCTGTCCTCAGATAGTACCTATCTAACCTCAAACACAGCTGTAAGACCTAATATATATTTAGATTGCTTCTCCCCAATTTCTCTTCAAGAATTGACAGCAGTGATTTCTTCATCTAAATCATCAACGTGTCTCTTAGACCCCATCCCAACTAGGCTACTTAAGGAGGTCTTTCCTTTAGTTAACACTCATATATTAGATATGATCAATATATCCTTATTAACAGGCTATGTACCACAGTCTTTTAAGGTAGCTGTAATTAAACCTCTCCTAAAAAAGTCCACCCTGGATCCAGAGGTGTTAGCCAACTATAGACCAATATCTAATCTTCCCTTTATGTCAAAGATCCTTGAGAAAGTAGTTGCAGACCAGCTGTGTGATTTTCTCCATGATAATAATTTATTTGAGGAATTTCAGTCAGGATTTAGAGTGCATCATAGCACTGAGACAGCACTAGTTAAAATTACAAATGACCTTCTGATTGCTTCAGACAAAGGACTTGTCTCTGTACTTGTTTTATTAGATCTTAGTGCGGCGTTTGACACAATTGACCATCAAATTCTACTGCAGAGACTGGATCACTTGGTTCTGCACTGGTTCTGCACTAAGCTGGTTTAAATCTCATTTATCTGATCGTTTTCAGTTTGTTGATGGTCATAATGAATCATCCTTACGTACCAAAGTTTGTTTTGGAGTTCCGCAAGGTTCTGTGCTCGGACCAATCCTATTTACTCTATATATGCTTCCTTTAGGTAACATCATTAGAAATCACTCTATAAATTTTCATTGTTATGCGGATGATACTCAGTTGTATTTATCGATGAAGCCAGAAGAAAGTAATCAATTAACTAAACTCCATAACTGCCTTAAAGACATAAAAACTTGGATGAGCACCAATTTCCTGATGTTAAATTCAGACAAAACTGAAGTTATTGTTCTTGGCCCCAAACAACTCAGAGACTCTTTATCTGATGACATAGTTTCTCTAGATGGCATTGCTCTGGCCTCTAGCACTACCGTAAGAAACCTCGGAGTAATATTTGATCAAGATTTGTCTTTTAATTCTCATTTAAAACAAACCTCACGGACTGCATTTTTTCATCTGCGTAATATTGCGAAAATTAGGCCTATCCTGACCCGAAAAGATGCAGAAAAATTGGTCCACGCTTTTGTTACCTCTAGGCTGGATTACTGTAACTCTCTATTATCAGGTAGCTCTAGTAAGTCCTTAAAAACTCTCCAGCTAATTCAGAATGCAGCAGCACGTGTACTAACAGGAACTAAGAAACGTGATCATATTTCTCCTGTTTTAGCTTCTCTGCACTGGCTCCCTGTAAAATCCAGAATTGAATTTAAAATCCTACTGTTAACTTATAAAGCTCTAAATGGTCAAGCTCCATCATATCTTAGTGAACTCATAGTGCCATATTATCCCACCAGAACACTGCGCTCTGAGAACGCAGGGTTACTCGTGGTCCCTAAAGTCTCCAAAAGTAGATCAGGAGCTAGAGCCTTCAGCTATCAGGCTCCTCTCCTGTGGAATCATCTTCCTGTTACGGTCCGGGAGGCAGACACCGTCTCCACATTTAAGACTAGACTTAAGACTTTCCTCTTTGATAAAACTTATAGTTAGGGCTGGCTCAGGCTTGCCCTGTACCAGCCCCTAGTTAGGCTGACTTAGGCCTAGTCTGCTGGAGGACCCCCCCATAATACACCGGGCACCTTCTCTCCTTCTCTCTCTCTCTCGTATTCTATTACTGCATCTTGCTAACTCGGCCATTCTGGATGTCACTAACTCGGCTTCTTCTCCGGAGCCTTTGTGCTCCACTGTCTCTCAGATTAACTCATATCACAGCGGTGCCTGGACAGTGTGACGTGTGTGGTTGTGCTGCTGCCGTGGTCCTGCCAGATGCCTCCTGCTGCTGCTGCCATCATTAGTCATTAGTCATACTTCTACTGTTATTATACACATATGACTATTGTCACACATGTATACTGCCAGATATTAATACATACTTTCAACATATTGTACCACAGTAGCCAGAACTATAACTATAATATTATTACTTTCAATAATGTTGTTGTAAGCTACTGTTATTACCTGCATCTCTCTCTCTGTCTCTTTCTCTGTCTCTCTCTCTCTCTGTCTCATTGTGTCATGCGGATTACTGTTAATTTATTATGCTGATCTGTTCTGTACGACATCTATTGCACGTCTGTCCGTCCTGGAAGAGGGATCCCTCCTCAGTTGCTCTTCCTGAGGTTTCTACCGTTTTTTTTCACCGTTAAAGGGGTTTTTTTGGGGAGTTTTTCCTTATCCGCTGCGAGGGTCATAAGGACAGAGGGATGTCGTATGCTGTAAAGCCCTGTGAGGCAAATTGTGATTTGTGATATTGGGCTTTATAAATAAAATTGATTGATTGATTGATTGATTGAAAGCAGCAGCCACTTAAACCACTGACTGTACATTCCACCACCAAGTGGGGTGGTAATTGCAACCGGTCAAAATGACCGACGGCCTTCAGATTTTCCGGTGCTTGCTGTAAAAAGACCGAGAATATCCAGTTAACGCGACCCCTGCTCTACAAATGTAATATGTTACTCATTACTCATTACCCTTTTCAAAAGTAATAATATTACTTTACTTATTACTCCCTGCCAACAGTAGTTAGTTACACTACTCGTTATGTTACTTTTCTGTTACACCCCATAAAGTTGGTATTTGTGCATCCCCCCCAAAAAATTCAGATGTGAGCCTCTGTGTGAATGTCAGTGTTATTGACGTTAAGTGTAGCTAAGGCTAGATAGCTTCTATTTACCTGGGGGTTTCTGTTGCCTGTGACAGGTATTTTCCCAAGGCTCTGCCCCAAAGACAGTCACTCAGAGTCACTCATGGAGCAACATTTCATCCACAACATATCCATCCACAAGCTTCAGTACTTCTTTGTAGCCTGCAGCGGGCCACGGTTAAAATCTAATTTTGGTTGTTTAGCCAGTGTAGGGCTACAGCCGACCTCCATGGCCGAGGAGGGCTCACCTTTAGTGCGGTGTATTTCCTGGAGCTTCGCGTTTTTGTGTTGTCGGTCGTAGTAGCCTAGGTGTGTCAGACCGGAGGTTTGGGGATGTGTTTTTTGCAGTGGAAAGAGTTGTAGCCCAACTACCTGCAGCAACAGTGTTCTTGTCGTCTTTCCTCTCAACAAAACCAAAGTAATGGGAATATTTCCAGCCGCTATGGTAAGCATTTCCAGCTAACTTGATGTGCCGGGGAACATAGGACCCTTTAGGGTCCTATGTTCCCCGGCAACAGCGGGGAACATAGAACCCTTTTTCTTAAAAAGAGTTCTATGTTCCTCGGTCCCATACAAAGCGGGGAACATATTTCCTTTTGGGGAAAGCGGGGAACATAGGACCCTTTTGTTTTTAAAGGGTCCTATGTTCCCCGATCGGGGAACACAGAACCCGAGGAACATAGAACCCGGGGAATATAGGGATGACCCCTTTAGGGAAACTCAGCCCTGCAGGTCACTCGCTGTCAGGCAGCTAAACGTTTTACAACTACGGCACTTGGATACAAATATGGAAAATGAGCTAAAGAGAACATTTGAAGAGCTACATGATGATGTCGAGTCTGTCGGCCACCGCAGACATCGTCTGTCCACAACAAAAGCTTCCTCGGGATAACAATGGATATCACGTCACTGGATATAATGTTACTGGGACTAAAAATCTACAGAAGCACTACCGCTTAATGTAATGTTACAGCACTGTGGTGAAGCCAGCAGGTCGACAGTGACTTCAGAGATGGTGAGAGACGTGTTTCATTAAGATGCTCTGGTAAGAATTGTTCATATACCTCTATCTGACTTGACTATCTTTTATTGTTCAGGGCTAAAATGTTTTAGTGAAATGGAACTTAAGTTTGTGAAGGAATACTGCATGCTGCGCGCCGTTTTAAAACCTGGCCAAAAATAATGGAGTAACTCACCGTTTGGTGACGGTAACTGAGTTACTGAATTTAAAGACTAACGCGATAGAGTATTAGTTACTGCCAAACTAACGGCGTTACTGTAATGTGTTACTAATAACGCCCAACACTCAACTCAACTTTATTTATAGAGCACTTTAAAGACAACCACAGCTGAAACAAAGTGCTGTACAAAAATAAAAACATAAGACAAAAAATAAAAACAATAAAAACAATAAAACAGTAAAACAAGAGCAGAGTCTCACACTGGGTTAAAAGCCAAGGGTAAAAACGTTTTAAAAACGGACAGTGAGGGGGCCAATCTAATGTGGACAGGTAAATCATTCCACAGTCTGGGAGCCACTACAGAAAAGGCTCTATCCCCTCTGAGCTTCCGCTTAGACCTCGGTACATCCAGGAGCAGCTGGTCAGCTGACCTTAGGCACTGAGCAGGAGTGTAGGGATGAAGCAGCTCAGAGAGGTAAGGCGGGGCGAGACCATTTAAAGATTTAAAAACAAATAAAAGAATCTTAAAATGAATTCTAAAGTGCACAGGCAGCCAGTGGAGGGAGGCCAGAAAGGGCGTAATGTGTTCCCTCTTATGTGCTCCAGTTAAGAGCCGAGCAGTGGCATTCTGAACCAACTGGAGACGTGCGAGGGAAGACTGGCTGACTCCAAAATAAAGTGCGTTACAATAATCCAGCCGGGACGTGATGAAGGCATGGATTACTATTTCAAAGTGTTGTTGTGCAAGAAAAGGTTTAACCTTTGCCAGCTGCCTAAGGTGAAAGAAGCTGGACTTAACCACTGCACCAATTTGACGCTCCAATTTAAAACCACTGTCCATCTTAAAACCCAAGTTAGAAACTGTTGGCTTCACATATAGTGCCAAGGGGCCCAAATCAACAGGGGTGGTTTCACAAGAGCCATTTGGACCAAACACCATCACCTCTGTTTTCTTTTCATTGAAATTTAAAAAGTTTAAGGCCATCCAGGCTTTAATGTCATCAAGACATGACAGAAGCGGTTGTAGGGAGAAAACATCTCTCTTCTTCAGCAGCACATAAATCTGACTATCAGCAGCATAACAATGGAAGGAGATGCCATGCTTTCTAAGAATGGAACCCAGAGGAAGCAAATACAAAAAGCAGGGGCCCTAAAATTGAGCCCTGTGGAACCCCATATGACAGAGGAGCGGAGTGGGAACCAGCAAGGCTTGCACACATAGTTCTGTCTGCCAGATAGGATCTAAACCACTCCAGAGCACTACCACAGATGCCCACACAGTGCTGCAACCGGGATATTAAAATATTGTGGTCCACAGTGTCGAAAGCAGCTGTTAGGTCCAACAAGACAAGAATTACATAATCACCACAATCAAAATAATGCTTATAAGCTACAGGAAAGTGCAAACAAAAGACTTGAAAATAATCAGAGAATTATCTTAAGTGTAACTCACTTTTATACAGTATAGGAGGGGCCCCCTATGCCATCTCACTTTGAGCTAAGGGGTCCTTGGTCAGAAAAAAATGTTAAAGAACTCTGATCTACATTGAGTGATGATTAGAAAAGATTTTATAAATTAAAAGTTATCAACACAAAAGTAATGTCATCCACCACATTGTTGATCATGAACTAAACAGTTGAATCATCTGGGTCACTAAATAATCAGTCATCACACCTTGTAATTTGTTTTTGTGTGTGTGTGTGTTTGACCTGTGTTGTTCTGGAGTTAAACTGAGATGTGTTGGGAGGCTGAGATGTGAGATCATGCAGATCAACTGTGTAAAAATCATCTCAGATATGCTTGGATTACACTGGACTCATGCTGCTCATATTATATATATTACCACTTTTTTTTTTGTTCAAAGCTGTGTCTACTTTCGTAATTATGAGTTCCACTCTGGGTGTGTGTGTATCTATGTGAAGGTATGTATATATAGACAGTGTGCCTACAAGTGTGCTGCACATTTCAAAATTGAAATCTCATAATGTTTTTTACCAGATCGCTCCTGCTAACTGCTCTGTTATGTTAAGGCTCTATTTTTATGTTGGTGTGGTGTTGCACTGGTGAACTGGTATTTTCCTCGCACACAGAAGTTATTACCTCGACTGTGTTGGTTTGGTATCTTGGTGACCCGCCGTGTGCCCCAGTGGGAGGAGAGGTGATGCCAATCCAGTGGTGTGCTGCAATCTTTGTGCCAAGAATGAATGTGTCTCACGCAGCTTGCTGCCTGTCACTTTATTTGGTGAAGGCTTACCCATATAAACCTCTGTGAAACCACACAAACACATACCTTGCTTATTTGTGTTGTTTGTCTTTCCACTTTAATTGTACGTTTGTCAACCAGTAGATGTGATTACACAGGCACTGATTTGATTCTTTCCTTTATTCTGGTGACTCTCTTTACAGCCATCTGAAGACAGCAGGTATTTTTTACATCTGTAGTCTATGTGATGTTGTGCACAATTACACACAGCAGATACAGTACACTGGTTAGATTTTGTGCAATCAGCACCAGATTTTGATGCAAAATACAATGTTTTTTTTACTGTAAATTTTGAGTCTTGGCTCATGCAAATGGTGAAGGACGTGAACATTGTCAATAGCAAAGAGCTGCACTCTCTCCAGCACCAAACAGGAAGCAACAAACCACAGGCAGTAAACATGGAGGAGACTGTCTTGGTTCTCTTGTACTGTGGAAATTGAGGAGAAACTGGGGGAGTTGTGAAGTGTTGATGTTTACTTCTGTGTGTGTCTGATCCACAAACCAGCACTTATCTCTATGTGAAATCATAATTTTTTGAGATGGTTCACCTATAATTCCTGCTGTCTCCTCCCACTAACATGACGCAGCTAACCAACAGAGACTGGTAACGAGTTTAGGCAACAAAACTAAAAATTTTAAGTTTCTTCACAAATCTGTATATCTATACAGATGATACTGATGCTGAATTGACAAGAATACTGTCGCCATATGACATATGGCCTTTTTTAATGTGTTTGGGGAGTTCTGTGTTTTTGTGGACATGTAAGTATTATTATGTCATACTTTTTAAAGGGAGTTTGGTGTAATATTTTCCATCAGGAGCAGGATGGGAAATAATGTGGAAAAAGAATCTAGTTATAGTCTTGAAAGTAGTGACTCTGTAAGATCACCAACTTTTGCAAAACCTCATAATGTGTGACTAAAAACTAAGGCCCAGTTCAGACCAATGATAGACATTTGCCTGGATAAATTAACATATCTGACCTTGCGGGAATCACCAGTATTATTAGGATGCATCCCAGGGGGACCATGACTGAACCAAATTTTATGGCAAGCCAACTATTACTTGTCAGCCAAAAATGCCAACCTGTCAAATCACTAGGATACATAATGGGAGCCATAAATGTTTGTACAAAATGTTGTGCAAATCCTTTCAGTAAACTGATTACCTGACAAATGCAAATTTTGATCTGTTGTTGGCAATAGATGAACTGAAAAACAAAAATGCCAACATCATATGAACTCATCTTCTGGGTACCATGAGTATCTGCAACAAATTTCATAGCAATCTATTCAACAGTTGATGAGACATTTCAGTCAAAACCATCTTAAAGTCCATTCTCATTGAGGGCGAATATCCACGCAGATCATTCTCAAGGAAAAAACATAAAAGTTGATTTCATGGGTTCTTATGGAAGTTTGCACACCGGGGCGGAACTTTCGTGTGGTGAAAAAGTTTCCGCCCAGACTCTGACCCCCACGGAATTCGCCAATGAAATTGTTTGTTATAGTCGTGCAGTCCGAAATCTTGTCAGGCAGGTGTTCCGGATTTACTCACGACCTTGTTAGCTGGCGACCTTCAGCCGAATGTGTCTATGGTTGTTTTAGTGACAACAGCTGTTTTCAACCAGGAAGAGAACACGTAGCTGTCCTCGCGAAGGCCTCTTCACTCAATTTTTCATAACAATATCAAAACATAGCCGACCTGATCCGTCTTTGGACTCTTGTTGGAGGAAGCCAGTCACGGACCGACACTCAGTCGCGGTTTGAATCACACTTGTTATGTCGTAATGTTGAAAACAGGAAGAGGCCAAGTTGCTTTTCCTATAGGTTAAATCTATTATTCATATCATATTAAAGAACTGTTCAGCCCCATGAAACGTAAAAAAGAATATTTTCACGGGATTCGAACCCGCTTCATTATGGGAAAATAAATTATAGGCGCACAATTAACGTGGTGCACCACTATTACAACACCACTTCACTGACAGATCCAATAAAAATCTGATAACATACAGCCAGCTAGGCAGCCAGATCAACTTGTGACCACACTGTCCATGCACTGAGGAACATTTTACAATCTCACTGCTTTCCAATACAAAAACCAGCGGTTTAAACCCACTTAATTCATAAACCTAATGTTTATTGTTGTGCTACAGCTCGATAAAGCCAATATTCATATACTCACGTGGAAATACTTTATTTTAAATTAACGTTTCATACCGCAAATTGCATTAGTTTATTATTTTGGCACTCAGGCTGTGAATTTTTGGCATCTTTGTGTTCTTTTAAATATAGTAAACCTCTTTTAATCAATAAATCTTTGTTATATTTGGAAGTCCGTCTCTCGTCCTCTCAGTGTAACGAATCTCTGTGACCTTATTAGTAAGGGTATTGGTTAGAGGTATTTCCTGGGGTACAATTCCCCTGGTGGCGTTGTCGTGCAACTTCCTCCCTCTCCATTTGGCCACAAGTTGGCGTTGTCGTGCAACTTCCTCCCCCTCCATTTGGCCACACTAGCTAGCTAGCTAGTGCTATCTAAGTTGACGTTAGCTAGGCATCAGGTAATAAATGACAATAATGTCATCATTGCTGCTGCTGCTACTCTCGTCCACGTTCACCCACACCCGTTCACACTGCACGGACTTGGAACACAGCAATGCGAAATTCCGCACCGTGTCAGTACCGCGCCTGTGTGTATGGTTTAAACGTGGAAAAGCACTGCGCAAATATTCCGCAAATCCGTCCTGCATTTCCACATCACGGCAGTGAGAATGGACTTTTATAGTGGCACTACAGGAAAGGGAAGGGAGCACCAAAGTCATCAGGATTCAACCACTTGGAACCATGAATATCCAACACATTCTGTCTTCAATCTCGTCACTTATTAACGTTTAGTCATGGACTTCCCACATCGAGCTATGATGTACAAGGTACCCTGGGTGCGTTGGTTGTTGACATTTTGGGATGTCGTGTCAACTTCTGCCTGTTAAGTCCAGTTCAGCCCAAAGATTCACAACAACATGAAACCATTTTAGAACATTGCAGAGAAAAGTTGCAGCAGTGTGACCTGCAACTCAGCTGGTCAAATCACCAGATTTTAAATTGTTAGGCACCTCACCTGTTTCTACAGCCAGCTGGCTTGTAGTGAAGTCTAATGGTCAAGTCAAAATAGACCACAGATAGTTGGCTTGTTGTGGCAGGTGCTCCGTCCCTGCTGAGGCCTCTATTAATGTCCTTATGGTGTGCCAGTGTCGGACTGTGGGTCGCTGCTACTGCTCGCTGTATGTGCTTACACCCCCCACCCCCACACACATTCTCATTGACTGATTAATTGGCGCTGGTTATATTATTGTGGCATATTGATTATGAATACAGTTCATCTGATGCTTGTTTTGTTTTTGTTTATCACCGTTTCATTACTGCTACAAATGCAGCTGTAGCCAGTATCTCACTATCACTATCCTTATTCATATTTTAAGAAGCTACAAATTATATTCAGCCACAAAATAAGCCTGGAAAGCCGTAAATCAGAACGGAAGTACTGAGAGTTGTTGCATAGTGATGATACACCATCTCATCAAGTTGCATTGGCGTGAACTGGCAGGTTTTTAGAACGTTGCAGAACAGCGCATTGCAAGCAGTTGCCTGTTTCAGCTCGTCTTATCGCAAATCTTTGACCTGAACTGGGCATAACATTGTCTTTAGATGTTTGAGGGTGTCATACTACTGTCGTTTATAAGTCTTTCTAAAGTCCTGTAGTGTACAGTAGTCATTAAACATGCCATCTTGATTGATTATTGTCGAGTCTCTACTGCAAATAAACAAATGTGTTTCTGACATATTGAAAAAAGTTCACACTGTTCCATGGAGAACCGTAGATCATGTAAAATCTCTCTCTTTGCCAATGAGGTAAACCCTTTCCTGCCAGTCCTTAACCAGTGTCTCTATCCAAAACGCAGAAAAAATGGGATGACTGCAGGTGTCATCTGCTTTTTTAACAAGTCTGACCAAAATACAAGCCATGATTGTCAGCCTTTAAAACGCCCTCCTATAATATATGATAATGTAATCTTTCATATTCCACCCCATATCCATGTGCACCCCATATCCACCGGTGTGCTTACAAAGCTTGTCTATGAATATTACAATAAGTCCATTTGGCACCCACTGGGCAGGGCGCAGTTGATAGCAATCTGTGCTGCGCCGCAGGGTTCACGAAAATAGAGCCCTTAATGTTATTTTCAGGTAATTTATCAAACCGTACACATGATTCATTGTTTTTGCTTTTTACTTTAAAGGGTCAGTTAATGCAAGTAACAAACACTCATTTTATCACTTACCCAGTGTGGCAAGGACCTGTTACTACTTTTATGGTATTGCCAACAGTGCCGCCCAGGAGAATTTCACCCCAGGGAAATTATTATGAACTTTTTCACATTATTTTTACTTTAAGGCCCAACAAGGTCACACAGGTACAAAATCACTTGGACAGAGGCATGGCTCCCAAATTAAAAATGTACATTTTATTTTATGTATTTCTCTTTTTCCTTTTTTTTTTTCTCTTTTCTTTAAAATGGCAGCCGGTTTAAGATAGGTCAGCAAACCCACATCAATCACACACTCACACAACGAAGTTGACCAGACAACAGGAAAAAAAAATCAAACAATATAAATGGATGAAAAATTACCAACAATAGTAATGATGATGATACAATAAACAACAAAATCCAACATGAGAAGCAATGAATCATGTAAATAAACAGAAATAAATCATGCAACTAAATAACCCATCGAATTGAAAAGAAACTCAATAAGGCCTCATGTCTACCAAAGCATTTTTTTCTCAGTTAAAAATGCTTGGACCAGCTTGAAGCATTTCAAGGCGCTTTGGAGGCGCAGTCTTTTTTAGCTGAGACACTTTGGTTACGTCTTGTTGCTATGATACAGAATATCTGCAGAGGTAAGCATGTATGCACAATGTAGTACTTGCTCTGAAAGAAGGGGAGGCTGAAGCACAGTGGGAGAGGATGTACCCACTGCTCAGACCCCGTATATTAATATATATACAGTACAGGCCAAAAGTTTGGACACACCTTCTCATTCAATGCGTTTTCTTTATTTTCATGACTATTTACACTGTAGATTCTCACTGAAGGCATCAAAACTATGAATGAACACATGTGGAGTTACGTACTTAACAAAAAAAGGTGAAATAACTGAAAACATGTTTTATATTCTAGTTTCTTCAAAATAGCCACCCTTTGCTCTGATTACTGCTTTGCACACTCTTGGCAAACATTAGTCACCTGAAATGGTTTCCCTCTTCACAGGTGTGCCTTATCAGGGTTAATTAGTGTAATTTCTTGCTTTATCAATGGGGTTGGGACCATCAGTTGTGTTGTGCAGAAGTCAGGTTAATACACAGCCGACAGCCCTATTGGACAACTGTTAAAATTCATATTATGGCAAGAACCAATCAGCTAACTAAAGAAAAACGAGTGGCCATCATTACTTTAAGAAATGAAGGTCAGTCAGTCCGGAAAATTGCAAAAACTTTAAATGTGTCCCCAAGTGGAGTCGCAAAAACCATCAAGCGCTACAACCAAACTGGCACACATGAGGACCGACCCAGGAAAGGAAGACCAAGAGTCACCTCTGCTTCTGAGGATAAGTTCATCCAAGTCACCAGCCTCAGAAATCGCAAGTTAACAGCAGCTCAGATCAGAGACCAGATGAATGCCACACAGAGTTTTAGCAGCAGACCCATCTCTAGAACAACTGTTAAGAGGAGACTGCGCGAATCAGGCCTTCATGGTCAAATAGCTGCTAGGAAACCACTGCTAAGGAGAGGCAACAAGCAGAAGAGATTTGTTTGGGCCAAGAAACACAAGGAATGGACATTAGACCAGTGGAAATCTGTGCTTTGGTCTGATGAGTCCAAATTTGAGATCTTTGGTTCCAACCGCCGTGTCTTTGTGAGACGCAGAAAAGGTGAACGGATGGATTCCACATGCCTGGTTCCCACTGTGAAGCATGGAGGAGGAGGTGTGATGGTGTGGGGGTGTTTTGCTGGTGACACTGTTGGGGATTTATTCAAAATTGAAGGCACACTGAACCAGCATGGCTACCACAGCATCCTGCAGCGACGTGCCATCCCATCCGGTTTGCGTTTAGTTGGACGATCATTTATTTTTCAACAGGACAATGACCCCAAACACACCTCCAGGCTGTGTAAGGGCTATTTGACCAAGAAGGAGAGTGATGGAGTGCTGTGGCAGATGACCTGGCCTCCACAGTCACCGGACCTGAACCCAATCGAGATGGTTTGGGGTGAGCTGGACCGCAGAGTGAAGGCAAAGGGGCCAACAAGTGCTAAACACCTCTGGGAACTCCTTCAAGACTGTTGGAAAATCATTTCAGGTGACTACCTCTTGAAGCTCATGGAGAGAATGCCAAGAGTGTGCAAAGCAGTAATCAGAGCAAAGGGTGGCTATTTTGAAGAAACTAGAATATAAAACATGTTTTCAGTTATTTCACCTTTTTTTGTTAAGTACATAACTCCACATGTGTTCATTCATAGTTTTGATGCCTTCAGTGAGAATCTACAATGTAAATAGTCATGAAAATAAAGAAAACGCATTGAATGAGAAGGTGTGTCCAAACTTTTGGCCTGTACTGTACAATATATTAACAGATTTCTCCTCAACTGTTGTTACTGAACACTTATACATGTAACAACAGTTCGCGGTGTTTGTCCCTCCTCCACTGTGATTGAATGGGCAAAGTGACAGTGACAAGTGCAGCATTTTTACCCAAAGTTTAATATTTTTCAAGCGTTAGCGCTCACAAAAAAATAATCAACATGCACCTCTCCAGCCACCAGTCCATGCTCCATATTTGGTCTGGACGGGGACTTGAACAAAACCCTCCGGTTCCTAACCCAAGTCCCTATGGACTAAGATACTGCCACTCTCATTGCAAAGAAAGTAAAAAAATACACTGGCTCCAGGAAAAAAAATGCTTGGTGGCCACGGCCCCTAAAGGTTAAGATGGTGACATAGGCACAGAGCGTTACTCATTAGAGAAACTCAACAATTACAGCAGCCTAGACACATGGAGGTATGGAGATGCATAAAGAGGACCAATGCTTGCACAGACACAACCTCTTAGAGACAAAGTCATGTAGAAACAAAGCATGCTGCCACCATGATGAACAGGTTGGCATAACTGTACCGGAAGGCAGAGACTCAGGCTCTAGGGTTGGGCAATAGCACAAAATTTGTTTTTCGATCCAGTACCAAGTAATATAGAGCCAGAATCAACAATAACGATTCAATACTTTTTATTATTAAAAGAAGCTTATGTACTTTCATGTAGTGTAAAGCAGTGTCATTATTTATGCAGTCAATAATCAGTAGGCCTACTATAGTAACAGCCAATGATGACCAATTACACAAAATGTAACACTAAACCCATGCTGAAGATCTGATTTGACTCAAATATTAATTTCACTACAATATACTGGGATTTTCCTTGTCTAAGCCTCTCTGGACAGACTCAGTAAGCTCCCAGCACCCAGTGAACTCTGTCTCTGTGTCAGAGGCTTGGATGCTGAGGCATTTCCCTCCTTTTTTAGTTGCAGCCGCAAGTTCTCTTTCTCATGGTTCTTCCCTCTTTCATAAAACCATCACTGCTATTATGTTTTGGATTAAACTAGTCAGGGTGCATGCTGCAGTGCGCTGCGCATGTGTGACGCATATGTTGTTTAAATGCAGACAACGCAAAAGTAATGGAGAAGCAAACAGCACATGCACTACATGTGTTCATAATAACAATGTTTTTTGCACAGTTTTACTCTTCAAATATAATTAGGTAAGACATAGAAGAGAGAAACTAATCCCTGTTTTTGTATTGATCCTACTGACGCTAGGATCGATCTTCAAAATGAAACGTAGTATCATGAGTATCAGTGTTTCAGTATTGATCCGAAGATGAAAATATCACAAGCTAGCTATGCTTACAGACACTGGGAACCCAATCCCGAAGAGCTATAGTGTCTGAACCAGCAACGCCAAATGCAGACTAGGCTGTGGCTTAGAGGTAGAGCAGGTCGTCTACTTATCAGGAAATTGGTGGTTCGATCCTTGGCTCCTCCAGTCCACCTGTTGAAGTATCCTTGGCAAGATGCTCAACCCCAAATTGCTCCTGATGGAGATTGTATGATTATGTATGAATGTTTGACTGAGTAGCAGGTGGCACCTTGTGTGGTAGTATCACACGCACACCAGTGTGAGAATGGATGAATGTGGCTCTGTCGTGTAAAATCACTTTGAGTGGCTGGACGACTAGAAAGGGGCTACACAAGCGCAAGTCAATTTACCATTTAAACTTTAAATCACACCACAGGCAGGAAATGCACATTCGAGCAGCAGGTTTCAGCCTAAATATAGAGCTCAGTGGCGCTGCCCCATAATTAAGGCTCCAGGGAGTCATTGCATACAGCCCAGTGATGTTCCAATGGGCAGAGAAAAAAAGAGTCCACTCTTCTACAATCGTTTACATTTGTTTGTCCAGGTGTTGAGATATCTCTCCCTGATATTTTTTTTATTCAACACACAATGGAGATGGATGAAAGTTGTAGTCCCTATCACAACAGCACACACACACACACACACACACACACACAAAAAGGACATACATACATTGACCAGCCACAACAATAAAACTATTGACAGGTAAAGTGAAAAACATTGATCATCTCATTATAATGTAATGTTCTGCCAAGAAACCTTAGGGCCTGACACTCCAGCAGGACAATGCAACATACCACACCACAAAAACTGCTCAGGAACGGTGCTAGGAATGTAACAAAGAGCTCAAGGTGTTGATCTGGCCTCCAAGTTCCCCTTGTAAGTTTTTGGACTGATGCCCTCTGACCTTCAGCACACTGTGCTGGGCGGCATTGCATTAGCATTAATCAAGGAAGCATTGAAGCACACTAGCAGTGCATCATTCAGGCCAGCTAGCACATCCTGAACCACCCAGAAAGAGACAGAGATGGACAGAATGAAGAAGGAGACAAGGACACACAGGACAGTGGGAATATATAGTTTTACTACTAAGTATCCCTAGAGGGTAGCGGTACCCATCTAACGCAGGGCTCACAGGGTCAACACCCTGGTTCCAGATACCAGAAGACATGCCTACAGATCTTGTGTTCATGCCTTACCACGTCAAAGCCAAGGCAGATTCAAGAGAGCCCCACTGTGGATTAGACTAGAGTACCGGCATGTCCTACCGATGCATGATCAAAATGGGATCTGGGGAATTTGAAGGTCTGGTTGACACCTTGAGCTCTTTGTAACTTTCCTTAGGCCATTCCTGAACAATTTTTGCAGTGTGAGAATGGTGCATTGTCCTGCTGGAGGGGCATCTGCCACCCAGGAATGCTGTTGACATGAGGGGGTGTGCCTGGTATGCAACGGTGTTTGGATGGGGTTTCCCGGCAGAACATTGCATTGTAACGAGAAGCTCAATGTTATTTACTTCACTTGACAGTGGAAAGTAAGACTTAGATGCATTTGAAAATAGATACATTGAATTTATTCCCACCAAAAGAAAAAAGGGCTATAATTCGAGGGACTACAAAAAGAAATTATTAAGGGTTACCTTTTCCAGAATTGTTTGCTTTAAACGAGTTTGACATATTATCATCACCATCACCTTGCTTCACCCTGTCATTACAACTTCATGGCAAAAGTGTCAGCAGGCAGTTGCCTTTGTACATGCCCAGCAAACTCAGGGCAGCATTACCATCAGTAGATGATAGAAGAAGAGAAAGGCTTGACATGACAAGAGTCAGCTTTACTTTGCTCTCTCTGTTTAATTCAGAAGTTTCTTCTCTCAGACAGAAGTAAAACAGCAGGCGACATGACGTTCACATTTAACTTATTTATTATTAGCAAGCTCCTCATGCGTGAAACGCTCATAAAGTTTTCATTTTTGTACATTTAACAAAAGTTGGAAAAGGAGGAGCTGGTTAACTATTAATAAAGGCAGAGTTCCCTATTTAAAACAATTCAAAGCACCAGCAACTTCACATTAAGACACACAGACAGAAACACATGCATGTACATGCTCACCTTTTCCACTGTATCTCCCACAAGCACATTTTACTCCCATGTGCACATACACGCGCACACACACACACACACACACACACACACATACACACACACACTTTTTTTTCCATGTCACCTTGTGCCCTAGCAAGATATCCTAGCTTCTCCTTTCCCTGGACCTCATCCATTATCACACACCTACAGGAACACAGTTAGTACTGCTCTTATCCTGGCTTTGTCTGCTCCAAGCTATCTCTACAGGATGGCCAGACCCCCAAGTGTTGGTCATTTCACACTCTCTCTCTCTCTCTTTCTCTCTCTGTCTCTGTGTGTGTGTGTGTGTCTCTCTCTCTCTCTCTCACACACACACACACACACACACAGAGGGAACCCTTAAGCTGTATGATCAGGTAAATCACAGTGTCAGTGCTGGCACCCCTATCACTGCAGACTAAAACCTTTGCATTTTTAAAATTCTTTTAATTAATGTCATCTAATTTCCTCCTGTCCAGTTTCTTAATGGTGTCAGCATTCTTTAAAGAAATTACAAAGTACTAGCCCAGTCGGACAGTTCTGCAGGACACAATTTATGTCCACTGACTAATGTTCAATGCCAGTGCAGGAAGTAGTATTTATGGTATCTATGCGAAAAGTAAAGGTGTAGAGGTTGTGATGCTGGATACAGTAGTTTCTGTTGCTGGCAGAGGTGGTTCATATCATCTCTCCATGAAAAATGTAAAAATTAACAATGAGGACAATCTTTCCTCAACTTAAACCCAGCTGAAGTTGCACTGAATGTCCAGCAAGTCTAATGGGGCGTTTAGACCAAACACAAAGCAAGTGTTTTGTTCAGTGTGATTACATGCTTATTAACAAAAAACAAACAAACAAAAAAAAAAAAATCCACTGGATGCTAATGACACAAACAGTAGTTGAAAAATGTCATCTTGATGGGATGTTTTGGTTTACAGTGCGGTGGTGCGGAACACGGAGCCTCCATGTTAGTTGTATTCACTTGATTCCAGCTATCTCTTATATTTTACATTGAACCAAGTTAGGCATTAGCTGCCTTTCCCAGTTAGTTAGCACAACAGTTAGCACAGCTGCTAAGGGCGAATATTTGCCAGTTGTTGCATTGGGTGTAAACACACTGTAAGAGTCTATATGCTAAGGCACCTCTGAGGGCGTTCCAGGCTAAATGCAGATATCATCATTTGCAAAACAGTCTAATTATTGTGTTATTTTTTTTACACCAGATGAGGTGAGGAAAGATGTATCGATAACAGCAAAATGAAACAAAGTACAACAGAAATAGACTCAGCAAAGTAAACATGACGTACGCTAAATGAAGCATGTGTCTTAAACATCACCAACCTCCACTCCAATGAAGAAACGAAAAATTGTGGCAAATGAAAATATCAATTTTGTGTGCAACAATGAGCAGAGTGTAACCTTCCTCAAATGAATACTTTCAACAAATATAAATGTCTTATTTTCATCATGTTTTCCACATTGGTTTGAGTTTGACGTCAATCTTTGCATTGCTCCCTCTTCTTTAGCAATGGTTTAATGGCACCAACTGGAGAATAAGCACTGTAATGGCCCCAGGGTGGCGCTGTTGTTTTTGTCTTCTCTGGTTGGCTGTGTTTTCCCTTTTGTTTTAGGAAGTCTGAGGGTGGAACTGAGATATTGTTAGAGATGCAGTAGAGTAGACTGGACTCAGGAGTGTATAAATCAGACCTGCAAGATCCTTTGACTCTCTTCCCCAGGATGCCCTGATCCTCTCACTCTCACTCTCCTTTCACTTCCTGATCCCCAGGATCCCCTGACTTTGTTCTTTGTCGTGTGTTTTACTAACATTTGCTAATTAGCACTAAACACAAAATACTACTGAGGTTGATGGGGATGTCATAAACAATCGTGTTAATAGTGTAAATTAAAATGAACACAGCTGCTTCCAATACAGTTAAATTATGGGGCTGTGCTGCCTCTGCAGAGCTTTTTGACAGGAGACATTTCAGATGTCTTTCCAGCCACTTGTTTTTATTCACATTTTTAATTTTTGCATTAGAAACATGACTGTAAAGGGAATCTTGAAAGAAAAAGAAAAAACTAAAAACATTGCAAAAAAAGTTTTTACATTTTTTGGAGGTGGAAATTTGGGTGGATTGATAAAAGCAAAATGTGACAAAGTTCTTGACCCACATTAAACATGTGACTTAAACATACAGTGAAAATATCAGATCTGTGTGGAGGTGGGGCATTGGGAAACTGTAACCCTCCTTATACTAAAGGTCCAGTGTGTAGGATTCAGGGGGATATATTGGAAAATGGAATTTAATATAATAAGTATGTTTTCTAAAGTGTTAAATCATCTGAAAATAAGAAACATTGTGTTTTTGTTACCTTAGAATAAGCCATTTATATCTACATAGGGAGCGTGTCCTTGCCCAAAGAGTCCATCATGTTGCATTGCCATGTTTCTACAGTACCACAAAATGGACAAACCAATCACTGGCTCTAGACTGGGCCATTCACGTTTTTGTGTCAGCCAACATAGTTAGTCGCCCCTCTGCAACAACATTTTTAACATGAAGCTGCTTTATTCTTTTTTTTTTATTATTCTTTTTTTTTTATCGGTTTAAATCACCTGGTCCATTTGCTTTAGAGGGAAAGAGACCTCTGCTGTTT
This sequence comes from Epinephelus lanceolatus, assembly GCF_041903045.1. Classification (NCBI taxonomy): domain Eukaryota; kingdom Metazoa; phylum Chordata; class Actinopteri; order Perciformes; family Serranidae; genus Epinephelus; species Epinephelus lanceolatus. The sequence continues at coordinate 39,000,872 of NC_135743.1, forward strand.
ATTTGTCTCTTGCTAAAAACCTCCTGAAGGTCTGGATCTTAAATTATCAGAGAAAAAAAAGTTGAGCAGACATTAGCAGATGTTAGATTAAACACTGCTTCATTCATTTTTACAGGTTTTAATTACCTGGTCTGTTTGTTTTGGAAATGAAGAGACCTCTGCAAATAATTTAGCTCCCGGTAAAAAACTCCTGAACAATGAACACTTCAGGAAATTAAACTGGGGGAAGTTTCAGCTGGTTGCAATCTGCAGTACTCAACGCCAGATGCACACAAAATCCTCCTAAATCTAACACACTGGTCCTTTAAACATGAGTCTTATTTCCATCATGTTTCCAACATTGTTTTTTTCATCACGTAAGGTTTGTTTGAAGTTTATTTAACGTATTTGATGCCCATAACTCTAGTGGACAGAAACATGCATTCATTTTCATTTTCTTTTCTTAAATTTTGCAGCACATTTGGATGGAAACCTGACTTTTTGCTTGCACAGTAGGAAAAACACGGGTGTGATTAATAACTGTAATGATAGCTCTGATCCATTGAGGTATCGCAGTAAGTCACCAACCAGCAGACAGTAACCAGAGCCCTGGAACTGAACCTGACTGGAATACAACCATTTTAATCCTACTAATCACACTTGTGTGTCTCCTCCTATAATGCGTCAAATGTTTGCGACAGACTTTATTTATTGATATAATTACATCATTAAGTAGTTAAAAGACTTTACTTTCTACCTTAATCCAGACAAGTATGTTGTTGGTATGATACCAGTATCATGTGCTGCCTTTGAGTTATAATGCAGGCCATTAGCCTGGTCCCAGACCTTTCAGTTAGTGGGTTAATGAGCTATGTTGAGCCTGAAGACTTTTCAATGTCACAAAGGTGGCTCTCTTTTAACATGGCTGGATCACCATGGTAACTTTGCTGCAGACCAAATCTGCTCCAAAGGCGGTCATGCTCAGTGTCTTTGATTGAAATTGTCTCTAAAAAGTGCCGTCCTTTGACTGATCAACTTCTTCAGGAATGGTATCACCATTCTTGCTAAATCCCGCGAGAGAATGTTCAGAGAGCAAACAGATCCGTAGGATTTACCTGACAATATTCTCTATGAGTGATATAAATTCTCAGCTGAGGGGATACATTATATGAGCAAACTTTTTGAGCCGTAATGCCACTGAACAAAGCCATACAATTACAGAAGCGCAAACTGTATTTTTGCCTTTTTTACCATAGGAACTTACATGCATTCAGATGGTGACGGAAAAGATCTGTGCCAGAATATTGTTTTATTTTATTTGCAAGGTTATTCTAGCTCTCACTGAACTACTGTACCAGTGCAGTGTTGACTTGCTAATTGTATGGTGTGATAAAAATGCTTTTACTATCAATACTAACAAGACAGAGGAAATTGTTTTTGGCTTTTCTCTTGAATCTCAGTTATCTCCAATGAAAATTCACTATGTAGAAATTAAACATGTATCTTCATACAAATATCTGGGTGTCATGATAGATGCCAGCCTATCATGGATTCTTCACATAGAGCATATCTGTAAGAAGATATAGCAGCGCATTTACTGACTTTAGATCTTTTGGGACAAGTAGCCAGATTATCTCTCTGTTTTTCAAATTCAGTGTCATGTTGCACTGTAGTTCAGTCTGGCTCAGCTGCCTATCTATGAAACTTAAAACTAAAGTCCAAATTTGCAGTAGATTATTGGCCAAACTGCGGCACGCTTCTTTCAAGCAGCCCACAAAAAGAGCACGCTCAGACTTGCTAACATTTCTGCTGACCTCTCGCATGTTCTAAATACAGAATGCCAACTTCTTCCCTCCAGCAGGCAATTCAGCGTCTCTTTATTTAAACACAACAGGCTGAAAAACCTAAATACATCAGTCTATCTTGTTTGGTTTGTCGTGAGGAGAACTTTAGGACCCAAGATATTGGGTGGTCAGTGGGAGGTATTTAGCTTAGAAAAGGCCAAGTTAGAAGTGTATAGGCCTCTTTGTCTTTCACCTCTTGTTTGAGGCTCACGCTGAGATGCAAGTGAGGCATGCAGTGATTTCATTTTCCAGTGTTATATAGGAAGTCAAATAAGAAATGTACAACTTAGGGAAGCTGATGTAACACAGTCCTTCCCACTTAAATTCACAGTTGCAGCTCCAGCTAATTTATTTGTCCTTGTCTGTTAATTCCAGTCAAGTGTCGATTATTATCCATTAGATTATATTGTTTGTCAATGCTGTTGTTTCTTTCTAAATTGTTTTTTAAAAAATAACTTTGGTCCTCCTGTCTCTCTGTAGTGGGTGCACCAGGGACGGTTGCATGCGGTGTAACACCATGGTTTGCAGTGAAGTGGTGTGTGGTGGACGTTTGGTGTGGCCACCTTTAGATTGGTTGTGTATTGTGGGTGTAGCGATTATCCTGTTGCTATCTGTGTTTGGTGCCACATTTTGCTGCCCCCTCTGACTGTCCTCTCTCCCTTCAGCCACTCTTTTAGTCGGGCCAGGAGATAAATTATTTCTTATTGATTTCAAAACAGAAAGAAAAAGACGATAATAAAACTGCTTGTAACAGCACTTGAGCAGGTCATTTTTACTGCTGTGTTTACTCAGAACTAGATGTAGCTGTGTTTATTGTCAGCAGGCTGAGGCTACATGTGGCTAAACCAAAATCAATGTGCTGCTAATTAAGATCTGAATCTGCGGATATAATGTGATGTGTTCCATGATGGGTATGTGCTGTTTGCAAATGTATGTCTATTTTGTGTGTGAACCTTTTGAGCGGAGCTGTCTGAGGATGCAAAAAAAAAGTTGTATTGTATAATATCGTATTGAATCATATTGTATCATTTACATTTGTCGTATTCTCTGGTCAGTTGCCCATGCTGGCTCTAAAAGAAAAATTGGGGGGAAAAATTAGCAGTCATATGCACATAAGTATGAGAATGTAAAATGTAGCAGTTGGTGGTAATGGTGGTGATGAGATGAGATGAAGAGGGAGCTGAGGATCTGGATGTGAAGAGAAGTGAGCTTTTGATGGACTTGTCCTGGGCTGTGGTTAAGGTGACTGGAGGTGAATGGGGCAACTCTGCCTAAAATGACAGCTGACGGGAGCAGAGAAGAGAACAGACTTCAGTTAGTTAGTTAGTTAGTTTAGTTAGTTTGACAGTAGCAACGAGCTGAAAGAGATCGTGGCAAGTTTGACTGGCTAACTGGGAGAGTGAAAGCCTATAGTCAGCTGATTGGAGGAAGCGGGGGGGGGGGGGGGGGGGGGGGGGATAATTGTAAATGAGTAAAGCATTAAGAAAGTGTTACTAAGTGAACTAAGCTGAGCTTCATTGGTAGAAGAAGTGTTCAGATATTTTACTTTAATAGTAATAATACTACAGTGTAGAAATACTAAAACATAAAAGGTGTGCATTCAAATTTCTACCTGAGTAAGTATAAGCATCAATATATATAAAAAGTTTTGTGTTACTCCAGGTACTGTGTCCTGTTTTTAGAGATAAACAGAAGTAAGTAGAAGCTAGAATGTTCTTTTAAATACTAATCATGTCAATTGCTTGTAAACATATCTGTAATTTTGCAGCATTTAATTGTATTTTCCTCCAGGGCTTTTCCCTTTTTAATGTGGGAACACTTTTTCTCTTCCTCTACTCTCTTTTACCTGTGCTGTCTAGCTTTTGTCCACATTGCTCAGCCGCACGCATTACACACAGTGGCTGAACATGTTGAGGTGCATATGCGTGCAACCATCACTGTGATTGTAGCTGCAGCTTGTTTTCACTTTGATTTTTAAACACATTTTAAAACATTTTTAACACTGGCCTGACACTGGCCAGGTAACCGTGAACGTAACCAGGAATCCTCTCGATGGCCAATCCTTCTTGTAGTAATGAACCAAAAGCCCTTTATAGATAGGAGTTGTGCAAATTTGCAGGAAAGCCCAATCAGTCTTTTTTCAGCATTGGCAGTACAAAAACAAAATCGGGGAGTGAAGCAAAATGCCGCCTACCTACTTTTGTTTATACAGAATGTGCCTTTTTCGGGGCAAAGGGGGGCGTGAGCAAGTAACAATACGTGTAGCTCAGCGTGTGATGTAAACGGTGACGTGGGAGAGAAGCCGCAGCTGGTCAGTCCTATGGCAATTCTCTTGTAAGTCGGCCCGCCCTTCACCATCCCTGTCATCTGACAGTTAATGGCCTCGTTGTTTGTGAGGGCAAGGAGGGCGCGCAATTCCTTGTCTCCCCAGTTGCTCATCTTTACAGTGTCTGTCAGGTTTGTGTTTTCCTCTTGCTACTAGCTGCTTGCTAATTCCTGCTATCAGCTGTTTCCTGTTTATCCACTGCCAGTGGCTCGCACATGCGGCATCATCATCAACAGCTCCTCCCACAAGTCTTCAACAGCCCCTCCCGTTGCGGAAGGCCGCCTCGATCTGTTTAAACTAAAACGGTTCTGCCAATAAGACTACCCTATGAGGCGGAAAATTGGGCGCCTCGGATCAACTCGCCAATCCGGCTCTGTGTGTCTAAACACTCGCATCTTGCCAGTAAAACTGCCCAACATTCGGCGAAAACCTGGCAGTGTAAAAGGGGCTAAAGAGAATTATTACCTGAATCTGCAGCTCCCCTCTCCTTTATACAGAGCTTTATAGTGAGTTTCAGTTGCAGCAGGCAGCTGTTTGGAGTGTAAAAGCTGTAAAAACCAACTGTACAATACCTGCTTAGCACCAGACAGACAGAATTAGAGACTAGCTGGTGAGCAGTTATTTACCTCAGGAGTTGTTAGAGACCAAAAACAGAGCTAAAAGAGAGTAAATATTGGATCCTTATTCATCAAGTGGACACAAACACCAAATGAATGATTGCATTGCTCCATAACTGGTGGATGTGTAAATAACTAGTAACCTAGGGTTAAAATATGTAGCCAACCCTTAAAGCTGTGTTCACACCAAACGCGAATTCGCAAATTCACGCGTCAAGATTACATACAAAGTCAATGCAAAGACGCGATTAGACGCGAATTCGCGCTGGGCAGCGCGATGGACGCGTCTAGCCAGACGCGATGGACGCGATAGAGGCGTCCAGTGCGGCGCGATAGACGCGAAATTCGTGTCCAATGCGTTATTGCTCGAGTTGAAAATATTGAACTTTTGAGGCGAATTCGTGTGACGCTGTGCCGCGAAAGCCAATCAGCGTTGAGATTCTCCCAACATCACTGGCATGTGTCAACAACAATAAACTGCTACTCACCGGAGACAGATGGACAGGCGCTCCACAGCTGAAATGGAGCGGCTGTAGTTGGTGTCCTGCCGGGAGATCCTGGCGCCAACCCTCGCCAACAGGTCCTCAAACTGGGCCCCAGTCAGCCTGAAGTACCGCTGAAAGCAGCTATCATCCAGACGGAGTTCCTGGAGGAGGTGGTGAAACTCGCCGAGCTGGATGCGCTTCTGCAGGATAGGGTGAACCCAAAAACGACGGCGTTTGGCCCTCTGACGCATCTGGGACTTCCAGAGCAGGTACAAAGCAGCGATGGTGGTTATCTCAGCCATGGTCGTCAGTGACGTCTTGACGCCGTGATGTCCAGTTGTTGATGCCGAGATGAAGGAGAAACTTATCATTGCGGTGTGCGGCTACCCGGAGCTATATGATACTACGTGTCTACTCTGCAGAGACCACAACAAAAAGGAGCAGGCTTGGGTGAAAGTTGCCGAGGAGACTGGCCTACTTGGTAAGTTCTGTATATATGTGTCCTTAATTAGTTTGCATAATGGTTGTACTATGAACGTCAGCACTAGCTAAGCTCCGGTTAGCACAGCTGGCTTCCCCGCTACTCGCGCGAATGACGCAATGACGCGAATTAACAAAATGGTCAGGCGTCCAAACTTGGGCGTTACAGGCGGCGCGTTACTCGCGTCACGCGCGTGTAATTCGCTTCACTTGCGCCCGGTGTGAACGCAGCTAGTGCAAGAAATGCAGTTCCTCCAATGGCCACTTGAGGCCGGCTTCAAGAGTGAGTCAGTCCCCATAGACCTCCATATTAAAATACCCAATTTTACAGCAGGAATAAACATGTTTACAATCTGGTACAAAAGTGGTTTTGGTCTAGATAGTACATTTCCTCGTTCATGACAACTGTATAGGGGGTGATTTTTTATTTAACTCACCCATTTACATCTTATTTAGAATTAAAGTTATTTATAATTAAGGGCAGCTTTGAGTGACATGCTCCACCTCTCGCCCCTATGGTCACTTCCGGCTTCAAAAAAACTAAGATGACCACAGCCAAAATGTCAAACTCAAGGCTTCAAAATGGAAATCCACAAACCAATGGGTGGCATCACCATAGCTACGTCCATTATTTTTTACAGTGTAGTATATAAACAACTTTTTGATAACAAGTTCATCATATCAATTGAGAAGGTGACATCGTGTCAGTTGGTTCACAACTTGTTTGAACTGTGCCCAAGTGGCCAAGAAAATTCAGGTTTAAGTTGACATGCAGTTAACCTGAGTGGTGTATAAATGCACCACGTCAGCACAACAATGTGAACAAGAAACACGTGGTTATGTTTTGGCCAACACACATACACGTGGTTGGGTTTAGGAACAAGGAACACTGGCCTCATGGGTGAAAGTTGGTGCTTGCTGGACCTATCCACCACAACTCCCAACCACCCTACTTAGACTTCCCCCATATTAACTTTTGTTTTTGTCCCAAAACGTTTCTACCTGATGCTGCTGGGCACCGTTAAACAATAACGGTGACTGGCCGTGTATCATTCCAATGTGAAAGGACAGCTTTATTTTTTGGTGTCTGACGCTGGAAGTCACTGACCAAGTGCCATTTTTTAACAACTTTGGAGTGAGACCGAGTTGGCCCATCTGTCATGTCACTTATATTGTGTCAGGTTTACAAGTAATATTTAGAATCAAAATCAGAATCGGAATCTGGTGTAATGCCAAGTAGGTTTTCACATACAAGGAATAATCTTTGGTTTATTGGTGCATGACATAAACATAGTAAGACTAAATGATATTATAAATTAAAAACAAATTAAATCAAATCAAATTAAATTAAATTAAATTAAAATTCTAATTCATTTAAGTTCTAATTTAAAATAACAAAATACGTTTAAAAAAAAAAAAACCTCTTAGACAATTTTGCACAGTTCTGCACAAACTACCACTTCCAAAAACTGCACAGCTATTTAATTCAAATATATTGTACATATTTTTAATGGTACGTTTTCATATTTATTATCACTTTATTTATTTACCATGTTGCAAGCTGTTTGCATGCAGCCTTTTAATGGTGAAGTTAGAAATGAACCCTGATACTGCTCAGCGTTTAACTACCCACACAGTAAAATACTGAAGGTGGCAGGGTAATAACCTTATGCACATTTTAATTAAATATACAAGCTGCAATAGGTTGTTCCACTATCATCAGATGGGAGTCAGAACATATCACTCCATTAAACTTTAATGAAGACTGTATGTTTACAAATGCATGGTTAGCCTGTCGGGATTTACTACAGTTTCTTATGGAGTTCTAATGGTGAAGACTCATTGACACCAGGCTATGATGCTTGCCTGAGGCCACTCCCAATGAATCTTTTAAAGTGCTGAAATCTCCTCTAAGCTCTCCTCCGAGCATGCGAGGTGCACCCTGCACCGCTTGTCTAACCTGTTAATATATTGTCTGATACTGTTAGAGCTCGCTGTAGGAACCAAGTTGACAGTTATGTGGAGGTGAGACATTTTCCTCTGCTGTGTCATCCAGCATCCATTTTTTAACCCTTGCAAACAGTGGTGTTAGGAAATGACTCTCACAGGGCAACTTGGCTGCAGAAGCGATTAATTAGCACCGCTGTGACTGTGCAGTCTGGCTCCAGGCTACCGAGATCCATCTATTTATCATCTTTGAGACAGAATCTAAAGATCTAGCTGCTTGTACGTGATTCATAGTGTTTTTTTGTTTGTTTGTTTGGCATCAGTATTAGTAACACAATAACAGACTAGCCATTATATATAGTGGTAGCACTGTTCACCATCTCTGGATGAAGAGAAAAAAGGCTTTAAGCTAATTTTCTTTGCACATTAACAGCACTTAAACATAGAATTTATATTTTCTGTGAGTGAAATTGGTAGTTTATTGAAAACCTAAAGACATTCATATCCAACACACCTTCAAATCAACAAACCTTCAAAGAAACAGTGGCTGGCCAAAATAAAAAGTCAACTACCTGATTTTTTGGTACATGGTTGCCAGATGGCATGCATCTTTCTACTGAACTACACCCACCAAGCAGTAGCTATGTTTCCATCCCAAAGTGATTTGAATCACTGGGAAATGCGCATTAAAAGAAACATGAATCCTGTGTGTTTCCATTAAATGTACGGACTTTGGCGAAAACTATGAACTCGCGCAAGTTTTCCGCAGAACCGGAAACAAAACAAGCCTCGTATTCTTCTTATTCTACGTTTTCTGGCGGTTGGCAACCAGTCTGTAAATTCATTACTGCCTTCCCGACCCAAAGTGTGGATATAACCATGGAGAGAGGTGCGCTATGTCAGACTTAATTCAAACATAACTGTTTCCATCCCCCGTTTTGTGAATCAACATTTTTTTTAATCAACCAAAACCCGGCTAAAGCGAGCGTGTTTTAGTTTGTGCGAATCAGGGGATTTTAATTTGTTTTGGCATTTCCTTCATAATTTTCTGATGCGATACTTCTAGATGCGCATCTAAACAGGCTGATGGAAACATGGCTACTGTCACCATGCAGAGGGAAGCGTGCATCAACTGCTAGCTCACCTAGCACCACTGAGCTAGCTAACATTACAGCTCAGCCGAGGAGTACACTATTAATGTTACATCTCGTGCTGTCACAAGCACAAGCCTCTTGTCCGTGATTATGCACATTTCATCCATGTTGTGATACTGTTAGTAGGTGTAGTTTGGTTGAAAGAAAACAGTACCTGCATGAAAATGCTCACATCAAGGTCTGTGGATTATCTCGAGTAATCTGGTCATGATTTCTGGAAAGAGACGTGACTATTGAGTTTTTCTTTTCTTCTTTTTTTTTGGTGCCATTCTAGTTCCATTATACTGGAGAGAAGGAAGACATCTTTGTAATCGATATCTGTAACACAAGTAGTCCTGATGTATCAAACATTATAATTCAGACATGAGGAAGAAGACAACAAGTGACTCTCAAATACACAAGAGACTGTGTTACCTCAAGTATTGACAGATTCCACCACAGAGGCTAATAAGTAATAAATAACATGAAGAAAAAGACCAACTCGATTATTTTCTTGTCTTTTTATCCTATTCTTGTTTCTTCTCTTCCTCTACTTTCCTTTCTTGTCTTCTCTTCTCTTCTCTTAAGGCAGACCTGACTGGACTCAGACCTTTCTATAAGTCTGTTATTCAGGCCTGGCAGAGTGATATGGCCACAGGACCACCTGACATCAAACCAGGGATTTGGCTCTTTGAAGAGCTGATGTTTTATGACACTTTTCAACCTGAGACATCCCATGGAGCTCTCACAGACTTCAGTCAACAGGCTGGGAGACAGTGACAATTTTATTTTCTGTTTTTAGCAGTGCTCAGGCACACCTAAAATTTCATCTCAGCACCCCATTACAGTAATGCTAACGATCTAACGTTTTTTTGCGAACTTGTCTGTGAGAGAAAGGGGGAAAACAAAGGGCTGGAACAGGTTTAATATCCAGTTTGCTTTAAAGCTTCAGTTGGTTACTTTCATGACAGTAAGTTTTTGTCATCATTATGTAGTGTACCATCATCATTACTCCCTTCTAGCTTTTTATAGATTGTTTTAGGGCTGACATCACAATGATGTCAGTTTGTTAGCTAGAGGCAAAAACCACCACCACAGGTCTGTAGGCTAGGAGTCTTAAAATGTCGTCCCGGTGTGTTATTGGGTGCCAGAAGAGAAGGAGTCATGGCTCAAAACTAAAATTTTATCGTATACCAGCCAACACTGCCCGTCAACAAAAATGAAGACAACTATGTGATAAGATTAAAGGACTTCACTTGGGTGATCATCAAAAATGTTTGCATATGCAGCACACACTTCATTTCGGCCTGGGGAAAAAGTATTTACTGTTGTAGGGATTAATAAAGTTATGAAAGCTATAAGTTATGTGTGGTTTATCATGTCCACCTAATCAGAAATTGGGGAGGTATTAAGAGGAATACTGGAATTCTCCATAAAGCTAACCTTTTAGCGCGTTAGCTAACATTAGCTTTGATAGCAAAACAGACAGGAGGAAACTGTGTCATCCTCCTTTGTAAGATTGCCATAGTAATCAACCACAAAGCCAACCCACCTTCATCAGTCCTGTCTAATCAACCATCCACTGAGTGAGAGCATATGGGTCGGCCAGTATGGTCCTGTTGGTCTGTGTTTATTTTTTCAAGTAACACCTATGGTCCAGGAAAGTGAGTGACTCGACATGATGCGTTCTTAAATTCAGTCCCACACTCTACTCTAAAATGAGGGCTCTGTCGGTTGAAGAAACAGAGCTTTATATTTCTATATGAATTAACCAAATTAAGTTATTCACATATTCACTCCGCTCTGTGCTCTGCTGCTCCATCTCCCCAGACAGAGTGCCCAGAGTGTGCTCTGCCACTTTAAGAGTGTAGTGCTCTGGATAACCAAACAGTACATTACAAGAGTGCTCCAAATTTATGAATGGTCCAGTTTGTGCCACAGTGCGCTCCTTCTTTTTTCCTGGGATTGAATGTCTTTTTGTTGTTACTAGATGTGTGAATCACTCATAGTTTATATTTACCTAATTTTTATTTGCAATTTCTGTCAAGTGTTTCTTTCTGTTTTTAGGTGGGTTATACTAGTATATCACGTGACCTGTGTCACATGATCTCTATATGAGTTTTTAAATTGCACACACCTAAGAACTACTGTACATGAGACAGATAATCAGACAAATAAAATTAAAAAAAACATCATATACCTCCTCTCCTTACTATTGCGTCTTGATGGCAGTTGCTAGAATCAGACCGTGGCACACTAAAAACAACCAATCAGAGCCAGAGGAATCTGTTATGCAACTGTCGTCATGTCAATCAGTGCTTGTGAACTGCGGTCAAACTAGGCAGCACTGAATAAATATGAATCAAGAATCTCTTACTGCATTGTATTTTTCTCCCATCAGATGTTTTAAGAAACACATATGAGTGTACTGTTTTGCTGTAAAATGAGAACATTTGATCCAGCTGGTGGGCGGTGTTTTGTGACTCCTCCAACAGGGCAGCCAGGTCACAAATTTTCTTGTTTGTAAATGGATCAATTTACAAATACCCTGTTTGGTTGGTTTGCCTTTTCGGTTGACAGTAAACTCTGCCTTTTTTTTGTCGTACATTTCATGAGGGTTTTTTTTTCTTTACAATTTATGTCTATGATTTTGTATTAATATACATATTGTTGTTAATTGTTTTTTGTTGATCTTAAGCAAAGTTACTTATATATACAGTACACCTGTGATACACATACACAGAACACTAACAACAACAACAATAACAATAACAACAACAGCAACATCAATAACAACACATAAAGTCATCATCATCTCCTTACAGGTCACAGTCTGCTTTTTTATTTATTCCACTACTTCATACACAAACACATAAAATGTGATTATGGGTAAACATATATGAGACATATGAGATATGTATGTATATCTATATATGTACTGTATATATATTTTTTTATTTTGCCCAGTAATTTAATTACCTATTTTGCTTTGTTAACTATTGCCATTTGTGTAATCCATAGTAAATTTTATTTACTGCCTTTTAATTGTACTTGTGTGTTGGCAACACGTTAAATGTCACGCCAGCAAAGCGTGTTGAATTGAATCAAATCAAATCGAATTGTATTGAATTGAACTGAACTGAATCGAGAGAGGTGGATGAGAGGAAGAAAAAGAGAGAGCAGGATGGGGTTAGCACAGAAAGAGAGAAAGAAAGAACTGGGTGAGAAAGTAGACCAGTAGTCAAAACCACATCATTAAAATGCCAAGGCAGCTTGTGTTTTGCCCACAGTAATTACAGTGGACGCCACAATGATTTTACATATCTAAACAGTGTGTTGATATAATGTCATCAAATGTGGATTCTCCCCAACCTCCTCTTACATGTATTTACATCACAAATACTGAAGTGTTTGCTGTATTTATTATCAGATTATATGTTATTGTCTTTTTGAGTACAATGTTTGTGTGTCAGTGCAAATAGGGAGAGAGGGGGATGGAGAGAGAGCAAGCGATAGTGAAGTCAGGATTGTTATAGCAGCAAAAGAGTAACTGTTAAGCTGCGAAAAAATTGCAGACCAGAGAGACAAATAGAGTGAGAAGAGAGACAGCAGCATACTGGCCACCAAGCTACAACAGCACGGTCTCAGGATGTTTCAGAGGATAAGGACAAACAGTTAAAACTGTCTCAGTACCCACAAGATCAGTTTGTCATGCAAAATAAAAAGGGCCTTTTGACAAAACTGGCTCCAGAATTTTAAATGTCTGGAATACTCCTCTAGGGAAATGCTGCTCTCTGCTTTGCTTGCCAGGTATTTCCTAAAAATCTCAGACAGGAGGTAAATTTTATGAATGGTGTAGTCAAAATATGGAGAAAGGCACTAAGCATGTTCCAAAAACATGGAACCACCTAGTCACACAAGGACTGTGTAGTTTGTTGGAAGAGCTACAATGCAAGTCTGTCACAAGGCAATGTTGGATAGAGATGGTGAGTTTCACTGAAATTAGCAGAAGAGGGGAGTACTTGCAGAGTGTTGTGGCAGTGACCAGCATGGTGGGGAAGCAAGGAATACCTCCTGGAGTGCAGGACACTTTTGAGGCAGTCTGATCCTTTCCGAGAGGTATACACCCCCATCAAACAGCAAAGATGGGTGGGTGGCTGCAACTCAGGAGGTAGAGTGGTCATCTACCAGTTGTGAAGGTTGGTGGTTCGATTCCTTGTTTTGACATGTCAAAGTGCCCACGGGCAGATACTGACCATAATTTGGTCCTGATACCATCACTGTGTGAGTGTGTGTTAATGTTTATCTGATGAGCAGGAGGCACCCTGCATGGTAGCCTGAGCCACCAGTGTGTAAATGTGTGTGTGAGTGGTGCTTGTGATGCAAAGCGCTTTTGAGTGTTCGCTATGAAGTGAAAAGTGCTCTATAAATGCAGTCCATTTGCCACATATATCTTGTCTGCCAGTCAGAGTGAGATGATAGAGTGTTGTTCACAAGAGGCAACTGCAACTATTGTCGGTGAGATGAGGGAATCAAAGACGAATGCCAGAAAGACAGAGCACTTGGCACTCTGTGAGGTATGTCTCTGTGGAGGGTACAGTGAAGGAGAGGTTCCCAGCCCTTACTGTACAGAGATGACAATTTTTGATGCAACAACAATCAATGTAATAGAGAATCAGCTGGTAGAGAAAGGTATGGATTAGTTGAAATGTTTGGTACAGACTTACAATGGGCAGAAATCGTGAGTGGTGCAGTTTTGGGTGTGCAAGCCCGTTTTCAAAAGAAGCACCCTGAAGCGTATATGTGCACTGTTATGCACATGAGTTGAATCTTGTCTTATATCACACATGCAGAGCAATTTCTAAGGCCAAAGGTTTTCAGCATGCTGGAAAGTGTCCATTTTTTTTTTGGTGTCTCACTGTGAACCACCACAAGTTTGTAGACACTCAAAGGAAGTTGGGATTGCAGCCAAGTGAACTTGTGCAGTTGTCAAACACACATTGGGTATGCCAGCTTCCTTCAGTGAGTGTAATGCTTGACATTTTCCTTGCCATTATTGAATACCTCTCTACAATCAATATACCTATGGCAAAGGGGTTGAAAGTCAAACTGAGTATGTCATTCTCCTGAAAGTGAAACACATAATGCCACTGCTACAGGTGTTAATAACAGAACAAAGGCCATATGTAAGGCTAACCAGATAGCAGTCCCAGAACTGCCTTCTGGACAGAGGTGGAAGACAAAGTGAATGGACGGTTTTGTTGTTGAGTCAACCTCCAAAGGAAACTGTTATTTCCTTGCCTGGAGATAATGAACTCTTAACTTGAGAAGTTTCTGGTGTGTATGAAGAATTGCTTAATGAATCTTAGGCTTGCAGTCTAATGTGAGACCACTCCTTGTTTGAGCCACATTCATCAGAATTGGCACTGCATTACCATATTGACCTAAAGTCAGAGGAAGTGATGGTTGCCAAAAACTGTCCGAGGCACAAGAGAGAGGTTGGTGCTGTTTAAGACATGCTCACAGTGACCGACCCACTGGACTCTGATATGTTCCCTTTGCCGAAAGCAATCATCCATAATAATAAATTTATTTGTAAGCATTTTAACAAATGCTCAAAGACACTGTACAGTTTTTAAAAATCATAAAATAGAGCTAAGTCAGAATAAAATAAAACTCGAAAACAGCAATAAAACAGTATAAAACACACAAACTTATACATTAAAAGCTAATTTAAAAAGGTGAGTTTTGAGCATGTTCTTGAATGTTGGGAAGTGTGTGCAGATACGGATGGGTTTGGGGAGTGAGTCCCAGAGGGAGGGGCCAGCGATGGAGAAGGTCCTGTCCCCCCAGGTTCGGTGCTTGGTCCGTGCAGGTAGTGAGAGGAGATTTCCTTTGGATGAGTGAAGGTCGCGGGAGGGGGTGTGGTGGTGGAGTAGGTGTGTGAGGTAGGAGGGGGCCTGGTTGTTGAGTGCTTTGTGTATGAAGAGGAGGATTTTGAACTGTATGCAATGTGTGATAGGGAGCCAGTGTAGGTTTTGGAGGATGGGGGTGATGTGGTCTCAGGAGCGGGTGTGGGTGAGCAGGCGGGCAGCGGAGTTCTGGATGTATTGAGTAGTTTGAATGATGAGCCATCGAGGATGCTATTGCAATAGTCCAGTCTGGATGTGATAAATGCATGGATGAGGGTTTCTTCAGCAGAGAAGGTGAGTGAGGGGCGGTGTTCTTGAGGTGGAAGAAGGCAGTCCTGGTGATGTGATTGATGTGATGGTCAAACCTTAGCTGGCTGTCGAAGATGATTCCTGGGTTGCGGGTGTGAGGTGAGGGAGACAGAGTGCAGTTATCGAAGGTGAGGCAGAGGTTGTGGGTGGCTTTGGTGCGGGATGTGGGGTCAATGATGATTATGTCCGATTTGTCACTGTTCAGTTGGAGATAGTTTGTTTGCATCCATGATTTTATTTCACTGAGACAGTTGGTGAGTGTGGAGTGGGTGGTGTTGGTGATGGCTTTGGTGGAGATGTACAGTTGGATGTCGTCGGCGTAGCAGTGGAACTGGAGGCTGTGACGACGGATGATCTTGCCAAGGGGGAGCATGTGGAGGATAAAGAGGAGGGGACCAAGCACCAACCCCTGGGGGACACCTTGGGACAGGGGAGCAGTGGGGGAGGTGCAGCTGTTTATACTGATGAACTGGTGTCGGTTGGTGAGGTAGGAGTAAATCTAGGAGACTACTGTACTGGTGATGTGGAGAGAGCAGGATGAGGTTAAGGAGGATGAGAATGTTGAGGTGTCTGGAGTCTAAGGAGAGGAGGAGGTCATTGGTGACTTTCAGGAGGGCTGTTTCAGTGCTATGTTTTGAACGGAAGCCAGATTGGAAAGATCTGAACAGGTTATTGGAAGTGATGTTGCTTTTACCATGCCAGTGAGCAGTTGTAGCTGTGTAACGTCTTTGAGTGCTTAGCATCAGCTCCATACCTGGCACAGGAGCACCACAAAGCAAGCAGACTCCAGAACCTTGAGTCGGACTTGCTTGAGAGAGTCAAACACCAAAAAGCGATGCAAGGATTTGCAACCCTCAAGGTGAGGTGACAAGTAGAACGCATTATTTGCAGATATGTTTTTAGCCAAAAGGGGAGAGTAGGGTTAAGTGACATTGTACTTTAAGCCATGTATACACTGTACGATTCTGGGCGGTCCCAGACAAAAGATGACCAACAGGAAAAGAATGTGGTGATATCTTTGGTCATGGCTCTAAAACAGTGGTTCTACATCAAACAATGAGAGAGGTTCAAGGATGGCTGCTGTCATGATCTTGTGATCAAAGACAGCGTGGGATAAAATTCTGATGGTGTCAGAACTTTAGGACGAAAATCTCACTTTGTGACTGCTGTTACGAAATCTGTCTACTAACCAACCAATAGAAATGCAGCATGAAATGACACACTGCCGCATAACCCAAACAAACAGACGGATAGCAGCTGGCCATGGAGGCAAAATGCACCAAAAGAAATGTCTGGGATTCCAGCAAAGAGGGAAACATTGTGGAGTTGTGGCAGCAGAAGCCTTGCCTGTATTATGTGTCCTCTAGCTCTTACCATGGATGCATAAAGAAGGATGAAACATGGAGGGAAATAGTGGTGGAGTTGCAGCTGCCAGGTGAGCAACCTTGCAGCTAGCAAACACACACACACAGACACAGCAGTATATGGTGCCCACAAAAATTTGTTATTTAATGATGTGAGCCTCTATGATGTGCTTCACAGTTGGGGAGGTCATGCCCCGTGCAGCATCGTTACACACTCAGTATTGGTAGCTATTGCATCGTACCTTGTAGCTTGCAACTCAGTAGGCGCTGTTATTGTACAGTCTGCATACATCACAACTGATGTCGTACTCAAGGTCATTAGATCCATGTCGCAGCGTGTAGCTTGCATTGCAAAAATCTCACAGTCAGTAGGAGGCTTTAGAGTAAGATGGGTTGGGTTCTGGGATGAGTTGTGCTAGTGTTAAAACAATCTTTACTCATGATCTATTTATTGTTTACACCTCATTATCTTACATTTTTTTTCATATATTTAATATTTTTGTATAATGCCATTACTTTTGTAAACTAAGTTATGGCCTCATGGCTCAACATTAAAGTAAGTTTTCTAAGATTTGTTGGTGTCTTTCTAGTCACAGACTTGAAACGTTGACAAAGAAGAGGAAATGCTTTTATTAACAGGTCTAAAATGGTCAATAGAGAGTAGCTGAACAAACTGACAACCCTTAATTACAGTAACACACACACACACACACACACACACACACACACACACACACATTCAGTTTGAGCTCTATCAAGTTGCATGGAAAATTTTCCAAGTCTCAACACAATCTAAAAATGGCTTGAACTGGATTACTGGTACTCCAAGACTGATGCAATAGAAAATGAAAATATCCTTTATTTAGCCAGGTTAAAGTGTCACTGAGGTTAAAATCTCTTTTTCAAGTCACCTGGCACAGAAGGAGGCATAAACATTGTCACAACTTCGACCTCAGTTTATTTGAAGTACACATCACTCTGAAAGTCTCTGTACACTTTATAAGTTGGTAAAAAAAAGTACACACACATACACATGCACTCACATGTACACAGATAATAATGTAAATATGAAAACAAGGTTATGGTAAGTAGTTTTAAAAACAGAGGTCACATAATATAACTAACAGTACTGGGGTATGTAGCCTACATGTCAGCGGGGTAAAACGATGATTTGGGTTCCTAGCTGGTAAGTTAGAAAAGATTATGGTGAACAGAGAAAATATGTATTTTCAGCCTGGATACAACAGTAAACACAATTAAAGCTGCAAGCAGCGTTTGGCGGGACCTCGCACCCGTTTCGGCCCCCAGCATATGTCGTCACTGTGAATTATTTAGAAATATCAAACATATTGCCACAAACATCAGAAAATCCTTACAGAGCTGAACGTTTTGATGTTTGAATGCTTTCTGTAGCTGTAGGTATGTAGAAGTGATGTCACAATATGCAAATTAGATGAGCGAATTTCTTCCCATCAGATTCCTCTTCCTTTATTTTGAGGATGAGATGACAAGAACAGCACAAAACAAAAGAAATCTACTGTGTAAATATGTTCAAAGTGTTGTTTTACTGAGATTTATGAAATCCAATATGGCCGCCGCCTAGTGACGTCACAATATGCAAATTAGATGAGTTAATTTACTCCCATCTGATTCCTGTTCCTTTATGTTGAGGATGAGACGACAAAAACAACACAAAACAAAACAATCCTACTGTGTAAATATGTTCAAAATGTTGTTTTATTGAGATTTATGAAATCCAATATGGCTGCTGGCTAGTGACGCCACAATATGCAAATTAGATGAGTCAATTTACTCCTATCACAAACTTTGGGTCATGATGAATAGTTTTCTCATTTACAGTATGCCTTTATCTCTCACCACTTTCAAGCCACAGCCTTTTGAAATGTTGAAATGAAAATGGAATATTTTCCTCAATTAACTCTGGCACCTGAAAGGTTAAAATGGAGATGCTACCCCTGTCATGTCTGCATGTAAGATGTAGACACGCACAGACATCATGTTTCTGTGAGTTTGTGTGTGACAGCGGTTGCCATGTGCACACCTGGCAGAAGAGCAGAGACAGACAGAGACAGAACACAGAGAAGAGACCTGTTTTAGTGGAGATTTAACACCTCAAACAAGTTCTTCCCATTCCCAAACTGTTGATAAAGTTATACAGAAGATCTGTTTAGCAGCAGCTGAGGTGGCATGTGTGTGTCTTTAAAGCCGATACAATAAACGGTGTAGGAGGAGATGTTTTTTTAAGAGCATGTTTGAGGCGAAATCTTACTTTGAAAGGGCAAATAGCTCACTTCCTGTTGGATTTAGGTCATGGGTGTCAGCGCGTGATTTGTATGTCGAACACGCCAGTTTTGGTTTGATATTTCTACAACATTCCTACGGGCCACAGTGGCCATTTCAGTGCGCCTAGGTGGCGCTAGAGAGCCCATTTTGGCACTTTAGGGGTTAATAATGTGTATTTGCTGTTTCAAATGAAGTTTCGGCTGCTGTAATCTGTCCTTTAAAGATTGTGAGACACACAGACAGAGCTGTGTGGCTGTGTCTGTGTGTGCAGCCGTTGTCATGGCGATTAATGACTTGCCTGCACTTGAGGGGCACACACAGAGCTCATGAGAGAGCAGATCAGGAAAGGCTGTTTATAATGGGTTTTAACTCCTCGAACAAATGCTTCGCATACCCAAACCGTTGGTCCAATCAAGAAAATAAAGTGATTGTGAGAGACAGCCACTTCTCGTGAACGCACGTGTCGTGTTTTATATTTCTCGAGTCAAAAATGTGGTCAGAGGAGCGAGTTTAAAATGTGTTGCACCTAAGCTGTTTCCAGAAATTTCTCCTCTGAGTTTACATGGGAGTAAATGAGAAAAAAATCGGCGCTCCCTTCGCTTTGGAGCCACTCAGCAAAAATGTGTACGTGTGAGAGATTCCATGTCAACATATCTGTGAGCAGGACAAATTTTCCTACGTTTTTTGGTATAAATTGTGTCTGTACAGTGAAAATTGTGGCCATGGCAGCAAGTTAAAGACAAAAGTTTTAGACGATTTTTAGAGCCTCTCCACTCTAGCTCACAGCATTCCGTGCAATACACACCCATTATAAACTGAGAATTTCTCCACTTTTGCTCATGGTACTTTGAGAGGCACAGATGAAAAACGGTAAAAGATATGAAAAAGATGAAAACATGGGTGAATAGATGAGACCTGTGGCAACATTTGAGAGTTGGAATGGAGTCTGTAGCACAAAGTATGGACACGCTGTAAAGGCTAGAAAAAGCCCAAAGATTGGTCTCTTTCTCCCCCCTGCTGCCATTCATTTCCTATGGGACAGCTTTCGAAGATCGTCAGGACGTTTTTCTGACATCTCACCTTTAGGAGGCCATAAAATCCATGGGGGGCTATGGACAGTTTGTTAGGCAGAGAACAGGTGCCTACAAGTGATTCAAATTGGCACTGTTCAAAGAAGAACTCACATGAAATTAAAGTCAAATCTATCCCTGTCATGTTCTTTTCTTTTTTTTTCTTTTTGGAAAATAGATAGTACCAATCTATACGAAATGCTTACTGTACATAAACAACAAGAACTATAAATGAACTATAAGAAACTACTCAATTAAATACTTATTTTTTATTTTCTTCATTGATGGTGTCCAATGTCATGATCATATGACGAGATGATACGATATATGGAGCTAGTTTAGGCACAGAATATGTCAAGACTGACAAGCCTGACAAGCTGAGCACATGTATCCTCAGACAACAGTTCGTATGATATCCTACGAAAATACACCTAGGACGGTTCTTATGATATGCTAAGAATTAGCACCCCATAAATGCCGTTCCATACTTAACATAAGGTCACGTACCTACAGTAAAGTTAGAGTTCAGGTTTAGGTTAATAAAGACCACATGGTGAGGACGTACCTTAAAATGACTCGAAGTTCAATTAATTTTCATACTGTTCTGAAAACCAGTCCCCGGGTTGAAAGTCCTGTGTTTTGTGACCTATCCACCACCCCAACCTGTGTCCTTACAGGGACCCCTCCTTCTTTACTCCCATCAGCGCATTGGTTACATGATTCAGCCTTCCAAAATGCGTGGGAGATACACCAATTACTGACTCATGATTATATAGGATACGTCCAATTTTTGGTGCATTACTTTTGTAGGAAGACGTATGAACTTTTCTAGTTTTACAGCCATTCAGAGGACTTTATACACTACATTCTGCCCAAGGATACTTCGACATGTGGACCGAAAGAGCTGGGGATCGAATCACTGATCTTATGACTTGTGGACAAACTGCTCTACCACCTGCCGAAACACGCTGCACACATGTCTACATGTCTTTGACTGTATGTGTTCTTTTTTCTGTCCCATTATACAAATTACAGACTTTAGTTTTCTTCTCTTTGCTTCACTTTTTGTCCCTTCGCATTATAAATGAAAGTGACTTGACTTCTCTTGGATGTACATTTTAACTTTTAGCCTTGTACAGCATTTCTACACATGTTCATACATTTAGTAGTTATCTAGTGTGTGTGTGTGTGTGTGTGTGTGTGTGTGTGTGTGTGTGCGTGCTGCTCTGGAGGCCAGTGTTGAGCGCCACCTCAGCTCCTCTATGGCCTTGATGAAATATAAAGCAGGAGTGTTTTCCCCGAATCAGCATGCTGGTAATTGCATGCGACAGAAATGGATTTCCTGTCACTCCTGGGCTTTATGAAGAGGGCTGAGCCACTCTTTTTTTCTCACAACATGTGTTTTGATTTTCAGCATCGCAAAAGGTGATAAATTAGCAGACACTTTTATCGGCAGTCGACTCAGACATGACAGAATCGATCACTGCTCCAAAATAAGACACAGTCCGTGAAGAGGAACTCTGCCTTCCACTGCTTTTTTTGTTTTGTTTTCACTTGTTTTGGATGATTTTTTTTCCACAAGGTTAGCCAGCTGTATTAAGCCCTGACATATGAATCGACCAGAAGAATCTTGCCACCATAATTTATTCCCATTTAAGTAATCAAAGTTGCTGATTTGATGAGTGCTCGACTTGGCATTAGAATTTGATGAGAGAAGCATTTATAGAAACACATTAAAAAGTTTCTGGAAAGGAAAGAAGAGAGTGCTGCCCTGCATCACTGTGGTTCCACCAGAACAATTTTTCATTTTCTAAGTCATAAAACAACATTTCACATTCAAGCTTTATTTCACATGTTTGTAAAGAAAAGAGGAGGGGGAAATGAAGCGGAAACTTTGAGGGACGAGAACGTGTGAGTGATCTCTGCTTGCATGTTTAATATTCTTCCAGCTAACTTATTTCATGCCGTTCACACACTCAGCCTTGCATGACTGGTCCTTTTGGAGGGTCAGTTGGTGAACCGTGGCTTATTGGTCCTTCCAGAGCAGCTGGGCTGGCTTGGATTGGATTGGATTGGTTTCAGGATGGAGGAAGCCATCAGGCTGTCTGATGATCTGGAGCTGCTAATTTTCAGTAACTAGTATCATTTTAAAAAACGTACATGCAATAATGATGATGGCAGATCATTTAAATGCACCATACCAAATGTAGCAGCAGTATACCCCCTAATTATTCCCAAATACCTCATTCAACAACACTCATTAAGCCATGACCCCAGAGAAAATAAAAATATATTTAAAAAGAAATTAAGATTTGCAGGAGATATTCAGCCTTGCTTTCACCATGCAGTCTGGTTCAGTTCACTTCAGTTCATTACTCATTAGAATGGTTGTTCTTGCATTTCCATTGTCAGAAGTGGATGGTACCAATAGAACCATTCCATTCTGTCCCATCTTTAGTCACCCCTCTGTTGAGGTACCTAGCACACTGATCTGATATTAAGAAGTGGAGTTAGAAACACTGCAGGCTGTCATCACTCTTGCTGAACAAGGACTCAATGCGCAAACTTGCTATTTTTCTTTTTAAAAAATCCAGTTTATTGCAACAGAGACTCTTAATATTCCAGCATGTTCTTTTTTTCTTTTGCATTGTTCTGCTGGGAAACCTTTGGTTCTGGCATTCATGTGGCTACCACTTGACATGTTCCACTCAAACACTGTTGCAGACCAAGACACAGAAATTGGAACACAGAAAAGTCCAAGGCACTCTCTTTAAATCTATAAAATGCCTTTATTCATATGGCATTGTCACAGACACGGCACCAAGAAAACACACAAAGATAGTGGGACACAACACCACACGAGAGTGAATCTGGGATTGGCTTTTACTTTCAGTTTTGCCAGCAACCAGTTTGCAAAACAGTAACCTACAATCATGTATAGTATACCTTTGAGGACAAAGGCAAAATTTGACAACTTCACTTTAATGTTCGATAATGCTGAGCCAAAGACCAAAGCTCTTTGCCACTGTCCTCCACATGTTGTTTTCCAATTTAGCAACACAATGTTTCATTTTGTGCAGAGAAATACAAAGAATGTTTTAATAATCCAATGCAATTTTTGAAATGTCCTAATTTTGTCCCTTGGATACTTCCTTAAAAAGAAGAGAAATATACTTAAAAATGTACAGACTGGCAAGCAGGTTTGACAGAGGGTTCATGATTTTACTGTAATCAGAACTGATTCTTCATGTTTCCACAAAATGACAAATTAGTCCGAGGTTTACGGGTTTTGATCATTTAAGTCATGTACACTACACTACATTCTAATCAGTCAATAAACTAAGCCCTGTGTATCATCCACTAAGCATTTCCTGTATGTGATGTTGCAGTTTGTGTGTGTAGATATGTTTTCTTGCATTGATGTGATGTTTGCAATTCAAAACGTCTCTGTGATATTCAGCAGTGCCTTAAGCTATCAAAACTATTTGTGATGCGGCTGAGCATAAACACCATTTGACCCGGGTGTGACCCTAAACTGATGCAGGAGTGGACATGCCTGAATGAATGCGATGGTTCTGTAATAACTGCTTTTAAGATGGCTGCAACATTACATCAACATTAAAGGGAAGGTTTTAAGCGTGGCAGCTTTCTGCTGCCAGCCTCATTAAGAGGGGAACATCAAACACTCACTGGGAGATAATCCCAGCCAGTTTTCAGCGCTCAGGCTTTTGGCAATAATCAAAGAATACAGGTAGATGCAGAATAAGTTAATCCTGCAGATTAGTGGGAGTGCATAAAAATGAAGGAAGAGGATGGGAACAGAAGGAGGAAGAAAAACACTTCAGAACATGCCGGATCAGAAAAAAGTAGTGAGCTTCAAGACCCCAGAGAGGTTGGAGAAGGTTTCCCGCTGTTAGAGCAGTGCCTCCTGTCAGATACAGCTGCCCAGATCAATACCACAGTAATCCATACCTCAATACACAGCTCAATACTCCATTCATTTGGTATCAGTACCTATTAAAAAGTATTGATTACATAATGTTTAATGCAGTCACAAAGATCTCACAAATGCAGTTTCTGCATTTAAACAGCTTCATGTTTGTGCTAGTGAACAGGCCCCAGTGACACGAGAATCCCACAAGCCCGCAGCACAGGCTTTAGAGTGATTTTGTAAACATTGCAGTTGGAAAGAGATCAATTACAGTAGTAACATTACAGCCTACAGATGGATTACAAATTCAGTGCATAACGAGTGCCATGGTTTTGGGGCACCACGAGCACAGGCAGCATCTTTTTTCCTTGGTAAAATCTGAAACATGAATTTATTTGTAAAGCTTATGAACTGTGCATGGTCTGTTTCTTCATAACAAAATATAACATTAGTTTGTCTGTCAAGCAACCACCTCATCACCCGAAGAGAATGAATTAGCAGAAAATAACACCAACCAAGTAAAATCAATACCAAAGAAAACTAACATTGCAAAAAAAGAAAAATCAATATTTTGGGTTTGGGACATTTGGATTCTGGACACATATGCACAGAAAGGCCACACACACACACACACACACACACACACACACTATGAGGGGTGAAACGTATCAGCGAACACACACACACTGCATTCACTGCGTACTTGATACGTGTACATTACGTCTGCAACCATCACCGTGTACTTGCTTCACGTGCACTGCGCGTGCATTCACCATGTACTTATTACACATGCAATGCGCGTGCATTCACCGTGTACTTGTTACACATGCAATGCGCGTGCAATGCCTGCACACGGCTAGACGTGTGGTTATTAGATGTGCGTGCGTAGGCACGTCATGTGATCGCAGGGGTCAAAAGTGTCAACTCAAAGCAACAACGCGTCGTGTTACGGACATGTGACACGTACTGTATATATATAGGCTATATATATATATATATATATATATATATATGTGTGTGTATTTATTACACTGTATTCTGATTGGTCAGTCGCGGCATTCAGAGGTCTGATATTACTGTGTAATGACCGTTGCTATGTAGCCCAGCGTTGCTAGGGACGCTGCCCTGACAAGGAGATTCAGCCGTTGCCGGCAGTTGTTTTTTTTCTCTCCTCCCGATTTAATTTATAAATCAATAAAAATCGTATAATTAATTAATATTCTGTCTCAAACTATTTATTTAACTGATAATTAGCCATGTAATAAGCGGGATAATGTATGATGAGCCGGTGAATACTGGGAAAACAACTCCCTTCAGGGGAATAGAACCCCTCCGCTATTCCCCTGTCGGGAGTTATTTTCCCAGTATTCACCGGTTCATTTTACATTATCCCTTACATATATACTGTATATATATACAGTAGGTATATATATATATATGCTATAAGTGTAGCCTATATATATTTAAGCAGTTTCTATCTATCTATCTATCTATCTATCTATCTGTCTATTTTCTTTCCTTGTTCAACCACTATTTTTAACACTTCTACAACAGATCATTTGTTAGCCTATAATAATAGGATACTTGCAGCTTTAAATCAAGGGGAACAAATTGTGTCTCATGAAATTGTTATATTATTTATTATACCTACTTATTTCCACAGCAGTTGGGGTGCTGTGTGTTGTTGCCTGTTCCTGCCACAAGGTGGAGTCTGGGGTTTGTGAGTCAGTGCCATAATACCAGATTGTATAGAGATTTCATTTTTACTTTGAATAAAAATGAAATCTCACATTTCCAGAGGATGGTTTCACTTCAGATTGATAGTAGACCACCTCAGAATGTCACACACTAAATTTCATTTGATTCTGATGTAGAATAAGAAAAAAATAAGAGCCTTCTTAAAAAGTCAAATATGAGAAAACACCTCATATTTGACTTTTCTTATTTTAAAAGAGCTATTTTCTAGAAAATGCACTTAATTAATTCCACTGCCACTGTAGCTGCTCTATAATGAAGCCTGCTCTTCTGCAACTTCTCTTTCCTCTAGAGTTCCTCCAGACATTTCCCCACTACTTTCTGTTTAACATAGCCTATCTCACCAGAAAATGCTGGCAGCCGGGATATCTTTTCATTATTGTGTAACTGTTTTTTTTCCCTCCAATTTTATTTTAATTCATGAACATGAATGTAAATAAATAAAAACAAATATACTAAGTTGTGAGTACATTCAAGTTATAGAGAGGATTTTAAGGCTCCATAAACATTCAAAGTCCTGATGGCTTTCATATTGGTCAGTTCATGTTTTAACTGGTGTATATTGGGTTTCCTTTCCGTCCACTTGCTTTTGCGGATATGAAACTTTCCATTTAAAATACGATGGTTTAAAAATAAAAGATGTCTTCTGTCCGTATTGTTTTTCTCCAAATAAAAAGTAATGTCCTTTTTTTTCTTTTTTTTTTAGCAAATTAATCTTAACCCCACAGAAAGAATCGAATTGTCAACATCAATCCAAAATAATTGAACATAAATACATTCATAAAATAAATGAACAATAGTTTCTGTGTCAGTTTGCAGAATACACAGGATTCAGACAGAAGGTCTGTACATTTTAAGAATTTCTTTTGTTGGATAAATTAAATGTAAATCTTTAAAATAAATATCACCACCTTTATTATTGACTATATATTTTTTGTAGTAAGTCAAACCACTTTCCAGTTAATGTAACTGTATAACTGAGGTTGTCTGGACTCTGTCAGTATCAGTGTGCTGTTGATTAGAAGCCGAATCTCTCAAAAATACTTTGGTTGATCTGCTGTTTATTTATGATATGCAGCAAGTCACAAAGTGATATGAACTTTTTGATTTATACAACGGAGAGACAAGTCTGTGATAACAGTTAAATGGGAAATTAGTAAACCATAGGCTACTTTGCATCTGATCTGTCCTCATAACATGTGAAAATATTTGAGTAGCATCATCACAAAGCTGCTTCAGTTCTTCCTCCATTTGTTTCCTATCTGTGCAAACAAGTTCATAAGTTATGTAAACAAGTAGGCTAGCCTATGTAGGCAAATGTGTGTGCAGACGATTTCCATTACGTTAATTCAATGCTGTATTTCTCAGCACTGGGATGTCGCTCCAACAAGGAACTCACAGCTATGGAAAGTTCAACTTGAGCTTCTTTCAATGTCCGCCCTATCGTGCAGTGAAGGCTATTTCATGAGCAATTGCCCACATCAGCCTTATAGCGTGAACAATTTGATTTAAGATATTGAGGTAGGCCTAACTCACATTTATACATTTAATACATTAATTCACCATTAACTCATCATTAATTAATGGTCCACACCATTAGCCTAATTAATTCATGGTTAGGTCACTATGACTTAACCCACTTAATATATCATTTTTTAAGGGTGATATTTAATTAATACATTAATTCATATGCGTTCAAACTATGTGCCATGGATGGTGAGTTTGAGTCCTCAGACCCCCCTGGGATCATTATTGTTTACTTACTACTTAATTTTTTTTTTTTTTTTTTTTTTTTGAAAAAAAAAACAACAACAACAACAAAAAATGTAATTGGAATGTAAAACACACAGACATCTTCAATCATAAATCGATTAATCAGTGGAATTAAACAGTGGAATTTCAGCAGGGAGGCCAAGCTGCAGGAAGTGAGTGAAAGCTATGACATCACATATGCGACCTCCTCCTGTTTAGTCTTTATAATTAAAAAGCTTATACCTCAACAGTTTTACCACAAAGTATGACTTTCTTGACCTTAAAATTTATGTTTTAAATTCATTAACAACATAAAGCTGCAAGGGTCCTATATTAGAGGCTAACAAATGATCTGTTGTAGAAGTGTTAAAAATAGTGCCTGAACAAGGAAATAAAATAAAAAGATAGTTTTAGCACCTTGCTGCCCAACGGTAGGTTGTTCCCTTTGACAAACTAATTTCACCATTTCCCACAGTGTTTTTCAGTTCAGGAGAACTAAAATTGAGCATTTCATATGCTGTTTTCGTGCAGTCATGACTGGACCACAAGTTGAAGTAGAAAAACTTTGTTGTCTCCTAGCAACCAAAAGATGCCTTAAAATGGTTTATAGAAGTGCTGAACAACAACGATGTAGGAGAATTATGCTAATATACTGCAGGCTATATATTAATCTATGTTCCCTTGCCCATAAGATCTCATGAACCCAAAGACTAGTACTTTGCATTCAAGGTGGAATATCAGGGATGAATACCAAAATTTAAATTAAAATATACTGAATTGTTTTAATAAAGGAGTCTATGTGTAAGTACATAGGATTTATTTTACAGTTGTTTTGTTTATTTATCTATTTTTTTGTGAAATTCCTGTGGTATCCACTACTAAATTTGTAGTATCATGACATGCCTAAGATAGATAGATAGATAGATAGATATTCCCTCATTTATTGTTTTGTTAATAGTGGTGGAGAGTTCTGTCTAGCACCCATCCCTCCACAGCAGTTCAGTATAGTTAAGACGTGGTAATTGCAAGGACCATAGCATTTGATTCACAAGAAGAATTCTTATGAAACTGTATTCGAGCGGCAGTCCCTCCTGTTTTGGTGATTAAGACTGGGTCTTGAGGTGAGGCCATACCTGGAAATGATTTATCTGGTCAACAGCTCGTATAAGCCAAGGTAGGAGTCTAGATGAAAAATGTAGATAGGGAATGAAGCTCCCAGCTGGTTTTATAGTACTTCTCCACAGTGCGAATATGAGAGTCAGAAGTATGGATGGTAATGTCAGACGGACTGGGATGAAAAGAAGGGTTATAGGTAAATGAAGTTGGGGCAAATTAAAAGCACCACAGGGAGCTGAAAAAAGCCAGTGAGAACATGGATCCTAGAGTTAAGTAAACCAAGGGGTATCAGAAGCCTTAACATAAAAAATGAATGCAGAGACTAAGAGGGTCAGAGTGACTGGCAAGCGTTTTGCTGTGAGTAGGTTCCTGTTTTGCTAGCCTTTGATTAAGATGTGGGAGACAGACATAGCTGGTAGTAACTACAGTAGTTTGATGAAAAAGCTGGTTGCTGACAAATAGGTCTGAAAGCAGAGCAGTGGGTTTTCAGAATGTAATGAGCATGGGTCATAAAATTGCAGATAGACATAACATCTAGACATTCTATCATCTATTCTTGATGCGTTATCCAGAACAACTTTATCATGAAGAGAAGGGGCTGCTGCTGCTTTGGTTGGAAGGTCAAGGCCTTGACATTTTCTTTTTGGAGAAAGGAACACTTCAAAACTTTAGTAAGAGTGGTAATCCTGAGGCATGAAAGTGAGGATTAAAATCCCAGAAAAAAATGAAGAACATAAGGGAGTTTGTAGTATTCATAAGAATCCAATGTAAGGCTTCTAAAGGGGAGTAAACTATCTCAGGCCACAGACCATAATCACCAGAAGTCTGGGTGGATGGGTAAGATTTTAAAAGCAATAATGATGTCTGCTTTAGGGATTCAAGCTACATGGCCTGACAACCAGTGATGGCATTGTCGATGGTTGCATATTGCATAAAGAAATGAGGACTAGGTATGATGCTGTCAATGCTTAAATTTGTGAACCCTGAGGGGACACAAGTCTATTATTAGCCTTGTTTCCTGGAATGCCTCTGAGTTGCAATGCATATTGGGTGAATGCAGAAAACTGGCAAAGAAGGATTTTAAAATGGGCCCAACATCCTCTTTTGCTAGTAGGGTATTGATGGTGTATGGTTTAGAGAGAGCAGACTGAAGGTTGTGGCAGATATTGGAAATGTCAGCAATGCCCTCTAGGAATGGATTATCCATGTGTAAAACCATTGATGGCAAAGTGAACAAACTCTATCTGGATGGTTTTGTAGAGCACTGGCTAGAATATTACCTTAATGGGGCTACAGAGGTGATTTGGTAGTCAGTGTGCAGGTGTAGTTGGGTTGAGCAGCTATTCCTGAAATGGGCACCTCTGCAGAAGCAGCAGGTGTGCAAAAGAGTGTCTGTTATAAAGGGAGCAACTCAGGTGGTTAAAATTGTTGAACACCATCCTGCCTCCCTGTTACAGACCTGGACTTCCCTGTTTGTCAGTTTCTTTTGAGGTGGAAATGTTGACTGAAAGGCATATGTCAATAGGCTAAGGGATGAAGGGAGGAGTGGGTGGGGTGAAAAAAAATATAAAAAGTATTAACTGTGGGTCTCTCAACTCAATATATTAGAAATATTTACATTGGGATACACATGAGTACTATCATCTTTGAGGCAATATTTTGTTCTCTTGAGAACAGTTTAATGTAATTAAAGTATATCTTTGATTATTGTCACAAGATGAAAATATGTTTTTCAGAATAATCAATTGTGATTAGGGGTGGGAATCTCCAGAGGACCCACAATACAATATAGTCATGATACTTAGTCATGGTATATTATTATCAGAATATTGCAATATGTTGAGTAGTGGGGTACAATATATTGAGATATATTGCAATTCATTACCTTTTTTCCAACTGCATGTTATTTCCCCAAAGAAAAACTTTATTTTATGAGGACTGACAGAGTTGTCAGTCTGTTCATCTGACTTTAATCATTTTTATTGCAGCAAAATGTGATGCAAAGCAGACAGACTGACCAACACCGTCATAAAACCTGTCAGAAATGCTGCATACACCTGACAAACTGAACTGCTGGCAGATTTAATGCCCTCTGCAAGGCCAGATTAAGCGTGTGAGTGAAACACTTCACATGCAGGTATCCTGCTAATTGAATGGCAACACCCATGTTAGAAGTGTTGTCTGTTACAACCACAGTCCGCCAATCTTGTACTGCATTTTGCAGTAGGTCTGCAATGTTTGCTCCAGTGTGACTTTTGTGTACTGCTCTAGTTTGGAGAACGTGAGACAGCAGTCGCCAGTTCTCTGTGACATAATGTGCCGTTATAGTCACAAATGAATCCACTGACCTTGAAGTCCAGGTGTCACAGCTTAATGCCATCCTTCTTGCTGTACTCAAAGTTTCCTCAACTTTATGCTTCACTTCTCTGTAGAGCTTGGATATGGTTGTGAGGGTGAAAAATGTCAGGACTGAGTCACATACCTGGGTTCCAGTTTAGCATGTAACAAAAGCCTTCGTGATCAGATGGACTGTGTTACTTTCTTCGCTCTCTCAGAGTTGGATGGTAGTTTTGTCAAGCTAATTGTGTCCAGTGTTTACTGTTAGCTCAGCCATCAGTGGCGGAGTGTGAGATGAGCTCTCATGTTCATCATATTCCCTGAGTATTTTATTCTCATATGACACTGCTTGCAAATCACGTGTCATATCCAAGTCCTCCTTTCCATCCGTCTTAAAAAGTCAAATGCTGCTGACTGAGACCTCTGCTGACCTCACTAGGAAAAAACCTCAGCACCACACAGTGGACAAAAAAAGCAATTGGTTTTATTATCATAGTTGTATTAAAGTTGTATTTGCAAAAATTAGTAATGTATATAATAAAAGATTGGTACTTGGCATCCGTACATATATATTAAGGTACTGTAATAAGCATTAATTAATGCTTAATAAGCACCAATTAACCAGTTAATGAGCACATATAAGATGTTTATTACCATTAATAAGACTATATAAGTGTTAATTATAGCACAATGAACACAGTTATTATTGCGTATAGGAGCATTATAAGCACTTACTAAAAACTTGATAACAGTTTATAAAGCTATCCTAAATATTAATTAATAAGATGTCTATTTATATTAATTATGATTTATAAGGGTTAATTATAGAACAATAACCACATTTATTACTGGTTTATAAGACACTATAAGACCCTATCAAACAGTGTCGTATAAAGGTTGATAAATCATTAATATGCTCTCAGGGCTTGAAACTAATGGTGTCCCGACGTCCCGGGGACAATAAAAGTTGCTACTGGGTCACAAAGATGATGTGTCTGGGACAATTCTGGGACAGCAAAAAAAAAAAAAAAAAAAAAAAGTCAAAGCAATATGGAAATGGTTATTTACAGTCCTTTTTTCCTGTTTTTGACAATAGTGGTTGCATTAAAAATCAATATGAAAAGGAAATATGTCCTTATGTTGTGTTTTCACCACCATTGGTAGGCTGAAGTCTCATCACGAGTGGATAAAGCAGCTAACTCTGAATCAATCTGCTCAAATGTTTAAGTTAAAAAAACTCATGTTTGTCTTAGCATGCCATTTTGAGGAAATGAGATTTCCATGATCCTTTGCTAAAGAAAATAATAACATACTAGAGTGAAAAGAACGCATCAGAATTCTTTGATGTTGACTGATATCTGGATGTTGCAATGGGTGCATAATTAATAGAATTATTAATTTCAGTGAGTGCATAATAAAGAGTTTATGAATGTCAACAAGACACTGTTCCCACTTTAGATCCGGTAGCTGCAAAGACGCATTATGAGCTGTTAATGAGTGTATATTAATAGTTTATTAATCTTTATACGACACTGTTCCCACTTTAGATCCGGTAGCTGCAAAGACGCATTATGAGCTGTTAATGAGTGCATATTAATAGTTTATTAATCTTTATACGACACTGTTCCCACTTTAGAGCCGGTATTCCGGCATTATGAGCTTGTAATGAGTGCATATTAATAGTTTATTAACCTTTATACGACACCGTTCCCACTTTAGATCCGGTAGCTGCAAAGACGCATTATGAGCTGTTAATGAGTGCATATTAATAATTTATTAACCTTTATACGACACTGTTCCCACTTTAGATCCAGTAGCTGCAAAGACGCATTATGAGCTGTTAATGAGTGCATATTAATAGTTAATTAACCTTTATACGACACTGTTCCCACTTTAGATCCGGTATTCCGGCATTATGAGCTGTTAAAAAGTGCATATTAATAATTTATTAACCTTTATATGACACTGTTCCCACTTTAGATCCAGTAGCTGCAAAGATGCATTATGAGCTGTTAAAGAGTGCATATTAATAATTTATTAACCTTTATACGACACTGTTCCCACTTTAGATCCGGTACCTGCAAAGACGCATTATTTACTATTAATGAGTGCATATTAATAATTTATTAACCTTTATACGACACTGTTCCCACTTTAGATCCGGTACCTGCAGAGACGCATTATGAGCTGTTAATGAGTGCATATTAATAGTTTATTAACCTTTATATGACACTGTTCCCACTTTAGATCTGGTAGCTGCAAAGATGCATTATTTACTATTAATAAGTGCATAATTAAGCATTTATTAACCATAATATGGTATTTATATTAACTTCCTATAGTATCATTAATGTTAATAAACACCTTATTAATTCCATCTTATAGGGTCTTATAAATCAGTAATAAATGTGGTTATTATTCTATAATTAACCCTTATAAATTATAATTAATGTAAATAGACATCTTATTAATATTTAGTATAGGCTTATAAACTGTTACCAAAGTTTCTATTAAGTGCTTATAATGCTCCTATAAGCAATAATAACTCAGTCAGTTATGCTGTAATAAACACTGAGTCTTGTCTTATTAATGTTAATAAGCATCTTATACCATCTTATAAGTGCTCATTAGCTGTTAATTAACTGCTTATTAAAGGGCCAGTGTGTAATATTCGGCATGGTTTATTGTCAATCGGAATCTGAATCTGAATATTCTACCCATTAATATGTTTATACGAGTGTATAATCGCTATAAGATAAAACTCGGTTGGTTTTCGTAGCCTTATAATTATGCTTTTATATATTTATATATATATATATATATATATAGCAAGGGCCTTGCTTTAGAGAGGTCGCCATCTTGCGCCACCATGTATGTATGGCAGACCGAGCGGACAATCCAGCCAGCCAGAGAACGTGTTTCGCGTGTATAAATAAACCAACGAAGACAACGCAAGGAAGGAAGGAGGAGGAGGACACAGCAGACAGTGTTAGTAGTTCGTCGATAGAGAGTAGTGAAAAGTTTTTTTAGTTATAAAGTTTGCGAATGGACCACACTTACCATGCAACAGGAGAGAATGAACCCGAACCGTCATCTGCGAGGATGATATATCTCCCCAACAATGGTAGCAGTAGCACCGAATCCCATTCTGTGCATTCAGCCCCTCTTCTCGCCCGCTCAGCATCAAACACATGGAGTTCCTCACCTGTATGCTCCGGCTCAAACAGGTATGGCTCTGGGTCTGTGTCCGCTACAAGAAACTCTTCAAAATCGTGTTCAAAGTCGTCCATTGCAGCTACTATAGTCCGGAGATATTGCTAGGCTAAATAAACAGCTGAGCTCTGTTTACCGGCTACGCTGTCAGTCAGTGTGCGGACTGGAGATTGAGCAGAGAGGGGAGGGGGGTCCCCACTTCGTATGGTAAACGAGTATGTGTGTATGAAGTGTGTCTGTTATGCTAGAAGAGTCAGAGTTTGGGACGGAGTCTTTTACCCCCTGGAGTGTTACCAGAGTTTCTGTGGTGACAGCGAGGTTATGGACCCAAAATGCAGACAGACTGAGGGAAAAGGGTTTAACAGTTTTATTGAGCCAGAATGATGCGGAGAACAAAGGAGATCCGGAGTCCAGGTGCAGAGTGGGATAACCAGGTGAGAGTGCTGGGCTGTGGGCTGCTGTGAGGCACGGAGGGAGACACTGGAAAAAAGGTAGGAGAACGAGGGTTAAACACTCGACGAGAAAAAAACACAATCAAACTTGCAAGATTACTCAAATCACTGGCAGAAAAGAGGAGCCGAGATACCACTGCGTGCAGTCGCAAATACTCTGGCACTGAGGCTAGAGTTGGTGGCAGTCTTAAAGCCCGTTGATTGCAGATGACTCTCAGGTGTGCACACTCAGCCTCAGTGCAGGGCGGGGGAGGGGAGAAGCCTCTGGAGACAGGTAAACACAGCAGCACACAACCCACACAGGAAGTAGACTCCGGAAATGTTCATACAGTAAAAGCCAAAAATCCATGCTCACCACAGTTTCTGGAGTGCTCAAATAAACTGGCCTTTTTCCCGAACGCTCCTTTCGTCTCCTGCTCGTGAGGGATTCATTACAATATCGTCACATGGTTTAGATTTCTAAATAAATATTCACCTCGTCACTAGATAGACCTACTCCTGAAAAACCCATGCGCAAGGCTTTTTGTCCCTGCGAGGCCACCGTCATTTACCCGACGGGAGGGGTGAGAGAGTGAGTCCTGCAATCTAGAATTTGACCACTGATGTCACTGTTTTCAACCCATTTTACACACTGGCCCTTTAAGCACTAATAAGTGCTTATTACAGTACCTTAATATAAAGTGTTACCCAAAACTTGCTATATTGATTGTGTTGTTTAACTAATCACGTAGCTAAACAAGCAGGTTGTAGCTTAAAATAGGTGAAGTGCTGAGATCATAGTTAGTGGATGGCAGCAGCCTGTTGTCAGAGGTGTAAATGTGGATGGTGCCGGCAGTGCGGTTGCACTGGGAACCATAGGGTGTGGATGGGTTTGTAGAGAGGGCAGATCCCCTAACAAGTATTGGGCAGTGAATGAGTCTTTGTAAATGATTCAGATTGCTACCTAAGAAGGAAACTTAACATTTAAAATGGTGCCATCTGCTATATGCCCTGGACTAGGACTAGAGGCAGCCCAGAGCCGGGCCTGTGGAGTTGCATCTTGCTGACACTTGTTCAAAATATAAAATACCAACATTGAGGATGGGGTAAAGGGCAACTGACGCTGTGTCCTAACTGGATGCGATGCCAGTCAGTATCAGTGATTAAATCAGTTTATCGCTTTGTTTTCTATTGGACTGTTTTAATTTCTATTTCATTCCTATCGCTGGTATTGATGCATAGATGTAAGGAATGGCTAATTCACAAGGCTGAAATGAGGAGTCGATACGATACTTCATTTCACCACAAAAACCGAAATAAGTTGGCAGTTGGTATTGTGTGATGCTCAGCAGATTTTGCTGGCAAGCTAGCTTGTTTTACAAAGTGATAAGTAGTATAGTAGTATGATAAAGTATGAGAGCTACAACATTTATATCTATAAGTTACCCATGATAGTATTGTTGTGAGTATGATTAATAAGGAAGCATGTACTCCCAGATGCTCATCTGCTGTTAGGATACAGTATGAAGAACACAATGGACAATGCCAAACAGTGGCTGGAGTGATGTAAATCACACCACCAGTGGACTCTGCAGCAGTGTGGCTGGCAACCTCAACTAAATCCAACACCATTGGGATCAACTGAAACACAAATTGCAAGGCAGACTATATTGCCCCACATAAGTGTGGCCCTAACTAATAATCTAGTGGGAAGTTTGAGGCCATGCAGTTGCAAATAAAATAGCACTGAATTTTGGAATACACAAAACATGCTATCACCTTCTCCATATGGTTTGTTCTAGATAATACAGAAAAGGCCTAATATTAGAGGGACCATAGTACAATATGAAAATCCTGATTTTTGATATATGAGGTACTTTTCAGCACAGCTATAATTTGAATTGCTCTACCTGATCTTTACACCTAATACTTGTATGAGTAAAAGAGAGAGGAAAGGCCAAGAAGAGCCATCATGGACCTTTTGCCCAGTGAGTCTGAAAGGTAGACCATGAGATGATGATGATCACAACAATGACAGGAGAGGGTGACATACCAGGATCAAGGTATAGTAGGGGAAAGAGAGGCCACATAACTAAGCCAGAGACCAGGTGCAGACGAGTCTGAGGAGGCAGCTTTGATGCAACATCCTCTACAAGCTAAGTGGATGTGTGAGAGCTTCCCAAATGATCATCAGATTAGCTGAACAGTTGGCATGTGCCTTAGCAGCTCTCTGTTATTGACTTTATTCTACTGTTTTGTCTTATTGCTTTAATATCTATCATTATGTCTCTCCCAGGGGTCTATATAGATAAGGCACTATCCAGACCCTGCCATATCTCACTTAAGCTGGGCATACACTGTACGATTTTAGAAATGTTTTTGTTTAATTCCAACTCCTAATGTGCAAATCAATCGTCTGAGATGTAAAGCCAAAACTCATGATTTATGTGCTCACACTGTATGGTCTGATCACAACCTGAGTACTTAAACTCTAAGTTAAAAAAATAAAACAGCCTATCCGCCCCTGCAGACAATGGCAATTGACAATTGCCAGTAAAGATTCATTTGAAAGCTCCGAGGCAAATATAATTTTGTTTTACTAGTATAGTTCTTTACAATACATCAGTAGTATTCACAATAATGCATTATTGCTTACGTTTCTCTTGCTCATATTGGTCGTGATAAGAGGAAGAGGACCAAGCTCACTGCGAACTCGTCAAATTCTGACAGACACCTTCAGCATCTGTATAAGACGCACCTGGTGGCATATTTCTTTGAGTCCGCATAGGATGAGTGGAAAGGGGGTGGATGGGTCCCACAAACTCCTGACTTTCACACAGCTACTGTTTGTGTCCCGTGTGAAACCAAAAGTCAAGCGACTTATTGAAGAACAGCATAGTATGCTGGTAAGTCTAAGACTACATGGTGACAGATGACGTTATGTTATGTTAGTAACATCCAAACCATGATGGCTTTTTTCTAACCCTACCCACATACTTTTGTTGAATAAAATTTACGAAGTAAACGTAGAAATTAAGTAAACCTGCACTGGATGTTTATATTTGAAACAAGACTTTATGTGATTAAAGAGCAGAAACTATACATTTTCTGTAAAAAATTTAAATTATTTTGAGAATACTTTGCATGTAACAAGCATAAACTGGCATGCCATCTCGAAGCATACCAAAGTGACACTGGAGGGGTACCTTAAGCATCATAGTGTGATGTGTAGGGCCACTGACCAAGCGTTGGTATTTATATAAACCTTTATTTAATCAGGTAAGTCCTGCTGAGATGGAGATCTCATTTTCAAGAGACCTGAGTACATAAATAGCAACATAAAATAAAACAATCAAAAAAAAAGTACATAGTTATATATACATAGGCCTATAACATGAATCAGTTGAAACAAGTTAATAACAGCAACAGTTAAAATCAGTCAGGTTTTTGACTAGACTTCTGAACTGACCCATTGGAACCAGACTATCAAGCTTTAAAGTACACTGCAATTCATTCCAGGTATATGGTGCAAAGAATCTAAAAGTAATCTTTCCCAAGTCAGTGTTAGTTCTAACGTGTGTTGTAGCTCTCCAGCCAATAAGTGATGACAAATATGAGGGCAATTTTTGAAGAAGTCCCTTGTCAACAAATAAAAACAAATGCTGGTCCCTTCTAATAGAAAAAGAAGGCCAGCCCACTTTTTGATAAAGCAAAAAGTGATGTGTGCCATAGCTGTCTCCAGTTATAACTCTAAGGGCTGAATGGTAGACAGCATTTAGGGGCGTAACGCCAGGGCCACACCGGACACGGAAGCGCTGTGAATAACCTCGAAGCGAAACACACACAGGCACACACACACACACACACACACGAGAGAGAGAGAGAGAGAGAGAGAGAGAGAGAGAGAGAAAGAGAGAGTGTGGGCCGGCTATAGGGGGTGGGGGTTGGGGCACGCACACGCAGAGAGAGATACCCATTATGGAAAAACAGCCTCAAATGTGATGGAGACAACAGCTGGGAGCAGAAGCGCTTGTGAACCGGCGTGGAGAAATGTGCGTCTGATGTGAACGGGCTCGTGCGAGAATTTTGGTGTGCTGCGCTTCGCAGCACTTCGTTGGCAGTGTGGCCCTGGCGTAAGAGTGCAGATGCAGCCAGCAGCTGCATGGCAATAAATTATATGACCATAGTCTGGCACTGATGGAATGTCTGCTTCCACAGTCTTCTTTCTCCATGATAGAGGGAAACCAGATTTGTTTCTGTACAAAAAACCCAGCTTTGATTGTAATTTCCTTGTTAGTGCATCAACATGTGGTTTGAAGGTGAATTTATCATCAATCCAGATGCCTTAATATTTATAATGTGCAACTTGTTCAGTGATCATACCATTCAGAGTGCAGATTTGGACAGTACTGTGGTTAATGTTTTTGGCTCAGGAGAACAGCATATATTTAATTTTGTCTGCATTTAATACACGTTTAAGTTTTGCTAATGCATTTTGCAGAACATTGAAAGAATGCTGCAGGATTTCAGTAGCTGAATTTACAGAGTCAGCTGCACAATAGAAAATAGTATCATCAGCATAAAAATGGAAATTTTGGCAAAAACAGAGCTATATCATATATATATATATATATATATATATACATACAGTACAGGCCGAAAGTTTGGACACACCTTCTCATTCAATGTGTTTTCTTTATTTTCATGACTATTTACATTGTAGATTCTCACTGAAGGCATCAAACTATGAATGAACACATGTGGAGTTATGTACTTAACGAAAAAAGGTGAAATAACTGAAAACATGTTTTATATTCTAGTTTCTTCAAAATAGCCACCCTTTGCTCTGATTACTGCTTTGCACACTCTTGGCATTCTCTCCATGAGCTTCAAGAGGTAGTCACCTGAAATGGTTTTCCAACAGTCTTGAAGGAGTTCCCAGAGGTGTTTAGCACTTGTTGGCCCATTTGCCTTCACTCTGCGGTCCAGCTCACCCCAAACCATCTCGATTGGGTTCAGGTCCGGTGACTGTGGAGGCCAGGTCATCTGCCCCAGCACTCCATCACTCTCCTTCTTGGTCAAATAGCCCTTACACAGCCTGGAGGTGTGTTTGGGGTCATTGTCCTGTTGAAAAATAAATGATCGTCCAACTAAACGCAAACTGGATGGGATGGCATGTCGCTGCAGGATGCTGTGGTAGCCATGCTGGTTCAGTGTGCCTTCAATTTTGAATAAATCCCCAACAGTGTCACCAGCAAAACACCCCCACACCATCACACCTCCTCCTCCATGCTTCACAGTGGGAACCAGGCATGTGGAATCCATCCGTTCACCTTTTCTGCGTCTCACAAAGACACGGTGGTTGGAACCAAAGATCTCAAATTTGGACTCATCAGACCAAAGCACAGATTTCCACTGGTCTAATGTCCATTCCTTGTGTTTCTTGGCCCAAACAAATCTCTTCTGCTTGTTGCCTCTCCTTAGCAGTGGTTTCCTAGCAGCTATTTGACCATGAAGGCCTGATTGGCGCAGTCTCCTCTTAACAGTTGTTCTAGAGATGGGTCTGCTGCTAGAACTCTGTGTGGCATTCATCTGGTCTCTGATCTGAGCTGCTGTTAACTTGCCATTTCTGAGGCTGGTGACTCGCATGAACTTATCCTCAGAAGCAGAGGTGACTCTTGGTCTTCCTTTCCTGGGTCGGTCCTCATGTGTGCCAGTTTCGTTGTAGCGCTTGATGGTTTTTGCGACTCCACTTGGGGACACATTTAAAGTTTTTGCAATTTTCAGGACTGACTGAACTTCATTTCTGAAAGTAATGATGGCCACTCGTTTTTCTTTAGTTAGCTGATTGGTTCTTGCCATAATATGAATTTTAACAGTTGTCCAATAGGGCTGTCGGCTGTGTATTAACCTGACATCTGCACAAAACAACTGATGGTCCCAACCCCATTGATAAAGCAAGAAATTTCACTAATTAACCCTGATAAGGCACACCTGTGAAGTGGAAACCATTTCAGCTGACTACCTCTTGAAGCTCATGGAGAGAATGCCAAGAGTGTGCAAAGCAGTAATCAGAGCAAAGGGTGGCTATTTTGAAGAAACTAGAATATAAAACATGTTTTCAGTTATTTCACCTTTTTTTGTTAAGTACATAACTCCACATGTGTTCATTCATAGTTTTGATGCCTTCAGTGAGAATCTACAATGTAAATAGTCATGAAAATAAAGAAAACGCATTGAATGAGAAGGTGTGTCCAAACTTTTGGCCTGTACTGTATATATATATATACATACATACATACATATGTATATATATAGTGAATAGCACTGGTCCTAAAACTGAACCTTGTGGGACACCTTTTGTTATTGGTAAAGACTCTGATCTTACATTTCCCACTTTTACACAATGTTGTCTGCCAGAGAGGTAATTTGTGAACCATGGCTTGTGGATCAAATTCAATATTTGATGGTCTTTTTAGGAGGAGTGAAGGACCAACTGTATCAAAGGCTTCAGATAAATCAATAAAAGAGCAACACAGTGTTTCCTGTTATCTAAAGCTGACACAATGTCATTCAAAATTAAGGAAGCAGCAGAGACAGTGCTATGATTTGATCTGAAGCCAGATTGGTGGGAGGTTAATACAGCAAATTGAGCTAAAAATGACCTGGGTTAATTATTTACTAGTGTTTCTAGTTGTTTAGGTGACTTTTTTCTCCTCCTTTGTGCAAAGGTAAAACATGAGCCGACTTCCATACTTTAGGTGTTATACTAGTTGAAATAGTTAAATTAAAAATATGTGTAATATACTCTGAAATTATGGGAGCTGGGGGAGCAAATTGAGGAGAAGGGGGGGCAAATTGTCCTCTCCAGCTGCTTTTCTTGAGTCAATGGCTTGAAGAGTCTCAGTGACTACAGTAGGAGAAAAGGGGTGGAGGGCAAAGTGAGGGGCATAGTTTACTGTATACATCTTTGTTAATAAATGTATTTGTAGAATTAGGCGATGTCATACTTTTACCTTCAAACAGGTGACCAGCTGCAACAAAATGGCTGTTGAACGCTGTAGCTACATATTTAATGAGTTGAGAGTGAGAATGTGTTGGGAGGAAACATCAAAGAGGCAGTTATGCTATTGCCACAGCTTGACCAACCTGGCCTCTATATGTTCCATCCACATGACGCGTTGTGTCAGCATGGCATTTTCAGATGTTCTGCCACATCACGTAGGTGCAGTGAGGAAAAAAGGTAATGATGATGGCCAACCAAAATTTCTTACGGTCAGTTAGGAGAAGTCGATGGGCCATGATCGGTTTTTCGCTCCTGCCTTCAGTGCAACTTTAAAATGAGTCATGCTACTCAAAAATCAGGTGAGAAACAGCTTAAAATCGTAGAGTGTATGCCCAGCTTCATCTGTCACCAATCTTTTCGGTTACCTTTCCTGTCTCAACTGTTTGCACACATAATTAACCCACAATATATTTGCCAGCCTGCATTCGTCCTTTGCCAGATAGCTGCCATTGTGTCTTGCTATTTCTGCCTGTATCCTGCCTGGTACTTGTCCACGTGTATTGGCATCCTGCCTACTTTCCCAGTCTTTTTTGCCTGTTTGCACTGCCACTATGTCGCTGTCTGTAAGCCTGTATTTGGCTTCAGTTAACTTTCTGCTTAGTCTCTGCTAAGTCTGTAGTCCATAGCCTGCTTACATGAACTGTGACAGATCTGGGAGCACTCACTTTGCGCACAGACTAGAACCAGGAGGAAATTGCTAGTCCAGCACGGGCAAACATGAATTATGCCTGCCAGCAGCTGTTTCTTGCTTATTTAACACAAGCTGGACAGAAAATGAGACAGTGGTTTTAAAAACATATTAATACCTTGGAGCTATTTCTGTTCTAACAGAGGCCCAGACTTTGTAAAAACATGTTTGTACATCTTATGTGTGCTGGACAGCTTGCTGCAGTACCTTAGAAGATATGAGTTTGAGGACCTTGAAGGTGTAAGGAGTGCCGACTTTTTCCATTT
The DNA here is from genome assembly GCF_041903045.1 of Epinephelus lanceolatus. Taxonomy (NCBI): domain Eukaryota; kingdom Metazoa; phylum Chordata; class Actinopteri; order Perciformes; family Serranidae; genus Epinephelus; species Epinephelus lanceolatus. Next base: position 39,043,197 of record NC_135743.1, read on the forward strand.
ACAATTAAGATAAACTACAAGTTTCCTGCCTCTAGTCTCTGTGCTAACCAAACCCGTTCTGAATGGAACAGGAGAAATGATTACAGTGACCAATAACCCCCTCAATGGAAAAACTGCATGTAAATTTGCATTAAAATTGAAAAATCTATATCTGTCCTTAAGAGTTTTTAATAATCCAGGGTTCTTAATCCTCACACTTAAGATAATGTCATGCCAAATAAAAACAATAACTCCCCTCCATGATGGGAAATGTGCCTGGCTATTTATTTGTTTTGAGCAGTCCACCCCAGACGTCAGCATTAAAAAAATCTTTTTGTTTTTCCCTGTTTAAACAGTTAAAAAAGCTGGAGTATGGCTGTGAACAAATAAAAATGTCTCATTCAATTACAATGCATTCAATGCAGCAAGTGAAATTTGAGGGGAAAACATGCACTAATAACACACCTGCCAAAAACACAAGGAAGCCAACTAAATAAAACACCCCTGTAGTACAACCTAATGAACCATTGTTAGAGCTGTGAAAACAGCTGTTCTTGAGCTTTCTATCAAATAACATCGTCAGCAGTAGTTTTCCCACTTATCAAGGAAATGTAGATGTTCAAATTCCTATTAATTTCTTGCACTCTAAGAGTAAAGGTAAAACAAACTGAGCAGAGAGTTATTTCTTTGACCACAGAGGTGTTTTAATTTGATTAATGCTGCAGCGTGTTGTTCAGCTGGTTTACATTCTGATTGCCGCTCCTCTTGTTAATGTTTGTCTCTGGGTGATGGTGTAAGTATGTATTCACAATATGCTTCATGTTCGCCTCGCAAATGTAATTGCAACATTATTCGTTTTGCATCAGCATTAACTATTATTAGTTATTCTCTGACAAAAACATTTAAACTAAATGCATAGTATTGTGACTCCAACTTGCTTTTATGTAACGTCAGTCACAAGCAGTCCAGCACTACTGAAACTGGGCAGGCTGTTCTTATAAACTGTGTGTACATTTTTGTACAAAAAATATTGCACCTACATTTGTACATATTCCGTGTATTTCAAAAGTCTGCAATCATATGACCAATGCGCTGATGGGAGTAAACAAGGAAGCAGTCCCACATGGTTTTGTAAGGAAGAAGGTTGTGGTGGTGGATAGGTCACAAAATCACAGACTTAACCCCCAGGACTTTTATCTAGAGACACGTGTTCAGTTTCTTTTCCTAAACCTACTTACAGTAACTTTACTTGCCTAAAACTGACCTCCATAAGTTTAAATTAGTTATGTAACTGTATGTTAAGGACATAACATCAATTGTGGGGTGCTATTTTGTCGGTAGGGAGGCACAAAGACAGGCTACTGGTATGTAAAACTAGTCAACCTAAGGCATCCACTGACATAAACAATTTTATGCTAGCTTTTCAGGAAGGGAGCTAAATAAGCCTCCAAAGTTAGGCAAAACTTTGGTGAGGGAAAAACTGGCATGACTATTGTTACAGGGATCTCTTGACCTCTCAAATCAAAATTTCTGAACGAAAATAGGTTCTGAAGTTACCCACAAGTTTCCCCTTTACAGACATGTCCATGTCATGCCAATCCCATGCAGTGTTTTGGCAAAAAACAATGCAGTTTTTACATGCAGTATAAATGTGTTTTCCACCTATTCTAAAGATGGTGTATTTGAATATTTCTGCATATGGGCTCCCTGAACAGTCTTGGAATTGCAAAAATTGGATGTGACTGGAAAGCTGAGACTCTTGCGGATTCAATGAGCCCAATTGTATTCATGTGTGATGATCGCAGTCCCCATAGTAAAGCCACAAACTGGAGACCTCAGGCATTCAGAGGACTGACTTTCATAGGTATATTGTCAATAAGGTGGCTTGTTCCTAGTAAATGTTTTGTTCCTTACAATCAATGTACTCCTTCAATTTACCGTAAAGCTGTATGTTTCTGTTTCTGAGGAAAAGGACATCTAGCCTAGTTGAAGAATAATGAATTAGCTAACACATGTATATACAGATATGTATACAGACATGTAACACACAAAAACAGGATTGTTATGGAACAACAATGTCATGACTTTTGGTTTTGGTGTGCCATCCCAAAGATATTCAGTGGCCCAATCTGACAACCCTTGGAAACATTTGGGTACCACTGACTTGAACACGTGAAGCATGTTTGGTTTCCAAGGCCCTGACCCTCACCGCTGGGCGGTGATTTCAAGTAGGTTCATGTTTGAGTCTACTCCTCCAATCTGCAGGGAGGAAAATATCAAATGGGGCACAGCCAGGAGTCAGCTGACTGACAAACTCAGCATATGAAGAAGTAAACACGCTTCACTCTGCAGTTAATTCTGACCTCTGAGTGCTCTCTATCCACACCAGATCCAGGAAAATGGGCTTTATACAGCTTGCCTAATACTTACTTTATTTGCCTTCAGCTGCCTTCTGCTGAGATTGAAAACTGAAAGGTAACAGCAAGTGCCTCAGAATCTCAAATCCTCTGTCTGTTTAGCTCTGATTTTCTAAGCCAACAGAGCAGTTGGGGTTAGAACAGCTTTTTTTATTTTTTGATGCCAATGGTTATATTTTGGATTGATGGTTTTTGTGCCTACATTTTCTGTCTTTAAATGTGGCCATTTTTATGCCAAATGATTATGAAATTGTATTCTTTGAGAAGAGAAAGACCCTCAATAAAAAGCTACTTTCATTGCAAGAGATAAAAGAATCCTCACTGAGAATGACTGTTCTGTGAAGATTTTTGATGTCAAAATGAGTAACCTGCATTGTATCTGTTAGGAAAGCATAATTAAGAATGAATTGCAACTTTGTACACCCACCTGAAATGTCACAAAAATAATTCAGCATGATGAATCAAAGGCCAGGAAAACTCCATAGCCAAATGCTCAAACATCTATCCATCCATAGGTGGACATTAAATAGGTATAAAGAGTGTGCAACTCAGCCAAAGCTAGCCATGGCTCTGGTCAACACTGCAAATGAAGGGATGAATTCTTTGCAAGGTGAACTGCTTTCCTGTAACGGTTCTTTATGACTCCACCCCCATTTTGTAGCAAAAACGCCTAAAATGACATACCCAAATTAAAATGACTGTCGTTTCTGAACCACTCTGACTACATGCATGCATGAGCTCTTGTCAGAAACAAAACTCCCTGAAGTTTCTTGTGAAAGTGTCAGAAACACTCTAGGTGATACAGAGACAGAGTAATGGGCCTCTGAAGATTTTGCCTAAAATAAAATAAAAAATGTTTTTCAGGATGAATAACTGTCTGTGGCTTCATCTGAGCAGGTAAATGACACTGTGGGGCTGTAGGCACACTATCAATGAACATTTGTTTCAAATGTTCATTGATAGTGAATGACCCCTTGGTTGTCATTCCCTTTATGTCCACCAAATGCCTTCAGAAAATGCCCCCCCTTGTGGTATTCAACATTCTCAGTGGAAATGTTCTCACAAGTAAGAGTTCACTGGTAGTGACGTGTTTTCAGAAATGTCCATGGAAGTTCATTTTTCAGTTGATGGTGAGTTAATAAATATATTGTATAGTTAATATATTGTAATTTTAGTCGTTTTGCTCATAATTTATAAAATATCTGAGGAAAATGTTGATATTCCCAACAGCCTCATCTTTCACCTCTGTGATTATGCCCATGCATTTTCTGCATTACATTACCTGCTTAATAGTGTGCTAAGTTGTTAGCCTAGGTGGCTTCAAGACGCTGTTGCCTATCAGTGATGTTCTCACAACTACCCACTTTAACACTTAGCATGTTGTAGATGCATCTTCCCATGTTCCATCTAAAGGCAGCATGGCTCTCAGTCACCTGCTCACCTGTAACACCCCAATCTCGGCCTCTGAGGGTACAACATTAGGATTGGAATGGAGAGCAAAAGTACTGACAGTGAATGACGTTTGACTTCAGAATGAACATAAGGGCAAAATAATGAACAAAACCAAACCCTTCTTAACCATTGTTCTGACTAATTCCTAAGAAACAAAAGAAACAAGACCAAAGACAGTACTAGGCCATGTTTCCCTAGAAAATGGTATTTAAAACAAAAATGGTGTTTGACCCCCATGCCTTTGTGCTTTAATGTTATCTAAAGTGTGCTATTTACAAAATATACAAAAGGCATTAGCCTTAAAGCTAAGGCTAACAATGGGCTAACACACAAAAGATATCTAAACAAACTGTTAACAAGGAAAAGCTAGCGTTTACAGGCAAAGCTCTCTCAAACACAGGCATAAGCAGTAACATTAAGCTCACTGATCTTAACAAGCAATTCACAGAGTTTTACAAAGTTACAAAGTTTTGACAGCCAGATATGCTCTGCTGTCAGTATTGACCCTCTGAGTCATCTTGGACAACCCAGACATGAAATCAACCAGCCCTCGGGTCAGCTAACTGCAGCGGCCACGTCATTGGTGATCACCCCGTTTGTGCTGAATACAAGCACCTGGGGAACACACAGACCCTTTCAGAAAAAGACAGCTTTCACTCTCCTCTAAGAGCATTACTTAGACCACACATAAATATGGCTGGGTGTGACATCAACTATTTCCACTTTCCCCACAATGGCCCTCCAGGCTGTTTTCTGTCATTCCCTATCACCTGACTTTTCCCACCCACCCGCTTACCTTTTCACCTGTTCTCCATTTCCCACATTACTCTGTTAGTACATACTGTAGACATGCCTTTGCTTTCAAGCCACCTGAACCTGTATCATAACCCTTAAGCATGAAACCTCAACATGAAACCTTAACTCAGTAGTGTGTCTGTTTTAGAGCACAGGCAATATCTGGCTACAGGTGAGCTGTGTGTACATTACATTGTTATCTTTTTTCTTACATGCACACAGGACAACATTTGTTCAAATCTGATATATATATACTTTTTTTAAAAACAAACAAAACTAGGAGAATCATTGTAGAAAATTGTGATCTCAATTCTGAGTGGTGGATAATGTGTACCATTACAGATCTTAAATCAAAGGTGAATAGGAGCATGCTGACATGTCTTTAATTTGTCAGCCCTTGTGTTTTGTGTAGACACCATCTGTATCATGCACAGTATGTGCACAATTTAATACATAGGAGTAGCTCGGTGGCATGCACAAGCAGAACCATGCATATAATCCTGGGTCTTGTGGCGGAGAGCAGGCACCTTGAAATGAGAGCGAATTCCCTTCCACCCCAGGAGACCTTCAAAGCACCTTGGAAAATGATCATCTATTCAAAAGTGGTGTTGCAGTATCCAGACTTGAAGCAGATGCTGATGAAAAAAATGTAGCGGTAATAATCAAAAGAGGCAAAGCTCTCAAGGACATAAACAGCCCACCTAATGTGACCCGGCAGGCATGGTGATGGATGGCAGAATGCAGAAAGTGGCCAATGTGATGGTGCCAGTATCAGTCCAAAGTATCTTGTGACTAAACAGTAAAACTTCTTATCAAACCAGCACTGAAAACTGGTGTCAGACACTTGTGCTTTCAGGTTCTGATTTCACAAAATAATGCAGATACATGTCTTACCCTAAAATTTGACTCTGCAGTGTTATCATAAGTTGTCAGTACTTGGGCAGGTCATCAGTTGTTTGTAAAAGTTAAAGTATTCATTATGCCGAGTTCACACTACACAACATTTTTGTCTGTTCCGACAGTCACTATATCAGATTAGGCGATTGTGGAGCCATAAAGTCATGCCGTGACTTGGCTGACAGGCATAACAGACTACATGTCGGTCCACAACCAATCATCCTTGGTCATCTTTCACGACATGCATGATGTCACTGGGTTATTCTTGTCCTGTTTTTATTATTATTATTTCTATTATTTCAGTCACCGCGGCTTTTACATCCCAGCCAAAATGTTATTTGGTAACGTAAAAAGAATCACTTGATGGCAGGACCTACATTTGAAGTACCGCATGCAAACTGTGCAAGTCACTGAATCCTCCACAAGTTCCTGTTTCACATTAAAAGCCTTTTTAGAAAATGATGGGATTCGCTCAACTGAAATTTCAAGGGACTTTTAATTTTCAACAGATACAGGAAGTGTTTGAAATGATGGCATGATGCATTAAATTTAACAGGGCAAACGGGAGCGGATTAAAAGTACGAATACAAAAATACAGAGGGAATGAGAAATAAAGGCCTGTTTGTTTGGCCCGGGTAAAAATTCAGCCATGACTACTCCAAACAGAGTCACTCCTCGTGTTTGTAAGGTCACTCCAGCGGTAACTTCCTGCAACAACTCAAATCTCGTGAGACGTGAGATTTCAGCGCCAGACTTTCACTCTCTGAGTGAATGTTTTGACTTGCCACAACAAACATGTCCGAATTTTTACCCAATTTTGACCAACTGGATCTGGATGAGCCATTTGAATTTGATGACCGCCCATATTTATTTGAACACGGAGTCCATGGACGTACGTGGATGCAGAGCTCATTGAAATTGAAGAGCAGACGAGGAGAGAGGGAGCAGTGTTACTTCGGTAGCACATATACTAAAATTGCAACAGGCAGAGGAACATGTCCGAATCCAGCTAAAGGTAAACACAGACGTTCATGTCTCCTTTCCGTTATGTTGTCAGATAATTATACTAACAATCCGAGACTATCTGTGTGAAACAAATGCACTTTTAGTGGACGTATTTTGACATTGTTTGACGCTGTCTGAGTGCCCTATTATTTAATATAGCGCGTTCACAGGCTGCAGGCAGGTCAGCCCTAGCTTCATACTGGAGCAATGTCAAATACTGAACATCCTATCACTCATTTAGACAAAAGTAGATCGGACAATAGGGCCCAGGTTGAAAAAACGTTAGTTCTCCTTTAAAATAGCCCCCAAAACTCATTTACCTCTTAATTAATCTATTTTATATTTATTTACTTTACTTTTAATAAAACTGTATCATTTGTAAACCAGTTTTTGAGATTTACATCCGTAGTTGGAACCAGTGGGCTCAGGGCTGAGAGCTACACATGGGTAGAAGTCAGAAAGCACTGAGAGACAGCCTAACAGCAGATAGGATTATTACCTAATCCTGAGACCCTGCATTAAGAGGGGCCCTGTGTTAAAACCTTCAAGACATTCATTATTTCACCTGATTTTGTCTGATTTTTTTTAAGTACCACAGGGCAAACTAGGGGCCATGTAATTTTCAAAAAAAAGGAACTGTTCACATTGCACAGAGGTCCCAGCAGCTAATTTCTGACCTTTCATCTAGCACCACCAGCGGGACAAAACTTTATCTCTGACCAGTGCTTCAGTCCATGTATCTCAATGGCTGGATTTGCATTGAATTTGCTTTCAATATTTATGCTCAGTGGAGTATTCATTTTAAGGTGCTGACCCCCTGTCCTTTGTTCTTGTGACACCATCAGACCAACATTTCTACTTGAACATCAAAAAAAAATCGACAGAATTTAATGATCAAACAGCCTTCAAAGGGCTCTGTGTGTGAGTTGTCAGGTTGTGGTTCTCAGCATGAGCTGGTTGCTAGCAGCTAACAGTGGTAACTTTATAAACAGCACTAAACAAGAATAACTGACGGGGGAGCAGAGGACGGGTGCTTTGCTTTGCTTGGGAGGCCGGGAGGTGGTGAATGACATGCCAACAAGGTGACACACCTGCCAAGGTGTAGCTGGCAAGCTGTTTGAGACCAATTTTTAAAAAAATGGCTGTGATTTATTGAGTCATTGCTGTGTTCCCAGTGGCTTTTTTAGCCACCAAACATGGGTGTTTTGTAGTGATCCATCACTGCTTTTCCAGCAGCTTTTTAGATACAAAAAGCAGTTGTTTTTTTTCTGAGACAGAGCTGCTTTTCCTCCTGGGATTGTGGCCTGAAGAGCGGCTGTTTTTACCAAGACATCACTGATTTTCTTCCTGAAATTGTGGCCTGAACAGTGACTGTTTTTTTAGCAAGATGTTGCTGATTGTCTTCCATGATTGTGACCTTTAAAGTGGCTGTTTTTCACAGAGACATTTCTGATTTTCTCTCTGAAACTGTGGCCTGATTTTTACTGAGGCATCGCTGTTTTTGCTACAGGATTGTGGCCACCAAATTGGAAATTTAAGTCTTAAAGTCTTAAGTCTTTTCCCGATCTTAACCAAGTGTTTTTGTGTCAAAACCTACACATTAACCATAGTGTATCAGCTACATAATAACATGCAAATGTTATATATCCGTGGTTTGCAGAAACAATATTTTCTTCTGGCAGTTAGGTTGGAAACAAACTGTATTATGTTTTGCAACCTGCTGGGGACACTGAGTGTGACTGACTTTTGAGTTATTTTGGTTACTGGTAATTGTCAGGGGCTTGTCTTGTCTGTGTGTGTGTGTGTGTGTGTGTGTGTGTGTGTGTTTAAGTCTTGTCCTGTTTATTCTGTAATATTATGATCTATAATGCCGGTTGTACTGGTTGCATTATTTCTATATTAAAGTCTGTTTTGTGGACCCCAGGGAGAATTACTGCTGCATTGCTGTAGCTAATGGGGATCCTAGTAAACTAAACGAAACACCCTCTTAGACACTAAATACTTTCTGTTCCCTATCTGTAAAGCTCTAAACATATTTACATCCTGCTTCTATATTATCAGATGAAATGAAAATAGCAGCATCTATTGTGGCCACTTGGGCTCCAGACTTTTAGCTTCTTAATGTATTCAGAGGTAGATTATATGTCATGCACATTTATTGTAGGTGTAGCACAAACACTGCATGAAAACCTTAATATCAGACCAGATAATGTAGAGGGAAGTAGCTTCTGACCAATTCTTCCCCCATTTTCCCATTTCACACACAAACTTTAAATGACAACATTGCAAATATTCTGCTTTCATCTTGGCCGATGCTATCATGTTGATGGAATTATTAACCTTTACAGGGATGGTAGCGCCAAGAGGCGACGGTCAACACATCCCTGCAGTTGTATCTATGTATAGGCCTGCCCTCATTCAGTGCATGAGGAGATACGCGGGGTCGCAGTCTTTCCACACACACATACAATCGCATTATTCACTGTATGCTCCATAAGCTGACACATATTCACATCTCTGGCTCCCCTTTCTTCCTCCCTCAGCAGAAACATTGCTGGGGGATGCGATGTGAGCAGCGATGATTTCTCTGGCTTGGATGCTCCCAGCCTCCCCCGCACTGTTAACACCCCAGCCACAGTGGAAGTGGACCAGGGCCAGATCCCAGCTCAGCACACTGGGCTCGACAAGGCCTGAATGGATCCAGGCACCAAGGATCAATGCATCACTTAAAACAAGCCTTGTACAAAAGTCGGCTTTTTAAAAATAGCACTGTGTGATGTGTGATTAAAGACATGGGGAATGTCGCTGCATCCAAATTTAAAAGGTTATTAGGCTCGTGCAAGGTTTGGACAATTTGGCATATATTAGGCAGGGACAAAAGCTAATTTATGAATAGCTACTGAGCAGACTCGTGAAGAAATCCTCACGGTGAGAGAGGCTGCCTTTCCCTGAGTCTTTTAGATAAAAGCAGCTAAAAAGGTCACACTCAAATTGGGGTTTAATGTCCTTGACAGTGTTATCCGGCATGAGCTGTACAAATTCAAATGACATTGGGCTGCATATAGAGATTAGATAGTAACCTGAGTTCACACAAAACAAACAATTTAGGCCAAACAGAAAAATCAGGAAGATTACATGTGTAACCAGAGGATGATGGGCCAGCATGCCTTACACGGTGGCATTTCTCTGTATAAAGTTCACCTGCATTTACTAAATCCCACATGACACGTGACCAGGGGCACATCTCAGAGATGACAAGACCAAGTCGTGAGAACTAAGATGTGTTCAGGTAAGGTAGGAGCCCCGAGCTTTCAGTGCTCTTCTGCATAAATGCTGCACAGAAAACAGCTAGTGTGAGGTGGGTGGATAGTCTGTGGCCTTATTAAATATTTAATTACACATTTAGAGTCTTTTGGCCACGTGCTGAATTAGTCATGTCTGATAATGGTGTGCAATGCAGATGACAGGGCTCTGCAGTCTCCAGAGCCCTGCAGCACAACCTGCTCGTCCACATTACCAAATAGAGAAGAGAAGCTCAACGTGTTCGGGTTTTTTTGTATTAAAAAAAACAACTAAAATTGAACATGGAAGCTTGAAGTGGGATTCTAGCGGCATTCAAAGGAAATATGCTTGTTTGCTGTAAAATCCTGGTCCCAAAAGAAAATCAATATCAATTTCAGCTGTGTGCGTTCAGTACAGAGATAGCTCCAGGATGTGTTTAGCCTGTTGGAGCCTAGCACCGGAGCTGGAGGCAGATGAACTGCTAGTCTTGCTCTGTCAGAAGCTAACACTGCACCTCACAACAACTCCACAGATGTCTTAGTAATATAATGATATATTGTTACCAAGAAAGAGTTGCCAGTCCATTAGAGAGTTTCGTTAACTCCACAATTAAGACTGTGTTCAGTCTTCTCAGCCCTGTGTCCTTTGGAATTACATTCATAGTGGACTGATTCTGCAGCATAACATTTAAAACACAATTCTAGTTTTCAGTGTTAAAGTGGGACATATGGGTCCAGGTATATAAACTATGTAAACAAAAACCATGTGTCACCTTTTCCCACACATAAACTGGTATAGATCGAATAATTGTGAGGTCACGAGAACTTCTGGTTAGACAAATGGCAGCTGATTGTTATTGCCCAGATACATGAAATTGGCAAACTTGTTGATTTCTGTTGTCATTTTTAGCTGTAACTGCAGCATCTGAAGATGTGTTGTTAAACTCGGTAGTCCGGCCTATTTTTGCTGTGCTTATTTTATGAATCATGTTGCTTTGCAAGAATCTTTGATAAACCAAATCTACCAACACCGACAAAAAACAATATACCACTGTGGACAGGGCTGAAGCAATATGTATTTTAGCCACCAGGTTTTTATACACAGTAAGACCTGCTAAAAATACTGTAGGCTTATACACTCCACTTCCATTGACAGTAGACTACACAGCTCTGCAACAGACAAGTATGCCTTTTTGTTTTGTTTTTTTTTGGCTTTTTTGTTTTAACTGTTGTGTCACATTCAATGTCACAGACAGGCTGATAAACAGGTTAGTAAGCAATAGAAAGCAGCATGGAGCCCTGTGAAAATGTTCTTACCTCTTCAAAAAGATGGAACAAGAACAGCCTTAAAGCAACACAATGGAGGATTGCACTTTTTACCTCATGGGGTCCCCCTACAGACAAAAATGGTATTGTCAGTTAGAAATGTCGCAAAAATCTGCATGCATTTGTTGACAAGCCAAAAATACTGGTGAACTTCCTGGAGCTGGCCATGTAATGTGCGATCATCATGTCTTCAGAACATGATTAGGCCAATTGCTTTATTTATTTTTTCATTTTGGAAACTCAGAAATGAGTTGCTCTCTGCATGTCAGGGCTGACTTCCTCCTCACAGCGTGTGCGACACAAGCACATCACGCTCGCGGTGCTAACAGCAAACTGTTAAAGACAAACTAAAATGAAAGCTGTGTGTATGTAGGCTAACACTTTATCTTAAAATGTACCTGAGGCAGCCGACCTGCAGACAGTGAGTCTCCTAAGCAGAGGGTAACAGCAGTAACAGTGCCAGGTCACCATCGGTCCGGCATCCCTCCTCCTCTTTCAGCTCTCGCCAGTGTGTGAAAGCCGGGCCAATATTCATCCTTGTTTGAGCTCTTGTTTTACCACCCATTTTCTTTTCTTTGTCTCCTCGGACAACACCTTCACCTTCTTCCTTTTCTTTGTCGCTTCAGCCATGACAACCACGTCTAACTTGGTTCACCTCAGTTTGGCTACGCTACTGTAAAGAGAGGAGGGGGATATGACGTATGCTGTAAAGCAGCCGAATTTTGTAGTCTTTTTTGTGTCTGGGTTCCTACCCAAACCCCGAAACTGCATAGTCCCAGTGCAAGTGAAACAGACACTCTCAAGCAATGGCGGAGGTGTCATCCAACCTATTGTGAGTTGATGAACCATCACAAGGATCTTGGATATATATTTTGAGGGCTCAAAAACTACATTGTGTTGCTTTAATGCTGGAGACTTCAGTCCATGTCTGGTCATAGGTCACTTGTGTTGCAACAATCTTTCCCGAAACTTAAACTGAGGTTTAACAGCAGTCCCACTATAGATACCTATAGTGTGTGTTTTGATTTTTTTTGTTAAGTGTCAGATTTCGCCCATTGATAGAGCCACTGCAGGAGACCTCTGTGTCTTAGCCCTTATTGTCAATTAAACTATTAATGAGGGTACACAGACATGGCTTGCCACATATGTCTTCTAAATGAATGGAGAACTATGGCCATGCCGTCTGTGTGTTCTCACTGTTTCAGTCACAGACAAAGGTAGTGGCAGTCATCACAGGCAGATCTGCAATAAAAATGGCTTCACTAGATGTATGTTACAACTTGCATGATGATGTCTTCGCTCTCAGCTATCTCCACCCAGCATCAGAAAACAGAATCATTTTCCTCTGAGATTTTAGCATTTTTGGATTTGGAGTCCATAGCTAGCTAGCTAAGGTTCATTTTGACATGTCCTCAGCAACATTTAGAGGAAAAGGTGCTTAAAAACCTTTTTAATATAATAATAACTAGTCCATACCCATTGAGTACAGCATACCATACCATGACTTAGTCATACCAAAAATTAGAAAAAAACAACATTCGGCCACAGTGGGAGCCACAGCAATCAGTCGCATTTTAGCCATTTTTAAGCATTTTTCTGTTGTTATAGCGCCACCCAGTTGCCAATTAGAGTTAAATTTCTCCAGTCACCTTGTGGCGTCCTGTTCTACATATCTACCAAGTTTAGTAAAAATCGATATGGAGGTTAGGCCTAGATAAGAAATTAGCTCTCTAGCGCCCCCATTTTGTTTGATCAGGTCAATAATGGAGGGGTCCCCTCAGATTATGTGTGGTCATATGCCTACAAAGTTGTGTGGTGATCGGTGAAACCCTTGAGATGTTATACACCTTTATGTGATGAGCCACGCCCTCCGCAATATTCATTGACTTATAGAAGCTCAGTTTTAGTAAGTTTTCCAACTTTTGCCAAGAGGGAACTTTAGATATTGGTCCCTAGATTATGTTCACTGAGTTTCATGCAAATCGGTCAAACTTCCTAGAAAGAGATCAATTTTAAGTGTTTTTCAAAAAATCAAAATGGCGGAAAATCTATATAACCAGAAGTTATGGGTTCTTGAGGCAAATTTGTTCTTCATGAGGAGAGACATCTCTGTGCAAAGTTTCATGTCTCTACGACATACGACATACATACAAATTGAAGACAAATACAAGGACAAGCAAACATAAAGAGTCTTTGTAAGTTTTAGTTCCACCACAAGTGTCCACAGCAGCTTCAGTGCTCCTTGTCATAGATTCTCTGAGTGCACTGAACTCAACTAGAGGGATGATCTGTTGACAATGAAGGTAACAGCATATGAGTCCCATCATTTTCACACTCATCAAACCTTTTAGTGGGCATCCATGATCTCTATGGAAGCATCTGGGTAAGGCTTAACCACTCATTTATTCATGTTTTCCTTTCATCCATCACCCATCTGTATTTCTCTACTGGATGCAGAGAGATCCACTTCAGCTTTTCATGCTCAGTTCTGATCATAAAGTTCTGATGACAATAGATAAAACTGGCTCCACAAGGGATGTACCCAAATCTCAATATTGCATCTGGGCAAGCACAAATAATGCAAAGAAAAAATAGATATTTATTCTATCCTAAAATACTCATTATTAACCAGGAAAAAAGCTTTGTTTGACCTGGATGGCCACAAGTTAAAAATGCACATTCTATTTACAACATATGACTTTGATTTCATGAATAAGTCGTTTCTTATACCACACATTATTAAAAAAGTGATTGCTATATTCTGTTGTTGCCTCCACAGATCAGCGCACAGCAGGGTGGCTGAGAGCTGACTGTTCCCAGCTTTCACTCAGGGAAATTTGTGCATCAAGGAGGAGGCGGCATGTGCACTGAGTGAGTAGTGAGACAAAAGCCTGTTGTGGCAGCTGGATTTCTTTCAAACCCTAGAAATTATACATCAAAATTAAGCTTAGAACCTGTAGTTTTTACTTATGTGTGTTAATTTCCTTACTTTAAAAAACAAATATTGTCAAAACATTGAAAAACAAAAAAAACATTTTACCTCGTATTTGAGTCAAAATTCATCTTGTTAAAGACTCGTGACTTAGGCCCCACACTTTGGAACCAGAAGTAACCCTTCAGACATGGTACCTAGACCCTAGGTCTGTTTAGTGTTTCCACTCCAGACAGTACTCTTAAATATGGACAGGGTTTTTGACTCACACTGCTCCATCCAGCACTCGCTGTATTTCCTCATCACTGGTGACACAGAGGGAAGTCTGCGCCTGGTTTATTGTCCACAGAACGGGATTGTATGCCGACATTATCAGAACAAAATAAAACAGGCTGCAGTGAAAGTCTCTTTCAATGAGATTGAGGATTAGAATATATGTAGTTCACATAACCCGGTCAAAATTAATATAAATACTTGAAGATCCACTCATTACTAAAAGTGTATGTCATATAAAAACTAAAGTAATGGTCAAAGTTGTCACAGTGTGTTGATGGATTCATGTAGTCAGCTCATGCATTGAGTAACATAACAAATTGCCGGCAGTCTACCCAGAGAATTAAGTTGTTTCGTTTCTCTGACTACAGCTGCTGCAAGAGGTAGCAGAACATCCTCTCATTTTATAGTTACAGTTTACTAAAGTATGTAAACTCTCCACGGTATGAACAGTGGTAACATAAGTCTGAAAATAGGCCACATCTCAGCCCTGAGCAGAGTGACCGTCCGCTACTGACCAATCAACAGGCAGTGTTCACAGCTCCACCTTGGGGGGACAGTAAGGAACTGTTCCATTGGTACCATCCACAACTTTTCACGGTGGGAACAGAAAAAAAGTGTACCGTACTGCTCGGTGGAAACAGGGCTTTAGGAATGGTTCCATTGGTACCGTCCACAACTTTTCACAGTGGCAACAGAGAAAATGTTGTACCGAACTGAACTGAGCCGTATTGGACTAGCCTGAGTGTCAGACTGAAGCTCACAGAACCTTCAGTCTGACATCGCCTCCATTGAAGGCGATTTACAAGGGGGAGGGAATTTGATTTTTCCCTAACCAATCAGTAGAGATCAACAACTCACCCAGAATCTGACGTCATTAGTATCCATGCCTCGGGGGTGCCGAAAACAAGCGAGCATTGCTCGTTTAAAATGTCTCCGTCGTCATGCACACCCAGATGCATCGCCGTTAAATCCAGTTTAGCAGCTTCCTTAATTTGGTCCTCCATTAACGCGAGTAATGGCTAAATACCTTGATAGCATCGTTAATGTGGTCTGTAGGATCTGTAGCGGTCGCCATTGTTGCTATCCTCACCAGTTACCCACCGGTGTACAGCTTGACATCAGTATGGCGCTGATTGGCTAATCGCTAGACCCGCCCCCACCCCCAGCGTTCATTGGTCCGTCCATCGTTTGGACGAGATAAATCGCAAATTCATTGCAGTATGCCAGACCAGTAATGCAAGCCTACTCAGTTGAGTGGGCGGGGTCTATGGTCTGGAACCAGGCTAGTATTGGACTACTTGGTGGAAACAGGGCTTATTTAAATAGATGGAAATAAAAAGGACTGTGAAATAAATTTGACATTACAACATAAAAGTCCCTTGAAATAAATAAAAGTAGTTATTGTAAAAATGTCCTTTAAAAAGGTTTATTTACGTATTGAGATGTATAGATCCATCCAGATATTTATTTGCATTTATTTTAGGGATGCGCGATATTGGATTTTTTTGCCGATATCCGATATGCAATAACTCACTTGGCCGAAAACCGATACCAATATTATGAAAAATTATGCAATTTTCTTTCTTGAATCCTCTGACTAAACATACCTCTTAATCTGTATGCTTGTTCCCTGGTTTATTTTTATTTTCATATGTTTTTTTATTCATGTTGGCCTCCTTATGCAATAAGATAAAATAAGATACACCTTTATTGATCCCACAATTGAGAAATTCCAGTGTTACAGCAGCCAAGGGGAAAGAGTCAGATTAAAGATTTCAAAATTTAAAAACTTAAAAAACTAGGTGAACATATTTAGTGCAAAGTGAATACCTATTGTATGTGCAAAAAAAAAAAAAACAACAACGAGGTGGGCAGTAATGCTTATTATGGTGTCCCTAAAGTTTCCATGGTGCAGTTTATTGTGAGCAGTGCTGGTTATGTAGCCTGACAGCAGCAGGCAGGAAGGACCTGAGATAGCGTTTCTTCACACACTTCGGGTGAATCAGTCTATCACTAAAGGAGCTCTCCAGAGCTTTTATCTCCTTCTGCAGAGGCTTGGAGTCGTTAGTCCTCAGAGATCATCCTCCTTTCTCCCACCACCTGCACAGAGTCCAGAGAGCATCCCAGGACAGAGCTGGCCTTCTTGATCAGCTTGTCCAGTCTCTTCCTATCTGCAGCCGAGACCACTCCGTAAAAGATGGCTGATGCCACCACAGTGTCAAAGAAGGTCTTCAGGAGCGCCCCCTGCACTCCAAAAGACCTGAGCAACCTCAGCAGGTAGAGTCTGCTTTGGCCTTTCCTGTATAGTGCTGTTATGTGATTAGTCCAGTCCAGTTTATTGTTAAGACGAACACCCAGGTACTTATAAGATGTCACCATCTCAGTGTCCTTTCCCTGGATGTTCAGTGGTGTTGAGAGGAGAGACACCACTGGAGAGGAGTCTGCGCCTGCAGAAATCAACCACCAGCTCCTTGGTTTTCCCCGCGTTGATCTGAAGGTGGTTCCTCAGGCACCAGTCCACAAAGCACTATCATTTCATTGTCTGATTTACATGCATTTATAAAGAATATTTCCTTTCAAATTTAAAAGCCCTACATAAAATAATAACTCACAGCCTTTTGTTTTCTAAGGGTGTTTCTCTACTTGGTGTTGGTCTAAGATATATGTTTGTTTTAATTTTTGTCATTTATATTCTTCATACATACTTGTGTCATATTTGTATATCTTTGTGCAATGTTGTTTAGTTACCTATGCTGTGTCATTTACCTGATGTTTTGTACATGTTGAATTTGTCATTTAGAAAAAAGGGTTCGTCATATCAGCAGAAATCAACACGTTGGCCATTTCCGATATTTCATTTTTCAAACCAGTATCAGCCTATACCATTGGCTTGTCGACATTATCGTGCATCCCTCATTTATTTATATATTCATTTCCTCATATAGTTATTTCAGGATTTGTTCTACAGACATATGTATTTATTATTTATGTACAGTACAGGCCAAAAGTTTGGACACACCTTCTCATTCAATGCGTTTTCTTTATTTTCATGACTATTTACATTGTAGATTCTCACTGAAGGCATCAAAACTATGAATGAACACATGTGGAGTTATGTACTTAACAAAAAAAGGTGAAATAACTGAAAACATGTTTTATATTCTAGTTTCTTCAAAATAGCCACCCTTTGCTCTGATTACTGCTTTGCACACTCTTGGCATTCTCTCCATGAGCTTCAAGAGGTAGTCACCTGAAATGGTTTCCACTTCACAGGTGTGTGGAATTTCTTGCTTTATCAATGGGGTTGGGACCATCAGTTGTGTTGTGCAGAAGTCAGGTTAATACACAGCCGACAGCCCTATTGGACAACTGTTAAAATTCATATTATGGCAAGAACCAATCAGCTAACTACAGAAAAACCAGTGGCCATCATTACTTTAAGAAATGAAGGTCAGTCAGTCCGGAAAATTGCAAAAACTTTAAATGTGTCCCCAAGTGGAGTCGCAAAAACCATCAAGCGCTACAACCAAACTGGCACACATGAGGACCGACCCAGGAAAGGAAGACCAAGAGTCACCTCTGCTTCTGAGGATAAGTTCATCCCAGTCACCAGCCTCAGAAATGGCAAGTTAACAGCAGCTCAGATCAGAGACCAGATGAATGCCACACAGAGTTCTAGCAGCAGACCCATCTCTAGAACAACTGTTAAGAGGAGACTGCGCCAATCAGGCCCTCATGGTCAAATAGCTGCTAGGAAACCACTGCTAAGGAGAGGCAACAAGCAGAAGAGATTTGTTTGGGCCAAGAAACACAAGGAATGGACATTAGACCAGTGGAAATCTGTGCTTTGGTCTGATGAGTCCAAATTTGAGATCTTTGGTTCCAACCGCCGTGTCTTTGTGAGACGCAGAAAAGGTGAACGGATGGATTCCACATGCCTGGTTCCCACTGTGAAGCATGGAGGAGGAGGTGTGATGGTGTGGGGGTGTTTTGCTGGTGACACTGTTGGGGATTTATTCAAAATTGAAGGCACACTGAACCAGCATGGCTACCACAGCATCCTGCAGCAACATGCCATCCCATCCGGTTTGCGTTTAGTTGGACGATCATTTATTTTTCAACAGGACAATGACCCCAAACACACCTCCAGGCTGTGTAAGGGCTATTTGACCAAGAAGGAGAGTGATGGAGTGCTGCGGCAGATGACCTGGCCTCCACAGTCACCGGACCTGAACCCAATCGAGATGGTTTGGGGTGAGCTGGACCGCAGAGTGAAGGCAAAGGGGCCAACAAGTGCTAAACACCTCTGGGAACTCCTTCAAGACTGTTGGAAAACCATTTCTGGTGACTACCTCTTGAAGCTCATGGAGAGAATGCCAAGAGTGTGCAAAGCAGTAATCAGAGCAAAGGGTTTTCAGTTATTTCACCTTTTTTTGTTAAGTACATGACTCCACATGTGTTCATTCATAGTTTTGATGCCTTCAGTGAGAATCTACAATGTAAATAGTCATGAAAATAAAGAAAACGCATTGAATAAGAAGGTGTGTCCAAACTTTTGGCCTGTACTGTATATATTAAATATTTATTTGTTTAATATTGACTTAAAGCAGCTGTGCAGAACTTTTTACCATTTGTCCCTAGTTCGTATCACCCCCCCTTGAAGATCTGCATATTTATTTGAACCCAACAGTACACCCAACCGGCTGCAGTCGGAATTTTACGACACTAGGCTGTGGGTGTCATACCGCTTCGACCAAAGGGGGCGCTATAATCAATGAAAATGTAAAGTTCCGTACAGCTGCTTTAAGTGGCATTTTTTAAATATATATGTAGGTATGTCTAGATGCTGGTGTACACAAAATGTGCACAATCCCTTAAAACTTTTAGTAAGATATAAAAAAATAAGAGAAAGAGAGAAGAAGATGGAGAGTACAGTGTGAGGATGTGAAAATAGATTTCATTATGAGTTACATGCCATTATTAAATCAATTTGATGCTTTAAATGCTCAACAATTTCAAGTATTACTTTAGATAATACCACATTAGTCCTATTTAATGAGACGTCTGATATGATCCACGCCCCCTCCCAGTCTTCTATCCAAATGCAGAGACACATAATTATGTTGGTTGTACAGATACAGATGATGACATGTCTGTACACCTCTGGACTCCACAGAGCTTTTCTGCAGCTCATAGGTATGGCCGCACCAACCTGAAAGGGGTCATCTTCATTGACCCATTATTGACCCTCACCCCAAAACACACACCTTTTGTTTTACGCTTTATTGTTGTTGATATTGCTCTTCAGGAGTCCAACTCCCTAAACCAATTTAGTATTAATGACATTATGTACAGCCTATTGACCCCCAGTGAACCTGGGGCTTTTGGGACCCCTGGGGCCTGGGATGCCTTGGTGGCAATCCATACTTGTTCATAAAACCACAAAACCAAATAAAAACTGAGACTCTTTCAACCGCAGTGTGAACACAGCCTATGAAATGTTGGTCCACATCCATCCACAGAAGCAAAACACTACGGCGACACCACAATGAGGTCATAAAATCATGTCACATCATCAAGCATGCTGGCAATTAAAGCCAATGTGCCCAAAATTACAACGTAATTTTCTCTGCAAAAATAGATAGACAGGAGTGATTTACATCCCAGCTTTTGTACTACTTTAAATGATGTTGAATAGCAATACTCATTCATGCCAAGCATTAATGAATTCCTGGAAACGTAGCAATCGTTAATTCCTCCGTGTCAGTGTGAGGCATTAGGAGACGGGGTGTTTCTTTTTAAATGCTCTTTTATTAGTTCAGCTGCTAACACAGCTGCTTTCCCCTCATACTCATCCCTGCGCTCTCCCCATGCTCTTGGACTCTGGCTGAACATAATTCCAACACAAAGAGCCTCAGAAAATGCACTCTCAGCCTCCCGTAAATGCAATTCATGACAAGGCCGCATAAGACTTTGATTCTGCCAGGAATTTGATTGCTTCATGGGTGCAGCAAAAAAGAGGGGATGCTGGCAAGCATTTCAGGATACATTGTGGTATATTCTGCAGCTTGAAAAGAACATTACCTCAGATGTGTTTGCAAACATGATCAGACATCACAATTTTAAAGGAAAGATGTGGAGGCACCAACACTTCAGTCATCCAGTTCAACCCCAACATGAAATATTTATACGTGAAACAGCTTGCTCATACGTACCACTGACAACACTGTTTGCTAAGTGGTCTTGAGATGGATTTCTGTGTGTATGTGTCCTTGTGTGCACTTGTACATGCCTGTTTGTGTTTGATTGAAGTGGAGACAATGACAGTTAAGGAGGGAAGATGTATTTGTTTGTGCTCTTGCCTGTAGAAGCCTCTCAGATCTCTCTGGCTTTCACATCATAAGGGTTTCCCAGCTGTGTGCCCATGCCCAGTGGCAAAACTGAAAGTGTGTTTATGTATGTGTGTGGAGGAAAGCCCATGCTTGGTTACATATTATCTACATCTTGAAGAGAAAGAGCGTGAGACTGAGGAGGAAGATGCAAACTATTGCTGTGGTTTGTCCATGAAAATTCAGGGTTAGGGTGCAGCAGTGGGCGCAAACCATAATGTTTAACATATTTGACATCTAAGTTTAACATGAAAGCATGCTAACATTTGCTAATTAGCATGAAAGACAATGTACAGCTGAGACTCAGACCGGGAATGTCTTGGTAGTCGGTTGCAGTTCATTCTGTGGGGAACATTAATGTCTGCATCAAATTCCATGACAACCCATCCAATAGCTGTCGAGAGGTTTCACCTTGAACCAAAAATGTCAACCTGCAGGTGGTGCTAGATGAACAGTCAAGGGATCGCCAAAGTAAGTAGGATAAATCCTCTGAGGATGATGAATGTCAAAGTATTTCTCAGTATGGTTTGGCTGAAATAAACCCTTAATTTATCCAGTTAGATGTGAAAATATGCTGGCTTTATACACGCTTAAGTTACTGTTTATTACAAGCACTTTAAGTGGACATAAATTGACAATGCTCCATTGTCCAGGGTGTTACATTGCAGCTGGTGTCTTGATTAATACTGGCCCAATTTCAAAAACTGTTGTTGCCGTTAGTAACTTTAACACAAAAGCATGAGAAAAAAAGGTCCAGGCTGGAATAACCAAAGTTACCCTCATGGCAGAAACTGTGGATATTCATTTTACCCAGAGGATGAGGATGTTGGAACCAGTGCACCTGATAATACTGTATTTTTAATACGCTTTTGATTTCACAACTTCCAAGGCTGTCATTGGTTTCAGTTCATTTTTAAATACTATGAAAAAAACACAACTTCCAAATGAAGGCTGTATTCCGGTAAGCAAGTGCCAAGGTTTGGTATTGTACCTGCTGGCTCATCAGACATGCTTCCTGGGATTTTTAACAACAGAGTCATCGTCAGTGTCAGGAGCCATACACATGCTGCACCTTTAACCACCTGGAAAACGTAAGGGTGCTACTTTTGTGCTTCTTTTGTTCCAGCTTTCAAGAGTGTGGTAGCAGGTTGCGTCTGAAGTTGCTAAGAAACCTTAACAAGCACTGTTTCATAGCCTATTTACCTGAAATCCTGAGTGCAGAGTTGATCTTCTTCTAGGCTTGTTTGTGTGTAGTCCTATTCTCTGTGGGACAGAAGTAAATCTCTGGCAGCCCTGCACTACAATGATCAACTTCTCTATATTTAATCACAGACTGAAAGATGTCTGTCGGCTGTGATTGATTGTTCCACGTCACATGACATGCGGTGTGCGCTGCTGTGTTCCAAAAGTTGAACTCTATTAATCTCAGGGCCCAACTGTCGCTCCCTGAAAATAGGAACACGTGCATGTCGTGACTGCGTTGCTCTGGTGTTTGAGCACACCTGCCACGCATCTACATTAAAAACAATTAATTTAAGCAGAGAAAAAAATCACAGCCTGTGTTTGGCCCCTTAGTGCTTCCACCTGTGCTTTTCATGCTATTGTAGGTCTGAATGTCTGCTGTGAAAAAGGTCTATTAGAGGAGCCAATTTTTTTTTTTTTAAAGATATTTTTTGGGCATTTTGCCTTTAATGGATAGGACAGGTAAGTGTAAAGGGGGAGAGAGAAGGGGGGATGACATGCAGCAAAGGGCCACAGGCTGGATTTGAACCCGAGCCTTGTACATGGGGCGCCTGCTCTACCACTAAGCCACCGACACCCCAGAGGAGCCAATCTTAATCCAATGTGATCTTGTCAGTAGATGAGTTTATATCTAAATGCAGTGCAAATTTTAACTGAAAATCAGCAAAAGAAGATGCGAAATGATGTGCTTTCCCATCCACTACGTCTATGCAAATATTGGGAGTTGGTTCATCAAGATGATGCAGTGGGTGGCACTAATTCTCAAGTCAGATGCCACTGCAGAAGAGGGCAATTGAAAGAGTGCCAGTCAAACCTCAAAACAAACAATGCATGATAACAGGGAGCGCACTGCACAATGGAAACAGAGAGTTTTGAAAGAATAATATTACAGCTTTGTGCTCTTGGAAGAGATGTGCTGACATAAGCATGTTGAGACCCATCCAGAGATGACCGAGAGAGCTTGCAGTGGCTTCTGTAATGACGAAATGCCATGACTGTTTGTCATCATTTATTATATGAATCTGTTTCCATTGCACTTGGTCACATTTGACATTTATCAATACACCAACTTTCCCACCTCCCCCAAGCAGAAAAACTTGTTTGTGATATTACATGATTTTTTTTGGGGGCGTTTACATTCCCAGATTGAAAAATATCTGGATTGATTATGTACTTGAAGACAAAATGAAAATCTGGGATCTTGAAAACTGCTTTTGATTTACATTGATAACATTTGTTTATGCACACTGACAGGAAACTCTGTCTTTGAACCTTGTCTGTGCTGAGATTAACCACCCTCCATCACTCAGCCTTCTATGTACAGCCAGCAGGAATCTTCACTGGAGAGCAGAACACAATGACGTGGTATTTCCATTTACACCTCCGGGCCACATAGCAATGCGTGATGTAATACTGATGACTGTCTCTTATGATGGTAGTCACATTTTTGTTCAAGGTGAGATTCAAATCGCTGCACAATATTTACATTCCATCTATTCCGAAATGACATGACAGCTCCAGCTCGTGGTCAGCAGCTGATGCCCCTGAGGGTGGTCTGAGTGATAGAAGTTTATACAAGCAGCAAGTTTTCTTCTTCTTTATTTTTTTTTAAACATTTCATTCATATATTTATCTCACTTCAACAAAACAATTTTCAAGCTAGATGATTTCTAGTGTATACAGTAGGACAATGCAGAATAAGTGATTTTTATCAATAAGAGCAGTTCAGAAAAGGAGAGGGGGAGGAGAGATCCAGAGTCTCAGATCCATACTGAAAACATTTTTATAAACGTAAGGATTGTTCATGAAGTAAATAATATATTATTCCAATAAATATCAAGATAATATTTCAAGTAAAAACAAGTAAGTAAAAAGTGTTAACCTACAGAAGATATAAGACAATATTCTGACGCACAGTGAGGACAACTGTAACAGCAGTGGATATAAAGCTGGTGTGTGAGACTTTTACATATAACTGAACGCCTGTTACATTCACACTGCTGCCAAACAAGTTCACACAATGCAGAGATAGCCTGTCACTGCCAGGGAAAGCTCTCTGTGTTTCTCAGAACACCAGAGTTTTGGTGTTGGGTGTCTGTGGCGACTTTGCTGTGCAGGTGCACTGGAAGTGATGTGTTTAGGAGGAGAGATGAATTTATTTTACAATACATTTTTTTTTGTTTGTTTCTATTGTCTTTTTCTGTTTGTTTACGTTTTGTTTTATTTTCCAGTGAATCATTTGTTTGTGTGAGCTTCTGATGTTTTCCTCTGATACGATGTGTGCTGACAGTTTGAAATGAAGATTTAAAAAGAAAAAAGAAAAAAAAAAAGGGCAGGTGAAGAGACCATTGTTAGGAGCAGCAGCTAGGAGTATGACGAAAGCTATATGGCGTCCAAGAAAGTTTTTGGAGAAGACGCTTCAGATAAACAACAAACGTGGTATACAGAGGAGGGATTAAAGTAAAAAAAAGTCTTAAAGAGAGCACTCCTGAGTGTGGGGGAGATACGATGAGCTCAGCTGCAGGTTTACGTTAAAAGCACGCACTGACAGTGTTTGTCTAATCAAATTTTTTTGGAACATTTTAAGCACTGGTGAAAACTAGTAGTAGTTCAGGAAAACTCCATCAATCTTACACCTCAAAACTTGTTTGTACGTCTTGAGCAGTGCTTCTGCATAATATTAGCAACAGGCGCTTTGTAAGTGTACCTAAACATCAACATACGATGCCCTTGGTAGCGTCCTGTGTTGATTTTGGACGTCTCAAATGGCGCTTTTTACATACATTGTGTCTTTTCAAAATTCTTTTCTTTTTTTTTTTTTTTTTTTGTACAGGAAATGTACAGTCTCTGATTGTTACATGCATACAGTCTTTTTCAAAATAAACTTACGACTTTGGTAAAGCCCCCTTTACGTTTATTTGTTTGTGAAACAAAAGCACATGGTGGTTAGGTGTAAAGAAAAACATCATGGTTTGGCTTAAAATAAGTATGGTTTTTACTAATGTAACATATCACGTGACATACGTTGTGTGACACACATTGCCAGTGCAGCATGCTACACATACTAGCACACTAAGTTGTTCATAAAATAACTCCACTGACGTTTTGTTTTACTTTTGAAACAAACAGGGGTGAAAATCCAGAGTGTGTTTTTCCCATCCACCTCCCGTCCTGCCCACCCTATGAGGGCTATGTTCCTCACCACACTATGGTAGATGCCACTGGCGTCAGATATAGCCATCCCCAGAGTGTCTGGCATTTCTGACGTCTGACGCTGAAACGGCAGTATTTGGCGAGTTGGGAGTGAGAATGGGTTGTCAAACTACAGTTTTAAATATGAAAAGAAATTGGGGAAGTGGAGAAAGACTGAACTGAGCTCACCTTTGTAGCTACTCATCTCTGCTGGAGGCTAGAGACTCCACGCTGTGTTAGTAGCGGCTAACATAGCCTGGAGTCTAACTCATAGTAGTTGTGTAAAAAGACAGCGAAATGCGTAGGATGAAAACGAAAGTATGTCTGGTTCTGTTGCATCAGATTTTACTTTTTTTTGTTTTCTTTTAAAGAACAAATTTAGTGTCAGACTGATGCTTTTTGGTTTGTGGGTCAGGGTCTTCTTCTCTTTCTCTGTCAATGTTTTGATTCTCTAGCTAACTACCATCTGCTTATGTTCATCAAATAGACACACTTAAGGAATAATCACCAATGACTGAGAAGGTTATTACTTGGTCAATCTCATAGCTGACCTTAGGGATATGCTAATTAAGCAGCTGCTTAGGGCGGCCAGTACCATCACGACTGGATGCCTGAGTAAACATAAACAGTGCACATGTGAAGACCTCTGTTCACTTCTTTCCAGAATTCACTTATTTCTCTATTCCTTTTTTGAACATTTTTATATCAGGAACAGGTTGGGCAACAGACTGATGTGATTTCATTAGAGGAAAACAGAGCTGAGCTGCATATTGACATTTTATCAGGCTATAATTTATTTCTTTCAGTACTTTAATTGAAGTGCAAAAACACTTTGTGGTGATAATTTGCAGTTTGAGTGACTTACTGTTGTCAGTGTCCATTTCAACCAGGGCCTTGGTTCAGATTCTGCTCAGGGTCCTAAAACTGCATGAGTCACATCTCTCGGAAATGTTGTGACGTAGGTTAAAACATTACCTTGCAGAGACACACGACTACATTTCCTTTTAATTGGCACAGCCGTTAGTGTTGTCATGAAAGAGAGAATTTCTAACTTTGATACAGTACTTTGAAAAATTTTGATATTCAATACCATTTTTGATACCATGGAATAAATTGCATTGAATGCATACATAAATTCTTATTGGAAGACAAATGTAATATATATGACAACAACTAGTTTTCTTTTCATGGTTAGTATCGGAGAACAGCGGAATGACTGTAGTACATATTAACAGTAAGAGAGCGAGGAAGTGTAGCTGGTGTATCAATACTGCAGAAAACAAGAATTGAATCTCTGTTAAATATCCAAAATTGATATCTAAATTGATATTTTTGACAATACCAACAGCCGTCATTATGACCACAATAACTGATATTTCAGAGCATCATACTGTAACAGTGACCAAAAAGGAATGTCTGATTGTTTTTTTGTTTTTTTTATTATTTAGTTCTACATTTATATTTAAAATGCTTCACATCCCCAAGGCTGGATTACCAAATGGTCAAAGTAGACAACTGCCCCGAGGCAAGAGGTCCTTGAATAAGCATTGCAGCACTTCCCCAAAGGGGCCCCAGGGGTCCTTTGTTGCCAGTGAGACACATTATAAGTGTTAATAATTAAAATACCACCTATTGTTGAGGGCCCAAAAGTGGTTCCTTGATTTTTATCCAATTTGAGACCCTGTCTTGCAGTGGGATGCTGTGTCAAGATCTAATTTTAATACCCTTTTTTAAATTGAGAATCACCTAAATGATCAGTATTACTGTTGATATATATATGAAGGCTGCAGAATGCATACATTTATAGAATCTGAGTTTGATAAAAATAACCACAAACTGAGACACAGCAAACCTGGGGCCAGTTCACTCTCCAGTACTGTAGTCAGTTTGTTTCTGGGTCTCTGGGTGAAATATACTGCAGCGTCCATGTGTCTGTTGTGTGTTGTTGATACTAAAGGCAACTGGATGCACACAAAATGCACATAATGTCGGAGGAACAGAAATTTGCCTGTGGGCCCCTGAGCCAGGACTTCTAGAAACACTGAGGTCAAAAATTCAAACCCCTTCGGCACCACCTCATTTCCCAAAGGTGTTTTTGACTGGCAACTATGTAAAACTTGTACATTTTCTAAATATTTTAATTGCTTATACAATATGATTTTTTTTTAAATTCAGTTATACTTTCTGTAAATGTAATCTCCATATAGGATTTTTCAAAAGCTTTCTTCATGCTGCAAGGATTTTATCCTAAGGAAATCCCTTTATTAAATATAATTAAATTATTTGAGATAGTCTAAAAATATAACCATCAGCCTTCCAACCTCAGCATATGTAATCTGTATGTAATTTGTGGGTTGTTATAACCTGTAAAGTCACATATTGAGAACATGCCCTCAGGTGTCTTAGCTACAGCCCTGCACACCCTATTTGACTGAATCTCCCTGTAGGTGAGGAATGAGTTTGGCATGGTGGAGAAATTGGCTGATGCTGTCTCTCCCACACAGACCGGTGGTGCATCACAGAATTAGCTACATCCCCTGAATGCCTTTTCTATACCCTGTGTTGTGGCTATTTATTCTTAACATTTCCTCTTTGTGTGGTAAATGTAGGTGGTGCCACAGACCTGACACAACATCCAATTGACGCTGTTTGACTCCAGAAGAGGGGGCTGATGGGTGAATTTTCTATTGAGAGGAACCCCCTCAGCTTTCAACACAGTAAAAGGCAGAATCTGGCAGGAAATTGGGCGATTTTGCCTTCAAAGTAAAAGCATTCCCAGGGGGAAGCCTCTGTTTATTGAATGCTGTTTCATATATATTTTTTTTTTTGCTACTGTAATGTAAAACAGAAACAAAGGCTGTGCCATGAAAGCAGTGACATTTACACATTGCATAAAATACATTAATATATATATATATATATATATATATATATATATATATATATATATAGCAGGTGTGACGTTTTAAACTTGTATATATATATATATATATATATATATATATATATATATATATATATATATATATATAGCAGGTGTGACGTTTTAAACTTTTAAAACACAGTACGCCTGTGTGTATGCTCTGCAGGTTTTGGTGGTCATGAATGCATACATATGGCAGGCCTCTTGGAAAAATATACACAGCACAACATTTTATTTACTTCATTTTTATTTATTTATTTATTTATTTTTGACTCCATCCTTACTTATACACATCTGGGCAATGCTTAATTTTCAGAGACTGACAGTCTTTTTAATAAAAATAAATAATAATAATAAATCATAATAAATAATACTAAAAATGATAAAAACAAACAAACAAACAAAAAACAGGAAAACAGTGACTTAAAGGGATTTTTTTCGTTATTTAAAAGCATTTTTCTAAACTGTGTTTTCGTTTAAATGTGATTAATATTTAATGTGAAAGTGATTTTATTCTCTCCTGCTGCTGCTATAGGAGGTGAGCGTTGCAGCGTTTCTCCCCAATTAGGTTTTTTTTTATTTTGAAAGATTTAGCTGGAAGTCATATTGGTATAACCTGACTCTCTTGACAGTAGCGCGAGCCCCGGGCTTCCAAATAAGGAATCCGGCTGTTGCTGCGCGCGGACACACAGACAGACAAGGACGCTCTGGAGCCGCAAGCTGGGGACGGCGGTTCCCGAGACGCGCGCGAGCCCTCTTTGATTTGCCGCTCCGTTAAACCTTCACATTCACCTGGAAGACTGTGTAACCTGAAGACGGAGATCTGGAGAATAACTTTTTTTGAGACGAATGTCGGAATTTCTGGAATAACAAACTATTTTGAAAAAAAGGAGTTTCCCTTTATAAATTAAAGAGGAGCTGAGGACGTTTCATTTTGGAACAATGTATGAAAAGAGCTGTCGGTGAACACACTCGGGATTTTCTGAACCCATTAAACGCACTGGAAGCACAGTCGGAACTAACGGAACTCCTCTCTGAGTTTTCACCTCTTCTTTATCCCAATTAACGTTACATCTAATTTGCTCTGTGTCAAGCCGAAATTTCCGTTTCTAACAAGGCGTTTGGTGGACTTATCCTCGGACTTATCCCCAGGCTTTTGGAATTGGTGATAGCACAGTAAACGCACCGAGCTCTGACCACTGACAGTATGCATCAAAGGGACTGCTAACTTACTCAAGGTAAATTCCCATTTTCTAAATGAATCACATTCACTCATATTGACCTCTTGCTGACATCGCTGCTCACCTTCAAGTTTACTGTACACACACATGCCATCAACACAGCTTGTTTTGTGTTGCCTCTGCGTTTTGTTTTGGTGAGATGCGTGTCGGTTTTGTCACTGTTCTTGGGCGGTTTGGGGCAAAATGAGCCAGAAAAAGAGACTGATATCAAGTTAGAATATATTATGTTTCTATTATTCTTGTTGTTGTGATCCCCTCTGTAATGTGGTCTGCGTTAAGCCTGGTTGGGGAGTAGCACTGGATTTTTTTTTAAGTCTCACACACCCAACCGGTATGTTGTCAGAGAGTCGCACCGCTGGTGGACAGTCGCCGTCTGGGCTCCTCAGTCCGCCCGTGAGGATGGAAGGAGGCACGTTACTCTGGGGATACGGTGTCGCCTAACTTCGTTCAAAAACATCCTATTTAATGAGTTTATGCTCGCGCGCAAAGGTTAAACACCAACTTGGACATCATTTCAGACATTTTTATATTAATTAAGCGCAACTCTGTAAATCGGCACATATGAAACACACCACGCGGGATTTATCCCCGTAAACACATGCATTTTAACTTTTGAAATTGGTTCCTTCAGCCCCATATCTGAAGTTTTAATTTCAGCCAACACCTCATGTCTTTGAGCCTCTGTAGCCGATGTGATTTTGGAAAACACCACCTGATATGCAACTCGTATAGAATGCCCAGTTTTCAAAGCAGTGTTGCCAGTGGGCAAGGCTGCATTAAAATGCACGTTATTTTGAGTTGGGTTTGACGTTTAGGTTCTCCATCCGACAGAAAGCGTTGCGCATCCGACCAAACCTGGTGCATGACTTGTGGGAGTTAGTCATATTTTAATAAACTAAAGTATAGATCTTATTCTTAGATATCTTAGTATTTAACAGTCAAATAACAGGCTGAGTAATGTGTAGTAAGTGTGAAGAGAGACAAAGCTAGAGTGAAAATAGGAAAGAAACCCTTAGTATCCTTTGACACCTTTAGTTTTCCCCTTTTGGCCATGTGATATTTATTTGTCACCTTACACAAACTTTAAAGTTGGATATAATTACCAGCCATCTTTTGAGAAATCTTGCATGGATTTTTTTTTTACCTTCTGAAACACATGATGAATGTGCTCAAGTCATGTCTTGGTAATACATGATGATAAGGCAAATTATGCCCACTGATGCTTCAGGGAGAAACCAGAGGCACGTAGCTGATTTCTTTGCAGTGGAGTAGGCAGATGAATGCTTTGAGCCTATTGCTGTGGCGCACTTTCAGTCAGCCTGGTATCACTCACTGATGGCCAGCAGTCTTATTCGCCACAAAATGGGTTGTCATTCACTGTCCCCTTCTGGTGCAAGGAGCCTCCCTCAGCTCTCCTTGTGCTGCAGTAAGACTCACTAATGTCCAATTTATGGCATGCTGCATGCACAAAATGATGAAAATAAGACAGACAGGGTAAGCTGCTGTTTTTGAGGAACTTTCAAAACAGTATTTTGGTTGATTTTTAGGTAAGACGTGGAGAGAATTTTTTTTTTTACTTCTGTGTGTGTGTGTTCCTTGTTTGGTTGACAGTATGACAAAATATCCTAATTTCATTCAACTTCAGACATTTTCAAGTTACCAGAGCATACTATTGGGGGCGCTATAAAAACACATAAGCCCGTCCCTTGGATAAGTCAGGTTAAATTTCTATTAGCTTATGTGCTGAAGTGATCCCTGTTGATTTATAGCAGCATAATGTGGGCTTTATTACAAAGGGACAGAGCTGAAAATGCAGAGTCATACTGTGTTTTTTCACAAAAAAAGGGTGTATTTCAACATTTGAGGACATGGTCTTTAAAAGCAAACTGGCGAATTCAGCTTTTGACATAGAATGTGCAGAAGTTTTTAATTGCCGTTACTGTTTTGATGCATGAATGCTTGGATATAGGAAGGTTTATACCTGCATGTTTACCGCCAAGGCAGGAACTTAAGATGTCATAGTTGACTGATGCAGTGTGTAATTCTGAAGGATGATGCCAATGCTTCCAGACTCAAATCAATAGTCTAAATTAAAATTGTGTAAAAGCCTCAGAAATAAAGTTTGAAGTACTTTGGGGCTAGTAGCTCTTTAAAGCAGCCCAACAGTGCGTATACATTCAGAGATAGTGATTAAAAGTGCCCTTGCCATGCTGATACCAATGGTCACTCTGTGTAATTTCTGCTAAATCCAACCCTTTATTCTCCTTTACTAATGCATCTTCCACTTAGGGGTGTATGTAAAAACTCAATTTCCATCAGAGGAAAACCTGCAGTATTGCCTTTGATCCATGTCACTGCAGTTTCTGATGCCTGCAAAAAAGCTTGTATTCCCAAGGGTGTGGATTTTTCTCAACATTGGGGGAGACACATTTAAAGCAGATGAGGTTTGGGGTTCTCTATAAAATTTAGAGTGTTCAACACTTAATTTTCCACATTCTGGTGGATTTTCACAACCCAATTTGTGCCTTTCCTGCATCAGTTTGAGGTGGAAGTGTTTTTAATTCTGTCAAAATAAAAGTCCTCTGTTGCTTTCATGTTTTTATAAATATGAAGGGGCGCATGGCCCCTGCATCCCCCCAAAAATCTACACCTATGTGCGTTCCCCAAAGTGTCAGGGTTGCCGTAGTTAAAATGTATGTTTGTCCTCTCACTGATATTAAAATTTGGAAGCCTTGCAGATGCTAGTCCCAAATCAACCTCCTGTGCAATTTACCCAAGACATGAAACCATAAAAAAATAATGGACCCTCCTGACCTGCTTAGGAATATTTCTGGTGGTTTCATGATGTTTTGTTGTAAGAAATGTGCTTTTTTGTCACAGTGCCACTAAGACCTGCCACAACACACTGAGGAGAGTCAAGTGTACAGGACATGTCTGCTCTTATGACAGCGCATGCATTTCTGGGACAGCGCCAGGTTCAGAGTCAGAGAACCCCCTTTCACCCCCAGGTATGAATATTAGCAGTCAACTGTTTTATCCCCAAGAAAGAGAGCAGATAACATAAATAGACTCAACAGTAGTGCCCTGACAGGCACGGCTGGCTCGGAGTCACAGGGATGAGGCAAGCCGGCAACACAACACAGGCCTTTTCAGAGGCATTCATGCATGTTTTTTTAACCTAGATGTCCTCCTTTGTTTCTGCATCTTACATCCTCCTGCTGCTTCGGAAAATACCCGCGCCGTCAACTCACTCGCCCTTCCCTCCATCCTCTCATCCTTCTGATCGCTCCCCCTCCAAACAAGGCTGCAGTGTCCAAGGCTGGGTGCTATCAGAGAACCTCATATCTGAATTTGTGACATCAGAGGGAGGAAGAGGAGACAGTGAGGGGGGGAAACAGAGGGAGTCATTGAAAGAGGGGCGATGAATAGATGGGTGATGAGGAGACAGTCAGCGGGATGATAGAAGATGGATTAAAGGCGAGATAGAGAGGGACTGTAGACACAGGGCTGAGTGACATAGACAGGCAGTGCTATTCTGCTGCCTCGGAGCTTCACAGATCGCTTTGTGTGTGACACCCACCATGCTTTGGAGTAAATACACAGCAATCAGTCAGCACAGACAGGGTAGTCACACACACTCACAACATAGGCATTTTAAAGGTGAAACATGCCAATATTCCATGTCCTGAAAGTTCTTAATGGCTTCTCGACAGCACTGTGGGGAGAAGATCTTCGCTTGGAGGTTGACCAGATCATGCTTTCCTAATTAGGGACTAAACAAGGAGCTTGGGAAAGGTGCTTAATGAGGCTTGGCCAATGTGCAGAGTGAGATAGGAACTTAGGCTGACAACCATGTAACAGCCACAAAGCTCTACCACAAAGAGCCTCAGTAGCTACATTCACACCTCAGCCCTCATGCTCAGTTCTGAATTGCTGTTTAGCTGTGATTGCTGTGTATGATTATTCATTTGGAGGATGGAATTTGTGTCTGATGCCAATATGAGTTGATGTAGGTGTTGAAACTGACATGCAAAGTACCTGTGACGAAATGTAGCACCTAATAGCTAGGCCAGTCATCTAGATAGCGGAGGGAATTTTTACTTTGAATTAGAGGTTGGCTGACTTATTGGTTTGGCCAATAGTATGTTATACATAAACAATCATCGGTGGAACTTTCCTCCGATAGTGGCCGATGGCTGTGCAGCCTCTACCAGTCACACATGGAAACACATCACCAAGCGTAGCTGAAGAGAGGAGGTTTGTTTTAAATGAACACTGGGTACAGCGCCAGAGAGAGCAGCTCCTTTCTGTTGTGTTACTGTGCCTAACTCTATTGTGCTTCATTTTAACATGTATTATAAACGTGAAAGTGATTGCAGACATTTCCTGTTTCAAATTGGAAGCACTCTAGCAATTCATACACTATCCAGCCACATACTAGGTTTTGACCTAGTCTTGTTTTTCTGTGTTTTATGAATCAATAAAGTATTTTGAGTATTCTGAAAATAAAGACACTCCACTCTAAAGTATCTTGTCACAAATTTTATTTGATTTTTTCAGCCCTGTCATATACCTATTACAAAATCCTCAAAGGTAATAGAAATTTGTATTTCAAATACAAGTAACAGAAATACTGCACCTCTCATGGAGGCTTCATACACAGAGTGAAGGTGATGTCATGGTGTACTTGAGAATCTCAAGTTGACTTCAAGGAAAATTAATTGCTCAAAAAAGCAGATTGATTTATTTAGATATCTTTTACTTTGCCTTAGATGTTCAGTTCAACAGTTATCCAGTTTCTAATAGAGCCAAAAATTGTCCATTCCTGACAGTGTTTTTTGTGAAGGGTTGGATATCGGCTGATTAATCAGCTGTTGGCTTTCTTCCTGCTCCAAACTATTGTTATTATATTGGCCTTTAAAAATCCACTATTGGTTGACCTCTGCTCTCAGTAATAAAGTTCAGTCAGTGAATACTTCACCAACAAATACCCTATCCACTAACCAAGTAAGAAATGTCAGTTTCTATCAGTTGTTTTCTCTTGTCACTTCCATTTTCAAGTGGCGATGTCCTTTGTTGAACTGTCTAAATGCAACCTATGTTGTTCGTATTTAACCACATCTGTAGTGGATTTGTGAATCTTAACTGTCAAGAGCAAATGTAGAAGTAGAATGACGTATGGTGGTTGTGGTGGATGGATGAAAGTGTGCACCTTTGACATAGAAAACAGTGTCCTACCAACAGCTCATGTGGTATTCTTTTAACCTGGTAGTGATCATTAGTTAACCAAGTACCTAAACAGCAGTATCAGGTAATATTTTCTGATGTCATTTGACATCATTTTTCAAGAAATATGGATTAGTGTAGTTTTAATAAGGTATTGTAACCTGAACCTAGGAATGCACGATAATATTGGCACGTCATGTATCAGTATCTGACGATATTGTCTTTTATTGTATCAGCCAATATCAGCTTTAAAATGAACTATTAGAATTGTACAACATGCTTTTTCTTATTTGGCACAGTGAATGTTATAAATATTGAAAATTATTTTATTTCATGTCTCCATCTGGTGGTGGGCCATCATGATAAGAGTATGCATGCATAATATGATGTTAATTCCACTACAGAAGAGACTTGATGATCACTAAAATTATGTGGGGAAAAAAGTGGATATTTCGGTATTTCGGAGTTATTGGCCAAATAAGTTGTTATATATCAGCAAATCCAATATGCATCCCTACTCAAACCATAATTCAATACATCTAACTAAGTACTTTTTGTTCCTCCACCCAACCAAATTGGAACCACAGTGGCTGAAGACCAGAAAATGGTTGTAAGAATCATTTCTGTAGCAGTAATTTGTAGTGGTTCTGAAAGGGATAGACAAACAATATCATCTTGCCGGCTGTGGGCACAAACACACCTGAGAAACACCAGAAATTAAGCATTTCTTTTTTAAATTGTGTCAGTGGGCACAATTGTTGTTAAGACACACAATTTTGTAATGTTACGTCAAAGATTGTCATGGAGTGTGATTGGATAGATTGTTGTCAGGGTGAAACTTGGCACTTGTAAGTCAGAAAACATGAATTCTAAACAGGTAAAATTATATATTCTACCTCTATTTATTCTCCTGCTCATTCATGAGTGAAATGACAGCAGTCGGAACTGCGGAAGTAACTGTGTGATCACTTAATCATTCCTGTTGCTAAGGTATAAAAGCTGGGTGAGGTACTACATGGTGCCTTTTGTTTGGAGACAACTGTCGAGAGAGCAGCCAAGCATAAACTGAGCTTTATACTGGCTGGTTGACAAAGGTATTCATGAGCATTAAAATACAAATCCTGTGAAGGCTGAACACTAGATCAGATACGAGGTATCCTCCAGCATCAGTGTACAGGTAGCCAACTTTTCTCACATCCCAAATCAAACCTTTAGATTTTCACATGCTTTGTGAATGTATGTGTTTGAAAATAAGTGCACTATAAAAACTACAAAACAAGTATCTTGCAAAAATGTACAAAAACCAAATGATTTTATCGGGCCTGCAAGAATTAAACCATCCCTTGAAAGGACTGATGACTCATTTCTTATTGTCAAGACCCAGTGAGTGAGCTGATCATGAGGAGAAAACAGTGAAGCGTAATTACCAGAGATTTAAAGCTAGTGAGTGGTATGATAAGCCTCTGGTTAGGAAACCATTTTGTGCAGCGCTGGTCATTATGCATTTGACACTGTTGACCATTCTAAACTAAGATGACTTGAAATCTTTTTGATCAGAACAAGCAGCAAAATGGTTTGATGACAATGTTGCTGATAGGGTATGGTCATGGTCTAGGTTATGGTGAATAGAATGTGGCTAAGGTTAGGAAACTAACTAACTAAGGAAAGGTTACAGTTAATAAAAATGTCAACGTTACTATCTCCGCACCATTAGACCCCCTTTACACATTGCATTAAAATGCCTTTTGGTGATCAGAATTCAATCGGATAGTGCCTGACCACATGGAAGTACTGGTGTAGATACACCCAAAGTGCACTAAAGATGGACTGTGATTGGATCAACCACATCGCCTCTGGAGGTGGTCAGAAGTATTGTGACCATGTTGAACACAAGTGCATTTTCAGTCCACATACAACAACTATATGGGCGGGAATTTGTAACTGACAGTTCCAAACTAGTAAGGTCCCAGCCAATAGGCAACTAGTGAGCTAAGTTAATAGTAAGAAAGCAGTAAGAAAGCCTATGGATATTCAAGACACTTGTGGACGGAGTCAAGAAGAGACCAAGTTTGGTCTGACAAAAGTATACAAGCTAAACTTGGAAATTCAGTTGCAGTAGACCCATGTATGAAGCAATAGCTAAGCAAATGGTGGAACAGCCACAACTGTTCAGTTCAGCTGTTGTTTGAGCAGGACAGCATGATTGGATCTCAACTGGTTCTCAGTCAGGACACTGTACACCCCATATTAATCCCAGGTTTAAATGTAGTCAGGCTAAATCATATCTAGATACAGATAGAAGATGCATTTAAATGCAAGGTGTGAATGGGGTCATACTGCCTGCCTCCCTATTTAGAGTGCAGAGTACTTCCTGCATTGGCACGGAACATAATTTATTGGTATACTGTGCTGGAGGTGCACCACATGGATCTGTACTTGGTCCTCTGTAATTTATTATGGATATTAACATTGATCGTCACACAAATGACACCATCATGCACTGCTCAGCCTTTATAATTAAAGTCACTTACTTAGCTGTGGTTATATTCTAAAAGGGTTCAGTCCCAGCTGTGAAGCCGTCCTTGAATCCTGACTAAAGACAGTAAATGTTGTTCTTGGGAAACAGGAACAGGCTCCTGCATAACAGGCAGATTGCAGCATCTTGAAGCAAACCACTTGATGTTGCTTCCTTTAAGTTCTTAAGCATTTTGATTAACAGCTGCCTGTTTTAAATTACATGTGGATAGGCTTGAAATTCTTTATTTCAGTTACAAGTACTGCTTTTTCTCTCCTCAACTACTTTTTTTTTACACAGTGCCCTGGGATTTGACACTGGTAGCAAATTTACGACACATCACAGTGATTTGTATGCTGTGGTTGGATGGTCATCTCTTTATATGCAGAGATCAATTCACTGCCTGACATTTATTTATAAGGCCATCCTGAGGTTGTCTCCCTCTTCCTTATGAGTCTTTATGGCTCTAGTCTGTAGGCATCAGTACGGTTTAAGGTCAAACACTCTTCTTTTCTCTGTTTGAACTCAGATTTGAAGTGAAATGGGTAAAAAGGTATACAGGTATGCTGTTGCCTGAAATTACCTACAGAAGACTCAACATCTGAGTAACTCAGGATAAATTTGACTTCAGAACTCTGGCTCGAAAGTGAATAATGGCTCTCTAACTCTATTCTATTTTTATTAATATCTTTGTGTGATGCTGTGTATTGTAGTGTTCTGTCCATTCTGTAATTACATGTCTTTACATTACATGGACTCTGAGTGGATTATTTTCTGGTTTTAGGCCTTACTCTCTTTAAACATTTAAGTAGTTCTGAAAATATACTTGCTCTCCAGCCAGGGTGGAGCCTCCAGGTGACTTTCAGTGTCTCTGGACAAAAATAGCGTTGTTGAAAAAAGAGTAATTCTCTTCACAAGTCGAGAACACATTTCCTTTTGTTACTGTGGCAGTAGTCAGAACAATTACAATTACAAGTCAAATGCACTGTAGCTTCAGCTCCACCTCTGATATGATGGATTTGGTGCCACTTGACTGATTATACATAAAATATTTAAATTTGCTACATTTTCTTGTCTAAGGCATGAAATAATAATCCAATATTGCTTCTGATTATTGGCAAAAATCTTAGTAAGGTGCCTGGCTTTGGTTGGAAAGCTTGTGTAGTAGCAGTAACAGTATGTTAGGATCAGAGCTGCATCACTCTGAGTCAAGGTCTTCAATTAGCAGGGTTCTCTTGCCTGTTTGCTATTTTTATCTTCATGTTAGCAAGTGTGTGAGAGAAGCAGAGGAAACACCTTCGCACCTCAGTCTGTTCCTCTGGAATCCTCCAATGACGAAAAGACCCAGCAGCCAGTGGATTATAAACCATGTGACTGTATGAAAGAGGCAAAGATCAAAGAGTATTTAACACCTTCAGTGGCAGATTTGTCTGGCGAAGTCATTGGAAGTCTTAATTTTCACCAGAGCAGCTTTACCCGCAGAGCATATTTTCCATATCATGATGGCCTGAGCCTTATGATTTTCTATCAAAAGAAGCACACTTTAAAAATTGTTTTACACATTCCCAAATGTAGGTACACATAGAAATTCTTGAACATACTCCAAAAAATGATAATATAGATAAAATATTGGCTCTATCTCAAAGTAATGACTTTAATATAAATTTTACTTGCTAGTAGTTTGATCTGAAACTCAAAAATACCTTCAACAGCATGTTCAGTGGTCGCACCTGAAGGAGGGGTTGGGTTATGCTCACAGGCTTCTGTTTGTACTGAGACTTTGTGAAATACAGTGGGATCAGATGATACCAACCGTGTGCTTCATCTTTATTATCACACCAGTCATGAGTTACAGTACAGGCAGTGTGTCTCAGCACTTATGCTGGAGCAAATCACACACATTTAAATATCTGTGCTGCTTGTGATTGAAAATAATGACAGACCTGTAGCCCTGGAAATTAGAAGAATAATCTTAATTGCAGGCTTTTGTTTAAGATGCCAGTCCCACTTGTGAAATGTAAAATATGAAAAACTGCTGCTGACAAAGAGCTACCCTTTCAGGAGAGAGGTGTGCTATATTCAGAAGCTTCATAATTAGTGTACACTTTGATTTTATCATTGACTTAAATTTTAAACCAAGCCCAACTTCTCTTCAATAGCATGCCAGCTCTTTGACTCTGACATGCTGTTGAAGATATGCCACAGAAATTAGTCACATGCATGTAGGCATGTTCATGGCATTTCCCCCCCACGCACATACTGTACATAGACACCTTGCCTGAGAAATCACAGATGGTTCACTCTGCTTCCTCCACAGCTTTCTCAGTGGTGTCGTGACCCTTTTTCTGGCTGAAAATATGAGTTCTTGTTAACACATTATGCTGTAATTTCTTACACTTTTTTAACAACTCCTGGCACTTAATTGATGAATTCATTAAATATTCATAGATCCATGCATACTCTAATAACCATTTTCAGAAGCTTTTAAATCATCTCAGTGGTTGAGTTTGTGTTGCCACATATAAAATTATAACCATATGTGCATCAATCTGCACAAATACAGGTGTATGTTGCCTCTGTTTGATGTTGGTTTGTTTTAACGTCCTGTACAGTCCTGTTGCTTTTTTCCAGAGTATCTCAATAAAACACACACAGGTAGTTTTATAGTTCAGGGTGAAATGATCTTTTCTTTATCCTTTGTGATGAGACCGAAGGATCTTTGATCTGAAGTGGCTAGATAATCATCCGTAGCTGAGCCCTGATTTCCATCTCTATTCAACTCTCCCCTGGAAGCTCCATAAGCAGCTATCAACACTGGAACTAATCAGGGTTATTACTACTCTCCCCACTGAACGACACACTTCTCCAGATGTGGGGTCGGTTTCCACCGCTGCTGTTGTTCCTCATGTTGATGTTATACAGTTTTTTATTTGTTTGCTGATGCATCAGCCTGATACTGGAATTTAATTAAACATGAAGGTAAACCTCTTCTGACCTATTTTTTTTCGCACAATTTTGGAACATTTTTATCAGAATTTTTATCAATAGATGTTTGAAACGAGAATTCATTACGGTGTAATTTCACCTGCAGGAAAGCCTGTTTTGCCTTCCCTGAAAGAGCTGCTAACACTTAAGAATTTTCAAGCAGAAAAGAAAAATAAACAAGTAGGCAAAGAGTAAGCTGCTGCCATATGACTTTTTGTTACTAGTGCTATTTCCTTGGAGGGCTGGAAGCTACACGGTCTTTATTACAAATACATTTATTGACAACAGTGAACCTTTGTTTGAATGATGACTCCTTAGTTCACAAGTATGTCAGTGACTTATTTGTAATTTGGCAGAGTGGACCTGGACCAACTGTAAAAGGTAACATTCTCCATTTTAGTACGTACTAGTCCAAGTCCAGTTCAATGTTTGCCAAAGTACATTTCAAGATGAGTATAAGTCCCTAAGTGCAAGTCAAATTAAAGTGTCAATCTCTTAAGACAAGTTTAAGTCAAGTGTTGAATCTGCCAGAGGATGTCTCAGGTTAAGTCTCAAATCCTCACTGAAGTACAAGCCGAGTCTCAAGTCACTAATGTTCAAGTCCCATCTCAGGTTTGTCTGAGTCTGTTTCAGTTCTAGTTTTCAAGTTTGTCAGTGTCTGTTTAAAGTCAAGTCTCATGTTATGCCTACCATAGCCTACACTTCAAGACTCTGTGTAGTCTTCTACACAGAGTCTATGATAAAGTGGAAAAAGGAAAAAGAGTACTAACCAGTAAGAGGGAGAGTAGGGTGGGGCATGCCTTTGCCACCCTAGGGAAAAAATCTGATGTCCCAAATATGGGCTCGTTTTTTTCCCCCAGGATAGCGAAAGCATGACCTGTGTTACTTTTCATTATTCTGCCTCTGACTGGCTTACCCTGATATTCTTACGCAAACCTTAACCCTTATCATTCTCACTCATGCTTAAACCACAGATGAAGGATACCTAGTCACATTAAAAGTCAATGTGTCACAGAGTTTTTAGTCAGGGAAAAATCCAGTTTTGCAAAGACTGGAAATCACTAGTCACTACTGGCAAGACTGCTAACCTCAAAAAAGGAAAAAAAAAAAGTTGACAGAAATTGCTGAAGCCCTCAAAAATCTTTGTACAGTACAGCTAGCCAGATACCCACTGTCCAAAGGGGGCTACCTGTGAGCTAACATTAGCTACTGGAATGTTTGTTTCATTTCATTTCATGTTTATTTGATAGGGACAGATACATATACATAGAGAATTGCACAGCAATTAACCAATGCAGTGTATCACAGCATTTATAGCTACTGCTAATTTCCAATGCCCGTCCCTAGACATTATTAGCCTACAAGCTAACCGCAAGTTTCAGCTGAAGATTGCTGACTTCACTTATAATAATATGATAGCCTATATGATTTTTGAAGTTAGTAATCTCCAGCTGAAACATATGGTTAGCTCATAGGCTAATATAGACATTCCGATAGCTAGCTATAGCTTGCAAATAAGGTTAGGCCCACTCAATTTTTTTCCTAGGATGGCAAAGGCAAGACCCACCCTACTCTCTGTCTGACTGGCTAGTACTCATGGCCTTTGTTGACTGGGTTTGTTTGGTTTAAGCATGAGTGAGAATTATAAGGGTTAGGGTTTGGGTAAGAATATCAGGGTAATTTGCATGAGGCCAGACTAAAAACTTACAATAATATTAAACATCTTTGATTTTATCAGGATGTCAAGATGAGAAAAAGACTGACTTAATACAGCTCCGACAGAGATTATGACCACCGTACACCAAACGATCGAGATCACAGGATCGCTCCACAACTCACGCAAAACTCATAATGATTTTAAATGTGTCTGCAACAGTCAAATTGCGTAAAAAATAATTTGGTGTAGGGGAGGATTTAGGCAAGACCCGGAGCAGTCAAGTCGAAATCAAACCCAAGTATCAAGTCTGCAGCTCCAATTGAGAGTAAAGAAAACGCCACATGGTTGCTGTGTGTTGTGAGGCTATAACTGGATGTTATCTGTTGAAAGTGACAATCCAAAGTTCAAGACTGATGTTGGAGTGATAAACTTGCAACTTTTTAATGCTTGGAGTGTTGATTAGTAGTGCTGATCTACTGTAATATTTAATGTAGGCCTTGTTCATTGTGCTTCTCTTGCAGTCACATTCTCCCAAAACAGATGTTTGCGAGGGCTTAGCTGTCACTGTTGCTGTCATAAAAAGCTCGGGATTTCTCCTAACGGAGGTCCATATATCCAGAACACATCTGGTGGCAATTTGTCTTCTGTTAGACAAACGTCTTGGTAAACTTTTTGTCTCCCCAAAAAGGAAAACATGTGGCCCTGAAGTGCTGACTGTCCAATCTGCCGTTGTCAGCTGTGTTGTACAACAGCTCTGCTGAAGTGAGGCATTTATTTGTGACCCCGCCATGTTCCACCTCATTACATCTACAATGTTGTTTTTCTCCACTTAGAGGACACTGCAGCTGGATACTGAGCTCGGCATATTTTGTCTACTTGAGCACTTGTTAATTTGCTGTTATGCTTCTTCATGTGGAGCTAATGGTGGACAAAGAAACAGAGAAGAAAAAAACAAGCTTGTACAATTTGAGAGATCTTCATTTTTCCTGTCCTCTGTCAACTGGATCCCACCAAAGACCTGGCCACTCTCATTTCCTTTTTTCATCTACTCCTGCTTTCTCCTCTTATTTCTCTACTTGTACATCAACTTCTGTTCTTTAATTTCTCCTCACAAATACCTCATCTTGTTTCCTCTCTTTTTCTCTTCTCCTGTCTTCTTAAATCTCCACTGTCCTTTGTCTTACTTGTTCTCTCTTCTCCTCAATCCATTCCTACTTTTTCCTTTTTTCCTTTAGGATATATCCTACTCAATCCAGCTCTCCTTCTCTCCCTCATCCTCTCATGTGATCTCTTCTCAAATTTTGTCTCATGTGCTACTTTGTTCTTTGTTCCAACGTTTTAACTCCTCTCTCCCATCCTCTGCTGCCCTTTCATCCTCTCCTCTCTTCTTCTCTCCTGTATGTGATGGATGGTGTGGGTCAGTGTGCAGTCTCTGACAGTGATAGCCTCTGTCACTGTTCAGAGTCGGTGGCTGTTAGCGTTATCTCTCTCCCCCTCCCCAGCTTTATCGACAGTCTACTCAGGTCATTGACTCAAGTCTGCATGAGTGGGTGAGGAATTCTGTTTTTTGCTTTTGGCTCACTCCTGTCCTGAAGCAACAGGAGACTGCATACTGATGGAGGGTACAGCCAGCGGTTATGGAGTTGAACTGCCTTAAGAGCTGCTTGTTACAACACTTTTTCACAACACTTTTCCTTCAGCGATTCACCATTTTCCCAGAACTGCTAACATAAAACCATAAAGACAATGGTATCCAAAAGTGTCAATTTCATATCAGTAAATTGGCTGCATTTAAGAAATTTCTAAATTTCTAAAATTTTGCCAACACTCAAATGAGTAATTTTGTCAATTCTGTCAGGTTTATGTCTTTCAATTACATACGAACTTTCCAACCAATTGAGTCAAGTAATTCTAACATAAACCAAAAAAGTACCATTTATGCAGTTAAATCAAACTGAGTGAATAGACTATGAATTCACATTAATAGAGTTGATATAATTACTATCAATAAATTTGGGTGGATGGAAACTTTATACTAAATCTTTCATTTGCATCATCAGTCTTAAAGCAATCACATTTAATTTGTCTGAATTTCAAAACACTGAGCACACCCTAATAAATAGTGTGTTTTTGTATTAGTATAAAAACTAACACCAAACTAGGGATGTCGCGATCAAGTATTTAATTGGCCCTGATTATGATCCAAGCCCTTTATTATTGGGTATGTGCCCATTTCTGATCTGCTTTTTATATTTGAATTTTTTATAGATTAATTGAAAGAACACAACTCCTGAGATAGCTGAGAATAGGACTGGGCGATATCACGACAATGCATGATAT
The DNA here is from genome assembly GCF_041903045.1 of Epinephelus lanceolatus. Lineage (NCBI taxonomy): Eukaryota > Metazoa > Chordata > Actinopteri > Perciformes > Serranidae > Epinephelus > Epinephelus lanceolatus. The sequence continues at coordinate 39,087,267 of NC_135743.1, forward strand.
CTTACTATATAATGACGAAAACTCTGTCTGTGGGTGTGTCTGTGGGTGTGTCTGTTCATGTGTCAATCCATGTGAAATTTGGCACAGTGGTAGAGGGTCATGGGAGGATGTGAATGAAGCAATATTACATCAATTGGCCAAAGGGGGGCGCTATAGCAACCGATTGAAATTGCAAACTTTGAATGGGCATATCTCATGCCCCGTATGTCGTAGAGACATGAAACTTTGCACAGAGATGCCTCTCCTCATGAGGAACAAATCTGCCTCAAGAACCCATAACTTCTGATTTACTAACTACTTACTAATACTGAGCTTCTATAAGGCAATGAATATTGTGGAGGGCGTGGCTCATCACATAAAGGTGTATAACATCTCAAGGGTTTCACCCATCACCACACAACTTTGTAGGCATATGACCACACATAATCTGAGGGGACCCCTCCATTATTGACCCCATCAAACAAAATGGGGGCGCTAGAGAGCTAATTTCTTATCTAGGCCTAACCACCATATCGATTTTTACTAAACTTGGTAGATATGTAGAAGAGGACGCCTCAAGGTGACTGAAGAAATTTAACTCTAATTGGCAACTGGGTGGCGCTATAACAACAGAAACATGCTTAAAAAAGGCTAAAATGCGACAGATCGCTGTGGCTCCCCCTGTGGCCCAAAGTTTTGGGTTTTTTTTCTAATTTTTGGTATGACTAAGTCATGGTATGGCATGCTGTACATAATCACGGAAACTGTCAGTGTGTCATTCTGTCAGTCAGTCGTTCTGTCTGTCCCATGTTTTTCTACTCACTGACGTGGTCAATCTATGTGAAACTGCACATAGGCATTGAGGATTGGCATAGGTAGAAGGTGACAAAGCTACCAATGGGCATGGACTAGTATCAATATATTTACAAGCAAGATATAAATTTTGACAACATTGTTTATATTGATATAGGGTCAAGTTGCTTTACATAACCCATACCAGTGTGCATCTCTCCTCTGTCACACTCTCTGCACAGCTCTGCCCTCCTCATTCACTCACAAGTTCTCCATCAGCACTAAGAGAAACACAGAGCAGCTACTCTGTTTAATCTGTCTTTTAATTAGTCTACCTTGCGACATCAGTCCATATGTTGCACGTGCTACGCAAAATCAGTCTGTGAGATAAATGAAATGACCGCAGTAGCACATGAGCAGTACAGCGCTGCGCTGCATGTGTGGGAGACAGTGCCGCTTGATTGTGTCAGGGAAGCGTTTGTTTGCTAGTTTGTGTGTGAGGTGGATAATGGCATGTCGTCGTTCATTCTCAGTAGCTGTAGTCTAACTTGTGACATTGAGACAGTGCCTGTATGCAGGAACACAGACGTTTCATAAACATGACGTATATAACGAGGACAAAGTGTGTCTCGCTCCTTCCCTCCCTCGGCCTCTCTGTTGATGCTGTGTGCATAAATAAGATGAATAGCCTAAATAAATAAAAAGATTTAAGCCACTTTTTAAATCCCCCCACAAAGATTTTTAATTGTTTCAAACTACAATGGATTTAGACCTACTTGATACTTTTATACCCATGTTATAGTTTCGTGGCCTGTGTTGCAAACCTTTAAACTTCTGTAGCTGCAGTGCTATGTGCAAAACGTTAACACACAGCCCTGCTATTTATTTTACAGATTTTTTCATTTACATTTGTGCAGCTGTTTATTTTGAAACAGAAAAAAAAAATCCCTGTCTTATTTTGATCACAGTCTGTTTTTTATAAAAGTGCTTGTGACATCTCAAATGTGGCTTTGACTTGCAACTTAACATGTAGCCCATTTCTTACGAAATACTGAGATATATATCATGCATCCCCATTTAGTCTGACAATACAGAGATGTGAATTTACAGTATTATTGTTATTGTTATTATTTACAGTTTTATTGTAAAGTGACATTAACAGAGTGGCACTTCATCCCTCACAAAATTTCTTTGTCTGAGTTTTACATATGCTGCAGGGAGCACTTTAACTTGATAGCAGAAAGGTTTCATTTTGACCTGTCATTAAGTTTCTTACAGAAACAACGTTAATTAGCTGCAGTGACTTTAACATTTTAACTAGTGAGACCGGCAGTCGGTGCAGACTAACAATCAGAACCTGCTGGAAAGATAGAGGGGAGATAATGATGTCCTAGTGTCAGAGCTAAGCGGATCTGTGCATTTTGCCAACCTCGGTGTCTGACCTCAGAGTCACTGACACCAATATGCACAAACATTTATCATTTTTGTCTAAAGAAAATGCTAATTGAGTTCCTTTCCATCCACTATGAGTTGGGGTAAACAGCTGGTGGCACTGATTCTTCTCTTGGCTGCCATTAAACCGTTATAGAAGAAGGGTTTGCAACAAGATGATGCAATTAAATAAACTCCAGTCAAACCTCTAATGATTGAAAATCATGTGGAAAATTAGCAAATACAAAATAGGCTACCCATAAAAACAGGTGGATTGAATCAAAACCACTGTTCATGTTTCAAAGTAGTTTACAGATTTAATGTGCCAATGTGCTGTCGGTAGATGACATGGCATTGCAGCAAAAACTGAGCCAGTCTCAGGTTTTGCCAGACCTTTCTGCAGTGGCAGCCCACACTATATCCTCAGTAAGACAAATATATGCTGTTTGATATGACCCAGTGCTACTGTTGGTCTAAATGTGGCCTAAAATAATTACAATCTTTATATATTTTGTAAGGGTGTCCATATGTTGCTGTAATGCACATTAACCTCAGTATGTGAGTAATTTGGAAGTAGTCTAATAGTTACTTTCTTTAATGGAGTGAAAAGGTCACACTGACTTTGCCTCAGCATCTTGCCTCAAGCCAGGGTGAGGCCAGATGTTTTCATGTTTGCCAGCCTGCAGGATATGTGAGGTGACACTGAAAAATAGTGTTAACAGTAATTCAGAAATGAGCTCATTTTAATGGAGACATGTATGATTTGATTATAACCACATTCATTTGATAAAAAAATTTTTTGGCCACTTGGGGGCAGCAGAACTGTAATATAACACTGACATATTATCACCTTGTAAAGCTCATATGGGAAAAGTGCAGGCCTTTCTCTGCAAATAGCTGCCTGCTGCTGCTTAACCCTTTGAAAAATGGATCTTGTTGCTTGTATTATCCTGTTTAAATAAATCTAAAATAATAATTATACTACATTCATTTTTTTGCAGCAGAAAGCTAAGGCTCCTGTTTTCACCGTCATCATGTCATAACCTTATGTTACTTTACCTTGTGAGCTGTGCAAACGTGATTTTTCACTGTAATTACACCAGTATGTCACCCATAATGGCCGGAGGATATCATTGTCTCCAAAATCCTGTATATATCGATTTAAATTAAAAACCATAAGAGATAGAGAATTCATTCTTTTTGCAGCAGAGAGCTAAGGCTTCTGTCTTCCCCGCCATTGTGCCATTACCTTATGTTACCTTATCTAACCTGCAGTGCAAACATAGTATTTCACTGTATTTATGCTGGAATTTCCTCATAATTGCCATGGGAAATCGCTTTTTGCACAATCCTGTATATATTGCTCTAAAAATAAAAACCATAATTGCTAGAACGTTCATTCTTTTTGCAGCAGAAAGCTATGGATTCTGTCTTCCATGTCATCCTTTGTACACTTGTAATGACATCACTGCACTATGTTACATGTGGTGCAAAACCGTGCATTGGCACAAGAGAAATAAATGATGAATCCATCACAACCCCTCTGCACTCTGCTCATAAAAATGAGCGTATTTAAAAAATTAAATAATGTACATAGTATAAATAACTTATTGAGTGTAAGAAATATTTTGTAAATGTTTTGTCATTCAAAAGTTGTTTGGATCAATGTGTTTTTTTTTATAAAATCTGATTTAAAAAACAGCATTTCAATTCTTTTATCAATTATTATTATGGTATACTGACTTACATAATTGTTTAGCTTTGGTTGTACAGATTTGAGGGATATGAAGCATTTGAAGATACTACAATAAATGACATCAGAATAAGCAAAAATACCAATGTAGGCACTGGCGGACCATTTCTATTGCAGGGTTTAAAGGGTTAAAGACAGAAAAGCAAAACAATGAGCTCAAAGAGGCTAAAAAGCTCTGTAGAGCTGAGGGAACCTTTAGATAATTCTCTGTGGAGAATTGTGAGTGCCAACATAACATATGAATTCCAACACTTATCACAGTTTTTCATGCTTTCCATTAGCACATGTTGTAAAATTGCCAGTCTTGTTTGCATGCAGACAGATTGACTCGTCATTGTGTTTGGATAGCCACGGGCAGCTGTGGCAGTCTCAATCTGCATTTTGCATTTACAGGTGAAAAGTGCTAATGGGTCTGCTGAAAGAAAGACGTTTTTTTTTTTATTTATTTATTTATTCTGTAACGCTTTAGAAGGTTATGTTGACACAGTGTCTGCATGCTGTTAACCTCGACTAGCGTCGGGTCTGGTAGCTCCCCAGGCAGCAGAGAAACAGAAGTTTAGATGCTCTGACTTTCTGCAGAGCAGAATATCACCCTGCCGATGGGGAGCCTGTTTGATACAGAGCCATTGTTTTGCTTTGGCTCGTGGTCAAAGAGAGCGCAATGGACAGCAACTGACAACAGGCAAATACCAAATCAAGTGTCTCTTGTCCCACCTCCCCCTCCCTGTTGTCTAATGAAGAAGCTAAACGTGTTGGAAATGATCGTGGTTGTTGGCCTTTAATTCACTCTCTCCACCATCTGCCCTTTCTGGAACCTTTGAAAAGCTTCATCTCTACATGTGTAGGGAGAGCAGATTACATTTTTTTTGTTGATGAAGTTTGAGTTTCTGCAGCTGGCACTGTTTTTATTGTCTATTCAGCCACTGCTCATGCTAACTACCCAAGTCTTCTATTTCTGCCAAAGAAATGGGAAACACGTCATGCTTCACTTGCTGCGCACCCAATGATTTTTTTTCTTGGTAAAGACCTCACAGGAACTGTTTTCAGAACATAGAATGCTAAAACTTTTATGGACTAGCTAAACTTTTATTTCCATCAGTATGATAGCAGAAAAACAGACATTAATCTAAATGAAAATGCCACAGCCCATTACTTTAATGTAGGGTTACACAGTGGAAATAAAATGTGGATGAAAATAACTTGTTTTGTGAGAAAGCAGAACAGAAAGTTTGGAGGTAATAGAGACAAAGCTTACTGTAGAGATGAAATGTATTGTGACTAAAGGAGGGACACAGGTAGCTGCCATAGGCTCAGTGTACGGTGATCAAGCAGGCCTGTCAATGGGTGTAATCAGCCATGTACACTGTGGCCAGCCACCAGGGACACACACTCATTCTGTCTCTCACTGTGACACAGCACACACACACAAAAGCCCCTCTGTTTCACACACACTATCCAATAGATACTTGAGATATTCAGCGTTGTAATGTGTATCCTGCCTTATGAGTTTGTGTACAGTTATAAGCAAACCAAAACACTTACAATGATCCACGGCCGTAGTCTCCCTCCAAACCCACCATACTCAAAGAACATTTTGGCCAGACACCAAACATAAAGTCTCTTAATTTTTTTTTTTTTAATTATTTGTATTTTTTGTTTTATTTATTTAGTAGGGGTGAAAAGATACATCGATCTGGATTGACATATCGATTAGGCTTGGGCGATATCTATATTTTCATACCTTTATACCTTACTGAAAGGTATGAAGATATGTGCAACACTACCTAACCAACTACTCCCCAAACCAGGAAGTTTGTTGTATTCCAGGATCTCTTTTAGCTTGATTAGCCCATAAAAATACTACAAAAACTCACAAAGTGTCAAAACATTTTTTCAACTATTTTTCCTTATTAAACAGTGAAATACAAACATAGGCCTATATCCTCTAAATTCAAGTTTCTCTCTTTCACTGAGCTCAGATCAGCTCTACTGCCATGCTAACTCATTGGAAAACAGACTTCATTTAAACCCGGCTGAAAGAAAAAAACAAAACAAAACAAAAAATGTCTTAGTCTCGTTAGTCATCTTGTTAGCTAGTCCACTGTTGTGGCAATCACCATCTCTGGCTTGGTCGAAATAAACTTTTAATTCAGTGAGTTAGATGTGAAAATGTGGTGGGTTTTTCTTTCCTGCAAGCTCTCTGCTGTTACTGGCTGGCTGTTTACAGTCCTGTAACATTATCTTTACCGCTCACAGCCGCCATGTTTGATAGCGTAGCTGCCTGTTTCACCAGTACATACTGACCTCTGGTGGCGTGTGAAGTGCACTACATACAATACCTCCTCAATAGAGCATCTCCTTATGAGTTTAATAGAAACAGGGAAGGTCTTTGAAATACACATACAGACGTGAAATACAATAATTTTCAATGTATGTAATATTTATTCATTGTACAAAATAAGAAAAAAGCATATTGGCTGATTGTGATAGTTCATTTCAAAGCCATTATCAGCCGATACAGTAGTTGTGTAAAGTCACTACGATGAATTTGGTTTCACACAGGACATGAACAGCGGCTTTTAGTTTTTGTTAGCCTTAAAGCCGAATGTATACATACTATTTCCACGAATATTGAAGCTCATAAAATAGACGCCATGTGTTAGACTTTTACAATTTAGAACATAACTCCCCTCAAGCTGCTACAACCCTGAATTGCTTGGAAAAATACAGAGTTCATGACCTCAGTGTCCGCAGTGGTAGCCACAGCAACCCTAACCCACATTTTCATGGACAAAATTTCAAAACTTTTCCATGACTGTCCAAGGACTCATAATATATATGTTTATCTTGTCTGCCTTTTTTTCCCCAAACATATCCGATTTATGCTCTATTCAAGCGTAATGCATGAAGGGAGAGATAGAATGAGGGGTGAAAATGAAGAAATGTAAGTGATGGTTAATAATCTCACACATCGACCCATATTAGAGCTACATTACATCTAGAGCTACAGGAAATAAATGTGCTGTTATGTTGCATTATGTGGAAGGTTATCTGTGGAAGATTACTGTAACATTTCATTACACAGGCAAAAAAATTTAATGACTTTTCCAAACCTTTAATTTTTTTTTTTTTTTTTTTTACCAATTCCATTATTTTTCCAGGCCTGGAAAATAAGATTGTACAATTCCATGACATCTCCAGGTTTTCCATGAACATAAGTTTATTAGATGATGAATTAAAAACATTTTAACAGCAATTTTGACCAACCATTAATGGTGGAAGGCATTCGGCTCTCTGGATTTGTAATGGTCTATTTTTCAGATTTTAAAAATAAACAATGCCTTCATAAGGATCAAGAACACACCTTGATGGAGAAAGAAGTTTCATTAACAGTTTTCACAAGTGTTAGCTGAGTTATCATGGAGGTGCTGAGACACAGTTGAAAACCCTTTCTAGAAAAGCTAGTGAGTGGACCTTGAGGTAAGATCCTTTTCTTTACTGCTATCTTCAAGGTCAGAATTGGACTGTTGCACTTCCTATATAACGAGTCAAACAGTCCAAGTGAGTAAATTACAACACTTTATCATAAAGGAAATCCTGGAAGAGATCAGACCTCATAAACTGATGTATAATGGTATAAAGATCCAATCCATTTTAGAGATGATTGTCTTTCCCTCGCTGTCTTAATCCTCACATGCCGAGCTGTAAAAGAAAAAACGTGTGCATGGCCTCGTATAGAAAATGCATATATGCTTTAGGACAGCTTTGGTTTAGTAAGTCAGAGAGAGTTACGGGCATATGGCAGCAGTGAAGTGAAACGCTCATAGGTTGCGTGTGAGTTGTGTATGTATATGTGGCCGATGGCTCCATATGGAGAGGGGGGGGGGGTATCATAAATCCATTACTCAGGGGGGTAGGGAGGTGCTGTGTAGGCTCAACGGCCCTTTCCCTCAGGGAATGATTGTAGAGGAATCACAGTAATAGTGGCTGGCATTGGGTAATTGTGCCCTAAAGGCACATCATGTTTTTTCACTTCTGCACTGAGGAATCACAGCAACACCCCACAGGCATTTAAAACGACTGTGGCATAGACGGCAACTGCAGGGAGAGGGATAGAGAGAAAGAGATGACAAAGATAGAAAAGAAAGAGGTACTGAGAATCTTGTGTCATGTCAGGTTTACAGTGAAACTTAGCTGCCAGCTGAGAAGAAGCATTTCAGCCCCCTAGTGGTCATTAGAGGTAGGACGGGGGGATTCTTGAGCTCTAATGTATCTGCCGTCTGGCATTATAAACTGTGGAAACACACTCAAAGGGTGCAGTTTTTTTGATACTCTCATCAAGGTTGTCACCAATGTGTACCATGCATTTAAAGTAATATTAACCTTGTGATAGACAGCGAGTATGTTTGTCCTTTTTTTCCAACCAGTTTCTCAGGTTGTCTTAACCCTGTGATTGGCGGAGCGTTTTGGGACTGGACACATGCTGACACCACTCAGGGCAGATATACAGAGAAGGATTAGGGCCACATGTGAAAAACATATTCCAGATCTGAATTTAAAGTCATAATCTCCAAATTCTGACTTTAAATTCAGAACTCAAATACATTCCACTTCTCTATGGAGAAAACTACTCCCACTTCAGTTAAAAATAAAAGTTTATTTTCAAAAACCTTGTATATAGTTTTACTTATTTTTAGTAATTGCCTGAAAGACAGATGTTCTCTGTCGTTTTTTATCAAACAGAAGGAAGTAATGCATTGTTAGGGGCTATTTTCATCAGTGGATTGAACCACATTTGATACTAAAGTGGATATTTGGGGCAGCAGCAGCAGCAGCATGGTGTACAGTATGTGAGGTTTAATCAAAATGAAATGAAGGAAAATGTCACCCCAGTGCAACAGTGTGACTGATTGATGTGTTTTTAATAGTTTGTGGATGGCAATGGAGCTATGTGGCACAGAGGTAGGGCTGGGAGATATACTGATATTATATTGATACCATGATTTGTGACTAAATATCATCAAAGGGCCTGTGTCCACATGGTGTTTTTCTTTAGCAGAAAAGCAGTGGCAGGTCGCTGGGGAGTGCTTCATCCCAGCACTTCATAAAAATCCTTTCCCAGCACTTTTTTAAAATATGTGGTCTGTATGGCTTTGTTTCTGTGACAATGTCTGAACAATGTCTTGACACTAATATTAGGTAGGTAGGTGTAACGCTACATTAACAGAGGGTTGACTACACAGTGAGCAACATGCTTACAGAGCAAACAGAGATAAAGGCTTATTTTCAATGTCCGCTAGCCGATGTGCTCCCAAAAAATAAGCTTTTCTGTTTTTGCTGTGACAGTAGACGGTAGGCTAGCCAAAGAAGAAGCAGCGATGTCACCAGTGCCTATAGGAAAAGTTCAGTGATTTTTAACTAGACAGAGTGGCTGCACAAGAAAGGCGGCGCATGATATGGCCCCAAAATAATATCACCATATTTCAGTGTTTTTGTGATAACGATATTCTTGATGATATGACAAATTAGTAAGGAAATATTTTATTATTAATTTAAGAACACAGAATTGCAACAAAATATGATGTGATATAGTTTTACATGTCAACAGTTTGCTGTCAAATATTCAGTAAAAACCTCTACAGACTCTACATTCACTGAATGTAGAGTCTGTAGGCAAACCCCGGAGATCTTGCCTCCAGAAGAAGAGCGGAAGAGCCCTGGTTTCCGGTGCTAGGCTGTTTGTAGTCCTTGTGATATTGACCAATCACGTTTGAGCCGGCTGCAGTTGTTGCCAGGTTAAACGCTCCGTGCAGTGAACTAACGAGGCGGAACATAATTGGTGTCACTGCAAACTCTGAATCCATCGCAATGGTTCAGCATATTTACTTAAATATTAACGGAAGTCGGAAACGGAAATTCACCTCCTCCACCCAAATCAAAGCGGAAAGCCAAAAAATCGGGGGTCTGCCCCCAGAGGCTGTATCACCGTCTGCTGGAAGTCAGACACCGAATACAGCCGATGGGTTCTGAGAATGGTAAAAACCCTACACAGAGGAATAAGATACATCAGACTTTGGACACACACAGTATTTGTCAGTAGGATACATTCATTCTTGGTGTTCATAGGATTTGTTGGCAATGAGGCCATAAACCTTAAAAATGTGAGTATAGGACTAACACTGTCGGTTTCCTATCAGTTGAACTAAATACAATGTTGCAAGTGCAGTGCAACAGTAATATAGAGATTTACACCATATTTTTAATTTCACTGTTATAGACTTATTTCATTACAATTTTTTATTTGCCAGATTAATATAAATTTGGGTCAATACATTTCTGTCATATTGTGTGTGTTTTTAAGAACTTTGGATTTGTTGCTATGTTAGTAAAATGTTAATGATGGCAGTCCAAGGAAATGAAACAAATTAAAACACAAATAAAAAACACTGCACCAACGTACAGGAAGATACAACCTTACTTGCTGCATTTGATTTGTGATTAATTACAGAACTGTCAATTTGTAGCAATGAGATGACATCCTTGTCTCCCTTTACTGCCCGTTTGACAAACTACAAAGACAGAATGGGACACACACACACACGATCAAATTCATCCATGCCATTTATTCTTCTGTGCATATGCGAGCCGTTCGCAATCTTGAGTCCGCAGGTGCCAGCCATAAATTTCCCCCATTGATTTGTAGTATATATGGATTTTCCCACCCCGCCCTAAAGCCCCAGACTAAAATAAGCTTTGTTTGGCAGCTCATACACTTGTAAATCTCTCTGTGACATTTTGATAGCGGGTGACACACTGGGGGAAGAGCAAATATCATTAGAATGGGACAGGATTAAAATCTGTCACTCAAAGAGTCTATTATCGACAAAACCAGTGTAAGATGCTTGGAGCCAGCGCTGATAGGAAGCTCAGACAGAGGAGCGATGGGAGAAGTAGAAAGGGAAGGAATAAAGTTTTAGGTAAAGAGAAGGAAGCGCTCAGGGGGGTGGGGGGGCCTGTCAGTCAGGACGTCCCTGGTAAACAGAGTGGTAAATATTTCAACCGTCACGGCCGAGTGTAGGCAGCTGGTCCCCTTTGCATGGCAATGAGAGGAAAAGAGGAGAGCCCGTCTCAATGGAGCCCTTCAACCCTGGGAAACCTCCGCACACACACTCACACACACACACGCACCAGCTGAGTGACGACCACAGGACAGTGCAGGTCTGTCCTGCCTCGCTGGCTTCTGTCTTTATTCCCAGAGTCGGACTCCGCTGCAGCTCATCATCAGACCTCTGAAACAGTACTTTCAACGTTTTATTGCAGCTGTTATTTCTAAGCCAGAAATACACACGTACATAAAGTGATTTCACAAGTTGGAATTTACATCCTGAACCAAGCAGGTGGTGAATTTTAATGTTTTTGTTGATTCCAACACATCAAAGACAAAAACTGCATGCAATGGCAGAAACTTTCGAGTCGAGTTGTTTCATCCAAAATTTCATCATCAGAAATGAGCTTTTGAGCAATGTGATCGCAAGTGATGCAACAGCAGGAATTTGCCAGTGCGCAACAATTATTAAAGGTACTTTGTTCCCATCATACAGTCGTCAGTATGATGGGAACTGAGGAGGGAGAGAGTCATGGAGAGTGACATGCAACAAAGGTTCTTGCTGGACTTAAACCATGGACTTTGCTGATCAGGGTCAGCCACCATTTAGGCGACCGTAGTGCTTCATATGTGACAGCTGTCATGTAAAGAGACAACATTTTGAGAGCAACTATATGACAACAACAAGAAATTTGTCAATAATACAGTATCTTATAAATTGTATTCATTAATTTTCAGTCTGAATTAACTTATATATAAATCCAGGTATACAGCAGGCTGTTATACCTTTCATACAATGTTTTTGTCTTGTTGTCTGATATACATTTTGCATATTGTATGCTATTGTTATGTTACACAATAGTAAAAGTTAATTTCATTCTGTTTGTTCTGCCAGAGAATGGTTTATGTTTTCCTGTGAAAGAGTAAAGATGAAGAAATTAAGGAATACATGAAAACCACTACTTAGCTGTCTTTTAGTGTCTCTACAAACAATGTGGTAAATCAAATAACCAATTACATTTTTATTTCGTGAAACAGTTTAGCACTTACATATACATAGCAAGGTTCCATGTACTAAGTGTTCTTCTCAAACACATGGCTTGTGCACCAGTTGACCTATGGCTAAGCCACGCCCCCCTCCACTCACTCGGACAAACTATCAACTTTCAGTGACCGGCGCTATGGCAGGTGTCACAGTACACGGCATTTCACAATTTCGCAATTTCAATTTCGCAATTGATGTTTTTTGAGGACATAACGATCAGATTTCATTCAGAAGTAACCAAAAGGGCCTAAACTACACATTGGAGGGATATATTCATCATTTTATTGTTTAGAAGGTCGATGAAAAGCTTAAATTACAAGCCAAAATTTACAGGTCACAGTGTACGTTTGTGAACCGCATCTCGTTGCTGTCGCCATCAAAGACAAGTTAAAGTACCACTGAAGTTAAGGTTTTTGGCTCAGAATATCAGAAAAGGATAACGGCCTTTTTACCATCTTTACCAAGAGTGTCTCTCCGTCAGTTTGGTGCTACAGTATTTACACTGAATCATTCAGCATAGCGTTTGCCAACCTTTGTTATCTCTGCGATTACAGATAAATTAATGAAGCTAAGCTCCAGAAGTTAACGTTAGCTTAACTAGAGCCCTTTGGACAACAGCTAACAATGATGTACGATCACCAAAGTACAAAACTAGAACAAAATAGGCTAATGAACTCCCAGCAAACAAGGTGACATGATGAACAATGCAGCTAGGAGCTAACATTAGGCTAACTTTAGCTAACGTTAGCTAGAGATGTTAAGATAACTTTATATTTCTAAAGATTTTTTTTTTTTGGGCTTTTTGCCTTTAATATACAGGACAGTGTGAAATGGGGAGACAGAGAGAGTGGGGGAACGACATGCAGCAAAGGGTTGCAAGCTGGAGTCGAACTCGCGACCGCTGCAGCGAGGCATCACCTCTATACATGGGGCGGCGGCACTATCCACTAAGCTACCGACGCCCCATAACTTTATATTTCTTTCCAGCAAAGTGACAATATGTTGCCTCAAACACGATGTTGACTTACCTTAGAACAGATGTAGACATCACTGTTAATCTTATTCACGTTGAGTTGATGTTGTGGTCTAACATTACCACACAACTTTATCCAAAGGAGACACTTTTCTCGGTTGAGATGTGGTTTAAAGTGTAAAAAATACACCTCGTCGCCCAGCCTCTCAGGATACCTTGTGTCGGAGTTGCATGTACCCCATGCACACCGTTTGACCATTTTTAAAACTCAAATCTCAGAAAAAGCTCATAAAACCAAACAAAACTGACTTTCTGTAATGCATTTTGATGGACGTCCAGGCAGAGAATGTCCGAGTATATGGGAAGGGCTATACGCACTGTGATTGGCTTATTGCATTTGAGGGCGGGGCTTAGCCATAGGTCAATTACTGGCTCATCCTTATGTGGGTTATGTATGAATTTTGGTGCATTACTTTCATAGGAAAATGTATAAACAGTGCATGAGAACAGCTCGCCTAAGATGGTTAGGCACCTTATAAGCTCTATACTGTGAAATCCAGAAAACACCACAGGGTTTCCAGACATTACTTCAGTTGGTGATCACTAGGGGTGTCCCGAGTACTATTTTTTGGGCTCCGGAGCTTTGGTAATGAACAGCGAACATTCGAAATTTTGGTGGCTGGGGGTGAGGGGTGCTGAACACGACTCAGGGAGGAATATGAGCATAAATGCTAATAATAATGGGCACCAAGTCCGAAACAACACCACAAAGTGTTGTGAGACAGAAGTGCAGAAACAGAAAACAACCTCCAACAAATTCAAGAATTGAGATTTACATTTATGAGATTCAGTGTGTCTGTTACACAGTTAAATGCAGTCCCCGGAACCACTCTCCAACCGTCCCAGAAGAGGAGCGGAGCTCTCATGATAAACAGAGAAGGGAGTGGGAGTAAATAAAATAAGTATGTGTTTATATTGTGGCAGGCAGCCACAGAGAAATCAGTGTATGGGAAATGCGGAGATTCATATTTATCTGTAATGTCTTTGTTGTCAATTCTCAAACAAACAAACCAAAAGGAAAAATGGAAATGTGAATCCCAATTAAAAAACGAAGATCTACCTAACAAAGCACTAACTGAATAGCCGAATATTCAGGTACAGCCCTAATGATATAACAATGTCTTAAGCAGCCTTTAGCACTGATTCCATTAGGGATGCACGATATTGGATTTTTTGCCAATATACCACATGTCGATATATAACAACTAATTTGGCTGATAATCAGTACCAATACTGATATATCCATATATTATGGAAAATTATGGAACTTTCTACCCCGAATCCTCTGAGTGAATATACCTCTTTATCTGTATGCTTGCACCCTAGTTTATCTGGTTATTGGCCCTTTAAACATCACGTACAAGCATGCCAGAGTTATCTTTTCTGCTTCGTTGCTCTGGTGATAATTAGGAGGCAACTGTGAATGGGTTACATGTATTTACTTTATCCCCTGTTTATCTGTTTTAATTGCTTAATATCTGCTTTTTATATACTTATACATCTTTCAGATATGTTGTTTTGTTACCTGTGCTGTATCATTTACCTGATGTTTTGTACATGTTGACTTTGTCAATTTAAAAAGAAAAATCTGTTTGTCATATCGGCAGAAATCGGCATGTTGGCTGATTCCAGTATTACTTTTTAAAGCCAATATCGGCCGATACTGATGACATGCCAATATTATCGAGCATCCCTAGATTTCATGAATCGGCCATGGAGATTACAACTTAGTCTGATACTTAAAACCATGTTTGTCTGTGTGCATGATGACGTACCCTACATTCCATCTGAGTGTTATTGTGGTTGTGCATGAGAAATGCTGTGATTGCAAAATGCAACAGCGGAAGGTTTTGCAGAGAGGCAAATAGTGCGTAAACCACTTTTCAATCAGGATCGATTGCTCTGAGACAACAAGGGAGGCTGAACTTTGCCTAAAATTTCATAGAAGAAATGGTCAAATATGCACTATTGAATTTACATTAAAATAAGAATTTACATTGCATTAAACGTGCACTAGGATGCATTTCACATCATGACTATGATATTCAAATGTCAGCTGTTTATCACCAGTTTTCAAACGCGACCTCCCTGTCATACATTCTCGTGTCAGCACAGTGGACGCAGAGCCTCCAAGCATTCCTATGAGATAGTGCTGAGCAGGTTTTTTTTCGTGCAGCAAAACAAGACGGTCAAATACAACAAAATCGTCACTTCCAGGGAGGCTCAGCTTCTCTGGGATCTAATGGAGCGGTAGGCGGGAGAGGACGCTCAGTGTATGCATGATGATTGGAGGAATTGTCTAGAAGGCTGAACCCCTTTGTGATTGACAGCGCTTCGCATTTCGAGCGCAGTCCCATCCGGATATTTATATTTGTGTTTAGTAATGTTGCTGTTGTCCCTGGTTTTATATGAGAAGAGGAAAAGATTGCTAGTTGCTAGGCTAATTTATACAATGTAAAATGCCATAGGCTTGTGCTAATAACGTTAGCATGTTGTATTTGTGGGGAAATGCGTTCAGATAAAGACAGGTGTTTGTCTGTGAATGCTGTGAGTTGTAGTGAAGCCAATTTATGTACTTGTTTTTCAAATTGTCTCTATAAAGCCATGTTTAATGTGTGTATTAAACTTAACAGCTCTTCACAGAAACCTCCGCCGCCAACTAGTGTTTTGTAGGTGTAACTGCAGAGTGACACAGACACACCACCACACAAGTATAAATGCTTACAACGATGTAGGCGACATGCGTTCTGGAGTTTCTTTATTTCTATAAGCCATACAGCTAATTTTCACCGTTTGTAAAACACACACACTGTAAACAAGGGTTGGGGTGTTTAAACCCATCTGAAAATCTTTGAGGTGTGTTTTGCTGTGGTTCTATGGCTCGAGTTTGGTTGAAAAATGGCTTCAATTAAATGTTCCTTTTATAAGTTACTGCCTCGCTACAATGTGACAAATTGTATGTTGTATGTAAAAGCGAGCTTCCCCTGTTTGAAAGACCAGCAGCTGCCACTGTTTTCAATATAGTAACTTCTTCCAGTTACTGTATGTTTTGTTATTTTTACTTTATGCAAAACCACGTGTTATAAAGGAGGATATTCTGGAGTTGGCCAGTTCCTGCTCTAATCTAGTGGATAACATTCATGTACAGAGTATACAGGCATGCATGTGAACAATTCTGCTGATGTCGTTTACATATGTTGGCAAAAAACAAGTGTAGTGTGTCCCAGGTTTACCTAAAACACCGTGCAGTCTTTAATGCTCCAACAATCAACAGCAACATCTTATAGGTTCACTATTGTCCATGTCAGAACTTGAGCGCAGAAAAGCCTATGGGGGAGCAGCAAATTTAGATCTTTTCCTCTCTGCTATAAGTATTTGCAGGCAGAAGGTGAACATACTGTAACTGAAGCCACTGAGTAAACATACTGATACTGTGCAAACATAGGAGAGTGTCATGTGCAATACATACTGGCAGAAATAAAGGCATTGTCAGTGCTTTGAACAGCAGATTCCTTGTTTTCATGATATTTCAACAGATTTCACAGTCACAAAGAAATGGTGAAAATATTCCTTTAACCTATCAACTGTTCAACTTTTTTCAAGTCATCTTTTTCTAAACATTGCCCCCATGTAAAGTTTCACTTTTTTTGTACCTTCAGTTTGTTTATGCAGTGTTATAGGAGCCTGGTTTAACCTCAACAGCAGGCTCTGTCAGCGCAGTACAAGTCTCACCACATCACTGATGATCAATGGAGCTCTTCTGTAAAGCACCACTACACCGACTTCTTGTTTGTTTGGTTCTCTCTGTTTGGTCTTACAGTAATAGCCTGGATTCAGAGTCTATATCGCTGTGCTCGAGCAGAGCAGGTTAATGTTGTTGCTCTTTGAAGTCTCTCACACACACACTCTCACACACAGTGGCTTCACTGTATTCAACGAAGATCTGTCGTGCATGACAGTGAAATAGATATGCTTGTATATCAAACTAGTATGACTTTTCAGAATGGCAACATTTCTTTTTTCTTTGGTTTTCTATCATTAAGTAGGGCTGAACAAACAAAATTGCTGTATGGACTATAGTGCAATATCTGAATCACAGGAGACAGAGTATGTGTTAAAGGTCTAGCGCATAGATCTTCAACAGGGGGTCTGTGACCCCAGGTGGTCCTCAAAGTTACTGCAGGTGGGGCCCCAAAATATTTTTGATAGTTTTTTAATTCTTACTCGTTTATTTATTTATTTCCAAAAACATCTGAAAATATGTCTTAAAAATGTCAAATGAGTCCATGATGCATAAATATATGATATGATTTTTATTTATTTTCTTATTCTAAGGTAACAAAAACACTATGATTCTTCATTTCATTACACACTACACACTTTATACACTAATGGACAGTGTAGTTATGAATATGTATTCCATTTCTGCCAATACATCCCCTTCAATCCTAGACACTGGACCTATAAAGGCAAAATATGCAGAGATGTGCTGGCCAACAAATATTTTTCTACAGACTTAAGAAAAATGGTTGTTTTGGATCCTTGTAGAAAAATGATGAATCCCTTTAATATCTTAAATCATATTGGTGGGACTGTCCTAAACACACCTTAAACATTTGTTAAAATGTGTACATACAGTCAAATTTTAGCCAGGAAGTTACTCAGTGACAGTTATATCAGTCCCACCAGGATTTGGTGCGTTCTTTGGGGAATTGTTGAGGACTAAAATGCCTGATTTCACTGCAGTTTTTCTAAAAAATCGTGATGTATGTTGCATTGTTCAGGAGTTTATTTGCAATAAAACTGCGGGAGCCAATTGCAAAAAATACTTGTAATTTCTTTTTGTATAATTAACTTAAAACTGAAGGCAGCTTGTTCTAGTGATAATAAAACCTCAGTGTTCTGAGTTAATGGTTCATTAACATCACCACTAACCATGTATGTTTAATTTAACTCATCTTGATTCTTTCAGCACTTGCAATAGATCTGGATGCATCAGCCTCTGTCACAGTGAATTGTGTTGTTGTCTCCGCATCTCAGCCATTTTCCAGAGGCCTACACTACGCAGCCAGTTCAGCTTACAAAGGATATCTCTTGGTTAACTGGCTTCACTAACCCAAACATTTCCCATCTGAATCACCAGTATCATAAAACTGGTTATCCACCAGTTCAGTCAACTCTGGGTTTTCCAGTCAAGCCATGAGCATGGTCATGTGAAAGAGGCAGGGGTGTTCATTACAAGCAACATCATCAGAATAATGAATGAAGTAGCCTACTTCATGAGATGAAATGCAAACAGCTATTACCTGCAGGAATGTTTGGTCTCTGGGACAGTAAAAAGTCATTGGTGTAAAATGTAACGATAGCCTGTAATCTTGTAACACAAGATGTAGAAACACTAGAAATAATTTCCAAATATGAAACATAGGCCTAACCAGCAGCCACTTAATAGTGTGTGGATTCTTTTTATAATAAAATATTTTCTTTTTTTCCAGTTCTCATCACACAGGTGTCTCATGTTAATTTGAGCTACAGTGCTGAAAATGTGTGAAAATACCCACACTGTCAGCTGTCACTGCAGGATAGAATAAATTTTTAGCTAAAATCATCATCATGTGTTTAGTGTTGTAAATGATCCCTCCGTACATTAGAGGCTCTGTTTTAAAACCAGAATGGAAATAGAAAGCCTGGAACGATGAAATGATTCTACTGACCTCGAACAAGACACTTTTTTACCTGTTACTCCGGACTTCTGTCCATGTCGGTATACTTTTTTTCCCCTCAGTGATCTGATTGGTCAGAGGTTGGTGTGCTGATTGGTTATGATCCGAGTTAACCTGCATCGGAGCAGGTTATCTGTTCCATTAAGTTACCATGGTGATTTAATCTTGTAAAAAGTCAACCAGCTTTGTAGTACTGAAAACCCAGAGATAACCCTGAAGTTACCTCGCTAACTCCAAATCCTGCTTCATCGTACAGGCCTGGGCGGCACGGTGGTGTGGTGGTTAGCAGTGTCACCTCACAGCAAGACAGCCCCTCTGTGCGGAGTTTGCATGTTTTCCCCGTGTCAGCGTGGATTTTCTCCGGGTACTCCGGCTTCCTCCCACAGTCCAAAGACATGCAGGTTGGGGATAGGTTAACTGGTGACTCTAAGTTGTGCATAGGTGTGAATGCGAATGGTTGTCTGTTTCTATGTGTCAGCCCTGCGATAGTCTGGTAACCTGTCCAGGGTGTACCCTGCCTCTCGCCCAATGTCAGCTGGGATAGGCTCCAGCCCCCCCCCCGCAACCCTCAGGAGGATAAGCAGTTACGAGAAAAAGAGAAGGAAGAGTATAGGCCTCAGGTGTGTTTTATGATAGAAAAGTTTTTGTGTTACACCACAACGTTGCACTTGGTGTAAGACAGATCACCCCTGCTTTGTTCAGAACATCAGGGAATTTCCCCTGCACGGTCCCTAGCAGTAACATTTGTTGGTAAGTGCGAGATGTTCGTGCCACACATGTCTGCATCCTCGCATCCAGAAACAAGTGAGTGAGTTTGGTGACTCACGGGAAACTATGATGATTGGTCAAATTTGTGGAAAAGTTGCAGTGACTGGACAAAATTGCAAGGTCGCACAGAATTCATGGGGATTGGATGAATTTGCGTTAACTGTCATGACATCACCCCATAAGGACAGAGCTGATAAGTGTAGTAAGTCACGAGTCTAGACAGACATACATGTGTTCCTGAGTGTGTGTGTGTATGTGTGTGTGCGCGCATGGCTACTGAACAAGCGCAGTCACAAAACCTGATTCCTAGCCTGTTTACCAGCTGATTGTGTGTGACAGGCTTCCTCCGTCACCTATCAGTGACTTACAGTGATTCATCCCCCAACCCAAAATAGACGAGAGTGTTCGAAAACCCCAGGAACACAACCTGTGAAATCTTATTTCAGAGCTGGAAATAGTCTGAGAAGGAATTTAGCCAGAGTGTCTGCTCGCTCAACACACAGTTTTGTTCTCACGAGCTCTTTCAGACTGCTTTGAGCGTTTTGACGCGTAATGGTGTGAATCCCACACTCTCACAAAGACACACACAGTCTGCTGACTCCACGATTCGTGTTATCAAACTCTCGCTGGCTTTGCCCTTCGTTACAGAGACTTACAGTAAATGAGGTTTTGAAGGCCCATACTGAAATGACACTGCTTATATTTCAAAAGGTTTTACAATTATTCAGAATGTGTCAGAATTCTGAAATTTCAATCAATTTCAGAACAGTACTGCATACTCAGTCTTCACACAACTTAGTTGGTATTCTGCTGTTTTATTTGAAAACACATTTTAAATATACAGTATTCAGAGTTTAAAGTTCTTGGGTCTCATTCATGAAACGTGAGCAGAAGGAATTTGTATGTAAAGTGTTCGCAGACGGAAATTTACGTGCAGGTCCGCATTCATCAATATTTTAGTAGCTCCGATCTTTTCGTAGTGCTTGTGTAAATTTAGTAAGGCACATAAATATTGCTTTTCACTATTGGAAATTACAATTTTAATTCGTATTGCGCTCTGTTATGTACACAATACACAGATGCCTTTGAAACACGTAATCTAAACATGACAAAATATTAAAAATATAACACATTTAGTTAAATTAGTTGGCAATTAGCAGGTTTAAGATCCAATTAGGTTCACGATTGTGAATTATCTATGTAAATTGACTCAATAGATTACAGGTTCTTTCTACATGTTGAATAATGATAATAAAAATATCCGTAAGGACAGCCGGATCACAGCCTCTTTGGCCTCGGTGCCTGGGTTCAGCAGGGTCAGCAGGAGCAGCAGGTGGTGGAGCCACGAAGGAGCACGCGCCATCTGAAAGAATTATTTGAGACAACACGTTTTTTGGTTTTTTTTGTGGCTTTTTGATCATTTGATTGAATAAATCTGATTTGAAAAATGTTTAATATACGTTGTATAAAACAGAGCTTTAGGCTATTAAGATTCAAATAATTTGAAGACGATGCATACAAAACTGCTGTAGGCTATATGTTATCCGTATCATTTGTTAAAATAAATGTCAAATAGCTCTACATTCTGACAGCCATCACTGATTTAGAGTTTATCCATTATGCACAAAACATCTCTGGTTTCCCGTTCCCACTTCATTCAAAACCCCACAAATGAATCTTCTGTTTGTTTGGTGACTGCTGTATTTTTTGTGTGTGTGCTTATGCGTTTCTTTGCCTCCAGTTTCATATCAAACCATTTATGCTTCACCTCTGACATGGTTCTTTCTACTACGGAGACAACATTAACAGCATCTGTTACCTCCCTCCAGGCCTTCGCTTTGCCTGTCCCTGTCACACCACTACTAACTGAAGAAAATAAAATGTTTTTTCTTAAGTCCACTTCACCCAAAATTATTTCAATCTCCGCTTAGGAAAAATTATTTTTTCTTTCTCTCTCTTTCTTTGTTTGCGCCATGACTGACAGGTCGCCTGGATTCACCTACACCTCCTTATACGGGGGTCACTGGATATTCATGGGCGGGGATTTATGCTAATTGCTGATTACCGGGAGCGCGCTGTCACTTTACGATGGATTGGCATTCATGATCATACCCACGTGTTTACGATCAAATCTGAGTTTCCCGCGGCGTTCCTGAATCTGGAGTAGGTTTTTAGTAGAGTAGGCTTTTATGTGCAAATCTACACACAAATTTACTCACTTTTCATGAATGAGACCCCTTGTGTGTAAGATTTAGGGCAGGGGTCTTCAGTTTTTTTTTTTCAGGCCAAGGAACTCTTAGCTGAAAGAGAGACAGAGCAGGGACCCCCCTCCTACATATATTGAATAAAATGTAGCTGCACTTGAGATAAATCTCTGTATATTTTTGGGTCTTTCATTTGTACTTGCCTGTAGCTGCTAAGTCAGCATGGCTAGGGGCATTAGTCTCACCTTTGCACTTTCTCCAGTGGGTCCTTAGGTGGATGGTGTATCAGAGTCTCTTGTTCCAAAAGTTTCAAAATGATCCACTGTGGCTCACAAGAATGTCCATACACTACGAGTAATAATACAGTTAATTGGCCAATATTTTTCAATCGTACCTAACTGTTGGCTAACAAGGTAACCTTGCGGTTATGGACAGGTGCTGCACAGTGATTTAATATTAGCTAGCTCACATGATTACACAAAGATTGATGGGTAACAGTTACCCTTTCATTAACTTTGTCTACTGTAAATTAAATGTGTTTTTTTTTTTTGTTTTTTTTTAACCAATAGACTGGATGATCATTGCTTGTTCATGTTAATGTGTATTTTCAGACATTAACAAAAAAACAAAAAACCTTCAATTAAAACTTGAATTAAATTATCAAAACATAATTTGGTTGCCCCAGTGCCAGATGCACAAAACACCTTAAATTAAGTTTTTCCTTGAAGTCCTTGTTAAGACTTTTTAAAAATAAAATCAGTTGAACATTGAATCATGATCAGGTTTCCTTAAAATGCTCACTTACGTATTAGAGGTTTTCTCCTTATTTTCATCTTATACATAAGGAATCCCTTAAAGTTAGTTAAACAACTGCACTAGAATTTAGGTATCACAAGCTTGAGTGCAGTCAAACACATGGTTATCATGGACACTGTACTAATTTACCACTGTAAAAGCTTTCAATGCAGTAAATGCCTTAACATTTTTACTTAACTAAGGGAACCTCTTAAGGGATTATTACAATAGCCATAAATAAGTTCATCAGCTTGGGAGAAAGTCGTAACTTTCATATTTACAACCTTAAGTTGTTTTACTGTTACCTCCTGGATCTGAAGTTATTAGAGAAAAAATGTGAACACACATAAACAGGTGCTGGGCTAAGGGCTCATCTCCAACATACCAAACACCATCTGAGAAGCACTCATTTATTTATAATCACCAGGTCTGTTTGTTTTGGAGAGGAGGAGGAGACCTCTGTGGATAATTCCTGGTGAAAACGTCCTGAACAAAGAACATTAAAGCAATTCTAACCAGGACAAGTTACAGCTTGTTGCAATCTGTAATCCTCATCACTAGATTCCACTAAATCCCCCCAAATCTTACACATTAGACCTTTAAAATGTGTAATATTGACCCCTTATAATGAAAAAATATGTACCCTATCAAACTGATATCTTCATATGTTAACTAGTTTTCTTAACCTGCATGTTCCTTTTGGTGATCACAGAGCAGACTACAAATAGAAAACTCCAGTACATAAAGTGAGTGTATAGTCTTGCAGTTTAGTGTTTTAATAGACTGTTAGATTTCATTGGTTTGAGATCCCAGAAGTTGTTTATTGCTGATTTACATTGTCAGTGTACCCACTTTACCTCACCCTGCCTTGCCTGCTCCTGTCAACTTACTTTCTAATTGTTAGTTATAGAGGATTTTTTTTTAGAATGAGTTTTGCCAGCTGCCAGAGCAGGGGCTTGATCATCCAACCCTATTGTCAGATGAAACAGAGATGATTCTGCGAAAAAAAAAAAAAAAAAAAATCTGGCACAACTTTGCTCACGTTGTAAATTGTCACATAATTTCTTAAAATATGACAGAGGGTTTGCTTCGTAATGCATTTAGAGAATAAAACATGAAATGCTGACATTTTCCTTTTTTTTAAGTTTGAAAGGAGGTCATGACGCACAGGATTAATGAGCCCCGGTAATGTGATGTCTCCCACATAAAAATGCAGAATACTGAGTTACAACAGACCAGTGTGTGATGTGTGTAGAGGTATCTGTGGTTATTATGGCGCAGCTCTGCATTGTTATCCTGTTATTTAATGAAGGTTAAAATTGAGAACGGCCATGCGTAATGGCACTCAAAGCAGAGGCTGCAGTTCTGAACATATCTGTCCTGCCGCCTTCAGATGGCTGCGGGGATTTAATGAACTGAAGAAACTTTTCTCAAAGAGTGCAGCTGTGGACAACAATGGAGAAACCGCAACCTGAGAATGTTTCATTTCTAGGTTGATGAATGATGTTATAGAACAATGAATGGATTAGTCAACAAATATTTTCAGCAAATAAAATCAAGTATAGAATTAACAATATATACTAATGATCATAAAAGTATAATTAAAACAGAAAATATCTAATAATGGCATCAGTTCCATAGACAGAAGCACCAATGTAGGGCTGAGGTGTTGCTGAGCTGTCGTAAGGATTATAGAGGCGTCTGTGTGGGTCTTTATCAGACTGTGAGGTCATGTGTGGATGATGTGTTGCCACGTCATCCTTTAAGGTCATTTTCACAAATGGCCATTACACTGAGTCATCACTGCCCTTTGTGTGTGTGTGTGTGTGTGTGTGTGTGTGTGTGTGTGTTTATGTGTTATGCACATCCACAAACAGCATTGCTTGGGATGTGAAAACATGTATAACATCTCTTTGGACTAAAACGTACACATTGTTTATGATGTATATGAATGCATTTGTGTGCGTGTGTGTGTGTGATTGTGCATATGTTTACACTGGAAAGTCATTAATAATATGCATTTGGCACAAACAGGTTCATCGTGTAATTCTCCTCCCATACATCGTTAATGATGGCGTAATGGATAGAATCATTTTCATGCTGCTCCTCCACTCGACAGCACTTAACCTGCAGCTGATCAGGAATCTGCTCTATTGATGTGAAAGAGACACATTACCTATGACAACGTACAAGGTGGTTGTAAAACTGAATGGCTTTTTAATTGAATTAGAAAAGCTGAATAGAAAAGGCAGATGTTGCAAAAATGTGTTAAATAGCATCGTAAGGATTTCAGCTGAAGAGGGGATTTTCTTTTTTTTCTTCCTTCTTTTTCAAGAAATTAGAAATCCAAATAGCAATAGCCGACAGGGTTGTAACAGGAAATTGAAGCACCATTTCTCCTGTAGATAATATTGAGTGATTTTCGGCAATTTGATGGGCATATGCTCCTTGAATCATCAGTACAAACAATGCGACACTGCATCAAAATGTGGTTAATTTAAATACAATCAAAGGTTCAAACCTTATGTTTGAATTACAAATTCATTATCAAAGAGACTGAAAGAATCACCACTTTACTGTGGCGGAGCGGTTTCGGTTCCTCCATGACACCTACAGCAATGTCTGCTGGAGTCTTGTACTCCCAGTAGGGACACCCATGCCAACAGGTCTAAGGGTATGGACCAGACAAATTGTGATCATTTGGTTCTTAAGGTTGGGGTTGGGCTCACGACTGATATTCCTCCTCCGTAAAACAGCATTATTACAGAAACCAGAAGGCCTTGTGTGCCACCAGGCACGAAGAAAATAGGCAACATGTAACACGTCAGCCTAGCCACTGATACTGCTTTATCACCAACATGGTAAAGGTTCTGTTACAGGCACCTCATTTTTAACTGTTTGGAGCATTTTGACTAAAAATGAATTGGTTCAGCACCTGAAAAGCTGGTTTTCAGCCGGAACCAAAAAATAGCAGGTGACCTGAAGTTACCTGAAGACGACATTTGTGGGTGTGTCCCATTCTACAGGTTGGAAAGAGAGAACACACTCTTGCACACTATAGTTCTTTACATTTTATCATTAATATTTGGTTCATTCTTGTTTTTTGGATTAAAACAACAGCTCACAGATAAACAATGCAATCTGCTGTCTTGCTGCTACTCTTTACTTTTGTTGTGGATTGTGCAACACCATCACTGATGATGACGCATCCTTGATTACAGTGGTTCTGCTTGAAACTGGTGGAAACATGGGCTGGTTCGCTACAAAGCACAAAAATTCCAAGAATCCTGAATGGAACCAGGTCAAGAAACAGAGCTAATTTGGTGGAAAAGGGGTTTACTGTATGATGCAGTGTTTTGTTACTGATCACATTATTCTGAGTAGGGTGTTGGGCCTCAGTATGGATTCTCAGGTGGCAGTCAGACTGACATGACATTTTACTCAATTATTCTGTCTGACATTGTGTTCATTTAAGGCAATTTAATTAACCACCTCCCCCCAACTGAATGTTTGTTTTGTCCTGACAGATCAATAGTGAGTGACATATTCATTCTACTGATGTAATTTTCAGTCGAAACAAAAGCTGCAGGAGTGGTTGCTAGGAGCAGTTGATGTTAAGTTGTTCCTGATCAAAGACATGCAGATTCTAGGGTTAACTTACAACAACCTGTACAGCTGCCTCAGCCTCAGACATTTATGTGGACAAGTTACTCTTTCTCTTAAAAATTGCATTTATACATTATACTACAAATCTATGATAGTCTGAGGTGTGATTTCCACTGGGGACATTTTTCAAAATCCCGTTTGTTTCCCCTCTACTTTCAGAACAAAACAAGAGACAGTGACAGCCTCAATCACAACGACCCTTTAATTGGTTGACTTTCTAAGCAGGGAAGGCAGTGGTGAGTCAGCATAACACCAGACCTATGTCAATTGCTGGGAAAAGAAATAGAGTTGTTTGCTGGAAACAGGTTTAACAGACTATAGCTTTAGCCCCCACTTTGCAGATAAGTTCATTTAAAAGTTTTCTCATTATTTTTGACAAGAAAATAAACAATATGTTTTCTTTAAATTGTATTTGCCGCAGCATTAAGTAGCTGTAATGATCTTCTACTTGCAGAAGTTGGGTTAACAGGATAAAGTCAATCTGCAATCTTATATATACTTGTAGCACTCAGCTGATTTTTCTTTCTGCCTTGGAGTGTACTTTTTTGTTTGTACTTTTTTATCCTTAGGTCATTTTTTTAAGTTAAGTCAAGTTAATTCCTTTAAATCACCCTTGTGTTGTCTTATATCCTTTGTTTAAAGGATAATTTGGTATTTTCAAGGGATGCACGATAATGGATTTTTTTTGCCGACATGCCGATATGTAACAACTCTTTTGA
Organism: Epinephelus lanceolatus; assembly: GCF_041903045.1. Taxonomy (NCBI): domain Eukaryota; kingdom Metazoa; phylum Chordata; class Actinopteri; order Perciformes; family Serranidae; genus Epinephelus; species Epinephelus lanceolatus. The sequence continues at coordinate 39,114,280 of NC_135743.1, forward strand.
CTGATAACCGATATCGATATATATATCCACTTTTTTCCCTACCTAATTTTAGTGCTCATAAAGTCTCTTCTGTAGTGGATTTAGCATCATACTATACATGCATGCTCTTATCGTCATGGCCCACAAGCAGATGGAGGCATGAAATACAATACTTTTCAACGTAGGTAATATTCATTCGTTGTGCAAAATAAATAAATAATAAGAATTTTTTGTGTCTATTTGACGAATGGGAACAACAGATTTTGTAATTGGTCAAGTATTAAGTGAGACCACTGGAGCAAAACAGGCTGCAATGTAACCATTTGTGGCATGTTCACTCTGTCAACGTCCCATAAAAGTGCTTGTTTTTGCCACTGACAGGCTCAGATTATTATTTTAAGTGTCAGAAAGGATCCCCAAGGAGATACACTTCTTAGTTATAGAGTAGGATCATTTTCGTTGAAGCAAAGAAAGAAAAGAGCAAAAGTCTTGAAATTCTTATCGCTTATCCCAACAGACTCCGTTTAAGTATACAATAATTTTATCTTTCCAACACACCCTTCACCCTCAAGTCGATAAAAACAAAATAAAATGTACAAAACAATCTTGGTTCATCTTTTGATTGTTTCAACAAGGGTGACCAGACGTCCCGCATTGCGCAGGACTGCACAGCATTTCTGTCTCTTTTCATGCATTACGCAAATTAAGACCATGTCCTGCATGATTGGTTGTCACACGCGCTTGCATTCCCCTCCCCCGGCCAATGAGAAGAAGCTGCATGCAGCGGCCGCCCCACGTGGGCTCTCTGTTTTTTTTCATAGCAGCACTGCATGTGTGTTTAAGCGCTAGGGCCCGCCCCTCCTGCTGCCTTATAATAACTATTTCAACCTCCTTGATAGCAAAACAATCCAGTGTTAATATACAGTAGACTCTGTGTAGTTTATGATGAATGTATTTAGTCTCTGATGACTGAACTTAGTGCTGGGGGCTGGTGTCCCACATTGTCCCTCACAAATCTACTCCTTGTCCTACATTTGGTTTACTGGGACCTGGTCACCCTAACAATCACTGACTCCAGTTTGGTTGAAATGAACCTTTAATTCACCCAGTAATGTGAAAATCTGCTGGCTCTAGACATGCTAAAGCTACTTTTTATTTAAATGGAGTCCAGTGGAATTGGTGATGGCAACTTAAGGGCTGTTTCTGTTTAAACAAAAATGATTTTTCTCTTTAACAAAAGAGTCTACCTCTGTATGGATACTTTCCATGATGTTGTCAGACACTTGGAATGATAATCTTAACTTGTCAGTGGAAAAAATCAAGCACTTTTTGTGGACATAAGTTGAGGGTGCAAACATCCGAATAGTGACATTGCAGCCTGTTTTGCCGTCGCCAGCTGGACCAGTTTCAAAAATTGTTGTTCCCATCAGTCATTTAGATACAGAAACATGTGAAAATAGGGTCAAGGTTGGAAAATACTGAACTAACCCTTTAACCTTAGGCCAGATAGTTACACAGTATATGAAGAGAATTTTAAGGGGACAGGTTTGAGATTCTTCCTGTGAGTGGAACTTAACTGGAGGGATGAATATAATAAACCGTGGGAGCAGGCTGGTTAGCAAAACAGATCTGTGCTAAGCTCTAATACAAATTAATGTTAACATATTCTTCAAACGGCATTTCAACCTCCCTTGTGGACGCATATTTTAACATTAGAAGACGGAACAAAGAAACTGTCTTTATTCCGTCTGATGCAAGCGCATTGAATTCACATTTTGTAGACTTTCAAAGGTTTGCGTAAAAATGTATTTTACAGTTGGATGGTACAGAGCTGGAATGACATTTGAAAGCAGCCAGTTGCATATGATGTCCTCTTTCAGTTTTAATCCCCTTCCCTTTGTGCAAACACATAGCTTTTCTGATTAGCTCATTTTCATCTGAATGTGATCTGGCTTGATTTGATTTGCTATCCAGAGCAATTGCCTTTCATATTAATGCGATTACGTCTTAGAACAAAGCGGCCATTATACAGAGACTTATGGCGCGAGGGAAAGAAAAGGCCCATCACATTGCCATCAGTAACATCCCTACTGATGGATATGGGTATTAGGAGGGAGAGATAACACACACACATATACACACACAGGCACATGCATCATGATTCTAATCTTGCTTTGCTTTTTCTTCTGGCTGAGGGCAAAGCACTACTGTGACCACAGCCATCAGTGTTAGAAACGAGAATCCAACAAAGCCGAGGATATGTTTGTCATTATCAGCCCATTAATGTGTTTGTAAAACCGCTTGTGCTGTTTGCTCCATATGTGGCAAGGCTGTAATCTGAAGTTACACATATCATCAATTCTCATCTCGGTGAAATCCAATTAAGGCTGTATTTAACTCTGGATCCACTTCAACCCAGCCGTCATCTGTTGTGTATAGAATAATCTTTCTCTCCGCATCTTCGTTTCTTTTTTCATTTCATACTCAAGGACAGAGCAGCGTGCAGCTGGAGCCGCTCAGCTCCTGCTCCATACACAGTCTGTACAGTAAACCTAATAATAGACATGTTCAATTACACTCATGGTGCTTTAGTGGCTCAAGTGTTACAGTGCTGTAAACAACGCTGACGTCTGTTTGCTGTCTGCACCCTGCACCGTGGGCTTTGACTGATACAGAGTAACAGCAGAGTGTTTCTTCTGCTCTCGTAGCAGCCCGGCATGAGGATGACAACATCAGACTGTTAGTTGCTCTGTCTGTCCAACACTTAAGTTTGGAGCATGGGAACATGACAGCAGATTATTACCACTGACATGGAATGAACTGTGGAAATGTAAGGATTCCTTAGTGACCTTTTTGGTATGTGTTGCACCTTCATCAGGTAAACACAAGACGAACCTCAATATAATGGGCAAACTGTCGTGATATTTATGAAGAAATGTTTGCCTCCAAGATTCCTCTGCATTTTGACACCATCTTCAAGGCCAAATGTCAAACTAATGGGCAGATTTTCATGAAATTTGCCAAGCATATTCTTGGTTACAGACCCCATAGCCCTCTATCTGTAATTACAATTCCTATGAAACATTTTTGGAGTTCTCTGAAACCTTGTTTGCCTGGACTAGTAATCTTCTTCTCTGTCTTTGTTGCCACATTGCCTTATCTCTTGACACTTTACCCAACCCACACGTCACTTTAGAAACACTGATGTGATGCATATGAAACATACAAATGTACCGTATTAGTGGTTTGCAGAACAATACCAACATTTTCTATTGGCGACTGTTTTACCACTGTCAGTGAAATCAAATTTAACTGTCATGTAGCCTATTCCATTTATCATGGGCTCTACTTCTTCTACATCTGTTATCCTCTGTAACTTGTTTCAGTTTGTGTTGATCTGGTAATCATCATCATCATCATCATTTGTGTTTGAAATAAGCAAATAATTCATTTATTATTTTTGAATTACTTCAGTGAGGATACAGCAAGAAATAAACAGCAAAATTGATCCATCCATCCATTTTTGTAACCACTTATCCTTTTGAGGGTCGCGGGGGGGCTGGAGCCTATCCCAGCTGACATTGGGCGAGAGGCAGGGTACACCCTGGACAGGTTGCCAGACTATCACAGGGCTGACACGTAGAAACAGACAACCATTCATGTTCGCACCTATGGGCAATTTAGAGTCACCAATTAACCTATCCCCAACAACAATTAACCTATCCCTGTATGTCTTTGGACTGTGGGAGGAAGCCGGAGTACCCGGAGAAAACCCACGCTGACACGGGGAGAACATGCAACTCTGCACAGAAGCTCCCTCCCTCCTGGGATCGAACCAGGAACCCTCTTGCTGTGAGGCCACAGTGCTAACCGCCACACTACTGTGCCGCCCCATAAATGTAGTTTTTCTTTTGAATTTTGTTTCTTAATAGGCAACATTCCACCGATTGAATACACCAATCCAACACTGGCTTCCTGGTGAAAAATGGGGGTAGAAACGGCAAAGTAGACAGCACCCTAAAACCAATTGAGATTCATGAGTAGCCAGTCAGGAGCCCACTAAAGGGACGCTGTCTCTGTTTGTATTTCTTGTATTATATATTATTGTAGCTTTTTCACCCAGCCCCTGTATAAGATCCCTTAGTTTTATGTTTATTACGAAGATGTGAGTGTCTGTGCATCTGTGTGCTTGCTGTGACAACTATTTTTACCCCGTGGATGTCAACGACTAGCATCCCCCCCCCATTATGTGTGTGTTTACTTATTTGTTTAATGACTCGTATAACTTATGTTAAAATTCTCTCTGTGATTATTCAGTTTAATTTGATTCTCTTTCATTTTATGTCATTTAACAATTATTTCAGTGCATTTCTACTCTTCCATTATCCTTCTGGCTTCTCTCTGCTCATGGGGGGGCTCTGTGGGATGGGACGCCACTGGATTGAGGAAAGTGGGTACAAGTTGATAACTCTTTGTAAGAAATGAAAATACTGACTGTTTTCTATTTGTACTACTTAACACTGTCTTTTTTTCTTTTGATAAAACATTTGGTTAGCATGAAAAAAGTGCTAAAGTGAAAATATGATGGAGTTAATTAAAAATCAGGATCTACAGTATCAACAAACACATACCAAATCAAGAGTTGTTTCACATTAATTTTACATTTTAAAGTAGAGTAGCTCTAAATGGGTGTTTGCTTCTCTGATTAATAAATGAGTAAAAATAACAGTCTTCTATAGTCAAAGCTTAGTGCACCAAGCTAGAAAACGCTGTTAACCTGTAAGCAGAAGTCCCCTGTGCCTATAGCCCATCCCAGGTAAATAAACACTAGCTGTCACTAATAAGCAAGAACATGTAGTGCACGTATAATAAACAAATAGAACTTTATATCAGGCTCAAGATGGCTCCCAGTAGTGTTGCACGGTATACTGGTACTAAAATAACGTTAGTACCGCAGTACTAGAGTATTCCAAACGGTACTATACTGCATTTGGAAAATACCGGTACTTTGAAATTGATTCAATTCATTAATTTAGTTAATTTATTTTACTCATTTATGCACACAAACGCCTTTCTTGTTCCTATTGGAGCACAGATTGCACAAGTGGTGTGTATAACAACACCTGTATCAACATTCGCAGCTGGCGCATGTGAAAAAAGACAAGAGAAAGTCTGCCTCGCAAAGGGAGACAACACGAGACAACACAAACTTGGTGGGACATTTGAGTTACCAAACCGTGACGTCTGTACCGAGGTACTTACCGAACCATGATTTTTTTGGTACCGTTACATCCCTACTATTTATTGTTCTAAAGGTTTGTATCCAAAAGGACTTTTCCATAGGAAAAGTACCGAAGAGTATCGAAAGTATCGAAAGTATCGAAATTCATATTGGTATTGGTACCGAAACAAAGATTTTGGTATCATGACAACACTAGCTCCCACTGGAGTGAAAGTTGATCACGTAGCCATAGAGCGGGGCGATAAAACAATAACGATATTGATCTCAATATACTTTTCCTCGATAGAGATATTTTAAATGTTCACTAAATTTCTGATACAATTAAAACACTCATACACCTGTAGACTAAGAAGAAAAAATAGTTGTAGTAGTAGAAGAAGAAGACGAGGCCAGCCACAAATGCTTACAGAATGTTATAATGTTACAACAACATTTAACACACTCATAAAGTTATTTTAAGTATGATTGTTTTGCTTTGACCACAGGTAACACAGAACATTAGCTACAGTAACGGTTAGCTGTATGGGTAGTCAACCCCTCATGTAATGCTAATGGTAAGTTAGCAAGTTAACGTGACTGACTTGCAGCTATTTCATTAGAATGATATGACATTATGAGACTAAAGGATACTTGAGTAAAGTTTTGATACATTAACTCATCTATAAACATGATTTCTGCCTCTGTCACATCAGTTAGATTTTCATGTCATTATCCAAGTCCGTCTTTTGATGTTGATTGATCAACGGCAGGAATTAAATACTATAGGTATACAGCTAGTACTGACCACAGTTGAGTTTTTTGATTTATTCTGTTTACATCGTCAGCTAAACACAAAATGTTTTAACTGTCTGCACAGAGTTTGACATGCTGCTGACCAGAATTAAGATGTCTTTGTCTATTTATTGTTTTATTCATTGGTATTATTTTGATTTGTTGTAGCGTCAGATTTGTGAAGTGTTGTGCTGTTTTGCAAATGTGATGTTCTGCCTAGGGCTGCCCCTTGAAAGTCGGAGGTTTTAATCATCAGTCGGAGGCCCCTCTGTCAACTGAGACTGCTTAAAGTCGAGCAGTGTTTTTTTTGTGTGCTGTGCAGTGTACTTCTGGGGACATTTTGGTCCCTAGATTTTGCTTCAGAGTGAGCGCCCTTGGTTTTCACTACTCTTTGGTACAAGAAGCTGTGGACATGACGCAGCAGAGAGAGAGGCTTCTCCGCCTCTGTGCATCCAGATAACATTGTCTTGTGCCTTTTGCTTTCAAGTGGTGAATTACAGTTCACAGCAACTTAATATGATACAGTCCCTAGCTTTTGTTTGATATCTAGTGTCGGCAAAAACTGTTGTTGCACATTTCTGATCCATCCATAGCATACTTAGCTTATTCACTATATTTTGTGAATGCCGCTGTCACGCTGAACGTCCCGCTGAGCCCTGTTCAAACTTAAATTCTCATATGGAAAAAACCCCTAAATCATTGAATATTCACATTGAACAACCAAATCTGACTGGACTGACATAACTGTTAGTCAGGTACAGCCCTAGTTCTGGTAGTTGATAATAGTTTAAACCACCATTAACTATGTAAGTTGTATACTTTGATCTCACAGTCGTTATGCCTCCATACTACTGTGATATAACAGTATGCTCCTGTAAAATGACTAAATTCAATTGTAACCTCGCAGTTAAAGCCCATTCCATTACTGTGATGTAACAGTATGTTCCTGTAAAATTAACTGTAACTTCACAGTTTATGTGCACTGGATTACTGTGATTTAGCAGTAGGCCTATGCTCCCATGGAATTAATGTATTTTACTGTAATCTCACAGTTAAACTCCATATATTAATGTGATTAAACAGTGTACTTTTGTAAAATTACTGTAGTTACCTGCATGAGTTTCACAATAACATTCTAAATACAGTTTAATATCACAATAATGTGATAATAATTTTATTTATTGTGAAATTTTACAGTTGCATATTGTAACTTTTTGGAAATAATTGGCAGTGCAGCCATACACCAATAACTAGGGACGCACCAATGTGGATTTTTTCAACTGATACAATAACTGATAATTTCACCTTTTTGTATTTAAAAAGATGGGCATAACCTGTAGTTCATGTACACCTGAGGGTAAGAAAGGCTAAGATGTAGTGAGAAAATATGACCTAACCAAATCAAACTGACATCACTGTTGCTAACACAACAAACACAAAGAACTGCAGAGTGGAGTCTCTACTAACAGAAACAAACAGTGACAGCTGACTCACATGAATGGGTTGAATGCACATCGGCAGGTCTGTGTTACATCTGGTGTATGAGATGTTTATATTGTCACGCTGAATTTTTTAAAACCGTCAGCGTTTTTAATACCGTGATCACCACCCCATGATAGACTAGCCTACAACTACCAAGTAGAATAGCGATGCGCTATCGATTCACCTCACACATTAACACTTAACTCAGACAAACAACGCTGTGTCTCGCACACACGCAGCCAGAAAAAGAGACATGCTCCAGGCTGGGTTGCCAGGTAACGATATAAATAATCGCTAACTGTAGCATCACATGGCTAGTGGTTATTAGTGAGTTTAATCGAGCCTTTAAAAAGCTTGGTGTTGGATGTAAGCCGCTGCTGCTATTTAGCTTGTGCTAACACTCTGGAGACAGTCCCTCAGCGCTGTGTATAACCTGTTTAACAGCTGCAGGAAGCTTGTCGATCTGGTGGGGTGTCGGGTGGTCAGAGATCAGACCCTCGGCACAATTCTGTTGTCTTCCCCTGGAACTGTGAAAGACGTCCACACTGCAACATGTTTTTCCCTCTAGAGAGCTGCGCTTCTTCTCTGTGTTTATTGGCAGCTTGCAAACCAAGTTTAAAGGTACATGTGCCAACACACACTGTGCTGGGTGTGTAGACGCTGCCCTTGTTAAGTCAATGAACGCAGTCTGGCTTCATATTATTGGTGCTATGTATCTGCTTAGATTTTAATTATCAGAATAATGCATATTTATAAAAATGTTCCATTATTGATGCTGATAATTTATTGGCTCAAACATCCCTACCAGTAACATTCTGCTGGATTGCTAGCTGCACAACATGGTGGCTCTGGCCCCACCAGCTTGGCCCATAGACTTACACTATGTGTGTTTATGTGCAGTTTAAAGTGTCCAATTAACAGTCGTACAGTTACAGTTTTGTTTTATAATGGCGGTCTCTTGGGAAATGCCTTAGAGGCAATAGGCGGTTGTTAATGTATGATGGTTAGTAGCCCCTTTCCTCTGACAGATATCAGCAGACTTTAAGAGAACTATTTTTTTTTGTGTCTGACTGCTGGTTCACCTTTTGCAGTTGACATAATCCTTCTCTGCATTACATTCGCTTTACCATCCTTTGCACTTGGTAGGAATATGTATCCTGACACCTGCATAGTGCTTTGTTCACACGCACATACTTGCACAATATATAAACAAAACATTACGCCATAGTGCCAGTAGTGGTCAAAAACCCCCTCAGGATATGTTAAAGGATTTTATTTTAAAATTTAATCGAACACCTTAATATCATGGGCTGTTACAAACTTTGCAGCTTCTGGACATGTTCTTAACACTAGGCTATATTTTGTGCTGATATTCAGTGCATTACTGTTAATTAATGTGTTTTCATTCCAAAAACTACCACTGTTCAGGGTTTCCTCCAAGAGCTACACTGTTGTAACAATGGAGATGTCTGTGAAACAGCACGTGAGCCATCATTGGGTAGTTGGAAGCCATCTGAGTGTTGTTTTAGGTGGGTTATTGCCTCCTTAATGCAAGCAGGACAGGTTGCATTGCAGATTTTTGGACTGTAAATTCCTCCCACGCAGTGCTGGTATGATCTCTGTATTGACACACGACTGTAAAGCCTACTGGGCTCTGTTTCCACAAACATAGCACTGAGGAGAAGATACACGGCTACAAACGTATTCTTTGGCATGAAACCAAATGTGTATTTTGAATTGTGTATAGCTTTATCATTACTTTTTTTTAAAAAAATTCATTACTTTTTCACTTTATTCTGAGTCAGTTCTCATCAATTAAACATTCCCCCCATTCACTGTAAGACTTCCCATTGAGCTCTGTGGGATGTGTAATGAAACTTGTATCCGAATAATGGTGAGCAAGTTTGTGTATGTGTGTGTGTGTGTTTGTGTGTGTCATCTTCCCTCTGCTTATTAGAAAGGCTTTGACATTTACCACGGTAAACACATTCATCAGCAGAGACAGATGATTATCTGTTTAATTTTGGAGCCTTGCAAGACGTCGCAGGTTTTGTTGTTGCAGCCATCAGGGTGCAGCTGTACAGGAACAGCAGCAGTTTGTCGAGAAAAGCCCCTGCCGTGTTTCCTCCTCTTCATTAACTCTCCTAGCTCAGGTCAATCCAGGACTCCATTTGTGTATTTTGGAAGAGGAGGAAATTGGGTTGTACTTGGGTGGATTGAAGATGTTGCAAAAGGAATGTGCTATGTAGGATTTACACTAAATTCAGAGTAAGGACTGCCATTGATGTAATGCATTCCTACACACATGACCAGCCCTTAAAGAACTAAGCCAAATATTTTGCGATGTAAACAAAAGTGAAAAATGATATGTGTATACCACGTGATTTGGATCAGCTTGCAAACCTGCTCGCAAACTTCCTCAGCAGTAGGCCTGTCAGGATAATTACATTATTGAGTTATTGTACAATATAAGGATGTGATCTCTATCATTTGCTGATCAGCAACAGTTGTGTTGACATGCGTGTTTCTTTATGCAAAAATGTCAATGTCATTTTAGCCAACATGATGCCATTATAAGACTGGGGCGTAGCAGTTCTCCTTTTTTTTCTCTCTACCTCTGACAACACAGTGTACCTTACTGGTAGGCTGCAGCTGCGCATTTGAAATGGAAGAGGCACAGTCCTGATAGTTGTTAGCTTGCGAACCCCTGGTAATGAGCCAAAAAGTCTGTCGGTTTTAGTTTTGCCCTTGAATTACAACATCCTCTCCATAAATCCACCAACAAATCACCCCACTCATAGACCGTCCATTTCCGGTAGCCGACTGCAGCACCACAGCAGGATTTTGAGATAATTGTGGTGTTCCCAGAGCCTCACTAACTTGTCTATTAGTCACAAGAGGCATCACTTGGTTATGTTTTATCGGCCAAATTTTGTATTAACAATATTTGTTTGGCAATTATTTCTGGGATAATGTATTGTCCAACAAAAGTAGTTACTGTTGCAGGCCTACTTGGTCGAGGTAATAATCGACAGAATATGTATTGAATATGTACTGAACACTTTGTGTCTCAGTTGTTTCTTACACCACAGATAGACGACCTTAATGACAGTTACCACCCCAATCATATCTGCAACGCTTCATGTTTGGTGATCTATTGGCAAAGTGGCACTTGTTTTGGACATACTGAACATGTTTTGTTTTTTTTTTGCTGTAACTTGTGTTCTACATAAGAATCTATTATGTCAGTTGTGAATGCAAGCTGACTACTGTTACTGTCCTTCACAAAAGAGCACACTACAAACTTTTCAGCCCCATTTTAAGCCTATAAATCATGCAAAGTTATTACTCAAAAGAGGTACTGTGTACACATTGGAATTCCACATGCTTTATTCAACAATTCCTTTGATGGAAAGTAGTCAAATTCTAGTAAGTTTGTTTTTGTATCTTTTTTAATACTTTCCAGTCATCTACAATTGCATACATTTGTCCAGCTTTCATAGGGAAACATTTTGTCTGTTTTCTGTGTGTTCCTTGTCATCATTCTGTGTCCTCTCTTTTCAGTTTTTGTGGGTTGATGAACAGAGCACAGGCGGAATACTTTTTTCCTCAGCAGCTGTTTATTGAGTTTGAGTCACAGGGTGGGAATTGAAGGTCAGCCATGCTCAAAACTTCCTTTCGATCAGTATGTGGTCGGATCTATCAAAGCTTAACAGATCAGACTGATGGATGAAAGAAGCTGCTGCTTCAGATGTGAGAAAAAGCTAACTTTCTGTTGCTGCTGTTACACAGTGGTGGACCATGAGGTGTGTGGTATCCATTTTAACACAGCTTGTAGTTAGGCCGGAAAACCCATAGACAACACTAAAATGAGAGCGTTGTTGTTCTAAAAAATAGAGTGTTCAAATTTTATATGAATTGACAAACAGTTAGTGTTCCTGCTCCATCTGTGCCCAGAGTATGCTGCTACAAGAGAGAGACAGAGAGGCACAGCTCCAAAATAGAAAATCTACATTTGGTGGTGAATGCTGATAATGTGCCAGTCTGCCACAAATAAATTAATGTGTGGAAAAAGCGAGCAGCAACCTACAGGACTGAAAAAGCAAGCCAACACAGAAGTGCCAAAAACTGCAGTTCTCTGAATGGCCACTTGAGGCTGGCTCCAGAAGCCAGTCAATCCCCATAGACCCTCGTTATTAAAATGCCCAACTTTACAACAGAAATAAACATGTTTACAGCCTGGTCTCCATGGGTAGTTTCAACATTCATGACAACTGTACACGGGGTGAATTTTTTTTTACATAACTCATCTGTACATGTATTTAAAGGCACTATATGTAACAATTTCAGTTGTTCTTTGAGACAAACAAATTTTGCAGTCAAAAGTGTGTCCTAGCACATGTGTATTAACCTCCATCAGCGTATCTAAGTATGTCCATAAGCTCCAAAATTCTCATTTACATATATATTGCGACCGGTGTCTCATCATGTACGTGCGCCATCTTGAAAATACAGGTTCGTACAGGGACATACTTGAGAAATACGGAATCGTCTTTCGTGTTTTCACTTGTCGGTTTCCGGTTTCCGCCTGCAGGTAGAGTGATGAAAAGCATCAGCAAGCAGGCTAGTCACAAGTGCCAGTGCATTTGAAAAAAGGCAAAAAGGCAACGTGACCGGCGATTTCAAAAAAACAAGGGTCAACATCAGGGTAGCCTTTCCCAGGTGGAGAGAGCGGCTAACAGCTGTTAGCAACCAGCGCCGCTAACAGCGTCGCTAACAACTGTTAGCGCTGTTAGCGGCGCTGGTTGCTAACAGCTGTTAGCAACGCAGTGATGCGAGTAGAGGGATAAGGTGTGTGAGGTTGAGCCACTTGTCAGTTGTCAAAAGACAAGACGTGATTGGTTTGTTTCGATTTACACCCACCCCAACAGTCCTACGTCGTAAACACAGCCAGCATGGTGAGGAGGGAGTTTGTCAACTCGCGTTGCGTGTGTCTGTGTAGGAGCCTGAATGAATACTCCATGAAGTATCGGACGACATGGTTCCATCAGTCATAGCTTTTTGGTACACAGCAGCTACCGCTGTTGCAATACGCATTTATCCATTTATAGTATCTATTTGAATGCAATATGCGATCTCAACACTAGATGGGAGAAATTCCTACACAGTGCCCGTTTAAGGCTGTCTACCATTTACCTCAGCTTCTCAGTCAGATCCATCTCTCACTCCTCCATAGCTCCACCTTTTCATCCAAATATGGTCACTTCTGGCTCCAGAAACCAAGATGGCGACGGCCGGAATGCCAAACTCAAGGTTTCAAAACTGGAGTCCACAAACTAGTCCACAGCCTGTGAGGTGAAGTTTTAACATTTTTACTGTAAATTGTAGCCCTCATCCACATACTAAATTGATCTAATTCAAATGTAGAAATACAACATATATGCATATTAGATTCCTGTTAAGCGTACACAGTTTCTACCAAAAGGCTCAAGATCGGTATTTTAATTTTACCAGTAAGTGAGTAAAGCAGTGGAGTAGGCTTCTTAATAGCCAATAAGATGAATGGGTACCTGAATCTCTTGTTCGTATTCGTCAACGTTGCCAAACCAGATAATTACACAGGCTCAAAGTGACACAGCATCTGTTGTTTTTACAAACTGCATCAGTTTTGTCGTCAACACTCACTTCTGCAGCTAGGTGTCTGTAAATGTCCATTAGCTCAGGCACTGTGTCTAAAACTGTAACAAGAAATAGGGTGTAACCTTCAAAAACCAATGACTGTCATCTTCAATACATTTAATACAAGAATAGGATATAGGACAAGAAAGGATATATTACATTAATTATATTACAGCAGTCATGTGTTCACTGCAGAGACTAGTGATATGCTGAAATGTAGTGGATTTTAAACCAGTCATCTCACCCTCTTCCATCACTCCTCCTGTGTCTCTGATTGCCAAACCGAGCATCATATGCATAAACCTGACAGCCTCCACAATCAAAGTCCAGCACCTCAAACTGCTGTAGCTGATGTCTTTGCCAAATTATTTTGCCTGTGAAAGAATTTGATGACACACAGGAGCAATTTTACACAATTTGTACTTCAGAGAAGAGGGAATCCGTCTGCGTCTCACAGCCCCATGGCTTTTTGCCTTGTAGTTTATACGGCAGAGTGTGGCAGCAGGTCCCTGTGTTACTCTGCTAATCAGCCTGTAATCCCTGTGCTGCTGATGTGAGAAGTGATGCTCCATGTGACTCTATCATTTTCTCATCAGTGCTGTCTTTGTCTCCGTCTCTATCTCTCTTCTCCCTCTACGTCTCTGTCTGAGGGACTGTTGCTTCTCTGTGATTGGGCCATTGTTCTGACTCGCTCACAGAGCCAGCCTGTTGGGCATGTTTACATGGATTCATGCTTCTAGGCTGCTGGCTAATGCAACACCTTTGTTCTTTTAATTGCTTGCTGTTTCAGCCACAGGCTGAAAGGAATGAATAATTCCACAGCTACAGAATACTAACATTTCCACCGAGTGAAGAACTTTCTCACTCTGAATATGAATGTGCCCAGGCAGCGCGGTGTATGGGCAGCAGCTCCTTATACAAATACATAAAAAACACCTTCTCTGTACTGTTAATGTCAGTAAATATTGAACACAGTCATTTGGTGAACAAACAGGACAATCCACCAAAAGAACTGGCAGCTTCCACACTGAATCAAATGGTTTGTCACCAGGTCGGATTTAGTAGGAGTAACAGGCAATTTAAAGCTGAATTCATTACTGGCCATTTGGCAGCAGTGGAACAAGCTGAAACCACTATATCCAGCATAATATCATCTTATAAAGTTGTTATGTGTATATAGTGCTGTATTGTTTTTAATTTGTTTTCATCCATCCACATAACCATCGTAACACAAACCAGGTGGGGAGATATGTGGGGAAGGAGACCACACCCACTCAGAAGATGAATGTATACCATTTCATACCATAAGCGCAGCTTGTGATGCTTCATCTTTTGTTAAAGAGTATCTTTGGTGCAGCTTTAGATTTGGTTTTTGAAGATTGCAACCAATATATTTATTGAAGGGAAAGCTTTATATGTAAAAAATCTACTTGCCCGTGCTCTCTTGTGGACAAACTATGGAGCATTGTTCCTAAATGACCTCAACACATATTTGGCGTCTCTGAACTGAAGTTGCTTTTTGCAGTAGCCTTTATTGGCCGATATCAACCAGCACAGATACAGACCATAGGGACATTTATTGGTATGACTCTGACCACCGTAAGATCAGTTTACTCCTGATTGGCAGGATGACTTGTCTTCTAAATGTGAGAAAATTACCCTAATAATGTCATCAGGGTTTTCTTGTATTAGGCCTGGTGACTGTATAACAGAAAGCCTGTGGTACAACTGATGTGGAGTTTAAATAAATCGCTATTTATAATTGAGGGAGGGTCTGATGTAGCGATACCTAAGTTACAGCCCATGGGCTATAATCTAGCCTTCAATAGGGCCCGCCAACCATTTTCTACACAATAGAAATAAATTGATTCACACTGGGAATCATATTTTGGACTTTGTGTGTAAAAAAAGGAGCCAGACTCCATTAGAAGCATCAAAGTAGAGTTACTGTTTTTTTTTTTTTGTTTTTTTTTTTTGTTTTTTTCTTTCAAGTGCAGGGGGACTATTCCCCTGACCCCCTGAACTCTGGTCTCAGCCCTAAATGTCCTCAAGTCCTAGGAATGCCCCTCATGCAACTGACCTGTGTGGGGCTGCTGCATGGGATTTGCTTCATTTACTCAATTTATCTGATGAATATTATTAATATTTGTTTATTAAGTGGCCCCTGGCCTCCTCCTGTCATTTTGCAAAAGTGGCCCCCAGGCAAAGCAAGCTGAGTATCTCTGGAGCTTAATGAAAGATGCTATCAGATTGCATTATGGGAAGCGTAATGCAATCCAGTGGAGAGCTACCCATACAAGGGACTAAGTTATGACTCAAGTAGCCTATATAATAATCAATGTTAAATATAAAACAATGATTCATGAATCCCAGGCTCAGAGCCACCCTTGCTAAACTCTGTTCTCCATCTACAAAAGCCTTGAATCACCAGTGCTCAGTGTTATTTTGTGAGCTTGGATCCTGCAGCCGTCGGTGCCTGATTGCCTTTCAAAAGCCAAAATACAACACATAACAGCAGAGCTTCACAGAGTCGCATTGATTAATTGACAGCGAACATAAAGTTTAATCTTTGGGTCAGGTTTCATTCAGAGGACTGCACTGTGCAGCTCTGGCTCAAATCTCTTGTATCGCTGCCATATCCTATTCTCCTCTGCTGCAGAGTAGATGAAAGTGTGTTAATAGCTGCTCTCCATCTGTGAGCATCTGAAACATGATAGATCGATAGAGGACGGTGAGGGTGTGTGTGTGTGTGTGTGTCTGTGTGTGTGTGTGTTACAAGGTTGGAGGTAAGGAGGTGGGGGGCAGTGCTCGGCATTAGTAATGAGGGGAGGCTTGACATGAACAGGAAGCTCCAATAGAGCGCTGCATGTTGGGCGATCAGACTCCCTCTCCACAGGTTGGGAGGAGGAGGAGGTGGAGGTGGAGGTGGAGGTGGGGGTGGGGTGTGGCGTGTCTGGAGATAAATGAGGCAGAGCTGTCAATAAAGAGCAGCTCTTTATCCTCTGTTAAGGCTCTATTCATTTCATTACTGTCAGGCTTGTCTGGTGAAAGAGGCCTAGGTGGTTTTCCCTGGACGCTTTTTGGTACGAGGTGAAGTTAGAGAGCTGCCAGGACAAGGTGGGATGAGGCAGGGTGAAATAGGATGAGGCAGAATGAGACGTGAGGCGGACTGAGATACAATGAGACAGGATGAATCACTGTACCTGAAGAAAAGCCTTTTGGTAGTAAGTGAAATAGATACAGGGACTTTGCCATAGATTAGGGTTTTGAGAATTGACACCCCTGAAATAAACCAGGGGTTATTTCAGCCTCACAAAGGGGGTGTTCCTTTGTTGTAAGGCAACTTTTTTTTTACCACATTCCCCCAACAAGACTGCAGAGCTGGCTGGACTCTGGAGGCAGGTTAGCTGCAATCAGAGGCAGTCACTTTCAGTCCCAAATATAAATTCAATAACAGACAAGTCTCAGTCTGGCTTATTTCAAAGTGTGTCTGATTTACATAGAGGTTTGGGACATAAAATTGTACAGGATGCTTTACAGCCTTTACTCAATGCTTTCTACAAAGTCATGCACTTTTTGGATTCTTCAGAGATATTCAGATATTAGGCATTGTGAAGCAACTGCTGTTTTCTAAGCCCAAATATACTTTTCCCATGGCCTCGAGGATTTGTGAAGGTTCACGTGATGTAAAATTTGTCATCTTCCCACGTTCATGAGAGTCTGTGTGAATCACCTGCATGCAGCTGAAAATTTAAGGCCTAGGCATACGGAACCCACTTTAGCCCCTGCTGCATTGCATTACGTTGCCTGTGTCTCAGCCAAAAACTTGCGCATTGACACACCACAAAGACTACAGCAGACGGCCAACAAGGACATATGTTCTGCACCTCCGTGACAGGAAATAACCTTCCATACTGGAAGACAGCAGGAGTTTGTATTTGCGATTGAAAAAAGGGAAACCAGAAGACTGTCTTGAAGCTAGTTAGCCAGTAAGCATATTAATGACAATGCTGAAAGTACAAAGGATATCTACCGTGTACAAGCGAACAATAACACAGATCATCAGGAACCGTTTCTGCTAAGGAGCTCAGTGGCACTCTCACTTTTGTTTCTCTGCTCGTGCGCTGAGCTGAACTGCCAATCATACTGAATTTATTCACCAATGGGCTCCATCATGCCAAATCAGTGTGAGAAAGCCAACTAGTGCCAATGAGGGCCAACAGTGCACGACAAAACATAACACGACAAAAAAAAAAAGGCAGGCAAATTAAACTGGGCTGTAAATAATGTGTTATGCCACTGTCAGCTGTAATAAACACAATAAATACAAATTTAATATATTCAGGGTCATATTTCCTCACCACACACTTTGGAGCTATTACTGGCACAGGGTTGTTTCCCACGTCATATTTCATTTATAAATAACAAGAAGCATAAGCTAGCTAACAGTGGCAATACATGTTGATCTCTACCTGATAATGTGTCATGATGATATTCACATGTATCGGTCATTGAAACCATGCATTTTTATTTGATTTTTTTTCTTTTAAATTAATATGAATACTTGAGCATATTAAGATATAAAATAACTAACTTTGCAAACTGAAAAAAAAAAAAAAGTTAGTTTTGATATTTTGTGTGGGGTGTCACATTGTTCCAATAATAAAGTCTGTTTTCAGCTTTAAAAGAAGGAAACTGCCATACAAATGGTACACACACAATTATACATTTTGAATTGAATAGGTTTAACATACAAAGAGACAACAGAGTAAAGATTAAAAGCATATAAAGCTAGGAATGTTTCCAAGATTAAAAAACAACTTAACATGGTATTTATTAAGTGTTCTGATTTGAGATATGAGAGGTGCTTGAGCTGTTAGAAGTGGTGTCCTGAATGAACCTGTTATCAATAAAGAAAAACAAATTGCTGTTGTTGACAAGCCCAGATGCACAGTTTGATTAAAGTTTGCTTAATTAACTGTGTTTGGAGAGGAAACTTCCATCTGTAGGTATGATACAGTGCACTTTCCTCTAAAGGCCTGCTTTAGAGAGATTTTCTGATAGACAGTGTTTTATTGGTTCCGACTTATCTTTAACTCCATCCCACCCTCATGTTTCCCTACAGGAACACTTAAATATACACGATTATTTCTCCTTCTATTTCTCTCTCCCTCTCTCTGTCCGTGGGGCCGACAGATCATTATGTTTGATCAGTGGAAGGCTTCACTGTGCTGGTGTCCCTGGCTAAATAACACACTGCGGCCATCAGGTTCTCTCCATCTGAAATCGACATCAAGGAACCAGACGGGGATCTAGTGGTGGCTGTAGTTAAAGTTACTGCCACATTTACCTCATTTAA
Source organism: Epinephelus lanceolatus (assembly GCF_041903045.1). Classification (NCBI taxonomy): domain Eukaryota; kingdom Metazoa; phylum Chordata; class Actinopteri; order Perciformes; family Serranidae; genus Epinephelus; species Epinephelus lanceolatus. The sequence goes on from NC_135743.1 coordinate 39,132,792, forward strand.
ATTTGTGGCCAGGTGGAACTAATCTTAGAGGTTTTTTTAGCCCAGAGAACGGGCTTAAAGATCATATTTCGTATTTCGGGGTCAATGGAACAAGAAGCCCCAAGCTCTTCAAGAACTGGACGATACACTACAATTAGATCCTGATCATGTCGTGTCATTTAGATGGACTTTTCTGGCTATATGTGTGGCTGTCATTTTTTTTTTTAATTTTGGACTTACTACTGAGAGGCCGTTTTTGTGACTTGTCTGCTGTTTGAAATATTTAATCTAGATTAGTACATTGGCCGACTCACTTTTGCATCCATCGTGAATATTTGTTGGCTACCTTGTGTGACTGGGAGGTCACGGCCACCACTCTTTGGGCTTTGTCTTTCTTTTTAAAATTTCCACTGCTGCTTTGCCCTATATAGTAGAATATACATTAGCATAAAGTCTCAGCAATTAATTCATGTTTTTGGCCACTTGGGGGCAGCATAACAAGCTGTTAACTTAACTTTTATCACCTTATGACGTTGATGTGGCAAATGTGTTTGCTAACATTTACTCATCCAGCAGACACAGAGCAACATTTCAGTTCATTTGGATTCATTTTTGTACCCACCTGATGTCAGTTTCACACAGGATACAAACAGCACTCTCCTGAGTAAAAGTCTTTGTCTTTGTTGAAAATCAAAAAGTAAAACTAGGCAGCGTTGATCAAATATAAACCAAGATTCTATTACTGTGTTCCAATTTCTGGCCTCAAATGTTTTCAGAAACATGTTTAAGCGCACTGTTGTTGCTGTAAGAGATTGTTTCTTGCTAGCCTGACATCATTGTTTCAAACTGACATTGCATTACCCACCAGCAGGAGCGTTTATTGGTCTGGTGTGGCGCAGTGCATTCTGGTAGTTGTAGGTTTTCTCTCTCTTGAGCAAAAGTGTAATTTTCCTCTGTTTTCTCTGGTACTGTAGCACCAATTTCAAAAGTATTTGTGTTTTTCTACTGCAAAGACATCCTAGTTTTATTAAAAGGCAATCTTTCCAGCAGTAAAATACTTCTTCAAATCCACACTAATGCAATGCCATGCCAACATACTTGGTCTGTCGACTTAGAACAGCCTCCAAAGCAGCATCTATCTTTATCCATAGTGCCTGCCATTGCTCTGCTGACTCCTCATTAGTTCGGGTGCATTGCTTCACGATGCTTGACAACAGCTTGACAATGGGTTAAGTCTCTGATCGAGTCCCTCCATGGCACTCATGTTTTATGTTACCCAGAGAGAACGTGTTTCATGTCATGATGCCAGAAGAATTGGTCAATGTCAGCTTGGTGGAGAAAGTGGAGTCAAGGTCTGGACCGAGGCAATAACTGTAAACTCAATTAAGTACTAATTTATTAAGTAATTATGTAAGTTAGGATGAGGCCAGTGATGCTGTGGGTGTCTGCTTTGATTGATTGGATCTAATTTTCTTAACTGAAATGACAAAGAAATTACATTTAAAGGGAAACTAATATTTTTTTCAACCGGGGCCCTATTGTCTGATGTACTTTTGTCTAAATGAGTGATTGGATGTTCAATATTTGACATCTCTCCAGTATGGAGCTAGGGCTGATGTGCCTGCAGCCTGTGAGCCCGCGCTATATTAAATAATAGGGCACTCAGACAGCGTCAAACAACGTCAAAATACGTCCACTAAAAGTGCACACAGATAGGCTCGGATTGTTAGTATAATTATCTGACAACATAACAGAAAGGAGAAATGAACATCTGTGTTTACCTTTAGCTGGATTCGGACATGTTCCTCTGCCTGTTGCTGCTCCCTCTCTCTCCTCGTCCACTCTTCAGTTTTAATGAACTCTGCTTCCATGTACGTCTGTGTACTCCATGTTCAAATAAATACAGGCGGTCATCAAATTCAAATGGCTCATCCAGATCCAGTTGGTCAAAATCGGGTAAAAATTCGGACATGTTTATTGTGGCAAGTCAAAACACTCACTCAGAGAGTGAAAGTCTGGCTCTGAAATCTCACATCTCGCGAGATTTGAGTTGTTGCAGGAAGTTACCGCTGGAGTGACCTTACAAACGCAATTTTGAACTTCCTATCACTCATTTAGACAAATGTAATGTGGATTAGTTAAATCATGGCAAATACCTGATTGGGTGGTGTGTATTGGTACTATTACTAATCAGATGTGTTGATTAATGTATCCCTGGCCCACACAAATTTCTGAGAGCAATATCTTGCACTTTGGCCCCTAATGCTCCTCTATCTTTACCAGCAGATCACTGACTTGGTCTGTCTGCTGGGCAGGTAAGGGTATCAGACCTTTCTGGCTGAAATCAGCAGCCTGTAATGTTGTGGACTATAAGACCAAAAAAATTCACTGAAATATTCTAAAATACTCTGCAGAGAAGCAGATCTGTAAAGATGGTGATTGTTCTCTGTGGGTTCAGCCCTGTGGGTGACCTCTTTCATTTTGAGTTTTTGTTAGCACAAAACAATATTGATTAGTGCAGCTTTAAATAAAATAAATACATGGTATTTTAATGTTGAGGTCCAGTGTGTTTGCAAATCATTTAATGCAATTTCTGACTACCACCTTCCCAAAACTCATCAGTTTAGCTGTGGTGTATAATTGGGGGTTATGTTATGTTTGCTTCTCAAAATATTCTGTTCCTTTTCATTCAGACCTGCACTGAACATTCTGATGTCCTTGTAATTATTCATCAGTGTGGCAAACTGAGCACCTTTTGTTTTTCATATAATAACTTAAACAACACATGACAATTTCCTTAAAAAAAAACACTCATTTCAAATCAATCAGCACACTCAGCTGACAGCTGCACAATAGTCGCTACAAGAACAAACCAGGAGTTTGTATTTGAATGATGCTGTTTACCATTTTAAGACTATTTTCCATGTCATAGCTTTTCCATAAAGAAACACTGATCATAACAATTTAAAACAGCAAAGCCACTCAAGGGGAAGCAGTCCTTTGTATAATGTAAAAGAGATGTGTAATAAAAGAAATGGGCCAAAAAGTGAAATACAGTGCTATCATCTAATGAAGGTGTATTTAAAACATCAGCAAATTGTTTTGGCTTTAATAAGCAAAAACAAAATGGACTATTGATCATGGCGTTGCTGTCTGTGTCTCATCCCTGATAAAGTGGAGTAATGAATGGCTGCAGGTGTTGCCTCTTTTGTAATTAATAGTCTTATAATTGGACAAATTAATGAGCTGGCAGGTGAAGTATGGGAGCAGACATGTGAGGGAAACAGTCGTCTCTCAGGAAAAGACCAATCTGAACTTGTGCAATGGAGAAAAACTTTAACTAAACCACTGGCTCCCTCCCTCCATCTGCTTCTATTCCACGCGTCGTTCTCCAGAGCCCAAGTCACTGCAGTGGCTCTCAGTTTACAGAGCAAACAATAACAGCTGATAGATTGATTTCTCATTGCGGAGATAAATAGAATCAGTGTAATCCCATTCCGTTGTCTGATGAGATACCAAGTCTAATTCATATCTCGTCTCTTCCATTTCACAGGTTCTTGTGAATCTCGGGGCAGACTGATGCAGCCATGGGCCGATCGCTGGATCTTTGAGAGCAACCTACCTCCCCCTCCTCCTCCACCACCACGTCCTTTTCCTCCTCCTTCTACTCCTCTTCCTTTGCCCTACACAGGTGGAAGTTGAGTCCTCCAAAGACAGAGACCAGCCATCAGCCTATGAAACCTTCTCCTTCCCTTCATCTGCAAACCATGACAAGCGTTGTTTCTCGAATTCCTGGCCAATCAAGGTGGCCTCTCCCAGTGCTACTCTTGTATTTTGCCCCTCTGCTGCTGATGGAGGGTTGTTGCTACGCAGCCCCCTCAGGCCCAGAGTCAGACTCCTGCTCCACCTTAGTCCAGAGCCGCTTCTTTGGCTTCTTCCTGTCATCATCAGTGTTCCCCACCATGCCTTGTTCCTGGACCCTGCAGAACCCTGATCCACGGCGCTACACCATCTTCATCAAGGTCACCAAACCTACCGAGGACTGCGTGCCGTCACAGCTCCGCACCTTCCAGTATGACTCCTTCCTGGAGACCACGCGCACCTACCTGGGCATGGAGAGCTTTGATGAGGTGGTGAGGCTGTGCGATACCTCTGCCCCAGTGGCCTTCCTGGAGGCCGGAAAGCAATTCCTCCAAATGAGGAAGGGACTTCCTCGGGTGGGAAAGGCCATCACGGATGGCGACGGAGATTTCAAAACTGAGTACCTGGTGGTTGGAAAGCGTAACCCCAGTATGGCGGCCTGTCAGATGCTGTGCCAGTGGCTAGAGGACTGTCTGGCCTCAAGCACGTCTAACAGGCCCTGCGGCATCATGCAGACTCCGTGTCTGTGCTGGGAGCCGCCGCCACAGCTCAGTGAGGGGGATAGCTGTTATCACAATGGAGTTTACCTGGAAAACTGTTTACCCAGCGTGAAAGAGAGTGGAAAAAATGCTGAGATAAATGGTGAGTATGAAAGATTTTATGGCTTTTTAACTAAAAAAAAAAGATGACTTGTAAAATATTATTTGCTGAGGGGATTACATCATAGTTCATATATCAACTGCACAGTTTCCAAAAGCATGTAAGTGCAAAGATTAATGATTATCTTTGCCTCTCTGTAAAACAATAGGGGAAAACAAATCATGCATTCAAGAGACTATGGGAAAAATAGATTTACTTTTGTTTGGTCTGACCTCAGAAGGTCACCCTTGGAGTTTTAGCATGCTCTCAGCAAAATGGCAGAGAAATGGCATCTTCAGTAGCAATCAAGCCGGTGAAAATGTGTATGATTTGTGAAAAGTGAGGATAATTGTGTGACATTGGCTCAAAAGCAAGTGGAGTGCTTTGGCTGAAGTAGAGGAGAGAAAGAGGGACAGAAAGAGGCAAATGGAAGGTTTAGGGTTTCATCTGATGGAAGTGAGCTCTGTGACCTTGCAAGGTCGGCACCGCATTCCATCCCTCTGCAGTCCAGGGAGGGACACTCGATCGGCCTCCGGGAAGCCTGAGGAAATAGAGGAGAATCAAGTGCTGATATTGGATAGCTCTGGGGATGCTCAGAAGAGAAGGGGGGTGGCGATGTAAAGAGAGACAAAAGAGGAAGATAGAAGGAGAGAGGCAGAAATGCAATGGAATAAGGGCCTGTGGCTTGAGGTCTAATTGTCTGCTGCTTGATCCCGGCTCCCCTCCCCTTTCCTCGGCAGACAGGATGTGGCCTGACATCTCTATCCTGGCTTCATCAGGACTATGGCCAGAGGGATGGAACATTTCTTGGCTGCCTTTTCTTCCCCTAACCTATCCACCATCTAACTCTCCCTCCTTCCTGTGCTTCTCTGAGTCGCTTCCCCTAATCAGCCTGTGGTCTTATTCTCTCAGTCCTCCTCCTCCTCTTCTGAGCCACCATCGCTGCCTCCCGATCTTTCCCTCCCCAGGCTGATAGTGGGCTGATACTGAGCCAGTCGTGGGAAGCCAACCAAGCAGAGAAGATGTTGCGGTGGGTATCTCCTGCCTTATCCTCCTCCAGTCTCCAGAGCGGCTAATATCCCCTTGCCGCCCCAGCCTCCTCTCTGCTAGTTATGGCACTTATGTAATCCCGCTTATGGTGCTCAACAGCGGGGTGTGGGCTGTTTGTGCCTTAAGGTGTGAAAAATAAAAAAGAAATATACCATCCACTGTTGGCTTGTGGAGAGATAGAAAGAGAAGAACGCATTATAGCTTTTCTTCTCCCTCTATGTGCTTCAACCCACACGGGCGAAGCGCCTCTTGGATGATAATCCTGGGTTCAGAGTGAATGAGTGGCTATGGAGCCCTGTGATGAGCTCAAATGGAAGAGGCAAGCAGTCACTGAATATTTGGCTGGATGGGTGACTGGATGGATTGAATTGGTGGATGAAGATAAAAAGAGGATGGGGAGACGTAATGGATTCTGTGTGGAAATAGGTCGGGGATCCAGGCAGTTATTGCCCACTGTGCAGTGAAGAGAGGAAGAGAGGGCTGATAGTTGTGAGTGATGAATGGATGAAAGACAGTAGATACAGAGACAGAGTGGGAGAGGGGAATAAAGGAGAGTGAAGAGGCTGACAAGCTGAGAGGGGGAGTTGTCTCAGGTGGACGGGCTTGATGAGGATAGATAGTTGTTGCTTGGGTCAGGCAATACGCAGCTGGACCCATTTGGTCTCAGCACCTTCAGTAACTGAGGACTTCATAGATTACAGTCTATCTCTTAGCCTCTTTCACTCCCTCTCTGCAGAGGGACTGAGGGTCCCGCCCAGTAGCAGATGGAGGGGTGAGACCTTCTGTCAGGACCCGAGCTCTGCTCGTGTCCAGCTGATGGGGGCTAGATGTGGAGTTGCCTCCTTAAAGGCAGTGTGGGAGCTTTGCCTTGTGCTCAACCTCTCCTCATATGGCCTTATATGCCCAAAGCAAAAAAATAATAATGGAAATACAACATAGAAAAGTGAACTCTATGCAGTTTTCTTTGTCCAAGCAGCTTATTGCTGAGGGGACAGAGAAAAATCTTGCTCTCTTTGATAGAAACTTTATATTAAAACTACTTTTTCAGAATTAGAAAGCTTTTCTCTGGTGCCTCCCAAACATAGCCTGGCAATCAGAGTGAAGAGATGGCACTTTGTTTGATTCAGCTTGACGTTATATTAACTTAGTAGTCATATGTCCACATCACATCAAAATGTATTTCCAGTGCCAATTTTCACTGCCACTGTGGGAAGTAAGCTGCCCATTTTGTAGCAATGTGCATGGTCAAGGGTACTGAAGTAGGGGTGGTTGATGGACATGTAGTACGACTGGGTTTGCATCTAGTCACAGGCTTACAATTTAAGTTGCCTTTTTGTCATTCCCTAACTCTAACCATACCTTATGTCCTCCCTAACCTTTACTATAGCTTTTAATCATTTCCTAACCTCAGCCAGAATTTATATTCTCCCCTAACCCTTTACCATACTTCATAATCATCCCCTAACATTTACCATATCTTGCGATCATTTCGTTATCTTTTACAATCTTCCCCAACTTTCACCATACCTTATGGTCGTTTCCCTCACCTTTTACGGTCTTCCCCAATGTTTACCTTACAATCATTTCCTAACCGTCAATATACCTTACAATCATTGCCCAACCTCTACTTTACCTTACAATGATTTCCTAACCTTTGCCATACCTTACAATCATATCCTAACAATTACCATGCCATACAATCATTTCCCAACCTTTATCATACCTTACGATCCTTTCCCAATCTCATCCATACCTTACGATCATTTCCGAACCTTTACCATACTGTACGATAATTTCCTAACATATACCATACCTTACAATCATTTCCTAACTTTTAACGTATGTTAGAATCATTCCCCAATCTTAACCATACCGTCCTTGCCTGCATAAATTTTGTAAAAAGAAAGGAGTGGTACTTGAAAACACAACCCAGGTAAATAATCCAGTGTTTTGCAGAATTGTCCAATATCAGCGTTTTCTGTTTGAAAGGGGGTTTGTTTTGTTTCAACCAAATCAATCAGTAGCAAGTGACATACTCACCCCAACAATGTCCTTTTCAGTCAACGCAGAAGGTGGCAACAAGCCGTTACCTTAACGTCTTTCACAATGATCAGAGAAACATGGTGATTTTCTTTGTCATTTTCCATTCTTTCAATTCCTAGTAAGCATGGTGTTGATTAAGCCAGTGGTTCTCAGTCAGGAGTCAGGAGACTCCCAGGGGTCCTTGAGGGAGCTTCAGGGGGTCCCCAGGAAAATGGGTAATAGTTTCTTTTCACTATTTAATTCACTATAACGTAAGGCCAGTGTAAGTAAGAGTCAAAAAAAGGACTATTTTGATCATAGGTTTCACTTCCTCCACAGTTATTTCCTCAACTATAGTTGACAATTAGAGAATTCTGATCTTAATTTAATCTAACAACCAATATCTTTTCAGGTGGAGGTCCCTGAAGATAATCTTATAAAATTGGGGTCCATGATCTAATGTGTGACTCTCCAGGAGTAGAACTTGGTGTATATGAGGTGAATGGTTAGATTAATATATTGACCTTCAGAGTGATGCAGCCGATGCTAATAAAACAAAAAAATCAGATGTTGCCCAGTGAGTGTGGTCAACCTCTGGAAGGACAGATATGGTACAGCTTGATCATCTGTTTTATTATGTCAATACGATGATCAATGGGAAGTGCTTAACCTTTATTGATTCGAATGTGACCTTTTGATCATATTTAAAGGAAGAAAGGATACATCACATGTTTTGTAAGTGTTTTTATTCAATATCACTCTGGTTTCAATTAAGAGTCTCCATGTCCCTGATTTTGGGAGACATAAAAACAAATATCCTTGAAAATTATTTTAATCACAAAAGATTTGCAAAGAGCAGCTTCATAGAAATGTCATTTGAAAAAAAAAAGATATAAATAATCATCCCTTAATACGTTATTTCATCTGAGCAGGAGTATCTTAATACGTCCATGTGAACACAGCTCCTGTGCTGTGTGAGAAATCTTTAACCTTTAAGTTGAGAGGACTGGTGATTTCAGGGCTATTTTTGGAATGATCTGACATTCAAATGGTCAAAGTTAAAGGTTCTGGGACAAAATATCGGCTGTTGGTAGCTTCAGTCCGGAGATACTGTCCACGGAAATCCAGTTTGGTAGACCTCCAACACATATTTGTGCATGTGTGTGGATGGGTGTGATTTGTGTCACGAAATGTGGTGTGGCACGGAGCAGGAAAGGATTCATTTGTTAGCCCTCGGTGGACAGCAGGGGAGGCAGTGAGTGATTAAAGGATGGATGTGAGAGATGTGAGGAGATGAGAAAGCACATGACTCAATCTGAACAAAAGAGACATGTTTGTAATAGCTTTGAGAAAGCACCAAAAATGGACAACAAAGTGAACTGAAGGTGGAGGAGGACAGATACAACTTACCCACAATGCCATGGGATCATCTGGGTTGTGACCTTGGCTGCTTATTATGCACTCTCACTTTTGGCTGGGCAGTCATTTTCAAGTGTGAAATATTTAATAAAGCTTAGAAAATAAGCAAACAAGGACACAGTGTCACAGACTAAAAAGCACTCTGCTCCGAGACACTGAGAGAAGACACAGTTCTTAGCAATGTCACTGCAAAAACAAAGGTCCGTGGCTGAAACCAATTTTGCTGGAGCCTCCCTGTATGGAATTTGCATGTTCTTTAGGCCTACATTAGTGTTGCACGGTATACCGGTACTAAAATAGTACCGCGGTACTAGAGTATTCCAAACAGTACTATACTGCATTTGGAAAATACCGGTACTTTGAAATTGATTCAGTTCATTAATTTAGTTAATTTATTTTACTCATTTATGCACACAAACGCCTTTCTTGTTCCTATTGGAGCACAGATTGCATAAGTGGTGTGTATGACAACACCTGTATCAACATTCGCAGCTGGCGCATGTGAAAAAAGACAAGAGAAAGTCTGCCTCGTAAAGGGAGGCAACACGAGACAACACAAACTTGGTGGGACATTTGAGTTACCAAACCGTGATGTCCGTACTGAGGTATTGACCGAACCATGATTTTTTTGGTACCGTTATACCCCTACTATTTATTGTTCTAAAGGTTTGTATCCAAAAGGACTTTTCCATAGGAAAAGTACCGAAGAGTATCGAAAAGTATCGAAATTCATATTGGTATTGGTACCGAAACAAAGATTTTGATGGTACATGACAATTTGAAAATCCCAAATTAGCCGTAGAAGATGCATGTCAAACACTGTATCCCAATTGAGTGGTAGAATTATTCAATGTTTGCTTTTCTAGACTGAATACACCATAAAGTACCAACAAGACCTGGCCCATTTCTAAATCTCCTTCAAATGTGGCCAAGAAATACAGCTTCTCTTTCTGTAAATTTGTGTTCTGCTTTACTGTACAGCCATCACTCTTCCACAATCTATTGTGCACTGGTCAGTTTTTTCAACGAAACCTTCTCGCAGTCATCATTTACTGGAGTATACAGGAAAAATCAGGTGGCTAAATTATATTTACCAGGTGTTTGTGTTCAAACAGTCATCAGTCAATGACAAAACACTGCAGGATGTATGGAAGCTTAAATATATTGTTAATCCCAGGGTGTTACAATTCAAATAGAATGGCACTTGGAGCAGAGTCCTCTGCCAAGACCAAAATCCCTATCTTGCAATGCTGATGATGCAAGATATGACATTCAGGGCATTGACTGGTGGCAAACAACTATTTGCTATGTAAGGATTTAGTGGAGCAATGTTATCTGCAGAGAAACAGTCACGCGCCATCTGTGTGTTGTAATACAAGCTCCCCTGTCAACACATTCTCACCCTGGCAACATCACACATTGACATTTGGTCATGGACTTTCCACGTCAAGATACAATGCAATGATGATATGCAAGGTACCCTGGGTGTGTTGGTCGTTGAAGTTCTAAGACGCTGTGACAACTTCCACCCCCTTAACTTTTGTTGCTTTCGTTGCAGTGTTTCCCCCTTGACAATAATGGCGACTGACTGCGTATTATGCTGAAGTTAAAGGACAGCTTTTTTCGTTGCTGTCTGACGCTGGAAGTCACTGACCAAGCGCTGGTTTTTGACAACTTTGGAGTGAGATCATGTTGGCCTTGTATACAATCATGCTCATAAGAAGGTTACTGCTGATAAAACCATCCTGACCCACTGTAGCATTTTCATTGTCAAAGCATAAATACATATAGGAGAAACACTGCATAACATTGTTGGCTCTGTCAGCAGCGTTGTTGTTGTTAGCATTGCACTGCTGGCCCATGTTATTTCAGTTGAGCGACCTCTCTGTTTGCTTGTGACATTCGAAGTGAGAGCCGTGGGCATATATTGCAAGTTTAATGAAAGAGACAGTTATTTGAGTATCCACTTCATGATTCGGTTCCAACCCAAAATTTAATGCCTTCTTCCTTGGCCAATGCTACACCCTTCCATCATGTTTCATAAAAATCTGGCCAGTAGTTTTTCCATAATCCTGCTAACAAACAGACAAAGGGCACTGAAAACATGACCTCCTTGGTGAAGGTAATAATAATACATTTGGATATACTGTCCATCATGTGTTGATGTAAAACTTGGATGATAAACTTGGTCTTTTTTTATTCAGCAGCAGTTTTTGGAGTTTTGAGTCATGGGGTGGACAACTGATCAGTGGATCCGATCAGACCTGATCAGATCAGATTGATGGATGAGAGAAGCAGCTCCTGCTGAGGACCTTTTAGACTGAGCGCAATGACTGTTTAAGGGTGGATTCTAGTCCCAAAAATAGAACAACAAAAAAAATGGCGGCAGTTGTTTTAATAGTGGTGGGCCACCACAATTAAATAAAAGTGTGGTAAACCCTGCAGTACCAACAGCTTAGCACATAAGGAGGCTGGGTTGGTTCTGATGCAGCACCTAACAGCATTATGAACTATCAGCCGAGCAGTCAGAAGTGTGGTTATAAAAGCAGCCCTGGGCTCATATATGAATATGATTGGATGCTGCCAATCAGCTAGTAAACGGAGCCAGTGATTGTGAAGCATGAATGAAGCAGCTGAGGCCAATCAGCTAATGCAAACTTGACTTCAGTGCTTTGCCAAGATCTTAACAAAATGCTCCATACCATGAAACATGTCCAAAATATATATACTTTGTCAGCATCTTGTTCATTAAATTCTAAAATATGTGACTTGTGCTGTCTCCTTTGAGGATGAAATGCAGGTCCCACCAGCACTGGGTGCACCTTGTAAAGGATCTAGCTCTTAATTTACACTCCTCTGATGTGTTTGTTTAAGCCCACCATTCTTGTGATAGACTGTTTGGGTGTACCCTGACTCTGGCCCAATGCATGCTGGGATATTATCCAGGACAAGTGGATATAGAAGATGGAGGGTCTGAGGGAACTGTCTTGGCTGTCTGTCTGTTTTGTCGATCATGGTTCTGTGTTTGCTATAGTTACTGATGCTTGAACAAGCAAAGATGATATGTTCTAGTCTGCCTTTGACAAGAACTGCCAACTCAGCACACAGTATAGATATATATTTTTTCTATCATCATGTTGGACCCTGGGGAATATATCCTTACATGAAGCACTGGATATTCTTTTCCTTTTTTTTCTCTCAGAGCTTTCTTTTTCTTGATTCCAGTTTTCTCAAATCCTGATTCCTGGCTGAAATTGGAGCATGGCACTTGTAGCAATGACAGTGACGCAGCTGTCAACAAGCTATGAGTAGTTGCAGTGTGTGTGTAAGTGTTGTAAAGGTCTGTCATGGGGAGTTGTGTGTCATATCCAGGCAAGATGCACTGATGACAAATAGTATGTGTGTTGTTTTTTTGTTTGTTTGTGTTTTCACCGATGACAAAATCAGTGAGTGTTGGTGACTACTATCTCGAGACGCAGAGTGTGACTGAAGAAGAAAGAAAGAATGCACTACATAGAGTGTATTCTTTCTTTTATATAACTACATGACCCAATGCCATATTCCCAAGGGAATTACCTAAAGGTAGCATGCTGTATCAAAATCACATTAGATGTTGCAACGGCTCATTTCTAGATAAACATGGATTTTGATTTTTGGTCATTTGGGGCTTTTGTTTGATTGTAAAGAACCAAAGTCTTGTCTCTCAGAGTATGAAACTTTTATTACTACATTCAGATGATAAAGACAATTATGAAGCTAGTGAAGGCAAGACGACACAACCAGGTCTCACTCTGAAGTCGTTGAAAACTGGCACTTGGTCAGTAACTTGCAGCATCAGACACAGACAAAAAAAGCCATCCTTTCATGTCAGCATAACATACGGCCAGTCGCTGTTATTGTTTAACGGTACCCAGCGGTATCGGGGGAAATGACCACACAGCAACAAAAGTTATGGGAGGGGTGGTGACTGGGTCAAACAACCCCCATCTTACACGCAGGAGGCCGGTGTTCTCTTCCTATGATTGTAATGCCAAACCCTGTTCTTTGGCTAAAACCGTGTGTGTTTGTTGTTAAAGGAAAAAAAAACTTTAATTTGCGGTGTTGCACAGATGTAGTGTGTTGTTTTTTTTTAAAGAGACTGTATGCAAACTGTACATTTCCTGTGAAATTAGAAGTGTGTTTTGAAACCAGACAATGCGTGTGAGAGGCAGAAATTGACACAACATCCCAAAACATCAAATAACCAACACACCCAGGGTACCCTGCACATCATATGTCAACACGGTCTTGACATAGTCTTGTCAATGTATGGGAAACACTGATGAAATAATCCAAGTCGATAATATTGTCATATGGAGTCCATTGCTGACTATGTTGGAAGAACAGAGATCCATTTGACAGTTAGCATACAAACAATATTTTCTCAGTCTCCTGCACTGTGTTGTTGGGTATGCTTGCTTTTGTAACCTTGCTGGCGACAAAATAACAGTAACCCAGGCTGTTTTGTGTATTTCTCACCCTGGGTGTACAGCATGCACTCCCAGTTTTGAAGACCATTGTTATGTATCTTTGCAGCCAAGCTTTCTCAGACCTTGGTAACAGTCAGTATGTAATGTGCACTTTTTTGTAATACAAAAAGCAATACTGATATCATTAGAAAGCTGAGAATCTCTTCTTTCCAACAGTGGTTAAAATTAAAAATGTCTTTCAGGGTCAGTGTGACTGAAAATGAGTATGTCGCAATTTGGCTTTTATCCAAATACATGTTACTTCTCTTTTAAAAAGTTTGTCCACCAGAGAGCACTGTATTAAATGTTTTTTAAAGACTCACACCCAACTGGCCTCAGACCAGCTGGACAACCATTTTGTTATTAGTCCCAAATGCAGCGGAACAAGGATTAACTGGGTATGTTTCATAAACTGACAGCAACAGAAATATGACTTCAAACTTTTTCCTTTTAAATCTTAACTGCCTACACTACGCCAGTCAGTTGTGGAAATGCCAGAACAGTGTTGTGATACATCATTTCACAACTTTGATCACAGTCTAATCAGTGCTGCCTGATATACTGGCTGTGATGGAAGGGTAACAAAATAGTACCAGACCCTTCTGATACATGATCCAAAAAAGTGACAACATGTGTAAAGAAGAAGGAAGAAATACTCGTAAACTCTCCTGACTTGCGCTATTTTCTCCAGTTGCTGGCAGCCAGCTTGAGGAAGATGAATGTGAGTCTCTCCCTGCAAGTTGCTGCCTGGCCGGACCACATTGTTGCTAAACTAAGGGATTTCCAACCCGCCTCCATGAGGAGCACTGAGGAATCCTAAAGCAAGTCTAATACTTGCTCATATGCGTGGATACCTGTGTGCACACACATACACACTGTGCACAGTACTGACGTACACATACGGCGAAATGTCGCACCAGAAAATGGCTCACACACTGGTGCAACCACGCACTGGTCCCTTGTGACTCAGTGTGGGTGGCTGACCGAGGGAGAGAATAAAGCTGTGTGTGTGTGTGTCTGTAAGCATGTGGAGAGAGCGAGGTGTGGTGTTAACCACAGGGGGCGCCGTGTGGGCAGAAATAAACTGAGGAGAGATGGCAGTGATGCTCTGTGCTGGTGTAGAGGTTGCTGCGCTTGCAGGGAGCCCCGCAGTCTGTTTGAAGAAGTTTTCATATGGAGCTTTTGGGACGGAGGCAGGGAAGACAGTTAGCAAACATGCGTGGTCCTATTTGTGGTCACGACACGTTCACCTCTCTAATGTTCATTGGAACTGTTGGAGATTAGTGTGATTACAAGCAACACAGATATTTCTTTCCAAGTCAAATCCGATTGACAATTCTCATTGATGTATTTAAGAAGAAGAAGTGTTAAAGAAATAATGGGAGCGCTGGGAGAAGGATTCTGACATGTGCTATACACCAAGTCCAGCACTGCACCATGGGTAAACTTTAAAAGGATGGAGCTGTGTTAAGCATTTGGCATCATTACGGCTTTACTGCTGTGCTTCCTGTTAAAGGAACTGCTTGATTAGAATATACTGCAGGTGTAGTTGTGATACTGAAGGAAGTGACAATAGTAAACATGAAAACTGCCAGCACCCAGCCTGTAGCCACATAGTGTATGTGGGGTCAGGCATCAGCAGAAGCCACTGATAGGCCTAAAGGCAGCTACAGCCTCTAAACTTTCCTACCCAGTTGTGTATTGTCATGTGCATTGTTTTTAGCTGCTGCAGTTCAACTCAAATGGCAAAAGTAGTAGCCAGTATAGAATTTTCTCACAGCTCATAAATTTCTCATGGTTTTATTTAAAGTTTTCTTCCTCATAACACAGAATATGTCTATATACTGTGTCTCTGTGTTGTTACAGAGGATCTATAGTGATTTTCAGTTTGGGGGGAGCAGGGCATAACCTAACACGGGGTAAACTGTACCACAGACTTTTTAAGCAGTCACAGGGTCAATCCTTTCGTGCTTCGTAGTTGACCACAACACCACCAAACAGTGAGATTGGACGTTTTTCAGGGGAGTGTTTTTGGCCAATTTCAGTAAACGTCTTTGTCATAACTGGTTTTCGATTACTGAGCTGTCTATGTTAGTCACAGAATCCAGCCGTATATCATCTTAATAAGTGTTTGTTAGCTAGTCTCAATAACATTTCCAAACAGCCAGATTAGCTGTAATGCTGTGTTACAACTAAGCCACCTATAGCACATTTTCTCTATTTTTTGCACTGCAAACTTATATTAAGATAGAGATATACTTGGTATTTTTTATTTTTGTCAGGTATCATACTGACACATAGTTTCACAAGCATACATTGTCATATTTTGACATGTGGATCTAGGTTACAGAATCTATGCACATCTATTGGTCCGACCATTGATAGTGGATGATAGACTGATGATAAACAGATGGATACCTGTATGGATGCCTATCCTTCCCCTGATGTAGATGGAGAGATAGGTATCTATATACATCTAACCATCAGTCTATCACAGATAAAAAGAGAAAAATATATAATATCCACGCATACTATGTATCAATGTGTTGATCTTTCCATTCATGAAGCTCTGGTGGTCAGATGAGGGATGTACAGATGTTTGGATATCTATCATAGATAGATCCATAAACACTATCAACCTGTAGAATACAGATAGAATTGTATTGAATTAATAGTATTAAACAGACTTTTCTAGCAAATGTTACAACCTTCTGCCTGTTACAATTAACCCCACCCATGGGGATACGTTGTAACATTTCACTTCCGCCACTTCTCGGTGCAGCTGTAGGAGAAAAGTAAGGTCTAGAAAAAAACAAAACTGTTTTATTCTAACAACATGCACTTATCTGCTACAAATGAACAAACAAAAACAGCTCTAGTAGCTCTAGTAGAAACCAAAAATACATGTTTCCATGCTTTAATGGTCAATAACAGTTGCTGTCATGCTGTCAGTGCTGGAATGCCTATGACGCTCTAGTTTAGCACCTGTCTCCTTAAACCCCCTCCTCAAAAAAACCCAGTCTGCTCTGATTGGTCAGCATTTAAGGGTCTTCCGCATCTCAGCATCTCTGCACTGTCATTGCAGCCAGGTTATGTCTGTAGTTGCGTTTCCATTACAGTTTTGTGCAAAATAAATGCGATATTTCTAAAGTTTCAACAAAGTACAATTGCGACTTGCAGGTGTTTCCATTAAAGGGTGTTTTGCGTATGAGCTGTATTTCTCGTAAAATCTCGTCCCGCGAGACTCCACTTTGTTTGTGGAAGTGAGATGGACATTCCAAATCTCTTGCGAGCTGGAACAATCATCTCGGTTGCCACTGCTGCTGTTGTAGTAGTCTACAATCGAAGTCCGTATGTGTGGCAGCGACCACGGATAAAGGATTTCTGGGAGAGGACTGTGAACGAGGAATTCACCAATGTCATGTGTGGTGACGTATATTTGCGAAAAAAGTGTTTTGTCTTTTGCGATATACTTCTATATCGACACGTCTGAAAAACCACCTCATGAGAGCGTAAAAAATTTTGTCGATATTTGAGAGTTTTTTCAAATATAGGTGTTTCCCTTACCAATTTTTTATTGCGATATTTAGGTTTTGTGCATTTCTAGGGTTAATGGAAACGCACTTTGTAACAGAGAATAATGACACCCTCTACTATGAACAGTCACCAATAAAAACTTCAACAACATCAGGGTCAAGATAAAATGTTTTTTCTGACGTTAGCATGTAGCTACATGTAACAGTGTACTTGTAGCCTGGTGCTATATCCTTAATATAGCAAAACTGAACAACATTGGCAACCAATGTTATGTTAGCATGTAGCTACATGTAACAGTGAAGGCTACATTGTGGAAATACTTGCCTCTTGTCTTGAGTCTCTTGTCTGGAGCAGAGAAACAGAGTATCCTAATGGTTTGACGCCTGAGAATTTTTGCTCACAGGAATACTTTTGTATTTTGTTTACCTTATTATTTGAAAATCTGATCAGATACATAACAATCAGATTTTCAAATAAATAAGCAATAGCATAACATAAAAAGTATAAGGTCCCCCTTTGAAGCAATGTTGCTTTACAGTTGCTCTCCTATTGATCTCCGTATGGATCCTGCAACAGCCTACAGGGTCAGAGTAATTAAAAGTTAAGTATTCAGCAATATGCTGTAATACAAAGTGCTGCAGTATGACTTGTGAAATGATTTACAGTTTTATCTTTTACATAGATATTGCTATTTTTTCTATATATTTCATGTTTTATATTTTGAAGTGGGAAATTTAATTTCAGTATTATTCATTTTTTTTTAAAAACACATCACTTTTTCCTTCATGATACAAGATGTCCACCCATTCTGTCAAAACATCACATCAGCAATTCAGAAGTTACACATTTATTAATTTAACATTCATTTAACCTTCAACTCTGTTTCCAGTACTACTTGAAAGTATCATATTACAGCTACTAAAGCATCTGCAGCATAAAATTGCCAGGGTATTTGGCAACATCTGTTTCAGCCAAGTGTTTTTCACAAGGCTGCTTAGGCTGATAAGACAACCAAATTTCTACGTACAAATCAGCTCTTAACATTGACACTAATACGTGCTACAGAATAATGCACATTATTTTTCATGTGGTATGAGCACTTCAGATCTCCCCAGAGTATTGAGATATGTTGTCCCTGTGCTTTATTGGTGCATTATTGATGCATTTTGCATCACAAATTTCAACCTCTCTTCTCAGGCTGAATCAAACCAGAACACACAGATGTCATACACATACTGCAGGACTCAGCTAAACACATTCTATTCACTGACAGCAGTATGTCTGATATCTGTTTCTGACGAAAGCCTCAGATTTAAACATTAACACTGGATAACTATTTAAATCAGAATCCCATGTGAAATCACATTAAAGGTGTTAAAATGAACTATTAGGGATGTATCAGTTCCTGGCAGGTATGTATAAGTATTCTTTCTAGGGTTACTTAAAGGCTGAATGTGCAGCAAAGGTCTGTTTTCCTCAGTCGGGTCTCAAAGATATATTATAATGGACATGGAGGTGGGCTCGAAATGTGTTAAACTTACAAGCTGGCAATACAAAAACCATGCTAATGCAAAGTCAATACGGATCTTTTGTTGTGTTGGATACACAAGGGTTAAATGTAAACAGCAAGTGCAAAGAAAGTCTGTGTTGAGCAGCTGGAGGGGTGATGGATGGGTCAAACAGACATAGACTTTCATCCAACACACGGCTAGTTATGTTTACGCACTTTACGTAACTACGCAAAGTGTATTTTGATGGAAACAAAAATCTTTTCCTGAACTCATCCAATTTTTTTTTTTTTTTTTTTTTAAAACCACACTGCGACACACACAACGTTAACCACGTTTACGGCATCTTTCAAACAGTATCGGCTCCTTAAAGACGCCCCATGAATGACCTTAAATACATGCCTTACATGCTTAACATAAAGTTACAGAGGTTAGGTTTAGGCAAGTAAGGTTAATGTGGTTGGATTTAGAACATGGTACTTTGTGACCCATCCACCATCCCAACCTGACTCTTTACGAGGACCGCTTCCTTCTTTCACTCCTTACAGTGCATTGGTCATGTGACCGCAGCCTTTCCAAATATGTAAGTTAGAAATGAATTACAGGCTCATGATTATTTAGGATATGTTGGGATTTTGTGCATCACTGTTTTTTAGGAAAACTTACAAACAGAGCTTGAGTAAAGCCTGATTAGCACCCTAGAACATATAGAGTTCACTGAAATGCCAGTTGATGGCATTTTTGGGTTGCTAAAATGATGATGTGCCTAGCGTTCAGTGACTAAGCCTGAATATAAAAGGGATGACAATCAAGCAGAACCAGCCTGGGGTTAGTGTTACAGTATAGCTCAGGAGTTGACGCTCCCAGCCACTACAGAAGTGAGCAACTTAGCATTTTAAAATAGTTCAAGGCGGTGACCCCGCCGCTCATGAAGTTTCTGGCCTTTACCAGCTCCACCTGTTCTCTGTCAAAGGACTCACTTGAACTTTAAGTCAGTGTGTAGCGGGTTGAGGAATCGTCTGTCTCTCTTCCTCGAGGCTGCCTGTCAATGGACGGCCTATCTCAGGTCCCTCTCCACGCAGCCTGAGGGTTTATTAAACATTCATGCTTTAATTAAGCAATTTTACCGCTGCTACTTATGGGGTGATGATAAAAGCACTGCTCCAGGATGAGCACGGCGAGCAGACAAATGTGCATGTGTGTGTGTGTGTGTGTAAGTATCCTACATGAGAGACCATTAATTTCCTGCCATAAAGAAAAGTGTGAGGATTAGAGAAAAGACAAGTTGAACTTTTTTACCTCCCTCATCAGTCATGTGTGACTGCAGTAGAATGGTCGGCAGATGATGTCAGCACACGATAAGGATCCCTGTGTTTTCTGACAGGCAGCTTGTCACCGATCGCACCGGTACTGCTACTTTTTTCTCTCTTTTTTTATCCTCTGTTTTATACTACAATACACACTTTTCTTTTTTTGTTGGAGAAATCCGGTAGAGTCTAGGGGAATTGAAACCTCTTTTCCCCCTCAGAAAAATGCTCTATTATGAGTGAATGCGTACTGTCTTTCGAAGAGTGAAATTGCGTGTGTGAGTGAGACGATAGAGAATCAGAGTGTGTTCATGTTGCCAGTCTCCTTGGGTGTGAGGACATTTAATGCTAGTCCGACTGTCTCACTGTCGTTCTTCAGATGTGATGACTCGGACAATGAAGATGAATTACTCGGAGCACACTGAAATGTACAAGTTTATTGCTGCTGTGGACCAGAGCTGGATGGAAAAACTGTGTGTGTGTGTGTGTGTGTGTGTGTTGTTGCATCTGCGTGCCTCTGTGTCCTTGTTAAGAGCAGGCGGTGGCTCTGCGGGACGGCTGTAAAGGCTGCTCTCCTTGGCAGTATCACCTAGAATGACACCCAGAGGTGACACACTGTCAGAACACACACCCACACAAGACTCAGGACACACACACACACACACACACAGATACACACCCACAATAAGCTGAGCGGATCATGGCCAAAGCCTGCCAGGTCCAAGAAAAGAACTCATTAGTGCAGACATGTTCCGTGTGCTCTTCTAACAACACACACACAAACAGAAAATACAAAGACACAGTCTAACACACACACACACACACACACACACACACACACACACCTATCAGACCTTAACCTGGACTTTGTACATTAATGCATCACTGTCTAAATGTAAAGTCCACCGTAAATCCCATTAAGACTGTTAATATGAACTGTAAAGAATGGCTCTAGCAGTCCTGGCTATTGTTGCTGTTTGTTTTGACAGTGACACGTCTCTATGAGGTACTTTGTACACAGTGGAGACAATGAAGTTTAATTAGATTTTCTTCTGGCGAGAACATCAGCGGGCGTCAGTTTGCAGTGTCAGTCCCTGTAAACCGAAGCTTCTTCTGAATGTTACCTCTTAATGTGTTTTCAGACTGAACGAATCAGACCGAAACTAATGTTCATTTCACATTAATTGCGCAGATTTTTCCCACCGGCTTGTTTTCACAACCTGTGTTTATTAGTTCCAAACAACCAGTGTAATGACCGTACATAAATGAGCTATAGGCAGCAATCAGAGCTATCTATGACCATGTGTGTCAAGTGTGTCTGTTCTATGTTTTTGCCAGTGATCAGCTTCTGACTGAGTTCAAAACCCACTTGGGCCTTGTTCTTAATACGTATATAACTGAGTTACCTGAGTGATTTGACATGTGGCAGGATTTTTTGCTTTTTGAAGCAGGTTTAAAATGAATCTGTCAAAGCAGCAAGGCCTTAAACCCCAACTTGCAAAACTGCAGCTCATTTACAAGGAGCTGGAGCATGACAGAGATGTTCAGGGTGGACCCCAAACATGAAGTCATGTTCAGATACAAATGGCTCGCTCTCTTAGGGTTTACACATCTCTTCAGTGCCTCATCCTCTGAACACCACAGGATGGAGACCATATCACACGCTGCAGGTATTACACTGCCCCTCTGAACATAAGCAATCATTTTACATCTCACTAGCTATTCAGTTTGCTACCACAGGCATGTCTCAGGTTGTAGCCAACAGTAACATACGTGGCATATCGTTAGTTCATGAAAATCTTGATATTGATTTGGGGATAATGACATGGCTGGATAACTAGCTAGTCTTATTGTTAAACATACTGTTAAATTATATTTACTGGTTGTCAACTGTTTGCAGTGTTATTGCCTTTGAATCTTACTAGCATAACGTTAGCTTTCTGGCGAAAAGCTGGGCGGACTAGAATATCTCCCGTTGCTAAGTCATAGCAATGGTTCGTCCTATTTACTGGAGAAGTAAATAACGTTTCCATTGCATAAGAACCTTATGGGGCAATGATTGTTCCAGGTATTCAGTAAACCCTCAGGTGTTACCAAGGCTTGTGAAAAACTTGTGAAAGACTTTAACTGCAAAAAGCATAAAAAATATGAATGAATATTCTAACCTTTTATTACTTTGGTAAGTGACCATGGTAAAAGTGCAATAATGTCATTTGAGATGTCCATTGTCACTTTTTTATGGCCTATTCGGAAGCAACCGTTGGTTCACGGTTCACACCTCCATGTTGGCCATTAAAAAGTCATAACACATCGACAGGCATTATCCCTTACATATCCATTCTCTGCCCACCGGTGTTTGGAGGGCCTGCTCAACCCCATGGGCCCCAGTGCAACTGCACTGCAACCCAACTGCCAGAAGAAAATGTTGGCTTTGTATGTTTCTGCAAAAAATGGATATGTTAAATTTGAATGTTTCAATGAACCAGATACAGTGAAATGTTTTATTTCTTTACAGTCAATTAAGTTGCAGCATTAGGTTTAGGCACCAAAACCACTTTGTCATGGTTAGGAAAAGATTGATGTTTTTGCTGAGAATACCAGCTTTTGGGGGGCACAATCTCCATTGGGAAAGCAGAGATGTCTCTGTAAAAAACAACTCCTGTTCATGGCACTATTCCTAAAAAAACACCAACATTTGATGGCTAAAAAGTTGCTGGTGTTTGTTGGTCTTGAACAGTGGCCTGCAGCCTGGCAGGTGTGTCACCTATAGGTGACCAAGCGGCAACCTCCAGGACTGAAAAATGAATGCAACACAGAAGTGACAAAAACTCAACTTCACAGCAGAAAAAGTGGAGAATTTTTCTACAACTCACCCACTTATTAAGGCTAAACGTTACACATAATTAAGGGCGGGCCAGGTTGACTGACAGTGTGTCTGCTTATAGTGTCCTTGGCTACTCAGTCAGATCCAACCCATGCTCCTCCACAGCCCCACCCTCTCATTCAAATTTGGTCAATTCTGGCCCCAAAAAAACAAGATGGCAATGGCCAAAAAGCCGAAATCAAGGCTTCAAAACAAAGGTCCACAAACAAGTGCATGATGTCCTGGTAGCTACGTCCATTAATTTTACAATAAATGTAGGTGACACGTCATCCGCCACCCCTTCCACCTGCCAATGACAAAGTCCACTCTTATATTACGTCACTTTAGACACACTGATATGATATATATGACACCTACAAATATAACATACTTGTGGTTTGCAGAAATGTACAATACCAACATTTTCTTCTGTTGACTGTCTGCACTGTCTATATTTATGCATCTATTAACATGATGAAGCACCAAAGGATCCAATCCAAAAGTAGTTTGAGATACTGTGAGCAAAATAAATTAACTAAAATAAAAGGCCAGAACATATGGCATTTAATTAAAATGGAAATTTGTGATTTGAAGTCTAGAATTAAATAATTAATTGCAAACCTCATTTAGTTGTCTTTGTTGAAGCAATTTAATTTCTCAGAAGCTTTCTGAGAAATTTTAGTAAGGTTTCATTTTCCTAGCAGACTTCTGAGAAACACTTAAAAAATGTCTTGCTAGTCCCTTAGAGAGTACCTCACAGATCATGCATCAACATCACTCATACTCTGACTGCAAGGTAATCTTCTGGCGGCCCATCGTAGTCGAAGATGACGTAGCTTCCATGCAGCTGTGGTGAGGCTTGGATCAGGTGGCGGGGAGGGTTCTGGATCAGCATGAGGTTGTCTTTGCTCCTCTGTTGTTGGGTGCGACTCTCCTCCAAGTGCATGACCCCATCGTGACATAGAGAGCGCAAAAGTGGTTGGTTAGCTGCAGCTGACTCTAGGTCATTGGGTGTGATGTTGCACCTCTTTAATGTCCCCTTCAGCTGGTCTTTAAACCGCTGCTTTAGTCCTGTGGGCTTTCTGCTGGCTGACAGGAACTGTCCATAAAGCACCTGAAGGAGCAAACGGCATCCAGGCATCCGGATGGTATGGCCGAACCACCAGAGTTGCCTCTGTGCCAAAATCACCTCGATGTTTATGGACTTGGCGCAATGTAAAAGGTCATGGAGGCATCTGATGTTAAATGCATCAAGGCGCCTGATGTGGTGGCAGTAGGTTGTCCAGGCTTCTGCTCCGTAAAGCAGTGTCGACACACACACTGCCCTGTAAACTGCAACTTTCATCGATATCCTGATGGAAGCTGAAGCCTGCGCAATGAGTGGATTTAAGGTGAGGGATGGGGCGCACATTTCCTTCCCCCACAGGCTTGGCCACACTCACCGTTTTCCAGTGGCAGTGGGGTTGCAGGGGACTGCCAGAGATCTGGTCTGTCGGTAATGTGTATCCCTGAGCACAGATTTTTCGTTCGGGGTTTACTCCCGTAGCCATACTCCCTCTCGAGTTAACCCACATGGCAGTGGGACAGGGCTGATGGCTGTATTTACACCATTTGGCCTTTAGTTGACACTGACTGTAGAAATACAGACAGGAAGTGCTGGGGGATAGAGAATCAAACCTGGGATGTTGTGGTTTTGTCGCACATGTCTTGCCAAGGTTATTGGACACTCCCATAACTATTAGTTTTACATCCAATGGAGCCATGGCTGTGTAATACCAGTCAAACATACTCAGCAACATAATCAGCATAAGAAATGTTATGCCTGTGTCTCAACTCTTTCTGTGTAATGCAAGAGTTTATAATCAACTTCCAGGAGCTGCCCCTCTTTTCTTATCCTAAGTTTAGATTGATTGATTTACTCTCATTTATTTCTCATCAAAGCATCACAACATGATTAGGTTGTGCCTTTTCACAGTTTCTCATTTATGTGCTTGATAGACTTCTTATCTTTTCATTGCTTTCATACCCACTAAAGATTATGTTGCACAATCTAATCTCAAATGAAAATTACAATTAATTATTTTTGGGCATTCCAAAGAACACATTCTATTATTGCAGCTCAGACGCCCAGAGGCTTGACTGAGTGTAAATCTTTTCAGTCTGTTTCGGCTAAATCAAATTCTCTCTCCCCCCCTCCAGATTTGAGCTCTTCTCTTCTCTCAGCGTAGCGTGGCAGAAAGATCACTGATGAATTATCTTTAGCCGTGGTGTTGTGCTAATGTTTCTGCTTTCAATTTAGGAGATAGATTTGGTTTTAATGCTTTGATAGTTTGATTGTTGAAGGTTAAAAACTATCCTTGGATGCAGCTCTGTGGTTGCTGACATCAGCCAGAATCTATCATCTGTGCTCAGTTCAACTCAGCGGAGGAGGTCAATAAAAAGGAGGGTGAATTATGAGCTGAAGACATGACGCATCTTAAAGCAAACAGCCACCACTTAATGTTAAACTCTCCTGTAGTTTGAGGAGGGCATTCATTCACACTTTTCTGATGTTAAAGGTCAGGTTTTGGGCTAGGATTACACTTATCCTAAAATATAGTGATCTTGAGCTCAAAAAAAGTCTCATCAGTTAAATGTATTTCAATCATGTGGCAAATTTCCACATAAAATGATGAGATAGCTGTATCTTATCGTGTGTGTTGGATATGATTAAACTGTTTATATCAAAAACATCACAATCACATTAAACTCTTGAAAAATGCTATCTGGTACCTCAGTCCAGAGCAACAATTATACTGTGACTTCAAAAAAAAAATATTGGTGTTAACATTGTTAACTTCCTGTTTTGAAATCTAAATTTTTAACTCTCAATTTGAGTTAGATTAATCCTTACAATGTTGATGCAAGACCCTGCTTCATTGTACGCTTCCTTACCCTTGCTTTTCATTTTGTATTTTGTAGCATTTTATTTCAGCCACTGAAAAAGATAATGTGTTATTTGAAGAATGAAAACTGAAATCGAATACAAACACTCAAAAGGCCATCTTCGATGTGCTCAGTCTTCTGAGCTATTACATTGAATTTTATCTTTTTTTTTTTTTGGAATCATCACTCTTCATGCAGAAATTGTCAGCACAGTTTGCCTCACGCTAAATGAAAACTTAAATTCAGAACCCTTTTGTCAGCTTTCAGCCTGTTGAAAGTAAAAATTCATTTCTCTCAACTGTGTGATGGGTCCCTGTGTGGCTGTAGAGCCTTAAAAAGACAGCATAGCAGTTCATTTGTTTTAAATGCTCTTTAATAACATGCAGGCAAAGGCCCGGCTGCTCCTGCTGCTGTTAGCAGAATAATAGTTAATGACAGACACACCGCAATGCACAGACAGGAGGGTTCATCCAGGTGCTTCTACACAGATCCATAATGACTCCAGACACAAAACAGGTCAATCATCATTAAGGAGCTAGTGTGTTTGTGAAAAGATTCCTCTAATATCCCACTCATTTCATACATTTTAAAGGCTTATGTTCAGTGCCATCGCAGGTTCAGCTGTGGTACAATCTGGCAGGAGACTTGTTGCAGATATTAAATTCCTCCCGAATGAAAGCAAATGTTCCACATGCAAAGGATACAAAGCTTTGCATTGGTTTCAGATTCTGAGGTGTGAAGTCTAGCCAAAATTTTTCACACACCAGCCTCCAATTATATCAAAAAACATTCACATAAATATAGACAGAGGATATCTCGCTTTTTGTTGCCACTTAAGGGTATAGTAGGCTGTTTTTGCAATTTTTATTGAGCGCTGGTGAAATTTTTAAAAACAGCTTTTCACCAATTCTCATTTAATGAGGATGTAAATCTTTAAAAAGCTTGGTAGTTACAGTAAAAGCAGCTCAGCACTGTGCTTTTCAAAAAATGTTTACAGCAGGAAATAGTACATTTGTTGGATTTTTTTCAGCCGCAGAGTATTTATGGCATCAGGATGGTGAACATTATAGCCATTTGAAATAGGTGAAGATCTAATAACACAAGCATTAATGAGCTCCTACAACAGCCTCCACTCCTCTGCTTCCAGGCTTCCCACCACATGGTGAACCTGGCTGCTGGAATTTTCTCCCATTCAGCCACAAAAGCATTAATGAGGCCCAACACTGATGTTAGGAGATATGTGGCGTGGCTGGCAATCAGCATTCCAGTTCATCCAAAAGGTTTTGTGTCTGCGCAGACCAGTCATGTTCCTTCACACCAAACTGGGGAAACCATTTCTTCATGGCTGTGTGCATGGAGGCATTGTTATGTTGAAACAGGAAAGGGCCAAATACAAGACATTACCACAAAGGTGGAGGCACATAATAATAATAATAATAATAATAATAATAATAATAATAATAATAATAATGATAATAATAATAATAAAATGCAATAAAAGTTAATTAAATTACTAGGCAAAAACCCTAATTATGAATATTAGTTATAAAATCATCAGTGCAAGTCTCAATATGTGGGTCACCATTAAAATCCGACTGAATATGGCAGCTTAAAAAGGTGTGTTTTTAGATGGGATTTGAGGGTGGAAAGGGAGTGAAAACTGAATATCATGGGGGAGAGAGTTCCAGAGGTGGAGGCAAAATGGCTAAAGGCTCTAAAACCCATGGTAGTCAAGCGGGCAGATGGTGATGTATATGTTAGATTGCAGAAGAGGATCTAAGAGTACAGGACGGTGTGTGTATATGAAGGAGTTGTGACAGGTAGGAAGGGGCTTGATTATGAAGGGTGTTAAAGGTGAGAAGCAGAATCTTGAAATGGATGTGATATTTAACAGGGAGTCAGTGAAGCTGCTGGAGAACAGGAGTAATAGGATCTATGGAGAGGGTTCTGGTAATGGTCTTCAGCTGAGTTAGGTAACCTGCAGCTTTGGAGCCACTTGCTGCTCTTTAGCCCCTCTCCACTGGCTCCTTGAGGCTTTAACAAAAATGTATATGGAAATGAATAAGGGTTATTTTTTTCAGCATTGTAATTTACATTCTCAGTGTTGTTAGCCTAAAATGATAACCCAAATGTAAAAAAAAAAGTAGTTTATACACATTTTTTTTTTCTTCTAATAATTGATCAAGTAAAATGTACATCATACGTCTACGACCTGGTGCCTTTTCTTCAAATTTTATTGAACCTCAAAAAGACGAATTGTCACAGACTGGTTTGTATATCCTGCAAAAATGTACAGACAACAGTTTGTATGATATCCGAATAAGCACCCCATGAATGACGTTACGTCCTTTACGTAAAATTACATCATTAACATAAAGTTACAGAAATAAGTTTCAGGCAAGTAAGATACTGTGGTTAGGTTTAGGAAAAGAAAAATGGTTGGGCATCTTTAGCTTTTATGCAAGTGAAGTTACTGTGGTGTGGTTTAGGGAAAACAAACATGGTGGTCCTAGAGGAAAGTCCTGTGACCCATCCACCACCCCAACCTGCCTCCTTAGAGACCTCTTCCGAACGCTTCATTGTTTACTCCCGTCAACGCTGCAAAGTTAAAGTACTGAATAATCGTTACTAACCCAGGGCAATGTGTTACCTTCATCATAAGGCTCAAATATGTTTTGTTTTGCACCTGTAGTCCTAAAGTATCAGTGGGCCCTGTACACTACATGAACCAGTCTTAAAGACAAATTTATTGTTTACATGCAAGTGGTATAAGAGAACTTGTACTGACCAATTTTACTAAGGTACAAACAAATATGAGTCGATAGCCTGCCTGTCTCCACACTTGAAAAACACTTGTTTTACCAACAGCTGCCTCAAGGTCTTTAATGAAGTCACTATTCAGTGTTTAAGCCAAGGACGCTTTTTCTTTAACAAGACATTATTAGCAATGTTTTTCCGTATAAACTGTCAAACCATTATTTCTTTATTTCCATTATGACATTAACACTATGTATCTTTTGTTTGGGTCTCTCACTGTACTACCACTGCTGATCCTGCCAAATTTGTTCCTGTTTAGGTCTGCTGAGTTCAGACTGCAGGACTTGATTTCACACTATCTGCTTTTTACTGTTCCTCATTTGTTAACCTTTTTGTTATGAAACTTGCCCACTAATGGAGCAAAACAGGAAGCCTTATGCAGACAAGTGGGAGGGTCAATTATACTAATGATCAAATCTCAGAAACAGGCACCTAGTCATGAACTATTAATATTCATCATGTGTAAATGAACAATGTTCAAATTTATGTAGGTAAGAGAATTGAAGCTGAATCCAACTTGAAACACTCATCCTGTACAAGCAAACCTAATGGAAAAAAAGAGGTTTAGGAGTTCACTGCTTGGGAACTGTAACAGTTTAGACCAGGGATACTCAACTTGTTTGCCCAGGGGCCAATTTTGAAAAATGACCAGTTGTGGCTAGGGGCCAGTTCATTAGCAAACATTACATTTTTTCTCAATTGTTTACACACAAATACTGGTACTTGAGACACAATGACCACAACATGTAACTCATGCACCAACCCCCTGAACCAATTCTGCTAAACTACAAGCACAATTCCTGCTTTACACTCAAATTGCAGTTCTAAAACACACTTTTTTCAAAACACTACACACAGTTCTCTGCATTTGGCACAATTTTCATGAAGAAAATCTCTTGTTTTCACAAGGAACACACTGTCATTCAAAATTCTAAAGTTAATTGCCCTACTATGCACACTGACTCATCACATGGGCAAACACCTGTCACACAGTTTTACAATTAGCAATCAGAGCTTTAGCATAAAAGGGCAACAGGTGAGCTCTTCTGTTTTGGAGCAATGGAACAACAGAGGCAGAGCCAGAACCAGAGGAGTGAGAGTAAGAGGAGGAGGACGGGGAGGACGAGGACGAGGAAGGCCAAGGACCGTAATCTCTGATGAAATCCGAGCCACTTTGGTTGACCATGTGGCAGCATATTTTTTTGTTTCTTTACTGTAAGTGTATACAGTAAATTCTTCTGTTGTTTTGTATGTAGACCACTGTATGTGCAACTTTGTGTTGGTTGGGATGTACAGTGTGTACATTGTTTTTGTGGGAAAAATAAAATATATTTGTTACCGTGTATTTGTGTGTTCTGAGTATAAAAACAATATTCTAAAATATTTTACAACACACTTATGTATGTACTGTCTGTAGTAACACTGAACAAAAAAAGGCCTAAGTCAATATGATGAATGGAGAAGAAGTGTTTTCCATTCATCATAGTGTTTTACATTGAGCACATCGGTGTTCAACTGGTTCTTATAAATGTCTATTCATATGATGGTTTGTGTGTGTCATTTGAAAACAAAATACCATTTTGAGAAGAAATAACATTGTTTTGAATGTAAAGTTTCATTCTGCAGGAGAATTGAGGGGTTTTGCCCATTGTGTGTGTGTTTTTTGATTTGTGTGTACAGTTCTGAGAGTATGAGGCATGCTTTCAGAAAATGTGTGTAAACAATCGAGAAAAACTGTAATAATGTTTATCAGATAAAATTACAATACATAAGCAAATCCAGTTGCAGCAGTCTCACGCAGATCATGTGTATGCAGGGGCATTTCTAGGATTTGAGGACATTCAGGGCTTAGCCTGGACCTCTGTTGGGGGTCCAGGGAATCCTCCCCTGGCACTTTTTTAGGGCTGACCTGAAAGCCTCGAGGCTTCAATCATTGCCATGGTAATCAATGTCTGAATCAATATTCAGATGCTTTGATTTTCTATACTATTAACCCAAAAATCCCAAATAAACCATGAATGAGGAAATAATAATCCAACACAATTCATTATACAGCAACGTTAATTATTAGTTATTTTTAGACAAGGACATTTAAACTTCATGATAGGCTCATTTTTGTGACTCAGTTTGACCACCCGTGACACGCTTGCAGATGTGCTTGCAAGATGTTGAAAAATCCAGCTTCTGGAATAGTTTCAAAATTTACAAAATGACCCCCAAAAAGTAAGGGGCCAGATACGCCAACAAGGTGCAATGACCAACACCCCATCCTCTAAGCTTCGATTAATCGGGAATTTTTCTCAACAAAGCTTCAGTGGGCTGAAACTGGTATTCAGGACAGTCTTACACTTATTTTTAACATGACCGAGATCTATGTTGATGCTTTTCATGCACCCAGCACCTTATTCAAATTCAAAGTGCAGAACAAAAAAAATGTGAATGTGTGAATCAGTTTATCTTCATTGTGAATTGGAAATGGTCGGTGGGCCACCTGGCACCCTATCACGGGCCAGATTTGGCCTGTTGGCTTTAAGGTGAGTATCACTGGTTTAGACTAAAACCATCAAAGATTCCCAGCGGTGGACAGGGGTGCCAGTTTACATTTGGCCATATACTGGAGTTTTGAAAGAACATTTGGAACTACATCAGACTAATTTTGTCAAGAGGCTAGGTCAGAGATGTGCCCACCAAAGTGGAGGTGGGAGCTGAGAACTTCCGTCCGCACATGTACAGCCATACGCACATCACCCACAGTGACCTGCTAGGCTCTACCTTCATGGCCCACCAGGATGAACCCCTAACACCCCCCTGCCACCCACCTCCTCATCCATCTCTCTCTCTCTCTCTGCTTCTCTCAGTCTGTGTCTCTGTCTCTGAGTCACAATGCAGTCACATCCCACACTGTGTGGGGAGACAAGGGCTTCTGATGTATGAGAGTGTTATAAAGCGTGGGAAGAGTAAACCGCATTGCTCAGAGATCTGTGTGTGTGTGCGTGCGCGCTTGCATCTGTTTGTATGTGTGCCAGTGGATCCGAGGCTTACAGGTTAGCGATCCCCGGACGCCTCTGAATATATTTCATATACCCTAGCATGCCGTATGGGTTTTAAATGGAGCAGTTAAATGTGCTTCCAAAGTAACTTGGAGAAACACTGAGAAGAAAAACAATGACGCATTCATCATCTGCGGAGTGAATGAAAAAGCTGGAGAGAGTTAAGGACACACCAGAGCACAGCGGGGGCGATTTTCAGTCTTAATAGCCATGTGGGGGAAGGTTGAGGGGGTGGGGAATCCACTCAAGTCCATGGAGGAAATAGACACACAGGCTCTGGCAGTTCCCATAGGAACACTTTTGCCTGATGCCCAGTGCATCGGGGTGACTGGGAGGAAGACTACCTGTAAACAACAGTCAAAGTACTTCTCAGCAGCTCTTTACCTACTTTGGAAATCAACAGAGATGCAAAGAATATTGCAGCCCAGCTGGCAGAGACCGCCAGAGTAATTGCAATTGAGTTGTATGACAAGCGAAAAGCACGCAGAGTTGAGCGGCTGCACGCCCAATTGCAGTCGGAGCACGCAGGCTTTATCAGCAGTCGTCTCCAGCGAAGATGGATGTGTGTTGAGAAGGACAAAAACCAGTAAAAAGCCTTATTTCTGCGAGCTGTCAGTCAGAGTGGAGAAAAAGAAAGAAAAGCATCTGATCCCTGTGGTGAAAGACCTTTTGAGCCTTTTCTTATCGTTCCCTCTAAAATGGGGCATTCATCTTCGGAATTGAAATGTCTGGTTGGCTGACCTGCACCTGAAACCAAAGAGCGGCCCCATGATATGTATTTATAGACAATGGGTTTGGGCAGAGCGTTTCAGAGATGGGGCTGCTGCGGAAGGTGAGGGGTGTAATGGTTTGCGTCTCCTCAGCTGATTCAGGGTTAAAAGTGATGACACAGATTTACGATGATTCAACAATCTGCTTGAGTGTGCAGGATTATTAGTCAGATTGGTTCACAGTTCAGAGCATTGCTGTTTTTTCTATTTGTTATATTTTTAAGACAAGAATTTAACTGGTATATATGGTTTAATGAAGCACCTATGAAATGTGATTGCAGTCTGACATGTTGGTCTCATGTTTTAGTAGATGTCTGAATTACATTTCTGTAAAAATCACAACAGCAATCTGACGAGGCCGGACCTGAGGAACATTTAAGCACACTTTCAACACCATTCAACTGCCATCATATTATCGCAAGGACCACAGCCACTATGACCACAACTCCATAGGAAGGAGGTGGGAGATTGGGGTGGTGTATGGGTCAAACAAACATTGGACTTTTAGCTGGGAGACTGCTGTTCCTGTCCTGTAGAACTGAAACTAAAAGTCAATGTTGACTTCTTTTAACTTCAGGTAGTTACATCTTTGACATTCTCACTCAGACCTTGTCACATCTCGATGTTTGGTCATGGACTTTCCACGTCGAGGTATGACGTGCAAGGTACCCTGGGTGTGTTGGTTGTTGATGCTCTGGGACACCGTGTGAACTTCTGCCTGTAACACACATTGTCTGTTTTCAAAATACACTATACCATTATCACAGAAAATGAACAGTTTGTATACAGTCTCTTTCAAAATAAATGCACCATGTCGGTACAACACTGCAAATTGATGTTTTTTTCCTTCAACAACGAATGCTCGTTGTTACGTTTTGCCAACACACAACGTAGTTGGATTTAGGCAACAAAAGCACATGGATGGGTTTAGGAAAAAGAACAGGGTTTAACTTAACAATCTTAGGAGAAGCGAACAACGACCTCCCAGGTGAAAGTTGTTGTTTGGACCCACCCACCACTTCTCAGCAGCATTGTTAAACAATAACAGTGACTGGCCGCGTATCACGCTGGCGTGAAAAGACGGCTTTTTTTTTTTTTTTTTTTGGTCGGTGTCTGATGCCGGAAGTCACTGACCAAGCGCTGGTTTTCCACGACTTTGAAGTAAGACCAGTTAGTTTCTGCTGCCGGAGCTATTCTGGGCAGGCTATGTAGCAAATCAGGGCCTCTTATGTGATCTTGGGATTGTCATGTGATATTTGGATGTTGCGAATCTAGCTGCCTTGCAAGGTAACATGATGTCTGGTTATTTAAACTAGGGCTGCACAATATTGGGAAAAAAGACATTGCAATGTTTTGTTTTTTTCCCACGGCAGTACTGTGATATGAAAAAAATTTTTATCACATGATCTCTCTATTTGATATAGTAAATCATTTTAGGGTCATTGGCATAGTTTGGTTGGGATGTACATCTGCGTAGAAAATGAAATATTCTTCAGTATACTAATTTCTTCTTGCCAACTGAACTAGTGGTAAACATTGTAGTATTATGCACATTTTTCTCTCAATTTTATTTTATTACTATCTAAATACATACTTATAATTCATACTCTTATTCATACTTCCTATAATTCTCTATTTCTTAAATCGGAGCAAATCACAATTTCCTCTCGGGGATCAATAAAGTATTTCTGTTTATGAATCTAATTCTGATCATAAAAGCTGAAAAATGACTTTTAACTTTGAAGACTTTTCTGAGGAAGAGAAAGGGGAAATGAGGTAGTTTAATACACTGGTTGACTCACCATGACACCATTGTATTCATGTTACATCCTTTATCAATCAAGTCTAGAGTCAGTGATCTAACATGTCATACGGATAATGTACGTTGCTTATTCCAACACGAGGAGGCTCAGTTATGTTCTCTTGTGTTCCTCACTCATTTTCAGGCTGTGGTCGACTATTAGCGGGGCATGCTTCTCTTGTAGATTAACATTAGTGTTAACAATATCTTTCCAGCCTCACGGCTTGGAACTGTGGTTAGGAGACCTCTGGTTCCTTTAGGCTAACTCAGCTAGCCTTAGCCTAGCTTGTAGCTAGCCGCTAGCTTTTACAATACAGCAACTCTGCAGTGAAGAATGGTCGGGAGACACCAAACACGGCCCTTTTGACAGTCGTTATACTCTGAGGTGCAAACTTGTCACCTTTTGGCGAATTTTGAATACAAAATAGATCATTTGTGAGATTCATGTATCTCATGAGTTTTTGAAAAGAGGGGGTGGGGGGGTTCAGTCTCTGGGAACAGAGACAGGTAGTTAAATGAAGTCACTTGAGGTTGCATTGAGTTACATTGTGATGCATTCATTTGATTCTGTAAAAACTAGTATTTGGCGAAGGTAAATCATAACATTCTTACGATGTGTTCAATTGCAGGATACATTTGTTGTGTCTTCAAAGCAGTCATTAAACACAATGTTTTTCATGTGACAGAGGGTTATTATAAAGGTAGTTTAATTATTAAACAACAGGAGGCCCCGGTGAGAACAGTGAGGAAACACTACCTAACTTCTGAAGTGGCTGCAAATTTTATCCAGATTTTACAGAGCACTCCTGCAGAGATTTTACCAGCACCCTGAGATTTTATTGTGGACAATTTTAACAACAAACTCAAGTCAACACTGGACTCAGTGGCTCCACTTTTAATCAAAACAATTAGAGCAAAACCTACACCCCCGTGGAGAAATCAGGAAACCAAACAACTGAAAAGCTACGGCAGGAGTGCTGAGAGAAGATGGAGAAAATCAAACCTAACAGTCCACTACGAAATATTACGTCAACATCTCAAAACCTACAATAACGCAGTCAAACAGGCAAGAATTTCCCACTTCAAAAAACTAATCTCTGACAATAAAAACAATCCCAAATTCCTCTTCTCCACAATTGATATTTTAACAAACAGTAATTTTAACAGATCGCCTAAGACAACAACCAATGCCCTTTGTGAGGACTTTGCAGACAGTGGCGGCTGCTGGTCTTTCAAGGAAGGGAAGCTCATTTTTGGCCTACATCATAAAATGTGTCCGTTTATTTATACGTAAATTCTACCCTCTGGGGCTGCTGCGCGAGGCTAGTGTGACCGCCTGTGAGTGCTTTGGGACGTTGGAGGGGCTCACAGCAGCACCCGCTGCTCGTTGGGGACAGTAACTGCAGAGCGACAGAAGTCAGAGTCTCCAAACACGAAAAGTCACTAAGAGGATTGGAGAAGTCTCCAGATCAACTCGGAACAACGGAATGAAACTTGAAAAATGCTCCGGTGGTGGTTTATATTTCAAGATCGCAGATTCGCTCATTTCGCTGTCAATCAAAAAGGGATTCAGCCTCAGACAGATCATCCAATCATCATGCAGAAGCCCAGCGTCCAGGCCAGCCAAGGCTAGCCCACTGCCCCATAGACCCCCAGAGACGCTGAGCGGCCGATGGGTGGGACAAAGCATTTATCCAGTGACTGTCTAGTTTCGCTGCAGTGGAACAACCCACTCTATGCTTCCCCATTGAAGTCTTTGGACGCTGAGCTTCCACTGTTTAATGCACTGTGACGCTACGGGAATGAATGAGAAGAAAGTCATGTCAGTGACCTGTGATAAGTAGCTGATTCTGAACAAAAGTTGAACGTGTTCTAGCGCATATTTAGTCAATGAAATGTACATATTTGTACACTTATTTTTTGACATTTTAGAGGAAGCTGAGCTACCCTTGCAGTCTTAGAGCAATCGCCACTGTTTGCAGACCACTTCAGAAGTAAAATCAATGACATCAGATCCAGTCTTTTATCTCAGCAGATTTTAACTGTCGACACACCTGGATCATTGCTTTTACCTGAGGAAACACTGGAGAGTTTTGCCCTGGTTGATGCGAGGACACTTGGTGGAGTTTTCTCCCAAGTAAAGCCCACAACCTGCCTTTCAGACCCAATTCCCACACCGTTTTTTAAAACGTTTTATGGATTCTTTGAGGAACAGCTACTGTACATGGTGAATTGCTCTCTTCAGACAGGTGTCTTCCCAGCCTCCTTGAAAACGGCGGTGGTGAAGCCCCTTCTGAAGAAGAGCAATTTAGACCCCAACATTTTTAATAATTATCAGCCTGTATCCAACTTACCATTTTTAAGCAACATTTTAGAAAAACTAGTTTTTACCCAAGTAAATGATTTTTTAAATACAAATAACATTTTAGAGAAGTGTCAGTCTGGTTTTAGGATGAACCACAGTACCGAGACAGCCCTTTTAAAGATTTTAAACGACATCAGGTGCAATTTAGCTAACCATAAACTCACAGTCTTGGTTTTACTGGATCTAACCGTCGCCTTCGATACAGTAGACCATCACATTTTATTAAATAGACTGAGGCACCTGGTCGGCCTCTCTGGTACTGTTTTTAACTGGTTCATCTCTTACCTTACTGATCGACACTTCTTTGTAAGTATGGATACATGTTCCTCAGGAACCCATGAGATAAAGTGTGGGGTCCCCCAGGGGTCAATTTTAGGTCCAACTCTTTTTAATCTCTACATGCTTCCCCTGGGGGATGTCATCAGGAGACACGGCATCAGCTTTCATAGTTGTGCTGATGATACGCAACAGTACATCGCCGTGTCTCCTGATGACACAAAGCCAATTGATGCCCTTTTTAACTGCATTTTAGACTTAAAGTCATGGATGGCAGCGAATTTCCTGCAGCTCAACCAGGACAAAACAGAGGTTTTAGTCATTGGTCCTGAAGGCCAGAGAGAGAAACTTTTACCAAAACTACAACATTTTAAACTAACACAATCTGTAAAAAATCTGGGTGTGATTTTTGACTCTGAGCTCTGTTTTATTCCACATATCAAAAACATAACAAAGGTAGGTTTCTACCAGAATATAGCCAGAGTCCGCCCGTTTCTCTCTCAGGCCAGCACGGAGGTGCTGATGCATGCTTTCATCTCCTGTAGGTTAGATTATTGTAATGCCCTGCTCTCTGGTCTTCCCAAAAAGAGTATCTCAAATCTACAATTATTACAGAATTCAGCTGCACGAGTGCTGACGAGGACCAGAGGGCGGGAGCACATTACACCAGTTTTAAAATCGCTGCATTGGCCCCCTGTGTGCTTCAGGATCGATTTTAAGGTTCTTTTATTAGTTTTTAAATGTCTTAACGGTCTTGGGCCTTCTTATTTATCTGACCTGCATGTTTTTAAAAAGAGGCTCAAGACTCATCTTTTTAATCAGGCTTTTAACTGATCTCTTTATTTATCTATTTTAAATTTCTTTTATAACCGATTTATCTATCTATTATCTATTTTATTTATTTATTTATTTATTTATTAATTTATTTTATGTTATTACACTTCCTCTTTTTACGTTCCTATCTCATTTAACCTTTATCTTTTGTTATTTTAGTTATAGGTTTTAGTTTTTATGCATTTTATGTCTCTGTTTAGATCATTCTTACCTAGCTATTAACTCAATTTTATGAGCTAAAAAGCTTTTTGTTTATTTGGTTCTTTTTATACCTTTTATCCTATCTTACTGTTTTAGTCCCTCAGTTTTTAGCTCCAGTGTTTCCTCATGGGGGCCTACCACACTGAGAGTTGTTCCTGGTCTCCCGATGGGGATGCCGTCGGGAGACCGCTCTGACCTGGGTGGCTGAAGGGCACTGCACGTCGGTGTGGAGCCTCCTGTCTGCCCGGGTCGGGGTGGTCTCTACGGCGGTGCTCCCTGTGGCCGTGGACCGTGGGCCCTCTCAGTGCGGAAGGCCCCCAGAGGTGGCTTTTTCCTTGCCTCGGGTCTCGGTGCTCGGCCATGGCTCTTTAGTGATAGCTAATGTGTATGTGTGTGTGTGTGTGTGTGCGTATGTATATATTTAGGTATCTCTATGTGGGGTGGGAGGGTTGGGTTGGGTCTTTCCTTTTTGTTTTCTGTTTTGGATCTTTGTTGTTTTTAACCTCTGTGAGGCACTTTGTGTTACTGTTGTATGAAAAGTGCCATATAAATAAAGTTGATTTGATTTGATTTAATATGTATCATTGAATTAGTGCTCATTTAAAGGACGTGTAATGAAAAACTGAATGGGCCCTATTTAGATGGTCTAAAGCAGATGGCGGAGGGCGCATAATCCATGTCGCAAGTGTCATTGCTATTTAGATGCAGGTGCAGTTGTCATTTTCACGCCCTGCGCCCTCGTCATCTAACTAGCAAATGAACTTGCACTTCTCTGGGTGTGTTGGTCTAAAAATAAGGAGTGGTCAGGCGCAGTCATGGCGCGTTGCTAGTTAGATGACGTAAAAAGCAAATGCGCCATTGACTAACAAAAACCTGGTCTAAAGTCAACGGCGCAGTATTTCGTTGTTAAACAAGTTAGTAATATGCGTCTCTAGACGGGTGCACAGCGCGCGTGCACTCTGCTCAGACACACACGGAGCAGCCACACATATGCAAAAGATAAATAAAAATATGATTACAATGTGAAAGGTTATTATTGTGCACATTAAAATATTTATCAGAGACACGTCTTAATGGTCAGTCATTAATCAGAATGATCTAATCGCAGTAATAATGATCATCATAATTTGTAATAATGACAAATGAAATTGTGAAATTATCTGACCAATCAATCATTTTTTTGATTGAAAACCAAAGCCCACACATTGCATTTATTTTAACATGTTATACTAGGCTACATTATATTATATTATTATATTGTTATCTGAGTGTAGAGAGGACACACATGCAAATAAGAGGCAGAACACAACTCTAGGAAACATGTGAAAACAATTAACAAACGGGGGAGAAAATGCTGAACAGGTCCTAGCTGCAGGATCAGCACCTTGGGGAGTTCCGCGGCAGTCCTGACAGCTGTGCTCTGTTATATGATGAAAACAGGTTTGAATAATATCCCACAGATATTTAGTAAGATCTTTCTTGTATTAGTGATCCCACGGCTGCTTTACCTCAGGGAGCTTGGATGCCTGTCTGCTGTCCCCGTAGATCTGGTTCTGACGGGCCTTCACCTCCCGCACGAGGAGATCTGTCTCCTCAGCTGTAAAACGCTCACTCTTTCCAGTTGGTAGGTCCGCCATCTAACTAGCTCTCTGCCATGCGCTCCACTCGCGCCTCTTTTAAAGGGAATGAGAGGTGACACACTGATTGGCTTATTGAATGATACGCCCAAAACACACCCATGACTAATTCACAGAGTAAGTCCAACCCTTTTAGAGTCTCCGCCATGGCACACAGTCTGAAAACGCGCTGTCTAACTAGCAAGTGACTGGGACATGCCCATGCGCTGCACGCCTGGCGCTTCACGTTTTAGACCGTCTAAATAGGGCCCAATGACTTTAAAACAATTCAGTAATTATTTCAGAATAAATATTGATTTGTTTCCCTGGCACAACAGGGGAATAAGTAACAACAAAATTAAAAATAAAAATAAAAATCTGTATATGTATGTAAAAATCAGTATCAGCCCAGAATTTCAGTTGGTGCATCCCTAATATAAAGGAAGAAATGTAGACAATTAGCTAAATGGCCCTTCGTTACTTGTGATGTAGTTAAACGGAATGCTTGTTAAATTTAAATTAGCCTCATTATGTTGCCTAAGAAAGCTGCAAATGCCAAGCTCACTAAAAACAACAGAAACTGAATTGAAATTACCCTGTAACAGTTTTTCTTTTCGTTGTAATGGCTGTAAATTTAGTTTATAAACTTTATATCTAAGCCCTGTCTAGAACTGACCAAACAGCAGTTGCGATAGCTGTGAAGAGCAAAAACCACATACATTTTTACAGCTACAATGTAGTGCTTTGATACAGTGTTGGACCTGGCTCTGCACTCTGTGCCCTGAACTGATGTCCTCCTTATATTACTTTTGTAGCAAGTTTGCGTTATTTCTTGGGTCCGTTTTTCCCTCTATCCTCATTCTGACATTACCCTGAAACCCACATTTTAAAGCTGATACACACCTGCACCCCCCTAGCAGGTTCACAACTTTGTCACCTTTTTCACCTCTGATGGGCTACTGGAACCTGAGTGTACCTTGATACTTTCTGCCTCCTACGGTAGCTTCAGAAAATCACATCCTTCACTATATGTGCGTCACTTGTCAGCCGGTTTCCAGTACTTTTACACACACACACACACACACACACACACACACACACACATATGCAGGAGAGTCTCATTTCCCTCACAAAAGCTGCCAGACTACATCACATACACATGTAACCTGTCTAAAAGACAAAGGCTTGAGGTAAAATTAGTCATACAAAATAAGAACCTTGCAAATGTTCCTTTTGTATTATGCAGCAAAAAGAGTTGTAGCATGATGTGTTTGACTTAATTTGCCTTTCTTGACATCACACAGCCCACGATGTGACTATTGCACATACGCATTTTCAATTGAATATACAGAACAATTACTGTATCATGATACATACCATTGACATGATGTATAATTACATAAACTGTGATAGAAAATGTTGCCCGTATTGCCCACTCCTAACAGCAGCACAAGGCGACAACTTATTTGGCTGACAACCAACACCAATACTGATATGTCCACTTTTTTCCCCCACCTAATTTTAGTGATCATCAGGTCTCTTCTGTAGTGGAATTAACATCATATTATGCATGCATACTCTTCTCATGATGGCCCACCATCATTTTATCCTTTTCATGTTGTAAAACGAAGGAGCCAGTCCGCCAGTGTAGGTTAATGTCTGTGAGAAGAGGAAGAGTCCAAAAGTGAGTGATGTTAACTGCGAGGATCACGTCATCTACACTCATCAGTAGGCTCGTTAGAGATGAACAGCGTTTCTCCAGGAAAGTGGACGAGAGCAGGCGGCTGCAGGAGGAGGTGCTGACAACAAGCTGCGGTCAAGTTGGAAGTTGAATCCAGATGTCCGCCCTCTGGACTTACAGACTGAGCCCTCGCAGACTTCAGTTTCACTTGTTGCTGTGGAAACGTTCAACTATTGCTGCTGTCAGATTCATATGCCATATAAGTTGATGAAAAGTGCCTACTTGTCTGTTCCTGCAGATAACAAGATATAAATCCCATTTATCGCCTTTTTGTGACTAAACAAAATGTATTAATACATCTCTATACAACATACAGGCTGCTAGTCTCGCCACCAGACAATCAGAGATCTCCGCCTTCTGATAGTCTGGGGACACTCCTTCCTAAGGTGTGTTTAACACACCGACGAAAACGGCCGGCAACAAAGCAACACCTCTTGCATTTTTTAAAAGGACACGCCCTCCCGGAAATGTGTGCTCCCCCTTTTCTCGTCCGCAAGGAAACAAACACACAGAGAGCTTGAAAATGGATGCCGAGAGATTTAACTCCGTTTTATCAAACGTGTGCTCAGTCCACAAGATTGTGGAAATGAAGGACTTACAGCGACTTGAGCCATTTTGTACCGCTGCACATGTTTCTAGTCGGACTATGTTTACGAGCACAAGAGTTCAGCGAGCCACCGAAGGACCGCCCTGCGGATTTACTATTGGTTCTGCAACGTAAGAAACTCTTACGTACGTAAACTCTGAAATTGTATCCGCCCATCTAAACACAAAATCAGGGAGAAAGTCATCTGTCTTTAGTTAAACAAAGCTTCTAAAGACTGACTTGTGAGTCTAACAGGCTACATGTGTTCAAAAATTGAAATGCCTGATAGGCAGCAATGATAAAATTCATTTTCAGTCCCTCTACAGCACCTACACAATTCAAGTAACATTTTAATAGACCTAATTATCAATAATATTTTACACATTCATAAGGTTTTTTTTCAGCAGTTCAAAAGTCCACAACATCACATCTGTATTGCACTGAAATGTGAGTCTGAAGTCTGAAGTCTGCACCCCAAGTAGACTCTCTGGAAGTCTGCAGAAAGTCTACTTGAGGCCCCTTGTGGACTGGCTGAATTGTGGATTTGGACAGCTCAGCACTCCCGCACTTCCCGGGAACACCCCTCAAAGTCTGTGAGTCTGCAAGTGCAGTGAAGTCTGGACATTTTGGCTGAATCCAAATGAATCCAAACAAATCCAAACTCTATGTCAGTTTGTTCTCATGTAAATCAGCATCATATCAGTTTGCTGCTGCAGAGCAGACCTGTCCCCTCGACTACAGAGGCTAAATAAATTGTAGCTGACTATATGGTTCATATTTTCAGAAAAGAAAAAAAAAATACAAGACAACAGCTTTCATTAAAGATCACTCAGATATAGTCAGGGCTTCATATCAGTATAGATGTTATTTTAAGAATCCTCACATCCCACTGACCACCAGTCTCTGTGTTGTTGAATACATAATTAAGACAGTCCAATATCAATATACAGTAGTCTACATATAATTTATGACACAGTTAAACTGGCCAAAAATGTGAATAACTGTGCTGCAGGACATTTTTGCCCTTACATGTTCTGCTTGTGCTCCTAAAATTTTCCAGTTAGGGGCTACAGTGCTCCTACTAAATAAAAGTTAGTCTGGAACGCTGTATCATGCATGCCTAGTTTGCACCAAACATTCCATGAGCCGACCATTTCACAGCACCAGCCTTGTTCTTGTACCCCACAGCTTCAGTATCCATGGCTCCAGCTCAAACTATGGTGGCCTTAAATTATATGAGCACCTGGCTCACTGAAACACAGTATTGTAAAGTACATGTAAATAGCTTGTTAAATACATATGGGCTATAAATAGTGTACATCAGTAGGTTTCTAATGCAGATCTTAAAACATTTTGTCATCCTGGAGGTGGATGTGCTCAGAGCCTGAGCATGGCTGTATCACTTTTACTATTTTGTCAGGGTTTATATAAAGCATGTAAAAACATAGACATTATACTTTAATGGTTCATTGATTTTTTTTAATATCTGCAGCAGAATTCG
The DNA here is from genome assembly GCF_041903045.1 of Epinephelus lanceolatus. Taxonomy (NCBI): domain Eukaryota; kingdom Metazoa; phylum Chordata; class Actinopteri; order Perciformes; family Serranidae; genus Epinephelus; species Epinephelus lanceolatus. The sequence goes on from NC_135743.1 coordinate 39,175,968, forward strand.
ACCTTTTAATACATGACATGACATTGGTGAAGTAATCTACTAGTGTGTTTAGGGGACAAAATCATTCATCTACTTTATCACCGTCTCAGCCCATCCAACTGAGAACACTCTACGTCCTTTATGTCGTTACTCTCCAACTTGTCATAGTGTTATGGCAATCCCTCTTTGCATTTATTTGACATCCCTGACATCACGCCCCAGTTTCCTTAACCAGTCAACAAGGCAAAGATGTCGACTAGTGACACTAGTTAGAGTGTCTTTCGACTTTAGTAGTTCACTAGTTAGGCTCAAAATGATTACTTGTTGAACTACAGGCCAAAATGTCCACTAGTTACACTAGTTGCACTATATGGCAAACCCTTTTAGCATTCATGTCAAACAATGAACGCCTATGTTTGATTACTTTTACAGGCTGAAGCCAACTTTGTTGCATACTCCATGTCTGAGACGGGCTTATATGTGTTTATATTCAGTCCGTGTTCGTGCCTGATTTTAGTGAGTCACTATGTTTTGATATTATTTGAATATGTCTGACCGGAGAGATGTTTCCAGTGTGGTGGGAGGACATTGTGTGAAACCTGCAAAGAAAGCATCCTTATCCTGCCTGAAGGAACTGTTAACCCGCCTAAAAGAATTTCAGCTTTCAATGGAGAGATTCACTGTCCCATGATGCTCTAAATGCTGTTTCACAAGCTCTTCTCTCACTGACAAGAATAAAATAGTGGAGGAAACGGGATGAGAACTTGCCTTTGCTCTATGTGTTGTCTGGAGTATTTCCACTGCTTACTAGTGCGGGCTGTGGATTGGATTTGAATCAAGGACGTAACAATTTATTGAAGGTCTTGTTTTCATAATGATGGCTATTATTCATTTGGGTTATAACAGTGTACTTAACAAGTAAAATACATTGATCAGGTCAAGGAACACACCAACATGATGAGTCAGACCAGGGACGTTGAGTTCAACTTTGATCTACCATATTCAGTTTGCCTGTGCAATGGGCATTTACTGTCCATATTTCATGTGTACTCACGTAAGATTTGACCTCCAAATAAAAGGGTTTAGTTAATCTGGATAAAGTGTTTGTCTGGTTGTCTGCTTATTTCTTGCTGCGTAAAATGAGATCCAAGTTAAAGCCGCTACAAGGAACTTTTAACTGGATATGCAAAAGTCTCTCGTTTCTGCTGATGTCTGTGCATGACCTACAACAGCAAATGAGACCATCGGTGTGAAGAAAAGCTATTTCTATGTAGTGTACAGTACAGGCCAAAAGTTTGGACACACCTTCTCATTCAATGCGTTTTCTTTATTTTCATGACTATTTACATTGTAGATTCTCACTGAAGGCATCAAAACTATGAATGAACACATGTGGAGTTATGTACTTAACAAAAAAAGGTGAAATAACTGAAAACATGTTTTATATTCCAGTTTCTTCAAAATAGCCACCCTTTGCTCTGATTACTGCTTTGCACACTCTTGGCATTCTCTCCATGAGCTTCAAGAGGTAGTCACCTGAAATGGTTTTCCAACAGTCTTGAAGGAGTTCCCAGAGGTGTTTAGCACTTGTTGGCCCCTTTGCCTTCACTCTGCGGTCCAGCTCACCCCAAACCATCTCGACTGGGTTCAGGTCCGGTGACTGTGGAGGCCAGGTCATCTGCCGCAGCACTCCATCACTCTCCTTCTTGGTCAAATAGCCCTTACACAGCCTGGAGGTGTGTTTGGGGTCATTGTCCTGTTGAAAAATAAATGATCGTCCAACTAAACGCAAACCGGATGGGATGGCATGTCGCTGCAGGATGCTGTGGTAGCCATGCTGGTTCAGTGTGCCTTCAATTTTGAATAAATCCCCAACAGTGTCACCAGCAAAACACCCCCACACCATCACACCTCCTCCTCCATGCTTCACAGTGGGAACCAGGCATGTGGAATCCATCCGTTCACCTTTTCTGCGTCTCACAAAGACACGGCGGTTGGAACCAAAGATCTCAAATTTGGACTCATCAGACCAAAGCACAGATTTCCACTGGTCTAATGTCCATTCCTTGTGTTTCTTGGCCCAAACAAATCTCTTCTGCTTGTTGCCTCTCCTTAGCAGTGGTTTCCTAGCAGCTATTTGACCATGAAGGCCTGATTCGCGCAGTCTCCTCTTAACAGTTGTTCTAGAGATGGGTCTGCTGCTAGAACTCTGTGTGGCATTCATCTGGTCTCTGATCTGAGCTGCTGTTAACTTGCGATTTCTGAGGCTGGTGACTCGGATGAACTTATCCTCAGAAGCAGAGGTGACTCTTGGTCTTCCTTTCCTGGGTCGGTCCTCATGTGTGCCAGTTTGGTTGTAGCGCTTGATGGTTTTTGCGACTCCACTTGGGGACACATTTAAAGTTTTTGCAATTTTCCGGACTGACTGACCTTCATTTCTTAAAGTAATGATGGCCACTCGTTTTTCTTTAGTTAGCTGATTGGTTCTTGCCATAATATGAATTTTAACAGTTGTCCAATAGGGCTGTCGGCTGTGTATTAACCTGACTTCTGCACAACACAACTGATGGTCCCAACCCCATTGATAAAGCAAGAAATTCCACTAATTAACCCTGATAAGGCACACCTGTGAAGTGGAAACCATTTCAGGTGACTACCTCTTGAAGCTCATGGAGAGAATGCCAAGAGTGTGCAAAGCAGTAATCAGAGCAAAGGGTGGCTATTTTGAAGAAACTAGAATATAAAACATGTTTTCAGTTATTTCACCTTTTTTTGTTAAGTACATAACTCCACATGTGTTCATTCATAGTTTTGATGCCTTCAGTGAGAATCTACAATGTAAATAGTCATGAAAATAAAGAAAATGCATTGAATGAGAAGGTGTGTCCAAACTTTTGGCCTGTACTGTATATCCATACCTTTAGGAAACTGTGTCCGGGTCCGCCGCAGCTCGCTTCCAGGACGAAGCGATCTACGGCACTCAGACGGCACACTGCATCTTACCTAGCTGCTTATGTTTATAGTATCTCTTATAAATAGTCGCTATTCCTCCTCCTCGACCCGACGTCGGAGTTAAAATAGCAGCAATCATCGGGTAAAAGTTCTGTGAAAGCACTGGACTCACCAACAGTTTGCCACGTCTCAGTCACACAGAGAAAATCCAGTCCTTGGGAAGTCAGTAAATCCTTCAGGATAAACGTTTTGTTCGCTAGCGATCTAGCATTTACCAGCCCAATCCTGGCAGGAGCCGACGAGTCCACGGTGTTAGCTGTCCGGGGAGCCACACACAGAGGCCGCAGGTTGCGCAGATTCACCCACCGCCAGCGGGGATGAGGAGAGCAGGGGCTGGAACACCTCATCCAGGCCGACGAAAGCCAGGCGTCGACAGGGCCCAGCCTACTCGCCAACCAGGCCTTCAGCCTTACCAGCCGACCACTGCGTTGCCCCCTGCGGTGATGGCGCTTACGCCGGAGAGGTGGAGCTGGGGTGCGGCAGAGGTGGAGCTGGGATCCCCGATAGGAGCGGTTTCCCGTCTTGTTGTTTCATTCATCCCCAAAACAAACACATGCGCAAGCCAGGTAAGCGTCTTTACGACAATACGCGCTAGAGATCATGGGAAATGTAGGCTTCATTCCGGCAAAACACTACTGCTTTTGTCCACAGGTTCGCCAAAATCAACTCAAAATGAAAGTTCCTTGTAGGGGCTTTAAAATAAACCAGAAATATTCTTCCTTTAAAGATGAGTGTGGTGATAGTATTGTCCAAAAACTAGTAAAATCCAAAAGTACCAAAATACATGAAATGGACATGACCTCTTAACAATGGTTTATGCAGTAGTGGGCAAGAAATAGGTTAGAATTACATGCTGGGAACACAAAAACAATGCCAATGCAAGGTATATTACAAATGGTCGCAGTTTTAAACATGTTGTTAGGGTGGTTAACGTTGTGAACACTTGGTTAGATTTAGAGAATAAAAGCCATTACATGGACTTGTGGTCACCATGTGGTTACCATGTGGGCAGGCTCTTCTCATGCCCTCTTTGTACATTTTACTATGAAAAGTAATGCACCAAAATTAGTTCACATGCCACGTAATGGATAAGCCAGTAATTCATGCTTAACCCCCGTATTTTGGAAGGTCATGTGACCAATGTGCTGATGGGACTAAAGAGGGAATTGGCCCTGAGTGGTCTCAACAGGAGGCAGGTTGAGATGGTGGATGGGTCACAAAAACACATTACTTTCCCCTGGAATGCTCCCCAGGAGACTGGTGTTAGGTACTGTGTGAACCCTGAGTGAGTTCGAACTAAGGTCCTTTCCTAAACCTAACCTCTGTAGCTTCACGTAAATTATGTATCTTTACATTAAGGACATAACATCAATCATGGGGCGCTAATTTGGAGAATATCATACAAACTGTTGTGTGTGTATTTTCTAGGGCTGCCCCCAACTAAGAATTTTCATTTAGGGCCATTAGTTGGCTAGTCGCCCACATGCTTATGATATCAATTTAATTATATGTTTTGGCCGGGGCAACACAATGGTTTGAGCTCAGGGTCTGAGACAAAGAAATACATAACTGTACTAATGTACCTTAATTACTATAGGCCTATATTTTATCTTCAAGTGCACGTCACACACTGAGCGAGCCGCCTGTTAATTACGCTGATGGCAAAGCAGTAATGATTGTGCTAAGTGGCTAATGGGCATGTAGCTACTTCCATGTTTCACATGATACGTCATGTTTGTAGTCGACGAATGATAGGCAAATGTTTACCTGCAGAGTTTACATATCACCGTGGGTGCGTCCTTCATCTTCTCAAAATGATCCCACACTTTAATTTCCTGCCTGATGTGTTATTTACCAGCCTGTGACATGACTCCTGTCTGACTGCTGAGTGTGGCCATTTTCTGTGTTTGTCCTTTCAAATTAAATTCCCACATGGTCCAGTCATAGAGGTTGTGATTTATTTTGACAAGGGGCAGCTCCTAATACAGTTTCACATTTCTGCTTTCCTTCATTTGTATTTTTCTGCAAAAGCTACCAATGAAATCTTGCCGACTAATGACCTTTCTGGTCGACTAACATTTGGCTGACTATCTGGGGCCAGCCCTAGTATTTTTGTAGAATATCATACAAACTGTTAATGGGGAGACATTGCACTGGGTGACATGTTTGTTCGTTGCCATGAACACACACTGTAGTTTATTTTCAGCACCTTGCACCATTTTTTCACTCGGACGCCATTGGCCATTTGATTTTTTTCCCCAATCTATTTGTCGTGAAAAACTGGAAGCTTCGATGGATAAATATAGGTACCAGTTGAAGAAAAATTACAGTATGAAATCAACTCCACTAATGAACTGAAGGTCAAACAGAAAACGAGGTGTGACAGAGGTTACATCCAGAATGTCACCAATGACCCGGCAGGGGAGCTGATTGGTGCTGGGTGCTCCGTGGCGGGTTCACCCACAGGTTAAGCTCCCCGCTCTACAGGAAGAGACTGATCGATGCAGCTGTGTTGAGGTGCCCTCTTTCTTATTTATTTATCTATTTATTTATTAACCTGCAATACAGTGAACAGGAAGCACATTAGACCTGTCACAAACACAGTTAACGTGCAATGAAAACAAGTATTCTATTAATATAACATGTTTAACAGGTATAATCATTTAATAGGTGTGTGCGTTTTAATCCATGAATTGATAATACACGTCTCACTACAAAGCGTATTTTCGCCAAGACATATCACAGAGTGAATATTATCTTTCACTGCTGAAAAAACAAAACAAAAAAACAAACATTATTCTGTCTTTTATGAGGCCACTACACCTGCGCATTGTCACTGATGTAGAATCCTAACATTGTGTTCAGTTTGGAATAAGCCTACTGTTTTTTTCTGCTCTTTTCATTTCCCCCTCCTCTTATCTGTCCTAGCATTTTTTCCCTCTTTCTGTTCCTGTCTCCCTTCATCTCCCTCTATCCCCCCCCCCACTCGCTCTCTCCTTTCACCGCCTGTTATCTCCACCATGCAGTTGACTGCTTCTGTCCTCTGGGTGTCAGCACTCGCCTTATCCTTCATTCAGCCGTACAGCTTTGTGTGGACTAATCGCCCCATTTCTGCCTGCATTTCATGTTTTCATGATTATTTTTTTTCTTCAGTCCTCTTGCCTCTGTCTTTATTACATTTTCCTCACCCTCTCCAGCTCCCCTCCCTGGCTTCCTGCTTGTTTCCACAATAGTTGTCAACTTCAACATCATATTTCAGCCATCCTTTCTTCCCATCAGGGTTCTCTCTCTCTCTCTCTCTCTCTCTCTCTCTCTCTGTCTGTCTCTCTCACACACACACACACACACACTTCTCAATCAATAAATCTGCAGTAACCCTATATATAAGAGCTGTGTGTGTGTGTGTGTGTGTGTGTGTGTGTGTGTGTGTGTGTGTGTGTGTGATTCAGTGGGGGTGTTGGTGGCAGCTATTGATGATTTCAAAGCTGCAGAAATTGGAGCTGTAACAGGAGATCCCCATCCACTTATCCCACCGCTCCAAATAGGAGGTGAAGGTGACTTTCAGGAAGTTCATTACCGACACACAAACACACATAATTGCCCGATTTCCATGCATGCACAGTTTGCATTGCAAAGCTATGCAATGCACACACAGAGTAATGGAAGAGGAATGTGTGTGTGTGTCTGTTTTGGGGAAAGCTGAAGGTCAAAGTAAAGCAGGGATTTGGGCAGGTGAAGCAGGAGGGATGAGGTTAAGGATTACTGAGGTGACTTGGACTCAGGGTGCTACCAGGGGTGCTTTGACAAAAGACCCTCTCTGAATTATTGAGAACATAATGTAGTGCCCTTGCAGTGGGAGAAAGACAACACTGCGTTATTCTCCTCCCTTTCTCCCCCACCTCCCCAAGTCTGATTATTGGGCAGGAAAGGAAAAAAAAAAAGTTCATAGTCTTGTCATTTCGTCTTTTTTTTTTCTTCCTGCAGAAGAATGAATCTTATCTGTAAATGGACCCACCCCCTCCTTTTCTCTCGCCTTGCCAAAGCCTTCATTTGACAGAAGGAGCTTCTGTCCTTTGCTCCAAACTGCAGTTAATCTTCCTCTGTATTCATAAAGCATATTTGTTCACAATAAAGCCAGAATGATTCAGGAGGGCAGCTGAAGGTTATTCCTCTGCATCAGGCTCATTTTAGTCCCAGAAACACCAGAATTGCAGAAAAAGATCCTTTTGGTTTACCTTAGAATGACTGCTGTATGACGTATGAATGAAAAAGCAAATAGGAGGTTAACATTTTTAATCATACCAGCTAATTAATGACATTTTTGGTACCAAATTCGGTATACTTAGCAAATGCACATGACATTATTTTAAACAATAATGATTTCAACAATGAACTTATTCAGGGAAATCACGCAGGGGTCAGCGGGGTCAGAGAACAGTCCAGAAACAACCGACACAAAAGAATTTAAATGTGCTACAGCACGGCTACTCAGAGTTTTGTTTTGTTCAAGGTCCATTTTTTAAATTTTAGGTCTGAGGTCTGTAACAATGTCAGCACAATGCATATGTATAAAGGTCAATACGCTGTCCAGTGTAACAAAAACTTTATAGATCCAAGCCCATGTATGATTCTAAATGATTTCTTATTGTCAACAAATCCCATTATAGACCAAAAATCTCAGCTTATAAATATGTAGCTTCATTAATAAACATGGCTCAGTAATTTCCTCAAACAGCTGGCCACTAGTTATTGGCAACCTTTTTCTGACCTTGAATTGTCCTAACCCTCTGATAGGTGGAGCTGATTCAGGGCTGTTTTTGACAAGAAGCTCTGCAGACAAAACTCAGGGCAGATAAACTACTAACTAAGCTCAGATTTCTTTTTTTTTTAAAGATAGTTTTTGGGGCTTTTTAGCCTTTAATGTATAGGACAGACAAGCGTGAGGGTGGGAGAGAGGGGGCGTGACATGCAGCAAAGGGCCACAGGCTGGAGTGGAACCCGGGCCGCTGCGGCAACAGCCTTGTACATGTGGCGCCTGCTCTACCACTAAGCCACCGGCACCCCCAGATTTCTTTTTTAATAAGGCTCAGTAATTTCCTAAAACAACTTGTTTTTATTAAAAGTTGCTCAAACAGGAGAAAATATTACATTATTAGGGAACTTTTGTCAGCAGTGGGTTAGTCCATAATTGGGGCTCTAGTGAGTATTTTGGGAAGCAGGACAATGTATGTGGGATGAATAAAAAAGAATAAAGTAGTTTAGTAGAAATGAGTGCAACAATAGTTTTTGGATGACAATTGAGCTCTGTGGCACAGAGGGATAAGATATATATCAGGCTCTGGATACACACAAACAAAAGGGAAGAGTCGCCACAATTGTAACATTTTTCACTTTTCACTCTTCTACTCAGTGTTTTACCTACATATGTAGTATTTCCAGGCAAACAACCTACATGTGTCCACTATAAGAAAAACAAAAAAAAACACCAAGTTTTCGATAGAAAAAAACAAGTTTTGAAGAATTAAACTGAAAGTGGGCTTAATTGTAACAATGTGAGTTATAGCATGATAGCATGGCTGAAAAACAGCATCGAACAGATAGCTTTCATGGCTAGGGCTGCAACGATTAGTCAACTAATCGATGACTGATCGACTATAAAAATAATCAGTGACTATTTTAGTAGTTGACTGATCGGTTTGAGTCATTTTTCATAGAAAAGTACTATAAAAGTACCCCAAAATACTCTTACTGCAGCTTCTTACATTCAGATATTGGCAGCTTTACACACTTTCCGATGACGGTGAACTAAAACCCTTTGGCGTGAGTATGAAACAAGACATTAGATGACATAATTTTGGGGTTTGGGTGAGACAGACCGACATTTTGCAACATTTTAACACATTTTTCGGTAAAATGATTAGTCGACTAATCGAAGAAATAATCGACAGATTAGTCGACAGTGAAAATAATCGTTAGTTGCAGCCCTATTCATGGCAAATCAACAATATTTCAGTTCAGTTCAAATCAACAGCTGCTTTTACGTTGTTTCCATACAAAAGATGTCATCAGAAAATTAATAAAATATTATGATATTATTAAAAAAATTGTGCATTCATAACCTTCCAAATACATTGATTACACCGACATACAGTACAGGCCAAAAGTTTGGACACACCTTCTCATTCAATGCGTTTTCTTTATTTTCATGACTATTTACATTGTAGATTCTCACTGAAGGCATCAAAACTATGAATGAACACATGTGGAGTTATGTACTTAACAAAAAAAGGTGAAATAACTGAAAACATGTTTTATATTCTAGTTTCTTCAAAATAGCCACCCTTTGCTCTGATTACTGCTTTGCACACTCTTGGCATTCTCTCCATGAGCTTCAAGAGGTAGTCACCTGAAATGGTTTTCCAACAGTCTTGAAGGAGTTCCCAGAGGTGTTTAGCACTTGTTGGCCCCTTTGCCTTCACTCTGCGGTCCAGCTCACCCCAAACCATCTCGATTGGGTTCAGGTCCGGTGACTGTGGAGGCCAGGTCATCTGCCGCAGCACTCCATCACTCTCCTTCTTGGTCAAATAGCCCTTACACAGCCTGGAGGTGTGTTTGGGGTCATTGTCCTGTTGAAAAATAAATGATCGTCCAACTAAACGCAAACCGGATGGGATGGCATGTCGCTGCAGGATGCTGTGGTAGCCATGCTGGTTCAGTGTGCCTTCAATTTTGAATAAATCCCCAACAGTGTCACCAGCAAAACACCCCCACACCATCACACCTCCTCCTCCATGCTTCACAGTGGGAACCAGGCATGTGGAATCCATCCGTTCACCTTTTCTGTGTCTCACAAAGACACGGCGGTTGGAACCAAAGATCTCAAATTTGGACTCATCAGACCAAAGCACAGATTTCCACTGGTCTAATGTCCATTCCTTGTGTTTCTTGGCCCAAACAAATCTCTTCTGCTTGTTGCCTCTCCTTAGCAGTGGTTTCCTAGCAGCTATTTGACCATGAAGGCCTGATTCGCGCAGTCTCCTCTTAACAGTTGTTCTAGAGATGGGTCTGCTGCTAGAACTCTGTGTGGCATTCATCTGGTCTCTGATCTGAGCTGCTGTTAACTTGCCATTTCTGAGGCTGGTGACTCAGATGAACTTATCCTCAGAAGCAGAGGTGACTCTTGGTCTTCCTTTCCTGGGTCAGTCCTCATGTGTGCCAGTTTCGTTGTAGCGCTTGATGGTTTTTGTGACTCCACTTGGGGACACATTTAAAGTTTTTGCAATTTTCCGGACTGACTGACCTTCATTTCTTAAAGTAATGATGGCCACTCGTTTTTCTTTAGTTAGCTGATTGGTTCTTGCCATAATATGAATTTTAACAGTTGTCCAATAGGGCTGTTGGCTGTGTATTAACCTGACTTCTGCACAACACAACTGATGGTCCCAACCCCATTGATAAAGCAAGAAATTCCACTAATTAACCCTGATAAGGCACACCTGTGAAGTGGAAACCATTTCAGGTGACTACCTCTTGAAGCTCATGGAGAGAATGCCAAGAGTGTGCAAAGCAGTAATTAGAGCAAAGGGTGGCTATTTTGAAGAAACTAGAATATAAAACATGTTTTCAGTTATCTGACCTTTTTTTGTTAAGTACATAACTCCACATGTGTTCATTCATAGTTTTGATGCCTTCAGTGAGAATCTACAATGTAAATAGTCATGAAAATAAAGAAAACGCATTGAATGAGAAGGTGTGTCCAAACTTTTGGCCTGTACTGTAGTTAGTGAAGTCGACTGATGGAAGTTGTGGAAAACACTATACAACCCTAATCTCATTAAGAATATAGTTGAATGACATCTGACTGAACACAGAGCTTATGCTCTTTGGGGAGGCCTGAGTGGAGTAAACTGATGGACAACAGAAACATGCAGTCAACTGTGAGCAGTTTAGCTCCACAACATACAAACACAAATTTATATTCAGAAAAAAAATCCCTTGTTGTTAATTTTCACTTTGTTTGTGCTAAACTGGTTTTCCAGCTGCTGTTCCCTGCAGAGTGGATGAATCCTGTTGATATTTCTCAGGGATGTTTAGTACTGTACTGGCCAACATGATGATGTCACGATGGCATTAAAGTAGCAAGAGAAAACGTGTTACATTGTAGGTGACTCTCCCCTACTTGTTAGTAGGATATTATTGATGGTTTCGATCTGTTTTCAACAAGAAAAACAGACCTTTAACTAAAACAGCACAAATTGAACAAGACAGCATGTGGGGTGAGCTCACAGGATGAGTCATGCTGAATGTATATCTTTCTCCCCATTCCTCTTTCACTTCCCTCTTCTCTTCATTAAATTTATGAATGGTATCTTTCTTCAGGCATTAGCGATAAAGTTTGTACGTCACTGAATGATGGCGACATCATCATCGTTGCCATGGTAATGACATTATGCTTCTGGTGACTGGACTGGCATGAATGCAAACAAAGGCAGCTCTTTGTAGTCTTCCAGTCTGCAACATGTGTCACCTACTTTACACGGGTGCACTGGACAATATGTCCCTACATAACGTAATAAATCACACATTGATTTGCAGTCCAGGTCTAAACAAGACGAAATTCCCCTTAAGTTTATTACCTTTATCCATATGAAAGATTTCAACACAACAGTCCATCAACAACCAAGCAGCAATGATTAAGCTACCCCTAGAGCCTTACTAGTACCCAAAACATGTAGAGTTTGTCCTAAAGGAGACACTGGAGGAATCTTATGAGGCCATTAAAATCAGAATGGTTTATCCCACTGGGGGCATGTATGTGCTTAGGGAATTTTATGGCAATCTGTCTATTGGGTTATGAGATATCAAGGTCAAGGTTACTTTTAATGTCTTCTGTAAGAGATAGTTATCTTGTCTTAGAAGATTTGCTGCAAAAAATGAAAGACTTGTCAATTACAATACAGTCAGTAAAAATTCACTAACACAAACCTACGTAAAACCTAAGTAAAAAAAAAAAAAAAAAATCAAAATCAAATCAAAAAAATCAAAATCTGAACATCTTGATTTGACATAGAATGTATTTGTTTTCTAGTAATTCATGATATATAGCCTATTTTGATACAAACATCAGCCTAATTTCTGTTCATAAAAAACTGAAAATGACGTGTGCGTTTAATCAGTAGGCATAATCATTACTACGCATGAATAAATCACCCAGTTGCTCGATCCAAATAAGCTGAGGTGAGTGAGTGCGCTGCAGGACCATCAGAGCAGCATTGAGGCCTACGTGGCAGAGCGCATAAACAAACACTTTGGAGGCGGCATTTGCTCTCAAATCAAACTTTTTTGAAGGATTATTCGTTTACCTGGAGTGTCTTGAAACAAATTTCACCGCTGATTGTTTTCTTGATAGACTGATTTTTTATTTGGCTGCTTTTTGTCCGACGTGGCCAAACAATTGAGAGCGGTGACGCACACTCAATCACAGATCTGCTCCGACCAGCCTCCCCCTGCAACTACAGCTCCACTCGGCTTATTGTTGTCATGGATAGGTCTACATCGTTGCTTCTAGCTGGTGATATGCTGTGATAAGGCTTTAAAATCATAGCCGTGGGTATATGCTCATTATATCACAGTTAAGAAATAATCAGATTGACTGATTTCACCTATCCGTTTTATAAATACATTTCATATATTTACTCTGACCAGAAGCCAGATTATCACTAGTCTGTCTGACGAGGGGGGGGGGGGGGGGGGGGGGGGACAAACACCCGAGTGCGGACATGAGTGGGGATTTCAGCACCACGGACAGCACGCGTAAAAAGACTTGACAAGCGTCTCCTTTTAAATGTGTTTGCGGGTCGCGAAATTATACATAATAAATGAAGACAGTGACATATTTTCAATAAAAAACAATGAGTTTAACGTTCATTTCAAGGTTTTGTAGTACAACGAATTTCAGAATTGTGCGAGTGTGGCCGGACAGCGGGCGGCAGTGTTTGATGCAGGAAACTTGACATGGACTTGAAAATCAGTTTCAGAGTGGGGGTGGTTCGGAACGGCGGGGTTTCGGAATGGAGAGCTGTCCCCCGACGCATGGTCCATGTGGATGAACTTGTATGAACCTGAGTTGATTAATGAAGTAACTTGAAGTCAGGAAGTAGGAAAACTGTTTCTAAACCTTCTGATGATGTTTTTGGATGTTTATTTGTGAATGAAATGGCAAGTTCTGACGAGTTAGAAACGACTCCTGTTAAAGACATGGATGAGGCTGCAGCGCGTCTGCGCTCATCTAGAGCATGGCTAAGTTACCTGTGAAAATGGGGGTGTTTTCAAAACACCCCGTTGTTGACAGAAAGTTGAACTCGCCCACCCTCACGCTCAGCGTCACGGTGACGCAGACCTCCTGTGAGTTTCTGTAAACTGACACCATTTCCCTCAGTGGAAACGAAGCTTGTATTTACTTGTATTTCACAGATAAGAAACAATAAGTTGTGAAGACAGTAAAGCCTCCACTAAAATAGCGTTTTAAATCTTGTGTGTGATTTATCCTTCAGGGAATTATACTTCGGGATTTATCCTGGCTTCATATGAGCAGAGGAAATCTCTGCTCGTCGCTAGGCTAATGTATACAATGTAAAATGCCATAGGCTGGCCCTAATAACATTAGCATGTTGTATTTGTTTGGAAAATGTGTTTAATGTAACGGTTGTTTTGTTGGTGAATGTTGTGAGTTTTTATGGAGCCAAACTCTGTCCCGTTACCTTTGTTAAATGTTGCTGTTGTCCCTGGTTTTATATGAGAAGAGGAAAAGATCGCTAGACGCTAGGCTAATATATACAATGTAAAATGCCATAGACTTGTGCTAATAACGTTAGCATGTTGCACTGGTGGGGGAACTGTGTCCAGATGAAGACAAGTGTTTGTCTGTCAATTCTGCGATTTATAGTGAAACCAATTTGCTTACTTGTGTTTGAAATTGTCTCTATTAAACCATATTTAATGTGTGTTTAATGTGTTTTGAATCAACTAAACTTTACAGCACTTTACACAGTCCTTCACTGATAACTAGCATTTTGGAGGTGTAACTAACACAGACACACCACCGCAGAAGTAAAAATAACGTGCAGATTTTTTTTTTCCCACGACAAATCGATTAATCGAAGATTATGTACAACTTCAGTTGACCAAGATTTTCTTTGGTTGACTACAGCCCTAATATATATATGTCTATATATGTATATATATATATATATATATATATATATGTATGTATGTACAGTACAGGCCAAAAGTTTGGACACACCTTCTCATTCAATGCGTTTTCTTTATTTTCATGACTATTTACATTGTAGATTCTCACTGAAGGCATCAAAACTATGAATGAACACATGTGGAGTTATGTACTTAACAAAAAAAGGTGAAATAACTGAAAACATGTTTTATATTCTAGTTTCTTCAAAATAGCCACCCTTTGCTCTGATTACTGCTTTGCACACTCTTGGCATTCTCTCCATGAGCTTCAAGAGGTAGTCACCTGAAATGGTTTCCACTTCACAGGTGTGCCTTATCAGGGTTAATTAGTGGAATTTCTTGCTTTATCAATGGGGTTGGGACCATCAGTTGTGTTGTGCAGAAGTCAGGTTAATACACAGCCGACAGCCCTATTGGACAACTGTTAAAATTCATATTATGGCAAGAACCAATCAGCTAACTAAAGAAAAACGAGTGGCCATCATTACTTTAAGAAATGAAGGTCAGTCAGTCCGGAAAATTGCAAAAACTTTAAATGTGTCCCCAAGTGGAGTCGCAAAAACCATCAAGCGCTACAACCAAACTGGCACACATGAGGACCGACCCAGGAAAGGAAGACCAAGAGTCACCTCTGCTTCTGAGGATAAGTTCATCCGAGTCACCAGCCTCAGAAATGGCAAGTTAACAGCAGCTCAGATCAGAGACCAGATGAATGCCACACAGAGTTCTAGCAGCAGACCCATCTCTAGAACAACTGTTAAGAGGAGACTGCGCGAATCAGGCCTTCATGGTCAAATAGCTGCTAGGAAACCACTGCTAAGGAGAGGCAACAAGCAGAAGAGATTTGTTTGGGCCAAGAAACACAAGGAATGGACATTAGACCAGTGGAAATCTGTGCTTTGGTCTGATGAGTCCAAATTTGAGATCTTTGGTTCCAACCGCCGTGTCTTTGTGAGACGCAGAAAAGGTGAACGGATGGATTCCACATGCCTGGTTCCCACTGTGAAGCATGGAGGAGGAGGTGTGATGGTGTGGGGGTGTTTTGCTGGTGACACTGTTGGGGATTTATTCAAAATTGAAGGCACACTGAACCAGCATGGCTACCACAGCATCCTGCAGCGACATGCCATCCCATCCGGTTTGCGTTTAGTTGGACGATCATTTATTTTTCAACAGGACAATGACCCCAAACACACCTCCAGGCTGTGTAAGGGCTATTTGGCCAAGAAGGAGAGTGATGGAGTGCTGCGGCAGATGACCTGGCCTCCACAGTCACCGGACCTGAACCCAATCGAGATGGTTTGGGGTGAGCTGGACC
Organism: Epinephelus lanceolatus; assembly: GCF_041903045.1. Taxonomy (NCBI): domain Eukaryota; kingdom Metazoa; phylum Chordata; class Actinopteri; order Perciformes; family Serranidae; genus Epinephelus; species Epinephelus lanceolatus. Next base: position 39,191,527 of record NC_135743.1, read on the forward strand.
GCAGAGTGAAGGCAAAGGGGCCAACAAGTGCTAAACACCTCTGGGAACTCCTTCAAGACTGTTGGAAAACCATTTCAGGTGACTACCTCTTGAAGCTCATGGAGAGAATGCCAAGAGTGTGCAAAGCAGTAATCAGAGCAAAGGGTGGCTATTTTGAAGAAACTAGAATATAAAACATGTTTTCAGTTATTTCACCTTTTTTTGTTAAGTACATAACTCCACATGTGTTCATTCATAGTTTTGATGCCTTCAGTGAGAATCTACAATGTAAATAGTCATGAAAATAAAGAAAACGCATTGAATGAGAAGGTGTGTCCAAACTTTTGGCCTGTACTGTATATATATATATATATATTAGGGATGTCCGATCCAGCTTTTTCACTTCCAATCTGATACTGATATTACAGCCTTGAGTTTTGGCCGATACTGATACTGATCCGATCCAAGCACGTATTCATGTCATGTCAGTCATGTTAGAATAGGTTTGATCAAGCGACATTACTCTAACAAGAACAGCTACTTAATCGGGTTAGTTCAGTGTTTCCCATTAATTAATGAAACTATGGCGGCCCGCCATAGTTTCTAAATAAAAGATTTAGGCTGCCGAAAGTATTAACTTCTCATGATATAAATAATATCTCGAACGCCGTAGCGTTTTGTGCCGATGTGCTCAGGCTGTCAGATCCAGCGCTTGACAGTGCGAGCATTTCACTCGACTAAAAATACGTGTGTGCGAACTGTAAAAAATATTTAGGGGCACAGGTGCGCATAAAAAAAAATCAGCCGAAGCAGCCTATATTTTTGTCAATAAAAATATATGATAATCTAGCCGCAAATGTTGGAGGAACTCCAGCCGCCTTCCCTCTTCCCCGTGTGACACGGTTATGGGCGGTTTTCCAAGCCACTGTCGGCACAATGAATATAAGTCCCACTATCGCCAGGGTGGAAATAAGTCAAAGGGCTCTAGTTTCCCAGCGCAGTGCAGGGTGGCGCAGGGTGGCGAACCCCGCACAGAGCTAGTTTCGAGCAGCGCAACCCGAGGCACGCTCAGTTTGGTAGTTTGGCAGACCGAGATGGGTGTGGTGGCGCAGCAGGGGGAGGTGTCGACAGATCCAGCTTGGCGCAGTGACAGTTTCGTGCCAAAAGGCTTCGCAGTAGGTGCGCTAAAAGCTCGCCATCTGAAACCAGGTCTACTGTCAGCGCAGGCGGAGCGCAGCCGGTGTAAGCCGAAGTTTGGCTGACCAGCAGACAGTGCGCACACGTCACCAAAACCTCACAGGCAGGTTTCCAGAATATCAGGCACATTAACGATGCAATAAATACCCACAAAGCCACTATTCAATACAACTATCTGCAATCAGCACATAAATGTATCTCTATATCGACTGTCCCGTCACATCTGATGTCAGATCAAAGGGGATTGGCACCCTTTGGCACGCGTAATGGAAACCAAACCTGATTTGATTAACACAGCTGCAAACTAATGAGTTCACATCCCTCTCAGCCAACCACAAACAGCCACAGCATCAGATAGGGAGTATATATTCAGCATCTGTCATCTTAGAAAAGTCAAAAGAAAAGAAACAGAGTGAGACTGCGAGAGAGAAAGAGAGAGCACGCGCGCACGAGAGAAACATAACATTGATTTACAATTGTGGTGACCTCCTCCCAGGCTACCTTTGCATCATCAGCCCGTGGAGGTCTGCGTGCAGTTCTGTATATTTGGAGACTGTGAGCAGACCTCCCGGACCAAAACATCAGTTTCCTCCTGGGAGAAGTTTGGCCGTCTGACGCTGCTGCTCTCTTCTGCCATGGCGAATTGAGTAAACTCTCATTACGCCTTTGTGCGGCACATTTAAGGGCGAGGAGAGGGGCTCATTTGATTGGTGGGATGTGTGTAAAACCCACTCCACGCCTTCTCTCCTCCCTCTTTCCGACTTGCGCAGGTAGGAGGGACAGAGGTGGGACACCCAGTTGGCGAAGCACAGGTGCGCTGCGCCCCCGCCTTGCCCGGTCTGCGAAACTAGAGCCCAAAGTGTGGAGAAGAGGGACCGGGAAAAGTGGCGGACCTCCGGGGAAGCCTGCTCCGTTCTCTCCGCAGTTAGGGACCGTTCGCCACGGTACTACTGCTGGGCAGGGTGGAAATAAGTCCTGCAGAGTTACAGAGGACCTGGAGAATGTTTTAGGATAGTAATAACATTATATAAGATAATCATATTACAAAGAAAATATAAGATAATAACATTAAAGACAAAATGAAATTACAATACTTTTTCAAAACTTTATGATTTTACCTTTCTGTACATTTTGTATACAAATTCACTTCAATTTCAATTTACAATGTTCAGAATTTTCTGAAGTCTGTCAATGTCTAACACTGAAATTAAAATAGCAGCAAGACTCCACACACTTGTGCTTTGCCCCCCTTATAAATAAAACAATGCAGCCTTTCCTTTTCAGTTATTTTTGTAGTGTCAGTGCCAGCCTGGTGCTGCTGTTTCCTGTGTGTCTGCATGCTGGCCTGGTGGATTGATAGTAAGAGCTGGAGTGGATCACTGGAATAGACTGCTTGAATCGTGGAGTGCTGGGCTGGCCAGAAAACCTGGATCGGACTTCATGAAAAACTGGATCAGAGTTCTTGGATCGGCATTTTTCCATGCAGTCCGATCCAATGCCGATGCACGTTTTTTGCTAATATCAGCGGCTGATAACGATCCGAATATCGAGATCTGGACATCCCTAATATATATATATATATATATATATATATATATATATATATATATATACATATATATATATATACATTATTATTTTTTATCAGTATTAGCAATTGTCAATATTATTTCCTAGGTAGGGGATAATATCGATCTCCCATATAAGAAGATATCATCTCCTACATTGGGTGGAGGAGCCCTTCTATGTAGACTTTGCCTGTTCTTTCTGTGTCATTGTGGGTTTTCTCCAGGTACTCCGGCTTCCTCCCGCAGTCCATAGACATGTAGGTTAATTGGTGACTCTAAATTGGCCGTAGGTGTGAATGTGAGTTGTTGTCTGTCTCTATGTGTCAGCCCTGTGATAGACCTGTCCAGGGTCTATCCCGCTTCTCGCCCAATGTCAGCTTGGACAGAAGAAGGGGTTACGGAAAATGAATGAATGAAGGAATGTATGAATACCCAATGTTTCTGTTTTGAATCATACACTACCAAAAATGTTTACTTACTAAGTTAAAATCATTCGGGCACACAATACTTTCAATTAACTTACAACCAAGCACACAGACAGTAAAACAAGTTTCCAAATGTAACTGATAGAAGGATGATTGCATGTTTGCAACAATCTTGCACACACAATTGGTCTCTATGCCTCTTACTGGAATTAACTTAGTTTAACTTTATTAGCTTATACTTAAAGTATGAATTTGCCTTTTTTTTTCTTTTTTTCCCATTATCAGGAGAGAGTCATCATTATAAAATCAAGTTTTATCTGTTTAAAAGTTGTGGTATTGGATGGACTGACCAAGTGACTGACAAACTCAACCAGTAACCAGCTGTCCAAAAGACTTACATCATTACACTTATGCCCCACCACTGGCAAACTTATAACTACTATTTTTACTCAGCATTCAGTCCCCTGGATCACGATTTTTTTTTTTTTTTTACAAAAATATGATCTGGGAAAAGTATTTTTTTTCCTAGAATATCTTTTGTAGCAAAACAGTGACAGATAGTACAAAAATAAATAAGTTGGTATTTAATTTTTTTTATTTTTTACAGAAACTCATTAACCCCTACCCACTTTCCTCAATGATGTCCCATCCCATTTCATGAATCCCTTTCATGAGCAGAGAATAGCTGGTTTGGGTAATGCAGGAAATGCACAGCAAGAATTGGTAAATGACATAAAATAAGATAAAACTGAATAACCACAGAAAGAATATTAACAAAGTAGTAAGAATTAAACATACAAATAATGGAAAAGAAGAGTTAGTAGTTGTCGACATCCAGGCCATTACGCAGGACTTTTGAAGACCCCAGGGAGGAAAGCAAGTCACAGCGAGCACACTGATGCACACACATGCAAACCTTTGTATGCACATAAACTAAGGGATCTTATACCGGCGCTGGCTGTGTGTGTGTGTGTGTGTGTCTGTGTGTGTGTGTGTGGCGGGCAGAAAGCGAGAATGTACTCAGGCTGACCTGGGAAAAGTCTTAACCCAGGCCAAAAATAGCATTTGTACTTCTTGTATTAATCTGCCTCTCAAACTCTTGCATTAGTTCCAGATATAGGCAAAATTTACCTATTTGTGTTCATATTAGAGCTCTAGCTCTAGATAGGGCCATTAGCATTTTTGTGTTTTCCCATCAGCCACCGTAGTTCTTCTACAACCTTGGCACACAGGAGAGGTTTCAGTTGGTTGCAATGTATATTATTATCACTAGATGCCACTAAATTGTATATACTAGGCCTTTAAATAATGGTCAAAAATTCATGAAGTGCCTTAAAGGGATAGTGCACCCAAAAATGAAAATTCAGCCATTATCTACTCACCCATATGCCGACGGAGGCCCTGGTGAAGTTTTAGAGTCCTCACATCCCTTGCGGAGATCAGCGGGGGGAGCGGCTAGCACACCTAATGGCTGACAGCGCCCCAGACTAACGTCCAAGAACACGAAATTGAAACCACAAAGTATCTCCAACATAGTGATCCAAGTGTGCTGCAGCCCCGACATAAAAAGTTGTTTCAAAAAACATCATTTGGACTCTGTTTTTAGCCTCACAGTAGTCTCGCTCACCAGACCTTTCTCAAGAAAAGAAAGGTCTGGCTGGGCCGACTCTCACTTTGAGATTGGAAAAAAAAACGCCCCAGCTGCTTGTACTTCTTTTAACCAATCACAATTGTTCTGGGCTGTGCCACAGCAACGGTGCGCTTGCAAAAATATTGCCGCGGGGAAACAGGTTTTGGTGTAACACGCCCACAAAAATATCACATACAGGACGTGAACCATGGCAGAAAAATGGCGACATCCCCGCAAGATCAAACACCGCAAAAGTTAGTAAAGGACGTGTTGAAAACGATTGAAAACTGCTACACAACCGGAGGCAGTAGGGCGGGACTTCAGCGGGTGGCTCGTTCCGCCCAATGAGAGGCTGATCTCTGCAGCAGACTTCCGCCCACTCAGACTAGCCTCACCGTAGCCTGTATCTCTGACTGCTTCTCTGTGCTCTGCGCTTGCGTGTGCTCACTCATGGTGATCGGTGATGCACGGTCTCTGAAGAGCAGCAGTCTCGTCAGTACTGATGTCCAGATTCTCAAGTGCAGGCATCGCCAATTCCCAGTCTGAGCAGCAAAGACTTTCCTCATCCATTGGCATTGCTTTGCATTTGAAACAACTACACCACCAGTGCTCGACTCCGGTATTCTGCGGCTGGCTGAGGCTCATGAGCTGCGGCGGCTGCTTCGTCCAGTAGCCTGAGTTCCGTCCGTATACACGGGCTCAAACAAATACGGCTCCACAAAGAAATGCTGTTCCTCCTCAGTTTCTCTCAGATGTCTCTTCAGACATGTTGGGCTGCTATAAGACCGTAGTGCAAATTATCTTTTAGCTCTGTGGTTACTGCTGTCTCTCCCTGCGGTGCACGTGTCACATGATGTAAACACGGGTAAGCAAAGCTCATGCTTTTGCTGGTCTCGCGCAAGCGCGCACACGTGAACACGGAGCACAGAGAAGCAGTCAGAGCTACAGGCTACAGTGAGGATACAGTTGTTTTTCAAAACAACGTTTTATGTCGCGGCTTCAGGACACTTGGATCACTACGGATGAGCACGTTAGAGATACTTTGTGGTTTCAATTTTGTGTTCTTGGACGTTAGTCTGGGGCGCCGTCAGCCATTAGGTGTGCTTGCCGCTCCCCCGCTGATCTCCGCAAGGGATGTGAGGACTCTAAAACTTCACCTGAGCCTCCGTGAATTTTCATTTTTGAGTGCACTATCCCTTTAACAGACATCATTTTAAACCATGTCATTGGCTCTTCTGACTTAACTGGAGTCAGGGGTAAGCACCTAAAAAAACCTGTATTTACAGCAGCAGTCCTTTACAGCCTCTTTCCCCACATCAGTCGAGCTGGACATATCCAAACCTGATGTGAGATTACCCCAACAGGTCATTCATCTCATAAGATGTAGGATTGTCCATATGTTTAGTTATTGATACTTCTCAGTAACAGCAGCTTTGTTTTTGCACTGACAGTTTGAAACACAATATTACTGCTCCAATGATTTGCTGTTGTTTGTGTTGTTTTTGTTGGTGGTTGGGCTTCCAGTGGATAATGTGGTCAATTTATGCCTGCACTGCATTGGTTACGCACTGATTGAGTGCGGTCACAGAAACATGAGCAAATCCAATTTCATAGTCATAAGTACACTCGGTCAGTCTGCTGACAACAAAGAGATATTGACTGTGATCACTGGTGCCTGCTAATTTCATTTTTGAGGGGAAATGAAATAGTTTACCGATTTGGACTTTTTCCACCGGAATCTGTCGATTTCAATCCGTAAAGTTTGACTCATCATGTTGACGTGGTGAGATTACACACAGCAGTAGAGGAATTGTGAATGTGTGTGTGTGCGCATAGCTGACTCTTTTGACTGAATCGAGTGCCCTCCACAGTGCCCGCCCTCATCCTGGCCCTCACCCCTAAGGAAAGTGACTTGCAAGTAATTAAAAACGTGTGTGTCTGGATGTTGGCCAACTTCATGTTCTATTCATGCAGATTAATACATATTTGCTGTTGCCTGTGGGGGCTGAAAGGCATCTGTCTTTGCCATTAAACATTCATGAGCATGCAGGACAAAGAGAAAGAGAGCCATTCAGAGCATCTCTTTACCCGCTCCTCCTCATATCAGCACACATCTTAATGGAGCGCATTAAATCAGGATGGCCAAACAGGGAATTTCACAATGACAATGGCATTCATCACACCTCTGTTTTAAGGGAAAAACTCTCCCCTCAGATCCCCTTAGAGTGTTACGCACCATCAGTCTTCAGTGTTGCTAAATGAAGGAAATGTGTTGCAGGTTAATTGTCAAGTCTGCTTCACTTTCTGCATTGTTTTCGACTGCCTTCTGTGTTTTTCACACTATCTTTAAGGTCAGCTACCAACAAAATGTACAAAATAACATATTTTAACAATATGCCTGTTGTGTAGGCTATTTGAAACCTAGATTAAAAAAAAATGGAAAAATAGAAACCCTAAACTGAGACTAAATAAACACAATTTAAAGGCTAATTTATACTTGTGTGTCAGCTCCATGCAGAACCTACACATGTGGCCTACGCCATTTTGAGCATTTCTACTTGTGCATTGGTGTGTCTGTGTCACTCTGCAGTTACACCTCCAAAACACTAGTCAGCAGTGGGGTGCTTTACAGTTTAATTGATTCAAAACACCCAACTGGCTTCAATGTAACTCACAAGATTCATCACAGACAAAACACCTGTCTTTTGCCAATGACATTTTACATTGTATAAATTAGCTTAGTGGCTAGCGGAGATATCCCCTACTCATATGAAGCCAGGGACAACAGCAACATTTAACAAAGGTAACATTACAAAATTCGGCTCCATTAAAGCTCACAAGGTTCACTGACAAAAGAACTGTACTATAACTGTAACTGTGACTATACTTAACACCTTTCCCAATAAAATCAACAGAGATGTCCTCTACTCATATGAAGCCAGACTTAATCACACTCAAGACTTAAAAAACTATTGTATGGAGCCTTTATTGTTTTCACAATGTATTCTTTCTTATCTGTAAGAAAAGCTTTGTTTCCATTGAGGGAAATGGTTTTCAGCTTACAAAAATAGCCAGGGAGTCTGCGTCGCCAGGATGTGTAGTAACATTTCTGGGTAGATGCATGTCAGGCTAACACATTAGCATGCACTTCTCTGATCATGTGGTAAAGATAACACCTGTAAAGGATCAGTCACGTTCTGTCTTGCACAGACCAACTAACCTGGTAAAAACTGATAAGAAGTTATGGAGGATGAACCCTCCCCAAATGTCTGAATATTAAACTTAAATGATTTAGACTAGAGATGTCGCAAGAACTGACTGCTAAAAATGCATTGGCCGTGGTTTATCTGGGACGCTATTCTTCTAGATCTGACAGTGCAGCATATAAACATACAAGTGTTCTAGTCTGTAGTTAAATGCCAGAGGAACAAGAAAAACATCTTACCAGCAAAGAAAAAGAAAGACAACATGTGAAAGAATTCAACAAAAGCAGCTGCGGCGAGAGCTCCACCTCAACTTGAGAGAAAAAAAAAAAAAAGTTTTTTTTGAGGCCAGCGTATTCTGTTATCTCTTTGCAATAGGAGCACCTCATATTTACAGTATGATACAAATGCCAGTGGTGTGACACGGCATTGAGAGTCTATTCTGTGCTTAGCACTGCATGTTTGGTGTTTTTTTTTTTTGTTGTCACCGACAGTTGAACAATGTACCGCTTTGAGTAAAATGCTGCACTCATCACTGTCACGTTTTAACCAGCCATCCACTTACAGTGGAGGAGGGGCGGGACCACATACTGACAGTGCAGGCAGTGCAGTTGCACTGGGACCCATGGGGTGGAGGGCCCCGATTGCCACCTGGAAATACGCCAGTGTTTGAATTTGAATCTTATTAGCACACAAGATGTAATAAAAACAAGTAAATATAAAGAAATATGGCAGGTGGTAAGAAACCTTAAGCAGCTTATGGTGAAAACCTTCTTACTAAAATTTCAAATCTTTTCTAAAACAAATATTATTTCTCTCCTAAACATGAGAGTATAACAGACAAAACAAGTAGTTAAAATAATCAAAAATGAAACAGACATATACACAAAACACAAAAATTGTTCAAAGAAGAACTCACTCATTTTTTATATATGCCCTCAAAAAGTCCAACCCATCTCCATCATGGTCTTGTCTGTTTTTGTAAAATAGTATCATCCGTAGCAAAATTATAATTATATGCTTATTCTACATAAATGATAAAAACTATAACTTAACTACAAAAAAACAATTTAATTAAACTAAAAATGTCCTATTTTCTTTCATAGGTTTTGTCATATACATAAATGTAATGATGACTGTTGGGCAGAGACAGACGGTATAAATGGACTAGCAGGGCTAAGCCCTGCCTATCTTTTACAATGAAGACGAGAAAATTATTAAATTAAAGAAGATATTAAAATATTAATTATTGAACCTTAGAACTGATTGTATTTGGTGGAACCTATAGCAGCAACAGCACTAAAATAGTCACAAAAACGCAGGATTTATCTAAATGGGCTGATTTTTTACAGCCCATACTCCTAGAATCAGCTTCCAATCATTGTTGTCACATCGTGAGTGACAGGTGTTGTGACAAGCCCCCCTGATTTACTGTCCAGCTGAGCTAAATTCATTCAGCCCAGGCCACTGACTTTTGGCCAATGACAGTGCGTGAAAGTACAGTGAGGGCCTGCCCGCTGTTACTGTAGTGGGAGAGTGAGTGTTGAGTCTTGCGAATTGCCTTAGCATCATGCTGAACGAGGTGGATTATTTTAAATGCTGTCTATGGAGCGGGACCTCATCCAAAAATCATCGGACTTAATGACTTGGTGATTAACCTGTTTGCATCCCAGAAAGGCCGTCGATGTGAGCTTCTCTTCAAATAAGGTAGGCCCAGTAGGGCTGGGCGGTATTCGCCGTGACGGTAACTAACTTAAACATGAACCGCAGTACTGCTTTTGTGGTCACCTTCATACCGCAGTACTCTGGCTACGGCGGCAGAACGGGGCCCGGAGGCCGGCCGGCCGGCCTGCCTCACGCACCTCCATCACGTGGCCTGGCAGACCGCCCCAAACCCAGGCCCGCAGGAGAAGGGGGCCCGGGAGCCGCCGGCCCTCCCTCTTCCCTCTAACGTTTATACTATATAACGTTTTATACACAATTATAGATGCATTAGCAACCATTTTACTTTCCAGTTTCCAGCCTAGACTTGTGTGGCTTTTTAAATTGTTTTATTTAAGGTGTAAAAAAAAAAAAAAAGAGAGAAGACGATACCACGATATCATACCGTCACTGCACCCCCCCAAAATAATACCGAGATATTGATTTTAGGCCATACCGCCCAGCCCTAGGCCCAAACTCTAACCTTTTATTAAAGGAGCATTACTCCTTTCCTTTCTTTACCTTTCCTGTCTGTGTGTACAGCGGAAAATAGTTTTTTGTAGTTAGCCTAATTCTCTAGTTTTGTTGTAGTGCATTGTTGCTGTAACCTGGGGTCAGTTTCACAAAGCAGGTTCAACAAACTCTGAGTCTAATCCTGAACTCCGAGTTGATCTGCTCTGAGATAGGAAACTCTGAGTTTCCAGTTCCAGAACAGCTGATTTGAATCAGTTTAATCAACTCGGAGTAGTTTCACCTGGAGTGAAGCGCGTGCACCACAGCTATAGAAAGCCAGCATCAACGGAGCCCCGATTCGACTAGTCACCATGGCAACGGGGAAGAGGAGGGCTGCGTTTTTCACCCCACTAGAATTAGAAATCTTAATGCGCTCATACGGTGAGTTTGCACACATTTTCAAAAAGAAGTGCAACACCGCTGTAGCTGCAAAAGAGAGGGAGACGGCGTGGGACAACATTGCTGCTCAGGTCAGTTATTAAGTTTAAATGTAGTCCTTTGCAATCACAATAATATTACAGGGGAAAACTGCTTGAATGGTAGCCTATTAATTTATTTCATTTAGCCTAGGTGCAATCCCGCGGGGGAGAAGGGCACTTGGCAGCAGTTTAGGATGAAATATAAAAACATTGTTCAAACAGGTAAGACCTCGGCATAATCTCATGGGGGTACCTCATTTTGATCATGTTTTACATTGTAAAGTAAATATTAAGTGGCTGTTTGACTGTGCAGTTGTTTTATCGCCAACATAATGCTGTTTTCACACACATAAATGTCTTCTCATCTATATCATGTTCTGTTAAATAATTAAGCCTATTTAAACTAACACAGACTTCTACTCAGCCAACAGAAAGAAGGCAGATGCCCATAAAACGAGCACACTTTTCTGACCACTCTGCACACAGTTGCCTTACTCAAGTGCTCAGCATCTCCGACATTGTACAAAAAACTTCCATTTGCAAAGAAACGCAGCGCAACACACAATATCTGCTGGGATGTGAGAGCATGACTACGATTGGTAATGTTGCAAATGTAAGGACAGATTGGGTTGTGTATGTAGATGATGGACTGTGACGTGAAACGGTACCGCTCAAAAAGGTAATTGTCTGGAAATGCTAGAACATCTATGCGCGGTCTGATAACCATCTGTGTGGCTCTGAAAGAGGGTGGAGACAGAGAAACTCGAGGTTCATTGAGAAAAACCTGGTCCCGACCAGGTTAGGTTCATAGAGTCTGTTACTACGGTAACTAACTGAGAGCTTAAGTTACCTGTCTCTCTGAAACAGGCTAGAGTTACCCCTCTTTCTCTGGTTTGAATTACCTCCCTTTTTGAAACGGAAAACTCAGAGTTTCCCTCATTTCAGGGTTAACAGACTCTGAGTTTTCACTAAACCTGCTTTGTGAAACGGACCCCTGGTACTGTATCTCAGTGTGATGTTACTGTTAATGCAGCTGAACTATACATCAGTATAGGCCATAGGCCTAATGCGTTAGCCCCCACCCAATTTCACCACGAGCCGCTACTGTTGTTGGGTAGTATGTATGTTGATGTTGTCCAATATCAAGTCTCTGTTTAATCATGTAATGAGATGATACGATTTACAGTAGCTAGTTTAGGTGAAAAATCTCTCAAGACAGACAAGCTGGACACATCTGCAAGTGGCTATTACATAAAAGTAAGACACACTGTTGGTGAAATATATATATATATATATATACAGAATTGGGTATAATGCGTTACAAAGTAACGCGTTAGAGTACTTTGATTACTTTTTGCAGTAACAAGTAACCTAATGCGTTTTAGAACGCTGGTCCTTCAGCTCCGAAACAGCAACGGCTGTCGTTTGGTTCTAATAACGGAGATAACGTTAAACCATAAAATCAGTCTGAAAGAAGCCACAGAGCTTGTGGCTCGCTACGTGGTCGGAGAAATGCTGCCGTTGTCTACGGTGAAGTCTAAATAGGTGGAGTAGGACTCGCTGACAGACATATTTCAGACTCAGGACTTGCATTATGCCTGGTACACACTACACGCTGGTACTCATCAATTATCCCCGGTCGTCTTTGTGATGTCATCGGGTTATTCTTGTCCTGTTTTTATTACTTTGACTATTATCTGAGTCACTGCCAGAATTGTGTCTGCTCATGTGCCAGCCGACATGTTGTCACCTAAAAGCGTCAGCAGATGGCAGGAGCTACATTTGAATCGCCATATGTAAACTATCAAGCTACTGTATCTTCCACAGGAAGTTCTGACAAATGTTTCAGAATAAAACTCTATTTAGAAAATGGAGAGATTCTCTCAGCCGTGGTTCAATTCAATTCAATTTTATTTATAAAGCCCAATATCACAAATCACAATTTGCCTCACAGGGCTTTACAGCATACGACATCCCTCTGTCCTTAGGACCCTCACAGCGGATAAGGAAAAACTCGCCAAAAAAAACCCTTTAACGGGGAAAAAAAACGGTAGAAACCTCAGAAAGAGCAACTGAGGAGGGATCCCTCTTCCAGGACGGACAGACGTGCAATAGATGTTGTACAGAACAGATCAGCATAATAAATTAACAGTAATCCGCATGACACAATGAGACAGAGAGAGAGACAGAGACAGAGACAGAGAGATGCAGGTAATAACAGTAGCTTACAACAACATTATTGAAAGTAGTAATATTATAGTTATAGTTCTGGATACTGTGGTACAATATGTTGAAAGTATGTATTAATATCTGGCAGTATACATGTCTGACAATAGTCATATGTGTATAATAACAGTAGAAGTATGACTAATGACTAATGATGGCAGCAGCAGCAGGAGGCATCTGGCAGGACCACGGCAGCAGCACAACCACACACGTCACGCTATCCAGGCACCGCTGTGATATGAGTTAATCTGAGAGACAGTGGAGCACAAAGGCTCCGGAGAAGAAGCCGAGTTAGTGACATCCAGAATGGCCGAGTTAGCAAGATGCAGTAATAGGACACGAGAGAGAGAGAGAGAGAGAGAGAAGGAGAGAAGGTGCCCGGTGTATTATAGGGGGGTCCTCTGGCAGACTAGGCCTAAGTCAGCCTAACTAGGGGCTGGTACAGGGCAAGCCTCAGCCAGCCCTAACTATAAGCTTTATCAAAGGGGAAAGTCTTAAGTCTAGTCTTAAATGTGGAGATGGTGTCTGCCTCCCGGACCGTAACAGGAAGATGATTCCACAGGAGAGGAGCCTGATAGCTGAAGGCTCTGGCTCCTGATCTACTTTTGCAGACTTTAGGGACCACGAGTAACCCTGCGTTCTCAGAGCGCAGTGTTCTGGTGGGATAATATGGCACTATGAGCTCTCTAAGATATGACGGAGCTTGACCATTTAGAGCTTTATAAGTTAACAGTAGGATTTTAAATTCAATTCTGGATTTTACAGGGAGCCAGTGCAGCGAAGCTAAAACAGGAGAAATATGATCTCGTTTCTTAGTTCCTGTTAGTACACGTGCTGCTGCATTCTGAATTAGCTGGAGAGTTTTTAAGGACTTACTAGAGCTACCTGATAATAGAGAGTTACAGTAATCCAGCCTAGAGGTAACAAAAGCGTGGACCAATTTTTCTGCATCTTTTCGGGTCAGGATAGGCCTAATTTTCGCAATATTACGCAGATGAAAAAATGCAGTCCGTGAGGTTTGTTTTAAATGAGAATTAAAAGACAAATCTTGATCAAATAGATAAAGAGTCTCTGAGTTGTTTGGGGCCAAAAACAATAACTTCAGTTTTGTCTGAATTTAACATCAGGAAATTGGTGCTCATCCAAGTTTTTATGTTATGTTATGGAGTTTAGTTAATTGATTACTTTCTTCTGGCTTCATCGATAAATACAACTGAGTATCATCCGCATAACAATGGAAATTTATAGAGTGATTTCTAATGATGTTACCTAAAGGAAGCATATATAGAGTAAATAGGATTGGTCTGAGCACAGAACCTTGCGGAACTCCAAAACAAATTTTGGTACGTAAGGATGATTCATTATGAACGTCAACAAACTGAAAACGATCAGATAAATAAGATTTAAACCAGCTCAGTGCAGAACCTTTTAGGCCAGTTAAGTGATCCAGTCTCTGTAGCAGAATTTGATGGTCAATTGTGTCAAACGCCGCACTAAGATCTAATAAAACAAGTACAGAGACCTTTGTCTGAAGCAATCAGAAGGTCATTTGTAATTTTAACTAGTGCTGTCTCAGTGCTATGATGCACTCTAAATCCTGACTGAAATTCCTCAAATAAATTATTTTCATGGAGAAAATCACACAGCTGGTCTGCGACTACTTTCTCAAGGATCTTTGACAGAAAGGGAAGATTAGATATTGGTCTATAGTTGGCTAACACCTCTGGATCCAGGGTGGGCTTTTTTAGTAGAGGTTTAATTACAGCTACCTTAAAAGACTGTGGTACATAGCCTGTTAATAAGGATAGATTGATCATATCTAATATATGAGTGTTAACTAAAGGAAAGACCTCCTTAAGTAGCCTAGTTGGGATGGGGTCTAAGAGACATGTTGATGATTTAGATGAAGAAATCACTGCTATCAATTCTTGAAGAGAAATTGGGGAGAAGCAATCTAAATATATATTAGGATTTACAGCTGTGTTTGAGGTTAGATAGGTACTATCTGAGGACAGGAGGTCATGAATTTTGCCTCTAATAGTTAGAATTTTGTCATTAAAAAAGCTCATAAAATCATTCCTGCTAAGGGCTAAAGGAATACAAGGCTCAATAGAGCTTTGACTCTCAGTCAGCCTGGCTGCAGTAGTTATAAGGGGCTTTTAATTTGAAACAAGTGTTGAGTTTGAAATGACGGTGCGATGTGTTAACTTTACAAAGACAACGGCGCGGATAAAAAGTAAATATATAAACACACAGAGGGATTAATAAATAACGGACCGTCTATAATGTAGTTTGTTTCAAATGAAGCTGGGAGCCTCTGCAGTTGTGGTGAGTAAAAGCCCCGCCGCTATTTGTTAATGTTATTACTTTATGTCCGACCGTGAGGATGTACCATTGTTTGCTAGCTTGATGCTAGTGACAGTAACGTTAACTCAGCGGGTTGACAAAGTGCCTCTGCTGTTTCACACCATCATTTCCCCCTTTTACTCTGTGTGGTAACATCCCTAGAGGAAATATTAAAAATGCTGGGGTGTTGTTGTCACACAGCTGTCTACGGCAGCAGATCGTTCTGTGTTTCTACTGGTCAAAGTGACGGCTGTGATGGGAGAATTGGATCTCAGTGAAGGGCAAGTGGTCCATAACTTTAATTTTGTAGACAGAAAAATGTAGGCTTAGCGCCCTGTGGTCCATTGCCCAATAGGAAATGTAGAATACTCAAAAGTACTTTAAAAGTGCTTGAGTTACTTTTCTCAGGGAGTAACGTTGGAAGTACTTTTAAAGTAATTGAGTTACTTTACTCAGAGAGTAACGCAGTAAAGTAACTGGTTACTTTTTAAAAAGTAACACAGTAACGTACTTTTATTACTTTTAAAGTAACCCTTATCCAACACTGTATATATACACCTAACTGTGTGTGTGTGTGTGTGTGTGTGTGTGTATAACTAGTAACTAGGGCGCACTAGGGCCTGTCACAATAGCGTACTCTAGGGCCCATTGTTACTACCTTACACAACTGGGCATGACAAATAGCCTACCACAAAAACCAACTGTCACATCTTACATGTATGAGTGCTAAACATCACCAATGGAGAAGAAATATGTTAATAAACTGTAGGGCCTAGGCTATATATTAATATATGTTTTCATGCCCACCAAATCTCATGAACCCACAGAGACTAGTAGTTTGCGTTTGAGGCGGCTCATCAGGGATTAAAGATTAAACTAAAATAACACTTAATTGAAATGTTTTTAATAAAGGAGTGTATGTTTAAGTGTTATTATTGTTTTTGTTTTTTTACTGTTGGATTAGGGATCAAGGATAGTTACATGAATTTATTATTATTTTTTACTGGTATTGTGACATGCCTAATCCCTCCATGTTCGTTTCCTATAGTCTGTTTGTTTACATTCTGACATATCTGCATCATGCTTGCATCTGTTCACGGAGCATTATCTATGCGTATCTGAATAATTCATATTTGTTTGCACCCCTAGTAAACATACGCTACTTAATGCAGTTTAAATATTGGAAGTGAGATACATATCAGTGTTTTCCAACATAGAGGCTGGGACCCTCCAGGGGGTCAAAAGATAATTACAGGGATAAGGAAAGACAAAATATATTTCTGTCTACAAACATGCAGGTCTTTCACCTGACAATGATGACGTTGTGAACGTCTTTGATATTGTCCACTCTGTGATCGGGGGTTGACAAAAATGCTTCATAAATGGCCGCTGTGATTTGGCATGTATTTCTCCAGGTGGCTGGAGTGTGTGGGGTCAGTGGGCGCAGTGCAGCAGTGAGTGCGGAGGCGGGATTCAAACTCGGACCCGAAGCTGTCAGTCACCTCCAGAAGAGTCTTACCTGTGTGAAGGTGTGGTGGAAGAAGGCCGGCCGTGTAACTCACAGCCCTGCACTGGTGAGCTCCTCATCTTCTGTGTGCGCTTCCATTCATATTTCTACACATCCGTATCTATCTGTCAGAGAGTTGCCCTTTAACGCTTTGTGGTTAATTATGAGTGTGTGGTGTGTGCAAAGTGTGTTTTCACAGCTATTTTTTGTTATACTTTCTTTTGTATGTCTTGTCCATCTGTTTGTGTATCCATCCTCTATAAGTCAGTGTTTTGACTTAAGGAGTGCATGTTGGAAAGGGGACTTTGATCGATGAGAAATTATATTGACATGGTCAAGCGTTTTCAAGACCATGCATGCACAGTATGTCAAAATCATTACACTCACAAATGGCTAAAAGGACACAGGAAATCAACATCTGAGCTCTATTATGTAGAAGCTATTTACCGAGAAGCCTTAGTGCTTTCACTTAATGTTTCTCCTTCATTTGTACAGAACTAGCAGTATGTTTCTGTCTGACAAATAGCTCGAACAGCAGATTGTCATTACTGTAGATGTGTTTGTGTTTTTTTTTCACTTAGCCATGCCATCAGAGGCATTTGAAGACTCAGATAAACATTATTATACACCAGCTGAAAACATAAAATGAGCACTGCACACATTTACAGCACATTAATACCAACAGCACAACAAAAGTCCCAAGTTTGGCTGATGCTGTTCTGGGTGACCAATCACGTCACGGTTGTGTCCCAAATATAAGCCATTAATGAAGGACCTCTGGTTGCTAACCCCCGCCCCCTCCTCCCCCCCGGCCTTGCCTCACCCCCTTTAGGCAAAGGCCGCCATCTCTCTCGCAGCCAATCGCTTCGCTCGGTGGACAGCCGCAAGCGCGATGACGTAGACAAGCCCCGCAGTGGACAGCAGAACCCTCAGACAGGTAAGACAACGGGACGCAGAGGGATCCCATGCATCAGTCACTGTGGCAGCTTGGGTGACCACCACACTTGTACAAGATACACACAATGACAACCACACACAGGAGAGTTGCACTCACATTTAATGCACACATCTATCAAAATCTCCCAAAGCAGTGCCTCGTCCGCAACGGACTAATTCCAACATGGACCCTGACTGAACATAGTGAAATTGTATTAATGTGAGGTCATAACAGGACACTGTGCCCTGTCTGTAAAACACTATATCTAATGGAGTCCTCCCTCTCTGTTAAAGTGATACTCCACCCAAAATCACCAGAAGCAAGTACTCCATCCTCTGCAGGATGGAGGAAATAGTTCAACAAACTGGAACATATGCTTATTTGTTACCTTTTCTTTCTAAGAGTTAGATACCAGTTCGTGTGGTGAATATGGAGCTAAAATCAGGATGGATTTAGCCTAGCTTAGAATAATGACAAGAAACAGGGAGAAACAGCTTGGCTGGCTCTGTCTGAAGTTCAAAAATATATCCACCAACACCTCTAAAGCTAAATAATGAACACGTTGTATCTTCCATGACAACAAAACGCCAGGTAGTAGCTATTGTTCGCTAAAAAAAACTTACTTACACTTACTCTTTTCAAGTATAAAAAGAGTAAATGTTATAACTTTTTCTTAGCGAACAATAGCTACTACCTGGCGTTTTGTGCACGATAGATATCAAACTTTATGGGTGATGCAACTGCGTCTTTTTTTAACTTGGAGAAAGCAAGGCAAGCTTTTTCCCCCTTTATGCTAAACTGACTAGGCTAATCACTTCTGGGACTGCCCATAATTCCAAAGCCGAAATAGTCCAGAAATGTCCCATTGGACAGAAAGCCCATTTGTATGACAGCCTGTTATTCCGAAAACAAGTGTTAATTTCTCTAAAGAAATGTTTCTTCAATGGCACTCTCCCAAACACAAGCATATGGCTAATTGTTATGCTAAACAATGTCATTAGACCCTCCAACTATGGCGAAGACCTTCCCTACTCTGATACTGACTGGCTAGTACTTCATTGGTTGGTTTGCTGATGAGGCATGAGGAGTGATAAGGTCAGGTCAGAGTAAGAATACTCCCAGCTGGCACCAGACTTCAGTGTGATGTCAGACAGACATTGGATTCTTACGTCTCACAGATATTAAATTTTGGTTGGAATTAAAGTCAGGTTAAAGATATTTTAAATGTCTAACGACGTTACAATTTCACCTTGCTGGGATGTTAACATTATGATGTTTTGCAGTACTTGAGTTTTGTTCTCTGTACCTTATGCCTAAACATTATTATTCTTTGTCAAGATGACATTGGCACTAGATGTTTTGAAAATGTTGGATTTTGGTTGCTTAAAGGGATAGTGCACCCAAAAATGAAAATTCAGCCATTATCTACTCACCCATATGCCGACAGAGGCCCTGGTGAAGTTTTAGAGTCCTCACATCCCTTGCAGAGATCGGCGGGGGGAGCGGCTAGCACGCCTAATGGCTGACAGCGCCCCAGACTAACGTCCAAGAACACAAAATTGAATCCACAAAGTATCTCCAACATGCTCATCTGTAGTGATCCAAGTTTGCTGCAGCCCCGACATAAAAAGTTGTTTTGAAAAACCAGCGAAAGCATGAGCTTTGCTTACCCGTGTATACATCACATGATACGTGCACCGCAGGGAGAGACAACGGTAACCACAGTACCTAAAAGATAATTTGCACTACGGTCTTTTAGCAAAGAACAGCCCAACATGTCTGAAGACTTTGAAATTGAGGAGGAACAGCATTTCTTTGTGGAGCCGTATTTGTTTGAGCCCGAGTATACAGACGCGGAACTCAGGCTAATGGACGAAGCAGCCGCAGCAGCTCATGAGCCTCAGCCAGCCACAGAATACCGGAGTCGAGCACTGGAAACCTGGTGGTGTAGTTGTTTCAAATGCAAAGCAATGCCAACGGGCGAGGAAAGTCTTTGCTGCTCAGACTGGGAATTGGCGATGCCTGCACTTGAAAATCTGGACA
This sequence comes from Epinephelus lanceolatus, assembly GCF_041903045.1. NCBI lineage: Eukaryota > Metazoa > Chordata > Actinopteri > Perciformes > Serranidae > Epinephelus > Epinephelus lanceolatus. The sequence continues at coordinate 39,211,221 of NC_135743.1, forward strand.
TCAGTACTGACGAGATTGCTGCTCTTCAGAGACCGTGCATCACCGATCACCCTGAGCGCGCTCACACGTGAACGCGGAGCACAGAGAAGCAGTCAGAGCTACAGGCTACAGTGAGGCTAAAAACAGAGTTCAAATGACGTTTTTCGAAACAACTTTTTATGTCGGGGCTTCAGGACACTTGGATCACTACAGATGAGCATGTTGAAGATACTTTGTGGTTTCAATTTTGTGTTCTTGGATGTTAGTCTGGGGCACCGTCAGCCATTAGGTGTGCTAGCAGCTCCCCCTGCCGATCTCCGCAAGGGATGTGAGGACTCTAAAACTTCACCAGGGCCTCCGTCGGCATATGGGTGAGTAGATAATAGCTGAATTTTCATTTTTGGGTGCACAATCCCTTTAACAACACAATTTAAAACCAACAAAAGGTCAACATTGTCTGTCATCAGTATTCAAATTGTGGTTGGCTTTAGACGTTGAATTTTTGTCACCCAACGTCTAGTCTCGCCACCAGACAATCAGAGATCTCCGCCTTCTGATAGTCTGGGGACACTCCTTTCTAAAGTGTGTTTAACACACCAGCGAAAACGGCCGGCAACAAAGCAACGCCTCTTGCATTTTTGAAAAGGACACGCCTTCTCGGAAATGTGCGCTCCTCCTTTTCTCGTCCGCAAGGAAACAAACACACAGAGAGCTTGAAAATGGATGCCAAGAGATTTAACTCCGTTTCATCAAACGTGTGCTCATCTGTGAAGAAAATATTTTTTCCAGTGGATGTCTTAGTTACAACATTATTGAGCTAACTGGAGTAGTGTCATGTCGTATCCAACAATGGGAGGCTTTTAACAGATGACGTCCTGATGTTAGCTTTGCTGCTAGTGTTAGCTGTCCCTGTCAGCTGCAGCCACTGATGCTTTCTAGACATCGTGATTTCCCAAAACTGAATAAATACCACACATAGCAAAACAAAACTGCTTTGCTAGCTCAATCATGTTGTAACTAAGATATCCGCTGAAAAAAATATTTTTTTCATGGACCGTTTAATGAGTTATTACCTATTACAGACACTGCTAACAGCTAACAGGGCTAACAGCTAACGGTTAGCCCAGCTAAATGTGCACACAGAAATAGTAATGTTTGTTCAATCATTGTGTTTATAGACTTTACAAACATCGGATTAGTCCAAATGGTGATACAGTGATGTGAAAAATGTGATATATAGGCTATATATATATATAGCTAAAAGCTCTGCTGGTTTTCTACCCGGAAGTATTTGTAAACAACAAGGCAATTCCCTCTATAGTCCGGCTGGACGGATGAGTCATGGCCTTGTAAAAGATTATGTTTGTTTCTTTTAGTTGGCGAGAATGTATCGCCGCAAATGTGACAAACATCCACTAACTTTGACGGCGTTTTCTGTGAGCACGGCTGAGCTATTTTGTACCGCTACACGTGTTTCTAGTGGGACTATGTTTACAAGCACAAGAGTTCAGTGAGCCACCGAAGGACCGCCCTGCAGATTTACTATTGGTTCTGCAACGTAGGGAGTTTTTTAAACTCTGAAATTGTATCCGCCCATCTAAACACAAAATCAGGGAGAAAGTCATCAGTTTTTAGTTAAGCAAAGTGTCTAAAGACTGACTTGTGAGTCTACCCAGTGTCAAAATCCAAATTCAACCAAATATCAACATCTAATACAGTTGGTGGCCTGCTGGGTAAGGGTGAGCAAATCAGAGGCAGAGTAGGGCAGGTCATACCTTAGCCATAGTAGGAAGGTCCAGTGACATCATACTGCATAATAATTATCCATGTGTTTCTGTTTGGGAGAGTTGGCTTTAGGACGAATGGGACATTTATTGGACAGTTGAAGTTTTGGCATTATGGGCCTTTGGAACAATGGCATAGCATGCCACATTTAGCTCCCTACCTAACGCAGAGACAACAAAGTGTTTATCAATATTATCATCTAACCTTGGACAGAAAGCAAATATGTGTATTCCCCAAAATGTTGGACTATTACCTCATAAGGTGGCTGTAAAAGGTTTGTGGTTAATTTCTTCAGAGAGACAACAGGCTATGATCAGCTTGGATCCGTGTCAGTGCTTAGTCATATCTAACAAAATGAGCAAATGGATGGATACAGGGAGCGTGGATCCTGTTGCAGGATTGGCTTCCTTTTTGACATTTGTCCATCACAAAAAACTTTCGGAATTCATAGTAACTGATATGAATCTAAGCTGACTACACCCAGTGTTCTTTGGGGAAAAGTACAAACCTTTCTTGCCTACAGGTTGTGCAGGTTTGATATAAGAGATAGACTTTGTGTGAAGTATCACTTTAATTTGCGAACCGATTCCCCACCTCCTGTTTAGTTCTCTTCTCCCTGCTTCCCCAGCTGTGACTGCCCAATTTTCCCTTTCTGGTCAACTGACCCATCAAATCGGCAGTCATGGCCATCAAAAAGATGACTGACATATCCTAAGCCAGTGGCATTCACTTCCCCTGGAAGTTAATGCAAAGGATATGACATCAGAGCCCCACAGATGAAGAAGGACAAGCAGAGCAGAAGCTGGGGTCTATTTCAGGGGCCACCTCCTTTGAAGGATGCAGCTTTAGGGGTTTGTTGGGCTGGACCTGCAGGTCCTTTCCAAATGAGATGGTCTACAGACAAGTTCGTATCATTGTATTTTCAAGTGACCAATAATTTGGAATACTGAGGGCCATCAAGGACCACCAGATACGCCTGCAAAATAAGGCCTCATGTATCAGCCACATTTGGAGGAACCTTTGAGGCCTTCGAAGGAGGCGGCCTTTAAAATGTGGCTCAGCTAGAATCCACCCTTTATCACACCACAACCCTTCCTCTTTTGGCCACAGAGGCTGCATCCTGCATGGTAATTAGTTATGGCCCTCTCCTTTCCTTTTCCTCTTTTTTCTCCCTCTATCCTCCTATCCTTTACCCACCCTACCTCCTCAGTAGACTCAGCTTCAGGTGAGGAGTGGTCAGCGTGGAGTGTGTGTTCTGCCACGTGTGGGGAGGGCTGGCAGAGTCGCACTCGTTTCTGTGTGTCCTCCTCCTACAGCACCCAGTGTAGTGGGCCACTGCGAGAGCAGAGACCCTGCAACAACTCTGCTGTTTGTCCAGGTAAGCCCCGTCCCCCCATGCTTCCCCCACTGCCAACTTCCTGCGCTCGCCCAGCCCTCTCCTGGACCTTGCCTCACCCATACAAGATCCACGTGACTCCCCTCCTCAGGCACTTGGCAGCCCCTGGGTTGGTTTCCACCCTCACTTTGCCTGCAGTTTAGAGTCACTCCCCCTATAGTAACAGAGATTCTGCAGGGTTCTCAGGCTCTCCTACATGCAGACAGGCAGGGAGACTCCTCAACTTAGAAGGCAACATTATCGCAGGGCCATGAATCAGCATACATGATCCCAGTAAAGCTAAACAGCAGGGTAACTTATAGCAGTCAGCTATAGCAGTCAGCTATCAGTGAAGTTCTCTCTCATATTGTTCAGGTGTATCCAGGGGGCCTGTGTTTGTCTGTCTATAAATCATACCCTAGCTGCTCTGATTGCAGTGCACGGCGCTTGGGACGAGTGGTCACCGTGGAGTTTGTGTTCATCGACCTGTGGCCGAGGTTACAGGTCACGGACACGAACCTGCACCCCCCCACAGTTTGGGGGAGATCCCTGTGAGGGCCCAGAGAAACAGACCAAATTCTGCAACATAGCTGTCTGTCCAGGTAAGGAACACATTCATTACTTATTTATCAAAAAAAAAAAAAAATAATAATCAAATGTTACAAAAAATTCAAACAAAAGGGTTAAACCTAAAGATGTACTTAAAGCATCCATGGGTTGGCAAGGGAGCATGTTAATCCCTGTGACCACAAGGGGCTTTTCATTAATTTGTATTCCAAAATAAATGACTGTGGCCTATAGATGTATGTGGAGAAAGGGTTGGAGAACAGTCTGGATTAGGGTTGGGTCGGTTCTCGGTAATACCAATTCAGTCCGGTACTCTGTCTTGGACCGGGTTTTATTTTTTGAGACCGACCGGACTGCATACTCGGGCAGAACGTATGCGGAGCGTACCCCGCGGGGATCCGCCCGGTAAAAGTGGACGTCCGCAAGCCCTGTGTGCGCAAAGCACGACCACGTGGACTCCACGCCGCGCACCAGTGTCACACAAAAGACTGTTCGGCATGTATTTTTCACATCGCGGGGATTTTTCACTGACATTTTTACACGTAGTCCGCTCCGCTTATAGTAAGCCCGAGTCTGTGAGCACCTGTGTCTGCCTCTTCACCGAGCGCACAGCAAGCAGGAGAGAGAGGGGGGTGGGGCGGGGACTGAGCTAGGAGGTGCGAGTGCGCATGCACCTCTTCTGTAGCCTGGAGTTTGTTTAATAGTGACGGGGAGTCGATAATAGCGGACAATTTAGTCTTGACGAAATCAAGGAATGCGCCACTATGGCAACACTTTGGCTTTGAGCCAGATGAAAGAGGCAACCCTTGTTTGCACTGATTGAGTAAGCTGCAAAATTTATTTGTAAGGAATAAAAGAAACAACTTGTTACTGTCACTCTGTTGTCCTAAGGTCGTTTTTTATTTTAAATGAGTCAATTGCGCCCCCAAGTGGAGAAAATCCAGTATTACCGACTTGATGCAGGTTTTTTTTTTTTTACAAAAAACGGACCGTTTTTTTTTTTCTCATACCAACCCAACCCTAGTCTGGCTGAACCCATCATAATTCTGCTCTAAGGGTCAAAAATTACTTGTTTGTATTTTTTTTAAACCAGTCATAATTATATTGGGCGGTGCAAAGTGCTCAAAAAATGTGTCCCCTGATTTACAGACGTCTTTTTAGTCATTCAAGTCTTTTTAGTCTGCAGGGCATCATGTGACAGATGTAATTTCACTGTTTGGCCACTATGCAAATTGGCTTCAAAGCCTGGCACACTTCCTGAGGACATTTACCATTACCATCTACCATGGCAATTTTACACAGTGTCTCAGTGTTTACTCTTGCTAGCTCACTAAGACAATAGGCCATGCTTGGAATATTAAACTTTTCCATAACCAGTGGGCAAACATGCAAGAATGGCCCTGTTAGACAGCAGATATCCTAAACATTTGTATATCTTTACAACTTTTTACCAAAAGAACAAACAGGCCTGCCCTATGGCACGGCCGATATCTTTGTCAGAACTTGCCAGGGTATAGGTTACTAGCCTGGAGGTTGTTGTTGCTGTTGTTGTTTCACGTAGCGACAGGGATTATGAAATTGTAACACACAGATAGTGGAACGGGAGGAGAATTCTTTCTCAAAATAGTGGGCCAATGACAATCTTAAATGCTCAGTCTACATCCTGTGAGTCAGACAACCAGACACCTTATGTAGAATAAACAGAATCATGACTGTATCCAGCCATTTATACAACTACTTGTGCCCTTTTCTTACTGTATGTGTACAGTCCAACGAATGCCAGGAATGCCTTTGAGATGATTCATCATATATGATCCCACCATGATGATGGGCTTTTTTCCCTGCCTTCAAGTGTGACTACTTGGGAAAGTTATAAACACTTTGCCCCCCAACTTCATTGAAAATGTTGGTTTTAAGATCACTGAACCTGCAAAGCTGGTCCATAGGTTACCACAACATTTGACCTAAACAAAACACTACAGTGTGTAATGTACATCAGTACCTTTCACACTCTGAATTACAACTACACAAAGAATACAAGCAGATTTGATATGTCAGAGTAGAAATGTTCAGCAGTGAGGACCATGTGGAAGTGCACTCATGAAATGCACCTTAATTTTATTATTACAATATCTATGATAATATAGTGTATTATCCATATTGCACCAAATAAGTGACATTTTTCCATGTCCTTTCTTTTCTGTTTGCCTCCTATTGGTGACCCTGGCCACTCTCAGTGGATGGAGTGTGGAATGAGTGGTCCAGCTGGAGCTCCTGCTCCGCCTCCTGCTCTAATGGGACCATGCAGAGAACCAGGGAATGTAACGGCCCCTCGTATGGAGGCTCAGAGTGCAGAGGAGAATGGCTGGAGACTGTTGACTGCTTCCTTGGGGAGTGCCCGGGTATGAAAGAGATATTTCACAACAGAATTACTAGAATCTCTCAGGATGGATGTGTACAGCAGGTCTTTTCTGTTTCTGTTTTAAGATGTGGCTCTTTAGTTACTGAATAATTTGCCTTGGGACTGCATACACAATCAAAATCCTTTGAACACACAATTGGCACAGGGTGTTGGCTTGATGAATGAAATGTCTAAGCTATGCTACATGGTTTGACGTGTGACTTCAAAGGACCGTGCCAGTGTTTTTTGTATGTTTGATCCAGTAGGGTGGGAACGATTTAAGTAGATGCAGGTGACAGGCCATTAAATAAAGGCACATTTCCTACAAAGCATAAAGGGGAGACGATTCCAGAATGCAACAAACCAGATTCATTATTTCAGACACAGGATGACATTTAGAAGCCGAATTACATTCAAATAATTAAAAAAAAAATGTTATTTGACTTTCATACTGCACACTATAAACTATCAGTAGTGTTTTTGTCTTTTTTTTGCACAGACCATATATGTCTTAAGCACAAAGAGTGAAAACTTTAAAGTACAGAAAACTGAAATTGATTGTTTTCAAATTATTTGCTGTTGTTTTAAATTCAGGCAAAGTTATAGTTTTAATTGGCCAGTATCTTATTAGATAAAGACATGCACAAGAACCAGATGTGCTGTATTTAGTGTTCATAGCAAACACTAATTTGCAACACCTGTCCACAGGAGGAGCCACAAAATTATAAACAGAAAAAAAAATCCACAAATGCACACAGAAAAAATACATCTGCAAATCCACACAGAAATACATCCACATAAATGTAAAATACAGGTATGTCTGTAGTGGCCTCACAGCAAGAGGTGTTCCTGGTTCAAATCCAGGGTGGAGGGTTTGAACCCTCAGGTGTGGGAGCCCCTCTGTGCAGTTTGTATTTTCTCCCTGTGTCAATGTGGATTTTCTCCAGGTACTCCGGTTTCCTCCCACAGTCCAAAGACATGCAGGTTAATTGGTAAATTGACTCTAAATTAGGTGTGAATGAGAACATGAATGGTTGTCTGTCTCATTAGGCCCGTTTCCACTGAAGAAATTCCTGGTACTATTTGGGGGGCAGGAACTACTACAGGAACGTCCTCTCGCTCGGCCCTCTCAACCACTGTGTCTCCACTGAGAGATCGGAGTAGGAGGAAGGTTCCTGTAAAGTTACCGGGCTCTGGATATGATGTAATCATTGCGCAACCATTTTGACCAGGGCGACATAGGGGCATAGGGACAGTAGGGACGCCGTTAGCTGTTAGCCCTTAGCGGTGTCTGTAATACTCAGTAACTCAATAAACGGTCCGTGAAATTTTTTTTTTCCAGCAGATGTCTTAGTCACCACATGACTGAGCTAACTGGAGTAGTTTCATGTCATATCCGACAATTGGAGGCTTTTAACAGATGACGTTCTGATGTTAGCTTTGCTGCTGTTGTTAGCTGTCCCTGTCAGCTGCAGCTTTCTAGACATCGTGATTTCCCAAAACTTAATAAATACCACACATAGCAACACAAAACTGCTTTGCTAGCTCAATCATGTTGTAACTAAGACATCCGCTGGAAAAAATATTTTTTTCACGGACCGTTTATTGAGTTACTGAAGCTATGAACGAGCTAACCCTCGTCTACTGAGTTTTAAAAATGCCGGCTATTTTGCCGCTTTCTGTTGACGTCACATCCCGTCTTGAGTATATCCAATCAGAACCAAGTAAACCCCAAGCCCCAGCCAGGAGTTTCTCAGGGCCGTTCTGAGTACCTACTCCAAGGCAGGGACTTGAACTCTGTCCTTCGGGGGTGGTTCCTGCGATGGAGACACGCACCAATGGCCCTGGCCCCGTAAAATTACCCCGAAGTTCCTGCGGTGGAAACGGGCCTTATGTGTCAGCCCTGTAATAGTCTGGCGACCTGTCCATGGTGTACCCTGCCTCTCGCCCAATGTCAGCTTGGATAGGCTCCGGCCCCCTGTGACCCCCATCAGGATAAGAACAGAAAATTAATGAATGAATGACAATGTAACAGTTATTGTTTGCTGAGGCACTTGTGTTGACTCTACTGGTGTGCTGGTGTCTTGTTGATGATTCATTATGCAGACAAGGAGCATGACTATAGGCATCTAAAAATAAGTTAGAATAGCTTATGAAGCTTTCAAAGCTGAACATATTGTGTTTTTCAAGACATGGCAATGGTGTCACCTCGTTGTTGTTGTTTTTTGTCCATAATTTGTATTGTCTGGTTATACAGTGATATTTTTTACCATGAATCTTTAATTTTCATGTCTTTTATGGTGCTGATATCAGTCAATGATATTTTGTGTAGCTGCCTTTCACCAAACTCCACATTCTCTACAAATCAAACAAACTTTTCTTTGTTAGTGTTTTTCTTAGCAGTGTTTCATAGTGGTTTGAAGTGATGAATGTATGTTCCTGCCTTCCAGACTGTTCGGTTTTCATTAATTTCAGAATGCTATGAATTATCAATGAATTGCATGAAGCAAATTTCAAGTCTTTGCTAGTTAATTTTTATGCTCCGGGGATATAAATACTAAAAATTCAACACAGTACAATGTGTTTTAAAAAAAACAGTCTGCAGTCAATGTAAATGATATATAATTTGTACTAAATGGAGCAGAAACTATTAAAACGCTGAAATGATCTGTTTGTATGACTGATGTGTGTGTGTTTTGTTGTGCTTGATAAAGTCCTGTCTAACACTGTTGCTGTTTGCATTCTGTCAGTGGATGGCAAGTGGCAGCCGTGGTCTTTGTGGTCAGGCTGTTCTAAAACCTGTGGAGGGGGGAGCCAGCAGAGAAACAGGATTTGTTATGGGCCCTTTTTTGGAGGGCAGCCCTGTCCTGGAGAACGAGAAGAGGTCAGGCGCTGTAATGAAAAGAGATGCCCAGGTCAGTGGTAGCAACATGGTTCGCTGAGCTGCCTTTTTCTGCACTTTTTTGTCTTTACCCCAACTGTAACCAGTTTTCCATGATAGCCTATATGTTGATACCTTGCATGATGCTCATTGACTCTCCTTTTGTGAACAGAACCTCATGAAATATGTGGCGAGGACAACTTCTCCAATGTTGTATGGAAGATGACTCCAGCTGGGGATACTGCCGCAGTACGCTGTCCTCCCAATGCCATGGGTGAGCTCACACCTGACCATCCGGAAGACGCGTGTGTCCACTGGTAGTTTTAGGAGTTGGATTAGAAACACACTGTGGTGATAAATATTCATGCGATCTCACACAGGGCTTATCCTGCGCCGCTGCACCCTGGACGAAGAGGGCATCGCCTACTGGGAGAATCCCACCTATATGAAATGCATTTCCAATGACTATCGCAGTATACAGACTTTGGTGAGCATCAAGAAGTTTTTTCTTTTACACTCTTGGTAGCCTCAAAGTAAAATAACCAAGTGAAAACATTGATTATGGCTTCTCAAATTTGCTTCTTAAGGCACAAAGGTGTTGATCACTTGCTGTCAAAACTAACAGCACCCATTTTCTCTGTTAGACTCGGGAACATTTGTCCAAAGCACAGCGTGGCCTTGTGGGAGATGGAGTTTCAGAGGTGATGACCAAGCTCAGGGTGACATCCAGTGATGGGACCAGTTACAGTGGGGACCTGCTGGCCATCGTGGACGTGCTGAAGAACATGACAGAGATTTTCAGGAGGGCATACTACAGTCCCAGCAGTGCAGACATGAGGGTGAATTGATATATGAGTTTACTGCTGTTTGTAATGCGGTTTGAGGGTGTATATTACCCTAACAATATTACAGTTAAGGTGAAAACTCTGATACATGATTACATTTTATAGCAAGGATTGGTCAGATTTAGAGGAACACGGCTCAGAAGCAGGAACTGTTAGAATTTCAAGTATTGGTGTAACCATATGATGACAAAAAAAAACCTAAAAAAAACCTGGGGTAGGCAGAAATCTTGAAAAGGCAAGGAAAATGGCAGAATTTGAAAATACACCCTCTTCCGTCAGCTCTCACCTCTCTGTCCTAAGCCCCTCCCACTAGATGAACATTTATCCTTTGACACAGCAGCAACAGAAAGTTTGCTTATCTGGTAGAGCTGTTTTGTCCCTGGGAGCAGGGGTTTGCGCTGGCTGGATGTGGGGTGCAACTGCCACTGACACAGGTGTGTCCCTAGAGCTTCTGCCCCCTCTTCTCCCAGCGAGATGGTCCGTAGCGGCAGGGAGCGTTGTGGTCCGAGGTTCTAGTTAACATTAGCTACATAAATGTGAACATGAAATGGCAGTCATATGCCCTCAGCTCTGGTTAGCAGAAGGCTAAACTATGAGCAACATTTTCTCTCCATCTCTGAAACATGCCGATATTTCAGGCCAGTCTTGCTCCGAAGTTGTGAGATACAGAGCTTGGCAGTGACTTCCAGCGTCAGGCATGTCGGCGTGATACACGGCTGGTCGCCATTATTGTGTAACAGCACCTGGTGGCGTCAGGAGGAAATGTTGCGGGACAACAACTTGGAGGGGGGGGGGGGGGGGGGTTCTGAGTGGGGTGGATGGGTCCAGTAACCACTGACTTTCACCTGAGAGGCCGGTGTTCATGTCCTGTGTCATTGTAAAGCCAAACCCTGTTCTTTTTGCCTGAACCCTACCACATGAGTGTGTTGTTGAAGGAAACACATGTCAAATTGCAGTGTTGTACTGACAAAGAGGCTGTATGAAAACTGTACATTTCCTATGAAAATGGAGGTGTATTTTGAAAACAGACAAAGCTTGTAACAGGCTTAAGTTGACATGCCGTCCCACAACGTCAACAACCAACGCACCCAGGGTACCTTGCACGTTATATGTTGACGTGGAAAGTCCATAACCAAAGTTGATATGTAATGAGGTCAGAGTGAGAATGTGACTCTCTTTGATAAGTCAGTCTTCCTTTTTGGGGTTGCTTTGGAGTATAGGCAGTTGTTGCCAATGCTGGAATAGCAACTTTCTCTTCAGGACTTCAGGCCATTGACTCAAGCTTTCACCAAGGTGGATGTGCATGTTCATCTGTGTTTATAAAATAGCCAATAGGAATGCCCTCTCTCTGAAATGACCTGTGATTGGCTAAGGTCTCCCTTCATCTGCTAGATTTTCTAATGCCTGAAAACAGAGCCAAGAGGAGGTGCAGACGTCTATTTTTTTCTTAGTCCACTTGAAATACAATATGCTTAAAGGTCATTATGGGATTTTTGGCCAGTGACACCAAAATAAAACTGCCTACCCCAGCTTTAACGGATGAGGTTGATATTCTATTTTTTTTTTTTATTGTGAAAGATACTGCTGTGGAGTTTTTGAAAACAAGTGGCTGTATGGTATGTTTTTATGAGTAGGTCATTCTTAATACATGTGAATATATGTACTGTAGTGCAGTTTGATAGTGTTTTTGGTTGGTTTGGTTTTGGACATCCTTAAAAACGGGTCACTGTAGTTTTTCAGGAAACATTACTCAAACAGAGGAATAGAATATAATATATTCCCTATGTATCAATATTATGATACATACAGAAGAATGGACAGAAGAAATAAAGAGACTATTACCAGCCTTATCCTGTGAATACCTTCAGGTCTGACCATGTGCCATCATGTGAAACATTTTCTCTCTGTCTTCCAGAACTTTGTGCAGTCAGTCAGCAATCTGCTGATGGAAGAGAACAGGGAGAGGTGGGAGGAAGCACAACTGGTTAGTATTACCCTTTCTTTCTATACCTGGATTTACATCCATAATTACATCTTTTGTAAAACTTAGTGTACAGTAATAATAACAACACTGAAGCTGTAGGATTGATGAGTTGGACAGAGTGACAAAGACGCAGGTGGACAAACAGCCCACCTGTGTCTTTTCAGACTGACAGAGGTAGAAAGAGAGGAGCGCTGCTGAAGGACAGAAATATCTATAGCTAATGAGTAACCGAGTCAACGCGAACACCCACTCATCCATCTGCTGCACTCATCCACTCATGCAGCACTATCTTTGCTTGCATTCAGCCGTCCAGCTGTCCATCCTTTTCTCACCACGCACTAGAACAACTCTAAACAAACAACCTGCTCTCCTCAAAATAAGCACAGTGTCTTGAAATACAAATAACATGCACAATAAGAAGAGTGTTTTTCCAACAATAAAAGGATTACATGAAGGAGGCACAGTTGTTACTGTTACTGTACGTCCACACCAAAGCTGCCAGAGCTGCAAAATAGCTGAATTCGCTCTAGCAGCGCCACTGGTAAAATATTTGTGGCAGTGAAAGCAGCTCAAGTCGCTCAAGACATCAAATTCTGAAAGTTTGATAATGCTTCTCAATTTAAAGGAGCCGCAAAGCGGGTTACTGGCTGGAGCACAGAAATGTGACTTCGTGCATTTGCCTGAGTACAGAAACTTTCACATTTGGACAATGAAAACAGAATAAAAAGTCTAAGTAAGTCTGACATTGAACATTAAACACACACAGCCTGTGTTGCGTAAATAACAAATTCCAGCACTTGAATAGGCCATAGCACAACACAGCAGCATGTCAAGTGGGCCAAACCCGAACTGAAAATGAGCAACATTTTTAGATATTATTCCCCCCAAAAGCTGTAAACCTAGGGGAAACACTGTCAGTGGTTTGGGTTTGAGTGCCTACAGTGCGATTAGTTAAACTGGTGGTAAGGAGAGCAAATGAATTGCATTCCCGCTAATAACAAGCGTTCCAGAACACAAAGAAATTGTGTAAGTACGTGCGCTTGTCCACACTTGTGTATTGATTCAACATGGAAGAAGACACTGCTGCCGTGTGGTACCTTCGTGGATGTAGCCGCTGTCAGGTCTGGGTTCACGATATCCTCCGGGGCCTGAACAGCACAGGGAATATCATCGGCTGGTGCGGGAGCTGCGGCTGGATGGGGAGAGGTTCCAGCGCTACTTCAGGCTGAACATAGATCAGTTTGACAGGTTGCTGCTTGTTTTGAAGTAGGAACAAATGTGTGGTAGGAACTAAAAGTTTCCGAGGATGTTCCACACAAGCGATGGACATCTACATTCCAATTGGTTGCTGGTCATTTGCAGCTCAAACGTGTCATAGCTAATTAGCATAAAGTTATCCAGTCTTCAGCTTTCATTTGCAGCTCAATTCGCCAAACCGCTGCCACTCATCGGTTTTGCACCTCAAAACGCTAGTCACCACATGTCCATTGAAATTAGACCTGTTGCCTTTGCAGCTCTGTCAGCTTTTGGTGTGAACATACAGTTACTCTGCAACTTTCATTATTACCTTTAACTGAGGCTCACCAAGAGCTCTTTATTTTCTGGAAGAATTTTTCTTATTCACATGACTAAAATAAATGCGATTTGGTATAAACACAACATCGCAGTTCACCATTTTTTAGTGTGGCTGTAATATTTTATATTTATGAATGTGTATGTCCCAACTTCTCAGCAGCCAGAGGTTTCCAGTTATTTCTTGTTTGTAACTTGCTGAGACTTGAAAGTTGGGTCAGGAAGTTTATCCCAGTGGGCACAATGTCTGCTTTTAATGTTAAGTTTGAAAAAGCAAGGCATTTTATCAAAAAGCCAAACTATCAGTCTTCAGACCTTTATCAGGGCCAAAGATGGATTACCAACCAAGCAAATGTGCCCCTGGGGCCCCAGAATTACAGTCTAAATTAATTTCAGATCTGTTTATTAATTCTGTATGCACCACTAAAGTAGTTTTTAATCTCAAGAAGACCCCAACGTAAAGATAGGCAATGGTTTAAAAACTAGTTTAAATGTTTTATTCTTTTTGTAGTTTTCATTGTGCTAACTAGGTCCATTTTACCAGACAGAATTGTGCTGATACTTACACAACGTACAGAAAGAGAATCCTGCCATTATCCTATTCCTATCACATTTCTGAAGTCTTGGTTCAAACCTGAAAGTGACAAGGCCTTTCCAGTCAGGGTTCCACAGCTCTGGAACTTCCTGTCTGATGATCTGAGACTTGCAGAATCAGTGACATCTTTTAAATCACTTCTCAATACGTATTAGGAGTTCAAGCCTGAAGACCTGACACCCTGTTATTTTGCTTTGACATAGTTTTTTTTTTTTAAAAATGTTTTCACAAATTCCTGTGAGATGTTTGATCCTAAACACTTAACATTTTCATTAATGATTGGAAGTTTTGTGCATATGCTGCTCAAGAAATACAACACCAGGTGGCCAGATGGGGGCGCTATAATGAAAGGCTCAAAAATTCTATTTCTGAAAGGACACACCCATCACACCATAAGTCTGACTGACTTGCTATTTGACACACAAATCGTCATGATGGGACTGCTGTAAAATTATCTGCCATTTTGAATTTTCTGAAAAACACATTTTTGACATCTCGTCTTTAACCATACGTCTTATTCATACCAACCTTTTTGTATTTTATTATTGGACCAAGCTTATCAAAGGTTTTCAAAAGCTTGTTGATATCTCATTGTGGGTTGATGATATTAACCAACAAACTTTAGAGAGAGTGTGGCTCAGCACATAAATGGACCTAACCCAACAACCGTTGGGGCAGTCATCACAAAACAGTTAGGTAACTAGGCAAATTATTACCATATCAAACTAAGTCTTTGACAAAGCATAACCTAAATGTTTACAATCACATCAAATGGGAAAAAGAGGTTGTCAGATTTACATTTTCATTGTGTGGTAATTAATAATTAAAATAATGACACTTGAAGCAGACATAATGTGGCAGGTTAGCTGCCTTAATCAAGTTTCAGTTCTCTGCAATTTGTTTTTATACTATTTTGAAATGCAGGGAAAAGCAGTCCAGTCAATAGCTGCTGGTAAAATGAACACTTAAAACTGGGACCAAAATCAGTTCATAGTGTAATGAAGTTTCTGTACTTTTCATTTAGTGTCAATGTACCATTTCAGGCAAACTTTACCAAATATTTTGTTGCCTTAACTGAACCTGTCCTCGCTATTGTTGAATAATCCTTTCATGAAGGAGGACTGCAGTCTTCACATTATTCAAGTCCACACACTCATTATGTGTTGCTCATTCCTTAGTTTTAGAGTGTGTCCCTAGAGTTTAAAAACAAACCAAGACAGAATACCTTTAGAGTTAATTGCATGTACTCTTGTCATCCAGATGAAACGTTGGCTGTGATGCACTATATGAAATATTCATGTTGGTCATAGCTGTGTAGAATCTGAGAACTGGTGGCACTCGGCTGGTATGACGAGGTTTGCCACAAATACAGTAAAAGGCCTTTTGTGTGTCAAGTGTTTGAACAGCAGTTCAGATATAAATTCACCTGAAATCCATGATGCTTTTTCTTTCATTCTACTTTCATGTGTCTCTGTTTTCTCAGCTGGGGCCAAACATCAAAGAGCTGTTCCGTCTGGTGGAGGACTTTGTGGATGTCATTGGCCTGAGGATGAAAGACTTCCAAGACATGTATGAAGTCACCGATAACCTAGGTCAGCCTTATCTCCATCCAGGAGATCCCCCACAGCTATCTGTGTTTTTCAAAACAAACACTCTTATCGGCGCTTTTCTTTCTCTGAAGATTGATCTTCATAACTACAATGGCAATACATAAAAGGGACGACAGGGGAGGTGACCTGACGCTTACATACACACCTTCTGTGCCCTCACTCTCAAGTTTACCGACAGCAACCACTGTTGCACCCAGAAAGAGCTGCATGTACTGTTGGGTGATTTTAGCCTGTCTAGGCTACGTTGGCCAATAAGAAAAAAGAAGTTGCAAAAAAGCCAGAAATGCCAAATATGTGTTTTACGTAATTTGGAAACAATATCACCATTAGATAGTTTTTTCCACAAGATCACTATTCATCATGGCATATTTTAAACAGGGGTTTTGATTGGACTTTTCTCTAACTTGTATCAAACAAACAGACACAAGGAAGTCCCAGACAAAATGATAAATTAATACTTGTTGATGAAACAGTCATTCATGACAGGCCATTTTAATGTGATCTCATCCCAGGTTGTCAATACTAACACTTTCTCGCCTTCGGTGTATGATACCTACACTGAAGGCACCCTTTGGTGTCTAACAGATGCACTGTTTCACACCTGGATGTGATGCATAGCTGTCTCCTGGGTGGAACACGTTCTAACGTGGTTAAAGTTGTCAAACAGTCACAGTTAGTTTTGGGCAACAAAATTGTTTGGTTTGGTTCTAGAAAAACCTTATGTTTTGGGTTAAAATAAGTATGCAACATGAGAGACGTCAGTATTCGACAGACAGACGCAAGTCACATAACCTAGTCTGAGTGGGTGGAAGTTCGCGGCATAGATCAGCCTCTCATTGGGCGGAACGAGCCACCTGCTGAAGTCCCGCCCTACCACCTCCGGTTGTGTAGCAGTTTTCAACCGTTTTCAACACGTCCTTTACTAACTTTTGCGGTGTTTGATCTTGCGGGGATGTAGCCATTTTTCTGCCATGGTTCGCATCCTGTAGGTGATATTTTTGTGGGCGTGTTACACCAAAACCTGTTTCCCCCCGACATTATTTTTGCAAGCGCACCGTTGCTGTGGCACCACCCAGAACGATTGTGATTGGTTGAAAGAAATACAAGCAGCCAGAGCGTTTTTTTTTTTTCTCCAATCTTAAAGTGAGAGTCGGCCCAGCCAGACCTTTCTTTTCTTGAGAAAGGTCTGGTGAGCGAGAATACACATAACCTTACATTAAAACACCATTAACCTTTAGTTTCACACAGAACACAGAAAGTGGTCTCCTAGATTAAAGTCCTGTGTTTGTTTGACCCTTCCACCTCCCCCTCTGCCCATTCCGCAGGGACTTTCTCACTCTTTATATTAGATGAGTTACTCTGAGCATCAGTGATTGCTGTGGTTAGCTTTACACTGGAGTTAGTTCAAAACCAGATGTGTCTGAGAGAGATGCCAAAGGGTGCATTTGTTATCATCACACATGCCGTGACCCTGACACACCAAGCCAACTGTCGGCTGTTGGCCAACATTGGGCCATCGATGAGCATCTGTCACCCTAGTCAGTGAGATGTGTCCCACACCGGTGACACTTGTCGACCTCAGTCGCCTTTTTGTTTTATATGGCCGTTTCAGCATACTGAATCAGTGTTCTCAGGGAGTGAGATCAAAACAAACTTGTTCCATCAGGTAAGATTATTTTTCTTTAGTCATTGAGCTCGTAAACAGATGTGATGGTTTGTCTTATTGTTCACTGGTGCACGGTGAATGTGCTCTGTTCTTTCCACATTGGATTGTGCCGTTATGTGCTAACTGGCTAACCAGTCTCATGACAGTCTTCCGGTTTCCCTTTTTGAATGACTAGAACGGGCTACCACTGTCTGCTGGTGTGAAGAGTTATTTCCTCTCACTCAGGTGCAGAACTTACGTACTGGTTGGCCGTCGGCTGTAGTCTTTGCAGTGTGTTTGTGTACAACTTTTTTGGCCTGCGATGTCAGGTAATGCAGCAGGGGGCCTTCATCGCCTCTAGTTTTGTGTCAGTTTGGTGTGTCTGGACCGTAACAAGGTGTCGGTATTTGATGACCTGGGAATGAAAATGGGCTGGCTATTTTGAATATTGAACATGTATAAAACGTTAATAATATTTTCACACTATAGGATAAAATAATCATAATGGCTGCACCTGTCACTTAGTATTGTACTGTCATGCATTTAGACTTGTGAGTGAAGAATTAAAAATGGTCATATGGTCAAAATCAATTAGTCCTTGATCGGTAAGCACACACATCTATCAAATTTTTAAATAGTTTTAAGTCTCCAGACCCATGCTGAGAAAGGCCTGATGACATCATCATAGTTCATTATAGATATACTTGTTTTGTTTATTATATGGGTTCATTTTTCTTTTTTTCTTTTACGTATATTTAGTAGGACACACAGTAAACCTTTTAATGATAGCGTTAAGTAGTACAGCACACTTAAGTATTGTATTGTCTCCATAGCAACAGTGGCATTGTTTGATCCCCCAGCAAACTATTTGGCTAACTGGCTTTAAAGCTTTATGGAGAGGAAGTTATCTAATTAATTTCTCCCACTGATGCAATTATATATCTGTATATTTATGTTGCTAAAACAAAATCAAACAATGAAGTATTTCCATTTGTAGCCTGGAGTCATCAGTGGAGGCTCTGGGTTGGGAAAATCTGGACTCAGGACCTGGATAAGAATTCTGTCTTTTAGTTTATTTGGATATTGGGAATTCCCCACCATCCTTGGCTGTAAAATCCTCTGTTTCAGATAATTTAATGTTATTGTCTTGAGGCATGGCACACTCTGTCTTTCTGTAGCATTCTATTTCTATCCCTCTACATCAAGAGAAGGAACCCATGACAAATATTAGCACTCCCCAGGGCAGCAGGTTCAGCAAATCCACATTCATAACTACCTGCTGTCTCCTTCCATTGCCCAGCGACCGTAAACACTCTATTTTCCTCAAATAGGGGGGGGGAAACTGTAGTGTAGTCATCACAGAGGCTCTGCTGCTCTCTGTGACCTCCAGATAAAAACGAGGCAGAGTTTGAGTTTAGTCAAGGGAGAGTATGTGGGAATTGGGGCCAGATGAGAGGTCCTGTTTATAGCGGTGCCACCTCGCTGTCTGGAGCCAAATAGCCGCCCACACCGGCAGCGTACTTCCCCTAGGGCGGCTGACCTCCTCTTCCCTCCCACACCTCGAACATAAGCAAAGCCACACTCATCATCTAGCAACATATAGTTAGATCAGAATTTCTTCCAACAAACTCATCAGAGTAGTCAAGTTGGATGAGGGATGAGGGAATTCATCAGACCTGAACCTCATCTGCTACATGGTTATTTTTGTTTTTTATGTCTTGAAGATTTAGTGGTTCTTTTATTCAACAATATTGTTTATTAATTTTAAGAGTGAGGTTAGAGTCAAAAAATGATCTTCTGTTTTAGATTTTTTACTTTTCGTTTAAGGTCTTTAAAGGTGAACTACTGTATTTCATTGGCATGAAATAGAAAAGAACCTCAGAACAACACACAGTGTATCACATGCATCAAAACAAAGCATCTGTTCTCGTATTTGTTAGCCCCGCATTTTGATGCATGTTATGTGGACAAGCAAACAGACAGAACAATCACTGAATACTAAATCAAACTTAGTATTTTATTGGTAGTGATATCTGACATTCAATGCTGGAATACCAACTAGGTGACTGCCCTGGGGCCCCAGAAGTCCATGGTCCCCTGAAGCTCCAGGCTTTCTGTGTGTCAGCTGCCTTATGCTGATTGAATTGAAATTTTGAAATATTCACTACTAAAGCAAAATATCAATGCACATGACAAGGGCTTTAAGGTGGGACCTGTTTTATTAACTGACATTGAGTCCCTGGAGGGTCCTAATGTCAAAATGTAGTTTAAGTTTTATTTCAGCTGTGTGCTTATATTTTACATTCCTTAAAGCTACACTTGTTAACTTTTAGAAATAACCTTTTATCATATTTGCTGACATTGTGACTACATCTAGATAGTAGTGCATGAGACAGTAGCCTGTGAAAAAAGTCATGTTCCTCCTCCTCATAGTGCTTCGAATGACATTTGCTAGAATCCACCACACCTGAATGAAAAAAAAAACAGTCAGAGCTGAGGAGTCCCGAATGCAGCTGTCAATCAGTGCTTGTAAACTGTAGTCAAACCATCAAACAAGCCAGTGCTTATCGAATATGAATTAACATTCTGTTACTGCATTGCCTATTCTTACCTTGCATGTTTTCAGAAACATATTTTAGTGTACTGTTAAGCTGAAAAATAAGAATGTTTGTGACCCGGCCGCCATGTTGAAAACAATAAAACTAAAACGGAGCACCGCCCACCAGCCAGAGCAAACTTTTTACAGCTAAACGGTGCCCAGAAATATGTTTATAAAAACTTTCACAAGCAGGGATTGACATGACTAACAGCTGCGTTGGAGACTCCTTGTTTCTGATTGGCTGTTTTGTTCATATATGATGGATTTCTTGAAAATGCCATTAGAAGCACTACAAGGAGGAGGAGGAATGTGATTTTTTTCACTTAAATGTGTCATGTACAACTGCAGGTGAACTGTCAGTTTCAGAAAATATTACAAAAAATTATGTATATAGAAGTTACCAACTACGGCTTTAATGTTTTTAAATCACACTTCCACATGGTTACTCTGGGACCAGGAAGTATAAAAGCGTAAAAGAACTAAACAGAGTGTAGGAGGTGGGTGGCTAATAGGGGCCTGGTGGCTGACCTTTGCCTCAACAATTAATCTGTTGATTTACTCTTTGTACCATAAAGGGCAATTCATTTCTCCCAAGTCTCTAAAAAGTTAAGATAATGTGAAACTGGGCACGCTGGTGATCTGGGGGGTTAAGGCAGGTTAATCTGGCCATGCTGACATAACACAGTGTCCATAAAAGTATGTTTCACTGTTTTTTATTTTTAATAAGACCTTACAGTTTTTACAGCCTATGGCACCCACTATCTATACATGCTCAACTTAAAATAATGAAATAATAATGAAAAATGTAGTTTCAAAATTTTAAATATTAAAATTCATGAATTATTAAGACAATACTCAAAGTTAAGGTTCAGTAAAATGATACGTATTATTTATTAATAATTTAGCTCTCACAAACTCAGCTAACTGCTTCATCAGGACAGTGTGGTTTATTTGATTGACAGTGGTCTGGCAATAAAAGCAAGCAAACCCTTCAGAAGAAATCTCCATGACTGTAATTACATTCTGATTGGTGCTTGGACATTTGTGAAATCAAATTTTTCCAAATTAGGTCTGCCCAATTTAACCTATGAGTAGAGCACAGAGAAATAAACAGATAGAGACATCCCTATGCACTGCAAGCTGCAGTTTGTAGACAGAAGTAAGAGAAGTAGGATTGCAACTATGAAGAAACAGAATACAAATGTTAATTAAAGAGGGTTTAATGAGTGAAAGTTTCAGTCTTCACCATTTCTGTGTTACAGTTTTGAGCATCCATAAGCGTCCAGTGATGGGTCATGCAGACATCAGCTTCCCCATGAAGGGCTGGAGGGGCATGGTGGACTGGGCCCGCAGCTCTGAGGACAGAGTCACCATCCCCAAGAACATCCTGTCTACTGGGAAGCCAGGTGAGAGATGCAACACACCTTAGAAACACACATCACATCTGCATTCCACCCCCAATCCACTGAGACAAAACATATAGATTGAAGTGTATGTAAACCATAGACTGTATGAAATAATGGATGTCGTTACTGTAACGTCACCAATTGGTTTGTGGACTCCTGTTCTGAAGCCTTGAGTTTGTCGTTTTTGCCTGTTGCCATTTTGGATTTTTCGAGCCAGAAGTGACCATATTTGTACGAGAGGGTGGAGCCAACCCTAATGCTAGCTGCTAGCTTGGTTAGCTTGGTGTATTTACAGCTATAATTAACTGTGGTAATTAGAGATGTACCAATACCACTTTTTCCTTCCCGATACCGCTTCCGATCCCTGAACCTTAGGTATCTGCTGATACCGAGTACCGATCCGATACCAGCGCATAAAATAAAAATGGATGGGATATGAATTGTTGCATGTCTCAACTCCTAAAACTCTATGTAAAATATTAAGAAATAAATACATAATAGTAGAATGAATGCCATAAACCTTTTTTTATTATTATTATCCAGTGTTGACACAGATGAAGACACAGGTTAAAGTGCAGCCACACAATTTGGTAAAAGAGATATTTGACATGAATGCTTTTTAAACTCTGCTCCATTTCATTTACCTGTAGCGTGCGTATGCGTAATGACGTGAGGTATTACGTGGTATCGGATTGGTCATAGGCTGTACTTGCCCATACCCAATACCGCATTTTATGCAGTATCGGAGGCATTTCCGATCTAAAAGCAGCCATGTCCCTAATTATGTGTAAATGTATGCCTTAACACTGTTTAAATAGGTAAGTTATTCACCCCCTTGAACAAGGAAATTTACTATGAGCCTTTTTCTCATATTAATTCCAGACAATGTCTGGAGTTTCCCTTTCATTATTGTAGCGCACAACAGGTGATTGTCTCTGTCTGAGGCATTCTCACCTACTTCGAATACTGCATTTGGTTTAGGGGTTGCTCCTAGGCAGATTGTGCAGGAGACAGGGCATGATGTGGATTACACCACAGTTACATAGCCGGTTCGTAATGTGGTCACAAACAACCGTCTGTCTTGCCGCTCCTTGAATTGACGATTTTGACGATTTTGATGATCTTGATGATCTGACGATTTTGTGACAGCCCTTACCAATAGAAGTTCTCGAATCTCATCATCTCTTCAGTTAGACATTGTCATTGATGTCACACAAACCATGTGTCAGAAACGTCAACACGCCCACCCACTCGCTGTGAATTCTTCAGAAAATTACCTGCTCTATTCATACGTAGGCTCAATGAGACATTTCAAGGACTATATACTATTCATATGGCAAGGTAAAGTCTGTTTTATGCCTGGTCCAACTTATTCAGACATTTGCGTTCTAACATACAGCTCCTGCGGGTAATGTCTTTTCAAGGTTGCAGTGCATGTGTAAACAAGGCTATAGAGACCAAAATAATTTTTCTGTGCCATGCTGTAAACATGCCTATTTCTGCTGTAAAGCTGGGCATTTTAACATGGGGGTTCAGGGTGATTGAGCCAGACTCAAGTGGCCATTAGAGGAACTGCAGTTTTGGCACTTCTGTTTTGGCTTCATTTTTCAGCCCGAAGGTTGCTGCTCGATGTAGACACTACTGATCAAATAATTGTAAGTAGGACAGAGTGACAGCAGGTTATTCTGTGGGCCTTGGTGTAATATTTGACAAAATAATGAGTCTCTTGGATGATTTATAGATGTGTCTTTTGAGAGCAAAGAATGTTCCCCAAATAGTGATTACAGCAGGCCTGTCTGCCTTCTGTCTCTGAATTCAAGAGTGTGTGTGTGTGTGTGTGTGTGTGTGTGTGTGTGTGTGTGTGTGTCTGAGTGTGTGTGTGTGTTTGGCTGGTTGGTTGGTAGGGGGCCGTCAAGACAAAAAAAGCAGAAATATGGAACAGGAGTTGATTTATAAAACAGTGTTTACTGCCATTAATCTGCAAAGCAAAGTGCCCCACTCAGACAAATGCACGCAGAGATGGTTGTATTTAATGTTGAAAATAAAACACGCAGGAGAATAACAAAATCATTTCTCATCACCCACTGTTCAGCAGCTGTACAACAAAAAGGCACATTGCCTTCAATAAGGCCAGAATTAGTTTCATAAAATGTTAATACAAAGCCCATCTGCCTTAACAATTTGATGGTGCTGAATTGCAAGCAGGAACATTTCCATACTTATTTGTTGCTCGCGGACAAAAGGAATTATACAACTCTGCGGTCTAACAGCAGGGAGAAACTAAGAATACAAGAACAACAGTATGCATCTGAAAATGTTGTCACATATTTTGACATATGTTGTCACATGTGTTGACACTTAATGTCATATTTGAGGATTTACTGCTGTCTTCCATTTCCTGTCATAGTTAATGGAACATCTGTGAATTGTTTTTTATCGCACTTTGGTTTCTGGTACTGGTACATCTGATGGGCGTCCGTCATATTTAGTAACGTCCATACATTTCTACACTAAATGTTGTATTGATTAATCAATAAAACATTTTGATGATAATTGACCGATCAATACTGAACATCATCATATACTGCTGCCGCAGCCTTGCAAATTCACTAATGCTGCCAACACCTTCTGCTTACAATAAATATGTCAAACATAATTACGCTTTTGTGATGCCTATAATCTTTGTTGACCCCTTCATATGGGTGTTAATCAAATGATGTTTTAGCAAATATATACATATATATGCAAAAATACCTGATAACAAATAGAACCAAAAGGAAATCAAACAACTACATTTTTGTTTTTTTAGCTTGGATACAGGATGTTCACACTTTTCGTGACATTTCTTCAAGTCCACCAGTCACTTTTTGGTTAATTCTCAGTTAGCGTGCAGTGCATAAATGTCTCCAGATTTAGTCACAGACTGACTGCTCCTTGCTTTCAAGCTGCTCTTTGGCACAGGCAGCTGCAGACACAGAGGCCTGGAGAAGGAGAGACATTGCCCAGTCAAGCTCCGAAATAATGTTAACTCCTGCCTTCTGCTTAGAACTGGTGAATTTACAGCTCACAGCAAATTAATATGATACAGTTTCTGGCTTGATTTCTTGGTTTGATTTCTGCTGATGGCAAAAAATGTTGTTGCACATCTCTGATCCGTCTGTAGTGCCGTTAGCTTGTTTACTATGTCACTGTCACCCTGAATGTTCCACTAAACCCTGTTCAAATCCATATGAAAAAAATTCTTTGTCAGGTACAGTCCTAGTATCAATGTTGGGTAGTAGTGTCACTTACATAGCGTGGTGGTACTTTCTGAGTCATAGCTTTTCAGTGGCAAAGCTGAGTAATTGACCGAGTTGCAAAGTAGCGTCCACAAAAGTTACAAGCTATCTTTCCTAGGAAAAGCTCTGAAGTACAGTGGACTTTTTTTCTGTGGAGGTTTGGATAAAAGTAAGGATAATAAAACTGAGGATAAGTAATGTGACTGATGCCAGCACCACACCTAGGCATGTACATGAGGGACACACTTCTGTATGATATCACATACTAATCCTTCACTTTATTCTGCTTGCTGCTTCGCTATTGGCTTTTCTTGGCAAGACCTGCCTTACTCTACCTCTGTTTGGCTACATTGCACTTCATGTCTTGCCCATAGACTGTATATATTGAGTGGATTTGAAGTGGACACTAGGGAGACAGACCACAGCAAGGGACAAAAAAAGAGCTGAGAGACAGAGAACAGTATTAAGTAGGAGGAGAGGAGAGAGAATGAGACATGCTGAGGTCATGTGTTATTTGCTGGACATGTTCATGTTCTAATGTCCCAAAAAAAGAAAAGATTTAATTTGTAATTTAATTTAGTTTGTCTGTCATTTTTATTGTTCATATTGCAGTTTTTACTGAAAAATATATTTTTGGAATTCTGTTTCTGAATTACTGACATAGCCAGATACAGAGAAATGCATTAAGTAGGAAGAGGAGAGAGAAAGAGAGAGCGCAATAGGTTGACTGATAATGTCATGTTATTGGAGGACATGTTCAAATGTCACAAAGTCTGCAAGAAAAAACAGAAAAGAAGAAAGTTTCATAGTAAACAACTCAACAGTTTTTGCCTGCCTGTTTGTTTGGCTGACAGTTTTTCTGATAACTGAGAAAATGTTGATTTGACATAAAGTCAAAACATAAAAGAGACTTTGCAAGTGGCAAGCAACTTTTGCCATTTTCTCGTAGCTTAGCTTGCTACGTTCTCTCTGGGTAGCTTCAATGTAGTGAAACTTTATTTTGATGTAGAGTAACTGGTAGCTTAACTCAGTACATTTTGCAAGTAGCTTGCCCAACACTGCCTATTATGTCAGTGCATGTGTGTTGCAAAAACTATTTCTTTTATTGTATGCGACAGTACATATTTATAAAAACATATTTTCTCACTAAGTCCGCCCATCCTTACATAGGCTGTATGTTTCTACCCTCTAATACGACCCACGGGAGCATTTCTTGAATTAGCGTTAACGATTCCAATTTTAAACACATGGTTAACATTGTGAAATGGTTGCAGTTGCACAAAAACTACATGACTAGGTTCAGGCAACAAAACTCACTGGTTAGGATTCGAAAAA
Source organism: Epinephelus lanceolatus (assembly GCF_041903045.1). NCBI lineage: Eukaryota > Metazoa > Chordata > Actinopteri > Perciformes > Serranidae > Epinephelus > Epinephelus lanceolatus. The sequence continues at coordinate 39,237,078 of NC_135743.1, forward strand.
AGATCATGGTTTGACTTAAATTAAGAAAGTTTATTGCCAAAGTAACATGACATGACCTATTTCGCGTAACATAAGTCACGTCACATAAATCACGTCACATAAATCACATATCTCACATGACATACTACATTACATTGTTAAAATAATGCTGAGTTTTGATTTCACACAAACAGCTCCTGGATGAAAGTCTTGTGTTTGTTTGACTCATCCACCACCTCTTAATGCTACCCTAAGCAGACTTTGTTGCTCTTTATACTACGTCGCCTGACTTCCTCTTTTGCCCCCTCACAATAACTACAGCCACTTGAGGTTGCTGCCTTACAATAAACATAAATATGGATTGTAATTGCTGCTTGTCAAATGACCTATGTTATCACAATTTGGAGGAAAGTCTCTTTTTTGTGGTATCTAGTGATGTAGTTTCCTTTTAATGCCCAAAGAACTGCTGTATGGCATTAGAAAAACTTTGAGCAATTTGACATGGACAGTTTGTAGTGGAACAATTTTTGCCAGCAGGTTCAGCAGGGTAGACCAGAGGTTTTTCCTCCCAGCCTCCTCCTGGGGGATCCCAAGACATCCCCAGGCCAGACGGAATATAAAGTGTAATCTTGCCAGAGTGTTCTGGGTCTGCCCCGGGGTCTCCTCCCAGGTGGATGTGCCCCAGAACACCTCGACAGTGAGGGGTGCAGGAGGCACCTTATCAGATGCCTGGAAGTGTCCCTAAGGGTGAGCCCAGCCACCCTGCAAAAGAAACTCATCTAAGCTGCTTGTATCCATAGTCAAATTTTGATCCCTTCCCAAAGCTTGTGACCAAAGGTGAGGTTTAACAAAGATCTTTACCTTCAGGCTCTGCGCCCTCTTCATCACGACACTCTGGTACAACACCTGGATTACAGTACATCTGATGTTGCACCAATGTGACAATGATATAGTGGAGTTCTTAAAATTAGTTTTGTCCCTGCTCTGGGCACCACCATCAGAATTCCCTTCAAATTAATTTTTTTTTGAGTTCAGAAAACTTGTAATACAGAAAATAATTGTCCTCACATAAATTATGAGCAGGGGAAGTTTCATGGTGATATATGTTATTTAAATTGTTTATAATTAGCTATTTTTACCCTATCCATCTGTAGTCTCATTTTTTGTCTAAAACTGTATGGAATTTTACAATATGTGTCTTTAAAGTTCTTTAAAGTTTAAAGTTATTGTATCGTAGTTTCTTTCTAGACACATTATACATATAAGAAAATACTTGCTGAAAACATGTGAAATGACTGTGAGCTGTGTAGTACTGACAAACCATACTTGACTTAACCCCTCCTACATAAAAACTGTGGTGCTACTACCATTAGAATATAGCATCAGTCTTGTTTCATTCACCCCATACATGTGAGCGGCAAGTTCATTACTTTTTACAAGCACTCTGAGCTCTTTCAGTCTAATAAATACATGAATAAACATATTTGTTAAATGCCACAATTATATAAACCCAAGGAAAATAGCTGTCACTACCGTAACTTTGAGTCTCTCTGGCTGAATCGACAATATGACCCTCCAGTAGTTACTGCTTACTGCTGTTGGTGTGTGCGTTGAGCTAACATTAGCTGTTGTTAGCTGAGAGCTTGTTGCTGTGGAGCTGCTCTCTTGTTCTTCAGTTCAGAACTGTGTACTGTGCTACCGTAGACTGTGTGTTTGTGCGACTGAGTTAGCTGCTAACGAGAGTCTCTCGCCACAGATTAGCTCACTCAGCACAGCCGACCCAGTGAATCAGAGCAGAGAATACTGCTTATTTTTTTCATCATTTTGAAACCTAATTTTTTAGGCTGTACTTGGCTTTTTTTTTTTTTTTAATTATTTAGTGCTGTGAAAAACTTAAAACACATATTAACTTATTAACCTTTGCTTCACTTGGGCTATTGAAGGCTATTTAAACTTTCATACACTTTCATAAAACAAATATTCTAGTTTAAGTACTTTCTATAATCTGAAGGTCATAATATTTTATTCCTTGATTTCTTTTTTTTTTTTTTGGGGGGGGGGGGGGGGGGGGATTGTTTTGCAATCCCCTACACTGATTTATTTAATCGTATTTCATTGCACACAGCACATTTGCTCAGCCCCTCCATGCCCAGCACTCTCTCTCTATCGCTCTCTGTCAGACCACAAATTAGACAAAATTAAGAGACTTTATGGAGTGATAAAAACAGATATCCAGGCCATGCAAATATACACAGGGTGGGACCAAGTCATTGTTTTGCAAGTCACAAGTGTCTGCAACCAAGTTAAATCAGGCAAGTCCCGAGCCAAGGATGAAAAGTTCCAAATCAAGTCCACAGTCAAGACTGAAAAGTCTCAAGTCAGGTCCTAAGTCCTAAACTTTGAGTTTTGAGCCCTAAATAAATGTCTGAAGAGGTTATGTCATTTTAACAACAGAGGAGTCAAATAAGACATTTACAAAAATCATAAATGCTTTTTGAAATTTGTATTTATTTGTCAAAAACAAGTTTGTTGGAAGTTGTTGCATCTCTGTAATTTTGGACCTGCACACTTTGCATACTATTATCTTGAGTATCATTTGGCGCTCAGCAACTGAACGTTAGTTCTAAATAATTTTCTCTTGCAAACCGGGTGTTCACTGATCATCTAGGGAATTAAGTGTAAACTTGCTGGGAATGAGTAGCATTAACATTAGTTTATTCAGGAAATGCATTGATTCTCAACTCAACTAAACTCAACTTTATTTATAGAGCACTTTAAAAACAACAGCAGCCGAAACAAAGTGCTGTACATAAACATAAAAACATAAGACATATAACAAACAATGAAAAACAATGAAAACAATAAAAGTTCTTTGGATATATAAAACCAGGTTGTTGGCTACCGGCCTGAGCTATTGTTATTTAGCTGTTTAGATGGCACATACAGATACAAGTGTTTAAACTTTTGTCAATATGGAGATACTACACATCATTAGCTCAGTCAGATTCTTCACAATTCAGTCGTTCAGTTCATTTTACTGAAACCATGAGCACCAAATAATACAGTGATTAATTCAGATTTACTGGAGTGATGAAAAAAAGGTGACTCCCTTCCTCTGAAGCTGTCAGAAAGTCAGAATATGTGACCATTCCTTGATCATCCAGTAAGTTATTCATATTCCTTTAGTCCGTAAGGGTCCACTGATGAAAAGAATCAAAAGGGTTTTTCATTAAAATGTATCCAAGTTGTGAGTATTGTTTTAACATAAAGTGGTGTTGGGTCGGTTTGTCAGGTGCCATAATCCTTGAGTGCTGTAAAAAGATTGTCATAACTCTCGCTCTCTATAATGCCTTGTCTGTCTGAGCTAGATTAAATGGTTGATTTATAAGTGATATGTTATTCGAAGCCTAATTTTTATACAAGTAATATTCATACTAGTTCAAATAAACAATTTGTTAGGTTTTACAATCTTTGCTGAACAGTTTTGCGTAAAAGACTGTCCCACATAGATGCCCATCCCAAATATAAGCCTGTTGACTTCAGTTATTTGAGCAAATAAAAGTCCAGGCTACTAATTAAAATGTTACGCTAACATACTTTTAATCTTTGTGCCAGTGGGGGAGGTATCAAGTATCTTCAAGTAAAAAGGCACAAGTCCAAGTGAAATCATGAGACACTGGTATTAAAGTCTAAGTCAAGTCTGTAAGTCTTTTTAAATTTTGTCAAGTCGAGTCTAGAGTTATCAAATCAAGTCAGGTTCACACCTTTGCAAATTACTGTACTACATATTTAATTAAATTCTGCCTCATTTGTACATTTAAATATAAAATTTCAGAAACCTTGTTATGCAAAAAATAATTGAAGTAAAGTAGGTAATGAGCTGGGGAAGTCTTATGGTGATAGGCTATCTATTAGTAAAAGTTTTACCCTGCACACCTTAAGTCTATTTGGGCAAAAAAGATAATACTGTGATACTCTCCGTTCAGATGACTACGCTGGTGAGTGGGGAGGCATATTTGAGTTGTGAACGTTATTAAGAAGAGCAGCTGTGCTCGTCTCCTTTCTGCAGGCAGGTGCAAGGTACACAGTTTTCTGTAGCAGTAGGGTTATTTGTCATTCGGGATGTTTTCGACCATTACAGACAGCCCTGTACGGCTAGCATGCTAATGAGGCCGTCACTCCTAATCAGGAGTCAACAGGAGCCAATCAGGAGCAATTAGAGACAATTTCCTCCCCAGCTGGGAGATGTGTCTCCACGGGGGCAATGTCACACCAGCAGCCAGCCCTCTTTATGCACACAGCTTGGACTTGCTTGCATGGATTAAAACGGCTCTCTGATGTCTTGTTTACACTGATTGATTGGTCCCCTCTCACATCGCGAGAAATGAAATAAGCCTTTTACTTAAAATTAAAAAAACAAATGGTATGCTTTGAAGGCTAAGAACAGAGAGAAATGTGTTTTGTTTATTGCCTCTGAAAATTAAATGAAACTGTGTTGGTGAGGGGGGCTACAGGGGGCCAAATTTGATTAGCCTCCTCTTTGCAGTGTGCAAACATGCAACAGAACAACAATCACGTACAATTACACTCACTGAAAGAAAGAAAATAAATTAAGTAGGTTCAACTGAATATGCTAACTGTGGTTTTAATTTTTATTTTAAGTGCAAATATAAAAACTATATTCATAACTTTATGAAATAACAAAAAATTTATCAACGCCATATATTAATTTTCTAGTAGCTGCAGGGCCCTCAGTGGATATTTTCTTGCTATGAGGCACATCAAGAAAAAAAGGCAATTTACACAACAATCAATGATAAATTAGAACTTTAATCCTTACCTTAACTGTAGGACTACACTCTTTGCAAGTTTTAGCTCTTTCGAGGTGGGGTCAGGCAGAAATCTGGAAAAGCACATGCATGTGTTTCATACAGTAACTCAGTGTTTCCCCCACACTGATTTATTTAATCGTATTTCATTGTGCAGTTGCACACAGCACATTTGCTCAGCCCCTCCTTGCCCAGCACTCTCTCTCTATCAGACCACAGATGAGACAGAATTAACTGCTAGCCAGCCCCCAGCCCCTCCACCTCACTTTTTGCTGCTGTGGACTGCTCCGCACAGTGAAGAAGCACCGGAGCTCCAGTCAGCAGTTGTGGCAGCTCCAATTTGGCCAGTACATCGCCCCTGTGGCAGATTACACAGCAGACTGGTGGCCAGTGGCAGTCCCTGGTCTAACCTGTGTAATGGCAGCAACAGAAAGTTTGATGGTCTGTTGGGGAGTCCGGGCTTTCCAGTATCCTGGAGCAGGGGTTTACACTGGCTGGATTCAGGTTGCTGGTACCACTGACTGGGGGTCTGTCTCCAGAGCTGCTACCTTGCTCTCCCCCTCGGTGAGGTGGTCTATAGTGGCAGCGCATGAGTTGGAGGACACACTGTATATCGAGGCTCTAGCTAACGTTAGCTACATTAATGTGAACTTAAAGCTGCAGCTTTGAGCTTTTTATTCTGGTGAGCAAAAGGCTAAACTATTTGCAACATTCGGTCTCCATCTCTGAAACACTTTACCAGTATTGACACATTTTAGTTTGTTTATTGTCTGACCTCTTTGAAGTCCTTGAAGTCCGTAGTGTAGGCAGATGTTGCCAATGCTGGAATAGCAAATTTCTCTTGTCAGAATTCTCTGCCATTGAATCGAGCTTTCACTGAAGGGACGTGGGCACACATCTGCATTTGTAGAACAGCCAAGGAAGGTCCTGAAATGACCTGTGATTGGCCAACACATTCTCACGCTGACCTCGTCACATATCAACGTTTGGTCATGGACTTTCTGTGTCAACATACAACATGCAAGATACCCTTGGTGCGTTGGTTGTTGAGCTTCAGCCTGGTACATGGTACAAATTGACGTTTGTCTCCTTCAACATCACACTCACGTGGTTGGGTTTAGGCAACAAGAGCATGTGGTTAGGTTTTGGGGAAAAGAAAAAAAAAACAGGGTTTGGCTTTACAATCACACGGGAAACAAACACCAGCCTCCTGGGTGACAGTCGGTGATTGATGGACCCATCCATCACCCCTCCCACCCACCCTATTCAGACTTTCCTCCCTTAACTTTTGTTGTGGTCTCACTAAGCCCGTTTCCACCGCAGGAACTTCGGGGTAATTTTACGGGGCCGGGGCCGTTGGTGCGTGTCTCCACCGCAGGAACCACCCCCGAAGGACAGAGTTCTGGAACTTTTACGGGGGCTAAACAAGTCCCTGCCTCGGAGTAGGTACTCAGAACGGCCCCGAAAGACTCCAGACTGGGGCTTGGGATTTACTTGGTGCTGATTGGATATACTCAAGGAGGGATGTGATGTCAACAGAAAGCAACAAAACAGCCGACATTTTTAAAACTCAGCAGACGAGGGTTAGCTCGTTCATATAGCTTCCTCCGCCATGTAAAAAAAACTCACTAAATGGCCCGTGAAAAAAATATTCTTTCCAGCGGATATCTTAGTTACAACATGATTGAGCTAGCAAAGCAGTTTTGTGTTTATATGTGTGGTATTTATTCAGTTTTGGGAAATCACGATGTCTAGAAAGCATCAGCTGACAGGGACAGCTAACAGCAGCAGCAAAGCTAACATCAGGACGTCATCTGTTAAAAGCCTCCCGTTGTCGGATACGACATGAAACTACTCCAGTTAGCTCAATCATGTTGTAACTAAGACATCCGGTGGATTTTTTTTTTTTTTTCACAGGCCATTTAGTGAGTTATTACAGACACCGCTAAGGGCTAACAGCTAACGGCGTCCCTACATCTCCCCGGTAAATGGTCGCGCAGCGATTACGTCACATCCAGAGCCCGTAACTTTACAGGAACCTTCCTCGTACTCCGCTCTCTCAGTGGAGACACGGCGGTTGAGAGGGCCGAGCGAGAGGACATTCCTGTAGTAGTTCCTGCCCCCCAAATAGTACCAGGAACTTCTTCAGTGGAAACGGGCCTACTGTGTTTCACCATGTTGTCGCTGGGTGCTGTTACACAGTCATGGTGATTGGCCCCGTATCAAAAAGGGCAACTGTTTCGTCAAATCCAACATTGTTCGCATCCATGTTTAATTGTTAGCAGGCTTCAGTTTTACTGCCTTTGTTGGTGCGTTGCATCATATCGTGGCATATTACCCCCACCTGTTGATCAGTGAAATAGCGAGAGACCACTGGTTGGACTGTGAATCACAGATCTACTCACAGACAAGTAGCTTCATGGTGCTACAAAAGGTCAAAAGCTCCATGGGGAACCTATAAGGGGGTAACAGTTAATCTGTGGGACATTCTCCTGCTTGCATGCCCCACAATAAACAAGAAGCCAGCAGACACTCTGCTTCCCCAGATGCTCTGTAACCTTATGTGTTTCCCCTGCAAGTACATAACAAAGACTATAATAAAATAAGCATTATTTGCATGCATATGTAATGATACAAGTCAAATAATTTAGAGACAAAGTGAAATTCTTATCCTTATTTTTAGCTCTAACCTCACTGCACATTCTGTTGTTGTTTAAAGCCTGCATTAAGAGGCAGGGTGAGCAAAACATTGCAAAAGTGCGTGATCGAAATAATATCTGACAGAGGACCAAGACACGAGTTAAATTTGTATGATGTTTGCTCCGTTCTTGGCATGTGTGTTACTGTTAGGAAGTAATGGAGTATATTAGGTAAGCACAAGTGCACACTCGCTTTTAGAAGGTTTTCTAGTCCACTTCCTCTCACCACTAACTGGTTGGGAAGAGCCTCCAGTCTGGCAAATCCTCCTTGCAAAATGAAGTGTGTTGAAGCAGGAATTAGACTGAGCCATAAAATGTCTTTTATGCTTGTGTCATGAAATTTAGCTGCTTATAACATATGTGAAGGCACTTGAGTGAAGAAGCTTATGCACATGCATGTGCGTATTCACACATGTGCAAACAAAGATTCAGTACCATCCAAACAAATGTATAATGGACAGATAACTTGGCTATGAACTGTTTGAGTTCTCACACACAGACACATAACTTATTGAATCACTGGTTAAAGTCCCTCCAGGCTTGCTCTTGTTGGGCACAGACAATCTGGCTGAGCATATTGGAAGGGCCAGCCAAAGAGTGGATGAGCAGGACACATAATACTTCATCCTCCACACACGCACATACACAACCACACACACGCACACACATACATGCACACACACATCTTGCTTGGTTCCCCCCTGATGCCCATGGGAGCTCAGCTGTTGCCTGGGAGCTACAGCCTCTGCCTGCTGCCTGGCACACTGCTCCGTGCTCTCGGGCTCCCCATGTAGTGTGCTGGAGCAGAAGAGCTGGATGTCTTCAGATGGCCCGGCAGATGGAGTTGTGTTTTTTTCGCCTTTGACACTGCAGCCGGAAAGAGAAGGCTTCTCCTCGCCCCGGGGCTGTATGTGCCTTCATGTAGTCCAGCAGTCAAGTTTTGACAAATTTCTTCCGATGCTGGCACTACTCAGTTGTCCCTTAATTGCAGCAGGGGGAGCTCACCCACAGAGAGCTGCAGCCACATGTAGAGATGCATAGATCAATATCAGCTAACAGATGATTAGATTAGATGATAGATTTAACCATTCATTGTGTTTGCATTCTGTAATTGCCTCACTCTGCAGTCATTTTTGTTGTTAGCGGTCAAGTTTTCCTCAAAGGATTTAAATGGTGTATCCTTGTTCAAGGGGTTCACAGGAAAAGATGCATGCATGTGTTGGATGTGATGCAGAAGACAACAGTTGTCAGGGAAGTTTGATTACCAGTTCAGTGCTACCATGTGGCATGACATGTTGACTGTCCTCTTTGGTCTTTATTAAAACAAACATGACATTATGAGGCCTCTCTGGCCACAGTTTGTTTGGCTGCGCTGTAAACCAGCACTCAAGTTGCCCCTCTGCTGCATTTCTGACAGAGTAGGCACTCAAGCTGTTTGCTGCCCCTAGCAGTTGATACATGTGAGATTCTAGCCTAGCGACATAGGAATTACATTCATATTGCTGCCAATGCAGTTTTGTGCATTGGCACAAGCACACTTTTTATTGAGAGATAGAGAAAAAAACCTGGATACACTGCAAAAACACATGCAAACAATGGAGGCTTATACTAGTACCACTACATTGGGTGTCTGCATACAAATGTGTGTTAACCCATGTTTGTCAGCGTGTATGCTCCATGCTTACACTCCAAACATATGTTCTGCTCAGTCATACATGAGCAGATGATGGCAGATGATGAAATTAACAATGGGGACCCTTGTGGCCATGCAGCGATGTGTCGTGCATCAGGCTTTCATCTGGGAGAAAAGAGTCCTTTGTTTATTTGTTTGTTTGCCTTTATGCCTCCACACCAGCGGCAGCCATGGCTATAGGCATCATGTTTCCCAGTTGTCAGTCCATACCATTCTCACAAATGTGATATCTCAAGAACGCCTTGAGGGAATTTCCTTAAATTTGGCATAAACATCCACTTGAAGTCAAGGAGGAAATTATCAGATTTTGGTAGTCAATAGTCACTGTGGCCTCACAAAACACATCTTTGGCCATAACTCAAGAATTCTTATGCTAATATTGACAAAAATTTTGCACAAATTTTTGACAGGATATTTCATCAGATACTGAATTGGAAAATGTGCTGATTTATACAATCAGCACATTTTCAAGTTGGACACTCAAGATTAGAGTCAGTGGTGGTGGATCAGTGGTTCTCCAATGGCGTGCCACTGCACACTGGTGTGCCATATTGCCAGTCCAGATGTGCTGTGGGATTTTGTGATAACCACACATTATTATGGCAGTATTTAACTGGGCATAAAAAGTTCGTGTGCACCCATTTCCTAATAAAGAGGCAAACTCCAGCTAAAAAATGTAATTTAATTGAATTTGATTTAAAAACCTTCACTGAGAACCTATTTTTCGCCTTTTGCACATGGGAATTATAAAAGTGTGACAAACCAAAAGCCCTGATTGGCAGCCAGTGTGAGGGATGATAACATTTAGGAGAAAGCAGTGCGGGGGACAATGATTGCTTGATTGTGAAGAGCAAATTACAACAACACACCAGCGAAGAAGACCTACCACCGAAAGAAAAGAGAAAAAAAATACTTAAGAGTAGACAGTATCATGAAAGCTACCTGTTTTTTTTTATTTGTGATAAGAGTTATAACACACATTATAGAATATGAAGCTCCTTGCAGAAAAATTCATATGTGACGTATTGTCAACTGTTATGGCTATGGAGTCTGGACAGACAGAGATGTAAACTACAACTTGACTGGTTGGCAGAGGCAGTAATTCTAGTTCCCAAACCTTGTGTTTTATCTGTGGGACCAGTGACCACCAAACAAATTTGTAAGGATTGCAACTATATGAAAATGAAGTGTTCTTTTTTTTTAATGCTGTCTCTACGTGCACACAGTGATTCTCACATACTAGACCCAACATCCTTAGTTTATCCGATTTAGTTCCAGGGGCCCATATAGGAAGAATATGAAAACAGTAGTTGTTAAAATAGTGATAAAAGTGAACCCATGATAGCAATAGTAAACAACACATGATGATTTGATGGGGTTATATATGACATGATATGATATGATAGTTTTCCTTATTTTGCCCCTAAGTCAGTCGGGCCATAGTTTGACAAGCACTTCTGTGTCAACGCTCAAAGACTTTTCAGCCAAGCCACAGTTTCTTTACTCCTCCACTGCTGAAGTGAAATTCCATCAATTTATTATTTCTTTTCCTTGTTTGTTTTGTTCCAGGGTGAGGACAGTGTCAGGCTGTACTGCTACTATCTGTCACTGTGGAGATTATGGAAATTTGCAGTGTCAGTTGTGCGTGCATGTATCTATGTGTGTGTGTGTGTGTGTGTGTGTGTGCGCACGGCTGTAAAGCAGCGTAAGAGACAGCGTTTATAGCTGACTAGTCATGTAGGCCAGCTCCAGTGTAAAGAGCTCTTGGGGGCTGGAGGAGCAGAGGCAGCATGGCTGACCTGCATTCTCCTCTATAGCAGGTCACTGTATTAACAGAGACTGAACCATTCAGTCTCTCTGAACACTCTGCTAAACACTCCTGTCTTATTTGACTTTGACCTCCCTGCTCTGTGCATGTGTGTGTTTCTTTCCTGACAGAAGCAGACGAGTCCTCGACGTTTGTAACCGGCATCGTTCTGTACAGAAACCTGGGCAGCATTCTGACTCTGCAGAGGTAAGACTGCTGACTGTTTTACAGCTGAAACTGAGAGATTAGAAGTTTTGTTGATTGTTAACCAGGTTAACATCTGGTCATAAAAGTTCATTAATATCAGGGGCTTTAAAGGGCTGTGTTCAGATGTGGAAGCCAGGAAACACAATTGTAACCACATGTATTTTACAGGTTGGTTCAGAGCACCAGGGCAGTGGGCCCAGTACGAGGAATACTAACGGAACTAACTAAGGAATGCAACGGAATGGATTTTATTTTTTGTTCAAGGCTACTCGACCATTATAAGTACAATAGATTCATTCCACTTTAAAATCAAAAATACATATTTGTCCTCTTATCTGTAGTGCCATTTAGCAGTCTAGATTGTTGTGGTGTGAGTTGCAGAGTGTTGGAGGGATTAGCCGTAGAGATGCCCCACAGCAAGAGAGTTCCTGGTTTGATCCCAGGAGGGAGCCCTTCTGTGCGGAGTTTTCATGTTCTCCCCGTCAGTGTGGGTATTCTGCGGGTACGCCGGCTTCCGCCCACAGTCTAAAGACATGCAGACATGCACATGCACTTTACACACCAACAACCAAGTGACATCTAGTTCCATTATCGTAGAGAGAAGGCAGACATCTTGATGGCAGATTTCTCTAACACTTGGCCACTCACACCAAAACATTCTAGATTGCTAAACAGCGAAAATAGCTTTTTCCAGAGTTTTCAGTGGATGCAGTTGAAGAATGACACAGTAACTTAACAGATCATGAAAGAGATATATCTCAACAACTTTTGGATGGATTTCCATGGAATTTGTACAGACATTCATGGTCCCCAGAGGGTGAATCCTACTGACTTTGATGAGCACTCGACTTTTCCTCTACCACCACAAGCAGGCTGACACTTACGGATTTAAGTCAAATGCTTCAAAAACTACTAGATGGATTCCCATGTAATTTGATAGGGCATCTACATCAGGATGAATTTTAATAACTTTAGTGATTCCCTTTGGTTTCTGACCAAATGCCCCAAAACATTCCTCAGCTGCTCTTTTGCCCTGCGCTGATTAAAACAGTAACAGGTTAGACTGATGTGAACATGCTAAACATTATACCTACTAAACTTCATCATGTTAGCATTGTCATTATGAGCATGCTAGCATTTAGCTCACAGCACCACTCAGCACGTCTGTAGAGTATCAGTCTAGTTTCGTACATATAGCAAGATTTATCCCTGTGCTGCTTGTCATTATGTATGTGCCACGACTTAAAACAAGTAGGTACTGACAGACTCGAGAGACAAATAGAGACACAGATAGACAGATGGATAAACAAACAAGACAGTCCTCTAAACTTAACAAGAATATACTTTGTTTGCATTCTCTAATCTGATGCCTCAGTGATCAGAACAACATCGTTTGTCAGGGTCTTCTAAAACCATTACAAATCACCGTTATAGATACTACAGGCATTAGCGTTTTCTCACCTGTCAACACTATGATTAAGACTAAGACTAGGGAAAGATCATGGATTGGGTTTGAGAAATGTTAAGGTCGGGGGAAAATCGTGGTCATAGTTGAAACAAACATTTACTGGTATGAACGGGGATGCATTTTTGCAAATGTAATTCTGTCTCATGAAGTGCTTAAGTCGCATGATTTGTCAACCCACCCATCCACCCTGCCCTTAGTCATGCCAGTTAAAGTAAACATTTGTCGTTACATTACATTTCATTTATTTAGCTGATGCTTTCATCCAAAGCAACTTACAGTAAGTGCATTCAACTATGTGAGTACAAAACCAAAAGTGCAAGAATCAAGCAAGTACATTAACTTTACCAAATGTGCTGAACTGATTTAAGTGCTTCATTAAGAAACAATAAGAAATGGAGTATTTATTTATTTATTTCTACACACACATGTCTGAACAGATGAGTTTTCAATGTGCGACGGAAGATGTGTAGAGGTTCTGCTGTTCTGATGATAACTGGGAGTTTGTTCCAATATTGTGGAGCCAGAACAGCATACAGATGTGACTCAGTAGAGTGGTAGCCAGCCAGATTTTAATAAACAGTGTCTTGGCTCTCAAAATATGAAACTCTTAACACCAAATTCAGACCATAAATAAAGTTTGAAGCTTTTAAAGGCTTGATGACAAGCTAGCAGCTAACACTCACTTGGCAGTCCTATCCTCCCATGTCCATGAATTTATGAATGAAAGGCTTTACATTATAGTAACAAGTCAGGGTCCAGGAGAATGTTTTTTGTCTGACTTAAAATAAATAAAATCATTGCTTTCAAAATATTTAAATCTTTTAAAACCCACCAGATCACCACTGGCGACTCACTTAAACTAACTAAGCAGCTAAGCATTGTAATTAAATGTCACAACTTTTGTAAGTACGGACACGCTACTCATCGTTATTTTGGTTAAATTCTCCACAATTCAATCACTCAGTTAAATTTACAGAAACCATGAACACCAAAGTATAACTTTACTGACAGGGTAAACAAGAGATATGAAAAAAATGTTGTGATTTTCTACCTTTCAACTGGTCATTAAGTCCAAGCGTGTTTCCATTACCTGATTAATTATATTCCTTTAGTCCAGAAGGGTCCACAGATCAAAGGCATCAAAAGGGTCTTTATAAAAAATAATCCAAGTTATGATTATTGCCATGTAAATTCCATTGCTTGTTTGCTAACTTTGTTAATCAAATAGACCACAGTTCTTCAAACATAGACAGAATTTTCTCATCTTCTGCACCGTGTTGTTGGGCATGCTTGTTTTCATTACCTTGCTGGCTACAAAATAAAAGTGTCCCCAAGGTTTGTCTGTGGATTTCTCACCCCAGGACAGCCCCTGGAGTACAGCATGTGCTCCCTCTTTGAAATGCAAGTGGGTTCTGTCACATATCTTTGCAGCCATCGTTCTACAAACTTTGAAGGTCGTTTTCTCAAAAACATGGCTCTGTGACAGTCATTATGTAATGTGAGGTAATTTGCTAAATATTGGGAGCACAAAAACAATACTAATATCATTAGAAAGCTATGGATCTCCTTTTTCCCCCTCCCACAATGACTGAAGCTGTGGTGTTTCTTGGAAGGACTCAGAAAATGATGATGAAAACAATTATGTTAGCTGGATATAAATGCAGAAACAGTTTGACTTGCAGTTAAATCAGTTACCACTATAGATTACTCAAAGTTATCTTCTGAGCTTTAAGTCAGCTAATAATTTCTCCAGTCATGCATGGTACTTGAAACATGAGCCTAAAATCACTCCAACTAATCCAATGAGATCAACTGTGGGGATCTTTTAATGAAAAAAAACCCCATCCAATTGGCTGAAAGGCAAAAGTGTTTTAATTACATAGATCATACCAGTTGTTAACAGTTATTATAAAATACTGGATTGTGTATAATGCCCTTTATTAATCTAGCTAGACAGTGAAATAAAGTCACTGATGCTGTGTAACTGTTGAAGCATATTCCTGGTTCTACTATAAAACTGTGCTGAGTGTTATGGATTGTCACAGCAAAGTCAGGGCATTTTACATCTGCGCTGCAGTGAATGTTCCCAGTTAAATGAAAACAAGGATTTGATGCTGAAACAGCAGCACACTAGCAGTGGGTGGCCTCATGTATGTCTTTTATCTCCGTGAGTAAAAGGATTTCTCGGAGGAAGTTGCTGCTCGCATGATGATTAACATACATTTGAACACAGCAGTAGTACATGTGGCCCTGAGTAATTGTATGTGTGTGTGCATACTGGTATGCATGCACGCTTCTGCTGTTATCTATGACTGTGGTGATGGTTGTAAGGAGCTGCCCATTATGATAATGTGGTAAAAGCACATAATGAACTGGTAACATAGGGAAGCGGGGGAATGAAGCGGACCCTCACTCTCTTCAGTCCGCCCACATGTTTGTTCTGAATCTTTGGATCGCTGCTGCTCTCCATATTTCTCAGCTCCAATTCACTCTTTTTTTTCTATCTTTTCATCCTTGTCTTCTCTCCTTTTCTGCTTTTGATTCCCCCCTCAAGGAAAAAGGAGATGAGTTTGAGGCAAGAGACTATATGACACAAACATTTAAGTTGACTGATTGTGTTTTGGAATGGAGAGAGGGCGATTGTGCGTACAGGATACAGTGATGATGTGAGGAACTGGAATACACAGCATGGGCTGTTGAACATGTTTGGCCGACTGGAAGCTTTCGGTGTCAGTACTTCTAGTAGCAATTCACTTTTTCCTGATTGTCTCATTCCAGATGATTGATAGTACCTATGAAAAGCAGAAATTGCAATGCATACTAAACAGGTAAGGAGAATGTAAAATAGAATGCCCCAAAAATGTTATAAGATAAGCTTTTGAAAAACAATGTGGATTGCTTCAGATGCCGGAGAAATCCTTAAAGTCTTTAGGGTTTACTTGGCAGCTAGGATTATTTGCTCTGGAGCAGAGCTCAAAGATTTTGGCAAGCTCATCAGAAGCTGATGAGTTAGTAATCTGATACATATTTTATTGCTGAATAAGCAACTGAGGTTATTTTGATGCTTTTTCATAAGCAGACTGGAGGCAGCTGTCACTGTGTAAATGCTTTCTAATGAAGTGCTTTAGTATTTGGTGACAAGTGCATGACCTTTCCCAAACTAAAGGCAAAGTCAATCTGTTCTTTTCAAATCTCAAATGTAGGGCATGTTTCCTTTTATAGAAGCATGTATGGGTTGCATTGTTTGCAATCAGAGTTCTGTTATTCCAAAATGTCTAGCCTGTGGCTCTAGGAATGGTCATATGTGGGTGATCGTTCCACCACTTTGGTCCAACATTAAAGTTTCTCAGTAACTATTAAGGCAAAACTTTGACCAACATTTCAACCCAGTTTCACTCCAAAGTTGTAAAAAGCCGCTGCTTGGTCAGTGACATCTGGCTTGAGACACCGACAAAAAAACCCGTCAGCATGATTCCCAGCCAGTCAGGGGGAAACATGGCCAGACAACGATAGTTAAGGCCACAGAAGTCCAAGTGGGGCAGGTGGGAATGATGGTGGATGGGTCATACAACCACCAACTGTGTGCCTCCCACAAGATTTTAAAACCAAACCCTGTTGTTTGTTCCTAAATCCAACCACATGCGAGTGTTGGCAAGAAGTAACCATATGCGTTCATTGTTGAAGGAAAAACACGTCAATTTGCGGTGTTGTACCGACATAGTGTGTTTATTTTGAAAGAAACTATATACAAACTGTACATTTCCTGTGGAAACAGAAGTGTATTTTAAAAACAGGCAATGCATGTAACAGGCTGAAGTTGACACGGCATTGCAAAGCATCAACAACTAAAGCACCGGGGGTACCTTGCACATCATATCTCGACGTGGAAAGTCCATGACCAGACTTTGATGTGAGAGAGAATGGGTTGGACATTCATGGTTCCAAGTGGATGAATCCTGATGACTTTGGTGCTCCCTCGACTTGTCCTGTAGTGCCATTATAAGATGGTTTTGCCTGAAATGTCTCATCAACTGTTGGCTAGATTGCTTTGAAATTTGTTACAGATACTCATGGTACCCAGAGGATGAGTCCATATGTTTTTGGTGGGAGTTTCATCTCGTGCCAGCAGCAGGTCAAAGTTTTCACTTGTCAGGTGAAATATCTCATCAGTCTACCAAAAGGATTACCACAACAATTTGTACAGACATTTATGGCTCCCATATTATCTATCCTAGGGATCTGGCAGGTTGGCATTTTTGGCTGACAATCATTGGTTGGATTGCCATAAAACTTGGTTCAGTCATGGTCCCCCTGGGATGAATTCTGATTGTTTTAATTCCCACCGGGTGAACATGGTAAACACACTAAACTTTAGCAAGTTAGCATTGTCATTGTGAGCTAATGCTAGCATTTAGCACTACTGTGGCTATATACAGGTTACTAACTGGTGTTTTTCTTTCTTCCTCTAGAAACAGCACAGTCCTCAACTCCAAGGTTTTGTCAGTGGCCATCAAGCCCACCCCTCCCTCCCTTTCTGCCCCAGTTGTAGTTGAATTCTCTCACCTGTACAACGTAGGTGACTCTTATTTTAAAACAAATATTCAAATATTAAGCTATTTTGATTTTATGCTGCATTACAAGTCCTCTTTGAACATTGTGATCATGTATTGTTTGTCTGTTCCCAATCCATCAGGGCACCACTAATCAGACCTGTATATCCTGGGACGAGAGTGACAGGTAAGAGCCACTATATTGCTGATTTGTCATCTGACCATGCTTTCACCTTAATCTGCGAATGTGTGGACCCGCAATGATATGGCTCTTTACAAGCTTTTTTTTTTGTTTGTTTTGGGGTTTTTGTTTGTTTTTTTGTAATACTATTGATTGTACTACGGGAAATGTAAGATCCAGCACGTTTGCCCCATACTAGGAATTCAGATTCAGGATATAGCTAGATATAGCTATTTTGTGAATAAGTATGTTGTAGTACCCCTCTAAAGCTGCCAATATCTAATACTCAGCTATACTACCTGTCCATTCATCTGATCAACACTTAAGTCCAAAAATACTGTAAACTTATTGCCAGATTTTTATGAAATGTGCATTCAACTTCCCCAGAGGAATAACCACATGGTTTTTGTGACCCTATTAATATTCTTTTTGTGCCAACATCTAACCAAAGGTTCCACTTGTACACAGAAAATAATAAAGTGTAATTTGCAGATTGCCATTAAATCTGCTGAAAACATTCATGCCCCCCAGAAGACGAACCTCTTGACTTCCAGACGAACTTTCCAGCACAATTTTTAGGACTAAAACTCATTTGATCCCTTTTACTCGTAAGAGTCTAAGAATGACGAACAATGTCACCATATGTGCAGTTCTGTGTGCCTGTTTTTATGTGCATTTTTAGTATCTGTCCTCAGTGGAAATATGACTTAGAAACGAGCCAAGCAAATAAACATCCACTGAAGCTTCCGCCATGTGAAGTGATTCGGAGATTGTGACTTCTCTCCCATAAATGCATGAAACAAACTGAGATATATATGTTCATCACTCTTTCTACTTTGTTTCCACCCTTTGAAGTTTGACTGGAGGTCAACAATACAATCAGCAGAAAAAAAGACTGGCATTTGTACTTTAGCGGATATGTTAAACTTTCTTTATGTGTCATGTGAAGTACACATGGACAGGTTTAGCCCAAAAAACAAAACAAAAAAAAAACCACTTGGTTATGGTTAGGGAAAGATCATGTTTTGGCTTAAAATACCTGCTTTTGGTGGCACAATCCTGACAGGAAATGCAAGGTTGTCTCTTTTAAAAAAACAACCACTTTTCATGGTACTATCCCCCCTAGAAACACTACACTGGGTTGCTAAAAAACAACCACGTTAGGTGACTGAAAAGCTGCTGGAAACACAGCAATGACTCTAAAACACAACTGGTGTTGTTGCATGTTACTATCAAACAGTGACCTGCAGGTCTAGGTCTCACACCAACGTACAAATGTATTTATCTATGGTTTGCAGAAACGTACAATGCCAGCATTTTCTTGTGACAAGTGGGCTGCTTTTAACTAGATCATCTTATTGCCCTGTTTACAAATGATGATGGCACCTGACCTGAGAATTAGCACCACAAACTGTTCATCTCTGATCGGCCTAATTTTCACATAATCCGCATTTATGTTTTTGTTGATTTTCTGGAAATGTGTGTTAAACTTGGATTGATAAAATTCAATTTAACTTTTTATATTATGTTACCATATTATATAATTATATCTAAGAGCCACCTGCTGAGCTTCAGGCTTGTTTTGAACATTTTCATGGCAAAAAAATGGCCAGTGTTCAGTTCACTTTTTTTGTTATTTTAGGTTTAATAAACATTATATTTTCAAATGATCTCATATCTGTTTAGTTCCCCCACAGACAAGCTGTCAAACTGCATCCAGATCCAGATCCAATTTGTAATTATTCAGTGCATACTGGCAAACCCACATTTAGTCTGTAGCACATTATGGTAGTTCCTGGTACTCTGAGTGGATGTTTTAGAGACACCATGTCCCCTCTGAAAGTTCCACGGCTGGCCACAGTGTTTTTTATCTTGACAAAGTCAGTGTACTGCTCCCCAGTGAAAGGTGCTGAGTGTGTTGGACAGCTCCGCAGCTCTTGTCTGGGAAAACGCTAACCCCACGCTATCACTGCTACGACACTGATGCAGCATGTGGAAAATTAAAAGTGTCGCTCACAGCTTTCCTCTCCCTCCCGGCCCACGCACACACATCAACATGTACGATAGAGAGCAGTTTGGAGTCTGCCGAGAGAGAGAGAGAGAGAGAGAGAGAGAGAGAGAGAGAGAGAGAGAGAGAGAGAGAGAGAGAGTGGCGAGCACGCCAGGATAGAAAACGGAGTAAAGAATACATATTGAACAGTTAAGTTTTACTGCTGCTGTGGCCTGATTCAAAGCACTACTTATTTGCTGCCTGCTCTTAAGTGCCCTATTTGTTTAAGACAAGAAAATAGTGTGTGCATGTTGGAGCGTGAGCATTGAGCGAGGGAACGAGGGAGAAAGTAAGAGGGAAACATTCAGCAGCCTGCAATGCAGGTTTGGACATTTGCATTTAGATGGGTACGTACACTTGTGTTACAGCGATGAAAAGCAGAACGTTCATTGCTTCAGTCAAAGGGAAAAGAAGTTTGGCTTGGCACATATAGACCTAGAGCGAGACAAAGAGTGAAACATAGAGACAGAGGTGATTTGGAGGGAAGAAATGACAGAGTGAATATTGAGAAACGGGATAGATGACATTCTAACAGTCTGCCCTAACAATGAAAAAGTATTAATATCGCTTCAAAGTGACGGTTCAGGTAATATCCACAGTCATTCGTACTTGATTGCTGCTTGCAGTGTTAGGTAAAATTCTTAACTGCCGAACACTCTTTTCAACCATGAAGCCATGAAAGCTTTATGGACCCTAGCTGCTGAGAGAACAAGACCATTATTTAAAGGCTTATATCAAAAAATAATGTTTTGTTCTCTAAATAATTGCAGAGGGTTGAGCCGAATACTCGGATAAAATGAGTGTCCAGAACTGAGTATTTCCATAGTAAAATGAGTCAATATTCATACTGGTGATACAGGAAAATCCTCATTAGCTAGCTGTGTCCACATTGTTCTGCAACAATCCAGTCACACACACAAAGAGTTCACTGCTGCAACTCTGGTCACACAAACACAATCTCTCCATCGTCACAGGCAGCCGCTCTGTCCACAGGGACTAACAGCTCGACTCTTACTGCTTCTACAGCAGTCAGGTTTGCTTCGACTGGTTCGCTCCTTCCTCATTTTGTAAAATATGTAAGGTCAGCTGAGTTACTTGCAGAGCTTGGCCCATACCAGTTGCAGTACAGGAAAGGCCTGTTGATCCCACGCTCATAATTATGAAGCCCAAAAACTTTTTAAAAATTGAATTTAAACAGCCTGATGTTTGTGTGTGAGATCAGAGGGTCTTTTTTTTACTATCTGTTATATTATCCCAAAAACAAACATGCAGCAGAATGAGGTCCTCTGCTGCCTCTGATTGGCTCCAGTTACATCATTCTGCATAATAATTAGCCATGTGCTCCTATATGGGAGCTGTGTGGTCAGAGAAAGGGATCAATGCCTGTTTCTTTTCAGGATAAAATAAAAACATCAAGGTAGTAAAAAAAAAGCCCTATGATCACACACAAGTATTAAGTATTAAGTGTAGTTCTTGAATTTTCTTCAAAATTTAAATTGGCTCATGTGAGCCTGCTGTTGGTGTGTAGAGAGAGAGAGAGAGAGAGAGAGAGAACAACCTGCAGGTTGCAGAAGATTTCATGTCTTATTTTCATATGTTTCCAGGATGAGAGAGCCACAAAACATAAATATAATGTTGTGAATGTGCAATACCACAATGAATAGATGTGCTATGGGACAATGATGGATGTATGTCTTCAACAAGGAGCCAAAAGCAGTCAGTTAGATTCAGTCGTCTCAAACTGTGTTGAGGGCTGAGATGTATTAGCATGTTTTTGAGCTCTGTTTACCGTGTCAAATCATTCCATCGCTTGCTCCTTAAAAACTGCCATGCAGAAAGTGATTTGTGTGACTATGACAACCATAAACTGTGAGGCGTCATGTCATAACAAGACCTGCAGCATATATACATATTAAATTGTTTTTAATATGATTTTGATTCGTATTGCTTTTTCCTTTAGTTCTGATTTATTTGAAAATGTAAAATTTAGTGAATGCTTGTCTCGTCAATATTTTTTAATGTGGTTAAATGTTAGTAAAAATGCACAATAAATGAGCAATGATATGATATATCTTGGCCCATAGGCACCCACTGTCAAAACCTGTCGCAAATTTAGAATCTCTTAATTTGCTGGTAGGCTTTTGTTGTGGAACAGCTGCAAGAGGTGATGAGTTTCATTGACAGCTTATCAGTGGTCAAAAAACAGCAAAGAAAAAAGTGAGTAGAATTCGTAGTGACTCAAACTAATGAAAAGTGAATAAAAACTAACCTGGAAATCCAGATGCCCCGCCCCTAGCAAATTCGAATTTTCTCTGCACGGGGATCTGGCCGGAACGAGCAGAGCCCGTTGAATCGCCATCGGACCAATCAGATCAGTCTATCTGACAGAGGCGGGCTCTGGGCAGGCGTAACATGATGAGGACAGCACTGTGCCATAGGAGTCGAAAAATATACAGCCAAGATGGCAGCTGCCGAAGGACCGCGTCCATTCAGTTTAGCTTTGGAAGAAACGCTAAGCCAACTACACTTATCTTTTTCCTTGAGAGAAGAACAGAAGACTGCCCTAGAAGCCTTCGCTTCCATGAAGGACGTTTTTGCCGTTTTGCCGACGGGATACAGCAAAGGCATAATATATCAGTTAGCCCCACTGGTCGGCAAACAAATGGGGCTTAGTGCAATGAATACGTCACCTTTCTTTTTTGCTCTGACTGGCTATCGTGCTATCCAATTGCATGCGGCAGCATCTAATATGCTCCATTACTGCCGCCCCTTGGGTAGGAAGGGTATATCGGTGAGGGCCAGACTCAAAATCTTTCTAGGTTTGAGTCTGGATTTCCAGGCTAAATAAAAACAGTATTTCTATAGAAAACAGGAAGCAGAGCAGCAGATTGGTGAGTGTGACACGACTCTTGTACTGATGGCTTTAGTTATGTGGTCATGCTGAATTTAGTGTGAGTCATTAGAGTACAAGTTACTCCCCCTCTGAACAAGAACTACATACGTGTTCTTTTAGTACAACCAAATGATAAACAAAAATTTTTAAAGGTGACAAAAATGTTACAATTTACTCTCATGAACTGAAAACACAGTGAAATAGCGACAGCTACTGCTACACCTATACTCTGCGAATCTGGGGTTATGCCATTGTTGTGTTGGCCAATCAACGTCGCCATGTTAACAACTTGTCAACAGATGGCACCCACCTGTTACCTAAAGCTATGCCTTGAATGATGCATAATCTTAAGCTTTGATAATGTTTAAATAATTGAGTAATATAAAAATCTACCCCCTGTACAGCTGTCATGGACAGTGAAATTAGCTACAGAGACCAAAACTCTTTTTTGTACCAGGTTTTAGTGTATTTAGTGGTCTTTACCCAGCCTTTTTCTATCGACCAGCCTTTATTTGTTAATGCCTTATCATTATAATCTTGCTGATTATTTGAATACTGGCTTTTATTCATTTATGGCACATGTGATATCTATTATCAATTCAAAACCGTGTCTGAAGCCCTTTTAATGAAAATGTTACCATGGTACATTATGAGAGTTTTATATGATCTTGATGACATTGACCTCTGGGATGTCACCGCCATTGAACATAAGAGACAAGACAGTAGGAGAGACAATGACAGAAACATAGCAAGGACAAAGAATCTAATCTCCTGGTGTTTGGGTGTGGGGTTGGGGGTTGGGGGCGGGGGTGGGGGGGGTGGGGGGCGACATGTTCTATGCAAAATTAAAATCCATCTTGGACAGCAGCTATGATTAATGAGTTAATATTTAGGAGAGAAATTGGAATGTGAGGAGGCATCCTTGTCATATTGATAAGAGCTGTGGAGCAGCCTGGGCCTTCACTTGCACCATGCTTCAATCTCCTGAAATCAATAACAAGAACATCAGCAGCTTCTTTCTGTCACTCTCACTCACACTGACATTATTACTTAGTTTTGTTTACAGTATGTATACGTAAATGAATACACACAGTGTTTGCTAGATCAACCTGTTGGTTAACTTTAATGATTGATATTTTATGCCCTTAGATTTGACAGAAAGTGATGGAAGACATGGTGAACAATACGCATATATAGGTCCCTGGTCAGAACCACACCGGGACATTGTAGTTCATGATCCATGGCCTAAACCCTTTGGCCAACAGGTACCCCTCACAGTAAAAAGTAAATCCTCTTTTTTTTAAAGATACAGAATAAGGGTGGTGCACAATGAGAGAATAAACAGCTCAACATCACAGCCTTCTTTTTTTTTTTTTTGGACAAACAAGAACCACCATTTTATTGGTTTGAATTAATTTGAATGCACCTCATGTAACCTAACCCTGTGCTACATTGTATAATTGAGGCACTGCAAAAAAACCAAAAAACACAAAAAAACTTCAAGTCAGCTGCATCTTATACAGCTGCTGACTTTCACCCGGGAGGTTGGTGTTCGCTTCCGGTAAGATTGGAAAAGCCATACCTTGTTCTTTTTTACTAAACTCAAGCACCTGTTTTTGTTGCTGAAACCAGACCACATGCATGTGTTGTTGAAGGGAGAAAAACATCAATTTGTGGTCTTGTACTAATTTTTATTTCGTAAACAGACTGTATGCAAATTGTACATTTTCTGTTAAAACAAAGGTGTATTTTGAAAACAGACAACGCGTGTTACGGAATGTCACCAACCAACGCACCCAGGGTACCTTACACATCATATCTCAATGTGGAAAGTCCATGACCAAATGCTGATAGGTAACAAGGTCAGAGAACGTGATGGCAAATCAAAAATTGTTTTTTTTTTTTTTTTGTTTTTTTTTTTTTTACAAATTTCAAAATAAAGTGACAACCCTACTCCATAGTAGATTCATAGTAGAGTTATGCTATGTATGCTATGTGTGAAATATGGTGAATGTGCTAGGAAAGGTAGTATCAACACTGCTTCTACCTGGAGCTCGCATGTACGGAGCCTGGGTTTGTTGAAGGTGGCAGTGCTGTTTGGGCTGAGAAAGCCATGTGTAAGTAAGGTAAAGGAGGTTATTGGGTTGGTGCGGGGAGCAGTGAGACCTGGCATTAGGGGAGTGTCTCTGGGACGCCAGAGATCACTGTCTAGCCTCCTGGAGGTGTAGATGAAACACTGGCGAAAGGAAGTTCCCACCCGATGACCCCAAAGACATGTTAGTTATCACTGCTCACTGGTCTGTATAGTTAAGCCTTGCCATAATAGCTTATCATAGGGCTTAAGGCCAAAACACACCAGCGGCGTCATATGACGGCGGCGTCATTGACGTGAGTCAAGTGCCGCCCCCAACACACACAAAAAGCGTCGCGCTGCGGGGCGTCAACCGGATTTCTATTGCACACTCCAGTCTGCGAGAGCTGGGAAGTACAAAATAGCGCTTTTTCAAGGGCGGCGACGCTGGAAAAATAGGACAATACCGTGAAGTGCTGCGGCGCGGCACGTCGACGCGCGTCGAGCCGCCAGTGTGGGTTTGTAAATAGAAAATAATGGGGGCAGCTGTTTTGACGCACGTCGTACGGTGCCGGTATGTTTTGGCCTTTAGGAGCTTATTCACTGAGTGCTGATCCTTTCTCTAGAACACAAAGTTTTGTGTGTATTTGAATACTACCTGGTAACTCACCTAAAATACATCCAGAATATACCAAACAACATTTTATCATCAATAAGTCCTTTTAAAAAGGATTTACCTACCGGACTATTATCTCTCAGCATAGTGTCTGCTCAAATGTTAGCATAAAGCCTCCTATATGATTATTGTACATTAGCCTATTCACCTTATTTTTCACGGAAACACGGAGGCAAAACAGAACGCAGCCAGCTTCCGTTTTTTTTGTGCGACATCGACATCAACATTGTCCAGCACTCTTCACCACTGTGTAAATGTCCCACGGTATTTGCTACAGTGACATTACTGAGCGCATGGAAATGTTTACATTACTGAAAGCAATTTTAAGGACTAACTTTAAATATTTGAAGTTAATCATCAAAGAATAAATCACCTGGAAAGCTGGCACTGCTCCACATAATTTAAAAGGTAATGTAGCGTCCGCCAGGACGTGTGGGAAGGATGACGCAGTTATTCGGCAAACCACCATTTATTATGGAACAGTAGCCTACAGGTTACTGTTGGCCGTAACCACGCCAAAACAACCAACAAACAAAAACTTACATTAGCTGTAACTCCAACTGTGCACTCCTGTTCTCTCCTCCAGCTCGCAAATACACACACCAGCACACGCACTCACACAGCCCTTATTCCCGTCACACTCGCACTCTGCCCCCCTACCTATACTCATTCAATCCCAAACATGCCATTAACTCACAGAACATTTACATTATAACCGAACATTTACTGCAGGGTCGCTACAGTAACTTAGCCTACACAGAGCGGTGGAAATGTCCGTGCAGCTGTAGACGGGTGCGGCTGGATGGTTGATGCATACATGCTGATTCGGGTGCTATCAGAGCCGATCTGCACATCACTATGGCTTAATAATTAACTCAGTCAATAAAAACAACCTGTCCTGTGTTAGGAGTGTATGTCGCTGACAGAAAGAAAGAAAGAAAGAAAGAGAAAGAAAGAAAGAATTTTTTTTTAAGAAAGATAGAAAAGCAGTGTACACCTCACATATTTATTTCTCACAGTTGCGCACACTTTTGGCTGAGCGGCTGACCGGAAGTCATGCACAAAAACACAGAAGTTGATCACTATTTACTTCTGTGTTTGAAAATAAGGTGAATATACTTTACCTGTGGATAAGGAAAAACACTGATGTAAATGCAGCAGAACCCTTTGCATTTGGAATGCGATCAAATTAACCAGACCACATCTGCACTGTGATCAGATGTTAGGAATAGAATAGAATAGAAATAACTTAATTTATCCCATAAAAATACATGGAGCCAGTACGCAGCATTGATTTGGGAGACTCTTAAGGGACCTGAGGTGATTACATGGTAAAATCAATGAATTTTATTTTATGAAAAAAATTGCCCTTTTGCAAATTTTTACTTCTCTCAGTCACTTAATCCTGGCGTCCGGCCAGGGTGAACTCCCTGTGATATGTGCTCCAGTGGTTGTGAACTGTATCCGCGGAGCCCCCTGTGCCTCTCCAACTGCTCAATGAGAAAGAACATTGCCTCCAGAGGGTCGGACTCATTCTTACTTCTGTACAGCCCCATGCATTTGAAATCCTCCACTAATCCTTAGTGTATGCATACTTATTGTAATATTCAGGATTCAAGGTTACTTTATTTGTCCCGGGGGAAATTTGTCTTAGACATAAAGTCTTAGACAAGTGCAGACATAAAGTGCATTCAAATACATGCAACACTGTCCCTCATCCGCTGTACTCAATAACAGTGCCATGTCTCAACACAACCATGAAGTAGAACCTAATAAATTCATGTAAATTAGCCTCAAATCATCCATTCTCTGTACTTTATTTCCACATTTAAACATTAGCTCCACCTCATAACAATAACAATAACAACTTTGTTATAACTTTTCATGTTGCAACATCCATTTTGCTTGATCTGCGTTGGCAGCAAGACGCTTCGTACAACCGCAACATGGCCTATACAGATAACACTGCACATTGTTTCCATTTACCTGACAAAAATCATGTTTGCCAACCCTGCCTGCCTGATTTTTATAGCTGGATCCAATCACAGTGCAGGGACAGTTGAGACACGCAAAAACCAGTTGGAAATGGTGTCTGAGTATTAGCACAGACAGCTGGGGAACTGATTGTTGTGTTTATGGTTGTCATCACTTGACAAATTTGAGATTGTTTTTGGGCCAGTCTCCAGAAAATAAAAAATAAAAAATCCCATACCCCATTAAGTTGACCTTCATTCTTCATTAGTGCTGACATTGCTCTACAAGCCCATTGACTGTTAGGGCTCATTTTTGCTCAAGGTAAGATAAATATATGGACACAGACGGAGCCTTCTGTCCATACTTTGCGTTCATTTTGTCTGTATTTGTGCACGTTTTCTGAAAGTTTATGGTTACAAATTAAACAGAGCAGCATCCCTGGAAATCGTGGGGACAGTGTAGCGTAGGTCAAGCAAGACACAACCACAGGACATGAAGAAATTATTTTAAAAATGGTGCAACAAAATTAATCAGTAACAAAGTGAAAATAATTATTCGTCTAAAAGTCAGTTGTATCTAATGGCCTAACAGATCACCACCGTCTACAACGCTTCCTTACGGTAAAAGGTACAATATTACGACCTCCTCCACCGTTGCCATGTTTGTAGTTGCCAGAAACGTTTGACTCTGCCCCCTAGTGCCATGTTGTGGATCTATCTATGCCAACATAAAGGACCAATGCAATGCAATGCAATGTGTGGCAGTAACGGTTACAATGTTTGAAATGAACTAATCTGTTTTTGTATGTAAAGGGAGTATAAAGGAGCCCTTCTGTGCATCCTTGTCCTTAATGTAATCAAGAAGCAATCTTTAACTAAATTCACATATTGTTTGTGGCATGTAGTCACCAACATTCAAGACTTCTCTGCTGTGGCTGACAATATTGTTTTGCAGATGTGGACTGTCTGTAGTACTCCACCAGCTGAGCATATGCTGGTAAAGAAAGTTGATCACAAATAAACATTTTTATAGGCCAACATTCAAATGCAATTCATTACCCCTGTTACTAATGGGTGGGGATGAGCTCTGAATGTTTTTGACTGAAAAATTCAAGTCTGTGCAGTACTAAGTAATTTTGTCACTCCCCCCATCATCCATGTGTTGCTATCAGTGCTGCTTGCAGACAAGAGAAAATCCAGATTTGGGAGGTTCTGTGCCTACATAATAAAACACATGTTTCATGACTTCAGACAATCACTACTGAACAGATTAAAATAGAGCGAGATATTTCTGCAAAGACTGGACATTGTTTACCAGACTGCAGTCACTAACTAGCCTCCCCTCTGATCATACAAATCAATCTTGCTGTCTCATTTAATTTACAGAGTCAGTGCTGATGTTGAGGAACTGCCTCAGTTCATCAAAGATGTTGGAGCTGACCACTGCGGACTTGAATTTTCATCAATTACTGTAATACAATTATCCGAGAGGAGGTGAAATTCAGCGGGCAGGGGCATGTTTGTTTACAAGTGTTCCGAATAGAAATAGGCTGCATTACAGGCAACAGACTGCACACACTCTTCTGTATTTATATTCAAAGTTTGCCAATTCATTCTAACTTATATACCAGCCAACTCACCAGCTGTGCGAGAGCACAAGACATTGATGAATATCCTCAAAACATTGGTCTACAACTAACTAACTTTAGTCTGTGGACAGTTTTAGTATTTCATCACAACCTAGCTGCAGCTTCTCTGTTAGGTTTCATCTCCAAAAGAGCCCAAAATCAAGGCACCAAGCAGACAGGTTGAAGAAACAAAAGCGAGCTCTAATAACAAAAACTGGTTTCAGTCATCAAAACAGGCAGGCAACAAAAAACTGCAGAAGCAGGCTGAGCTAAATTCAGGAACAAAGGAGAAACACCAAACTAAACTAAGGACAAAGAGGTATGATGCAAGGATCACAAGCAGGAACACAAACCAGGGAATAAAGCCACAAACGCAAACGACCTCACACTGAGGCCTTGTTCACACATACACGGGTTGAAAATGGTTTTGGTCTTTTGTCCTCACATACACTGCATACTGTGTTATGGAAAAATGGAACTTTTGTAAAGTGCAGGATGTTATCTTCTTAGTGAGGTGTCACAGACTATGAGACATTTTGTGCATTGGCGGACGAGGCAAAAATGTTGCTGGTTCTAACCCTGCT
This sequence comes from Epinephelus lanceolatus, assembly GCF_041903045.1. NCBI lineage: Eukaryota > Metazoa > Chordata > Actinopteri > Perciformes > Serranidae > Epinephelus > Epinephelus lanceolatus. The sequence continues at coordinate 39,266,366 of NC_135743.1, forward strand.
ATTTTTACTTTTTACATGTTCACACATGTTCACTTTTTACACATAAATGTACAGTTACTTTTCCACTATATTGACAGAGTTGCAGAACGCTCAATGGAGGTCACTGTTCCAAGTAGTAATACTACTACAGGGGTGAGTCCTAAAACCTGGAAATGAGTTAGCATTTTAGCACTTTTATTGATGCCTGAAACAAGTTCTGTGGTTAACCCAAGCTTAAGAGACTTTCACATTTTGTTCTACGAAATAAAATATGTCAGTAAAAACCTTACTCATGAATTTTGAAGCTTTTATGTGTCTTGCTGACCAGTGGCTAAATCAGAGTACAGAATGTCATCACAACATACATAGCTTTACAGTCTCATTACAGGAATGTTAAGTCAGAGTCAGCCAGGTGTTACTGTAAGTAAGACTGCGGCATAGATTGTCAATAGCCTAACATAAGTTTTTCACTTCTGGCTATTGCATTTAGACTTCAAACATCATAACAGTGGGCTTCATTTGTGAAGATTATGTTCCTTTACAAAACATGTAAGTGTCTTAAACTTTTTTTTTTTTTTTTCACAGAGCTTTTTTCTGCAGTAATCCAAAATCCAATGGAAAATCCCATTGTCTTTTTGACAAGGGAAGCAGGGCGACGCTAACCTCCATGCCTACAGAAAAAACATCATTACTGGAGAACGCTATAGCTTTTTTTAGGCTTCTAATTGGCTAACATCTTCTTCATTGCATGACTTTAGGATGGGGGTTATACCGTTTCCTGTTGGTTTGGCATGCTCTTGAAATTCATTTGGATGTTTAAGAAAGAGGGAAAGCAAAGACACAAAACACAAAGCAAGAAGACATGTCACGTAAGGAGAGTGATGCTGAAAATAAAACAGGGAATAAACTACAAAGAAAAACCCTACAGAACCATGACACTCTCATTTAAAAGGGTAGGGCTCACTTGCTGTAGGCTATGACATAACCATCTTGATTACCACCGTGATGACGAAATATTCGCTTTTCAAATAGTTAGGTTCTTAAAGAGGAACTCCACACTAGGGCATTAACAGAAAAGTCGATTTGTCGACGTGTCGACCTCAGTGGCACAAGTCGACACCCCCCGGGAGGAGTCAACAAGTTGTGTATTTTTTCCCTCTCTCTCTCTCTCTCTCTGTGTGCTTGTGTACGGAATGCAATCGCTGCCTCTGATTGGCTTACACTGATACTTTATCCTTGACTGAGACATACTCGGGCGTACTATAAGCAGAGCAGACTCCAGTCATTCGGGCTTTCATAGTCGAGTGCACTTCTGCATACGTTCCACCCGAGTATGTTCGGGCCTTGCCAGACACACATCACGTGTGGAGATACTTAACTTTCCTCCACCGTGTCAATGTGATGACGTCATCAAATGACTTGTCGACTCGACTTAGACTTTATTGAGAGATAAGTCGACCTGAAAAAAATCAAAGTCGTTAATGTCCTACTCCACACTCATGTTTATTTATTTGATTTTTGCTGTACACCAAGCGGCAACCTCAATGGCTGGAAAGTGAAGCCAAAGCTAAGTGCCAAAAACTGCAGTTCCTCTAATAGCCACTTGAGTCTGGCTCCAGAAGTGAGTCAATGCCTGTAGACATTTGTGTTAAAATCTTCAACTTCACAGCAGAAATAAACATTTCATAGCCTGGCACAAAGAACAGTTTTGGTCTTGATAGCTAATTTTAACATTTGTGAAAACTGTTCAGGTGAACCTGACGCTAACCGTGACAAAACAGACTAGACTCCATGGGCAATCATGTATGTTGAACCCACAACTGTGGTAGCAGCTGCTGCAACATGTATGAAAGAAAAGGAAGACTGGCTAACCCTAGCCCCAGTTTGTGCAGCCTACACATTGCTACTCGCTGTGTTAGCTACTGTAATTACCCCCAACTCCTCTGTTACATTTTGTATGCTAGTGGGGATTTAAAGGGATAGTGCACCCAAAAATGAAAATTCAGCCATTATCTACTCACCCTCATGCTGAGGAACGCTCTGGTGAAGTTTTAGAGTCCTCACATCCCTTGCGGAGATCGGCAGGGGGAGCAGCTAGCACACCTAATAGCTGACGGTGCCCCAGACTAACGTCCAAGAACACAAAATTGAAACCACAGAGTATCTCCATACTGCTCATCTGTAGTGATCCAAGTGTCCTGCAGTTCTTCACTGTGTTCATTAGTTGCTAAAATGTTCCTGTCTGTTGTTTTAATTAAGAAAACTAATAATCAGAACTAAAAATCAGAAAAGCAAGCTGAGAGATGCTTAAATGCTCCATAGAGCTGAGCTGAACTACAGAGCTGGTGATAATTTTCTATCAATTTGTCCACATCACACATATGTATTTGACCTAATTACAATCTAGAAATATTGATTAGACAGCCATAAAATATGTATGCTTAAAATGAATTTACCTTCATAATAAGCATTAACCATAGCTCAGATTCTAACAGTAAGTCAATAAATTGACTGGTATTTTTATAGTAAAGATGGTAAGTAGTGTGTTCCACAGTATGTCTGTATCTTGTTATGGTGAAATGTAAAAATCTCTATTAAAGAGCTTCTCCAACACTGTGGTCTTGCATTTCTAATAACCTTCAAGTCTTGCAAAGGAAAGATTTAAAAAAAAAAAAAGGAGGTCCAGTTAAAATTGAAGCAGCGGATTCTGACTTTAAGTCGCCAGTATATAGGTCAAGTTTCAGAAACCATGGAACCTACAATTCCCATAATGCAATGTGACATGTCCCTAGTCTGTAATACAGGGTTTTTGTTGGAAATGTGAAGTCTCTGAGCCCAAGCTGAGATAATCCTGATGACTTCATCAGGCTTATTATTGCTGTGTTGTGCCCCTGATTAAACTGATACATAACATTAATGGATTGATTACATTGGATGAAAAAATGTATCCAGTGATAATAATAACTAATAATCAGAATGCAGTTATAAATAAAAGTACTGTAATGTTGTAATGTAAAACACTATTTGTCAAATAAGCATTTTTTTAAGTTCCGATATTGTGAACTGAGCTGCCCAAGATTAAACGTATTCAGTTATAATCTCTGACTTTATCATAGATAATATCTGTAAGTATACATGATCTTGTAGCCCAACCAGTAGACATCAAGCAGGAACCTTCCTCCTTGTAGCTCTTTCCATAAAAGCCTGTGTTTATATATTTCCTCTGTGCTGGCAGACTGCTTTTCATCCATGTGGCCTGTTCTTGGCAGAGGACATTCTTCCATGCAGGGCTGCTGGACCAGCACCTAAATTATCCAATTAGACGCTGGGGCAAAACTGTCTGCAGGCCACTGTGTGTCTCACAGAGAGGCCTAATCGCGTCAGCCATACAGAGAAACTGCACTGAGGCCTAATATATTGGATTTCTGTTAGAGGTGATGTGCTAATGTCAGCACTGAGTCACCTCCTGGGGCTAACTCTGTTTCTGTCTTTCACACACACACACACACACACACACACACATACACCGAACATACACTTGAAATCAAACACAGTCTGCATATTCCATTTCTGACTGTGAAGTTATGAGACCAGTGGATGTGTGAGGGTGTGGCTCTTTCTTGGGCTACAGTCTGCTGCCCTCCTGCACATCTTTTTTTGTCAAGGTTATTGCTGTTGTTGGGGAGGTACTGTATACAAACAGGTAACAAATTAAAGAATACTTACCCTTTTTGTGGGTAAGTATTCTTTAATTTGGGCCATTTGTATATTGCTTACTCACCCCATGTTACCTTGAATTTGGGAGGGAAGCTTTTTCTCACCTGTGAACGAAGAATCCAAAAAAGGCAAACATTCTTCATGAGTTGAAGTGAACAGGGTCCGTGTTTAACAGCAGCAAAACTATATCAAAACATCCATTTACAAACTGTCATACAACTCATACATAATAATCCAAGTCGCATTTATCTAGTCATATCAGCCAGTCAAGGCCAGCAGTGGTCATATAGGTCAACGCTGCAATCAAGTTGTTAAGATCCATACACATTTATTGTAAGGCGGAGCCCTCTAGTGACTTTAGCAATAACTGTACTGTAGGAGCAGAGGAGGAAGTGAGGTGATGTAGTACAGTGATGTTTTGTAAAGATCCCTACTGGATGGGAAGGAGGTAGTGGAGGGGTCAGGACCCTCACCCTGGAGACTTGTGTTCATGCCCCAAAGTCAGCATTAACTTCTCTCAAGAACAACATAGTGGAATATGCTACAATGTGTAGCATACTATGCTAGTGAAATATGTGACGTGACGTGACGTGACGCGACGCGACGCGACGCGACGCGACGTGACGTAACATTGGTAATAAAAAATTACACCATGATCTTTTCTTCTTAACATAACCACCTAGTTTTGTTGCCTAAATCAAACCACAAAGTTTTATAGCATAATTGCGACCGTTTCATAACATTAAGGATATGTTTTACATTGCGATCGTTAAGATAGTAATGTATGTCTTTTTTGGAAGGGTTATTAATGTTGTTTCAGAGGAACACTTAAGACTGCAAGTAGCACACTTGGGCATTCGCATCCATTTAAGCTTGGATTCAAATGCATGTGCCTAGGCAGCTATTTCAATCAGGAGAGACAGAAGCATGAAGAAAGATAATATTTTACACAGGATATGAGTATACAGATTAACAGATGATTTGCGATTAAGATTTAACAGAAGTCTTTGGCGCTTGAACACCAGAGAGAGACATTTTGTGATCAAGGGACATCTACGCAGCAATAAGATAAATCCCCCCATGGAGTCCAGACACTGGTGGAGGTGGTGGTGGCTGATGACTCTGATGCTGCTGACTGCTGAGGCGGATAAGGCTAATGAATCCATAAAGACTAGGTGGTGACTGGGAGGCGGAGGGCATGCGCTACTGCAGCAAGAAAGAACTACAAGCAGAAAAAGAACCATATTTAAAATGAGGAGCAGTAAGATGATGGGTGAACAGAGAAGGTATGTTGCCTTGCTATTAGTTGATCGTGAATCAGCTGAGAAACAGCTTATGAGTCAATTGACAGACCCAGACAATGACATCTAGAGATAGTAAATGAGCTTGACTGAACTTTTGCTAGAGCTTCATGTGTCCCTGCACAAGACTTTTCATTTTGTTTTGGTGAAATTGCATGTGTTTGGGAAGTACTGAGCATATACGACTTGGATTACACTGCAGGAGTTTTGTGAGAGTTTGTAAAAGGATGTTTGATAGTTTTGCTGTTGCAGTTGCAGAACCTGTTTGCTTAAATTCATTAAGAATTTTTTTGGGATTCTGAGTTCACTGTAGAGAAATGCGAGAAAAAGTTTTCTTTACAAATTCAAGGCAATGTGGTGAGTAATACAAATGGTCATTTTGTGGATGAAGTATTTCTTTCAAGGAAACAACATAGTAGATCGAAACAACATGAGACACTTTGGAGTGATGTATTAGACAGTGCTCTCCACCATCATCTAAATGCCAAACGAGGGAAATTTTATGGAAAAACACTGTTCATCTACAACTGAAGCTGTTGTGGAGGCTCATGGTGAAACTACACCTCACTAACTTACACACTTAATGTTGGTTTGTCCTTTAATTTGTCTCCCCATTGTATTTATTCATGTCTTTGAACCACATATCTCAGGTTTGGTGTAGAAGTTACCCCTCATGTTCACCGCAATTGGCTTCATCGTGTTTGAGTTGATTCATGACTTTGTCACATTTCCCCCATCATTCCATTGTCCACCAAAAGTATTTCAGAAGTCCTGAAACACTCTGTTCTTCAGCATCTCTTTGATTGTTATATTTTACCTTGCTTTGCACACCGCCTTCTGTTTTTGCACTTCCTGAACAGTAAACATTAGCAGAGGCTGGAATGCTTTGCTTTATGGGGTCTGTTCCTTCATAATAATTTCTTAATTATATCCTTGAAAGCTTCTTGGAATGGACTGTGTAATTTGGCAGTAATTATAGAAAAAGAGACTTTGCTCATGCTTTCTGTTGACACTGGCACACTGACTGAAATGGCAACAGAGTGCCTGCGGCAGTGGTAACAGAGTCAGTATGTGGGACAACTCTGCCCGATGAACTTTAGGGGTTTAATTGAACCTAGTGTATAATATGATGCAAAATAATAAGTTTGCACTGTGTGGGTGCTCATGGTAAAACTGAACCAATTCTTTTATGTAACTATTTGACAATCAACATGTAGCAACTGTCCGTCTCTGATATCAATGCTGTGTCACAACTGTCAAAACTTCATTTATAATTAGAAGGGGGAGGTGTCATTTTGATATGAAAAGTTTATGACCCCTGTTATAGAGGTTTAGAGGATTATGACGAAAATACATGATGACCATTCTCACTCATGTCACGCGAGTTGTTGCTGCAATTTTGGGGTTGATACCATTTGTTACACAGATTTGATGCTAAATTTGTGTACCAGGTGAGCATTGATAAAATGGTCAAAAATTACTCCAAAATACCAAATTGATACACCAAGACATTGAGGAAAACCACAGACAAACCAATGTTGTGATCTGGTATCAAAAACTTTTCACATTAGGAGATTTCTGTAAGAATTGCATTTTGGGGGGATATGATGGTGAACGCTTCTGCTCTGGAAACTGGTGAGAAACCCCCATATTTTCAATATAGGTAGGAAAGCCATACATCATGATGCTGTGATTGCCCTCTAAGTCACAGTAGGTCATTTTATACAGTGAGGTCAAGTTCCAAAAAATGGTCTCACTACAATGAAATGGCTACTATGGGGGCTAACATCATCACACATAAATACAGTCAGGCTCATTGAATCCAGTCTCAGTTTTTCAGTCATACCCCATTTATGCAATTCCAAGAAACCCCAGTATGCAGAAATATTTAAATGCAATAGGTAAAAATAACACCTTTGAACTGCATCAGTCATTTCAACTGCATAGGTATACTCCAGATGTGGCAAGGTGAGACTTGTGGGTACCCACAGAACTAATTTTCATTCTGATATCTTGAGGTGGGAGTTCAAGGGACCTCTGTGAAAATGGCCATGCTGTTTTTTCCCTCACCAAAATTTAGCCTAACTTTTGAGCGTTATTTAACCCACTTCCTTCAAGCCCCTCCGTCAAGCTAGACAAGCTAGACATGGTTGGTACCAATGGATTACTTAGGTCATCTGGGTCTGTATCATAGCAGTATCCTCATTCTAGATCTAAAACCCGCCAAAGCCTCTGAAAGACAGTCATGCCGCATGAGGACACTGACATCCTCTCAGAGTAGGTCAAGAGAAAATGATGATTATGCACCAGCAAGTGCTTTGTCAAAGATGTATCATCATCACATTGATGATGTGATATATGATATGATATGATCAATGCAGAATACTCCCAGAACTCATTGACTATAGGACACATTCCTGTGAAGCCAGTTATACTGTGAAGTTAGGACAACAACAGTATAATCAGCCCATTGCTTTACACTTTATGTAAATAGTCTATATGAACTGAATTCAGTCGACAGATTCCATTGCCTAACATGAATTTGGGTTCCATGGCTGGAGTACAAGTCTGACTCAAAACCTGCATGCTGCTCAGTCAATCAAGTCAATGCAAATTCAAGTCAATCAAGTGGGTGTAAATTTGTGCGAGGAGAATTGAAGTCTGTCGCCTGTTGCTGCCTGTTGGTAATTCATAACACTTGGCTGCTTTTCCATCAATTTGACTTATTTGCTTAATTTCTCTGTGCACTGAAGCAGAGTAATGTAAGGCCAGTGTGTGTCAGGAGCCCAGTCAAACGGAGTTTTTCTGCCTAATTGCAAGAGGTGTCAAATTACCAAACCCTATAGCAATAGTATGTGAAACAGCTTTGATACATCAACAAAACATCTAAAAATAAAAGCCCTTTACACAACAGACTTTCAAGGTTAGGGTAATGTTTGCTTAACTGGTTGCTCATCCTAGCTGATGAAGTATATACTTTGTAAGAACTGTGATCGTGGATTTGTCATTTCACAGTAAACACATGGAAACACTTTGAAATCTTTTTACAGTAAATAATGCAAATATCAACCTCTACTACCAAGTTCTGATTTGGTCACTAAGCCCTGTTCACCTTGAAACGATAGGCTATTAAAACGGAAATATTTAGAATGCTGAAAACAAAAAAATACTGATATTAGATTAAAGGGATAGTTCATATTTTTTGAGGTGGGGTTGTGTGGTGTACTTAGTCAGTGTATTACATAGTAATACAAAGTCAGTATATACATAGTCAGTGCATACATAGTCAGTGTATTACTTGCAGCACTTGTCCGTGGACACCAGAGCATGTGAGTGGAGCGGGTGAAAATTTCCGCTCCTCGCTCGCAGACCTGTCACTTTGTGCTGCTCGTCTGCTCTGCTTGGTTCTGCACATTCTGCTCCGCCCCACTCCATCATAATTTTATCCCGCTCACCACTCCGCTCAAAAAAACTGCGTTGTACTACCCTAACCGGTAATCTAACTATTCACCAATAAAACATGAGCTTGGTAGATTCTCCGGGGAAGCCCTCTTGCCTCTCCCCGCAGTTAGGGACCGTTCTCCAAGGTACCGCTGCTTCTCTTCTCAGTTTCTTTTCTGAAGTACACAGTAAACTCCATAGAAAGAAAATAGTGTGGGTGTGCGCAGGTGCAAAGATGCATTCTGGATGGGGCATGAGCGACCGGAGCGAAATTGGAGCGAGAGATAAGGCTCCGCTCCACCTTTTAAAAAAAATAGCCGCTCCTCGCTCAACACAAAATCCGTCCGCTCCCCGCTCAGCTCCGCTCCACTCACATGCTCTGGTGGACACGCCCCCAGTTTGGAGAAGCAGGCTCAAGCCTGACATGAAAGCTGAAGAACGCACTGTTATGGATGGGGGTCAGCAACAAAACTTATTTAAGCCACCTAAAAAAAATCAGTATGAGTTTAAGTGCATGCTATACTGAGTGTATTTTCACCACTTTACCCTTCCATCAGACAGCTCTTTTTGACAGGGAAGCCATCAACGGCTTCAGTTCCCCATCTATGCTCTCATCAAAGCCACCAGACTCCATTAACAAAAACAGTCATTTTAGCTTGCTAAACACAGGAGGTGCTGGTCTAGTTCTGCTTCAGTTGATTAGTCAGTTTGTGTTATTGTGAGACTTTGGTGTGTCCAAAATAACTCTTTTAAACACCAAAGTTATGCAATAACTTTCAAAGCAGTGGTAGATCATTAGCCCCTGGATTCAGCAATGTTAAATCACTGTTTTTCTCAATGGAGTCTGGCTTTGAATGGCAATGCAATGGCTTCATTTTCCCATCAGAAATCACTGTCTGACATTAAAGTTAAGCAGTGAAAATATTCATAATATAGCACACTTTAACTGAAATTCTTCTGGCCGAGATGTTTTTAAGGTGGCTAAAACATGTTTTGTAGCTGACCCCTCACAGCAGCAGATTGCTTCGCTTCCATGTCACACTCCAGCCTGCTTCTCCAAACTGGGGTGTGCTGACTGATATAGACAGTATTTAATATACTCTCTGTGGATAAGTATCTTATACAACTACTATCCCTTTTAAATGATTGAGATAAGAGGATGAAAGGGAATAAAAAATAAAGAAAGATGCTTTATTTATTAATCCACAAAGGCAATTTTTCACATGGTAATGTTACAAAATGCGATTGAAATGTTACTCTTTGCATACCTCTCGTATCTACACACCACACACATGCATATTTTAGAGGGGTTGTCCAGGGTCAACCACACAGCACCCTTGGAGAAGTTTAGGGGTTCAGCGCCTTACCAAGGGCTCCTCGGCAGTGCCCACTACTCCAGCCATCATGTTCTCATTCCAACTTGTCAAATACCATCAATTTGTCAATGGACATACACATTAAAATATGACGTGCAAGGTACCCTCTTCCATCTGTTTTGGACATTCACGGACAACGTGTCAATTTACTCTGCATGCAATGTGTCTTGTCAAAGTTCACTTCAGTGTTGATAGGAAATGTAAAGTCTTTGCCCATTACACGCATAAAGTCTTTTTCAAATGCCCCACAGACTGAGCTACTGCCGCCCCATGGTACAAAGTTAAAGTAATACATTGTTTTGACCAAGTCATTGATGGAGTCATTTTTCTGTCAAAAGCCAGTGAAAATTTTACACTTGCTCCTACCCATTCCTAAGTTTTTATCATATAATTTTTTTGGTGTTGGTGGTAATGAGCTTCCACAATACCTCATCAGAACTGATTTCATGTAAATACTCAGCGTAGCAGTAGCAGAACTGTCTCCAGTGGCTTGGGGAGGTTTCTAAAATGTATTTTCTCTCAAAAGTTTCACAACATTGTGAACAAACCAGAAATTAAGATTCATCTTAAGTAGACCTTTTTCACATCAGACATTTTGACTTGCCATAGCAGGAAAAGCACAGCCGTAATTATGGTTCCATTCCATTTAAGTGTCTCAATAAGTCGTGTCAGTAAGCCAGCATGCACAATAGCCTGGAGCTGGTAACCCTACATGGAATGTAGCCATTATTAATGTTATTAATTACACTTGTGAGGTTTTTTTTTTACCATGATGCAAACTACTGTCAGTTGTTAGCAGGTGTGATCTGTTTTGTTACCATGGAAATGCAGCTCTAATGGGGAGTATGTGTAGGTTTTCAGGCTTTGTCTTTGTGTACCTGACATTTAACAGAAAAAGAAATAACAGTGCTAATCAGTGGAGCTGGTGAACATGTTGGTAGCACCCACTCATCATAAGCTGTTGGTGTAGCACTTCGTATTTTAAAATAGGCTCACAAAGGATATTATTAAAAGTTATGGGTGGTATAAAAACAACACAGATAAAAACATAGGTTCTGTGTCTATGACATCACTTCCGGAAGGTGATAAACCATATTCAACATCCTTGCAGTGAATTTAGGTAAAAAAATAAAGTGAGTTCTGACTCAAATAAAATAATTTTTATTTTTTTTATATATTTTGTTTTGGGATGTCATGGTGAATCAGAATTTAAAAAATGGCCATTCAAGTCATTCTCGTGGGGAAACAGTTCCCTTCTCATGTCTCACTCACAATTTAACTGGCTAGATAGCTATTTTGACAAAGATATACTTAACACCTAACCAATGATGAACATTTTTCATACATTGCTTCAAAAACAAACAAAGCCTGCAACAAGAGGGTAAAGCTTGGATGGCTGGGGCATTTGCAACATTTGCAAAGCCAGATGATTATGAACATGATCCCAAGAAGATGGATGATTGGATTGGATTGAATTGTTTGTTCCATGAGACATTTTGAGGAGGAAGAGGGTGGGAAGGGGGTTAGTTTGCTGTACCCAGGGGTGACATAGTTGGAAAAATTGTATTACCCAGACCTCAATGGGATGGGGCCCTCGAAAAGTCTGAAATAAAAAGGTTGGTTTTGTTCACAATTTTTTTATTTCAAGTAATTAGTGCCTTTACTAAATTAAAATGGGCTTATTGACTGGATGTTGTGTAAAAAAAATAGCAGAATCTCTCTGAGGTACCTCTCACCCCTTGAAGGCACAAAATGGTTTAGTCTGCCTCTGCACATCAAGATTTGTCTTGAAATGCAGCTAGAGCTGAGAGAGTGACTGCTCAGAATGCTGGGGCACTAACGTACACTGTGATGTTTTTACCCAAGAAAAGGAAATCAGGGTTCCAAAAAAAGAAAAGAAAGACAGAAAGCAAACTTTGTATAAAAAATTTCAAAAGATGTGTCAGAGAGACATGCACCAAAAGGGGAAGAGTGGGGAGCCCATTGGCACTGCTTATGCATAGGGCCTAAAATTTTGTGCTACACCCCTTTCTGTACTTACATCCCTCCTTTAAAAAAGTAAACAAAAAAGAGGTCTATCACTGTTGTTATATATTATGTTATATTATATATTGTGTATTCATTAAGCCTACACTTAAATACCAATGTGTTTAAAGTGTCCCACTTATTTGTCAGTAAAGGTGTCACACTTGGATAGTAGAACCACGTAAAATGTGGTTTGGGGTAGGCTATTCTATATTCTAAACAAGAATCCAAAATCAAATTAAAAATAAAAAATTAAAGTAACAATTTACATGCATATTTTTAAGTGATTACAACTCTTCTCATTTACAGTATATCCAATGAGTCTTTTATAGCAAGATTTGGTTTGACCTCAAAAATCTTAATTAAGTTGAATCAACTCAATATTTACCCAAAAGGCTGTGTTGATATTTAGTGGTCACACTATTTTATTTGATTTGATTTGATGGAAGTTGAACTTACTTCTTTTAATTACATCCTACTAAAAATTGTCAAAAATGGTTTTGAATGTGACCAACTTTGTTATGTAAGTTGACAACTGACTAAAAAACATTAATAAAACAAACTTTTGTCGTTTTTTTTACGCTGGTTAGCTTTATTTTAAGTGTTATCCACTGACCCCATGAGTGTGTTTTTGAGGAAGAGTCATGCATCCTGTCTTTAATATTTCTTTTTTTTTCTGCCATATAGTGTTGTAGAGCTCTGAGGCTGTTCAGAATAGTATCATATGAAGGGTTAATACATTTGGACAATAATTAAAATTGACACGGTGTTCACCATAAAGGTAAAAGTTATTCATACACTTATTGTAGTAGTTATCTTTAGCACTACACGGCCAACATAATCAGTATTTTATTTCTTCTACTTTATACGAATATTAAATAATGATAATAATAATAATAATAATAATAATAATAATAATGATAATAATAAAAATAATAATAATGATAATGATAATAATAATAAAGATAGATTTGTGGGGCTGTTGGCAGTGTGTTGGTGTAATGTGTCCGGGCAGAGACCTGCAGCACGCCGCCTCACAGCCTCCTCATCACCGCGTTCACTTCGCTCCCTGCGCCTTCTCGCCTGCATCCGGCGGAGATGTAAATTGGATTAAATAGCCGGTGCAACGCGGTCGGATTTGAACCGCTTTCTTTTTTCTTTTTTAGCCGGGGCTGTCTCTATATTCACCGCATCGCTTCTGTGCGTGTGTGTGTGTGTATGCGTGTGTGTGTGTGTGTGTGTGTGTATGTGTCTGTGTGTGTGTGTGTGTGTGTGTGTGTGTTTTTCTCCCGTGTAGCTCCTCTCTGCTGGGATCCTGGTCTGCCAGGGGCTGCAAAGCCGTGCTAGTCGACTCATTCAGAACCAAATGCGTGTGTGACAGACTGTCCACCTTCGCCATTTTAGCACGGCTAAATCCCGAAATGGTAAGTCCGACAACCTCCCTTGACTTGACGTTAAAGGTATCGGAGACGCTGTGGTTTTTTTGTGGGGTTTTTTTTTATGTGAATGCATCAGCTGTTTTTTTTTTCCAAAGGGCGTCATTGTCATTACATATCAACAGATCCTCCCTCTCTCTCTCTCCCTCTCTCCCCCCTCCTTCCCTTTCTCTGTCTCGACATGCCAATGCCATGCTGCAAAAGGTTATTATAGTCTTGCCAAGGGAGAGGATTTTTCTCTTTTTTGGGAGGTGGAGGGGTGGGGGGCATCTTTATTCATGTTGCACCTAGAAGGAGATAGTCTCTTTATGTGTTCCAAGAGGAAATGCACACAGGAAGGGCAGCACTGAGCTAACCTGTGCATTAAGATGGTGGTGATCACTGTCAGATGTCCTGGTAGTCATACATGACATGGTGAGTGGGATTTACGCTCATGTTATAGCTGATGATCATACCTGCATGCACCCCCACACCTTCACTTCTCTTATTCCATCAACAATTCTTGTTCATATTAGCATATTTTAACATATTAGACTGTCAGCGGTGTCTCCATGGTTACCAGGCCCCATGGAAAAGGTGCTGCATGACAATCCAGTTATGTGAAAAAAAGACACGTGTTAATAAGACTAGTAGGCTACACAATTCCCTAACATTGTGGCTGCAGCTGGACACAGCGAGCCAGCAAGTGTGTGTGTGTGTGTGTGTGTGTGAGAGAGAGAAAGAGAGAGAGAGAACAGAAATGTCTGTTAAAACCACAGCAGTGTCCCTGTGACTAAAACCTGCCCCAGTTTCTTTGGGGAAAGGGCAGTGTCTTTGTGGGGAATTTTCATTCAGTGAGATTAGTTATTATTAGACTGGAAATTGCCTCGGAAGCAGTTTGTTCACTAGTTGCCCTGGTAACAGCATGGGCACCGAGGCTTTCTTAAAGACATAGGAGGCAGTGTGCTGTTTATCCTGCTTCCTGCACAGCCTGGAAGGGAGGCCAGGCCAGGGTGAGACAGCTTGCGTTCACCCCCCCCTCTCCCTCTTCCCGTGAGCCGAACATGTTTAATTCTTTTTGTTTCTGGGATAGCTGTGATTTTGATTGAAGCATGTGACGAAGAGGAAGGGCTGTGAGTGAAGGTGCTGTACGCTTTGATGGCCTCCGCAATAAATATGGCAGTCCTCGTCGTGCTGGGAGGCTGCAGTGGAGCGTTCCATTTGTGCTTTGATTAGTTCATCGATTAATTAGTCGCCTGACGGAGAAATAGTGAATGAGAAATGAAAGGAATAGTTCAACATTGTGGAAAATACTCTGACATGCAGAGCTGGAGTCAGGATGTGGTTAGCCTAGCATAACGTGAAGACCGGAAACGGGGGAAAGGGTTTAATTATATTTGTTTCATGTGAGCACAAACAGAAATGCAAAAATGTCAATTTGTGATTTTAGGAGACGTTACATGCTGGAACTACTTTATTACAAAACTATTGCAAAATCTCCTGCTATAGCACAGGAATGATTGCTGAGCATGGGTTTGAGTCTTAGCTCTCCAGCCTCCATCTGATTCTTTCCAAGCTGTAGAGGTTTTGGTTCCTAGCTGGCCACCAGCATCATCAGTCGGGGTGGGGGCAAAATCAATACAGCATAGCAAGGCGATTTTTTTGTGTGGCAGTATCGGATCTTCACACAGTGCCAAGTATCGATATTCTTATTATATAAATTCTTAATATTACAAATACAAATTAAACTTCAGATAGCTTTCTTGAACAATATAATAAGTTGCTTTTTCAGCCCACTGAAAAATTTTGCTGCGTACATTTTGCTGCACAAAAAATGACTGAAGTGAGATGAACAGACTTACACTTGTTAGATGATACAGATGTTGACAAATTTTTCCTTTAAATCCTTTAAAAGCATTAAATGGCAATATATTTTACCACAATATGCAGCATATGGCAACACAAATGGCAATAATAGTGTATCCTGACTAAAGTATTGTGAGAAAAGCAGATCATGGAGCCTCTGGGGATTCCCACCCCTAATCATTAGACACTTACACGTGGTTGACTTTAGGTTGTGATGTCGTGTAACCAAAATTCAAATTTAGGTTAAAAACCCACCAACACTCACTAACATTTGGCTTTTGTCAGCAATACAAACATGACACCAACGTGGATTATTTTCTGGCACAAAGCCATGATGTGCTGCCACAAATTCCGTCTGTTTCCATCCAAGCAGCACTCAAACGTCACTCAAAATTAATCGACAAGTTTGAAAGAGAGACTGAATAAGTAAAAATTTCTCTGGCCTCCCTGCTTCTTTCTACTGTTTACTTACATGTTTTCTGGTGCTTTTGTGATGTTGATGTTGATTTTGAAAAAGGAGTCTATCACCTATTTTATTAGGTTTCCCTGCGTTAAAAAAACATACATATCCTTTGGTGGAAAAAGGTGTTATGCTTCAGTTTGTATGATACAACAAAGCCAGCTGTTTCCTCCTGCCTCCAGGCTCTATGCTGAGCCAAGCTATAGCCACATATTGTCTCCAACTTCAGCTTCATACATAATGTACAGATGTGAGACTGATATCAATCTTATCATTAGGCTTTCTTTGAGTCAACTGTAAATTGCTAAGAATGTTTACAGCTGGTTGCTTCTTATCATTGTAAATTGAATGCCCTTCTCCATCCCAGAGCTTATGCTCAGTTATCTGGGCCGGGTCTGAGCTGAGGCTGAGTGGGAGGCAGGAGGTCACACCTTGACAGGCTGCAAGCTGACACATTGAACAGCTTCACCAGCATCACTGACAGCAATAGGAGCATCAAACACTGCAAGGAACAAACAATAGAAGAAGACAATAGAACAGCAAACGGCCTCTGATAATCCAGTAACAATAATGTCCAGTCATATCATTTAATTGTGGTGGACAGGTTTGACTTTTCTGACATTTCATCAACCAAACGATTAAGGAATTATTCAAGCAAGTAAGGCTAATGGCAGAATAATCATTAGTTGCTGCACTAATTTAAACACTGTTTTCCAGGCATATGCCCCATGTAAATGTTGCCATAGGAAGACAAGTGAGGTAATAATGCAAGAGCAGCTGTAAGACCCTGCTCATTTCATCAGATGCTGTTCCTAGTAAATTAGCCTGTTATTTTAATTTTCAGTGAATCTGTCTATTATTTTTTCAGTTAATCAATTCATTGTTTGGTCTCTAATGATCCATTAAAAATAAATGTGCATTAACCTTCCAGTTATTTCCTCCATGAATTATTTGGTCCATAAAATGTGAGAGAATAATGAAAAATGACCACCACAATTACTGAATACCCAGGGTGACGTCATATTCCTTGATTTGTCTAACCAACAGTTCAAAACCCAGAGATATATAGTAGAGCAATTAATTTTTACGCCTTAGAAGCTCGGCAAAGTTGATATTTGACCTTTTTGCTAGATAAAAATGAATTATACGTGAACAATCAAAATAGTTGCTGACTAATTTTCAGATCAGATAATGGATTGATGTACTAAATGTTTCAGCTCTAGATAAGCCAAAGTATCACCGTAAGGGGTCATTAGGGCCCAAGATGGGTTAGTCAGATCTCTACCTACTGACCGATCAACCGATCTATTGACCGACCATTCTAACAATCTATCCAGGAAATACTCTTCATTTTGAGAGAATGTTTTCATTGTCCTTAATGTAAGATTTATCTTATCAGCAGAGTTTTTAGCCATGCATGACTCTATGGACAGAAATGTTGGTCATTTTGTTGATCTGTCCATTCACCACAGACTGACATATCTCAATAACTACTGGATGAGTTGTCATGGAATTGTTTACAGACGATCATGATCCCCAGCGTTGAATCCTACTGATTTTGAGTGCCAATTTAGGGAGCCAGCAGAAGTGCAGTAACTCCAGCTAACAGCAATAGCATTGATGACAGAACGTAATTCCAGTGACACTTGAGTTGTCACCAGTTGTCATACGACCAGTAGCTTTCTACAAGTTGTCATCCCTAACTGCACAGATGCTTATTAGTGGGGTGCAGTTTGATGTAGTCTCTCAGAGGTGTATAGAAAGGAAACTATTGAGAATGAAAGTATTGAAATGGGCCGCAAATAAGTGAAACATAATATATGGATTTCGTGTAATGTTTGGGGGCCCTCAGGAAATGTTTCTGAGGGCCGCATTTGGCCTGTGGGGTGTACTTTGTGCATCAGTGTTGTCACTTTACTATTACTATTACTTAGGCTACTATTTCAATACGTAGGCCTACTAGATAGATTTTGGATGCTAATGGATACCAGAGGACGGAGCCTACTGACAGTGGTAAATTTAATGTCTTGGTAACAATTAAATGGATTGCGGTGAGGTTTGTATTTGTGATCCCCTGTGGATGAATTAAAAGACTCTAGCACCATAATCAGGTCAAAGTGTAAAATTGCCCAATAACTTAGTTACCAAATGTTAGCATGCTAACGTGTTAAACTGACATGATGAACACGATAAACATTTTACTTGTTAAACAGCAATATCATTGTCAATTTAAGCATACTGTGCTTTAAGCTAAGTACAGCTTCACAGAGCCCCTAGCATGGCTGTGGACTCTTTGTCTTTTCAGATACAAGTACATCAGTGAAATATGAACATAGTTAAGGCCAATAGACAGTTTGCTGTCGTCCCTGCAGCCTGCCTCCACCTGTGTGACAGCAGCCTGTTCACAGTTCTGCTGCAGCCTGGAGGCTTCACACGCCCTGAGGGAAGCTAAATTGTGGCAGCTTCTTTTGCCAAAAATGGAGGAAAAGGCTACCCTCTCCTTCCTCATTCTGCTGTCCCTTTCCCCACATTCTATTATTTTGTGACACAGTCATGGCTGCCATGCTAATTATTCCTACTGCAACACATAGTAGCTTGTAAATGGCCCAGCTCTGTCTGCAGCTAGCCTCCTACAACCCCAGCATTATAAACACCCCAACCTCTTTTTTCCTCTCTGCCTTCCCCCTCACTCCTCTCTTCCTTCTATCCCTCTCTTCTCTACCCCTCAGTCATTTCATCACACCATTTTTCATCCTCAGTTGCTGCATTATATTTTAGCTCTCCCTCTCTCCCTCTGCTTACTACATCATTTACTCTCTGGCTGCCATCTCTCGTGTCCATTTTGCTCAGTCCAACTTCGCTGCAGGCTTTTAGAAGGAAAAACTGAGGAAAAAAACACTGCAGTCAAAGGCAAAAGCCCCAAAGCCTGAGCCCAATTTACTGCCACTGCTAGACCTGTGTGTGTGTTGAGGGGGAAGAGGATGAATGAACATGCTTGTGCTTGCTTGTATCATTTTGGATGTTGTAAGCCTGCGTAAGCCTTTTCTTCAGTTTGAATGTGCAGTCAGGGTAGATGCAGCGACAAGCGTCTTTGGCCAATTAGCCTCATTCTAAGAGCAACAAATAAGTTAACAGGACTGACTGATGTTTGCAGGGCTGCAGGCCAGTGGAGTGTCATCATACTCAGATTTCTGGATGGATACATCTGTGTTTCATCTACAGTATGAGGAGGCACCACAAATATCTATGGAAGTCAGACTTAGGCAGCTGAAGCTGTCCCATAGCTCTGTTGACATGTAAAAAATTCAATGGAAGTACAAATTCATATTTACATGTAAAAATACAATATTGCTTCACTTCAAAGGTGAGGCTGATGTTAAAAGACAGGATTTTTTGTGTGGAATATCCTTTTTTGCTTTCTTGGTGGGAGTTAAATGAGAAGATTGATTCCACTCTTACTGTATGTCTGTATGATGAATATATATAGCTGGAGCCAGTTAGCTCAGCATAAAGTCCCCATACTACGGGAAACAGGCAGCTTGGCTCTTTCCAGCTGTAACAAAATCCACCTACCAGCACCTCTAAATCTCACTAATTAGCAGGTTACATTTCCTTTGTTTAATCTGTGCAAGAACTGTGGTTTTATTGAGGTTTAGGTGCAGTGCTGTTTCTTCTTCGAGAGTACCTTATTTGCCTGGCAGCCTAGGGTTGACAACATGACTACAGGAAGGTGTGCACAGCACCCAGCTACTGTTCGTTAAAAAATAGTTCCAGCATGTAGCTCTCCTTAAAACTACTGATAAAACAAACAATGTACAAGTTTGTTTCCTCCAGCCTCCAGTCTCTATGTTAAGCTAGGAGAAAATGTCCTGACTCCAGCTCCATACTTGGTGGTTCACTGCTTGAAAGATGGTCTTTTCATACATTTGGGCTGTCTATACAGTAGAAACACAAATACTTTTGAAATCGGTGCAATATGACCAGAAAAAGCACAGAAAAAGCGTTGTTTGCTTTTTCTCAAGAGGTAGAAAGCCTACAAGTACCACAATGCACTGCGGCGCACTGGTCTAATGCAGGCTCGTCCATTTTGACACAGGAAACAAGCAGACAGGTAACAAACGATCACGAATTACAGTTAAACAGTAAGCTTATGTAACGTTTCTGAAAACACTTGAGGTGAGAACAACTTGACACTGTGGTTCATATTTGATCAGCACTACTTGATTTTACCATTTGATCTCATTTGTTCCATTTTAACAATACAGGAAATGTTGTGGTGTCCACTTCCTGTTCAGAAACTTTTGTAGGCTATTATAGCCAAATAGTGCTTTAAAATATGTTTCTGTTAAGTAAGACAATAGTAGTAGTCTGACTGTTGGACTGGAGTTCAGTTTGCATTTGAAAGAGAGAGGGGTGGGTCTCTCTTTCCATTTGCCTCTAAACTCTGTGTCCATAGTGCAGAAATACAATCTGTAGTTCGAGCAACAGCCTTGGAGCTAGTGGATATTCACCAGGGAGATCTGGGTGCTGACAAGATGGAGAAAAGTTTATCATAGTTCATTTCCACATACTACCGACATTGGTTTGCAAAGTTGGCTGATAATCAGCAAAGTATCCTTTTAATGCACAGAGATGAAATCGACCTGCTCTGCAATTGAAGAAAGTATAATTTGCCCTTTAGTCAACGGATAAGTTTACTATGGGTACTGTTGTGTGAAATTTTTGTGAAAACATCTCCAGATGTTGGTTTATCTTGGGGCTGGGCAATATGTCAATATTATATCAATACACTGATATGAAACTAGATATTCTCGTGGATTTGTGGATACTGTAATATTGTAAAGCTTGTCTTTTCCTGGTTTTAAAAGCTCCATTACAATAAAGTGATGTAATTTTGTGAACTGTTGCCTTCACCCATGTAGTCATTATTTTAACATTACTGATGGTTTTTTGTTTTGTTTTGTTTTTATCAAAAATAATAATGTAAAAATTTTGTGAAAGCACCACAAGTCAACCCTGCAATATTAATGTTGTAATGTTTAATGTTTTATCTAATCTCTGACTACAGCTCAATCTGAGTACCCCCCTGTCTTTTGTTAGCTTGTTGAATAAATTAATGTATTTACAACAAACAATTTCATTAATAATGGGGCAAATAAAAGTAACAAAAGTCTTGCTATTTTTTCTCTAAAACTAAAATATATTAACTTTACAATTGACATATGGCTAAGTTTAGCTAACATTAGGCTAACTTTAGCTAACGTTAGCTAGACATGTTAAAGATAACTTTATATTTATTTCCAGTAAAGTGACAATATGTTGCCTCAAACACAATGTTGACTTACTTTAAAACAGATGTAGACATCATTGTTAATCTTATTCACGTTGAGTTGATGTTGTGGTCTAACGTTACCACACAACTTTATCCAAAGGAGACACTTTTCTTGGTTGAGATGTGGTTTAAAGTGTAAAAAATACACCTCGTCGCCCAGCCTCTCAGGATACCTTGTGTCGGAGTTGCATGCACCCCATGCACACCGTTTGACTATTTTTAAACTTCAAATCTCAGAAAAAGCTCATAAAACCGAACAAAACTGACTTTCTGTAATGCATTTCAATGAATGTCCAGGCAGAGAATGTTCGAGTGTATGGGAATGGCTATACGCACTGTGATTTGCTCATCGTGTTTGAGGGTGGGACTTAGCCATAGTTCAATTGTATTTAACAGCTGAAAGCAGCAACGTTCATATTTGAGAAAATGACTATTGACTAGAAATTGATCAGTTCAGCTCTAATATCAGACACTACAGTGAATTAGCTAGTTTACAATTTATCAATAAGCTGTTTGTAACAGATAAAAATAGAGGTGTGTGTATTTTCTACTTTATGAACATTTATCATTCTTATTTTAATTAACTGATTAGATTTATGACCAACCCTGATTTACTTTGAGGCATGACTGACTTTTCTTTGATTAGTATTTGGATCAGTGGTTTAATCATCCAACCTGTCCATTTACATATCCACTGTGTGTAACTGATACCAGTGCAACTTGTTTAAGCAATGTTTACTGCTATCATTGGCAGCAGCTTCATCTGATAGAATTCTGGAGGAAATTACATCCTGTGGACCTCCTTGTGGTGCTAGCTGGAGCATCCCTGTCTCTGCTCATGTGGAATAATGCAGTCTGGTCACTCTATTTGGGATTGTAATGCTCTCGTTTGGACGCTGCGTGAGACTTCCAGCCGAGCTCTGCCATTGGCTGAGGAGGAAGTAAAAGTTTGTCTGTCTCAGCAGACACCTTTCTATTCCACTGCACTCGTAATCTTTTCTCCCCCCACCCCCTTTGCTTTTAGAGAAGGAAATCACTGCAGTGCAGATTAATCAGAGGGATTTAATTAACTTGGCCCCGGCACACACATCAAACCTGGAGACAAGACAGGCTATAAACTCAGCCAATTATCTCCTACTAGAAGAGGAGTGTGGGTGGGGGGGTGAAACTCCCTCATGTCCCGGTCCCCTCATGTCCACCCACCCTCCACCCTCCCACCAACCGCAAAGCTTATTTCATCGTGTCATCGTTCCCTCACCTCACCTTAACTCTTTTCACCTGCCCACAACACCACACACCAGCTGTTATGGTTGGTTATGAGGTTGTATAGAGGCACATTAGGTTTGATGGTTACATCTGTAGCTAGCTTGAGTATCGTTGGTCTTAATTATTTCTTGCTTTCTTTTCAAGAAAACTGCCACTTTCAGTGTTTGTTTTGGCTTTAGGGGTGGCAATATGTGTTGTTCCACAACTTGTTCATCAGCGGCAACTATTTGATGGATTGCCATTAAATTTTGCACAGACATTCATGGTTCCCAGATGATAAATACAGCTGACTTTGGTGATCTTGACATTTCCTGTAGCAGCACCATGAGGTAGATATTTGTGATATTGAGTCAAGTATCTTGACAGATGTTGGGTGGATTGTCATGAAATGTGTTACAGTTATTCAGGGTTTCTAGGGGATGTATAAATATAACTTTGCTTACCCTCTGAATTTTCCTCTAGCAGGTCAAAATATTCACTTAGTCACTAAAATATTTCAACATCCATGGGATGGATTGACACATTTGGTACAAATATTCTTGGAGCCCAGATTATAAACCCTACTGACTTTATTGATGCCCAGACCATAGCACCGACATGAGCTTGACATTTTGTTTTGTTTTTATTAAAATATCACAACAATTCTTGGATGGAATGCTGTGAAATTTGGTAGGCACATCCATGGTCCTCAGAAGATGAATTATTATGACAGTATTCCCCTTACCTTTCCTCTAGCACCATTGTCAGGTAAAAATTTGGATTTGTCCTCTATTTTTCAAAACTAATGACCCTCCTAGCAGCCTCAGATGTAGCATGCTAACATGCTCAACTACGTTGATTAACATGGTAAATGTTACACAAAAACATATTTTAGTGTAGTGAAAACTAATCACCGCCCACTGATAGGAGCAAACGTTCTCATTTTATAGCTAAACAGTACACGAAAATATCTTTCTAAAAACATTTGAGGAGAGAAATAGGGAACAGAATTCTTCATTTATATTTGATCAGCGCTGCATAGTGTGACAGTTTGACCGCAGTTTGCTCGCAGTGTACTGACATGACATGATTGACAGCTGCGTTTGGTGAGCTGAAGTAGATTCTAGCATATATCATTAAAAGCACAAGGAGTGGGAAGAGGAGGATGATTTTTTTTTCACAGATTATCTTTCTCATGTACTACTGTCTGGATGTAGTGACAGTTTCAGGAAATACAAGAAGAGTTATTTTAATTAGAGCTGTCAAAATAATGGGTTGATTTATATTAATTAAGTACAGAAAAAAAATCTGTGTTAAAAAAAATGAACACTGATTAATGGCGTTCCGTGGTGGACCCAGTGCATCATTGAAGGCCATCATGGCTTTGTGACGTGATGGAGGCAGACGAGATGACACTGCTTGGCCCCATGAATGGAACATTTACATTTAAAAAAACACCCATATTGAACTGTTGACAGGAGCACCGTTCTCTGCAATTTCTGCAGTAAGGAATTTTCATACTGTCAGAGTATGAAAGCCTGAAATATCACCTTGATGCAAAGCATTCAGCAGCAAACCCAGAGGTCCAAGCACGGCCTCTGATGCTAATGCTACCAGCCAGCTTCGTCGGGCAACACTTGACCAGGCGTTCAAATGCAAACTAAGTCTACCTGTGTCCGACTTACTAACTCCCTTGCCAAATGGGTCGCAAAGGACTGCAGACCAGTTTCAATGGTAGAGGACAGGGGGACAATTAGTCCAAAATCCAGCAGCTGTACTACGACACATCTGCCAAGATTAATGTGAATTGAATTTTTTTAAGTACTTTCACAGTGTGATTAATTTAGATTAATTAATCATAGAGCATGTAATTGGGTTACTTTTTTAAATTTACTTGACAACCCTTATTTTTAGAAGTTATCAACTGTAGCTTTATCAGTGTGGAACTGCCTTCTTAAGACAGAATTTTTTTTTTGATTTTTTTTATTAAACTAAAGCAGTCAAAGATCTAACAAGAGTTTTTTTTTGGGACATAACCTTGTGTTTGTTTGCCTCCATGCTGTGCTCGTTCAGAATAAGGTGCCTTTATCTCCCGATACAGCACTGTTGTTGGTATCAAAGGGCTCTAAGGTTAGTGATGCCAGATAATCTCATCTAGGTTAGCCATTTGGTTTCATGTTCTGTGTGTCCGGTAGTTTGCTTCCCTGTGCTTTATAATTTTGCACACAACCTTGCTTTATTGATTGCTCGTTAGTTAGTTTTAGGAGGGTTTTTATTTCTCTTCTCTGTGAAGTTTTTAGAGACGTGTAATGAAGGGACATATTGCACTGGAACTTTTAAATGTGTAGCTTGTGATAAAGACAGTAAGTTGAAACGTAGAGAAAAATGTTCTTAATTATAGTGCCTATATTTAGAGATCAATATTGGCAAATTAAAATATCACAAGCAGCACAGGCAAAACATGCACCCTGCCACAGCTGCTGCTGCCATGTTACAGGTAGCCATGGCAACTAAGACATTGTCTGCTGTAGCATGGGGATGGTGTTAAGCCGTCAATGTTTTTGATAGCAGAGAATGTCAGTCCTTTCTGATGTGTATGTTTGTTATGTGAATGCACACATCACTAGATGTGTGTGTGTGTGTGTGTGTGTGTGTGTGTGTGTGCGTGCGTGTGTTTGAAATAATGCACTTTACTCATGAATCACCTTGAAGTCACCTTGCTTTACAGCCGAGGCCCAAAAAGGAGCCAGCCTGCTGACTTCTCTCCAGCCGTAGACACCAGATACCTGCATTTACATTGTGTGTGTGTGTGTGTGTGTGTCTGTGTGTCTTTGTGTCTGTGTGTGTGTGCGTGCGTGCAGACACAGTATTCCCTACATAATTTTATTCATGTCAGGGTGGAAAAGCCTCTCACTGAAAGTTATACCAGTGAAATTCTCTTAGCTGAGTTCACAGCTCCCTTAGGCAGTGCTGGGCTTCCTCTGGTGTGTGTCTGGGTGTGTGTGTGAAGTCATCCTGCTAACCTTTATAACTCCACTTAGCATCATAAACACTTCTGTACAGCCGGCCAACTGGGGCTACCCACTTAAACTCACGACTCCAATCAGTGAGTCTCTAGTCAAATCAGATGTCTTTCAAGTTAAATTATCAAATGGCCATTTTCTGTAGTGCCCGTGTTGTCGTCCACAGAACTACACATGATAAAAGTCTACGCTGGCAGTACATAATGAGCATAAGTTCACAGCATGTTCGCTGGGTGATTATTTAGAGAACACTGCTCACACTATGTTGTTGGCGAAGTTGTTAACTTTTACTTCTTACCTTGCTGCAGTGATGTAAGAAGTGAACGCCATGGCGTCTCTGCTGGGTGCGGTTACAGATACACACATAGACACACTGACCACACCCAACCACAGCTATCAGTGATGCTTGTTGTGGTCAGTAGTGCAACACATTTGAAATTTGAAAACACAGATTTTTCAAGATGGTGTGAAAGGTATACAATGCAGGCGTAGTCACTTACTGTTTGTATACAGTATCGCCAGCAATAACATCTCACTGGAACTGTATTTTATATCATTTCATGTGACAAATAAATTGATTGATTGAAAAAAGTAAAAATTGAAAGCCAACCACAGATTTGCTCTTGTTCGCTGAATTGGTGCTGTTTTCCTATCTTCCTCTCTTGGATGCTTGCTGCTTACAGTCTGGCACCTAGTTGCTAACCATTTCATGAAGGCCCCACCTCACCTGTGTGCTGTATCCAGCAACGTCTTGAACACAGCAAAATAAAACAATACAGGCAGATGGCAGGGTCCCACAAAACTAAAATATTAAATAAATTATAGTATTGTTTTTCTTTCAATTATTTCCTTATCTATGAACATGACATACTGCTCTGTTTTAAGGCTGGGTGTTTGGCTATTAGCGTTACTGTAAGTGCCACTGGAATTTTAAATGATGTCTTCCTGGAAGTTCTGGTTTACCTTCCACTGTCTATAAAACACTACAAGAAACCCCTCCACCCATATTGACATAGGCCTGGGTGTCGCCACTGATTTCCTGAATTGATTTAATTTCGATTCACAAGGCCCTGATTCAATTTGATTCCATTTGATTTGATTCATTATCAATTCAATCGGGGGTATTTCAGTTACAATACCTCTTTTTGCTAGAACGTGGAAGAGACGCTTAGAGAACCAATACTGTAAAATTTACAAGCAATTATTTAAAAGAAATTCAGAACAGGACTATAACTGAATATTTTATAACTGAATGATGTTTGTAGAGCAACAGCAGTCATATTAAAACAGCAAAGTCACAATATAAACTCAACATCTCACTGGAAACATATCTAAAAAGTCAATAAAATAAATGATAATCCTGACATAACAATACTGAGTGAAGTTTAGAAAGAATAAAGAACACAGACATCAGTCAGTATCAGTCCTCCTGTCCTCTCTGCTGCTGAGGAGACTCACTGCCTGCAGGTCACATTACTGTTGATAAGTTTTAAGATATGAGACAAACTGAGCTAAAACGTTAGACAACAACAGTTGTTGTTGTTTCAGCTTGTTAGTAACAATTTGCTATTAGCTGTAAAGCGCTCTGTGCTTGTTTATAATATTGGCGGCGCTGGATGAGAGACTGCAGACAGAGCAGATTGAAATATCGCTTTTCTACATGTTTACATGTTGCTGATCATGCGTATTAATAAAGTATGGATTTACTCCAAGTGGAGGTTTTGTTACACTCACAGTAACAAGTGTAGTTGTCATCAGCTCAAGTTATCTTCACCTCTCTGTCTCCACCGCAGCATCTCTGCTCTGCGCTTGTGTGTCTGTGTGTGTGCGTAAAAGTGGCGCAGCAGCCGGGACGCACAGACAGCAGGAGGAGAGGCTGCTGCAGCATGATAATATATTACACCAAAACATAAAAACAGTACGCTAACAGTTACAGATAAAAGAAGTGGTATGTTGGAGCTTCTCCATACTATGGTAATTATTAATTTAGCGCAGGGGCCTGTTTACTACTGGTGAGATAAACAGGGTTACAGCCTCACACATCTGATCGATCTTGGATTTTATGAATCGATTTCGGGTCATTTAAATATAGATTGATTTGAATTGGATAAATCGATTATTTAGACCCAGCCCTAGTTTTTGGGTTGTCCATCTGTCTCAGTCTCATGAACGTGATATCTCAAGAACACCTTGAGGGCATTTCTTCAAGTTTGAAGGTTCAAAATTAAGACAAATGTCTAATAGGATAAAATGATGAAGTGATGACATTTTTCTATCCAAAAGAAAGTACCACTTCACTGTGACGTCATAATGTTCAGAGGAGGAGACATTGAGTCACATACAGAATTGGTGACACTAATGAGGTGTCCATCTTGAAACTGTGCTGATTGTAAAGATCGTCTGTGCTGCTGGGGGGAAAAATGTGTATGAAGCATCCATGTTTTCGCAGACATAGACTGTAACTGCGACTTGAATCGTGCATGAAGGCATACAACTGCGAGATGGTTTTTCTGGTGCTTGATCTAATTGAGATATTTAGATTCAGATTGCATGTTAACACCAGATTCATATGGGTTATTGGACTGTCTATCAACCTTACATCAGTGGCTGCATGAAATTTGGGTTTGGCCCTGATTTGAACACTTGTTACTTGTTAATTTGTTTTTGTGAAATTGGCCCACATCAGGATGACTGCTACATAATTGCAACAGTTTAGATCCCCTTGTGAGATTAATAAGTTAGCCAGCGTTTGTGCAGTTCTGTTTTAAGCTTGAGCCGCAGTGTCTGAGAATGTTGACAACTGAAAAGCATCAGGGAGACTGAAGTGATGGGTAGGGAAATGCAGTCCACTGCATTTGAACCATGAGTGACCCAGTTAGGAGGTGAGCTCTCAACAAATCGAGTCAGCTGGGAATGTTTCTGGTTTTGTATTCATCTGCTGACAGCTCCTGTCAAAGTCTGTACACACCACAGATCTGCAAGACAGTGATGGTTCTGAGTCTTTTCACTACAGTGTTTCTATTCATCACAATGTTGATATGAATGCTGTGATAAGCTGATGAGTCATTATTGCATCATAAAGCTTGGAGACATGACCACAAACACTTTTTTATTCACATCCTGTGTTTTCTTTCTCTTATTTTTGCAGAATATGGATAAGACACAGCTTCCATCCGTGACGCTGATCGTGGGCTGTGGAGTGTCTTCACTGACATTGTTGCTGCTCATCATCATCTATGTGTCTGTCTGGAGGTAAGACAAAGCATTGTTTAGCATTGGGCTGTGATTAATGCAGGTAGAAGCGTTAACATCAGACCAGTAGTTCAGCAGGTGCAAGGACATGTACAGTACAGCATGCACGTTGATACATATCTATCAGCTAACCTGAGACATTAAAGAGGATTGTGTTATTCGGAACAAGTTGAGATGACTTAGCTAGCATGGGCTTGAACAGAAGTTCAAATACAAAACATAGAGATAACATAACCGTCCTTACATATGCAACTTTTTTTCTTCTCCGGAGTTCCTCCTGTCTTCAGGTTGAACTTTTGCATTCATGTGTTTTACAGCGGAAGTCAAATAAACAGTATGCTGCTGTTAAGGTCTTTAACCTGCAGTTCAAGGACATGCAGCACTAGAAAAGTTAAAAAAAATACTTAATGAAAGTTGTAGATGACTGTGATGGGTCATGCATATGGACTCGTAAACGCCACGCCATTTTAAGCTCTTTATGAAGGGGTACGTAATATGAGCCTTCTGACAGTACAGACAATATGGGTTGCAGAAATATGCCCTAAATAAGTGGCACTCAACCTGTTCTCAACCAGGTTGTCAAATACAGATGCTTTGTCACACCCCTTAGCTTCTAATAGTGACGTAAAGGGAATCTTATGTGATGCACAACTGAAACATATTGTAACATGGTTAATGTCGTGAAATGTTGTGCTTTGTTTTAGGCAAGTTGTTTTAAGTTCAGAACAAAGATTATGTTTTGAATCAGAATCGGAAATCCTTTTTTGATTCCTGAGGTGAAATTGTGATCCATTACAGTCACTCTGATGTAAAGAATATAGAATTATAAGAAGTAAGAATAAGAGTATGACATATAAATAAGAGGTTTATGTAAATATAAAGCAATAAAATAGAATTTAGCAGAATTTAAAATGTGCATTAAAAACTAAAATAAAATCTTCATTATACTACAGTGTTTAACACTAATACTTAAGATATTAAAAATATTATATATATCGTCACTGTGCTGAGGCTCTAAGTGTGAAAATTTAACTACCTCTTTAACTTCAAAATAATAAATAATATAAATGCATTTGTTACGTGATGTACCATGATCTAAATACATCACTTGAATGACATAAGTGAGCAACTACTGAGCATAAATTGCATAATGTTAGGTTAAAACAACAGTGACTTTTAGTTTCACATGGGTCATCAACTGTGGTCTCCTGGGTGAAAGTCCAGTTTTATTTGACCCATCCACCTCCACTCCCTCCCACCCTTCACTGACTTTCTTGCTCTTTATACCAAATCTTAAACTCTCGTCATTAAGTATTGATGCAGATTGGTTTACATTGGCTTTACCTGAAAACCCAGTGTGTCTCATAAAGACGCTAAAGGGTGCCTTTGGCATCAATATCATAAGCAGAGGGGCATGACAAAGCTTCATCCTGGAAATGAGAACGCACATGACTGTTTGTCCAGTGGGTAAAGTGCTGAAATGTAAGCCTTCTCCATTTCAGTTTTAAAATAAGGCAGATAATGCAGTGTGTCTACTAGCATGCTGATAAAGGTCAGACTGATGTGGCAGCCTGGTGCCAGGCCTCAGAACCTCACTCACTTTTCCTTTTTATTCAGCAAGTATGTGTGATGCAGTGCTTATTGGTGGATTATGATGTGCGTCAAAACACCTGCACCCTTTGTTTTCCATATGTCCTGCACACTGGCTGCATTTTGACACTTGTCACTGGGGGTTATTGGATGTTGGCACATCCTGGCTACAGTACCCTTACTATTACTTCTTGCTGTATGACATGATTGGTGTGATTTATGGGTATCATTTGACACAAATGGAACTGTGGGACAGTCTACAATGCAACAGATGTTTGGTGGAAATCATACATCATCCTTCATAGCTAGTTAGCGAGCTAGCTAGCTACATCCATGAAATTAGTAGAGGAAAACTGCCCACAAAATGGGGACAAGCTTAGATGACATCAGTGCAGCCGTACAGGTTGCTGTAAGTTGAATTGCAAAAATAACAGCTCTTGAATTTCCGTATTGATTGATTGTTGTAATAAATGTTAACCTAACTATCCATAGAAAACTGCTACTCCAGCTTTTTTGTCCACTGAAAATGACATCAGCGGGACAGATACATCTTGCCACTGAGTGGTAAAAACAAAATGCCCCAATGTCTGGCTGACTAAACAAAATGAAAAAGTATTCAGTGTGACTCTCCCAAGAGGTTCCAAGTGGACCTCATGTCTGGTGACCCCAGATCTCCAAGTCAATGGGAAGAGAATCCCCAGATGTAAAGTGCCTCACTTCCTTTTCTACCACAAAAGTATAAAAGTTAAGATGCTACTACTTTTACAGTTGATTTAACTGCCTTTTGCTCAGAGTGGCAGGGTAAAAATATCTTCTGTGTAAACAAATCTGCTCTTAGTGAAATAAAATCCAAGAAAGCCACACAAAGACACACAAAGCTTTTACTGGGCAGACATGAGTGTATCTTTGGACTTTAATAAAGACGTTTGTTACTTACATTAGCATTTTCACATCAAGATGTGAAAAATAGACTAGTATCCAACTTCAGCTGATATGTCAAAGATTAGCTTGTTGTATTTGATGTTTTTATGTTTGTGAATGAAGCAACTCTACATCCTGAGCAGGAGGGAGGTAAAAAAAATAAAAATCTGTATTTTATGTATACATTTAGAGAGTTAAGGGAAACATAATTCACCAAAATCAAATACTGATAATAACAAAACATGGAGCTTTATGTTTATTGGTTTCACACAGCTTTATAGGGCTAACATTAATGTTAGCTTTTTTGCATTTTTGTATGTTAAAAGACAAAGCATTTTCCAATTTTGCCTCTCATTCATTAGTGATGCACAATATTGGATTTTTTGCCGATATTTGATATGCCAATATGTAGCAACTTTTTTGACCGATAACCGATATTAATATAAATCCACTTTTTCCACCACCTAATTTTGGGGGCCCTTTGGGAGCAACTTCACGTCGATGCCTTGCTCAAGAACACTGGGACACGTGGATAGGAGAAGCCGGGGATCAAACCGTCAACCCCGCTTGGGCTTTCTGGTTTGGCTGCACTGGTCAATGGATGACCCATCCTACCTCCTGAGCTACAGCCACCCAACAGGAAAGATTTCTAGCTAGCTTTAGCTGTACTGGACTTTGTTATGCCAGTCAAATCAGATTTGGCTGTTTAATACAAATATTTTACTATTCTTTCTTTTCCATGAGTTCGAGAGTTGGAACAGAATTTGACGGGACGTTCAGCTAGGTTCATGTAATATAGTAAACAATCCAAGTTAGCCTTCAGAGCTAATGTATGCTAATTACACTAACAACAAATCAAAAATGTGCAATATGTTTTGTTGACACTAGATAACAAATAAAAGCCAGAGACTGTATCATACTAAGTTGCTGTGAGCTGTGAATTCACAGCTTCTAATCAGAAGGCAGAAGATAACATTACTTTGGAGTCTGATCGGGCAAAGCCTCTCTTCCTCCAGCCAGCTGCCTCTGTCTCTCACAGACTCACCCAGGGTCTTGGTTGACAGCTGCTTGTTCGGGAGAGCAGTGTGAAAGGGAGGAGCGCTTACTCTGCAGCTACATCTGGGGACCGAAATGTCCCCAGAGATACACTGCATGACTGACAAAAAAAAAAACAATAACAACAATACAACTGCTCAAATTTAAGAATCTCAGTTGACTGAGGGGCCTCTGACTGATGGATCGAATCTTCGTCTTACAATATTGTAAAGCACCAAGTGTCTGGGTACCTGACAGGAAGTGATGCAGTCATGAATGGGGACTACTACTATCATAGACCTTTTGGCCCCAGACCTGAGGTCCACTGTTGGACCCTTCTTGATTATTGTGGACCCCAGGAAGAATTACTTGCTACCCTGGTAGCAACAAATGGGGATTCAAGTTAACAAACAAATCAGGGTATGAACTATGTCCCATGGAAATGTTACCTGACACTAACATAGCTTGGCAACAAGTCTCAAGTCAAGTCAACTCTTGGCTGCAAAGGGGAATACCTGAAATAGCATGTCAAACACAAAATGCATGGTTTGCCATCAGCATCTGAAGAAAGGCTTAAAACTGAACACTGTATGATGTCGGCTTTAAGTCTGTTAGGTTAGATTCAGCCATGGTAAGGGTTTGATGAAAACCATAATCTTTGTTTTCTTTTGTTCTGTCTCTCTTCTGTCACTTTCCTGTAGGTACATTCGGTCTGAGCGCTCAGTCATCCTCATTAACTTCTGCCTCTCCATCATCTCCTCCAACGCCCTGATTCTCATTGGACAGACACAGACACGAAATAAGGTAAGCACCAATCCCAAAGCCAGCATATTGGTTTAGCATGTACTTAATGTCATATGATCACAGTGATGCAGTTTGCCTGATTCAGTACTTGGTGCTCATTTTTTTTTGCTGTCTCTTCCTGGTCTTTCAGGTCTTGTGCACCCTGATAGCTGCATTTCTTCATTTTTTCTTCCTGTCCTCGTTCTGCTGGGTTCTGACAGAGGCGTGGCAGTCGTACATGGCAGTGACGGGCCGCCTCAGAAATCGCATCATCCGCAAGCGTTTCCTGTGTCTCGGCTGGGGTGGGCCTTCTGTCTTGTGTCAGTCATGTCTGCTCTGTCTCATTTCCCCTGTATTAATATGCATTTTAATTTTCCTCCCAGGTCTCCCTGCACTAGTGGTGGCAATCTCAGTGGGATTCACCAAGGCAAAGGGATATGGAACACCAAGCTAGTAAGCACACTCTCTATAACGCCAATATTGTAGAAACCTCCACCTCCTTAACTATTTATGCAGGGATATTACACGTGGTTGGGGGGTTATGTTTGCTGCATAATTAACCTCTCTCCTTCTCTGTCTCATATATCTTTAACCATCCTCACTGTTGCCACCTTTCACCTCATTCTGTTCCTGCTATTTACAACCCTTTGTATTTCCTCCCACTCCCCTGCCTCATTCCTCCATCATCTCCATTTCGTCTATTCATGTCTCTCTACATCTGTATTTTCCTGCTCCTCTCTTGTAGCTGCTGGCTGTCTCTGGAGGGAGGTCTTCTCTATGCATTTGTTGGACCTGCTGCAGCTGTTGTCTTGGTATTTCCTTTTTCCTCTACAGTTTGTCTTTGTGGGTTTCCTTATAAAACCTCAGTTTCAGTCACTTTTATAAAAGCATCTTTAGTCTGCTTGTATCTATGCATAATAGTAATAATGATAATAATCATAAAAAATAGTGAGAGGGATTTTTTAATTGACAATTAAACCAAAATATCAGATTAAACACAAAATTAAAATGGTAAAAAATAAAGACATTGTCAGCAGGTCAATAAAAGCCTTACAAACATATGGCCCAGTCATATAATGGGGTTCATTTTAACCCCTATTTATATATATCATTGTTTGTATAAAATAATATTATGTTATATATATACGTATTTACCTTATTTACCTTGATTTTTCTCCCTACACCTTTCTTTTCTCCCTTGCCTTTCCTTATTTTTCTTATTCTCTTCCTTTACCACCCTGCCTCCTCCTTTCCTTGAGGAAACCTAGTTCCTTGTCCCTAGGTCTTCCCTTTATTTACCTCATATTTTCCTGTCCCACTTCCTTCTTTTCTTTCCTGCCTCCTCGTTTTCTTTTTAGCTTTGTCCTTTACTTCCCTGCCTCCTCCTTTCCTTGCCAACATACTACTTTAGTTCTGTGCCTCCTCCTTTCCTCCTTAATTTCCTCATTTCCCACCCCATGTCCTCCTTTACCATGTTTACCTTATATTTTCCTTCCCTATGTCCTTCTTTTCTTTCCTGCCAACTCCTTTCCTTGTCAACATCCTCCCTTAGTTCCTTGCCTCCCTCTTTTCTTTTGAACTAAATTTCCTTCCCTAGGGCTTCCTTTACCTTATTTACCACATAATTTCCTTTCCTGCTTCCTCCCTCTCTTATTTGCCTCCTCCACTTTGTTCTTTACTTTTCTGCCTCCTCCTTTCCTTGTCAACTTCCTTCTTATTTTCCTCATATTTTCCTACTGTACATTCTTCTTTTCTTTCCTGCCTCTGTCTTTCCTTATTTACCTCATCCTTTACTTCCGTGCCTCGTCCTTTCCTTGTTAATTTCCTCCTTTCCTTGACAACGTCCTCCTTTAGTTTGTTCAGTCTTTCTTTACCTTATGTTGCTCACATTTCCCTTCCTACTTCCGCCCTTTCTTCCCTGCCTCCATCATCCCCTGTCAACCTACCTTGTCCTTTATTTCCCTGTCTTTTCCTTTCCTTGTCAACTTTCTCCTTTCCTTGTGAACATCCTCTTTTAATTCCCTGCCTCCTTCTTTTCCTTGATAACTTTCTCCTTTCCTTGTGAACATCCTCCTTTACTTTCCTGACTCTACCCTTCCATTGTTAACTTCCATATCTCCTCTCCCAGGTCTTTCTTTATCCTTTTTACCTCACATTTTCCTTCCCTACTTCCTTCTCTTCTTACCTGTCTCTGTCTTTCCTTATTCACTTCTTCCTTAACTTTCCTGCCCACTCCTGTCTTTGTCAACTTCCTCCTTTACTTTCTGATTCCTCCTTTCCATCTTAACTTCCTCATTTTCTTCCCCTGGCCTTCTTGTACATTATTTACCTTATCCTTTCCTTACCTATTTCTTTTTTTTTCTTTCCTGCCTCCACCTGTCCTTTATTACTCCCCCCTTTCCTGTCTGCGTTTTCCTCATTTATCTACTCATTTCCTTCCTTACCTCTTTCATTTCTTTCCAACCCCCTCCTTTCCTCATTTCTCCCCCTTTTCCTCTCCTGCTTCTTCTTTTGGTTATTTACCTCCTTTTTTCTTAACACATTGGTTTTATTTATGCTTTGTTATTAAGCATTTCTGATGTGTCAGGTTGTGTTTTTGGCCATCTGCTTAACTAAAATCATTATCAAAACAAGCTAACTTTAGCTCTATGTTTAAGTACCCAAAAAGTACCATATAGATAACAGTTTATTTTGCAGTGTCGAGGGTGAAGATTGGATTGTAATTAGCTAATAATAAATAATTTAACCCCCCTGTATATTTTGGTATAGCAACACACATAACTACTATTTAGTCTGCATACCATAACCATAAAAATACTATCTTCCTGTTGGTTAGCAAATGTTTGTTAAAGCATATCTTAGGATACCTCAGACATTACTGTAGTGCATGCTTCTCCAATGCTCTCCCAAGTTAAACCAGTATAGCATATAATGGACAGTTACATGACTGAATTTATGCACACTGGGGTCAACTTCTCCTCCTGTACAGCTGCTGTTGAAATAGAACAAGCAAAGTCTTAAGTAACCATAAAGAAACTTGTTAAAACAAATGTATCTATAAATCATCAGCTCAACTTTCCTGGTGTTCAAAGTACGTCTGGGGTCACTCTCAGACATAAACCCTGGCAGTGACACTGTGTCCTTGTTTTACTAATCAAATCCATTAGCTTCAGTTTCACTGATTAAATTCCCAGTGCTTCTTTCCCACCTACCAGGGAACAGCTTGTTTTGGGTGTCCCTTTTTACACAAGCTGCTTCTCTAATAAAGAGCTACTGCTCCAACTGGCAGCCATACTGGAGGCCCGCCCCACTCTGAACAGCATCAGAGTGGTTTGTACAAGATATTTTTATAGGCTGTGAACCCTTAAACCAGAAAAAAATTGAGGAATCCCTCCAGTCAAGGACACCCCCCACCCCATCCTTGATTTCACATAGCTTATATTTTATGCATGATTTTTTTTCCCAGCACACTACACATTAAAAAATGTATTAAAATGTTAGCAATCCATCCTTTAAATCATCTCTTAACTCTCATGCTTCATTGAATGCCTGATAGTTTTTGTCACTAACATTTAAGAGTCTAGCATGTACAGTGCAGAGCCTACAGTAAGTGCAGTTAGTGTGTGTGTAGTAGATGAGATTTGTGCGCATGCTGCCATGGTCATCATCACCATCCATCATCATCATCAGAGTAGATGTGCATGTTCTGAAGTGATAAAACTGTCTGTGTTCTGCTTTAATCCTGTGCCTCTTCTCTTTGGCAGGTTAACATGGTTATTGGGATTCTCGTATTTAACAAACTGGTGTCCAAAGACGGCATTACTGATATGAAACTAAAGGAGAGGGCGGGGTATGCCTTATACCACACATCCATTTTACACAGTGACCTATAACCAGCCTGGTAGCTCAGCTTGGGGGAGGGACATAGTGCAGTTATTGGCTCTGAATTTATCCTCAGCTATCATTTTAGACTTTGGCAAATTGGTTGAAGATGACGCTTAATTTTTAACTCTAGGAGGATGAGGAGGACCAGAAAAAAGATTGTGACTCAACTAATCAAAAATGATATAAGAGACCCAAAGAAAATGTGTTTTCTCATATATGATCAATGCGTCTGGAGGATAGAAGAATGTTAGACAGACCAAGAAAGATGCGGGGAAGGCTGTCTGGTTATTGGTCCTGCACAGACTGAGCAAGATGATGATTCATCTCATTGCTTTCTTTTAAGTTTCAAATGTGTCGCATTTTCCTCCAGCTGCTCTTTGTTTGCAGGTGTTGCTATTGATGTCAAGTTTCTGTAAATCCATCCATGTCTTTTTTTTTCTCCTGTTTGGTTATTTCTGGTAGAGGGAAGCAGGGCTTTAAAACAGCAAGATCCAACTACAAAGGAGATACTTAAGGCAAAATACAGTTCATCGCAACTTGGGGTTGATTTTCGTAGCTCTGGCCGTTGGATTTTGTTAGTTGGAATAAGATTGTACTTAACAAAGTA
Organism: Epinephelus lanceolatus; assembly: GCF_041903045.1. Classification (NCBI taxonomy): domain Eukaryota; kingdom Metazoa; phylum Chordata; class Actinopteri; order Perciformes; family Serranidae; genus Epinephelus; species Epinephelus lanceolatus. The sequence goes on from NC_135743.1 coordinate 39,303,619, forward strand.
ACGGCATAGACTGAGGAATGCAGTGACATTGTTTAAAAAAAGGAAGAAGAAAAAAACGCTTCTGACTTCGCAAGAGGACTCTGCACTTACTTTGGTAGTACAATGTTTTGACAAGCATCATTACTAACATAGCTAATGACCAGTTTGCTGCTTTAAAGTATGCAGCTATTATCAGGCTTTTATAAAAAAGGAATACTCCAACATTTGGGGGGGAAAAAACGAGATTGCTTAGAGTCTGACTTATTATATATAGAGTTTAAGTTTAAAGAGTCTCTTACAAATTTAGGTCTTAATGATGTTGACAAGTTGGCAACTTTCTCGGTAGATTTCCCAACTTTTCAGACCCACTTAGGGAAAAAGTGACTAGCACCAATTAAGTGAATTATTCAGATCATCAGAAGAAAAGTGAGAAACATATTCAAGCGTAATGTGTGCTGCTCAGAGTTATCACAGTCCTTGAGTCTTACCCAGCAATAATCATGGCATATCTGACTGTAACAAAAAAATATCAAAGAAAATAGGAAATTCTGAATTTAACAATTTTAATAGTTGATTTCTAGTTATAGAATATTTGATTTATCAAATAGGGGATTTATAGTTATAGAATAAGCATTTAATTTTGTTAGATGTTATTGAATGTTTTACAAAAAAAGAAAGAAATAAACGGGATGGAGATGGGTTTGCCTTTTTCAATAGCAAATGGCACTAATTTTAATTCAGTGAGAGTTGTTCTGTGAACACTGGCATATCATCAAAGTGGGGATCATTCATAAGGGCCCATTATCGACTCAGCGCATTGTTGGAGGGCCCACTCTCTCCCTTGGCCCCCCAACTCACGGGCCCCACTTCAACCACACTGCCTGCACTATCTATATTTACACCCCTGGTTGAGAATTTTTGTATTGCATCTGTGCAATGCACTGTGATTCAACAAAATTAAAATGAGTGCATGACGTTATCTGGTGACTTAAAGTGAGCTAGTGCTAGCTCCTTTCATTGGAGCAGAGTTGGAAACACTGGTCCAGAATGTGTTTTTAGCCAAGATAAGCACAAATACTGAACGCAAGAGAAACTGCAAACCTAACACTATCAAAAATATAGTTAGTAAGTGACTAATAAAAAAATACACCTTCCACCAACATCAGAGTTGTTGTTTCTTAATATGAGATATTGTGACAGTAGGTAGGAAGGAAAGTAGCAATACTACTATTTCGTGCTCCTGTACACACAACACACTAGAGACATATGATGCACATCAAAGGGCACATACGGCGATGTGATGTGCATTATTGCGCACTGTTGCACGTGATACATTGTTGTCCTATATCCCAGTGCTGACGACTTTATCACACTGAATATGAATATCCAATGTATGAATTCATGTTTTATCTCAATGGGTAGTTCTTCAGTTTATATGAAGTTTCAGTGGGTGCATCAGTTAACATGTGTCTAATGTTGACATTCTATAAAGCTGCCGTTTTGTGTTTCACTTGAGGGTGAGCTCACAACTTAACAATGTGGGGCCACCAGCATGTGGGCTCAGCACCCACAGGGAGAGGTATAGTGTTCTGGTCCTTCGCCAGTCAGACAACGGGTAAAGAGCCAGTGCATTCCGTAAATTTAATGTTAAATTTCCACAAAATCTCTGCAGAAATTTCCGCAAAATAAATGTTGGCGTTGTAAGTTTTTGCAAACCTAACATGTGCATGTTATTGTGTAGTGAATATCTTGAAACTTTCCATTACCTATGTTTAAACCGTGTCATGTTTTTTAACGTGGTAATGTTAAGGCGCAAAACCACTTGGTTTTGGTACATAAACGATCATGTTTTGGCTTAAAATACCTACTTGACTGCCAAGGTCTCACTAAAAAACACTTGATTTTGGTGGCACAATAATGCCTTGAAATGCAGCCGCTGCTGCTTAAGAACAACTAGTTTTGTTGGTCTCAAACAGTGATCTGCAGTGGTCTGCAGCTTGGCAGTCATCTCCTCTGGGAGTCACACCATTCACCATCCCCTCCATCTCTGGATGAGTAACTAAGCTCATAAACATGTAATCAGAACTACGCCACTTTACAAATGCTGATATAATGTGTATGAAATGTTCAAAATTAACGTTGCCAAGGTTTGCAGAAATTTACAATGCCAACATTTTCTTCTGGCGATTGGACTTGACCATTGCAAATTGGAATAAGATAGTGTGGTTTTGCAGCAGTTAGCAGCAACCACTTGAGCTTTACGGCTGCACACAACATCTAAAGGCCCAGACACACCAAACCGGCTTCAGAGAACTAGCTGCGACGAAGGCCCCCTGCAACTTCGCCTCACTTTACCGCGTCTTGGTCAAAAAGTTGCACATGAACACACAGCAAAAACAACAGTCAATAAACATGTCCATTGTGCACCTGCATGAGAGGAAATAACTCCACACAAGCAGACTGCGGTAACCTGTGTTTGTCATCCAAAAAGAGAAACAGGAAGACCATTCTAACGCTTGTTAGCCATTTAGTGCATTAACAACACAATCCAGTGTTGAAAGAACAGAGAATATTTAACATTTCTGCTGATGAGCTTCATGGCTAAAAAAAAGAATAAAATCTTACCTTGTGGAACAGGTTTGCTGGACTGCTCTTTGTTTACTTTCCTCACCTCCATTTCTGCTTTTGTGCACTGAGCTGAACTGCCAATCAGAGTGATATAATCCTTCAACATCCTCAATTAAACATGCTGAATCAGACAAAAAAAACAGCCGAGCCGACAAGGGGCAACAGTGTGGACACACCACACTGACTAGGGCACCAGACGCTCAGCGACAGCCCAACATTGACTGGCTTGGTGTGTCAGGGCTTTTAAAGGTTCTGTACTTGTGGGGTCACCAGGTTTGAGAATTGTCCCAAACTCTAGTGACTCTTGGATGTGTGTGACTAGCTTGCTTACTAACAGGATATAACTTACAATGACAGCTTTGATGTTTTTTTCTTCACCTTTGAGTGAAGCTGTTTCTACCAGCATTCTGCTGTTTTATGTTACTCTAAAACACTTTCCAAAATCTGGATCATTTATCTCATCTGACTTCAGGTTTGGTGGCAAAAAAAAAGCATATTTTCCAAAATGTTGGAGTGCTCCTTGAAATGTTTGATATAAGAAAACTTGCAATTAAAACTATTCTTTGCACACTGTCAAACTAGGTTTTTTGGGGGTTTTGTAAAAGTGAATGGTAAAGAGCACATCATTTTTTTTAAACACAGTCACTAACTGCTGCTGACTTGAGTCTAAAAATGCCACTGGGCTGTTGATATCAGCTTTTCAAAAGTCAAACCACAGAGCTCACACGCGCCCTGCTCCCCTTTACCCCGCAGGCTGTTCTGTCTCCATTGGCATTGTTGGTGCATTCAAATGTTATTTTCTTTTTTTCTCTCTGAAAATGTTTGCTTTCTTCAATGATCTCTCTGTTCAACTGTACTTGTTTTTGCTGTCTGATATGTCATGTTTGAGTTTGCACAGAATCCCCTCTCTCTCACTCAGGGCTCTCCAATCAGGAACACATCAGTCTCAGAAGCCCCCTTCCATGTCATCAGTGATTGGGTAAAAAATACCTGCCCACTCCCTCCCCTTCTTAATGTATGGCTACCAGCCCTGCCCATCACCAAATCTGCTGAATCCTTTAGCAAGCACCTCTGATTGGCTTACTATTACTTCCTGCCTATTTACCTCACTATTCCACTATTGACCTTGCAGCGTATGCTACCTCCTGTTAGCTGGATAGAACATAACACATTGCTGCCTCAGGTTCTGACAGTACCTGGAATGCTTTTAGAGAAACTGTGACTGTTTCACCAATAACACATGCTAGTTGCAGTGCTGTAATATTAATATTTTCTGTTTACTGAAATGGTGTGGGCATGTGTGTGTGCAAGGTTAGTATGGTCATGTCATGATTGCATCTGTAGAGTGTGTATTTTGCGTCCGATGGAATAACTTGTAGAAAGGACTGCTCATATTGAATTGGAGCCCTTCTTCAGTCTGAATGTCACCTCAGACTGTTTTCCCCTCGGCTCATTTGGTTTTCTCACAACCAGTGCTCAGACAGCATTGTTCATAAGTCTTAAAGCTGCAGTTGGTAACTTTAATGAAAATAACTTTTTGCTGAAATTGCTTGTATCTCACCTCAGATGTTTACAGAAACATATTTTGGTGTAGGGTTCTGCTGTAAAATGAGAAAGTTCGCTCCAGCCAGTGGGCAGTGCTTTGTTTTTTTAACATGGCAGCCTGGTGACAAACTTTTATAGAACCCCTTTAGTAGTCTGCCCCAGGGTCTACCCGCAATTGGACTTGCCTGGAACACCCTCTCAAGGAGGCACCTACCTCAACTGGATTTTTTTCAGTATGACAGAGCAGCTGTCAGATATCTGATCTCTTCAGCTTATCTCTGATGGTGAGCATCCTGCATGAGTTGGCATTTAGGTAAAGGCCTACTGGTTGGGTCCCCTAAGGGCAAACTAAGGGCAATTCAAAAGCCTTTAAATAGAAAAGAGGCATCTCACCTGGAATATGGAAATACAGGCCAGACTTGTGGGGAGATATGAAAAACACCTGGTGGCTTGGCCTGCTGCCATAGGGTCCAGTCAGTATCAGCCAGAAACCACATGGGGCATCCACCATGTGGGTTTACCCCCCACAGTCAAACCCTGATGCTGATAGCATTGCCATTCAGGTAATGGGCCAGTGTATATGAGATTGGAGTGTGTTTTGCTAGTAGTGACTAATGTCACTCCACAACCCTACATTTCTTTAATTTTCAAACAATGTAGTGTCCAGCTCGAATCAGCACATTTACAAGTGACATTACTTGAGGCACTTTATTAGACATCGCACAGCTTCCTCTGACACAATAGTACTCCCCAGTGCAGACAAATTTTTTCTCGGCTGGTGAAGGCATGACCCACCCTACTCTGCCCTCCTCTGCCTCTGACAGTCTTACACTCACTCACTCTCACTCCTCCAATCCAACCTTAGAAGGCAATGAGTGCCAGCCAGTCAGAGAGTCAGTTAGCCAGGTAATGCCTTTGCCATGCTAGGAAAGGAGAGTTTCCACCCCAACACCTATGACAACACACTCCCAACTTCTCAAATACCAGTGCCTGCTTACTGGCCCAAGACATCAAACTTTGAAACTCAGCATCAGTTTTGGACGCTCAGGGACACTGTTTCAGTTTTTGCTTGTTACATTCATTGTGTCTTTTCAAGGTAAACTTCCATTTTTACAGGAAAAGTACAGTTTCTGCTTGTCTAATGCATACAGTCTCTCTTTAAGATGAATTTAGAACATAAGGAAAAAACATAGTTTAGGTTTACCTCCTTTACACGTGGTTGAAAGCATCGTGGTTTGACTTAAAATCAAACATCTGCTACAGACATAATGTCAAGTCTAATACGTTAATAGCATAGTGTGCTACAAATATTAACACACTACAGTGTTATTACAATTGCTAGATTGACTTTTGGTTTCACATGAAATATGAGCAGTGGGCTTCTTAGTGAATGTCCAGAATTTGTTCGACCCATGCACCTCCCCTCCCACCCTATACAGACTTTCTTGCTTTATACTATGGCAGTTGCCCACAGCGTCAAAAAATGCCACCACCCGGTGCATCTTATACTGCTACTTAAGGATGCCTTGATGCTTTGGTTTCTGTTGCCAAGGGCCACTGAGCAAGCATCTGTAGTTGACGAGTTGAAAGTGAGACTGGGTTACCTGATAATTATTCTCGGAACCCATCGGCTGTATTCGGTGTCTGACTTCCAGCAGACGGTGATACAGCCTTCGAGGGGCAGACCCCCGATTTTTTGGCATTCCGCTTTGATTTGGGCGGAGGAGGTGAATTTCCGTTTCCGACTTCCGTTTATATATAAGTAAATATGCTGAACCATTGCGATGGATTCAGAGTTTGCAGTGATGCCAGTTATGTTCCGCCTCGTTAGTTCACCGCACGGAGCGTTTAACCTGGCAACAACTGCAGCCAGCTCAAACGTGATTGCTCAATATCACGCGGACTACAAACAGTCTACAACCGGAAACCAGGGCTCTTCCGCTCTTCTTCCAGAGGCAAGATCTCTGGGGTTTGCCTACAGTATCTACATTCACTGAATGTAGAGTCTGTATATAGAGACTACCTGATAATAGACTCTGATGTGTAAAGGTGGTGGAGTTCCCCTTTAAATCATCAACACCCACACCAGTGCAAATTTAAGATAAGATAAGATAAACTATAAGCACAGTTTTAATGAAAAATGAAGTTGTGTAGTTTCTATATTTTACTTCATTTTCTTTTCTTGTTTAACATACCTCTTACTTTTATTTTTGACTTTCTCTATCTGTATTTATTTCTGTCCTTGTGCTGATGCAACGACTGAGTTTTCCCTCTGGGGAACAATAAAGGCTTTTCTTAAATAAGCCTCTAATAAGCCATCTTTAGTCTTTAGTAAATTGTGACTCTGCCTGTTTTTTGATCAAATCACATCTTGATCAAAGCAAATTAAATCATTACTAACTTATCAATTAACTTGTACTTTCATCAGCTTTGTACTTCAAATCATTTAGTTTTGTGCGATCCAGCAGTCACAGTGACCTTGGATCTTACCTTTTCCTCTACACACTGTACACAGTCATCAAAAATGGTTTCTCACAAGCTTTTTCTTGGCTCATGGTCAGATTTGAGAATGCATGCTGGTTGTTGGTAAAGTTATCTCAACGTGATCTGACCCATTTGAAATTAGTTTTTTTTATTTGTGTGGACCATGTGGTCATTAGGCTGTTTGTAGTTGTGTCTGTGGTGGACAATAGAAGGAAATGAAGAGCGTTGGGTGTCGTCGCCCCCCCCTTTTGGTGACCTCCCTTCACCCACTTGCCTCTCCTCGGTGTGGTTCTCAAGGTTCAAATGCAAAACATGTTTAATGAAGCTAATTAATTTGTGCAGCATCTAATTAAGCGCACAGCAGCATCTGCACCAGGCAGGTTTGCTCACACCTCAGAGACAGGCCGCACTGCTGAGTCTCCTTTCCCCCCCAAAATTAGAAACTAATTCGCTGAGAAAATTAAAACAGACAGGAGAGGCCTCATTCTAAGCAGCACTGGAGTTTGTTTCCTCCTTAACAAAAGCTTAAATGGGTTCAATCATCAAGGCTGTGTATTTACAGGTCATAGGAGAAGTTTAATCAAACAGTAAGCTTCCAGATGAAAACGTCTTTTTGTAGCTTTAGCAAGTACTCCAATTCCAAGTGTTTTCCATTTGATGCAAAACTCTGGAACATCTTGTTAAACATACAGAAGGAGGTTAATGTTTGTCTCAAGGACTAGATTGTACCAGAGCCATATCATGTTTGTCTATACTGGATGTTTATTTATTTATCTTGATACATCTCACCCCACCCACCCAACCAACCACCCACCTTTTGCCTCTCGATCCTTAAGTCCAGAAAAATGGTGTTGTATTTCAAAAAGTCTTGATTGCTTTTTAATATCACTGCCTTTGGCGTACATTTAGCAGCTGTATTGCCCTTTTACTTGAAATTGAATTTCTTCCATTATGTGATTTTTAATCCAGGCGTCCAGGGGCTACAAAAATCGATTCCCTGAGCTCTTCAGCTTTAATTGTTGTTTAGCAGGAGGCCATACGGTAACAGATTAGTTTGTTATTACTTGTCAATATCGCTAGCGTTGTAGTCAGTCTTTTCAAGCAACTACACTGGAGAGATATACAAAGTAATAAATGGAATCCTGATGGCTGGGGGAGTTGCTGGAGCCTTAGGTGTTGGAAAGACAATGAAGTTGAATACTTTCTCAGTGATCATACCTGGAAATCACCTATTGCTTTATCATCAGGTGTATACTGTTAAGTATAATAAGTAGAAAAAGGTTATACTATATCCTTCCGTGATCTCCTTAGGCGGCTGAGGCTCAAGAGATAGAGTGGGTTTAGCACTAATCGGAAGACTGGCGATTTAATCGTTGGGTACTCCATTCCACAGGTAGAATTGTCCCTGGGCAAGAAACCCCCAAATGATGTGCGTGTGAATGTTTAACTGAGTTGCAGGTGCCACCTTGTATGGTAGCCTGTGTCTGAAAGGGTGAATGTGACATGCAGTGTGACAGTTCTTTGAGTGGTCAGACGACTAGAAAGGCTTTGTAGAAGTATAAGTCCTTTTAGAACCCAAATTCACCCAAAACATTGCATACAATTTGCAGTTTTGTCTAATTTTTGTGAAGAACTGGCAGACAACACTGCATTACAATGAGATATTTCTAGTACTGTGGCTATAAATGAATTTGGAAACAGGGATTGCTTCAGCAATCTTGGTTTTGGTGTCAGTCCCATGTACAGTGGCATGCAAAAGTTTGGGCACCCCTGGTTTAAATTTTGTTTACTGTGAAACGTTAAGTGAGCAGAAAATGAACTGATCACCAAAAAACATGAAGTTAAAGATTCAACATTCTTTTCAACATTTTAAGAATGATTAGAGTATTATTTTGGCTTTGTACAGTTAATTAGTTAATTACCAAGTTAGGATTATGGCTTGTTCACAGTCATCTTTAGGAAAGGCCAGGTGATGAAATTTTCAGAGCTTTATAAATACTCTGACTCCTGAAACCTTGTCCCAACAATCAGCAGCCATGAGCTCCTCTAAACAGATGCCTAGCACTCTGAGGTCTGGAAGACCAAGGAAACTTTCAGAGAGAGCTCCCCGTAGGATTGTTAGAAAGGCAAATCAAAACCCCTGTTTGACTGAAAAAGACCTGCAGGAAGATTTATCAGACACTGGAGTCTGTAAATGCTCTGTTCTACTGTGCAGTGAGACCTGTACAAATATGACCTTCATGGAAGAGTCATCAGAAGAAAGCATTTCCTGTGTCCCCACCACAAAAATCAGTGTCAGAAGTTAAAATGGAAGTTTTTGGATGCAATGAGCAAAGCTACATTTGGAGAAAAAAGAGAGCAGCATTTCATGACAAGAACACCTGTCCAGCTGTTAAACACAGGTGTGGATTGATCATGCTTTGGGCTTGTGTTGCAGCCAGTGGCACAGAGAACATTTCACAGGTAGAGGGAAGAATGGATTCAGTAAAGACGTCGTTTTTTTGAAGGGCAATCCTTAGCTGCTACTTAGTGTTTGCAGCTCTCACAACACAATTAAGCTCAATGATAGGATTTTGTTTTTTTGTTTTTGGGTTTTTTTGGGATTTTTTTTTTTTTTTTGCTTTTTGCCTTAAATGACAAGAGAGGGGACGACATGCGGCAAAGGACCGTGGGCTGCAATCAAACAGGCCATTGTGGCAAGGACATTGCCTTTGTACATGAAGCACAGGCTGTACCCACTGTTCTACTGGACGCCTCAGGATTTTTTAAAATTAAAAAAAAAAAAAAAAAAAAAACACCTGTCAAAATTGTAACCACCCAGCTCAATGTTATCACTCAATTAAATGGGCAGGTTACTTGCTATGCGGCGCCATAGGAAGTCATCTTACATAACAGTAGTAAAAAGAGCATGCTAGTCCCTGTCGGAAGGCTGGTTGGGGTGGTGGACAATACACAGGAAGAAACAAAGATATTCACCCAGGAGACTGGGATTTGTGTTCCCACAAGTCAAAACAAAGTCAACAGTGTCTTTTGATGTATGTCAGATACGTCAGTTATGTAATATAGTTATATTAAACCAAACCAGCCAAACCATGGTGTTTTTTCTTAACGTAACCATGAAGTCTGTGCACCTGAACCTAATGGGATTGACATTGAAATCTGCTCTGGATGCTAACACGCATTTGATTAAGCAATATGACAGGAAAAGGAGTGCTGTTGAACTGTATATCAGCACGTCTGTGATTCAGTCGTAGGCACGAGGCCACAGGCCAAAGATATTCACAGCCGTGCTGATATCCAGTACAACAGCACAACCTCGAGTGTGATATTGCTTTTATACAACAGTTCTACAAGCGCCATTTATCAACAATGAAAAGCAGCAACAGGTTATGATTTGTTTGTTCATTAATTAAATATTTGGCTCCATCAACACAAATAGTTTGGCAACTGGACTGGGATTGGACTGTTGCCAAACAACACACAAAACATTCCTGCACATTAGCTCGCTACTTTGTGTAAGCTAGGTCTACACCGACCAGCTGCTATGTATCATGTAGGCTACATCTGTGTTGCCATTTATTTGGTGACCTGGGAAGTAAGTCTGTTAACAGTCACTTTGATTGTATACCTGTGATGCTGATGCATTAACAGCTTAATCAGTACTTTGCATCCTCTTCTGGTGTTATATGAGCGTACCTGGACATTCACAGTAAAGTATTGAGGCTTATTTCTGTCCCTTCTTCCTTTTCTGACCATTCATTATTTAACTCAAATGTTATTTGTGGTAGTATGTTTCATTTTGCAGTGCAAAGTTTGTTACGACCCTTAATGTTGGCTAACTAATGATTAACAAAATTAACAGCTCAGAACACCTGTAAAGTGGAGTGATGCATAGTTAAAAGTCCCAGTGCTGTTATACTGTATATCAACACTCATGGAATGCCTACTGTCCAATTTAAAAGCCCGGTTGGAACTAACTGTTGTATAAAAGCTGATAATGACATTCTTGACAGACTTATCAGTGTAGCAGGAGCCTTCTTACCCATATCTGTGACACCAATAACCACTACCAATGCCCATTTAATCAAGTGATGACATTCAGAATGGGTCTTGTATCTGACTTTACTCCACAAAGAAAGACTACAGTTTATTACTTTGGTTTGATGTTTGTTGCTCTGGTCAATGGTTCTTTTAGTTATGCTAACATTGTACTCGTCAACGTACCAATAATTGCTGGGATCTGGTTGTGACATTAGTAAAAATAGGCCAGATGTGGCAAGAAACCGGAGCGTTCAGACAATCAGTTAGTAGAACAGTTAATCAAGCGTGTTTGGAAGAGGGCAAGCTGTAAACTTTGCACAATATGTCTGACCATTGGAACTTGAATGTTACTTGCTCCGTTGGAACTAGTTTTAGTGGTGTCACCATGTTTTGAGGTTTATTTTAGTGAGCACGATGTTATAATGACCAACAGAATCAGTAGCCAGGGGTACAAAGTAAGACACAAGTTGTTATAAAACAGTTTTTATGCACCTTGGTTTGGACAATTTAGTGTTCCAACTGCCAGTCCCTATAAACTGTCCATGTAGTAAATGTAAAATGAAGAGGAGTTTTACTTCCAGGACCCTGCGCTCTGTAATAACTTCTTCTTGGCAGCTCTATGGGAGAGGTAATGGCCGGTTGAGGGAACACAGACACTTTATTAGTGACTCAGTTGCTCATCAGAATTGAACACCTGTAATATACTGAATATATTGATGTTATGAAACTCTTTCATCACTTTTGAGACAGGAAACTTCTTTCTTGAATGCTGACAGTAATGACTGACAGAGCCAGTCGCTGGCACCTGTGTGTGTGGAGGTTTGAAATGTCTGAGTACGTAAACCTTTGCATCAGAACTTGGCAGTGCTCGTAATAAGCAGTTAGCACAAATTGAGATGACCAGGGGTGAGGCACATCATCATGATCAGAGGACCAGGAATGGAAATCCACAACCGGCATATTGAATCAGGCATTTACGTTAAGCCTTTTTGTATTACGAGCAGATAACAGTGAAATCCTAAATAAACAGAGAGGACTCTCAGTTCTTTCAGGTCATCAAACTCGTCATTTGTGAAGAGAATCAGACATGTGTAACATGAAATATCCACCAATGGCTATGTGTTGGCCCCATCTCCCCTGTCCCCAGATTCACACACAGGTAAACCCCCAAAACACACACACAACCGGTTGGACTGTAGCCCTGAGAGAGAGATTGTGCGAGAACACTGTGACTCACTGTTTGCGTGACTGTGCGTGTTCGTGTGCGCACACGCATCTGTGCGAGTCTGTGTGTAGGTGCATTTGTATCTGTTTGTGTATGTTACAGCGTGTTAATTTGACTTTGCAGTCAGATGACAGTGCCACTGTACAATATGACGCTCAAATGTGCCAAGTGCGGAGTTATCTCTTCGGCTGACGTTTCCACCACAGCTACCAGTAACGCCATGTTAGTCCCGCTAATTATTTTTCCTTAACTCTTCTTACCTCTGTTCTCTCCTCTACTGTACGCCTCCCTTCTTCTCCTTCACTTGATTGGTTCTCTTTCCTTTATCCCTCTGTCTTTTTTTCTTCTCCCTGATGCCCTGGCAGGCAGGTTCTCTCAATATGAAGGGCTTCTGAAGCTTCTGTGCTCAGCAATCTGTGTGTTAACTGTATATATGTCAATGATTATGCATATGTGAGTAATGACTGAATGAGAGTTTGTGTGTGTATGTGTGTGTGTGTGTGTTTGTCCCTTTAGAGTCAAGATGAAATGAAAAATGCCTTTTAACCCTTTTAGATCAAATCCTCAGCCATATTGAACACCTATTTAACAATATATGACAAAAAAAGACAATTTTTAATTTATTTGTATTATTATCAGGGGTCCTGGGGGTTCTTAAAGATTCCTAAAAGGCATTGAATTCATTAATCTAAAAATAAAGCTTTAATCGGTATTAAAAAGTCTTTAATCAACCTTTCAAAGAATGGTACATCAGAAGTAGGATTTTATGACTATTATTTTTTTGCAATGTAAAATCTCAAAATAACTGGTAACATCATTTTTTTAACTTCCCTTACCAAGTGCCTCTCACAATAACATCAGATCAGAATAGTGGGGAACCAACAACACTCACATTTTTGTTCTCCGTGGAGCAGAGGATCCACTGTTCGCTGGCAGGCTGTTCTCATGAACTGTTCGTACGTTTTCCTACAAAAATGAATGCTCCTAAATTTGTACATGTTGCACGTAATTATGAGCCAGTAATTTGTGCATAACCCACATATTTTGGAAGGCTGCGAGCATGTCAAATGCGCTGATGGGAGTAAACAAGGAAGCAGCCCCGAGCAGTCTCGAAAGGAGGCAGGTTGGGATGGTGGTTGGGTCACAAAAAACAGGACTTTCCCCTGGTACTTTCCTTAGAAGATGTTCAGATGTATGTGAGCTTTGAGTCATTTTAAGGTACGTCGTCACCATGTTTCTTTTCCGAAACCTAACCACAGGAACTTCACTCGCCTAAACCTAACCCCTGTAACCTTATGTTAATTACATACACTTATTTTAAGGACATAATGTCATTCGTGGGGTGCTAATTTGTACGATATCATACAAACCATTCCTTAAGGATATGTTGACCCTGCACGATACAGGAAAATTGCACATTCAACAAAAACTGGCTGTTAAAGCAACATTTTGCGGCATTGCTAAAACCAGTACAAGGCAATGCATACAAGCCTCTGTGTATTTTGTGCAAAAAGTTTTTCAAACTTGGCATGATGGAAATCAAAGCAGTGGAATCCCACATCCAGATTGAGAAACACAAAATTACTAAGAAAACCCATCAATAACGTCAGGTATTTCCTAGTTCTGTTCTACCCTCGTCTCTGCCAGGCCTCTACTCTCATCTCCAACACCAGTACCAGGGTCAGCCGCAACAGATCTCTGAACATTTGGCTGTACACCTACACAAAAAGCAGACATACTGTGGTGTCAGAACATGGTGACAAAACACCAATTGCGCAAGTCAAATGAGGGCATAAGAGACCTGTTTTGCATATTGTTCCCTGACTCAGAAATAGGTGGTAGGTGGTATTTTTTCTTTCCTTCTGTTTTGGTTATTGTAAAATTTGCTCTAAATTTCATTCCGATTGTCCTAAAAAGTATATCAAAATCCAATCATGTTTTCTTCCTGTAAAACAAAGTATGACTTCTGCTTAGCTAGTCCCAACCAATATCAACCAATAATATCATGACATGCACGCATCAATCAATCTGCAACTTTTAGCCGTACAAAGCTATTTAGCTGGCTAGCAACAGTATGGCACATCAGTGTGTCTTTGTTTCCCCAAAATACCATGGTTACGGGCCCACTGGCTAGAATTTATTCAGTTTGAGGAGAGTGATATCTGTGACAGCCCCAGATTATGTGCAAGGCTTTGTACAGTGGCCTGCTTCAGCAGCTAACATAACCTGGAGCATACGATGGAGTCGCTCCACTTGACGGGTACTTTCTAAACCATTTCTGCTACTATCCACTATGTGTACACTTTTGGGACCCTACTGATATAACACCCCCACTTTATGACAGTCAAATCAAACTCATCCCAGCGTTGTATGCCTATCTTGTTTCACTAAGAAATTCGTCACAATACTGAAGCTAGACACTACTGATATCCTGTTTTATCAGGAATTTAACAGATGGTCAGAAAGCTGCTCAGAAAAATGTTAAGGAGGCCATGGCTATGTATACAGAGGAAAGCAATACACTGCTTTGTCTCAGTTTATATATATGTCGTGCTGAGATCTATGAGTGCCCTAGCTATATGGATCATTTCCATTATCAACCCAGGCCTTTAGTTCCTACTTTTTCGCTGTTGTGTTAATAGAATCTGATCATGACTCTAGAGGTTCAGTGTGGAGTTATCCGCCTCCTATTTGCAGGGAGTGTTGCTCTCTGCTATGATCCACAAATACAACCTCTAAATAGCTCTTCTATGTTTTAAATAGCTGTGACTGAGCAATTAATACACATCATTTCACTTCATAGTCTGTAACGTGACATTGCTGACACACTTCACACACATCAGACACATTTATTTTTCTGGCTAGTGGTTGTGACTACTGCAAGGAGTAAAATATGTTAAATAAAATATGTGTAAAAATTGGAATCACCCACATAGCACTACAGCAGGTATTTCACACTAAAGTCAAGCAAAATAACAGTACATATCCCCATTCTGTCACTTTTAGTCCCAATCCTGTTTCACGCTTACATGTATCTAGTACATTTACAAAATCACTTTCTATATGATATGGGTGGATTTAAATACAATAGGCAACAGTTTTAAATGTTCATAATAATAATCTTGATTCTGATTCCACCGTGGTTTTACAACCGCATATCAGCCTTTATTTTAAATACAAGATTTATTTGGTATGGTATCAATTTATTTTTTCTGTCTGGCTCAGCCATGTCACTGGATCACCTCCTACATGTTATCACTCATTTAATACTTGTGCTGACATGGTTCATTACACATGGCAGGTGAAAATAGTGGAGTCAGCAAACATTACAGCTAATTACTGTGAAGAGGCTGACAATTCTGCAGTTTGTACTCACTGTAAATACCACAAACATTAGTATAGTTACTTCACCCTGGTGTTTATGGCATATTGATTAGTATATAGGCATTACCAGGTGAACAAATGTGTTGTAATGGATTTTTGGGTTAACTTCATGTTTCCTGTCCCCAGTGGATTGAACTGTAGAACCAACGTGATCTCACAGAAATACTTCAAATGACCATGACCTTTGAACACCGCATTACATGGTGGTAGCCATATTGGGTTCAATAACATGGTGGCAGCATGGTTGGACTGAGGCACCAAAATGACTTGGTTAGGTTGAGAAAAAGATTGGGAATTCAGTTAAAATAAATAACTGTCACATACAGGTCTCACTTCAAAATAATCGAAAAACCAGCACTTGGGTCAGTGACTTCCAGTGTCAGACAACAATGAAAAAAGCTGTCCTTTTACGTCGGCATGACACTTAGCTGGTAGCCGTTATTGTTTAATGGCGGCTTCCACATGGACTGTTGCCCAAACTAAACCTAAAAGTGGTCTCCCAGCTTAAAGTCCAGTGTTTGTTTGACCCATCCACCACCTTGATCTCCGACCTCCTCCTTACAAGGACTTTCTCGCTCTTCATACTTACTATGGGGTCATAACAATAACCATTGTTCATTGTGTGATGAATGGAACCAGGGAATTTGGACTTTGTATTGGCACTGTTTTCATGGTGCCAGCATATAATTTTTATTTTTAATTTTCATTTGGATGTGCAACCACCTCATAATGCGGTGTTAAGTAATGGTAATTCCACATATTTCTCTGACACCAGGTTGTGGAGAACAACACTCCCTCCAAATGGAGAAGTTTGTAGGTCTACATTTTAAATTGTTTTGCTTATCAACATTGAATATGGAGAACAAACTGAAAATAACTTGGATTAGCTTTTAGGTAGGATTCAGCTATTCTGAACTTTAAAGGCAGCGCTGATTTGCTGGGCCAGTTTTTCAGTATTTATAACTCTGACTAATTTCTTAACAAAACTATTGTTGAGTATGTCCTCCAGAGTGTTACTGTTGGCGGGGTGGAAAAGCCTCCTAAATAGGATTCACATAATTAGACATCCAATTTCCAATGAGCTCAAAAAGAATAATGGCAAACACTATCAAACCTATTTACTGTGTTGGTCTAGCCAGCCTTTTTTTTGCCTTTATTTCATTCATGGTGTTCCATCTGTTGGGCTGTGTTATTTTACTTTGATAGATTTTGGAATACCCTTGTGAATGCACACCACATTATGACCTTAAAAAATGTGTTGCATTGATAGGATTTGAATAAGAAGCCTAATAGCCACCACAAAATGTTGGGATTGTACGTTTCTGAAAACCATAAACACGTCAAACTTGCATGTGCCAAACATATAACATCAGTGTTTCTGAAGTGACGTAGTATATGAGCTGACTTTGTCATCAGGTGGATGGCGTGTCCAAGGTGAGACACCCGCCAAGCTGCAGACCACTGTTCAAGACCAACAAACACTTATCTTGTGTTTAAGTGACCAGTCACTGGTTTTCCAGTGGGATCAGTGCCATGAAAAGCATTTCTTCTTTACCCAGACTTTGTTGCATTTTCTGCCGGGATATTTTAACAAATGCAGTTGTTTTTAGAGAGACATCACTGCTTTTCCAGCGGGGATTGTGACCCCAAAACATGATCTTTTCCTAACCATAACCAAGTGGGTTTTGTGCTTAAATCTAACCACATATTAACCACAGCACTGTTGAAAAGTATAGCTTCAACACTGACCACATAACAACGTGCAAATGTAACATATCCATGGTTTCCAGAAATGTGCAATGCTAACATTTTATCTGGCAGTTGGGTTGGAATAAGACAGTCTGACAAATAGACAGTAATTTATTAATGAAAATGTCTTCAAAATCATAAAAGTGTGAGCGGTTGGTCTCAAAGGGTTTTTTTTAATGAACAACTAGAATATCTTATCAGCAGTAACATTATTATGATAGTAAATAATTTTTAAAAATAAAGTTTTTTATCCCATTGAATCTCATCTATTAGTGCATGATTTGTGGTGATTTTTGCATCATAGCTTAATCAGTAATCTCTTGCAGAGAACATTTGCTCACCCGCCTCACACACTAGTGATGATCTGTATTTGGATATTGAAATAGTTTATGTCAGAGAAATGTGTTTTCTGACATTTTAATGCTCATAATCCACATTTTAAATACTAAAAAGCATTCAAGCAGCTGAAGGGCCAAAACCCTTCTCTTTCTGGCCTTTTAATGTGAAACACCTACATGAAGTATTATTTACAGCAGCTTAACACTGATCAGATACTGAAAAAAAATAGGATATATCCAAAACTGGAAATAGTGAGAGGGAGTATTTTGTTCAAAAGAGCAACTCAGAGCACCAGATTGGTTAGTATGACGTGACTCTTGTC
Source organism: Epinephelus lanceolatus (assembly GCF_041903045.1). Taxonomy (NCBI): domain Eukaryota; kingdom Metazoa; phylum Chordata; class Actinopteri; order Perciformes; family Serranidae; genus Epinephelus; species Epinephelus lanceolatus. The sequence goes on from NC_135743.1 coordinate 39,321,315, forward strand.
CTTATAGTTGTAATTAGTGCTGTGGAAGTATATATAATGCTAAACATATGGTGTGAGATGTTATATAAAACTTCTGAATGCAGCACTTTTGCCTTTAATGACTTTAAGTACCCTTTCCTCTTCTCTAACAAAAAATAAATATTTGGACATGAATAGCTTTAGTAAGAGAATCTGAGTGAAAGATCATTTCATGACACTCACACTGTGAGCGGTTATTGTTCTTGTTCATTACTGACGTGCCCATTACAACAAGTAGAATGAGTCAGAGAGAAAAACAAGGACCGCAAAGTGGGAGCAAAACTACGGACGTGGGGATGACACTTCTTTAGTCTTCTTTCTCTCTCTGTCTCTCTGTCCTCTGCTCTGCCTCCTCTGTTTGTCTTTGCATTCTGTTTCAGCCTCATTACACTCGTTTTTCCCCACTGCTCACCCTCACTCCTCCTTCTCTTTCCTGTGGCACTAGATCCTCTATGGTTTGACTGAACCATCTTAAACATACATGCATGTAATATATGTGAACTATGAACATATATATCTGCAGATAATGGATGTATGTTTTTGTTTGTGATAGTAACATAATTATTTGTTGTGATGTTATGTATTTATGCATGGGTAGAGTTGAAGGCTGCTAACACTATGCTAACAGCGTGGGCAGTTATCAAGGGCAAGCAGGAGATTGCTTTAAGATTGTGTTAGGCATTACATTCTCTACATTTTTTATTGTACCAGAGAAAAGAAATCTAGTTAATTTATTGGAAATTTTTGTAAAGAAGCTTGCCTTAACAGATTTTTAAATTTTAGCTAACGAAAAATATGAAAGGTCTTATAGCATAACTGTCAGACAACATTGTAGGCTTGCCCTCTATGTCATGTTGACAAAGGATTACTTGTGCTGTCCTTGACTGCGGTTCCCTTCCCGTCCTGCAGGGCGTCACTGTGGAGTTCCTGTGTAGTTTTGCCTCTCCTGGCCCTCACATGGATGTCAGCCGTCCTCGCAATCACAGACCGGCGCTCTGCGCTCTTCCAGATCCTCTTTGCTGTCTTTGATTCACTGGAAGGCTTCGTCATTGTCATGGTGCACTGCATCCTGCGCAGAGAGGTACCTCACATGACCACTGACTTTACTTGTTCCTGGTTTTGTTTAGGGCTATAAATGATGAATAGCAGCTCCCATTGAGATTCTCTGTATACTGATATGGAATTCAGTTAAAGCTTTCACATAAAAGCTAGTACAATACTGATCAATCCTGGCACCCATCGGCTATCGGTCTAATGACAGTAAGCCCTTGGGAGGTTGTGGCTAGGTGGTAACCCTAGATTTCCAAAATCCCAAAATCTTCTTGTCTTGCTGTTTTATGGTCATTTAAGGTCATTGACAGATAATAGTTTGGGTTAAAACGATGAAACATGAAATCTCTTGGGAGTTTTCGCGAATCTTGGGTGTAGCCAGTGGATATACAGGCCAAGACTTCCTCTTCCATGCTGAACTGTCATCAGACAATAGATAGGTTCCAAGATTGCATTTCAGCCAGTTTGTTTTACCTCTCAACATACTGTTTACCTGCCAATCAAACATGACTGGTCAGTTCTACTCGGACTACAAATAGGTTACAGACGAAGACCGAAACAGTTCCGATGCTAATATCTGTGTCTCGTTGCCCACAGCTTCTGCATACATAGGCAGAGATGTGTTTCTAGAGATTAAGTATCGAACAGTTACACAATATATATCCTGGTAGGGGACAGATTCAAATTTTTTACCAGCGGGTATGTTGGCTGGTCCATGCATTTGATCAACACTCTGGTCCAAGGATTTTGGTGACCCCCAGACTTTTCATTTAGAACCGCCATCAACCCATATAACCCCTTGATCAATGGTCATAATGGTCCATGACCATGACCTCAAAATACGGAGTGTTTTATTGTATGTTTGTTTTGGGTTGAACTCCTGACCTTTTAGTAAACTTTTTTTGTCAGTATTGTCATTGGGTGTTAGGTCTGGAGTTGCTGCGTAGACAGTGAATAGTGAAAATGTTCTAGATCAGTGGTTCCCAACTTGTCCAGCCAGGTGGTCCAGATTTTTCCTTGGTCATTAGTTAGAGGTCCACACAATTTAATACATTCAGCATCACACTTGCATTTGGCCATGTCATCAAGCTAGTTTGCTGTCTCCGTCAAGTAGTTGTCCATTTGTCACTCTACAGCAGGAAACAGCACTTTAAAATAAAAGCTTTGTGCTGGAAATTCACTGAATTTAAAGATAATGTTGTTTTTTGTTTTTTTTTAATTTATTTATTTTTTTTAACTTGACACATTTGCAAGTCACTTGCACTCCGTTCAGAATGGACCCGCAACCCACTTTTGTACCACGACCCACCAGCTGGGAACCACTGTTCTAGATGATACTGAGAGCACCCAGGAAAATGTACTGAATATATGGGGACATTTTCTGTTTCAGAGCTGAGAACACTACAATAGAATAAATCATTTGGGCGTACAAAAGACAACAAATGCGTGGGTCCACAGAATCAGGCTCCCAATTACTGTCCAGATGCCCCTGAGCCAGTAAGATGGTGACGTCTGCTCTCATGGTTTTCTACAGGTTCAGGAGGCAGTAAAGTGCCGTGTGGTGGACCGCCAGGAGGATGCTAATGGAGATTCAGGAGGATCTTTCCAGAATGGTCATGCCCAGCTTATGGTATGAATATGCATGTTGTTATTTTCACCTCCGAGGATTTATTATTCAGTGTGGCATGTTGTGTACACTGAATACAATATTTATTGTTTTCTGTCCTCAGACTGACTTTGAGAAAGACGTGGATATGGCTTGCCGATCAGGTAAGCTCCAGGTTGAGCCTGTTTGATTTTGTGTTTACGTGTGCATTTGACTTGACTTTGGGGACTACTGTTCAGAAGCTACAGATGTCTCTTTGTGCCTCCTCTCTGAATGTTGACTGCGTCAAATTCCTCAGCGTTGTCAGAACAGATGTGAGGCATGTTCCCCCTCAGTTCTGCACTTGTGTCTTACAATCAACATCAAAGCAGCCTCCCTTCGCCAAGGAGCTGTTTTGACAAGAAATACAGCACATTACTGCTGCATAAGGCAGTTTAGCCCGGGCTGATGGGAGTGGGATGAACGTGTGCTGAGCAGTTATATGCAGATAAATAGGGCTGTCTGAGTCTCTCCTACACTGCCGCTGTATAATTAAGTCCCTCCCGACAGTGCCGCATCAGATACTGGCTCTGCTCTGATATCCGCTGGGAGTGAAAAACTGATTATCTCTTGAGACAGGATATCAAGAAAAGCATCTGGAGCAGAAAAGCTATTGAGACACAGACAGGCCTGATCGAGAAAAGACAGAAAAGAACAGAGAGGGATGGTTGTTTTTTTGTTTGTTTTTTTTTTGTATATGTCAAGTAGGAAGGAGGAGCACAGAGAGCGATTGTAAGATATTTACTGTTGTGGAGAGAGCGTTGTCTGATGTTGTTTACCAGCCTGGACACAGCTTGGGATATGCATGCTGCCATGAGCCAGCAGTTGTTATAGTGAAATGAGGTTGGGTCACGCGGTCAAGGCAAACCCGCTGTCAGCCATGTACTCTCAGTAGAGATATTTTAACAAGGACTTTCTAGAATTTATTTTTTAGGGATATTTTGCTGTTGTCTCATTTGTCAGAGTTTGACCGGTATGAGTGTTTGAAGGGTGGTAAACGGTTTTGGTTATTGTGGTCACAGTTGCTAAGTGGACTTGTCAGCGCTCGCTGACCAACAGTGACAATGGTTTTCATGTTGCCTCACAACATTTTTTATCATGTCTCAACTATAATGTCTACTTTTTTATCTGCAGATGTACACCGAACAAAAGGTTTGAGTTAAAGATCTGAGATGGTCCTTAAGAGATACTTCTCTCAAAGTTTGGCAGCAAATTTGTTAAAATCTTTGTTAGTGGGCACTTTTTCACCTGTCCACCTGACAGGTGTGGCATATCAAGAGGCTCATTAAACAGCATCATTACTACACAGGTGTGCCTTGGGATGGTCGCAGTAGAAGGCCACTCTAAAACATGCAGTTTGATCAAACAACACAATGCCACAGATCTCCCAAGTTTTGAGGGAGAGTACCATCAGCATGCTGACCATAGGAATGTCCACCAGAGCTGTTGCCCGTGAACTGAATGTTTATTTAACTACCGTAAGCCCTCTCCGATGTTCCTTCCCTGAATTGGGCAGTACACCCAACCGACCTCACAACCGCAAGTCGGTTACAGTAATGAACTGCTGTCAGGTCAAGACCCTTGTGAGGACAACGAGCTGAGAAGGTTTTTGACAGTTTGTGCAGAAATTCTTTGGTTGTGTAAACCAATTGTTGCATCAGCTGTTCGGGTGGCTGATCTCAGATGATCTTGCAGGTGAAGATGCTGGATGTGGTGTGGTCTGCGGTTGTGAGGCCGGTTGGATGTACTGCCAAATTGACAGAACAGTTTATGGTAGTGGAATAAACATTCAGGGGCAACAGCTCTGGTGATAAATCCTGCAGTCAACATGCCAGTGACACACTCCCTCAGAACTTGTTACATCTGTGGCATTGTGATCAAACTGCACATTTTAGAGTGACCTTTTACTGTGACCATGCCAAGACACATCTGTGTAGTAATGATGCTGCTTACTCAACATCTTGATATGCCACATCTGTCAGGTGGATGGATTAGCTTGGAATATTCTCTCTAACGTGAATTTTACTAAATTTGCAACCATGGTTTGAGAGAAATGTATCTGTTGAGAGTATTAAAAAAAGTCTCAGATGTTTGACCTAAACTTCTGAAGAATGGGAGCAAAAACAAGTGTTTAAATTTTCGTTCAGCATGAATGCAAATACCAGCACTATGTTGCCCCAGCTATGCGTAAGTTCAAACATAACTTAGTTTAAATGTCATTATTTAACTTAGGTTACATGCTACTAACATTTTGAGGGTTGCACCGATTGAAATAGCTCCAGCGTAGGCTTAAGTGGTCAGTTACATATGCATATCCTCCGTTCCACATTGGCAAACAAATATATAGGGTTCAATAACTTTTTAATTAAAAACTACCAATTTATAACAGTTTGCCAATGTAGATTATCATTATGTGTTTGTTATGACGATACAGTTTCATCTGTTCAATAATAGCATACCGTTATCTTACGCTATGTTGTAGTTATTGGTTCCAGCACTCAATGTCACTGGTGTTACTTTGCAGTAACTGTAGATTAAGGTTTTTTTTAGCTGTTAACCTCTTTGCTGTTGTGTACAGGAAGTGAAAACATCATTTTCTGCAACAGCATTTTGGTTGGTTTGGACTTAACGCCAGAGAAGCTAAGATGAACCTTACGTCTCTGTGGTACAACACTGACACAGCTTTACCATCAAACTAACTAGTTTCAATGTAAAGTTTAGTGTGGACTAGGAGAGGGAAAGTACATATAGCTGGTGCAACAAACCGCTGTATATCTTTTTCTTTCTTCTTGTGGGGGCCCATAGCTCAAATTGTTAATTTATAATTATAAATACAAGCCTATAGAGCTAGACAGTACCACTTAAACCAGAGTGGTAGTAGAAGGTTGCTTCAGTATCTGTCCAACCCAAGGCTGGATTATTGACTGAGGTAAGTTGTGTGAGAATTTGCATCACTTAATAACAGTATCAGCTAAATTGCTATGTCCATCATTACCTTGAAACCCACACTTGTGGAGAAGCTCTGCGTCAAAATCTTGTGTTACACAATGCATATTACTGAGTGCATTTGTATGCAATTTGTTTGTTGGATGACAACAAATATGTGATATGAATAAATAATGAGCAGTGGGTCCCCCAGATGGGTGAATCCAGCCATGGTCCAACTCTGCCTTTCTGTTGCTTCCAGGCACTGTAAAGCGCTCATCTCTCCAGGGGGAGGAGAAGGCCTCCTCTGGGACCCACACCCTTCAGAAGGGTTCTAACTTTAACACCATGCCGGCCAGCATGGCCAAGGTTCACCTCCAGAATGTGGCAGACTACACCAGCCACACTCTGACTCTGCGCAGGGAGAAGGGCCCGACCAAGGGAATCAGCACGGAGCTGCCAGGTGCCAAATCCATCTACATCTGCGATGGTGAGCTCTTCAAGCAGCTTGATGGAGAGCTGCCTCGAGGAAACGGGGAGGGCAGCAGCTCTGAGGGCACTGGCAAAGGCCCGGGGTACGTCATTCTACCGACCAACAACACAGGCACCCTGAAGCCGGCCAAGGGGAAAGAGGAGCAGACAGCCAAGTATAACATCAGCATTGAGCAGCTGCCTCAGACCAGGCTCATCCACCTGGCTAACCCTGCCAGTGGAGAGCCAGTGCCTGGCTTCGGGCTGAAGAGCCTGCCTGCTGACCAGATCAGTGTGTCATGCTCTGACAGAGACTCACCTGCACACAATCTGCAAAATATGCCCAGAGACTCCCAGGTGGCCAACAGCATGTGTGACGGAGGAGATTCCGGAAACTCTGGTGTGATGTCCAAGAGTGAGACCGTCTCCACACTGTCCATGAGCTCACTGGAGGTAAGACCACTGAACTAATCAGCATATTCTTGTAATAGCAGTGCATTATCAGCCTAACACTTCATACTTCAAACAAGACATGCATGTTAAGTTGTGTTTTGTGCCAGTACTGCTTACCATAATTTCTCAAGAAGCAGGCCTTTGTTTGAAACTGCCTTTGTAGTGTTTTTCATAATATTTTAGGAAGAAGCGTCCTCGTTCTCTGCTCTGCTCATATGATGTTAATGCTTTTTGCTTGTAGAGCAAATTCAACACTTTAACCTCATTTACTAGTTTTCTTGATAGATTTAGGATAATATGAATTACACAGCACTATTCCCATTAGAATAACAACAGAATCATGTCATAGTGACCTTTCTGCTGATCTCAGTTACTTATATATTTAGTTATTACTTATATATGTACTTATGTACTCCTAAGTTACTAAACTTTATTGTAGCCCTGCTAAAATTCCATTGAAGCAAATAAGAAATGAAAGTATTTTGATGTTAACACCAGTGAATACTTACAGTAATAATGAAATTTAGAGGCTACTGAGTTCATAGCCTTGAGATGTTTTTTTTTTTTTTAATTTGAATAGATTTTTTTCAGTGTTAACAAAGTCAAATCCAAAAATTTAAATTTCAGAATTTCCAAAACATGCTTTTCATTTTGAATTTTTGACTCTGAAATTGACCAGTCTTACATGACTGATGTTCTATTTGATTTTTTTTTTTTTTTCAACTTGAATTTTGATATCTGTTTTTGACCAATTGAATTTGGGCAATTTAAATACATTTTTTGAAATACTGAAATTTAAATTTTTGGATCTGCATTTTTTTAATACTGACAAAAATATATTCAAATTCAGCTTGTGAAATTACATATTAAGAACTTTCATATTTTAATAAAGTGATGAATTTAGAAAAAAAAATCCAGATACATGGTTTTCACAGTCAAGTATTTCAATATTATGAGTTCAGTGATGTTCACATTTCAAGATTAAATATTTAGTGTCTCTTAATTTCTTCCATAAACTTTCGTCAGTAAAACTTCACGATATGTGGACTACACGATATCAGCCTGATAACTGCCCAAAATCAGCTTTGGTGAAACAGTTGATGGGTTTATCCCTTGACATGTAGGCCTATCATAGTGGACAGCAAGGAGAACTGCATCTAGGATGCCTCACAATATCCCAGTAAAAAGACTAGCATATCAGAATTGTTTGCCTTCTGTCATCCAGTATGACAAATTCGATGACATTTACAATTTTGTCTCCAAAGGCCATGACATCACATAGGTCATGAAAGACAGCAAGTTGTGGTTGGTGTTAAATCAATGGTTAGTGTGTCATGTCTCTTATCAAAGTCATGGCAAGAAGTTATGATTCTCGAATTGCCTAATGCAACGCAGTGACCATCTTATCAGACAAAATATTGTAGAGTCTAAATCTGGCACACATTTAAACATTTTTAAAATTGGGCACCTCAGATCTGCTTGCAAATCCCTCTCTGTGTGTCTAAACGCTCGCAGCTTGCCGGCAAAACGGCCCAACATTCGCCGAAAATCTGGCAGTGTAAAAGAGGCTATTCATTCAATATCATTCAAATGTTTGGATTAAATCGATTAAATTAGGGGATATATCAAGGAGAAATTAACAACATCAGCGACCAACATCATATGCTTTTCTGACTTTAGCATGTAACTACATGTAGCAGTTTACTTGAGCCAGGGAATGACTGTGCAGAACTTTCTGACTGAAAAATCACGAAAAAATGCTTGTTAACACTACGAGACATGCTCCAGCAGGAATATGATCCAAAATCAGGGAGAAATTTACAACATCTGCAACCAAATCTACATATTTCCCTGACATTACATGTAGCAGTGTACATGCAGCCAGGAAACAGCTGTGGATAGTGGCAGTTTCTACTGTGAAAAAACATCATGAAAAGCTTTTTAACGCATTTGAAAATGTTCCAGCAGGAGCATCATTTGAAATCAAGCAGAAATGAACAACATCAACCATCAAGATTGTGGGGCGTCGGTGACTTAGTGGATAGAGCAGGTGTCCCGTGTATAAGGCTGTTGCCGCAGCGGCCCGGGTTTGACTCCAGCCTGTGGCCCTTTGCTGCATGTCACTCCCTCTCTCTCTCCCCCTTTCACACTTGACTGTCCTATCAATTAAAGGCCAAAATGCCCTAAAAATATCTTTTAAAAAACAATCAAGATTGCATGCTTCTAAACAAAACCTGGCATTTTTGTACAGGAGAGTAATCCGAAACTGTGGTGAAAATTACATCAACCAAGTCTGAATGCTTCCCTGACATTAGCTTGTAGCTACATGTAGCAGTGAAGGCTACATAGTGTAAATACTTAGGGTAGCATGCCTGAAGCAGGTGACTATATAAAGACATCCATCATGATCTGATGTTATCTTGTAGCTAAAGTAGAAAAAAACATTGGAAACATTGTACTCAGAATACTGAAGCCTGAGGTTTTTGCTCACAGGGATACTTTTTATATACTGTATGTCTCCCTCGTTATTTGAAACTTTGGCCACGTTTAATATTAGCATCCAACATGGTAACATTATATATAGACCAGATAATAGAAAAAAAAAAAAACACAATAGGTCCCCTCTAAAGAGTTCTGTTTAAGTTGCTTGCTGATTGGATTAGTGCTGTGTAAAAGGACACACTAGTGAATGTACCATGAGAGCCACTGTAGTTCCCCCTCAATTTTTTTAAGGTTAATTAGCAAAGATAATTTATTTGTTCTTGTTCTTACTGGCTGTTTGAGAAATTATGGTAGTAACATTGTGGTGAACAATCCTTTCCTCTCATCATATGTCACTCTCTCAATGCAGGGACATTACAGTTTAACTCTAGATCAGCATTTCTGCTGTTTCTTTTCTTATCCATATATCAATGTGAATGTTGCCATATATCATGCCAGCTTATTATTTTTGCATGGACTGCAGCCATTCATACAGAAAACTACAAGTGATATTGTATTTTTTTTTTCTAGAATCATCTATGTGCCATGTATAGTGCCACAGGCTATGTTTGACCAACAGAGCATTAGCACACTCTCCATGGTGGGAAATGATTAACACAGATGGTCAACTAGGGAGCCACACATTAATAAACTGAATATTAATTCATAAAAATGAATGAAAGGATCATTAATTAGGTCTCCAAAGAGCAGCACTGTGCTCCATTTCTTGCATGCTTAGGTTACCCACTCTCTGATGCTAAAATTAAGGTTCATTTCATTCATAACAAACACTGCATCTCATGAAGTATCCCAGCATTTTCTGGCCCCATGTAAGGACAGCATCTTTAAAAAGGTTAGTTTTCACTCAGCTCGTAGTGCAGACAGCAGTGTCAGGATGAGACGACACAGTGATCAGCGACACAGCGGCCTGGACATCTGCCTGCTGGTGTCTTTTCACTTCAGGGCAAAACACACTTCCATAATGCCGTGTGAGGCGGCAGCTGCCACGGCAACCAAGCAGCCTAAAGGTCAGGTTTTCCTTCACCACTCCGTGATGGAGGACTTAAAGGTCATTCGGTCACAATCTGTTAACTGCAAACTTGTGCCAACAGGGTCAGAATGACCAGCAGCAAACCTTGTTTCCTCCCTCATGACTCGCTGCTCTCCTCTGGGTCCCACAAACACGCTTTTTTGACTGGCTGATGTGGAGTTACACTATTAAGAAACACTTGAGCATTTGTCTGCTCACTAGGCACACAATATCAAGACACATCTTTAATCTCTCTGTCTCATCTCCCCCCCAGAGACGAAAATCACGCTATGCAGAGCTTGACTTTGAGGTAATTTTAGTCTCTTTGATTCCTACAGAGCTTTTTAGATATAGACCAAACAGCTGATGTCTCTTAGCTATTCAGACCTCTAGATGCTTGCATACATTTATCAGATTTATTCAAAGCTTGGGTGTGACTGTAGTGTTGAGATTCGAGACATTAAAATGTGAAGGAGGTAAAGTAGGATTGATGGTTAGCCTGTACTGTTTACCTTGTACGTAACGTGCAATGTCCCTGTGTAGAAGATTATGCATACCCGGAAACGCCACCAGGACATGTTTCAGGACCTGAACAGGAAGATTCACAGTGCAGACAAGGATAGAGAATCTCCACCTGTTGACGCCAAAGCTGCCAAAAGATGGAGTGTGTCCTCTGCCAGCAGCGACAAGACCAACATGAGTGTAAAGAGTTTAACTTTATTCTGTCCTGCCCCCACCCCTCCTCTCCTATATCTCATGTTGTTCTCCTTTTCTCTTATCATTAGCACAAATCACCACACTTGAGTGGAGTTGCCTGTTTAATTATTAGTGCAGCCATTTTAAAGATTGCATTTTTATCTGCTTACAATGTCAGTGCCAGAAGAAATTAGCTGTAAGGGCATCAAGAGGCGTAACTGTGGGTGAGCATACAAACTACGACTACAAACTTAGCCAAGTACATTTTGTCACTCCAAATGTGACAAGCATTTAAAGGTTCTCCTAAATTACACAACTTGTTAGAGCTTGTTTCAAGACAAGGCCTTAAAAAGGGCTGACAGCGATGGCTCAAGCTAAGTACAGGCTAAAGTTCTGCTACCCAACATGAAGGCCATATTGTTTAGGTTCGGCTTTTTCAAAATCCTTATTTCTATCACTGTGCCAATTCTGCATCTTTGCATGTCATTTGCTTCAAGGACATATGCACAAGACACAGTGATAATTAAAGTATACCACAGGGTTGTCATGGGCATTGGTTAAATTATTTAAACTTACCTTCAGTAAGGTGAATAGCTGTGAATAATACAATGCCCAATAACCTCAATGATCATTGCTACAGAGGTGACACCAGCCAAGCAACTCAGAGCATTAAAGAATATCTAGCAAAGTTAATCACCTCACTGATGATTAAGTTTTATGCCCATCTAAGCCTTAAAAAGCTCTTACTGCCACTCTGCTAACATTGCCTTTTCAGGAATAACCAGGACTATACACTCTCACTTTTGACTTTACAGCTAGTAATGTAGTGGTGAGATTCAGTAGGCCCTATCTTACACCCGATACAAAGCAGTGCACAGTGCAGCCCAGCGGTCATTGTTGCTTTCAGATCAGTGCCGTTGTCATTTTCATGGCCTGCACCCACATTGTGTGAGAAGCAAATGTACTTGTGTCCCATGGGCGTGTAGGTCTTAAAATGAGGTGTGGTCACGCACATTGTTGGTGTATTGCTATTTTGAGCCAGCAGAAAGCGAATATACTATTGACCAACAAGAACCTGATCCGAAGTCAGTATGCTGGAGTACTTTCCTGTAAAGGGCCTATTATTCAGATAGTTATATTCTTTAAAAAAGTGAACGTAGCAGAGATCAGAGCAGAGCTGCAGAGCTGCTGTCCGACTCCCCATTAAGAGACGTGCAAAAGTATGTACGAGGAGCAGTGCAACTTTATTGATTATTTTAGAAGCTACAAGTTTAGTTCTGTTTCCTCTGTCAAGTTTATAACTACTTTATTTTTGCGGCATAAACGTCCCATGTTACTGCATCACTCTCAGCAGTAAACCACTCACTTCTCCAACTTGTTAAAGCTCATGTTACGTCTAGAACACTCCTTTAATTAGTTCAGGGACTAAATACAACCCCTTTGCCCCTTGCGCCCTACTTCGTGCCCATTTGCCATGCCCCGTGTGCCATTTACTAAGAAAAATGGAGTTGGACACAACGGAAATGCACTTCCACCACGCACTTTAGATCATGTGTATAGAATTTTTAAATAGGGTCCATTATGATTGTCTTTGTTGGGGGTTGGGTGTTCTTTCTAGCTAGCTAAATAATGACTTAAGCCGTTTCTTTTTACCCACTTAAAACTGGAAACATAGGTCGGGGCTGGGTTGGCTGGGAACAAGTCTCTCAAAATCACCAACAGCAGGTACAAAAGGGAATCCATGTTGGCTTTGTAGCTGCAGTCATTCCATGGCAGCAGATGATATCCATTTCCTTCTGCTGCAACAGCCCCTCCCTGATCTCCATTTGTTTCACAGCTTTGGGGTCGGGTCTTCTCTCTCATAGTGCCAAGTCCAGCTTCACAGGTCAAAGGTGCAGCTATCTGACACTGATAGTTTCAGAACCCACTCAGATTTTATGATAGCTTTGCAGAATCATACAGCAATAGCTTTTTTCCAGAGACAAAGAAAAGACATTCTGATGTATCATCAAGATGGTACAAGTGGAAGAGGCAGAGAGATCAACTTCTCCACTGTGGGTACAAGATGTGTTTTGAGGACGTGCCTCAGCCACAACCATATTTGCATCCCTTTCCTTATCAGTATGTCTAGCTAGCTTTTTGTGCATATACCCACTTTAGATTAAATTAGCAAGTTTACATCCATTGTAAAGGGGTTATCAAAAAAGGTATTAAAGGAATATTTTGACATTTGGAAAAACATCTATGTGTGTATTCACTTTCTTGCTGAGAGTTAGCTGAGAACTCTTTTGTCTGTTTGTTAAGTTGTGAGCTGGAGCTAGGCGGTGGTTAGCTTATCCTAGCATAAAGGCTGGAACAGGGCAATGAGTTCTTATCCCAACTCATCAAATATCGCAGCTTTGTCAGTGCGGTTCACGTCTGCATATTTTACGCACCAGGTGTCCTCGCGCCAGTCCTGTAAAAAACTGACAATACTCAGAGGCATATCGTAGCACTGCTCAAGGTGGCATTTGCTGTTGGTGTCTGAAGCCAAAATCACTGACCGAGCAGCGACATTTGACAAGTTCAGAATGAGAATGGGCTGAGCTCGTACTTTCCAGCAAAACCAAAAATTGTTGTTTTTACTTTTCTGTTTGTGTTGAGAATAAACAAATGAGCTTTAGCCACAGCTGAAGTAGACATATTTTGTTTTACTTTGGACAGAGCCAGGCTAGCTTTTTCTCCCTGTTTTTCAGTCTTATGCTAAGCAAGGCTAATTAGCTCCAGCTCCTCACTTAAAGGCACAGTTAACTCCAAAACAATTTTATCTGTAGTGCTGTTCATTAAGCTAGATTGTTTTGGTGTGAGTTGCTGAGTGTTGGAGATATCGACTATAGATATGTCTATGTCTAGTCTATAGTTCTCTTAAGTATAATGGAAACAGATGGCACACACTTGTGGAACTATTGTTTTACTGAACTACACCTGCCAACCATATCACCCTGCAGAGGGAAGCATGCCTCTGTTGCTAGCTCGCCTAGCACCACTGAGCTAGCTAATGTTACAGCTCAGCTGAGGAGAACACCACTGATGTTTTTATCTCACTCTGTCACCCATGAGTAGATGCACCCTTCCTTTTGCACTCTGATACATGTTGGTGGGTGCAGTTCGGTACAAAGTTAATAGCCTACATGAAACTGCTAACAACAAGGTCTGTGGATTATCTTGAGTAACTGGGTCATAATTTCTGGAAAAAGACATTGCTGTTGAGTTTTTTAAATGTTTTTTGGTGTTTTAAGCCCCACAAGCTGAGTGCCATCTAGTTCCATTATATTGGAGAGAAAGCAGACATCTCTACATCCGATATCTCCAAGACTTGGCGACTCACACCAAAACAATATAGATCGATAAATAGCACTATAGGTAAGAGGAAAAATATGTATTTTTGATTTTGGGGTGAACTGTCCCGATTTTCTCACCTAACTCTCAGCAAGAAACTGAAGCTATTTTTTTTTTTTTTTTTATGTCAAATTATTCCTTTAAGAAATGTAGGATATCACTGAGGCAGACAGATAAAGGGCAGTGTCCACCAAGAACTCACAATATAACTTCTGAAATACATCGCAGATTTTACCATCTCTGAGAAAACAAGCCTTTTCCCTCTGTCCTCTCCCCATCAGGACAAGCAGCAGACCCCGAGTAAGAGGGCGTGGGAGGGCATCAGGAAGCCCCACTCCCCCCCATCCTGGGTAAGGAAGGACCTGGAGACGGTGGCTGCCTCCCCTCTGGAGATGCAGACGGTAGAGTGGGAGAAGACCAGCGCCACAATCCCTCTGGTGGGCCAGGAGATCATGGACCTTCAGACGGAGGTGTGACCCAGCTTCTGGCATCACACCCACAACTTCCTTTTTTTCCCCAGTGCTCTCAGACAGACAAGCAGAACCCACCACACACACTGCCCTGCTCTGTATTTTTACTCAAAGGCTGGATAAGGCCCACTGCGAGAACGTGAGGGGGACGGAGGGCGAGGAGGAGAGAGAAGCGTCACAATATCAGAAAATTAATTCAATCAATTAAAGAGAGAACAGGAAAATAGCGTCTCTTTTAATGTTTCATTTTGATGTTTGGACGGTGTTTTTGTCTGCAAAATACTGGTCATCTTCTTGTATATGGTCTCAGACACCACAGTGGCTCACATGGTCGTACAGATTGCCATGTGCATCATATAGTCATGTAATAAATCACATAGCAAAGGTAATCATGCGATGTTTACCCCTGTATTAAATGAATACAATGTAATAATCATGATTATGTCTCCTTTTTTTCTCTGTTGAGAGTATTGTTGCATCACTTTTCTGCTCTCTCTTTCTTCTGATGAACGCTGATGTAAATGGAGACGCCTCTGGACTTACTTTTTCTTCAACATCAATCTCAAAAGGGAAAACAAACAAGTGAGGCAGACTGCCAAACACACACACCCACGTGGCGGTCAATGCAGTTCTCTCCCCCCTTCAACTCACCCCAATCCTTCTGGCTCCACCGCTTTATCCCCCCGTGATCCTGACAGGGCAAGGTCGGCCCTGCAGTGACAAGCGAAGGGGAGAGGGGGTAAAAAAAAAAAAAAAAAGAAGAAGTTTCCCAGAGCCAAAATGGCAAGTTGCCTTCTCATCGACGGACACCTCAGAGACGCCAGAGAGCAGGGCCGGTGGGCCTTGCGCCCTAATCGGCCCTCAACCTCAATGCCGCCCGCAGAGGGATAACAATGGACGTCAGTGTCAGTGCGTCCGGAAGGAGCCACGTTCAACAAACACATGCTGTTTGAGTCAGTTTCTCGATGTACAAGCAGGCTTGGTACAGTGAATGCAAAATATGATGGTGTTTCACAGAGGGAAAAGGTACTTGTGTGTGTATGTGCGTGTGTGTGTGTGTTGAGTAGTTGCAGATGAGTAAATGACTAGATCTATAAATATATATGGTTAAAGGTAATGATATATACAAGGCAGAGGTTAGAGAGGGATGGTGGTTGCACACAGAGAAAGCACAAGGCTCATTTGGAGTCCTGATGTACAGCATTGTAATTATTTCAACAGAGTTCTACAGAATGGATTTTAGCCTATAAATATCTTTCTTACTGTGCTTGGGGATAGTTGTTATCATTATTATAAATATGAACATGATTATTCTGATACTGATCCTCCCATTCCCTCCTCGTCCTTTCAGGGTACTGGACTATACGAGTGTTCTGTATCGCAATGTAACAGTGTGTGTTTTGATATTACCGCCAATCACTCCCTTCAGATCTGTATTTGTCGAAACCCCCTGACCCACTGATCTGCGCCCCACCCTGCCACACACACCCCCGCCCACCCCACCCTCACTCCCCTTTTTAATTTACTGGGGTCGCCTCTTTGTTAATGTACAGTTTTCAGAGCACAAAATGAATGTGTCTTATTTCTAATAAAAGCATATCTATATAATAAAGCAACACTAGTCCTCTTGTTTTCTCACATTTAATTACAGATAACACAGGATTCATCATGTTACACACAGTGTGACCTTAGAGAGGTGTATCTGTGCATAATGTAGTGTAACAACAGCATAAAAGGAGAAGAGACACTGTCAGCAGCCTAAAGTTTGCCAATATTAAATAACATTAGCCACCTGGTCATACCAGACTTACGAATTTAACTTTTACTTTAGGGGAATTGCAGAATGGTGTTATTTCATCTTTAATTGGAAAAGACTTTAGAATTATACGGAAGTGTACTGCTGCCACTACATTTATTAACCAGAGCACTCTCATAAAAACCTATCATTTGCAGAGCACTTTTTGTACTCAACTTCTGAATGATTCTCTGTTAAGGTCCATATGGGGGGACGCTGAGATAAAGCTGTTTGTACACACCTCGTCCAGCTTACTCTGACAGATAATCGTAAAAATGTAGGCCTACATTGCACATACTTGTGCAATATTATCTACCGCAGTCAATAACTGCTACATCTCCTAATGTCTCCACCAAAGCATTAAGTATAACTTAATCAAGTCGTGTAGATGAGTGATATTCCTCAATTTAGCCATTCTCCAACACCCTTTCTTTATTGAAAAATTAGTTTATCATTAAAACCATATATTATGTTATCACATTATAACATGAAACGTTTCATGTTATAACAAGATAAATAGTATATTACTATAACAAGAAAAGTTTGGTTTCTTGGAGTAACATGATTACGTTTGTACGATGTAATAACATGAAAATATCTTGTTGTAACATGAATATATTTTATAAAAACATGATAAACATCTGTTTGAATATGAACCTTTTCACGTTATCTGATATTGATTTTTTGTTTTTTTTTGGCAATACGCTTCAGTTTTTTTTTTTGTTTGTTTGTTTGTTTTGTTTTTGAGATTAATACCACTCTCATGTTTGTGCGCCTAGTCTCACCAGACCTACCTTCATAGCATTGTGTCAGCGCTAGAGAAAGGTCCGGAAAAAATGCTCTGGCTTGTTTTTATTTCTTTAAACCAATCAAATTGTCTGAGACGGAACTAAGTCCAGGATGTTGCAATGGTGCTGTTGCAAATTAGTGTTGGGGGGGGCTTGTTTTGATGGAACATTTGCACATGTGGAGGCGAGCAGTGTCACTGACGGCTAATTTTCCACAAAAGTGAACGACAAAATAAGTAGGCCTAATAGACATATGTAGACTGTGTGATTCAACTTAAGTGATAAAAATATAATATATGCTTGGATGAAAAGTATCAGATACAGATAATGTACTTTTTATGTATCTCATCCATGTAAAATGTGTCAATATATATATCTTCTCAATGAGGGTATATCTTAATATGGATAGCTGAGTTCAGTCTCTCATTCTTGTGATCAAAAATATCTGAAACATAATCCTGAGATTGTTCTGTTACGAGTTTGCTAACAAATAATAAATATAGCAACTTCTCATCACCCTATATCAATTTCAGACTTGAAATAACATATTCCGGTTAGGCCGAACCCATTTCCAATTATGACCACAACCACTTTAATTAAATCCCGCCTGTCCTGAGTACAGATGTAGACACAGATATTTTAGTTTGTTAAACAGATATACCAATATAGATAATGGTGTACTAGCTCATCCCATATAATTAGATAATCGATGCCCTAGAGGGGACGCCTCACTATACTTCAGCTCTGGAGGAGCTCATTTGGTCCGTTTAAACTACAGACAATTTGTTAGCTGTACATGCCTCTTGTAGAACAATGTAACAATGATATCACAGAAGTTTAATTAAAGTGAAACACATCAGGACATTGGTGAAGACAATGCCACTGGTGCATGACACTGCAAGGTAAAAAGATGTTGCAAATAAATTACAACTGGCCGTGTCAGAAAATGTATCAGCATCAGTAATGGGCTTTTCTATGGTGTTGTTTTATATGTTGTAGATCTTAACAACAATTCACCAAAAAAAAAACCAAAGTAGTCATGCCTGATTTCACGATCAAAATTTTCATAGCTCGCCATTTTCAGCATGTGGTTTGCTCAGAGGCTGTTGTTTTCCGTTGTGGATTCTGATAATGTTAACACGAGATAGCGAAAGGAGGGGAGAATGTTGGTCTAAATAGCCGGCCAATGGCAGTCTACATCTGGTGAGACTACTGTACACCTAGCTCTAGAGGGGGTCATCCCACCTCCCAGGGTCCTATGTTCCACACGTCCTATTTCTCTTGATATAGACTTTGCAGTTTATATTGTAGCTGTATGCTGTATGTGGCCCTATAAACTTCGCAGTTTATATCAAATCCAAAGTCAAAAGAAAGAATGGATAAAGATGTGTCAAATGGAGTTTAATGGTAAAAATCTGTCCAGCCTCTGTGGAGATACTTACGTCTAGAGTCAAGAAAATTGTCTTGCCAGCAAATTTTAAGGTTGTGTGTGTGTAAAGGAGTATAACCTCAGCTGCCTATTGTTGGTGGTGGGTGATTTCAACATAAGCTGTTGACCCAGAGAAACATACATTGAACTTTTTACCGAGGGAAAAACATTGCTGAGAACGTGAAACGCTTTGAAAGGTTTCCTTCAGTCATATTGAGAAGGATATTGAGTGGGGAAACAGGACCCTAAAAACAGATATGTTCCTGCTCTAGAGCCAGAAGGTGATTAACTTAACTTGCATAAAGAGTAGAAGCAGGAGGAACAGTTAGCCTTGCTCTGTCCAAAGTTCCAAAAATATCCTTACAAAGCTAACTAAAGCAGACTAATTAACACCTTGTATCTCTTTTTTTATCAGTATGCTTCACAAATTAAAAGTTGTGGTTTTAGGGAGAATTGCGTGCTGAAACTATTTCTGTCCTGACACAGTGACTTCCTGTTGTCTTCTTGTCATAACAGTTCCTACAGGTACTTTTATCATGGAGAATTAGGCTGTTTCTGCCAGCTTCTAGTCTTTATTCGAAGTTAAGCTAATTGCCTCCTGGCTCCAGCTCCAAACACACACAAGACTCATATCAGTCTTCTCATCTTACTCTCAGGAAAAAAGTGAATCAGCACATTCCAAAAAAATAATATATTAATCGGCAACATTATGTAGTTGCGTTGTTTTACATATTTATTGAAAGGTTTCAATGAGAAGCCATTAATCTGAGTTCACTTTTGGACCAAGTTCCACACAATTATACATTTATGTTTTACTGTTATTGTTCCACACTTTCAGTTAAAATCTTCAGGTCCAGATTTTACCAAAAGTTGGTTCAGTGAAAAGAACACTGTATTACTAAACAGCCACATCAGAAAACAATGATAAAAACAATTTGCAATGAGTAAAAATCTACACAGCAGCACTGCTCAACAAATAAATTATGACTTGACATCAGTAATTGTGTTACTGTCATAGTCATAAATTGTAATTGTCACAACTGACATAGTGATTCAAAATTAATAGGGGTGTACTGTTGTTCTGAATCTGTCAGTGCTCTTTTCCAAGCAGCAACCTGCAGCGCTGTAAAATGAGGCCAGTGCTGAAGTGCCAAAAACTGCAGGTCCTTGAATGGCTACTTGAGACATGCAAAAATGTCCAACATTAGAAATAAACTTGTTTACAGTCTGGTACAAAAAATCTATATGGTCTCTATAGCTTATTTCCCCCTTCGTGACAAACATTAGTCAGCCATTTGAATGTTATTAAGGCTTAAAGGGATAGTGCACCCAAAAATGAAAATTCAGCCATTATCTACTCACCCATATGCCGATGGAGGCTCAGGTGAAGTTTTAGAGTCCTCACAACACTTACGGAGATCCGAGGGGGGAGTGGGTAGCAACACAACTGCACACCTAATGGCTGACGGCGACCCAGATTAAAACGTCCAAGAACACACACACACACACGTGAGCTCGGTGTACACAGAAGCAGTTAGAGCTGCAGGCTACAATGAGACTAAAATCAGAGTTCAAATGGCATTTTTCCAAACAACTTTTTATGTCGGGGCTTCAGGACACTTGGATCCCTACAGATGAGCAGTATGGAGATATTTTGTGGTTTTAATTTTGTGTTTTTGGATGTTTTAATCTGGGGCGCTGTCAACCATTAGGTGTGTAGTTGTGCTGCTACACACTCCCCCCTCGGAGTGTTGTGAGGACTCAAAAACTTCACCTGAGTCTCCCTCGGCATATGGGTGAGTAGATAAGGGCTGAATTTTCATTTTTGGGTGCACTATCCCTTTAAAGTAACACATAATTAAGGGTGTGGTTACTTTGAGTAAACGGTGGTTGCCATTCGTTGACAATGCGCTACCACAGCGACAACATTGGTTCGTTAATGTAAATGCTAAATGGACATGCACTCATATAAGGCCTTTCTAGTCTTGACACTACGTGTCACATTCACCCATTCACACACAAATTAACACACTGGTGGCCTCAGCTGTCATATAAGGTGCCAAATGCTACTCAACATATTTGCACTCATACATTAATGGTACAGCCACCGCGAGGGGTTCAGTTTTTTTGGCCAAAGATACTTTGACATGCAAACTGAAGAAGCTGGTGATCAAACAACCAATCTTCCACTCTACTTCCAGAGCCACAGCCGCCCTGTGACGTACGTAACCATGACATAACCCCAGATTTGCAGAGTAGCTATTTTACTGTGTTTTCAGCTTACATAAACTAACTGTAAAGTTTGGTTGCCTGAAAAAGTCTTGGTTTGTACTTGGTTGTACTAAAATAACCATCTAAGGAGTTGGAGGTTCAGTTTCTCCATTAAGTACATTTTGTTTTATGGTTTTAGGCATTTGCATTAGCATTAGCCTAGTTTAAGGCATAGGTATTTGCATCAACAAAGTTAACCATAGCTGTAAATACACTGTGCCAACAAAGCAAACAGCAAGCGTTAAGGTTAGCTCAACCCTCTCCTAGAAGTATGATCACTTCTAGACCCAAAAATCCAAGATGGGGATGGCCAAAATAACAGGGAGTAACGAAATAACAGGAATACAATAAACAGTGGATGACATCACAGTGGCTACATCCATTATTTCAGGCTGTTCTCATAAACTATTCGTATGTTTTCCTACAAAAAGGAATGCTCCAAAATTCATACATATACCATGTGATCATGAGCCAGTAGTTTGTGCATAGGCCATGTATTATGGAAGGCTCCCATCATGTGACCAATGTGCTGATGGGTGTAAAGAAGGATGTGGTCCCAAACTTTCCGATGGGACTTCACCTAGGAGTTGGGTGTTGAACCTTGTATTTTAAAGTACATCCTCATCATCAGTTAGACTAGTTCCAGCCTAGTCAGACAAGCATGAACTGATGAAGCCTCTTGGATAAGAGGTGAAATGTCTTCTGAGACAAAACTTAGGCCAGGTGCATTCGATTCAATTGCCTTGAGATAACTATGACCTGGATAAATGAGAATATCCACAGGCATCCTCATCATGTTTCTTTTCCCTAAACCTAACCTCCGTAACTTAAATTGCCTAAACCTTCCCTCTGTAACCTTATGTTAATTATGTAACTTTACGTTACAGACATAATGTCATTCGTGGAGCATAAATTCGTTGGATATCATATGAACTGGTGTGTGTGTATTTTTGTAGGATAACATATGAACCGTGCTTTGAGGCCACGTTGATTATTTTAAACAGTCTATGCTTCACTGGTTTATAGTGGTCTACACTATAATACAGAACTATAATACAGAAGTACAGCAGGGTTGAGCTTTTAGCAATGTCAGTGATACTTTGGCATGACTGAGTGTTGGGATTTGCTGAAACTATTCATCAGGTAACCAAATAATAAAAGTAACAATTCCATAAAAGTAGACCCACACCATTTTCAGACACAACTCTGCCACTTATTGCACTTCCAAGGTGGGAAGTGCAATAAGTGGCAGTTCCCTGCACAGATTTTTTTTTAACCAATTTAATTATTGTGACTACCTTGTCATCCTTTCAGCTCTCTCTGTCGACACTTCGACAGTAACAATAACACAGTCTGTGACGGGCAAAGAATACTGTGAATCACAGTGAACACACAGTGAATCATGTGGTTAAGCTAAGGCTTCACTGCACTGTCTGTGTAAGTGTGTCTATAATGGCCTGAGAATTACTTACATCCCTCAACTGAAAACCAATCTGGACAACACGATGGTGGGAGACTGCTAATAAAGATTTAAGCGCCCATAACTTGTCAGGCAAATACATGTCGGATTTAAATTATGCATCAGTGACAAAGTATGCTGTAGGCTTTATAAAAGCAACATTACAAGCATAAACTGAACAAATTACCCCAAGCACATTATCATCATGGAGTCACCCTAGCTGTAGCTCTTGCTACTAAGAGTTTTTTGAGACTGTGCTCCCCAAAAAATCAACCCCATCAGTTGTTTGTACAAGCAGCTTATAGAGACCAATATTTATGTTAATTGTTAAGGGCCGACCTCTAGAGGCAGGGCTAAAGGAGGAAGTCAGGACGAATAAACCTGCTCAGGTACTCACATCGGTGGTTTCATCAGTCGTTAGTCCAAAGGATGTTCATGCACCTGTCTGCGCCATTGATTATCACCCATTACAGCAATTCTCTCCTCAAGTTTAGCTGACCCTGACCTCTGCACTTTGACCTGACAAGATGACTTGTTATATTAGATCAGAAGAGTTGATTAAAGTTGCACATTTTAAAACGTCTTTGTTTTTAGATATTTTTTTGACAGGCACCTCATCATGCTGTTCAAAATTTAAAACAAATGCTCAGATAGCCCATTCGTTTTGGTGAAATAGCCACCTATATACAGACTTTGTTGTTCCACCCCTTGTCAAAAGGGGGAGACGCAGCACCCACCTTCCCACAGCCACTTCACACACTACAATATCTTCCACAAGGATAAATCCCCAATGAGCATAGGTATGGCGGACTTTTATGGGAATGCCCACAAAACATTGTGTCTACGTCCATGCTAAAGAGTTGCTGTGTGACTCTCTGCATGCCAAATAAAATATGAATTTTAACCTGGAACATTTTTTTCCTAAGTTTTTTGTGTCTAAGTGACTAATGCCAACAACCCTTTTTTGAAATGGTCCAGTGTGTCCAGCCAGGTTGCAGGGGCAAAACAGGCTGTGATGTAACATAAACCGCTCGGGGCATGTTAACACCGTCAATTTACATCTACTAAAAGTGCTTGCTTTTGCCACTGACATACTCAGATTATTATCCTGTGTTTGACAACATTATAGAGATGACACCCACACAGACAGACAAATTTATTACATTTGTTAGAGTAAGGTCCCATATGTTTAACCAGAAATAGCCTTGAAATTGCTCTTGCTTGGGGTGTCGGTGGCTTAGTGGTAGAGCAGGCGCCCCATGTACAAGGCTGTTGCCGCAGCGGCCTGGGTTCGACTCCAGCCTGTGGCCCTTTGCTGCATGTCACTCCCTCTCTCTCCCCCCTTCACGCTCACCTGTCCTATCAATTAAAGGCTTAAAAATGCCTGAAAAAAAAAAAAACTGGTTGGTTTGGCGATAGCAATTTCAAGGCTGTTTCTGGTTTAACAAAATTATCTAACCTGACATTTCCTTCATCCAAACAGTGTTAGATTGTTTAGCCACTGGTAAAAAAGCTGTGAGCCTCCAAGGACCTTTAGTTCAACCAGGAGAGACAGGAGACTGAAGCTGAGATAATGTTTAATACAGAGTATGAGTGTACAGATAAACAGATGATTTGTGCTGATTAAAATTTAACAGAAGTCTTTGGCACTTAGGAACCAGCGGGAGAATTTTGTGACCAAGGGACATCGGAGCAGCAAAAAGATAAATCCCTCCCGTGGAGCCCAGATACTGGTGGGGGTGGTGGTGGCTGATGACCTGTGAGGTTGGTGAGGCTGATGGCTGATGAGGCAAATAAGCCTGATGAATCAGAAAAGACTAGGCAGTGATGGGGAGGTGGAAGGTACACACGGCTGCAGCATGAAAGAATGGCAGGCAGAAAAGAGCCATACTTAAAATGAGGAGGCTGATGGAGAAGGTATGTCTCTCTGTTACTGGTTGTGAATCAGCTGTAGAAAAGCTGATGACTCAGTTGACAGTCCCGAACATTGACAGCTAGAGATAATGAGCAAGCAGTGAGGAGTGAATGGCAGGCTGAGGAAGAACAATTACTGCCCAAGTATGAAGAGCATTGTCTTCCTAACTGAGCTTTCGCTAGAGCTTTATTTCTCAAGGTTCAACTGTGTGTAGTCCCGCATGATAACACACGCACATCGTCAAAACATAATGTTAGACTAATGGCATTAAGTTACATTAGAGCTGTTACTGTCTCAAAACTGTGCAAGAGAGTCACTAAAACATACTAGTCACACATCATAGCAGTAATGGCGGTAGGGTAGTGATAGTACGGTAAGTTAAGGAATCATATCCATAGTAAATGTAATAGTGTCTCTTACCAGGCAAGTCAACCAGATAGAAGATATCTGGGAATGATATTTCAGGCCATTTAGTTGGATCATTCGTCCAGTCTTGTGAGACAGAAAATTTTGATCTAGGTCTGTTTAATTTTTGATGTAGCTACATTTTCAAGCGACAGCAAGGGCTTTATCTGAGACATGACACCATACTGACATTAAAATGTGAGTTTTAAAAACCACGCTTTCCCAGCATTTCAGGCCATGCCCCCCAACTATGACTAGACACCGCCTGCATGGTCTATGCATGACACGCTTATAGACCCACAACACGCGAGATCGGGAGGGTTTGGGCAAGCTTGGTAGAACATATCATGCATTTGGATGGACGTTATTGATTGCTTACAGGAACATTGCATGGAATAGTCCACGTACTATATACTTACTCCTCCTCTTTCTCTGATAATCTTCTGTCCACAACCTGTGTCTGTTCAGATATTTCCTGTAGTGTGCCAGAGTTCTTGATGGGCTGTGATGCATCTATGAGCAGCTGCGTTCAGTGGGCAGCTTTGAACAGTTTGCAAATCGTGCTCAATCGCCAATTTTGCGAGTACTGAGCTAACACCAACTCGCCTCTTATCTAGGGCTTCTGTTAGGGAGCTCCAAAAACTGCCCGCAAGTGGAATATTGTTACGACCGGCCTAGGGGAACCGGTACATAGCATGAAAGGATGCTCCCCTCTTTCCCCACTCCCAAGGACGACCAATGCCACACAGCTGCAGTCCAACCAAAGATAATTTATTTAACACTCAACAAGAAAGGTAGCAATAAGCTTCAGGGTGGGCGTGGCCCAAAACAACAAACAAAACAATCTACTCTCCAAAACTAACTTACCCACCCAAAAGTAAAGAAAATGAAAACACAGGTCACTCACCTGACTCCCTATAAATAAACAGGAGAAAAAGGATGAACAAAAAGGGCTACCCACCCCTACGGCTACCTGGACTGCTGGACTAATATCACAATTAACTCATTTTTAACACAGTACAACAAAGCATGGTGCAGTTGGGAGTAGGGCCAAGAGAAGAGGAAGAACAGCTCAAGCAGCGGCCATTTTATACCAGCTCCACCAATCTCCAACCACCAATCAGCAGCCAGCACCTGGAGAGAGAGAAACACACTAAGGGTGGCAGCACCACCCTCAGGCAGGGAGGAACAACAGAACAACAGAACAGTAGAATCACAAATAAATGACCCAGGGTCATAACACCCCCCCACCGAAGATCAAACATTTCCTCCCCTAAAAGAAATGTTTGATTCACTACGATCTAGACAGCGCATCGGCCATGACGTTTTCTAAGCCTTTTTTGTAGCGAATGTCGACATTAAAGTCCTGAAGCAAGAAGGATCAGCGCATGAGACGTTGGTTGCTATTCTGCATCTGAGCTAAGAACACGAGCGGATTGTGATCAGAGAAGACGACAGTTGGCACAGGACTAGACCCAAGATACACTTCAAAGTGTTGCAACGCCAATAGTAAGGCTAAGACCTCTTTTTCAATGGTGCTGTAATGTAGCTGTGCTTGTTGAACTTTTTGGAAAAGTAACAGATTGGATGGTCGATGCCATGCTCATCCTCCTACAGGAGCACCGCACCAGCACCAAGCGCACTGGCATACACCTCCAGCTTAAAGGGATGCGCAAAGTCTGGGGCAGCGAGTACAGGAGCACTGCAGAGGAGAGCTTTGGCAGCCTCAAAAGCAAACTGACACTTATCTGACCACTGGAAAGGACTTTTGGGGCTTGCTAAGCTGGTCAGTGGAGCCACTATGTCCGAAAAGTTTTTACAAAAACCACGATAATACCCAGCCATCCCTAGAAAACGGCGAAGCTCACGGCGCGTTTGGGGAACTGGGAAATCCAAAATGGCCTGCACCTTAGCAGTCACGGGACAAACACGACCTTGTCCCACCACCTTACCTAAATAGGTAACAACAGCCTTCCCGAACTCACATTTGGCCAGATTGAGTGTGAGGGAAGCTGTACACAAACGATCAAAAATCTCAGAAAGGGTTTTCACATGTTCAGGCCAGTTGGAGGAATAGGCCACAATATCATCTAAACAAACCTCGCAGTTGCTTACTCCGCAAAGAACTGTGCTCATGAGCCTCTGGAAAGTGGCTGGTGCGTTTCTCAGACCAAATGGCATGACTGTGTACTGTAAAAAATTGTCTGGAGTAACGAATGCACTTATCTCGGAGGCGCGTGGGGTCAGGGGGACCTGCCAATATCCTTTTAAGAGATCTAGTTTCGTGACATATTTGGCTGAACCCACCCGATCAACACAGTCGTCCATGCGAGGAAGCGGAAAAGAGTCAGGTTTAGTAATGGCATTTACCTTATGGTAATCATTACAGAAACACGGGGTCTGGTCAGATTTTGGAACCAGGAGCGAAGGAGAGCTCCGTGGGCTATTACTTGGCACAGCAAAACCATTTTCAGCAAGATACGTTACCTCCTGCTGCATTATGGCACGTTTTATCGGATGAGCTCGGTAGGCGTGCTGTTTTATTGGCTTGTGATCACCCACATCAATATCATGACATAACACATTAGCTTGAGTGGGAATGTCGCCGAAGAGGGTCTGATGATTTTGTACGAGCCTACTAATATCAGTGGCGGAGTCAGGCAGGTGCGCCAAATGTGCGTCTAGATTTGACAGGATTTCTGAATTTCTGAGGCGCGCACATGAAAGAGAGCTGTGACTGTCTTTCAGCCCGTCATCACTGGGGTCATATGGGGGCTGTGCAACAGACACAGTGGCAACAGGTGCAACGATGGGAAGTGAGACACTCTTCTCACGGTCAACATACATCTTCAGCATGTTGATGTGACACACGCGAGTTTTTTTTCTGCGATCAGGAGTATGGATTACATAATCTGTTTCGCTAAGTTTACGGTCAACCACATATGGACCAGAAAACTTGGCCTGAAGACCAGAACCAACAAGAGGTAGCAGAACTAGTACGCGGTCACCGGGCATGAAGGTCCGCGCAACAGACTTTTTGCCAAAATGTGTTTTCATTTTGAACTGAGCGGTGGAGAGTGAATCACGGGCCAAATCACAAGCGTGATGCAGTCTCTCCCTAAATGAGCTAACGTAGTCCAGAATGTTTTCACGCAAACTAGTTTTGTTGGAGAGAAATTTCTCTCACAACAGGCGTAGTGGGCCGCGCACGGTGTGGCCAAACACTAAATCGGCTGGACTGAAACCTAAGGACTCCTGCAATGTTTCCCTCACAGCAAACAACAACAGGGGCAATCCCTCATCCCACTCCCGGTTTGTCTCAGTACAATATTTGCGAAGCATACTTTTCAGAGTTTGGTGGAATCTCTCTAATGCACCCTGACTCTCAGGATGGTAAGTGCTGGAAGTGTGGTGTTTCGCATTTAGCTCTGACATGACCTGGGTGAAGATTTTGGACATAAAATTTGATCCTTGGTCACTTTGAATGCGCCTTGGAAGGCCAAATGTGGAGAAAAACTTGACAAAAGCTTTTACGATGACACAAGCTTTTAATGAACGCAACAGGACAGCCTCAGGGTAACGAGTCCCAGCACACATCACAGTGAGAATGTACTGATTTCCAGACTTGGTTTTCAGCAAAGGACCCACACAGTCTACAATAACATGCTCAAACGGCTCTCCAACGGCAGGGATTGGCTTTAATGGAGCTACAGGAATCCCTCGATTTGGCTTACCTGAGACCTGACAGGTGTGGCATGAATGACAAAATTTCACAACATCTGACTTAAGTCCAGGCCAAAATAAATAACGGAGGATACTGCTGTATGTTTTTCTAATTCCTAAATGGCTGGACATGCTATGGTCATGGGCTAAACTTAGCACCTGGGAACAAAACTGCTGTAGCACTACAACTTGACTCACAGACTCATGTGAAGGACCAGAACGAGGGGACCAGCAGCGCATCAGAACACCATCATCAACAAGGTAGGACACAGACTTAACACATTTTGGACCTGTTACAAGAGAAAAACAAGGAGACAAAGTAGCATCAGTTTTCTGTGCATTGATCAGCTGTTTTCTGTCTACTGAAAGTGTCAGAGTTTTATTATCAGGCTGAAGCTCCACAACAACATTCTCTTTAACCTCTGAGAGAGGACTTGTGGGATCAGAGGTAGTCATAAAAGAGTCGCTAAGATCCACCAAGTCTCCAAGTTTTCGGGCCTGAGCACGGGTTACAGCACACACAGGGAACAAAGGAGGCGAGTCGGGCACAGCAGAGTCAGAAATGCACGTATCTGCGATCGGGTTTTCAATTACCTCTGGAGACGGGAAAACTTTTCCGCCAGCCAAATCATTTCCGAGAATAAGATCAATACCGGCTATCGGTAACTGGGCCCTCACATCAATTTTGAATTTGCCTGACACAATCCTAGAAGACAACTGAATGAAATGCAATGGGGCACGCACGGCACTTAGCTTAACTCCCCACGCTAAAATGTCAGAACCACAGTAAGACTGAGCTGAAAAGGGGAGAACATTGCCGCACATGAAAGACTGTTTTGCACCGGTATCCCGCAGGATAGTAATCGGAACTGGCTTTTCCTCACCCTCAAGAGAAATGGAACCTTGTGTAATGAATGGTTCAAACTCCTCATCAATCTCATCTACCACATCCACACTTTGTTTGAGGTGTGGTTTGGTGTGTATGAAACCGATTGGGGATGGTATTTTGACATTCTTAGATTGCTCTTTTCTCTTAAGAGTGGGGCAGACGGCGATGAGGTGACCCTGCTCATGGCAATAGAAACACTCACGTGTCTTAGTGTCACCAGTGGCAGCAGTGGGGTTACAACGGGAGCTTTTGGGTGAGCTAATGCTTTGGCCAACGGAGACCGGATCACGGCAAGCTGGGGGAGAAAAAACACTCTTGTGCGTTAACAAAAACTCATCGGCAAGTACGGCAGCATCAGTGAGACACGTGACTTTTTGCTCATTCAGGTAAATGACAATTTTCTCAGGGAGTTGATTTTTAAATTCCTCTAGCAGAATGAGTTCCCGCATGTTATCAAAAGAGGTTACTTTACTGGCCTGGCACCATTTGTCAAACAGAACACTTTTCTCCCTTGTGAACTCAACATATGTCTGGTTGGCAGTTTTTCCACAGTTCCTAAATTTTTGTCTGTATGCTTCCGGTACTAATTCATAGGCTCGAAGGACAGTGGTTTTCACTGTGTCATAATTAAGGCTGTCTTCAATGGTCAGAGAGTTGCACACACTCTTTGGCCAATGTAGTGTAGCGGCAATGCGTTCAAATGCACTAAAATACGAATCCACTTCAGACTCCCTGAAAGGAGGAACGAGTGTAATGTGCCTGCTCACATCAAAGCTGTCATGGGGACTAGGCATGGATGTCTGTATGGATAAAGGACTGGCAGCCACAGCGGCTCCCCGCTCTAACTCCAGAGCCTTTACTTTCAGGTGCATGGCTTCCACCTCCAGCTCCCGGTGTCTCACCTCCACCTCCTTTATACGCAGGGTGAGCCTCAGCTCCTCTGCAGTCATGCCAGTTTGGGACTGGAGGGTTGGGAGTGGGGCAGGAATACCAGCCAGATCACCCAGCTCAACTCCACCTGTGGGAGCTGGCTCACCAATCAATCCCCTTTCACTCAGCTTTTCATAGAGGAGATCCTGTAACTCCTTTTTCTTTGCGCTAGGTGGCACATGCACATCAAATGAACTGGCAATGAGGATCAGATCAGCCTTTTTACACTTTTCTAATATCTCTGTGGTCGGATTAGCCACAAACTCTTCTAATTTGAACTCCATTTTCTTACTTTTTGTGCCACTACCACACAAAAAAACTGCCAAACAGACAATCAGAGACAACAAGAAAGAAACAAATCGAACTTACCCGCCATAACGAAACAGAAAAAGGACAGACAAGCCCCCAATTCATGTTACGACCAGCCTAGGAGAACCGGTACATAGCATGAAAGGATGCTCCCCTCTTTCCCCACTCCCAAGGACAACCAATGCCACACAGCTGCAGTCCAACCAAAGATAATTTATTTAACACTCAACAAGAAAGGTGACCCAGGGTCATAACAATATCACAACTAAAATTGTGTAGTGCGAACGAGGCGTCATAGGGTGGAGGTATGGGTGGACCTTTGGGTAAAAAAAACAACAAAAAACTGCTGTTGGTGCTCCAGGTAAAACCAAAAGTCAGCATTGGCTTATTTCACGTCATGACACAGAATTGCGTTATATTAAGTGTGTAACATGGCGATGTGACATTATGTACATAGGTAAGTGAAGTTACGTAACAAACATACTTATTTCAAGCCAAACCCTGATGCTTTTCCTCAACTCAACCACACCAGTGAAGGCCTTTGTCTGCTTTTTCGGCTGAAATTGTCACACGTCTAAAAATGAATACGACCTCATGTTGTGTCAATTTGCAAACCGAGTCCGAAACTTTCGCTGTCATTAAAATTTTTGGAACAGGTTCAGTCCTTCATACTTCGCATCCGTCGGAAGCCTTTAGAGACATTTGACCAAGAATCAGTAAAGAAAATGTGGCAGCTGAACACAGGTGCGACATGACAGAGGAACGGGGCGATCAGAATCATTTCATAACTCAGATAGCTCACTTTGAACAGGTCAGATAGTAATATTCAGGTGGATGATGATGATGAAGAGGAGGAAGATGTGGACTGCACACAGAATATAGAGACAGATCAGCCCCTTCATGCAGCTGCAGTGCTAAATGCAAGACAGGGAGGGAGTGGTGACAGCCAGACAGGTAACTCCAGTGGGGAGAGGCAAAGGAGGAAATGTGTCTTTTCACTTTGTCACATGTTGCAAATTTTCACAACAAAAATAACAATAAAATGCATCAGAATCAGTGTGCAAGGGTGCTTATTTGAGACCCTGTGGGTCATTTTAGAGGGAAGGAATAAACAACCTATGTGGTTATTGGAGGACATTTTTGGGTAAGTCAATGAGTAGAAGAAAATGAATCCAAACTGTGGACAAACATTCACTTCTCTACCAGGGATGTATTCTGATGATGATGATGATGATAAAGTATTCACTGATATTGAGATCCAGGCCCTTTAATTAAACAAAAAATACTGAATACTAACTCATGTGACAGCTTGATAATAGGGAGAGGTGTTAACACCATCGATAAATTGATCAGCCAACTGAAATGATCTCAGTCTGGTGAGATTCAGCGACTCTGGGTCTGGACAGCACGCAGCTGCTGACATATTATAATGTGTGGTCATCTGATAAATCTGTTGTGGTACGCAGTGCACTTGTGCAACACAACAGGGTGTTCATCATTCCTTTTTAAATAGATGTTTTGCTGCATTTTGGCATAAAAAGATCCAAACTGAAACTTGGAAAATGTATTTTTCATTTCACTGGGTATCCAACACCAATGTTGCATAGACATTTTTTGAATGAGAAATTCTGTTCAAGTATGTGCCATGACACACAATACTGTACTCCACCACAGGCATCCATATGAAACATAAGGACAGCTTTAGACACTGCTTTGTAAGGACTGATGAAAGATGTGTCCCTCAGACTGAAATGAAAGGAGGTGTGGATGACTAAAGATGTCATTTCAGCTTTTTATTTGACACACTTCTTCATCATCACCTCAACATGTATTCATGTCTGACTCTGCTGGGAAATGAAGGCAGTTTGACCTTTGTAGATTTCACAGCACTTTGTTTGGAACAGTGACGCCTGTCATGACGGCTGTGTCAAACACACCCACAAATTCTCTTCACACTAATGAACTCCTGACTCATGGTGTAATAACTGTTTGAACTGCGATGACTTCACTTGATTTCCCTCTCTTTCAGAGGCTCATTTTTGGACGTGGTGTCTTCAGTGGTGCGGTGATGTAGCATGAGGAAAAAGTGGCCTGTAACATCATTAGCATCCATCCAGACACATTAACCTCATGTCGTTAATTAGACCATCAGCAGGCATTAGCCTCCACTTGTGCCTCATCCTACACAGGCCTGACAATGGCCATTAATGGACTGGCACTCTGATGACATTTCCTGACACTTGTCGCTGAGCTCTTCAGCTAGCCGTCTTGTTTCTGCGGTCCACCAAGCTGAACCTTCACACAGGCTGCTACCATCCAAATGCCAAATGAGCTTTTCAACAGGGCCATTATGCACTCTGTGACATGATCAACCTTTCCAACATGGTTCCTTCAGATCCTAAGACAAGAAAAAAAAAAAAAAAAAAAAAAAAAAAAAAAATATATATATATATATATATATATATATATATATATATATATATGTATGTATGTTTTAATACATATATATATATATATATATATATATATATATATACATTATATAAATATTGATTATATACTTATTCTGTCCTTTCCTGGGTTCCACTATCACAAGTCACAAATAGTGAACAAAAGCTTCTCTTCTTAGTTACCAGCCACGACAATATCAAAATATCTGGTATTTTATTTCATTTATTTTTCATTTCATTTCCACAGGAAAGGGATTAAAAGTAACATTACAGTAAGTGTGTTAGTTACCTAGAGTTACCTGACTCAGTTGAAAACTGGTTTTCAGCATGTTCCCGCAGCTACACAGACATTGCAGAGTAGAGGACCTAAGTGGAGTGAGCAAAATGGGAGATTTGAATCAGTGGTTGTTGAACTTCAATCAAGTAGTGTTTATATGCATGTTTAAAATGTGTAATGGAGGTTATTACTGTAATGTAGTATGGGATCTCGTGCCGGATTTTAGCAAAAGTGTGAAAAAAAAAAAGATTTGTGACCTTAATTGCTTTTGTAAGGCAGTACAAGAATAAGTACATGTGAAACTGATCTCGTGATGCGTTCCTGTCTTGTGTTGTGACCTGGAGGTAGAGCAGTAAGTTGTATCAGCTTGTTGGATTAGAGTTGTTTTGGATCTGTTTTGTTCTCACTTTGTGTGTCTGGGTGTGTATCATGACAATATGTGGTCCTGGTGATGTTAATGGTCTGAGTAATGGCCGAAAGTAGGGGGTTAGGAAATAGGGAAGGGGCCATTAGCCTCCCCCAACTTTAAGCCCCTGGTTCATGAAATTTAAAGGCCCTGATACACCAAGCTAACAGTGAGCCGCTGGTCAGTGTTGGGCCACTGGTGAGCATCTGTTTCCCTAGTCAGTGCACTGTGTCCTACACCATTGCCCCTCCTCAGCCCCTGTCAGCTTTTTTTTTTTTTTGGATGAATAAAATCACTCTGATTGGTAGTTCAAAGAAAGAGAAATGGAAGTGAGAAAGGCAAACAAACAGCTTAAGTTAAGAGGGAGTGAGATCAAAACAAACTTGTTCCTCAAGGGACTGTTTGTAGTCCGAGTTGTATCTGTTTATGGAAATTAGCTGAAATGACCAGAACAAAAAATAAAGTGGAAGCCTTGGCCCCTGCAGGCAACACTGGAACCCCCAAATACTGGCTGTTGTTATCGTTGTCAGATAATAGCTGATGGGCTTTGAGACTGGATATAACCAAACATGTAGTATTGGTATTAATGCAGTAATAAAGTGTGATTGGTCTTACTCCTTATTTAAACAGGATTAAACTTGATGGCTGACTATAAAAGGTTTGCTTCCAACTATATTATTGCATTAGAGTTGCTATTTCAAGCTACTTTCTTTTTCTATTCCACAACATTTCACAGAGAAATATTCTACTTTCACTGTACTTTTTACACTATATTTATTTGAGAGCCATGGGTGGCAAATGTGTTGTTTCTCGAGGGGTGGCCGACACAGCTGCTTGTGCTGCTGGGATAATTAAAATACCTTGGGTGAAAGATGGAGTGTACTGCTACAGAAAAAGCAGTTGAAACAATACAAATATAGCTTCCCTCAGCCGCCTGCAGAGGTGGGGGTGCTCAGTGGTGGTCCTGGATGTCATGGTGCCCAATGGTTAACTCCAGCTTTTTGAAAAAATGTATCCATTTTTTAAATGGTCTAGTTTAGTTAACACTTTAAATAATAAATGCACACACAAATGACAAGGTAAGACAAAATATATACTATACTCTGGTGTAATACGTGTTACAATGGCTTTGTAACACTTGTTAGGGTCTATTAGGTCAGATGGCAGTGGTTCACAAGGTGATGCATCTGATGCACATTTATGCCACTGTACTGGACGAAACCAATGAGTGGTCAAAATCTAAAGGTGAACATCAGGACAGCAGGAAAATTTAATATAGAAATGGAGGTTTGGCTCCTAATTAAAACTTTGCCTTGCTGAACCTTGCTATTCTCCTCTAACCCTGTCTCCTGACAATTACTTTTATATACTTTGCAACAGTAAGTACATTTTAAAGGACATGTTTTCTTTCTAATGAGGGAAATGTTGCTAATTTACATATCTGGTAAGTCACAGAAATGTTGTTACTGAACATATCAGTGTCCAAAGGTACCTTTGGAGTCCTCCTGTCCTTTGGCTCATTACTACTCACCTCTGATCTGATGCCTATCTGTCCAGCTTCTCCTCATCTCCAATTATGGAGCAATTCTTACTTCTGTGTAACATGTTTTCCTGCTTTGATACCTTGTTTCTAACGATCTCCTGATCTTTTGAGTTGTTTGCCTGATGATATCTGTCTGCCTTATGCTAGCCTTTGAAAATATTACTGGCTAATGGCTGACTTATTGTCATAAGCTGCGCCATGTGCAAATGGCCTGCTTCATAGTAAGCAGTTATAGTTTTGTGGTGGTGTGTCTGGATCACTCTGCAATTACACCACCAAAACATTGTGTCTGTCTGTGCTACTGTGTTAAGTTACAGTAAGTCCTGTAAAGTCTGATTGATTCAACTAACAAATCTAGAACATACATAAAACATGGATTCCATGGAAACATGGACAAAAGTACAAAATTCAGCTGCATTAGCAAAATTCACAGATAAAAGGATTGTTTTTGATCCCCACATATTCAACATGCTAACATTATTAGCATAAGCCTATGGCATTTGAAATTGCATAAATTAGCCAGCAGATAGTGGACTTTTTCTCTACCCAAATGAAGCCAGGAACAGCAACATTTAACAAAGGTAACGTTACAAAATTGGGCTCAATTATAGCTCACAAGGTTCACTGACAAAACAACTGTCTCAAACTAGACACATTTTCATCACAAACACAAAATGCCAATGTTATTAGCATCAGCCTGTGACATTTCCTGTGGCATAAATTAGCCTAGCAGCTAGCAGACTTTTTCTCTACCCACATGAAGCCAGGATAAATCACACACAAGGCTTCAAATGCTGTTTTGTGGAGGCTTTTCGTCTTTGCAATTTGTTTCTTATCTGTGACATAAAAGTAAATAAAAGCTAAGTTTTCACTGAAGGAAATGGTTTTCAATTTACAAAATTAACAGATGATCTGCATTACTGCAACTTTTCTGGAGGAGTGCACATCAGGCTTTGGGGTAGAGTACACATCTACGCAGAGACTACACCGTAGATTTGGTGTCGATTCAACGCACAAGTTCAGTATTAACAGGCCCTCTGGAGCACTGCTCAGCCTTGCATCCAATATTTCCCTGTGGCCACTCGTGGTATTGCGTCAAAATTTTTTACCTGCAGCCAAAAAAACATTTTCCCCAATCACGGCTGTAAAAAAGACCTCTTTAAAATTTTTGACGGCCACCTCAAACTGCAAACAAGGTCAATTGTGACTATTTATGTTATGAATTTTTGATTCATTGAGGTTTTCTCAATGTGTAAAACTTTCCTCAAACCAAAAAAACGACTGTGACCTCATCTCAGTGTAAAGTCTGTGAGCTGAGCGGGAACTACTGCGCATATAGAGTGAGCTGCATATCCTGGAACTTAACCATGAAACTAGAAACTTTTTTAGCTGTATGTGCCAGGTGAGCAATTTTATTTTGAATAGGCACCATCTTTGGGACCAGCATAAAGTTAATATTACACATCTGTGAGTATAACCCAGTTTAACTCAGTGTTGAATCCTTGTATTCCCTTAAACTAATTTTTAGAAGTATTTTTCCACAGAAAAAGAACTGTGGATTTTGTCCACCTTCACTCACACTGGAATCATGCTGTGAAGGGAACACTTTATGATCAGTAGGACAAACGATTGCAGCAATCAGACACAGTCTCGGTGTACATGTACGTGGATGTGATTATTGTATAAAGAACCCATATAAAAGATATTTTGACCAAGCTAACTGTCTTGTTTTGGGTCTTCCTTTCTGTCGAGAGCCTATATAACAGTCCTGCTGTTGGCAAACTAGAAAAACACATGCCAGATGTCTACTGAGGAAACAAATAGGATTACATAGCTGCAGTGACTGCTGGTCAGTCCTTCGGCGATTCTCTCATAAGTTGGCCCGTCCTTCGCCGTTCTGTCATTTGACGGTTAATGGCCTCTTCGTTTGCGAGGACAAGGAGGGCGCGCAATTCTTCGTCTCCCCAGTTGCTCATCTTTACAGTAGTGTCTGTAAGGTTTGTGTTTCCCTCTTGCTACTAGCTGCTCATTCCTGCTATCAGCTGTAGCCGGACACACAGTTCCCAACAGCAAATACTGACAAACTGTTGTTTGATAAGTTTATGTCCTTACAGCAGATATGAACATGTGATTACAGACTGAGCTGTTTTACAATGACAGTTTCAGCAGAAAAGTTCTTAAAATTCAATGCACTGACCACAACTGATTTAAGTGGGAAAGCATGAGACACCTCTGAGTCATCTCGTTTGTTTACTCCAATAACAAGAACATTCTGTCACAATGTGCAATTTAACAAACCTAATCAGAATCTAATCACTTCTTTCTCAGGAGTCCAATGCTCTGAACACCATTAGCATTAGCCCCACTCAGGTTATGGGGCTATGGATGTATATTAATGCTTACAGTATACACTATATGTCCAAAAGTATGTGGACACTCATCGCTACTCATGCAACGCAGTCACAGTGGACTCATCCAGATACTTCTGTATCTGCACTGGGGCTATTTTTCCCCAGTTTGGTCAAGGCCCCCTATATCCACACTAATAAGAATTCCGTACATACAAGCATTTCATCACAATTTCAGTGCAAAGTGAAGTGAGTCCCAAAGTGAAGCAGTGTTGGGCCATGGAGAGCGAGCTGACTGATTGACGACTGTCGGCTCAGGGTCGTGACAGCAAGGCAACAGGTAGGCCTCACCTTTAGCCTGGCAGCAGAGTGCTCGCTCTCCCGAAATATGAATGAACAGCGAAGCCCTGGAGGCCCTAGGGGAATGTTTGCCTTAGGTAATTGTATCAAGTACCCAGGGTTGTGTTTGCCATGTCAATGAGCGGATTTAAACAGCAGGCAGATTGTCTTCTCTGTGGTCGGTTTCTTAGTTAAATAAACTACTACTGAGATGGCAAAAAGTAAGATAGACATTACTTTAATTTTTGGCCAATCAAAGGGAAATAAATTCTGTTAACTGAATATCTGTAGTAAATACCAAAAGACTAATCAATCTTTTAATCAGTTTTCTATAAGCTGGAATATACCAGTGGTGTAAAACAGGTTTCAGCAAATCAGGAACAAGCATTAAAAACATAATCCAAAGTGGTAACAATATGGCTTGAAGGAATTATACCTCATTTCATATGCAAGTAAACATATCGATTGATGACATAGTAAACTATTCATGTATGCTACCTGCAATTTTATAGAAGGCTTCTTAAAGAGTCACCATGGGCAAGTGGCCAGAGAAAACACAATTATTAGTTCAGTGCAGTGTTGTTTTCGTTAACGATGACGTAATGATTTCATTAACGCACGGTGACGAGCTAGATATAGCTCTTTGATGACGAAAATATGACACGACGTATGTGTTGTTTTCGTTGACCAGACGAGACAAAAATGTTAGTGGGTTAACTACGAAAATGTCTTATATTTCCTCCAACTGTGCTTGCAATCTGTTTGCCAAATGCTCAAAATATAAGCACCTGCATCCTGTCCTTGTTTGATCACGCCCACCGCCAGGCATGCCTGGTGTTGGGAATAGAATGATGTTATGTGTTTTACTATAAGTTGTGTTTCACTATATAAGTTTTAGATGTGTGAACAATGAGAATACTGAGATGATTTCAGCTGATCTGAATGTGTTTGCTTTGCAGAAGTGGAGAAGTACAGGAGAGGAAGAGACATGAAGTCTGAGGAGCACATACCGCAATGCTTAGATAATTAGTTTCATATATGGTAAAAAGAATAGAAAGTGATATACAGATAGTAAGGTACAGCACGTGTAGGGAGTTGTGTTGTTCTCTTGTCTTTCAAAACAGGAACCACGCCCCCACCGCCAGCGGGAAGGAGTCAGATTAACACGAGGCAGGGGCGTGGTGTGGTGAAGGAGGAAGTGGAACTGCCAATGAGAAGAGGACAACGCCTTGCGTGCACAATGACACTCTGTTATGCTCAAATATACTGGGTCAGGGAAAGGACAGGAGGTCAGACTTCGTGAACTGACACACCTTTGTTGTTCGTCAGGGACGTGAAGTTGAGACCCAGAGCTCTGTAATTTTATTCCTTTACTGCTTAATAAACTACATTAACTGAGACCGAATATCTTCTCCTATTGCTTCATTAAAGAACACGCAGGACTGAGCTCACACATAGCACATTAGAGAGTAGGATGAGACTCTTAGTCCATCACTGGGCATGCACAGTGCGAACCGGGGCAGTCACACACACACAGTTGGCAGCACACACACACACCATGGCAGCAACTTCTGCACAAGGACCTGGTGGACGGACAAGAAAAGAAAAGTGATGATTTATGGATATATACTTTACACATAATCCAGTAGAAAATACAACGGAATACGTTGTACTGGGGGGCAGAGGTACACGTTGTGGCTACAAACTACGTGGCAAGAATACGACCAACCTCAAGAGGCATTTGAAAGCTCACCATGCTGCTATTTTTGCGACGGTAAGTTAATGTTACAAGGAGTTTTGTTAACAAATCATATTTACTAGCTTTGATTAATGTCACTCAACAATCGGTCTGTGATGAATTTCCTATTAAGTTTTCCATAACACCGTGACCTGGGAAAAATGAATGGGACTGCTAGCTTCAGGCTAACTGGTTAAGCTAACTTAAATACAATTAGTGTGTTATGTGTTAAACTTGTCCTAGAGGCATTTTTGGCCTGACAGCAACTGAATGCTTCGTCATGTATTGGCCCATATTTGAGTTACTGTGAAACATAAGGGGCGAAATGTAGCTTTTTAGACATGTTGTTGTTCCTTGATATATGTAAATGAACAGCAGCACACCTGGTTACTCTAACATTAGCAGCATGTTTAGCCAGTATAACACTGTGGTGTTAAGGAAAGAACCAGACATATTTCTTTTTGAACATCAATTGTATTGCAACACAACCTGTCAACCTCAATTACAATTTCCTTTACCTGTATTGGCCTAATTTAATGATTTCAAAAATTAATGACTAAAACTAGACTAAAACTATCAAGGAAAGAAATGACTAAAATGTGACTAAAACTAATAAGCATTTCGTCCAAAAGACTAAGACTATAACTAAATAAAAAATGACTGCCAAAAACATCACTGGTTCAGTGAGAACAACAACAACCTTGCAAATAAAAGAAAACAGTATTCCTCCTCAGATTTCCCCAAATCACCAACTGAATGTAGGAAAGCTTCTGTACTGTAAAATACAGTTTGTGCTAATGTAATGGGATGTTCGGTGACCCCGTAAAGCCTGGAATGGAAAGTCCAATGTTGTTGGCAATTTTCTGTTTCTAAGTAATTAGTTCTATACTTAAGTTAAAATTAGCTGAATAAATCAGATGAAAGACTGAACTGGAAAAAATAGTTGAAGCTTTTTGAGGCCCCTGTCACCCCTTTAAGGAGTAAAGTGAAATAGTCCACCCCTTCACAAGGATTTGTCTGTAAACACAGCCAGAGACAAGCAAGTGACTGCTCTGCCATCACTGTTATGCCATGGTGTGGTGGTGTGTGGACAAATATCATCTTGACCTATGAAGCTTATATAGCTGTATGTCCATAAACAAGAATCAGTAAGAAAAAGAGACTATATTCTTTGTTTGGTGTATGTATAAACGTATGTACTCTAGTTTTATTTTGGAGACATAATATTTTCTTAAGTTGGCATGAAAGTGTGCAGATACATCCAAACTACCACACACACACACACACACACACACACACACACACACACAAAGCTAGCTAATTAGAGCAGACACTCAACAGAAACATGCACAGGTAAATGTGTCACCAAATGTATTAAAGTCGCTCTGCTGCTTTGGCTTGCGAATGAGGCTTTTAGACTTCAGAGGTGAAATGTGTTGTGACACCACTTATTCACTGATTGCTCACAGCACTGTCCTTTCAACAGTTTAAAATAGAGATTTAATACATGTAAGAAACATATATTATTCTAATGTATCATGAAAGTATTATAAGAACATCAGAAATGAAGAGGTGTAAAAAAAAAATTCAAGTGAATCTGACTGAACAAGGTTAATGTACATTCTGAAACAGTGAAGCAGCTGGGGTTCCTAGGGAATCTGTTCTACTAAAATGTGAATTAAAAAGTATTTGATGTGCAAATCATAAAATTCTAACAATGAGAGAAAACACGACATGTTCATGATATTTTGAAATTTTAAAATCTATCCCTTCAATTTTTAAGGATTTCTAAATTACTTTTTCCTATATGGGATCCATGTATCTGAGAGGGGAGTGCTGGTGTTGTTGCAGTTTTGTGGGAGATCTGTGAAATTCTAGAGTTACTGGGCTAACTGTTATGTGTGTAAAATATTAGCCATTACTAGGCCTGTGTAGACAGCCAAATTGATTAAAACTGAACCGCAAGGACCAACATCTGGGAAGATGAATGGTTCAGACTCAACACCCGAGCCCAAGAATGGACGGAGAGAGGAATCACACCGACTGAATGCCTCACCAGTGGGCACGACCTCCCATGGCCAACCTGGAAGACCCTCAACAGACTACAACAGTGTGGAGCAGGGGAGGTGCAAAGCACTGATGAAAGAATGGAAATATCACACAAAAGACAAATGCAGCTGTAGAGCAGTACAGACCATGTCCCATCTACTGGAATGTGATGATGCCCCCCAGTGCAGCCCCCAAGACCTGGCTGAACCGACCCCAGCAGCTGTGACCTGCGCTAGATACTGGCAAAACGACATTTGCGATTGCAAAGGACTCAAAGAAGAAGATTACAACACATCTTGTACTCTGAACAGCTCATTTTCAATATCTGTTTACCCAGAAAAAATTTTCAGGAAGCCTGTACCTCAGCAGCCACATTTTGTGGTATTTTGCCCATCTTTTATGGGCTCCAGCAAACTTTGCAAGGAAATAGATCTCATTTAATTATCTCACAGCTAATCTATATTTCTGCATCGAATCAACGCCATACCTACAGCATAGCCTCTGCATGGACAAAGAGCCTGTGGCAACGCAGACCTCCTGTCTCTTTTTGTAAGCTGAAAACTGTTTCCCTCAGTGAAAACAAAGTTTTTATTTACTTTTATT
This sequence comes from Epinephelus lanceolatus, assembly GCF_041903045.1. Lineage (NCBI taxonomy): Eukaryota > Metazoa > Chordata > Actinopteri > Perciformes > Serranidae > Epinephelus > Epinephelus lanceolatus. The sequence continues at coordinate 39,363,598 of NC_135743.1, forward strand.
TCACAGATAAGAAACAATACATTGTGAAGAGAATAAAGCCCCCACAAAATAGCATTTTATGTCTTGTGTGTGATTTATCCTGGCCTCATATGAGTAGGGGAAATCTACGCGAGACTCGAGGCTAATTTATAAAGTGTAAAATGCCATAGGCTTGTGCTAATAACGCTAACATGTTGTATTTGTTTGGAAAATGTGTTTAGTATAAGACAGCTGTTTTGTCGGTGAACCTTGTGAGCTTTAATGGAGCTGAATTTTGTAATGTTATCTTAGTTAAATGTTGCTGTTGTCCCTGGCTTCATAGAGGAAATCTTTGCTAGCCGCTAGGCTAATTTATACAATGTAAAACGCCATAGGCTTGTGCTAATTACATTAGCATGTTGTATTTGTGGGAAAAATGTGTCCAGATAAAGACAAGTGCTTTGTCTGTGAATCCTTATGGTGAAGCCAAGTGTACATGTATTTGAAATTGTTGCTATTAAGCCATATTTAATGTGTGTTTTGAATCAACTACAGCACTTCACAGAAACCTTACCGCCGACTAGTGTTTTGGAGGTGTAACTGAAGAGGGACAATGACACACCACCGTACTAGTATAACTGCTCACAATGGCATAGGCCACGTACATAGGCTACGGCATAGGCTCTGCATAGCGCTGACGCACAAGTATAAATCCGCCTTAAGAAGTACAATTGGATGGCTGCATGGTTCATATTCCACACGTATTCTACAGGTTAAATGACTTTAATGTAGCTTTGTAGCTGTACTTCTTACTTACAGGAGTTAAAAATGCAGCTGGGGATGCCAGTTTCCTCAGTGAGAGGGTTCCTCAAGGTTATCAGTACAGTGGCGGGCCATTAGTCCCTCCCTAGTTAACAGCATTAGCTCTGTCAGCTCTGTTGTAGTTGTTTAGTGCTGTTTATGGAGTTAGCACCGTTAGCTGCCAACTTAGCTGCCTCTATGTTGAGAATCATGTCCAGACAACTCAAACACTATGAACTTCACAAAGTCTCAACTCATCAAATACCAGCATCAGTGTCAGTTTTTTATTCTGGTTTTTTTTTTTTTTTTTTTTTTTTGATTGTGACTTTTCAGAGTAAACTTCTGTTTTCACAGGAAATGTACAGTGTCTGCTTATTAAATGCATACAGTCTCTTTAAAAAAAAACAACAAAACTTAAAACAAAGCTGAAAAACTTAATCTTTAGGTTTACTTCCTTAGGTTCAGGCAACAAAAGCACACAGTTATGTTTAAAAAAAACATGTTCTGGCTTAAAATAAGTATGTTTGTTATTAACGTAATGTAGCGTCACATGATATATCACAAATGCCACATGACATATGTCACTGGCATTGTATGCTACACATACTAGCCTCCTGGGTGAACGTCCTGAGTTTGTTTGACCCATTTACCTACCCTCTCTCCTGATCTGATCTGTGTGTGTGTCTCAAACCACTGCTATAGGGTGCCTCTGTGCTTCTGACACAGACAAGGGCCGCTTGTTAAGAGTGAGACCAGGTTTTTAGAGAACTTCGGCATATTACGTGAAAAAGTAGTAGCTACTCAAAGATAGTTGTAAACCCTTGCTCTCGATAACCTGCTGAGACATTGCTGGAGCTCACAGCGGTCTGTAATTTTACAAGGATATTTGTTCAAAACATCCAAACACCACTTTTCAGCCATTTAGCAGTTGCTCTGATAAGGCCAGCTATCCCGGAGCCCATGTTGTTATTTATTCAACAGACGCATCTCTGTCACTATTAATTTGCCACATCTAAAAGATCGGGCTGCTGCAGCTGGACGGGGACAGGGAGTGAAAACAATGACTGGAGGCAGCATATTGCATGTTGAAGGAAGAATTAAATGAGCATAAGCCCTCTGGCTTTATGTCCTAGGTCATCTGTTAATTTTTCATGGGTGCCTCACTAATTCATGAGGACATCTGTTTTTGCATTTTCCATTTTATGAGTCCCATGTTCGGCAGTTATGAGAGACTCCAGCTGCAAACTGATTAGACGTGACTTCTGATGGAAACTCTAGCAGAGGAAAACTTTGCACAAACACAACATAAACACACAGACACATGCTGGCATATGTTGGCCTGTTACTATAATTTGCAAAACTAAAAGTTTAAGCCCAACTAGTTCCCCCTTGAGAATGTAGCCTACTAAAAAACAAAGTGAAAAACATAGTGATAATTTGCCTGAAGGTGCTTTTATACCTGTAGTTGGGTTCATTTGGTCACACCAGAGGGAATATAGTTTTGGTTTGGTTCCTGTTCACACCGACTTTTTGCAAACAAACCAACAGGAGTAAACATGAAGTTCTACCAACTGACAGGTAGGTACCTTATTGATTGGACAGTTTTGGCGTTTGTCATCCTGCACTATCAGTGCATCATCAGGACCCACATGAGGAAATCAAATTCTGGTGACTGACAAAAGTTTATGCAGCAGCACTTTAAAGCTTCTAAAGTGTTTACGTTCTTTGGTTTAACAAAGAGCACAAAGTAAAACAACTGATTGTAAGCATTATTAGTAGGATATTATTAGACTACAAATCAGTGGCACGCTATGAATAATGACCAACAAAGAGACAGGATGAAAAGAAGACGTCTTGTACAGTAATGATTCAGGGCTAAATACTGTGGGATCACTGTCACACACTTTTTAATGGACTTAATGAACAAACAAAGTACACAAAGTCAGATGCAATGATGTCAATTTTAACAGAAATACCCTCACTGATGTGCATACACTGTATGTGTTACCATGGTTACATGTAAGCATTGGCATAAATAGGTTATTGGATATTAGCAGCCTTTATCAGGATCAATTATAAGATTGCTGATAGATTTCACGACCAGCAAATGGATTATTATTGTTTAGCTGTTGCTAAAATCACATCTCTGCTATCATAAAATCCTGTGGTTGGTTTTCTTTCACACCACAAAGAAACCTCACCAGAGTCTGTTTGGAAGCGGACCGAGACCCACCTTTTCAAGTGGTCTGGGTTTGGTTGTTTGGTCCACACCAGAGTTCGATTAACAGCTTTCACACCAGCCCAAGCAATCTGTAATAACTGTGCAAATGGACTCGACTTTATTCTAACAAAACCAATCAGATTAGGTGTGAATGCACTCTAATATTAGCCTTACCAGTAGTGGATCGAAATGGGTAGAGTTTGTCCTTAGGTGCTAAGAAAAGTTCACTGAGTCATAATAAGCAAAGAGCTGATCCCCAGCATCCACTCTGTCAGGTATCAGGTAACACCACTTTTACATTTTTAGACCCACTCTCTGACAAGACTCTGGCAAGTTGCACAGACTACTTACACAGAGTTCTCACTTATCCTGCAAAATAGCTCAGCATCTACTGCATGGATTGGCACGAGACTCGACAAACGCATTCATGGTTACAAGATGATGAATCTCAATGACTTCAGTGATGCCCAGACTTCTCCTCTAGCTCCACCATGAGGTTGACATTTGCAGTTCTTAGTACAGTATCTCAACAATTATTGGATGGATTGCCATTAAACGTAGTAAAGGATCAGAAATGTAATCACATTGATGATCCTTGGGCTTTTTACCGAGGGCTATCATTGGTTTAAAATTTCCTTTTGTCCAGTGCTATGGTTTATTAACCAATACCTGCAAAGCTAAATAGCATTCCATCAGCCTCAGCTGTGTTTTATGGTTTTATGCTAATTAGCAAATATTAGCATACTATCAAGATAAAGATAACATGGTAAGCCTGGCTTTATTTAAAGCCTGGATTTAGGTTCACAACTCTCTGTCTAATTCTTCAGCAATGCATGGAATGTTCATGATATGTATTTCTTTAATATTCTACCATGACAGTCTAGATGCATTTCAGGGGTTGTCACACCAAAAAAAGTAGGGCCGATTGATTAATCGATTTCAAACTGTGTTTGGAAACAATGCAATTAGCAAATAACAAAGACTCTGATTTAGGATACACATTATGCAGCGTGTCTGGGTTTAAGCTGTCACACAATCGTTTGATAAATCAATGCCATCTTCCTTTTGTGACAGTCAAACATGTAATAACCCAAGGAAAATTATACATTTGTGGTGCAGATAAAATTGCCTCAGCTGAGCCCAAAGTGACATTGGACAATTTAGTCCTGCAGAAAAGCAGCACATGGGAGTGTTTCTGGTTTAGGACGACAGATGTGAGGCCTGTCGTGGAACAGTCGCCAAATCCCAAGACAACACCACAAACCTGAAAAAGTACCACAGGCACCTATATGATGAGTGTTCCTCAAAGACATAAAGTGAAAGGTGGGATGCTGTAGCCCAGTCTCATTAACAAACTGCTATTTCAGAGTCATTGCAGCTGTTGGTCCATATAAAAAGAGCTCACAAAGGCACCATGAGGTAAATAAAGCCATTATGCACAACCTCGCCAAAGACATGGTGTCTATAAACACCATGACCAAAGGGTTCCAAAACTCCTCCGAATGCTGGATGAAAGATTCCCTCCTGCACGTATTTCAGTCAAGCTGCCCTCAGCACTGTATGTAGAATGCATGAAAAGTTTAGACAGACTTAAAAAAGGGGAGTATTAGGCCCCAACAACCAAATGGTGGTTGAGCAAGACAAGTGAGCTGCACCAAAGCAGTGTTAATATCGTTGACGAAAACTATGACCAACAGTTTTCGTCAACAACCTTTTTTCCAAGTCAAAAATGAGACAATGACAAGCTAAAAATAGATCTTGTTAATAAAAAATAAGACAAAATCTGTGGTTCCTTTTTTGTGGACTAAACAGACATTGATAGCTGAGAAAGGCCGTGCTTGTAATTACCTTTAAATGCCACAGAGGGACAGGCTGATAAACTCTCAGCATCCGCCGTTGGTATGAGTTGTGAGCTGTAATTCAGCAGTAAATAATCAGCCCTGTGTGACTGACTGTGGATGATGGAGTTGCTGAATGGATTTGTGAAGTTTGTTACTTGCAGTGGTGGCTGTTAGCAGCTCCGCTTGTTAGCAGCTGAATGGCAGTGGAGCAAGCAGCCACCGGCCGCCCGACTTCACATCTGTTGATCCTCGCAGGACTCCACTGGACCTGAGAGGGTTTATGGGTTGATGCTGTTTAACAGGCAGGTAGGAGGCTCAGTTATCTGTGAGTGTAACTGTGCTGTAAGTAAACAGTCTGAACTCAGACCAGTTTTCTCTGACAGAGATGAAAGTTTAGTTTGAATCACCAACTCTGTGAGAGGACACGAGTTTAAACCTCCAGTCTAACATGTTGCATCAGTTGTTTTTCTGCTTTTTAACAATGAGATGGATAAGTCAGAGTTTACAATGAACCTGTCTACAAATCGTAGTTGTCTCAGATTAGTTATTTATGTTGTTAAAGTTTTTGTGTAAATATAGAGATATTGAGCTTTTCAAAAAGATGATCAGTAAGTGTGTGCACATTAGCCTTGACAGCGCCACTGGCCCCTGCGCACATGTGAGTGATCGACGGTGACAACATGTGTGTCAGCTTTGTTGAGTGTACCAAGTGCAGCACGATGCTGGTATATGACAACAAAAAGACGGGGACCTCGACACTTAAGAGGCACTAGTGATGGGAATTCCGGCTCTTTTTAGAGAGCTGGTTCTTTTGGCTCGACTCACTAAAAAGAACTGGCTCTTTCGGTTCCCGAGTGGCTCCTCAGATTTTGTTGCTTAAATTAATTTATTACCAACAATAATATAAAATTATGTGTAAAATGAATTACTAATGTAAAAAAATAAATAATACATTGTATCAAATGTTTACTATTTATATGGCATTATATACTCTACAGAGTGCTACAAAAAATAAACTATAAAGTATAAAACACTTTTAACTATTTTAAACTTTTAGCTTTTTACTATTAAACACTTAACTATCCTAAACTTGTAACTATTTACAGTGCATTTACAGGTTTGCTTGCTTCCAATTGCACTGATGGATGAACAGTTCTCATGTGCCTGTGCAGGTTGTTTGGATATGAGATTTTAATCTTGCAGACTCTACACTCTGCCCTTGAATTGTCAGTGTAATTGAAATGATTCCAAATTTTACTGCTTTTCCTGCTGTATTCATTTTCTCAACTTTTTTTTACCTTTCCAGCATGTTGTCTCTCTCTGTAGCGCCTGCTCTCTTTCTCTCTCTGTCTCCCTCCCTCCTGTTCATGTGCTCACTGTGCTGTGTGTGCCTGTAACCCCCGCCCCTCCCCCTTCTGCTCACCGCGGACACACAGACGACACCACAGATATTGACCAATCACATACGACTTGAACAGAAAAAAAAACAAAAAACAACAACAAAGCAGCTCCCAATCAGGAACCGGCTCTCGTCGTTCACGTCAAAGAGCCGGCTCTATGAGCCATTTCGTTCGCGACCAACACATCAGTAAGAGGCACATGACGAAGGCTTGCCATGGAAAGAAAGATGAGACTCAGCCTTCAATGTCCACATTCGTATCCTTAAAAAAAGTCAGGTTTAAACCAGGCTGGGGCTCGTAATTATAGTTAAAGGGATGGCTTGGACAGAACATGCACAGGCTCAGGTGAGGTTGGGCTGGATTTTTTGGGCCCGATCTAAGCACTAGCACTTGTAGAAGCCATTGTTTCTAGCAAAGACGATGGAGAACAGTTCTTCTTCGGCGCTCGTCCTTGGTACAAACTGACGCGCATATACCGCCCCCCTCAGTTCCGACAGGAATCGACACAGCCCGCTGAGGGCAAAGATGTATCCAGTACTTAGGGTACCGAAAAAATAACAGGTACTGACGTATTTTTTGCGTGTTGGCATTGACTTGGTACCAAAGTCACTTCTCATGACAACACTAGTGCACATAATTTATCCCTTAAACCTGTCAAAAACTGCTGAAGAAATTACAGTTTGTAAGTGTGAAGAGATTATTTGTACTTGTAGAAAAAAATTCTCTAAGTGAAATTTTTATTCCACCTGTCACCTTGATTCTAATTTCTGATGCATGAATTAACCTAAATGGATTAATTTAAAGATAATTAAACAGAAATCATAATGACTAAAAGTTAACTAAAATGTTATGAATTTACATTGACTAAAAACTATGAAGGATAAAAATGATTAAAATATGACTAAAACTAATAAGCATTTTTGTCTCAAGATGAAGACTAAATCTAAAATAGCTGTCAAAATTAACACTGCACCAAAGTCTCACCACACACTTTAGAAATGATGACTTTTAGTGGAAGAGTTGCTGCTTGCAAACTTCATACTTTCCCACTGAAAACACAGGAGAGATTATTGCTCATGGACTAATAGTTTTCATCCACTGATAGTGGATCAAGCTTTATCAAAGCCGTGGAACTCAATCAGTGGACTAGGCCTCAGTGTTTTTGCCACAGGCTGCATCTTGGGATTGTTCAGTATAGGCTTCTCATTCTTTATTTTTTCTTACTGTTGTTGACTGTATTACTTTCTGTGAAGCAAGTTGTGCTTTTGCTAGAAAAGCGCTAAAAGGTTTATCAGTATTATTGCTATTACATTTACATTTTAAAAAATCTTGACTGTACCTTACATAATGTTAATGTAAATGCTGTGAAAGATGATGCAAGAGTAAATTGGGTAGCCTCTATTCTTTAACACAAACATGACAAAACACACACATAGTAAAGGAGGTAGAGGGACATCGAAACCCCACATCCTTCATGTAAGGAGAGGGATGAGAGGTGGTAGAGTTGCTCTGTTTTTTGGCAAGGGTGGTTCAACGCCACTGATGAACTCAAGCTGTGCTGAGGCACAAAAAGAGTAAAATTTATTGGAGCATTGTTGATTAAAATGAGGCTCAGGGCAGATTGGGAAGGTGCTGGAGAAGAGCAAGGGTTTGTCTTAGGTTCCGTCTAAAGACAGGAAGATGTATCACCTGGTCCCAACCTAGTGGGACACAGAGGTCCTCAAATCAATCAAAAACGCCATCATCCTCTCCAGGAGTTTACAGATGCCCTCTCTAGGGGAAGCGTAAGCGTGTCACACCTGAAGCCAGTCCTGCATCTCCTGCAACATCAGCTCTGGCTGAAAATGACAAAAGGACACAAACCTTACCAAGGCAACAAAGTCAAGAGGCCTTGGCTACATGGAGGATAAATACAGCGACCCAGTCACATAGAAGCTTCTTGACATCACTTAGTTCCTCTATCCAAGATTCAAGATTAACTACATAAGCACAGAGAATGTGCCACACATCACAGCAAGAGTAAGACTGAAATGACACTGGTGGCAAGAAAGCAAATCTGTGCAGGTTTTTGAAAACAAGATGCCACATGCAATCTAAGTTATTGTATTTTGATTACTCTGATTAGCACATTTCAAGACATTCACATAAATGTCCAAACTCACAGCACATTGCAAAACTTAAGAGCTCTCTGTGTTTTGCAGGAAAAGATGGCTCGTGGCAGCACCACAGGCGCTATGCCTCATAGTTCAGCAGAGGCAGAGACATCCATTGTGAAGAAAGGAAATAAGTCATCGGGCAGCTTCTTTAAGAGCAGCCCTGCGCCCCCTGCTTCATCCTCTGTGCAGCTGGAGGATGCCATGGAAGCTGAGCTGAACAGCTAGCTGATGACTCATCGGTAGAGAGGAAGATCCCCTGGCCTGGAGGAAGGTACATCATGTTAACTTTCTGAGGCTGAGCAAACTGACTCGCAAATTCCTGTGCACACCAGCCACGACTTCGCCATCAGACAGAGTGTATAGTGCTGGGGGCAATGTAGTCACATGTCAGTGTTCATGTCTAAAACCAGCAAAGGTTGACATACTGGTTTTGTTGACAAAAACTCTGGAAAGGCTTCTTTAATGTGAAGTTATGACAGTAATATCTCAAACTAAATATATTTTATAGCCTGTATTTATACATATATTTCAGGATGTGGTGCAGCCTTGGGAATAATCATCTTGAACCAAAAACGGTTTTCAAAATGTAACTTTTCAAAAAGCAGAGGGTCTTTTGGCTCAACTTGCTCCTGATGAGGGGATAATCACATAAGAAGAGAAAGTCCTGTGTTTTGTGACCCATTCACCCATCACAACTTAACTAGACTGCTCGGTCCGCTTCCTTCTTTACTCTGGTCAGTGCATTTGTCACGTGACCACAACTTTCCAAAATATATGGGTTATACACAAATTACTGGTTCATCATAGCGTGGGATGTGTATCAATTTTGGTGCATTACCTTTTGTGCAACATTTATATTCATATTTATATTATTATATATAGTGATAACTTTTTTTTAAAATAATTATCGTGTGGTCTGTCAATTCAAAAGTTAAATGTTGAATATTAGTAAATAATAATCTATTGATTATAGATTGTGCAGTATTTAGATGCTGCTCCTCAGCCACAATATCAGTGTCAGACTGTTTACAGAGAAGGCCTACTATTTTTAATGGAACGGTTTTGATAGTCACAGCTTTATTAGTAATTGTTCTATGTTTGATTGTTTTAATTTTAATCTAAAAACAGAAGTAGATGCATAATGGAAGTAATTTGATTCTCATTCCTGAATTAGAATGTAGAGTAGTTTATAGTACCTTATGTGGTTGCACCTTATATATAGAGCTAAAAGCTTGACTTAAAAAAGTGTTCACAATTAGACATTTTCATGTCTAATTGTGTCTGTAGACACTGAAAAATAAAATAAAAATATGAGCCATCTGCAGTTTTAGTCCCATCCCGGTCAAACTCACACACTTGTTCACTGACACCCTTATCCATGTCCAGACTGACGGTGTGGCTGGGTTATTACAGCAGGAGGAGATAAGGCAGTCAGACAGGCTGGATGCAGGCCTGTGCTATAATAGCCATGAGCTTATCTCTCGGTTCCAATGACAGAGAACAGCTCGAACCAGGAGCAGACCTGCTGCCATTGTCTCCCTTTTATTTCTTTAACACCAGCCATTTTTAATCCCCAAATACACCGTATACTTGCAGCGTGGGAGGAAACGACATGTTCTGCCTAATAATGCTGAGAAGTTTTGTTGTGTGAGGAGTGTATGTTGTACATGTTTGTTGTGGTTCTCCTTATTGTTTACTGGTGTTAATAAGGGGGCGGCTTAATAATGCAATGTAGAGACACTGGCTGTGTTCACTCCACATGAGGAGACTAATTACTGTAAATCTAATCTGCAGGAGAGGCCTATATCCAATTACATGGAAATAAAGGCTCAGTGTGTTTCTGCCGTGCTGATCGTCTGATTGTGCATGAATGGACATATATGCTCTCATCTCTCGCTCTGTTTCTCCCTGTATATCTCTATGTGTGCACTTCTCCCCAGGCAGAATCCCATCCAGGACCTACATGTGTGTTCATCAAACAGAATCAATAAGATACAGCTGAAAATAGCAGCTTCTGTCTTTGCCGAAGATCCCGCTGACAATCCTCCACTATCCTCTACATTCTGACAAAGGAAATACTGAAAAGAGGGAAAACAACAAATATTTGTCGTGGAGGGAGAAGGTTGGAAGAGAGCGTAGCCCCGGGTCAAGCTAATGTAAAGATATCAGTTCATGAGCCATTATTAAAGCACATCAGCATCTGTATCTTGTATATGCATCTTGATTCTTTCTTACACATGCAGAGAACACATATACGATACTGCCAGTGATCTCATGGATGCAGTGTATGTGGGCCACACTAATGTTAGTAATGTGAAGGTTCTCTGGTCAAACTGCACAATAAGACTGACATGAAGAACATGGAAAACTAGAAGACATCACCATGAACATCTGTGTACATCTCTGCTTCTTAGGCCTACCATACATTAGAAGACTCTGAAAAGACCTCTAAAAGACTAAAGTCTGAGACCTTCTTACAATTAAAGACAGTGCAGATTTTTGGGCACACATGCTAAGATTTTGCAAAGACTGGGGATCTTGCAGGGTCCCTTTTTTCAAGACTACAACTGGATTCCTTTTGACATTATTTCCTGGGTTTGGTTGAAGGTGGCAGTGCTGTTTGGGCTGAGAAAGCCATGCGTAAGTAAGGTAAAGGAGGGTATTGGGTTGGTGCGGGGAGCAGTGAGACCTGGCATTAGGGGAGTGTCTCTGGGACGCTGGAGATCACTGTCTAGCCTCCTGGAGGTGTCGTGGGACCAACTAGACGAAACACTGGTGAAAGGAGGTTCCCACCCGATGACCCCAAAGACATGTTAGTTATCACTGCTCAATGGTTTGTATAGTTAAGCCTTGCCATAATAGCTTATCATAGGGCTTAGGTTTTTCACTGAGTGTTGATCCTTTCTCTGGAGCATGAACTTCTTGTGTTTATTTGAACTCCTATCCTGGTGGAAAATATCACGCCAAACTCCCTGTATATGTAAATGACTATTCCTTACCTCTCTGTAAAAACACATAACTCAAACACAAACAAAAAGAAACATGCGACAGTATTCTTGGCAATTTGGTATCAATAAATTCAATACACTGTATTTGCGTACAAATTTTATATTTTGGTTTTTGTCACCTTGACTTGCAACAGCCCCTGTTGGTTAGCTGTGTTATTTTAGTGGGAGTGGGAATGAGAGGCTAACCTTTTAGAAAATTAGAATTTCTCACTAAAATAACTGCTGGTTGTTGGATTAGATATACACTGATTTAAACACAGACTTCTGTTCACTCCACAGCTCCACCAGTTTCTCCTCCCTTTCCACAGTAAAAGCAGACCGACTCTTGTTCGCACTCTTAACTGTCTACGTGGTTTGCTGCTTCCTGTGTGCAGCTATTGGTTGTTGACAGTGCTCACGTCAATGAACTTTACTAAAACCTTATGATAATATTAAACATGTTTAATTTGCGTAACATCAAGATGAGAAATAGACTGACTTAAGACAGCTCACACTGAGTTTTATGATCACCTTACACCAATGATTACCAACCAAATGAGGTAAAACCCTTACAATTTTATTCCGACATTGGAAATTTGTCTGCAACAGTGAAATCAATTGAAAAGTCATTTGATTTAAGGCCGCCATTATGTGCTTCATGCTACAGAGAGTTTTATAGTTATGTCACTAGGGCTGTATACTGTAGCTGATGTGAACCTTCTCAAAAATGTAACTATGCTATGGCAGTTACTGAGATATGTGGAGACTGGTCAGTTCAGGCTGCCTGTGTTTTCTCCTGAAAGTTTCAGATGCTGGTGAAGATTTCTTTTTATAATAAAAAGAGTTTTAAGCAAGTTGAATAAAGGTACAGAACTATAAGCCTAGTAAGGTTGGGCCTTAATATAAGCTTAGTAAACCCCTGGTTACACCATAAAGTGGCACAGAGAAATAAGCAGTGCTAGAAGTTTGGTGATGTGGTGGTGTAGTGTAAAAGTCAAAATCCTCATCAGGTGTTAGACCATATAAGTTGGATAAGATACAAATAGCTATATAACCGTGTTAGTGTGTAGACGTTTGCAAAAACTAATCCTGCATTCATGTGTAATATGCAATATAACGGTGTGAACTCTTAGTGACATCTCAGTTGTGAACTCTTATTGACACACATAACCTATCATGCGCTGTGTAATGATATAATGCATTAACCTACACTCACATGATGTTGTGAACTTATAGTGACACTCATACAAGTTGTCACGTGCTGTGTAAAGAAGATAGCACACTCACTTGATTGTACTGCCTAAATGCACTTAAGAGTTTATATAACATGGGAAAAGGTCACACACACACTCAAATGATTGTATCACAAGGGACTGTAGCATGTGAGTCCCCAGAGATCACATGGTTTTTTAAAAAATAGAGTGAGAGCGATTCCGGAAATACTGGTGGCAGATTCCAGTTTGAGCAGGAATAAAGGCAAAAGTCTGCTACCAGTAAAAACGGATCGAAATGGGAAGGACTACAGAAATGGGTGGAGATCTCTTCGATCTCCACCAGCATATAAGCCAGAGCGCTGAAAGCAGGTTTTCAGTCATCCTCCGGAGGCTGACTCGTGAGTTTGTCTGTTGTTGCCTGTGAACACAATAAACTTGATTGCACCAGATTCTGCCTATCTCCAGTGTTTTTCTAAGTACCTGCCAGCTGAACCTAAGATACTGAATTGACAACGAAAAACATTTTAGAAGAAACAAGGAGGACGGGGTCGGGAGCCGTCAGGCCCAATTCCAGGCACCGATTTTTGTCACCTCAGTGGCTACTTGACAGGTTAGTTGAATTCCTGTAGCTGGCTCCATTAACACCAGCAAGGGATATCCTTGCACTAGTTGGTCACAATCAAGCTCCCAGGAATGGTACTGCTTTGAGAACTTTCACTTTCACCTCATTTAGTGGTGGATCTTCCCATGGACGACCTCGGCAGCCGCCTAGCAAGCAAGGATGGTCACTTTGTAAGAAGATGCGTGGGCAAATATTCCAGCAGTTTAAGATAACATTTCTCAATGCACAATGGCATGGAATTCAATTTACTTTACCATCTAGAAACCATAACCATAAGAAACCATAACCATAAACCACTAATGGCGCATGCTCTGCTGCGACAGCACAGACCGTTCAGATGTGTGTCTTGTTCTGTTCTGTGGTGGACATTGGGGGGATAGTGGTGGTGGAGATGGTGCTGTGAAAAAGAATTTCCACAAGAAGACAATAAAGTCTAAGTCTAACATCATCAAAAGATTCAGAGATTCTGGAGAAATCTCTGCATGTAAGGGACAACCAGCTGAATACCAACACTGAATGGTGATGACCTTCGACCCCTCATATGGCACTACATTAAAAACTGATATGAATGTAAAAAGGATGTAACCACATCGACTCAGGGACACTTTGAAACACCATTGTTGGTGAACACAACTCATCACTGCATTTACACATACAAGTTAAAACTCTATCAGGCAAAGTGAAAGCCATACATCAAAAACATCCAGAAACGCTGCCACCTTCTCAGGGCAGGAGCTTATCTAAGATGGAGTGACACATAGTAGCAAAGTGTGCCCTGGTATGATGAGTCTAAATTTCAAATAGTTTTTTGGAATTAAGGACATTGTGTCTGCCAGGCTGAAGAGGAGAAGGACCATCCAGATTGTTACCAGCACAAACTGCCATGAAGGCTGAAAGGTACATACAGGTTTTGGAGCAACGTATGCTGCCATCCAGACAATGTCTTTTTTAAGGATGTCCTTGCTTATTCCAGCTTATTCAGCACGTGTTACAACAGCATGGCTTCATAGTAAAAGAGTGCAGGTGGCCTGCTTATTGTCCAGACCTGTCTCCTGTTGAAAATGCGTGGCGCGTAATAAAGCACAAAATATGCCAACAGAACTGAAGTCAAATATCAAGTAAGAATGGGAAAGAATATCACTTTCAAAACTTAAACAATTAGTGTCCTCAGTTTCCAAACACTTACTGAATGTTTGTTAAAAGAAAAGGTGATGAAGCACAGTGATAAACGTGCTCCTGTACTAACTTTTTTGAAACTTGTTGCAGGCAACAAATTCAGAATGAATGTATATTTACAAAAACAATAAAGTTTATCAGTTTGAACATAAAATCTTGTCTTTGTACATAGGTCAATATAGGTCAAAAAAGACTTGCAAAACATTGCGTTCTGTTTTTATTTTAGTTTTACTCAGCGTCCGAACTTTTTTTGGAATCGTGGTAGTGTAAGTGTTGCCGGAGTTTTGACCACTTCAGACTTTTTCGCTTCTCCATGCATTTTAAAAGTGGGTAAAGATGTGCCAGAAATCCTAGCTCTGCTTCTACATTTCCTCAGATCAGCACTGACAAGACGCTAAATGGTCCACACACATTTGTGTGTTGTAGTTCAAAAAGTTCTATTGCATGAGTTTACATGGCTTCATCTGCAAATTGACCAATTGGGGCGATTCTGTTGAAATTAATGCAGGTGTCACTGGGTGGCAGAGTAACAGTTATGAGACATTGCAAACCTTCATTGCTGATTATCACAAAGTAAATTAAAGAATCTAAACCATATTACAGTGAAGAAGACATTCTTATTACATCAATCTCCTGTTGTGGTGGTACTGTGAGCAGGTGAAATCTGACTCTGAACTGTAAATCAAAACCTGCTTAGTTTATACAGTATCTCACATAAGTGAGTACACCCCTCCCATTTTTGCAAATATTTCATTTTTTTCTTTTCATGGGACAACACTATAGAAATGACACTTTGATATGACTTAATGTAGTCAGTGTACAGCTTGTATAGTAGTATAGATTTACCTTCCTCTGAAAATTACTCAAAACACAGCCATCAACATCTAAACAGCTGGCAACATAAGTGAGTACACCCCACAGTGAACATGTCCAAATTGTGCCTAAAGTGTCAATATTTTGTGTGCCAACCATTATTATCTAGCACTGCCTTAACCCTTTTGGGCATGGAATTCACCAGAGCTCACAGGTTGCTTCAGGAATCCTCTCCCACTCCTCCATGATGACATCATGGAGCAGATGGATGTGAAGACACCTTGCGCTACCCCACCTTCAGCTTGAGGATGCCCCACAGGTGCACATGTGAGTTTAGGGCTGGATACATACTTGGCCAGTCCATCACCTTTACCTTTGGCTTCCTCAGCAAGGCAGTTGTCATCTCCTAGGTGTGTTTTGGGTCATTATCATTTTGGAAAACTGCATTGCGGCTCAGTTTCTGTTTTGCAAGTCTTTTTTGACCTATGTTGACCTATGTACAAAGACAAGATTTTATGTTCAAACTGATAAACTTTATTGTTTTTGTAAATATACATTCATTCTGAATTTGTTGCCTGCAACACGTTTCAAAAAAGTTAGTACAGGAGCACGTTTATCACTGTGCTTCATCACCTTTTCTTTTAACAAACATTCAGTAAGTGTTTGGAAACTGAGGACACTAATTGTTTAAGTTTTGAAAGTGATATTCTTTCCCATTCTTACTGATATTTGACTTCAGTTCTGTTGGCATATTTTGTGCTTTATTACGCGCCACGCATTTTCAACAGGAGACAGGTCTGGACAATAAGCAGGCCACCTGCACTCACGTCATATTTGGATTTCATGTCACAAATTAAACGGGACCAAAAGATAATATTTTTCACCTCATTCACTGCCATTCATATTTTTTCCGATCTAAGGTCCCATGAGCTTCACCAGAAGGGGCGTGACTTCGGCACTCTATATACTGTATGTTTGTTTAAGGCTGCCAGAGTCAATGTGCTAGCTGTAGCACGTTAGTTAGCTAACATGATTCTCCAAGAATTCACGAGCAACATTTAGCCTTTCATGTTGTGTAGGCCTACTGTAAATTATGATATACATATGTATATTTCTTTTAATCAATGGGCCAATTTATCTTTGCTAATATGATGGATTTATGTTAATATGTATTGTCAGACATTTTAATGTTTGACAAAAGAGAAAAAAAAAATTAGGCTAAGTATTTACTTAAAATACACGTTGAACCATCTAGGTGTTCTGAAACTTAGGTCAGCTGCTTGAAAGCTTGAAGGCATCGTCCATCCCTGCTGTTGTGGCACACAATTAACATGACAAAAGAAACAAACACGTTATGCTCAAGCCTGAATCGCATCACAACAAAGGCGTTAATGCTGGCAGCCCTAGTTTTAATAGAACAAATCAGTGTTTGTTTACAATAACCCCCAGATATGTAGGGCTACATAAAAAAAAAAAAAAAAAACGGCGCTGAGGAAACGTTGCCCTAATTGGTTAGTTTTTTTAGCCACCTACAAAAATCAAGCTCAGTTTCAGTGTACACTATATTTAGAATATTTTCAGTGCCTTACTTTGCTATCAGACCGCCCTTTCTGGTGGGGAACTGAGGCTTTTATCTCAAAGCCACCACTAATAATAAAAATAAACAAGTTTGCCAATTTTACATAACACCACAACTGAAATAAAGTGCCAGTTGTCTACCCCAAAATAATTGTTGTTATGTGCTGATGCAGTCTATTGGCTCTTTTGCATGAAAGATGCTTCATGATGATTGGAAATCCCCCCCAAAATTATATGAATTTCAACAGGAAAAAGCAAACTGTGAATGCTCCATCTCCTCATTTGGGGAAAAAATAGCGGCAGAGCGTCATTCTGGTGTGGTCCGGCAGCACTACACATGCTTGGAGTGCTTTTCAGGATGGATAGTACAGTGTGGTCTGAATGCCACCAGTTCATTGTAATTTCCTAAACATGCCCGGCTAAAGAGAAACACTCATTTTTCAGGACTTGTGACACACTATTTTTTTTTGTTGTTGTTGGGTAAACTTTCCTATTTCTCTACAGCCATTGCGTCTCGAATGAACAGGCAACTGATGGCTGAGCTATTATGACTGTAGAGCTAAGCACTATTGTTGATTTATTTTTAATGAGTTTTCCAATTATGCAAGCAATAATACCCATTAGAAGTTATCCATGAGAGCCGGCTGCGGAGCAGGCCTGTGCTGTACAACTTCTGCTTTCAGCTGCAGCGTAGTGAGACTCTTGGGCCATACTTTGTGATGAGGAGTCCTAACTCAAAACACAGGATTCAGGTGTGGATGAGAGCACATTCTGTTCTGCTATTAGCATACCATTTTCTTTGTTTTTTATTAAAAAAAACTTTGTTTTGCCTCTGTCTCTGTTTTGCTCCCAGGAGTGAAACCAGCTCTTTTAACATTTTAAAGAAAAGCTTTGTGTGTGTGTGTGTGTGTGTGTGTGTGTGTGTGTGTGTGTGCGCGCGCGCGTGCATGTGTGTGTCAGTAGATACCTGACAGCAACATTAATCACTGACTGTGGGCAGACACAGATCAATGTGGAAAGGTTTGCGTCCAGCCCCTGCTGGGAACATTTCTCAGTCAGAGTGGTGGAGTGACAGGCTGTAAATCAGGGTTTGTTTGTTGGATCAGTGACAGGTTTGGCGTTTGTTGGCGGCAGTTAATGTCATAAACACTTGAATACTAGGGGAAAAAATCCCCGAAAACACTCAATTCTTCTTACAGCTGTTCGCCAATGGTGTGGGGTGTGTATTGCTGCACACCTCTCTTTAGGGACTGCTGGTAAATATTACGACACCAACTTCAATGAGTAAAGAAAGGCCTTTACATGCTCAATGCAACAACAAATCAGTAAAGTTCACATGGTTTAAATCACAACCATATGACACATTTGATTAACATTAATTATTAATATACAGTATCTCACATAAGTGAATACACCCCTCCCATTTTTGCAAATATTTCATTATATCTTTTCATGGGACAACACTATAGAAATGACACTTTGATATGACTTAATGTAGTCAGTGTACAGCTTGTATAGTAGTATAGATTTACCTTCCTCTGAAAATTACTCAAAACACAGCCATCAACATCTAAACAGCTGGCAACATAAGTGAGTACACCCCACAGTGAACATGTCCAAATTGTGCCTAAAGTGTCAATATTTTGTGTGCCAACCATTATTATCTAGCACTGCCTTAACCCTTTTGGGCATGGAATTCACCAGAGCTCACAGGTTGCTTCAGGAATCCTCTCCCACTCCTCCATGATGACATCATGGAGCAGATGGATGTGAAGACACCTTGCGCTACCCCACCTTCAGCTTGAGGATGCCCCACAGGTGCACAGGTGAGTTTAGGGCTGGATACATACTTGGCCAGTCCATCACCTTCACCTTCGGCTTCCTCAGCAAGGCAGTTGTCATCTACTAGGTGTGTTTTGGGTCATTATCATGTTGGAAAACTGCATTGCAGCTCAGTTTCTGAAGTTTCTGACGTCACGTCAACCTCATTTTCCTCAATGATATCTTTAACATTCCTGTATACACACAAAAACGCAGAAGTGTTCTTGATATTAAAACGGCAAATACATTCCCCTGTTATAATTTCCCACCAATAATAATAATAATGATAATAACGTGATAGTTCGGCTGTTCTAGATATTTGTTATAGCCTATTCAAATATTCAATCCCAAAAATGCTGTTTCTAGAGAATTTGTTAAAATATCTGAAATGAACCATCATGCCTACTTTTTCTTAACATATTTCATCTAGGTGCCGTGTCATTACTAGTTCAGCTTTACTAGACATTTGATATATTCAGTAGATGTATCTTTTTACGACCCTGTTTTACAAGCCGCAAAAAAACCTACCGTCCCAAAAACGCCGTTTTTAGAGTACTATCTAAAATAACTATGATTAGCCAATATCCTTGCTTTTTTTCCTTAACATAGTCCATCTAGGTGCAGTGTAATAACTACTTCGGCTTTACTAGATATCAGATTTATTCAGTAGATCTAGCTTTTTACAACCCTATTTTACAAGCCGCAAATGTCCTACTGTCCCAAAAACGCCGTTTCTAGTGTATTAGCTAAAATATCGAAAATTAGCCGACATCTTTACTTTTTCTTACCATAGTTCATCTAGGTGGAGTGTAATAACTCGTTTGGCTTTACTTGATATTAGATATATTCAGCAGATATATCTTTTTACAACCCTATTTAGAACCCTACTTTGCAAATCAGAAGAACTACAACTATGTTGCTGATATGTATCAAACTGCATGGCGCGGTCCCAGGGAATTGTAGTTTTTTAAAAATTTAAGTGTTTTTCCCAGATTTGGAAGTTGTAAATACTGAATTGAGAGTACACTGTGGACTTTAAGGGGATGGTAAACACATTTGTGAAATCAGATTTTAAATAGCCTGTCTAATTTCTAAATGGGTGAAAATTAATTTTATCCATATTTTATCCATATCTGACAGCACCCTCAGTTGTTGACTACACTCACATGATAGCTAAGGTCAAGAGCTCTCTATAACAGTTGGTCCCATGTCTGTACCCCCTTTAGTTGCTGAGTTATAAGCCCTCAAACATGCACTGAGGTCAAGGTTCAAAGGTCAATGGCTGAAAGCAGGAGCCATGTAGAATCTTCATACTGACATATGTCACTCTCCAGGTTGAGACCTTTCCAATGATGTATTTGGTGTAGCTCTAAGACGAAGTTTAGATTTTTTCATTTTTTGGACACAAGCCATGCCAGGTGTAGTTTCAGAGAGCACTTTGAAGGCCCCGTGTATAAAATGAGTTTTGTTTGTTTCTTTGCTTGTTTTTATCTTTTTTACTGTAGATAGTTACTAAAATGAGTCATCCTCAGACAATACAATACTACTAAAAAGTAAAACCAATAATAACAATAATGAAATAAGCAAAAATAATATTAAAATCATATTGAAATTTTAAAATCTATTTACAGAGTGGAATGGTAGCCTAATAGATAACTTAGATAATATTTATTATTGTTTAGACACTTTATTATTGCTTAGATACTATTTAACCTATTATTGTATTTACTTTTAGCATGTTCTACTTTTGAGTAATTTCCGAGAAGTTATGATAAAAAAAATAAAAAATTACAGACTATAGGAGACAACCTCTTCAGTGTCTCACGTCAATTAATTAACACGATTTGTCGGCTTTTTATAATGCCTTTTTTTTTTTTTTTTTTGCTGCTGTCTCCAGTTGAGAGTGGTGATTTGCTAAATACATTCTACAATAATAATTAGATTAACATTTGGTCTATAATATTGTTGGCTATATTACGCATTTTAATTAAAAAAAACGGAAGAATAAAAGAAATAAACACTGAAATAATTACTTTTTTTTATTGATACTCCTCTCTGACACACACACACACACACACACACACACACATTGAACACGCGACTGAATGAATGAATGAATGAATGAATGAATGAATGAATGAATGAACATTGGAAGTGGTTCAGCCGCAGTCCCGCCGGCTGGCGCGGTCACATTGAGATTACATTTGTTTTTTATTACTAACAAAATGTTTTATATTGACCGTATGAATGGTTTTGTTTTCAAATAAATATTTGGAAATGAAAATATGCTTTGGTGTACTTTTACAGAGTTTTGCAATATGTATATAGCCTACCTGTATCAAAATGTATAGTTTTCAGCAGCGGTTTGTGTGACAGCTGCCACGGTCGGACGTATAACCAGCGGGGCAGCCGCTGGTTCTGTGGCGCTGGCTTGGGGTCCACTCTCCCCTGGTGGAGTGGAGGGTGGCCGGGTTGCCAGGGGCAGACGGCTCCATGTGATGGTGTTTCCTCTCTGGTTCTTCCGTGCTCAGCCTTATTTTTATCTTCTTATTTATTTATTTATTAGTGGCGTCTGGATTCAGTTACGGCAGACGGATGGCAATCTGAAATGGAATGAAGCCCACAGACGGCCGACAGCAGCTACAAAACAGTAGTGGAACGCGCCCCATCCGCCCACAGCACAATGCTCTTAAAGCCCTACGCTATCAAAAGCTGGCAAAATACATTTATTTTATTTTATGGCCTTGACATTAACCTGTCATATTGTTGAGTTATCAAGGACACTTCCGCGTTTTTGTGTGTATACAGGAATGTTAAAGATATCATTGAGGAAAACGAGGTTGACGTGACGTGATTGAATCAGGGAATCCGTGTGTCCACCACGGGAGAGGACCCTAATTGACTTTACATTGGCATTGTTTTCGTGGTGGCAGCACGTAATTTCAACCCATTACGTGCTGCCACCACGGAATGCGGTGTTAAGAGGTCGTGGTCATTTCACGTATTTCTGTGAGATCAGGTTGGATATGCTACCACATAAACTTGCCAATAGGTTAGAATATTGGCAAGTTAGCTTGCTAAGTAAGTAGGCACGTAAGCTTGCCAACAGGTTAGAACATTGGCAAGTTTCTTACTCTCTATAAATGGCTTTCCAAAAGATTGCCATTTAAGTGGCCCACGTGAAAAGCAAGAGGTATGCCCTTTCACTAATTACCTGTCCACTATCAGGCATGTTGATGTCCATACAGATGTGTGTCTTCACTTGGAATTTAAAGGAGGATTCAGCCTTTGAGAACGAGCTGTGCCAGAAAAGCTTTCATAGTATTAATGCTGATTAGAAATCACAGAAATTATATGAGTCACTGGGCTTCTGTGCTGGCTGAGCTGAGACGACTCTTGTTCCCCATAATGAGATCCAAATTACCCTCGGCTATTCCCAGCGCTCTGTGCTCTTCTTAGGCTGCGGTCCCAAATTGATGAATACAAGCTGTACCGTACTGTTCAATTTTCATAGTTCATCATGTTTAGAAAAATAAAAATACATTATTTTATTACTCTCTTTGAGTGATAATTATGGCCAACTTATTACTTACTTAGTACTTCAACAATTTAGGAAATGCAACACCTCATTTTCCAGAAACAGATGAAAGAGTTTACATTTGGTTAGCCCACTAAGCATAAAGAATGGAAGTAGGGAGAGAGAGCTAGCCTGACTCCTTCGAAAGTGAAACTGCTACCCAGTCAAGTTGCTCTTACAGTTTATCACAATCATTCATTCAATCAATCAATCAATCAATCTTTAAATATACCAATAACGCTCAATACGAGGTGTGTACATATACACACTTTGTTATGGGTGTCACAATTAATTGATTTCTAATGCCACTTTTTGTTATTTATTAAAATATTAATAAAAATATTAACATTATATAATAAATATTAATTTATGTGATTTTTTACAATAAAATTATATAACTAATTTGTGATAATCTATGGAGTGGCTGGTAGGTTTTGGAATCCACCAGCCACAGTGGCAGGTGGACACCTAAGTTAATTTCCATCCATAAAAACCTTTCACCCCCCCCATGGGTGGTGGTGGTGTGACAGAGACCTCAGATGTTGTACCTGGAATCTGCTGGAGCCACATGCCCAGTTTGGGGGTCACAGCCCCAAGTGCTCTGATTACCACTGGTCTGGCACCACTGTTGCCTTTACTCCCCACATCTTTTTTAGCTCCTCTTCCAGCCCTTGGTATTTTTCAAGCTTCTCATGTTCCTTCTTCCTGATGTTGCTGTTACTTAGGATTGCTACATCTGTCACCACTGCCTTCTTCTGTTGTTTGTCAATCAACATAATGTTCCGTTTGTCAGTCCACAGAATCTTAGCTCGGCCATTCTCAACCACCTTAGGAGGTGTCTTCCATTTTGACCTTGGGCCCTTCAGCCCACTCTCAGTGCAGATGTTATGGTGTCCCAGGGTGTTTCTCCCCTGCATCTTTCACCCCTGCTAATATGTGCTGAACTGTATATATACATATATACAGCGATACTGAAGAAGAAATCCTAATGGCCCACAGCAAAGTTGATTCCCAAGGTATTCCCTGGGCAGGGATGGTCATAAGAAGTGGTTCTATGTTAAAGTAAAGCCGATGGGACTTTGTGTCTGGGTTCGGGTTAGTCAAACTAGTTACACAGGTTTTCTGATAGATGGAGCAGGTGAAAAAGACAGGATGGTCTTTTCTCACAGTTTGGGGTATCTGGACACACAGTTGTAAAGCCATGAAGCCATTTTACATAATATGCCACATTCAAGGTTACATGGTTCATTTATTTGTCATTTAATCACACAGGGTTGCACAATAAAATACAAGTTGTAGCCCCTTTTTGCTACACACGTACAACTATTTATAGTAGAATAGAATTAAATAAAATAAATATAGCCTATACATTTACTTATACAAATTCCTATATAGCAACATATATACTTAGAGAATTTGGTTTAGTGGCAATGATGGAAGTATGTATAGTTCCATGTCATTTATTCATGCTGGAGTGCAGACGATGAGTGTCAGATATTGTGTTACATATACTCCACCATATAATTAGATTTATTAATAATGTGCTACTTGGGAAACATTATGCTCTAACAAGCATTTGTCAGTGTTCACAGTGGGCAGGGCTGAAACATCAGTGTGGATCCATATCTGTCCATATGGAGCTCTCCTCCTCACTCAGCCTTTATTGCTCCTACAGATGCTCAGTGTAATATGGAACACTGCTTTTAAGATGCTTTTCATCTCACTGTTTC
Organism: Epinephelus lanceolatus; assembly: GCF_041903045.1. NCBI lineage: Eukaryota > Metazoa > Chordata > Actinopteri > Perciformes > Serranidae > Epinephelus > Epinephelus lanceolatus. The sequence goes on from NC_135743.1 coordinate 39,387,493, forward strand.
TACTCATCCATCACATCTGTAAAAAAAAGTATAATTTCCTGTCTCCATGCCAGCCTGTTGTCTGATACAAAGACCACCCGACAGGCAAATCTGGTGAGGATCAGATGGGTGGACTTGCATCCAGGCTGCAGTAATAAGTATTTTTCATACAATGTCTATTCTATTCTCTAGTCATCCATTTTTCTTTTTCCCATTCAGGACCAAAGGGGGTTGGAGCCTTTCTCAACATGCAAAAGGTAAAAAGACCCAGTACCTGATCTATCATGGGGTGAACTCATCTGCAAATACTTTCCCAATCAGAGTAATTTAAAGCTCTCAGTTTACTTGCTTGTGGGCTGTGGGAGGATACTGGAACAACAAGATGCTAACATGGAAGAACCATGCAAACAAACAGGTCTACAGTCAAGACCACAGTTGTTTAAGCATGTCATGAAAATCCATTGCAATTAGTTAGCCTCAGTGTGGACATTTTTGATTGACACAATGAAACAAATAGAAAAAAAATAGTGCTGACAGTAGGAGGGGTGGGATTTCATGTATTTCAATGCTCAGATACAAAGGTGGATTATTATTAACAACAATATCACACAAGAATGTGACCCTGTGGTCCCTGATTCATACAGACTGTCTCTGCTTTTGGTTTACTGTAGATTGCAAACTTCCCGCTAACCTTGAACACCAAGTAATTTATCTTAGCCATCAAGTTTTTGTGCCTTGAGCCTTTTTTACACTACCTGTTCATAGTGGGAATGTTTCCACATTATTCTTCCTCACAGTTCTGAATAAAATGTATGATCATGGAAAGGGGGGACAGAGTTGTCTAACCTTTAAACCGGAAGCAATGGAAGTAATAGCGCTGAACAGTCTGTTTATAACAGGGCCAGCTGGCAAGACAGGATTTTGCATTTCGTAGAGTAGCAAAGGCATGAACTGCTTACTCCCCCTAGTACTCGTTGCCTTCGTTGGTTTGATTGATTAGATTTAAAAAAAAAAAAAAAAAAAATGTTAATTGTTTTTCAGAATGAAACAAGAACACAGGAAAAACAGATAATAGAAAAAAAGACCCTCCCTCCCCCCACCCTAAAACTAACAAATAAAACAAAAAACATGAACAGGGTCAGCACATCATAAGTAAGAAATAATAATAATAACAACAGGAGCCACAGTCATGACAATAAAATAAACATGATACAAATAAAAAAAAAATGTACAAAAAGTGAGGAGTAAAATGAGAGATACACACAGCAAGGTGTTTCACAGCGATCACAGCGACACATTAGTCCTTTCCTTGAAACAGTTGCAGTACCAGGTCCCACATCTCATCAAACGTGTCTCCCTTGTCTTCATTATAAAGTCTCTGTCTCTCCAGGTGAAGCATATTTGCCATTTCTCTCAACCACAGTTCGTATGTGGGCGCAATGTCCGACCTCCATGCCTGGAGGATTAACTTCTTTGCAGTCACAGTTCCAAATAGGATAGCCCTTTTCTCATATTTATTGGCGGAAGACAAAGGGGTAGTTGCCCCAAGAATGGCTACAAATGGATCAGGCTCACAGCATTTCCCATAAGCCATAGAGAAGCAATGAAAAATACTTTTCCAGTATGTATACAATCTACTGCAGAACCAAAAAGAATGTGCTAAGTTACCAGTCGTAGACTTACATCTGTTGCAAATGGGTGAAACATCAGGAAAGAAACCGCAGTTTTTCTCTAGAATGATGGAGCCCATGTAATGCCTTAAACTGTATAAGGCAATGCCTAACATTCACAGAGCAATCATGTATACTTGATTGATTAGATTTAACAGGGGTGGTAAATGAGCTGCCGATGTATATGTTATATATCACACTAAAGACTGATGCTGTTGTACAATACATCACGCCTCCTTTGCTTCTGTAATGCTGGCATGCTGTCTAAAGTCAGAAACTGGGGCAGCATTATGCCAGCGTTGCTTGGTTTTGTGTAAAAATGTACAGCTGGCATAATGAAGGGTCTCCATTGCTGCCTGAGACTGTGGCGCGATCTCTGTGTGAAAAGGTTTGTAACAGCAGGTTTATTGGATCAAAAATGGATCTTGTGAAAGGCAATGACAAATTTATTTTGTTGTTGGCACGTACCACTATTTTGGATGGGCATCCTTGTGTTTCACCTTGTTTCTCTAACAGTTTCATCTGGCACAGCCAAAACTAAACTGTGTAAAGGGGTCTCATCCTTGTTTTGAGCTCTATTAAGGCTCTGCAGAAAATGTCATATGTTGTGAATTTAATGCTACATTTAATTTTATTGATACAAAGAAGAGGTTCATTTGTTTGGTGAGACCAATTTAACATTAAAAAGTTGGTCATTTATTCTACAAAACAATGAATGAAAAAGGAAAAGTTAGTTGAATGATGTTCCATGACTGTGTACTTTCTTATATTGTATTGTTTTTTCTTCTCCTCTTATGCTCCTGTATGAGTAAAATTATCTCAGTTCTGGAAGATTGTTTTTCCCTTATAAAATATAATTCTCTGTGCTGATATAAATTAATCACCATGAGACACATCGTCTTTATTAATTGCTTATATTTACCTAAGTCGAGAAATATGACAGATACCAGATTCTGATACTGGGTAATATGGCCTAAACTGAGGGGTAATACATTAAAGTCACACACATTACATATTTAATGTCTATTAACTCCTGCAGCATCCCATAAATCTTAATTGCAGGCAACCAGCTATAGAGGTTACACATGATAGCTGCTTGGACCATCATTAGTCTTAATGGAGATGCTGAGGATGTGTGTGTTTGTGTGTGTGTGTGTGTGTGTGTGTGTGTGTGTTGTGTACACAGGTACATAGGTTTAAAGCTGTGAATTTATAGATGTTGAATATATCTACTATGAATTTAGCTGATTATAAATTTTGGTTGAGGACACTTGAATTGATTTCCTCTGGTCAGTTGGTGTAGGTGTAAATGGTGGCACTAGTGCAGTGGTTCTCAACCCCTAAGCTGCAGAATGGCACCAGGCCATGGACCATTTCCTACCAAAATGATATGATTCTACAAGAAATGGCTTAATAAAAATGTTGGCATCGTATGTTTTTGCAATCTGTACATTTGCACTTTACTCTGGAGCGCAGGGGTGTCCAAACTTTTTTGAATGGGGGCCAGATTAGAAAATGTAAAAATAACTGGAGGCCAGCTGCTTCTTGCATCATTCGGGTTATCAAAAAAAGAAAAAAGAATGACAGATAAATGAGACAAAGCAACTGTTTCATTTACTCCAACTATTCAACTTTCCACTGCTCCTGAGTGACCCTTTCTGTTGACATGTCTACTGTGAGGTAAAGGCTCATTTTCTTATTTACTGTCTGTTATAATAAAAAAACAAACAAAACTAATTTAACACTAGTTTAGCCTGCATAGTTCCTATACTCGGTTACTGTAAACTGTATGACAGCCCTGCCATTGTGGGGTGAAGGGAAAAAAATGCATAGGATCTTCCATGATTAAACAATACTAGTCCATACCCATTGGTAGCTTTGTCACCTTCTACCTATGCCAATCCTCAATGCCTATGTGCAGTTACACATAGATTAGTCTTTATATACAGACTCTAAATTCAGTGAATGTAGAGTCTGTAGGCAAACCCCGGAGATCTTGCCTCTTGAAGAAGAGTGGAAGAGCCCTGGTTTCCAGTTGTAGGCTGTTTGTAGTCTGCATGATATTGACCAATCACATTTGAGCTGGCTGCAGTTGTTGCCAGGTTAAACGGTCCGTGCGGTGAACTAACGAGGCGGAACATAACTGGCGTCACTGCAAACTCTGAATCCATCGCAATGGTTCAGCATATTTACTTATATATAAACGGAAGTCGGAAACGGAAATTCGCCTCCACCGCCCAAATCAAACCGGAATGCCAAAAAATCGGGGGTCTGCCCCCAGAGGCTGTATCACCGTCTGCCGGAAGTCAGACGCCGAAGTCAGTGAGTAGAAAAACGTGGGACAGACAGAATGACTGACTGACTGAATGACACACTGACAGTTTCCGTGAGTACAGCATACCATACCATGACTTAGTCATACCAAAAATTAGAAAAAAAAACAAAAAAAAACTCGGCCACAGGGGGAGCCACAGCGATTGGTTGCATTTTAGCCATTTTTAAGCATGTTTCTGTTGTTATAGCGCCACCCAGTTGCCAATTAGAGTTAAATTTCTCCAGTCACCTTGAGGCGTCCTCTTCTACATATCTACCAAGTTTAGTAAAAATCGATATGGTGGTTAGGCCTAGATAAGAAATTAGCTCTCTAGCGCCCCCATTTTGTTTGATGGGGTCAATAATGGAGGGGTCCCCTCATATTACATGTGGTCATATGCCTACAAAGTTGTGTGGTGATCGGTGAAACCCTTGAGATGTTATACACCTTTATGTGATGAGCCATGCCCTCCACAATATTCATTGCCTTATAGAAGCTCAGTATTAGTAAGTTTTCCAACTTTTGCCAAGAGGGAACTTTAGATACTGGTTCCTAGATTATGTTCACCGAGTTTCATGCAGATCGGTCAAACTTCCTAGGAAGAGATCGATTTTAAGTGTTTTTCAAAAAAAAATTCAAAATGGCGGAAAATCTATATAACCGGAAGTTATGGGTTCTTGTTCCTCATGAGGAGAGGCATCTCTGTGCAAAGTTTCATGTCTCTACAATATACGGCAGAGATGGGGACTCGAGTCATTGTGACTTGGACTCGAGTCGACTCGAGTCGCTGTTTTGATGACTTGTGACTTGACTTGACAAAAAATAAAAGACTTGAGACTTGACTCAGACTTGGAAGTTAAAGACTCGGGACTTGACTTGACTTGAGACATGATGACTTGAATGACTTGAGTGTTATTCACATCATGTTTTCAGTTTGAATATAAAATTAATAAATTAATTTAAAAAATAATGTCGATTACCCGGTAGGAGCGCAGGCTGAGGGGGGGTTTGGTGGAACTTGTTTTTTAATTTATTTGCTAACCCTAACCTCAGAAAACGTGAGCGAACATTCTGACTGGTTCATCACAAGACCGGCTGTACGTTTTATGAACAAGCAACACAGGGTTAAATGAGCTAAATGGGTGATTTTGGCCGCTGCCTTGGTTAGTGTGTGTGTGTGTGTGTGTGTGTGTGTGTGTGTGCGTGCGCGCACACATGGGGGTCGTCCCTGCAAAGTAAACATTGCAGCGATGAAGTCAATGTTTACTGACAGTTACTTATATCTTGTCTTTTCACTTTATTAAGATCAGATTCTGCAGGTAAAATTACAATAATAAGGTGACTTGACCTATTACAGGACTTGACTTGACTTGACTTGACATAACCTGTGACTTGACTTGACTTGACTTGCCCAAGAAAAAATGACTTGGGACTTACTTGAGACTTGAAGGTTAAGACTTGAGACTTACTTGAGACTTGCACATGTGTGACTTGGTCCCATCTCTGATATACGGGGCATGAGATATGCCCATTCAAAGCAATTTCAATCGGTTGCTATAGCGCCCCCCTTTGGCCAACTGATGTAATATTGCTTCATTCGCATCCTCCCATGACCCTCTGCCACTGTGCCAAAGTTCACATGGATTGATTAAGTCAGTGAGGAGAAAAACGTGGAACAGACATAGACGGACACACCCACAGACAGAGTTTTCGTCATTATATAGTAAGGTAAGATGTGTGGTGGGCCACATTGGTACATTTTGAACAACAAGCTGGGGGCCATTTAAAATTGGTCCGCAGGCCATGATGGCCCCGAGGCTGGACGTGTGACATGCCTGACATAGGGGATAGATTGAGACTTGATGTTTCAACAATGCTGTGGGTAACGTGGGATTAGGTTTAGGCACAAAAGCCACTTAGTTATGGTTAGGAAAAGATCATGGTATGGCTTAGAGTACCTGCTTACGGGGACAAAATCCCCACAGAGAAACCAGTGATGTCTCTTTAAAATAAATAAATAAATAAATCTTTTCATGCCTCAAAAGGTCTCAAACAGTGGTCTGCAGCTTGGGAGGCATCTTCCACCTCCTGACGACGAAGTCAGCTGATATACTACATAACTTTAGAAACATCGATATGATACATATCCAATGTGCAAATGTAACACATTTGTGGTTTGCAGAAACGTACAATGCCAACATTTCCTTCTGGTGACTGGGCTGACTCATGATGTCACGTCAGGGATAGCTGCTCTTCCACTAGCTTCTGTAACTCATTATATTTTTCACAGCATGTATTTCACCTGTCTGCAAAATAAAGTGCAATTCTGAGGTTTGCTTTCCATATTCTTAGACAGATCAGCTCCATTACAGCAGCTGCTTTAAGACATTGTTGTTGAATTGTGAATTTGTACATTAAAGTGAATTCCTTCCTGCAACCCCCCAATAAATACTGTCTTTGTGAAACTTATAATATTGAATGTGAGACTCTTCAAAAGAAAAATAACAGTCATTATTTAAATGCCGGACCATGACTTTTGTTTATGTCTAACTGACACAGACTTCTTTTGCGTACTGAATTATAATGGCTTTTGTTTGTCATTAGCAAAGACAGAGTTAGTGTAATATAATTATACAGTAGACTATAGCCACAAAACTGTGGAGAAAGGAGGTCTGTAGTCATTTTGAGACAGTATTTTATGGTACTGTGACATAAGATTGCACCTATTGATGTAAATGACTGAACAAAACACAATAAATGTTTTTTGCTTTTTTTTTTTTTTTTTTTTGCATTTTCTCATGATACATTAGAGCCAGGCTTCACTTTTTGCCAGGATCTAAGTGTGCATGGTACAGGCCTTTGTCCACCAAGCCATCAGACAATCTTATGTGGAATGACATACTTGCACACGTTGCCTGAAAAATGAAAAAATGTGTTGCTAGGAGATGTTACAACAACAATAAATGTTAGCATTGTGTGTTTCTGGATACCACAGATATATTACATTTGTGCATTATTACAGAGTTAACCTCTCTGACTCCGCTAGGACGCCGACGTCCTCGCTCCCTCCCTCCTCTGTTAAAGGTACTATATGTAACAATTTCAGTTGTTCTTTGAGACAAACAAATTTTGCAGTCAAAAGTGTGTGCTAACACATGTGTATTTACCTCCATCAGCGTATCTAAGTATGTCCGTAAGCTCCGAAATTCTCATTTACATATACATTGCGACCGGTGTCTCATCATACATGTACGTGCGCCATCATTTACATCCCGCCCTGACTGTAAACCAGGTCGGGATCAGCCAATGGCGATTCCGCGCATGCGCGATTCTCTTGCAGTCTGGACGTGGAGGGGTTAACATCTCCTGCTCTGACTGCAGCTGGGAGGGAGGACTGGGCCGTCTGTGAGTGCTTTGGGGCGAGAGAGGAGCCCACGGCAGCATCCGCTGCTCGTTGAGAAGAATAAGAACGATACGTGCTTTCACGTCAGAGTCTCCAAAAGTCTCCAATAACATCAGAAAAAGTCGCTAGATTTGTCGCTTTTTTGAAAAAGAGTCGCTAGAGGGGTCTGAAAAGTCGCTAAATATAGCAACAAAGTCACTAAGTTGGCAACACTGCATGGTTTCATCAATGTTATCATAGCTTTTTGGTACAGAGTCCTACCGCTGTTGCAATACGTGTTTGAAACGGTGAGGCGCTAGAGTGCGCTATCCGTTTGAATGCAATATATGAGTTCAACGTTAGATGGGAGAAATTCCTACACACTGTGGCTTTAAATGATACCTCCCAGGCACACTACATCATCAAACCATGTGATGTTTGGTATTGCCGGATTCAGGAAGCTCTCGACTTTTCAAAAATAACATTGTTTTTCTTTTATTTATTATGTATTTCGCACCAGAGCAGCCTAAATACACAAAGTCCAAAATCGCGATATGTGGTGACAGGTCATGAAACAAATGTATGAATGGAACATATTTGTGGTTTGCACTTTGCAGGAATGTACAATGCCAACATTTCCTTCTGGCGACTGAACTGGTTATAAATAGATCGAAATATAGCAAAAGAAACTTTTCCACTGCAAAATGTGACCTCTAAAGTGGATATTGACAAGAATTGCTCTGTGCAGTTACTTTTGATGGAAACGCTTTAGTCTCTTAGAGATAGTGGCACTTATTAATGCTCGACAATCATAAAAAGCTGAAATCTGTAGACATTTGAAATTGGATGTTGGTTTTCTGGTGTCTTGATTTGAACAAAACACAGGAAGACACTTTTAGCTGTTTACTGGTAAACCCACATGCTGGACTTTGATTTTACAGCTACTTTCTAGACCTTGAAACAATTAAAACTTGACTCTGGTGCTTCCCAACACATTATTACCTCTGATATCAGTGTGCTGCAGATAACTGTATTGTATTGATTGTGAATTCCCTCCCCTAACCTGCAATCAAACCCATGGTGTGTGTTGGGAGATCAATGACAACCGTGGCAGAACTCTCCCTCGGGGACTCTGTAGAGGTCAGTACTGATGTGGGTGGTTGGTAGAGGAGACAATCTTTCGGTTTACCCCCACAGGGTGTTTATGTGAATGTGTGTGTGTGTGTTTGTGTAGCAGTAAGTGGCTGATGGGATTCAGTCAGTCAGTGACAGGGTATCTGTATAGTCACTGAGAAGCTTCTCAGTTGTCACTCCCCATGGCTGTGAAACTGCAGTTTGTTGCTGGGTGACGGAGATGAGATGATGAACATCCATTAGATCCAGTGTCAGGTGTATATCTGGAATGCTACTTCTGTGTGCTGATGTATACATCTCCTACCACATCCTCCTCACCGAATGCTCTGCTTTTTAAAGCTGGAGAATTGAATTTTTATGTAACAAAAGTTGTGAGGCTGTTCTGGTTCAACTACAATCAGAGGCTGCATTTTTATCACGACACTCCTCTGTATGAAAGTGTAGGAAAGTGCAAACATCATACTGATAATTCTGCTTTTCCCCAGGTCTAATGTTTGTAAGGCTAAAAATATTTGTCCTTGAAAGAGCCATAGGAGAGGTCATGGGGTCATTAAAATCAAAATGGTTCATCCCCTTGGCAGCACGAATGTGCTCAGTAAATGTCATGGTAATTTGCATTTTGATTGTGAGATATATTGCTTGTAAGACATTTATAGGACATTTTGGCCTAAGGGTGAAATGATGCTCATAGTGTTGAATGTGGAAAGGCTTTAAGGAAGCCTTATTACAATTACTTTTCTTTTTTGCATGTGCAAGTGAAAATTCTGGGCTATTGGTGGCACTAGAACAGTGGGGCATTAGAATGCTCCCTGCCAATATAAAATGAATCTACAAAAGCTGAATATCAGTTATGTAACTAGTGCTGCAGCACAGATACTCATGTCATTGCAATCTTAGAACCAGGGTCCAAAATTAAAACCTGCCAAGTGCCAAATGTGGATTTTGCGCTTGGCAAGTAAATCTCACAGGCTATCCACCACACTGCTGGTTAAACGTTTGTACCAAAATAGTCTTGTATATATTATATATTGCAGGGCTGTACGTTAACTTTTTTAGCCCATACCACTGGAGCTACAGAGGGTGATAATTTTGTAGCACAGGCCAGAATGTTTGTAGCACCTGTCATGCTAACAAATTTTGCTGGGTGATTAATTGCGTCAGAAATTATTACAATGAGCGATAATATTGCATAATATTGTGCTTTTAAGACCATTTTTATTATTGTAATTTTGCTGTTTTTAGACCATTTTTTAAACTTATATAATAATAAAGGCATAATGATGCAAGTACACCCTTTTAAAGAGAATTAAACATTTATTTAACAAGATAAGTAGGAATGCAAAAAATAAATTTAAATATCTAAATAACACGTAAAAATATTGAAATAAATAAATACAAAAAAATAGACTCAGTCTCTCTCAGGTGTGCAGTTAAGTTGGTCGTATTCGCTGTTTTTGTTGAGATGGTTTTAGAACAAACCTGGCACACCGGCTCGTCCAAATTACTGGACTCCCCTCATCTGGTTTAAATCCAAAATACTCCCACACAGGGGCCATGGCATTTGGTTTAGGAACAAGTTCCCTGTCTTTCTCTTACGCTCAACTCTGAGACTCTCAGAGACAGACACTCGATGACAAGAGTTTTCCCTCCGTTCATTACGCTAATGAACCAGCTCACCTGGCTGCCAGACGATGCACGACAGTGGACGCTCTTGTTGTCTAGTCTCTTTGGTGGAGAGAGACGAGGAAAAACACACATGAATATGGCAATTAATCACAGCCAGAAAAGTAACATCTCCCTTTAAATTTACCTTGCAATTAACCGACTTATTGCATATCGGCCACAAGTATAAAATGTCCATTACCATGTCTACAAACTTTTCGTTATTTTTCTCTTTTTGTTTGGGGTTTTTGTCAAGGGGCTGAAAATGCTTCATTTTCACCGCCTTCTTGCTGAAGTGAAGTGATGATGGGAGAGGCTAGAGGTAAGCGCACAGGAATTGTAGTTGGATAGGATACTACGAATGGTCGTTATCACAATAGACTACAACTACCATGTAGACTTTTGTAGGATAACAATGAGACATCGCTCATGTCATGTCAGATTTTACGAGAAACAAACAGACCACACACAAGCAGCTCGCAAGCAGTCTGTCACACGCATGCTACTAGGCAAATAAATTCATCGCACAAACTTTTCCATTGCACGTGCGACATATATGTATATTATATATAATTGATTTATTGATTAAAAGAGGTTTACTATGTTTAAAAGACACAAAGATGCCAAAAATACACAGCCTGAGTGCCGAAATAATAAACTAATGTAATTTGCAGTATGAAACAAACAAACAAACAAACTAGGAACAGGGCTAAGGCTTAATTTAGCGGACAGACTAAATCAAAACCAAAGGGAGGGACACAACTCAAATCAAACCGCCAGGTGCCATGCCAAATTAAGGGGAGTGAGAGGGGAACCACCACAGAGGGAAGTCTGCCGTACACTTCGCCAGCTCCTGTCCTGGAAAAGGAAAGAAACAAAATTATAATACAGCTTGTGGGGGGACACTCAGGCAGATACAGTAGGTTGTACAGTTAAAACAGGACACACACACACACACACACACACACCCACCCCCACCCCAATAACTAATTAAATGACTGACACCAACTACAAATACAAACAAAGGAAACACAAAGTAAGATTATAATGAAACAAAACAACCTTAACCCCAAAACTCAGCTGCGGGCGGAAACCAGGAGTAGTAACTAGTTGTACAGTAACTTAAGAGCAAACCCACAGCTGAATATTGAACTAAATAAAAAGAAAATAAACAAAACAAATAAACCATATAAGCAAAAAGAAAGGAATTAATCAAAAAAAGGAGTTGTGTTGGGATGGAGAACCCGAAGCTGCATATGCACATGGCAGGGTTACCGGGCGCACTTTAAACAGTGTGCGTAAAATACTGTCACTGGCAGCAGCAGAAGACGGAGCGACCACACCGGGGCTGGAGGCCGTGGATAGCCGCCCTTCCGGATGCCCCGCTGGCAGCCCACGTCACTGGGTGGCGCAATACTGCCCCACACAAGGCGCAGGAGAAAGAGGAGGCACCAGCTGTGGCCTCAACAACTACAGCAGGACAGAGAGCAGGACCACTTTAGTAAAGATTGATAAAACTAGCAGAAGGTATTAAAGAAAAGCAGGCTTACCCGAGCGATGAGAGCTTAACCCACAGCCCAACACAGTCACCATCTTGCGGTGAGGGCAGAGAGCAGACGCCACACTCCTCAATCTCCACAAAGTTGCGCACACACACAGCACGGCCGATGCCGCTGTAAAGTAATAACCGGCAGCTGTCACACCATGATGCACTGTAAAATTACTCCTATATAGCAGCACCTATGCCTACCTTACAAGTTGCCGTTTTGTGCAAACAACCGGAGCACGCCAGACAGAGCCCTCTCCCGATGAATGCCAGGCAAATGTGAGCGCACAAGCGAAAGCAGGGCCAATTAAACAGGTGGCACCGCTGCGCAATCAGGCCCAGGTGACACTGATTGAGAGTGGAGGTGGAGCAGCACTCAACCTGCCACACATCCATCAAATTAAAGTAGCCTGTGATCCAACAAATAAACACAAATCTTATGATGCGTAAGCATCATAAGACTGGTTTGACAGTCGGTTGCGCTCATGCGTTTTTATAGAGTTCATTTTTGAGAACGCAGCTTCACGGGTGTATCCGAACATGGTGAGCACATGGCCAATGTCTTCAGTGCGTCATACTCTTGGGGACAAGCCACCCAAAAAGCGCTCAAGCTTTCAGCACCACAGAGAGTAGCCTTCATGTCACCAGTGGCCTGGATGTCAATCAGTTCAACTTGAATAGCCGCCTTGTCCAGTGGCATCACCTTCCTCACGTAAGTGGAGAGTTCTCCTCCTGGGCTGATAGTGAACGGGTCACCCACAAATCCAATCACATCCCTGGAAATGGCATACGATGAAGTCATCAGATCTAGCAGAGAAATTTTCCCTAAGCTGTGTGATAAATTTCTTCATGTTCTCTGTGACCTTGCTGTCACCCTCTGTCTTAAGTGTGCTGAAGTGTAGCAGTCTCCTTGACAACAAATCTGTGTGGAAGAGATCAAGTTTGTTTCCAAAGGCATCGAGTTTTTCCACCATATCAACCATGTTTTTTTCTTTGCCCTGTTGCTGTAGATTGAGAGCGTTCAAATGGGAAAATATGTCCATTAAAAATGCAACATTGCACATGATGCGCAGGTGGTCAGCTGCCACTTTTGACTGATTTTGCTTTAAAAAATCCACAACTTGATCCCTGAGATTAACAAAGCGCTCCAGGACTTTGCCCTTACTGAGCCAGCGCAGGTCATTGTGGAGTACGAGGTCATCATGAGAGGCTTCAGATTCCTGCACAAATTTTCAGAACAAATGGTGCTGTGTGCTTGAATTCCCCCGATGATGTTAATTATTTTCATTGTATTGTCCATAACCTCTTTAAGATCGCCACTTAGTTTTGCGCACAGCATGCTTTGATGAATGAGACAGTGAAGTGCATCAAGCTCACCTTGGACTTTCACTCAAGAGCCCTGTGTTCACTTCCCATATAAATGTCAAGCCAAAACATTATGTTTTTTCTTAACCTAACTAGGTGCTTTTGTTGCACAAGAACATAAATTAAATTTGAGGTGTTTAATGGTCTCAGCTGTTGGAACTTAAAAATGCCTGTTTTTGCTCTACTTGACCTTTCTTAGTCGTAGCAATTTAAGTAAAACAAGTTAGTCTGACTTCATGGACTTCTGTGGATCTTCGGTGTGTGCTCTGTAGGCATATTGGTTTTGGTCAAGGTTGGCAGGGAGGCTGGATTTGATGTGTTTTAGGATCAATTTCTCAAAACATTTTGTGATAATGGGGCTAAGTGCTACTGGTCTGTAATCATTTAGACAGGCAATGTTATTCTGTTTGGGCACCAGTATGATTGCGGCTGACTCGAGGCAAGTGGGTACAGTGGCCTGGGACAGTGACAGATTAAAATGTCTGTAAATACCTCTGACAGCTGGTGGGCACAGTCTCTGATCAGTCTCCTTGGAATTCCATCAGGCCCCCAGCCTTCTTATCATTCACAGAGCTGAAGATCCTCCTCACCTGTTGTGTCTGTAGGGTCAGAGGGGGGTCAGCAGCATCCAGTGGTGGCGTTGGCTCCGTTATCACTCTGCTGTTTCAAATCGTGCAAAGAAGTGATTAAGCTCCTCTGCAGGGTGGGTGTTATTGTCTGGAGGTTGTTAGTGATTAGTACTGAATAAAAACAGAACACAGCACTTGTACTTGAATATTTCTATTCTGTGCTACTTAATACTTATATTCCTCTACATCTCAGAGGGAAACACTGCACTTTTACCTCCACCACATTTATTTGTCTATTTTAGTTATTTTGAAGACGTAGATTAAACAAAATATAATCAATATACATTATATATGTAATAAATGATGATATATAATTATAGACGAAACTACCCAGCAGTACATACAACATTCAAAATGACCTCCAACTTTATCAGCTGCCACATTAAAGTGATTGGCAGGTGCACTCTCTCTCTCTCTCTTGCATGTGTTCACACAAAATTTGCTGTTTGACTGACACAGAGGACTCAAAATTGTTTTTGATCAATGCTATATCATTTTTTTCAGGGCTTTAAGAGAACAATGAATTATTAGATCTGGGGCTTTTCTTATGATATTAGGCCTATTCTTATGTATATATATGTACAGCTTATTTAGATCTGGGGCCAATAGTAAAACATTCAGGGCTGAAGCCTCAGACGGTCAGCCTTCATAATGCCATTATTGCTATTTGTGATAAAACTGTTCCATGGAGCCCGTCACAATCTTAAGTAGAGTCAGAGTTTATTTAATCTGAATTTTTTCTTAGATATGGATTTGTTTTGATTTTATAATTTCATTGTTTTCCACAAACACTTTGTCTTAGGATCCTAAGAATGGCACTTTGTTTGTTAAGTTTGCAAACTTATAATTTTTTTTGTTGTGTGCACTTAATTTATCTACAAATATCAGTTTCCTAAATTCTAGGTAAACACCACTGCTTAATTAAATAAGACTAACTTAGTTACTTAAGTTATTTAACAAGTCAACAAGCTCATTTCACTCACCCTTTAAAGTTCAAACAACTTCACAAAATTAAATAAGGGTCAGGTTAGGCTAACCCAACTAAATTTGATGTAAACTTAACAATTTGACTTAGTGTAAACCCAATTTAAGGTTAACAGTTATATGTACTTTTTAAAGGCAACTGGTTTCCTATATTGTTAAGATCAGCTTGTCAGTTACTACAGTGCAATGAACAAATAAAAACGTACTAAAACCATATTATAAAGGGTAACAAATAATTGAAATCCCTATTTAAACATGCAAACATCCACAGAAAAACCAAGGTCGAGTCAGTAGATTAGTCTCCCTCCCTACCTGCAGTTCCCACAGCACTGGGCTTTGTTACAATGTCCCGCCTACAACCCCCTCTGATTGGTTACACGGCACAAGTGATAGCCAATCAACACTGACACCTGTGCATGCTTTCACATCATGTCACATTGAGACACAGAGCACAGAGGAGCAGGAGAGGCTCCAGGGGGTCTGCCCATTGGTCCGACAGCCCATTGTTCCGAAATCATCATGATGCCCTGTGATTAAGGTCTGGTTAGGTTTAGGCACAAAAACCACTTGGTTAGGGTCAGGAAAAGATCATGGTGTGGGTTAAAATGAAAAAGAAAGTGGCAAACACATAAGCCGTGAGCCTGCTTCGCCTCAAGCCCTTACCAGCTGACCCAGAGCCGGTTGCGGCGCACCATCAAGGCAGAAATACGCCTGCCGGGAGCCGTTAAGCACTGCGGAGAGCTCCCCACACAACCCCGACCCCAGAGTTAATAACAGGAGGTTATGGTGTTTCATTCTCTCCTCTCTATGACACTTGTATCTCGACCAGTAGCCTACTTTTGTTGCGTTGCTGATCCTCTATGGTACACAAATACAGTATAGCCTAGTATTATCACATATTGGAACAATGGGACGTCGGACTAATGAGAGGTCGAAACAATGAGAGGTTGGAACAATGCTACAGCACCGGCTCCGGTAAGCCAGCGGTAAATTTGAAGGTAAGGTAACAGAAACCAGACAGAAACGAAAGTTGCAATAAAAGTCCTCTATGCTGAAGTTTTAAAGTCACCACCACAACATTATATGATCCATTTCAATGATGACATGTTAGCCCAGAGGCGAAATTTCGATGTATCTGCCTGTTTAATTCACATCAAGCGCGATACAATTTTGCAAACAGCCTAAATGATTTAGCTTCTAAAAGTAAATAGCACCAGGGCAAAAAAGAGATATAAGAGCTATAAGTAAAAAAAGTCTGGTAACCACTGAAAGTTTAATCTTTATTTATAAACTCATTAAGCTATAAAAGTTTAATCTGAAAAGTAACTACTAAAGCTATAATCTTTTTGTTCATTTTGATAATAAACATGTTCCTTTGCAACACATACATTTCTATTTCTTCATTTTGTGACCGCAACACCAAGCCCCCCGCTCCGGAAAAGATTTCAGATTTCAGGCACACAAATCTTCCGTGCTCCACATTTCAGGCACAAATTTTTTCTTGCTTTAACCCCTGCCTCTGTAGTGGGGTCTGGGGAAAATGCCCTCCTGGGTACTCTTTTATTTATTTGATAAATATCCTCTAGTTTGATGCTCTTTATGTGCCCAGGCACTTTTTGGTTTCCCTTGAGCTATCCATAACACCACCCTCAAGTCTAAAATTTCAGCTTTGTATGCAAAATATTTTATGTCACTGTGTAACAGACCACAGAACACATTCATGCAGTCAAGGGGAGAAACTCTTTTGATTTTAATGACTTTATTGCCTTCCTCAAAAAAAAAAAGTCACTTCACACAGAGAGCATTGTAGTCTTGAGACTACTGTGGTTTCAGACCTCTAGTTTTGTTTGTGTACACCAGAAAAAACTTACCTGTGTTTGTTTGCACACGTGAGAAAGATAATGGTCCCTCAGCTGCTGTGTGGATAAAGGTGAAATCAAAGAAATGGAATCCAACTCCCTGTGGAAAATCTGAAAAATGTTTACATTTGACTGTTGCAGAGGTTTCTCTCTCCCTATGTATGCACACACAGTCAGCCCTGGGTTGAGATGCTAATGGTGCACCATGAGTCACTGACCTCTCAGTGCCATTCAGAGAGCAACCACTCACCGTGAACTACTGAATAATACATTGACAGTATGTGAAGTACAAAGCAGAGCATCTCTGCTTGGGAGAGTAACTACGATGAATCACACATGCGTGGCGGTTTGTTGCATCTTTAAAAGTCAAACTTCTCAGACTGTCTGTTTGCATTGCTCAAGTCTTCTTCACAGAAACATCTTCAACAAAAATGCAAGCAGCTGCAGAATTCAAGTGTTTACTTGTGTCTCTGAGTAGGAACAGAAATAGTCTGGATCAGGAGCAGTGGACTGGGTCTGGGACATGAAATGGCTGCTGATCACAGAGCTGCTGTGGAGAACATCTGAGGAGAGGTAACAATTTGGTTCTCAGGGACACAGAAGACCTGACCTGACCTTCCTTTGATTTTTGTATTGTGAAGTGCATAAGAAGATTCTGGTTTCATCCTGAATTGCACATTTAATGCATAACAAAACCAGAAAGGCACACTCAGTAGAGTGCTGATCTCCACCAGGCTGGTCATGGCCAGAATATACGATGTGATTATGAGAATTAATGTTTTTTTAACAAGTAAAACACAGTCACAAATGTTCAATCCATGCCGTTTATAACTGGACTTTTAATGGTATTAATTTTGTCTGTAAGCTACAGCATAACAACCATACATAATTTAATTTAATGCGTTTGATTCTGAAATTTGCTACTTAAAATACTTGCCTTGCCCAAACCAGACAAAATTGAAATCATTTAACAGCTTACTTATTACAAAAACAAAACAAAAGAGAAATTACCAAATCAACAAAATCGGGCAGCGTAAATGCTCTGCTTCTGAAACCCGGTGTGGTGTAAAGTAGTGCAGCCATAGCAGCTGGAACAGGGTGCAGTTGCACCTGGTGGTCAGAATGGCAGTGACAGTAACGAAATATTTAGATTTATTTATCTTATATCGTGCCTAACTTTCATGCATTATAACATAATGGGTATGAAATTAATCTGCAGATGCTCTGGTTCAAAATGATACCCAACTTTCTTTGGATGTCAGTTTTTGAGCTACAACAAAGGTCAAAATAGGGCCTGTGACAGATGGTTAGGATTGTTGTATAGCCAAGACAGTTTCCAAAAAATCTGTGGCCCCTGTCAGCCAATTAAGGCCCTGATCACACAGAGAGCATTTTAGCAGCTGGAGGCACCATTTTGTAATCATTTTAAATGAGAATGAAGCTTTTTATGTGTTACGATGCACCTCTAGGCACCTGGCATTTTTGCCAGAGCGCTCTCATCTCCTCGATTTGAAAAAAATTGAACTCGGAGCGTAAAAATGCCCCACGTCATCTCTTTTTTCGTCACATTTTTTCCCATTGTCCAATCAGAGGATTAGAGAGAAAGGCCTGTGGTGGTGGTCATGACAACAAGTTTACAATTGGTTAACAATGAGAAACTGGTGGTATTGGATGCTGGATAACCAGAGCTATACGGCCTGACGTCAAACTGCACGAGTCTTCCTAAAATATGCCTGACATCTCTTAGGCTGTCTTTGCATTTTAACACATATATTACATTTCTTAGTGTTACAAGGGACAAGATAAGAATCACTCTACGGAAGCGTTGGTTGAATCTTGTCCCAGTATGTGATTTCCTCTGGCAGGAAGCAGGTTCTTCTGAATCTAGTATTCCTCCATCTTGTCGGATGAGTGTGTGTTTTTATAGAACCCATAAATCATTGATATCTTGAAGTGCAAGGCCATGTAATGCTTTGTAAATTAGAAGCAGGACTTTATAATTAATACATGCATTTACTGAGAGCTCTGACTGTATTCAAGCAAGCTTGTTCATCGTTAAAACTTTATTTTATATGATGAGCCATCTGGTTTACAATGACAGCTTTGAAAAGTCATTTTTTATCCTGAAAAACATACAGGCCAGATACCGACTCATTAGCATTGTGTGCATTGGTGATGGAACAGCATAACCCCAGGTGTCCCCTCCTCTGCATCTCAGGAGACATGAAGTCCAGCCCTCCCCTATCTCTACAGCCTCTGAATACCTGCTGGCATTAGCATAGCAAAGGGAGAAAGCATATGCTTCATTTTCTCTTGGGCTCTTCACCAGACGTCGCTTCCACTGATGCGTCACTGCAAGGTTCATCAGTTCCATCACTTCTCTTCACTTCCATTGTTCTTAACAACCCCACTTCCTCCTCTGTGCTTTCTCTGCAATCTCCTCATTCCAGCTTCAATTCTCCTCTTGTCACCTGTGGCCTCCCCCTCCTCCATCCACGTCATCCTCATCACCATCTCAGCTGGATCCTGTATTATTATTTTCTTCGCACCACCTTACTCCTATTGTATTGTGTCATCAGAGGAAGAAAAAAGAAATGTCCTTGTGAATCAGAAGGTAGAAAATATAAGATAAGATATGAATATAATATAATATAAGATTTAAGTGGTGTACAGTTACAAGACAGATTTAAATAAATCAAATACTTTGCATTTGACTGCAAAAAGTGGGCGGGCTTTGAGTTAATCAATCAATCAATCAATCAATCAATTTTATTTATAAAGCCCAATATCACAAATCACAATTTGCCTCACAGGGCTTTACAGCATACGACATCCCTCTGTCCTTTGGACCCTCACAGCGGATAAGGAAAAACTCCCCCAAAAAAAAACCTTTAACAGGGAAAAAAAACGGTAGAAACCTCAGGAAGAGCAACTGAGGAGGGATTCCTCTTCCAGGATGGACAAATGTGCAATAGATGTCGTACAGAACAGATCAACATAATAAATTAACAGTAATCCGTATGACACAATGAGACAGAGAGAGAGAGAGAGAGGGAGAGAGAGAGAGAGAGAGAGAGAGAGAGAGAGAGATGCAGGTAATGGCAGTAGCTTACAACAACATTATTGAAAGTAATAATATTATAGTTATAGTTCTGGCTACTGTGATACAATATGTTGAAAGTATGTATTAATATCTGACAATAGTCATATGTGTATAATAACAGTAGAAGTATGACTAATGACTAATGATGGCAGCAGCAGCAGGAGGCATCTGGCAGGACCACGGCAGCAGCACAACCACACACGTCACGCTATCCAGGCACCGCTGCGATAACTTAAGCGCAATACAGAACTTCAGCGGACTATTGGCTCCACACTCGCCTCCCTCATTATTAGATCAGGAGGAGGACAAGGGAGTGCTGGAGGAATTAGACCCCCGCTACATTGTTTTGGAAATGAAAACAAAGGTTTTGCCCACTTAGACTCAGCAGCCACTTTATTAGGTGCACCTGTTCACCTGCTTCTTAACACAGTTAGCTAATCAGCCAATCACGTGGCAGCAGCTCAAAGTATTTAGGTATGTAGACATGGTCAAGATGGCCTGCTGAGGTTCAAACCGAGCATCAGAATGGTGGAGAAAGGTGATTTAAGTGACTTTGAACATGGCATGGTTGTTGGTGCCAGACGGGCTGGTCATAGTATTCACAAACTGCTGATCTACTGGGATTTGCTGTTCCACTCCTGTCAGCTAAGAACACGAAAACTGAGGCTAAAATTCACACAGGCTCACCAAAATTGGACAATAGAAGATTGGAAAAACATTGCCCCGTCAGAAGAGTCTCCATTTCTGCTGCGACATTCAGATGGTAGGGTCAGAATTTGGCATAAACAACATGAAAGCATGGATCCATCCTGCCTTGTACCGACAGTTAAGGCTGGTGATGATGGTGTAATGGTGTGGGGGATCATTTCTTGGCACACTTTTGAGCATGGTTTAAACACCACAGCCTACCTGAGTATTGTTGCTGACCGTGTCCATCCCTTTATGATAACAGTATACCCATCTTCTGATGGCTACTTCCAGCAGGATAACACAACATGTCACAAAGCTCAGATCATCTTAAACTGTACTGTACTCCAATGTCCTCCACAGTCACCACATGTGGGATGTGGTGGAACGGCAGATTCCCATCATGGCTGTGCTGCTGACAAATCTGCAGCAACTGTGTGATGCTATCATGTCAATATGGACCAAAATCTCTGTTGAATCTATGCCATAAAGAATTAAGGCAGTTCTGAAGGCAAAAGGGGTCCAACCCAGTATTAGCAAGGTGTACCTAATAAAGTGGCCGGTGAGTGTATATCCAAATACACCTCTCTCTCTTTTTTTTTTTTATCTCCCTCTATATTGCTCTGTTAGCAACTTCTTCCACAAATGATGAAGTGTGGTTTAATATGACCAGTGTGGCCAGGCAGTTGTATCTCAAAGTCTCATTTGAACTTTTGTAAACACCTCTGACAGTGGGATCAGTTATCAAACATCTGAAACCATTTTAACTGGTTTTACATGAAAAGATGGGGAATTTCATGTAAAATACTCTGACACTGTTTTTTACATATATTTGGCAAGTAACAAGAGACAAATGATCAGTTAACACAAGGACACAGGATTAAAGCTGGGAGAAAATGTATTTTTTCATTTCATGAGGACATTAAGCATCCAGACAAATCACATCTACATGGCCATACAGTGTACTTCTTGTGGAAATACTAGGTCAAATAACATCTTTAAAAATAGAAATATCTCTCCTACACTTTTAAATGGCCTCAATTACAGTATTTCATAAAGTGGCCTGTTTAAACTAATTCTCTCCTGCATAATAAATAATAATTATGTGTGAATTTATGAATACCCTCCTTAAGAGAAACAAATGAGGAGGCTACACTTGAACTCAGTCAGCTGGTTCAATGTGTGTGTTATAAAGAATGGTTATGCCCTTTGAAAAATAATTGTTAATATCATTATTTGAAAAAACAAAAGGCTCATACACTGTTTAAACTCCATGATTGTTAAAGGTGATTACCCTGAAGACTTTTTGAAGAGATTATTCTGTTATACTGATATGTTCTGGCCTGGTCCTTTGAGATTTTTTTTTTTTTTTGCTTTTATTGTTCATTTTGAATGATACCCACCCCTAGCCAAACCCCAAGTTAATCTCAGAATCTACATATTATGAGTTACCTTCATTTGAAAGTAATAACTTATTTTATAATACAACTGTCTGTGTAGAGTGATAAGTTACTTATTACACTACTGTTGCGTTACTTTCACCAGAATGACCTCAGAAGTACTACCAGGTGTTATCAGATGGATGAGACTAATTTTTAATTGCAGGTAATCAAAGCACAGAAGCTCCAGTTTATTACTGTTCATTTTTAAATCCAGTGCTGCGCAGGTCTGACCCATTAATGCATTCACATACAGTGGTTACCACTTTGTTTTGAAACCCCCTGTTTATAATAACCTGAATTTAATTGATATATAACAATTAAATAGCCTAGACGTTTTTAAATAAAAAGAACAGCCTTGGACACAGGGATGTGCAAAGGATCAAAGTCTGATCAATTTTGAGACAGGGATCAATATTTGTGGACCAATTATGTAAAACACAATAAACAAATGTTGAGGTCTATACTAGAGCTGGAGGACCCAAGTGACGGTTACTAGTCTGCTGGTCAGCTACAGCAGCACCAGAGAGAAAGTTATGCATAAGGATGGGACAGTGTGCTGGCATTGCTCTGCAGTTGTAGGGAATGTGAATGGAAACACATCCAAAATGCTACTGCGCATGACCCAGAAGTGCCGACCACTGGTATAATGAAAAACCAAACAGGAGGCCAGTTCCTTATCCCTGCAGCTTTCAACAGCCTTAGGACGGAAAAGCAGAATGGGATGCATTATAGATGTTGTAGGTGTGTGAATGGAAATACACTAAACATGTTAATGCACAATATAGCATGACCCAGATGCTATATTGTAGTCTGTGATAACAACATACACAACAACTCTGGTGGTGCACTGGTGGAGTGGTGCAGTGTGGATCAGTGTGGATCAGTGAAAAATGAGAACAATAAACAGCTTATTTTGGGTAACACGTTATGTGACATTGTAAATGTAATAATATTACCCAAAATCCTGTTGGAAACATTACTTTGCACCACTAAAAATGATATATTACCTAGGACACAGGATATTCCACATTTTTAATTTAAATTTATTTGTTTAATTTATTCATTTAAAAAAAAAAAGAAGAGAGAAATACATTTAGCTGTCAAGAAGCTTTGGAGATCTTTCTGATTGTTTATTAACTGGTCCTGCTCATTTATACTAGTATTGTGTTTCTCCAAATTTTGTTTTGACAAAGTAAAATACCAAATAAGAGCACACTGAGCTGGGTATGTGTGTCATATTTCAAGTCAACTGGACTCATGGTGTGAGGGGTGTGGCCTATACAAAATTATTAGTGAAAAGTATTTCACTGCCAGAAAGATGGTCTTTTCATAAAACTGGGATGTCTATGCAGTAGAAAGACACAAATACTTTTGACATTGTTGCTACTTGACCAGAGAAAACAGAAAAAAGGGCTGTGGCATTTACTTTTGCTCAAGAGGTAGAAACCTACAGCCACCAGAATGCACTGTGTCACACCACTAAACACTAAACTGGTGTGTGAGACCATGCAAACAATGCAAGCTTTTCCACGGGTAACAATATGGTGGCCAGCTGGTAAGAAATGACCCTTTGCTAAGTCTCACCCCCGATGCAGACTGGCCAATCGTAACGTAGTTCACACCAGGGTCAGATAGCAACACAGCTGAACTCCATTAACTTTAATGCAATCATTTCAGATTTCCTTCATTTTCAGGCTGGCTTTATGGATTTCGAGGTAAATGTTGTGCCTGGGGCACGTCGTGTATTAATGATACTTGTCAGCTCGAGAGGTTGTAAAAAGACATACGTTTCTTACCTGTCACTGTGCTAAACTAGAAAAGAAATCCCACATTGGCGCCATTATTTGTGAATTAAAATGAATCAATCCCTCTAGTCATTAATGGGACTTAATGTGTTATTTTTGGTCCTGTATTTGTGTTTACAAGTATGAAATGTACAGTCAAATCAAAATAAAAATATATAAGAATAATCAGTGGCCTAATGGATCTGTCATCATGTTTTTGGAACTTGGTTTTGTTGAGATGCTCTTTGTTATTGGAGTTTTGTAGACTATCTGGTCCCAATTATAAACTGTCGCTACACTCTTATCTTTTAATGTCAATTAAGTGTAACTAAAATTCAGGCACATTACATTTGTCATGACTTGGCCCATCCTCTTACAGCCTTGAACTGCTGATGAAAGGAAGCATGTGTATAAAAATGGTAGATATAGACCCATGGATAGTCTAACTCACAGCCCCAGTAGGCCCACCCATGACCACCGTGATCAACCATGAAAACTGTTGCATGCCCTCTGGTGACATGGCATCAGATTCAACAGGTGACAAACCAACATCAACGGCGTGTGCAGTGGTGGAGAGCCCGAGTACGACATACTTTACTGCTCCTACTCCTGGAAAAAAAGCCATACTGTCTGATGTGTTGCACATTTAAACACAACTGTTCTAACAATTTAAAATGGTAAGGGTGGAATGAAATGATAAAAAGGTGGTTGGATAGTGAATGATTTTTTTCTATGCAAAGGAACATCAAAAAAAAATATTTTGGCTCTTTAATGTACCTACATTATTAATGCATCCACAATCTGCCATTTTAATCATTGATTCATAATTAATACAGGCTTAAATTGAGGAATTTAACATCATAAAATACAAAAAAATACTTTTAAACAATACATGCTTTATCAACCACACCAAATATTGTAAAGGTGAAAACAGGGTTCCTACACATTTGGAATTTCAAAATTCCATACTTTTCCATACCCTGATTTCCAGACTTCTCTGCGTTTTGTTTTGGGTTTTTTTTCCAGAGAATATGTGACATCTGAGTAAATATATCAGTGTATCATATTTCACATCATATTTAATTATTCTTAATAGGCGACTGTAGCCAAGTACCATAATGGCATGCAAATAAAAACTCAGATAAGTTCAATGTCTGGGCTGAGGCAAAAAGGTTGGGACTCTGGGTGCAAGCGATGCAGTAACGAGACGCGGTGTTTTTTCCTTTCATGTGGCTCAGAATCGCCTTCTCCCCCATGTTGGCGATGTCAAACGATTTCACACAAAGCTTGCATCTAGCTCTCTGTGTGAATTGGGAATCCTTGGCCAACCAGTATTTATATACGGTATTGTCAAGCCATCCATCCATCCAAAAACCTGCATCTACCCATTGTGAACCACGTGAAACTCGTCTTCTTGTCGAAGGTGCAGTGTTGGAGTGAAACTTGATACCTGGGGGACTGGAGGACGGTCATGGGGCAGCGGACTGGACATACCACTTGTCAATCAGGTAAAAGGGGCGGTATGTTTTCTGAGACGTTTGCTCTCACAGAAACTGTGCTTGGCCCGGCATAAAACCATAGACTGTATAAAAATAAAACACGATCCGGATTGATTAAATTATTTTTGGAAATACCTAATTTTCTATTTTAGAATACAGTATTTTAGAACAGAGGTAATAGTCTGGAAACATAAATATTTTTCCATACTTTATTTTTCATTTTCCATACTTTTTTTTATGTGGAAATTGATCAAATTTATTTCCATACTTTCCATACTTGCGTAGGAACCCTGTAAAAAGTCCATATTAAACACAAACTGTATCTCTTTGCTCTGCCTGATTTTGAAGAGGGTAAGATGGGAGTCACAGGTTGGTTGGATGTAGGTTTAAATGGAAGCCAATTATTCTCAGTACCTTCATTTAGCACTGTCTGGCATGTGTGTCTGGAGCACAGTTCCCATAGATCAATAGGCTACAGCAAAAAAATGAACTGCAAACATGGTGGTAATCCCTTCAAGAATAGGTGGTTAATAACATTTGACATGACTGTACAGTGTATTGGTTCACTGTCTGCCTTATTATCTAAGAAGTATTCTTTTCTCCCTCTTTCGCAGATTAACAATTCACCAGGTGCCATTTATGGGCAAATGTTGTATGCTGTAAAGCCCTCTGAGGCAAACTGTTATTCTTGATATTGGGCTTTATAAATAAAATTGATTGATTGATTGATTGATTGATTGATTGAATTAATGCAACGGTACCCATCCTCAAAATCTACTTTGATGGGGAGTAGGAGCGGATGACTGACTACCGTCTAAGCCGTGCATCTTTGGAGGCCTTGATGAGGTTGCAGCCACACAAGGAGACCCATGGCTGGGGACACCATGTAACAATTCAAATCACCCTGTACTGGATGGCACATGGGTTGTCTTATAGTGTGGTTTGCAGGGCTTTTCAGGTCCCAAAGTCCATCAAAAGTGCAGACTGGTTCACATTGGGGCAGAGAAGATTGCAGCCCTACACCAAACGGTTATTCGACTGCATTCTGGACAGGAACTTGAGGCGGTCCTCCAAGGCTGTGAGTGGCTGGCAAACAGTCCTGTGTTCTCAAAGTGTGTGAGTGCAATAGACAGATGCCACATTCACATCAAGACCCCCCTGGCCCAGGAGGCCAGGACTGTCTCAACAAGAAACGTTTCCCTTCCATGCAGCTCCAGGCTGTCATCATGATCCTGGGTTTGTTTATATTCTGTGATCCTATGGACTTTGTTCAGGAGTCTTCCGTTTGTGTTCCTTGTTTCATGTTATTCATTTATGTTTAATCTGCTTCCTGTTTGATTTTGTAGATTCTCTCCTCATGTGTCGTGTCTGGTTTTACTTCCTGTCTTTGTGTTTTTGTGTTTTCCCGCCTGTTTTCTGACACACCTGTCTCATTAGTCTTCCCAGTTTCCAGAGTCTTCCCTTCACACCTGTTGTGTATTAGTCGTGTTTGCTCCACTAAAGTGTTTGCCAATCTCCACTTCCCTCCTTTTGCCCGTGTCCTCAAACTCCAACTGTGTCTCGTTCTTATGATTAGTTTTCTGTATATACCCGTGGGTTTCCCTTTGTTCTTGGTCAGTTCATCCCTGCAATATTCCAGTGCTCGTCCCTGTGTTCTTCATGTCATCCGTGTGCCATATCCTGCCTGATATCTTGTGTTTGGATTTTTTTTTCATCGTATTTTTCCTGGGGGGTTTTCAGTTTTTTTTTTTGTTCTGCTTTCATTTGGCCTCTCAGTTACCTGCTGTATCTGGATGTTTTTTATCAGCAGTATTAAAGCTCGCTTTTTGTTAAAGCCTGTTAGCCTGCATTTGGGTCCTCCTTGAACTGCTACGTGACACAGGAAGTGTGTGATGGGAAGCAGAATTTCCTGCATGTCTCTGTGGGATATCCTGGCTCAGTGCATGATACAAGAGTCATGAAAAGCAGCAGGATTTACAAGGACGCTCTGTATCCTCCTCAAGGCTACTTCATCATGGGGGATGGTGGCTATGTATCAACCAACATGCAACCATCATCACTCCCTATCGGGCGCCACTATAGGGGAGGGCCACTTTAACAGCCACCATGCCAAGGCTCGCACCATCATTGAAAAAGCCTTTGGAATGATGAAGATGCATCAAGGTGCCTGCTCTTCAAGGCTCTGGAGGTAAACCAAACTTTTACACCCACTGTCACCACCACTTGTGCTGTGCTTCATAACATCTGCTTCATCCTGGAACCACTCCAAGATGGTGATGATATTATTGTGTGATCTTTTTTGCCAAGTACTCCAAATATTCATTTTTGTAACAATGTGAATCTTCAGTTACTTAAAAAACAAAAGAAAAAGGAAAAACTTCTGTGCTCACAAGTAGCCTGACTGCATGCATGATTCCCACCTATTATTTCATTTTGTTATGCTCACGTGTCAGCTTTTGCAAGATGAGAATTTCAAATCATTGACACTGTATCATCTGGGTGACATCAAAATTCATTTCCACTTTTCACTGAGATGTTCAATGTTTCCAGTATGTAATAGATGACGAGGGTGAAACAGGTTGACAAGTTACCTGTTGTGCTGATGTTGACTCTCAACTGGTTAACGCCACCTCTGATGTCAGTGTGGCTTGTTTTGTCTCGATTAGCTTCATTTTTACGTTCATCCAAGAGACAGAATAGACACAGACAAAAAATGCAACGTAATCTCTGAAATACCTTGCAAGACATGTGAAAAAACGTACATAGGAGAAACAGGGAGAAGCTTTAATACAAAAAAAAAAAAAAAAACGAACATAAAAAAGAATGTGAAAAGGAAACGGCAGATTGACTCACAAGATCTCAAAAAGAAAAAGCAGAACAGGAAAACTTAAAATCAGCCATATCAAATCACTGCAAGAGAAACAATCACGTCATGGACTGGGACAACGCGAAGGTCATCGGGTCAGAAAGCAACAAATTCAAACGTTGGATCAAGTAGGCCATAGAGATCAGGAAGCGGGCCAGGGACACCATCAACCAGGATGAGGGGGCTTTCATGCTGTCGCACACCTGGGACTCTCTCCTCCAGAGTCCATCGGGTGGCGGGGGGCATGACTGGCCTGGCAGATCTGTCAGATTGCCAGGACGGTCACGCCTTCAAGGAAACACCAACTGATAAAGACACGTCATGATGCACATCAGATGACACTTCTGAAGAAGACTGAAGTTTACAGTCAAGGTAAAGCAGCATCTCCTAATCTCTTTGTCTGAAAAAGGAAAAACCTCTATACTGGCTTGTTTTGTGTTCCAACTTTGGCTTTGATGCCTTTCCTTATGTTTTTTCTTTAATTGATAGGGCAGGCAGGCGTTTGGGGGGGGGGGGGGGGGGTGGGGGGACATGCAGCAAAGGGCCACAGGCTGTAGTCGAACCCGGGCCGCTGTCCAGCCTTGTACATGGGACACCCCTCCTTATGTTTTCAATATCACAGCCCTGTCTGTAAAGAGCCTTCACTTATGCATTGTATTAAACTCTTAAACTTTAAGTTGTCCCATTTTCCCATCTGACATTCAACAAGAAAGCTGCACATCTTTACATGTATGCATTAAACTAGATCTGGCAAAGCGTGATGTAAAGACACGCAGCTTTCTCATTGAATTTTCAATTTGCAGAGCACTCCTAAAAAGCCAAAGTACATCACATAAATACGAGGAAAACAGCAATTGGATTAATTATTTATTTACAGGTTTTTCAAACAACTCAAGGAATTACTTTGTGGCTTCCTCATTGGCCCTCTGAGAGGCCTGGAACCTCCACTTCACTGACTGCTTCCTCCTCTATAAACAGCAGGAATGCTCTGCCCCTTCTTTTCTTGGTAGAGGGGGGCTGGTTGAGGGTGAGCCATCTGAGGCCACAGCAGCCACAGGTGCAGAGTTTCCCCCATCACACGGATCAATCAGGACAGGAGACTCAATAGATGGCCTCCCCCCAGTGGCTTCATGCATGGCAGAAAAGCACAGCCATGTGGCTGTTGTCATGATCCTGGGTTTGTTTATAGTATCCTATGGACTTTGTTTTGGAGGTTTCTGTTTGTGTTCCTTGTTTCATGTTATTCCTTCATGTTTAATCTGCTTCCTGTTTTATTTTGTAGATTCTCTCCTCATGTGTCGTGTCTGGTTTTACATCCTGTCTTTCTTCATCACTCACTCACTCACTCACAGACAGACTTTCACGTTCATAAGGCTCGCCTTACCTCTTTGGTCAAGCCAAAAAGGGGGTTGAAGTCAGAGTATGGGATTTGGGTTTATGCAAGTGGTGCTGAAAGCTGAATGTTTGGGATGCTGGGCTTGTGCAAATTATTATGTTTATCCCACTGCTGTGGCAGGAAATTGGTAAGGTTGGTAGCCTCTGGCTCAGGGCTCTTAAATCTCAGGATAAAAGGGTCTCGTCTGCGTTGGCTTGCCATCAAACTCCAAGTCAAATCAAAAAACCTGACCTGCACTCATTGACATGACCAAAATTATTATTAGAAAAAAATATTATTTCCTTTAAGTTAAGCAAAATATACATATAACAAATTGTGCAAGCAACATATTCTAAATAAACCTATACCGTATATCATTTTCTGAGTCAGGTAAAACTCCATTTCCATTTTAACTTAACCCCTTGACACCTGAATTTATTTACAATTATATAAAAAAAAATTATATGTGTTTTTGCTTTCAAGCTGATGCTAAATTAAGTGGAGATTGTTAATTTGTCTTTAGCACATAGAATAGAGATAAATTAATGTATGATGCAAATTACAGGCATAAATGGTAAAAAAAAAAAAATGGTTAAAAAAAAAAAAAGTAATGAAGCACATTTTCCCATCTCAGGTATGTAGATTTTATTGATCCCACACAATTATTTTCAATGTCCTGACTATAACACCAACTATTATAATCCAATGTGAAACAGAGCTCAAGCTTTTCACTTAGAACACTGGTGCTAGGAAATGCATCATGATTTCCATCGGAGTCTTCATCACTGCTGCTCCTGTTGTCAGTACTAGCCTACTGCTGCTTTCATCAAATGGTGTAGCAAAAAGAAATCACTGTATAAGAGTGCAGACATTTTTATATTGTATACACATCTTGTACACATGGTTACATTCACAAATATATGGCCATAAACAACAAAAAAAGCTGAAACTCTACACTAAATTATAGCATTATCACTGCTGTTTTTTTTTTTTTTT
Organism: Epinephelus lanceolatus; assembly: GCF_041903045.1. Taxonomy (NCBI): domain Eukaryota; kingdom Metazoa; phylum Chordata; class Actinopteri; order Perciformes; family Serranidae; genus Epinephelus; species Epinephelus lanceolatus. The sequence continues at coordinate 39,417,769 of NC_135743.1, forward strand.
TTTTTTAAGATTATTTATTTGGCCTTTTGCTTTAGGACAGCATGAAGCAGTGACTGCTGTGGCGACGCAGTGCCTCTATTACTGCCGTTTTCATCACCTGGTGTAGGAGTGTAGTCTTCATCGCTATCCCCACTGTCGCTGAGACGGGAGCGTACCTATGTTTCCAGGGTTCTATGTTTCCTGGGTTCTATGTTCCCCACTTAACCCTGCAAAAAAGGTTCTATGTTCCCCGCTTACACAAAAAAGGTTCTGTGTTTCCCGGGTTCTATATTGCCCACTCAACCAAGCAGGAAACATAGAACCCTTTTCGTGTAAGCGGGGAACATAGAAGCTTTTTTGCAGGGTTAAGTGGGGAACATAGAACCCGGGAAACATAGAACCCTGGAAACATAGGGATGACCCCACTGAGACAGCTGTCATCACTTTTGACTGGTGGAACCCTGGGGTGTTTCTCAAAGTCAAGGATCCTCCCTTGGGAGGATGGGTCAGTTCATTGTTCCTGGGCCCCGACAATGAACAGGGACGAGGGGGCATACATGCTCTCCCACACCTGGAGCAGCATCCTGGAGAGGCGGCGGACGGACAGCAGGTGGTGTGACCGTCCTAACTGACAGGACGGTCATGCCTCCCTGATATCAGCTGATTGACAGATCAGCTGATAAAGATGTGTCACAACCACCACTAAGTTACGCTTCTGAGGAAGGTGGAAGTTTCCGCCAAACATGTCAAGGTATGTAACATCCTAACATGTCTGAGATAAAAGAACAACTAAAGTCATTAACAGAAACTAAAGACATAATGAACACCATTGAACTATGGAAGCGGTATGATGCACATACACACCCCTCCCTCTGTGCTCCATGATCCCTTCCCTCCGAGCTCGTGCCCCCCTCCCCTCGGAGCCTCCTAACGACACCACCCACCAGCTTAGCTTACATTGTAAAGACAGCAGCATTATGTTAGTCTTTTGACCCTCAAAAACTTCAATGACATCGACATCAATGACAACGTTATTTACTTTCATAATGACAACATAGTTTAGCAGCCTCAAGCAAATCAACACACTGATGTGACAATGTGTAAACATGATAGCAATTTTAGCTTACAATGCTAAAAATAAGGCTAACGTCTCCGTCGAACAAATAAACAAGTGTTGACAATATTGCAGACAAAAAATGTTTTGACGCCGTCTAACCACACAAAAAACTAACGGCAGCTTTCACAGTCATAAGCCAGAATTTTCATACAGTTATCTATATCACAACATCCACAATAAAAACGAAATATTATCTGTTCAACAAAAACTCCACTGTATCAGCATCACTTTTCAGGCCCAGATCTTGCCGGAGCTTTCTCCATCGGTCAAAGGATGACCCGATGTTTACTCTGCTTTGAGCCCCCAATTTGTCGCATGTCCTCTTCGTTTCTGCATTTTCAGAGGCAGACTTACGCTTCCTTTCGGCCTTTGCTGGTGGGGCAAGCAGAGGCCGTTTGCTGCTGGCGCTCTCTTTATTTTCCATATTGAAACTCATGTAGCTGAATCGCTCAGGGCCTTACAAACCACTTGTACTTTCAAATGCGGAGGGGGGTTGGGACGAGGCGGGACGAGGAGCAGAGGAGTGTCAAAATGGAGCGAGGGGACTGGACGGAGGGTAAGAGAAAGAGAGTGCAAATTTGAGCAAGGATAACTCCCATGCGGACCGGATGGCTGTGATTGGTCAATTTCTTTGCAGGCCTGCAGCTGCCAGAGAGAATGTGTTTTTTTGGGTTCCTTTTGCTCTTCACATTGTGTAGCTAGCACTATTGGGCCATAACCACCATCTAAATGATGTTAATAATAGGGATGTCCCGATCTGATATTCGGATCGGTATCGGCTGCCGATATTAGCAAAATACGTGCATCGGATTGGACTGCATGGAAAAATGCCGATCCATGAACTCCGATCCTGTTTTTCAGGGAATCCAGGTTTTCCGGCCAGCCCAGCGCTCCGCAATTCAAGCAGTCCATTCCTGTGACCCACTCCAGCTCCTACTACCAATCCACCAGGCCAGCATGCAGACGGCAGACACACAGAAGGTAGGAAGAGTAGAGGTCAATTTAGTTAACTGACTATTTGTTTTCTGCTCTGGTTTTTTGAGAGTGATATTTTTATTTGGTTTACACTCTTACTGTTTTAGTAAAGAGCACTGATGGCATTGTTTTGGGCACAATTAGTGAAATTGGAGCCATGTATGGACTACAAAAACACTACTAAAATAACTGAAAAGGAAAGGCTGCATTGTTTGTTAAATGTCAACAATGTCTTGTGGTGTTAATCTTTTTTTTTATTTATTAGGGGGCCAAAGCACAAGTGTGTGGAGTCTTGCTGCTATTTTAATTTCAATGTTAGACATTTTAAAGATTTCTTGTGTTGATTTATTTTCAATTTATTAAGGGGCCAAAGCAGCCAAAGCAAACCCGCTATTTTTTATTATTATTTTATTTAATGTTAATGTAAAGTTTAAAGTTTGTTTATTTAACCCTGTTAACAATAAACGGGTCAGTTTCTCATACCAACTGTTGTGAATCATTCTAACTAACCTGATTAAGTAGTTGTTCTTTGCTTGATCAAACCTTTTCTAACATGACTGACAACAAAATAAGTGAATATGTATAATACGCGCTTGGATCGGATTGGTAACGGTATCGGCCAAAACGCAAGGCTGTTAATATCGGTATTGGATCGGAAGTGAAAAAGCTGGATTGGGACATCCCTAATTAATAATAATGATCAATTTTTCTAAACGTAGACCATAGCTTTAAGCCAGATTCATCATACCAATGAAATAAAATACCTGGCAAAATATAACGTATGTTGCCTCAGTTCAGTAGTTTTACCAGCCAGAGAAAACACTGAGCAATCAAACACTCTGTAATGGTTTTGGGTTCGTGTAGCTCTTTGGAGTTAGAGGACAGGCAGAAACTCACTTCCACACACGTGTGGGATTTCACAAATGCATGTCGTTTATTTTTACGTCCACTTAAAAACACTCCAACCTTACCAAGCCCGGTTGTACGGCTACTACAATTTCATACATGAACATAATAGTCACCACACGTACTTACAACCATTACTGTTGTGTTGAGAGACATAAAGAAAAAGTGGGAACACATAGCTGTACGTCTGACCAGCGTTGGGTGTGCTCTCAACAGACTCAAATCATAACAAACACTGCTTGATGACGTTGCTGTTAAGCGACACAGTATACATCATGTTAAAGGCACATTTCATATATTCGACTGTTACAACTCTCACACTGTCACATTTTATCTTTCCAGTAGTGTTGTGAAACAGCTTTACTTTAGTTGAGCTCTACAACAGGTGGCTAAATGCACTGTACCATCATTTAGACTAATGCTATTTTTGTTAGTTTGAGGCCTACTTACTTGAACTTACTAGCTTAGCCTAGCACCTTGTGTAGCAGCATTTATTTAATTAATTTAATTATTATTTATTTATTTATTCCCACTGTGTCACTCGAAGAATTTCTCTTGGCAGGGCCTCTCACACACGTCTACGAACTTATGACTAATGGTGTGTTCCAGGCAACCTGTAACTCGTGTTTTTACAACCTTCTACCTGTGAAAGTGCACTGGAACGGCAGTCAAACCCGTAATTTACCACCTGTGAACTCGTACCAGATCAATGTACTCCCAGTTACGCTTTCTGACGTCGCACAGCCCTCTGAACTAATTACCTTGTTCCTCTAAACAACAATGGCAGCCCTACGGATGCGGTGTTGATGCAGGTGATACATGGTGAGGTGAGAAATAGACATAAAATAACCCTAATGTTAACACATTATTGGCAGCCGCTCTAACAGCTGGTTTCCAGTGCAAGAATAAATCAATACAAAATAAGTTTCCAAACACACAGATAACGTAAAATAAAAAGTATAATAGCATCTGTGACCTTATGCACCATTTCTCCTCCTCCGTTTCGCTCAAATGAGGAAGGAACCGGCACCTTTGGTGACAGAAGTGATCATAAACAAACATAAACCCTGCACGGTCCGCCATGTTGCTTTGAGAGTTTGGCGTGACTTGCCTGGATCACTATGAAGTCGTGAGTCGTGACTTGAAGTGGTGACTTACGGGCTCAGAAACTTGCCTGGAACACAGCATAAGTACAAACTGATTTGACAACATTATATGGTGTGTCTACTGTTTTATCTGAGTTTCTACCCCTAGCTCTGCTCTCGCTCCTCTCCCTACAGTGTCACCCAGCCTCTTAGTAGCACATGCAGTCTAGCCCCAGCTGGAGCAGCTACATGACCATCGAGTTACATGAGTCTCCCAATATACATGTCAGTCCACGGTCAGCCCTCTTTGCTCCTTGGCCCAGAAGCAAAATTGCTAAGTTATCCATTAGCAATTGGCTAGCTATTAAGTATCATGTGAAAAGAGATGTGGTTAAGGTTAGGATAAGGGTAATGGGAAGGCTACATCTTGTTACCTATGCTTATGCTAACTTGTAATTAGCTAGCTATGAAGTATTATGTTAAAAGAGACATGGTTAAGGTTAGGGTCAGGGTATAGGAAGGCTATACTGTTACGTATGCTAATGCTAAGATAACAATAAGCTAACGATAGCTATGATGTACAGTACAGGCCAAAAGTTTGGACACACCTTCTCATTCAATGTGTTTTCTTTATTTTCATGACTATTTACATTGTAGATTCTCACTGAAGGCATCAAAACTATGAATGAACACATGTGGAGTTATGTACTTAACAAAAAAAGGTGAAATAACTGAAAACATGTTTTATATTCTAGTTTCTTCAAAATAGCCACCCTTTGCTCTGATTACTGCTTTGCACACTCTTGGCATTCTCTCCATGAGCTTCAAGAGGTAGTCACCTGAAATGGTTTCCACTTCACAGGTGTGCCTTATCAGGGTTAATTAGTGGAATTTCTTGCTTTATCAATGGGGTTGGGACCATCAGTTGTGTTGTGCAGAAGTCAGGTTAATACACAGCCGACAGCCCTATTGGACAACTGTTAAAATTCATATTATGGCAAGAACCAATCAGCTAACTAAAGAAAAACCAGTGGCCATCATTACTTTAAGAAATGAAGGTCAGTCAGTCCGGAAAATTGCAAAAACTTTAAATGTGTCCCCAAGTGGAGTCGCAAAAACCATCAAGCGCTACAACCAAACTGGCACACATGAGGACCGACACAGGAAAGGAAGACCAAGAGTCACCTCTGCTTCTGAGGATAAGTTCATCCGAGTCACCAGCCTCAGAAATGGCAAGTTAACAGCAGCTCAGATCAGAGACCAGATGAATGCCACACAGAGTTCTAGCAGCAGACCCATCTCTAGAACAACTGTTAAGAGGAGACTGCGCGAATCAGGCCTTCATGGTCAAATAGCTGCTAGGAAACCACTGCTAAGGAGAGGCAACAAGCAGAAGAGATTTGTTTGGGCCAAGAAACACAAGGAATGGACATTAGACCAGTGGAAATCTGTGCTTTGGTCTGATGAGTCCAAATTTGAGATCTTTGGTTCCAACCGCTGTGTCTTTGTGAGACGCAGAAAAGGTGAACGGATGGATTCCACATGCCTGGTTCCCACTGTGAAGCATGGAGGAGGAGGTGTGATGGTGTGGGGGTGTTTTGCTGGTGACACTGTTGGGGATTTATTCAAAATTGAAGGCACACTGAACCAGCATGGCTACCACAGCATCCTGCAGCGACATGCCATCCCATCCGGTTTGCGTTTAGTTGGACGATCATTTATTTTTCAACAGGACAATGACCCCAAACACACCTCCAGGCTGTGTAAGGGCTATTTGACCAAGAAGGAGAGTGATGGAGTGCTGCGGCAGATGACCTGGCCTCCACAGTCACCAGACCTGAACCCAATCGAGATGGTTTGGGGTGAGCTGGACCGCAGAGTGAAGGCAAAGGGGCCAACAAGTGCTAAACACCTCTGGGAACTCCTTCAAGACTGTTGGAAAACCATTTCAGGTGACTACCTCTTGAAGCTCATGGAGAGAATGCCAAGAGTGTGCAAAGCAGTAATCAGAGCAAAGGGTGGCTATTTTGAAGAAACTAGAATATAAAACATGTTTTCAGTTATTTCACCTTTTTTTGTTAAGTACATGACTCCACATGTGTTCATTCATAGTTTTGATGCCTTCAGTGAGAATCTACAATGTAAATAGTCATGAAAATAAAGAAAACGCATTGAATGAGAAGGTGTGTCCAAACTTTTGGCCTGTACTGTATGTCAAAAGAACATGTTATGGTTAGGGACAGGATAATGGGAAGGCTACATCCTGTTACTTATGCTTATGCTAACTTAGCAATTAGCTAGCTATGAAGTGTTATGTTAAAAGAAACGCTCAGTGCTCTGCTGCTCTGCCTCCCCAGACAGTGTGCCCAGAGTGTTCTGTGACACTCCAAGAGTACGATGCTCTGGACAACCAAATTGTGCTTCCTTACAGCGCTCGAAATTTAAGAATGGGCCAGTTTGTGCCAGACTGTGCTCTGGCGCTTGGAGTGGGTATTTTTGAATGCAACCAAGATTAAGGTAAGGCTAATGGGAAGGCTATATCTTGTTACTTACACTAATGCTAAGTTAGCAATTAGTTAATGTTATCTATGAAGTATTCAATAAACGAGAGGTGGTTAAGGTTAGGGTAAGAGTAATGGCAATGCTATATCTTAATACTTATAATGCTAAGTTAGCAGTTAGCTGACATTAGCTATGAAGTAATACATTAAAGAGAAGTGATTCAGGTGACAATAAGGCTAATGGGAAGGGTTGCATTTAATTACTCATAGAGTGAATTATGTTTTCATATATTTTGAATCATAAAGCGCATTATTACTTAATTTGGTCTCATTTATTCACTACAGTGTAGCATTGTCGCAGGATTCAGATAGCTGTGGTATTGATGCGTTTGTCTTGTGGGCAAGGTCTGTAGGGGTGTATCGTGTACGCTACAAACGGCATGTGATCCATGAGAGGTAAAATGCTGTATCATTTCTGGGTTTTAGAACTCATTCCTGCAGCACTCTTTACAGACATAGCCTGCCTCTGGCTTTGCGGACCTGTATTATGATTGGCTAAGGCGTGTTCATGTCGTTAACTCTTTGTGACCTTCGTTATATTTCCCTGTTTTATTTTCTGATTGTTACGGCTGTTAAAAATGTGATTTAATTTACATTAAATCATCTCTTGGCCATTGCCAAAAAGGGGAAAATGATAGCCAGTTAAAGATATCAGTCTCAAAAAGTTCACTAAACTATCAATTTGGAATTTTGATTAATAATTAAATTAATAACGATATAACCAAATTCAATAGTAAAGCCTGAAGGATTATGGAGTTCTTGACGTAGGAGAGGTTGACTATTCATTCACTCTTATGCAACATTAAACAGACAGCAGGTACGATTCCAAGAATATATTTATTCATAAAGTAAGCAAAGCAAAACAAAACACACAGATTCTCCCTAACTAACCATACAAGCTTGGTGTGTATGTGTGCGTGTGTGTGTGTGAGAGAGAGAGAGATTCAAATGGCATTTCTGCTGTTCTCAGTGCAGCTGAAATGAAATCTCAAGTTTATGGCACTTAAATTGATAATTGTAGTTTATTAGGGGACTCTAGAAGATCTTTACTGTATATGTATATCTGAATCATCTGTTAAAATAAGTTTACAGTCAGCGCTTAATGCAGATGCTCTATTAGTACTGTTTTTCCATTAAAATTTGAAGTCAATATTGAATATTAAAGTCAATCTGTTCTGTATGCGTAGACACTTCACTGACTACACATTGGTTTGTCTTGCAATACAGTTCATATCCTAACAACTTTTATTTGGGTTCATTCAGAATCTTTAATGTGTCACAAACTGGCTTAGTGAATGTGACAAGTAGAGACACCACACAAAAGATTTAGTTAAAACAGCACAATTTATAAATCTAAAATTAACTTTAATCACCAATGGAGTGTGTAGATTAACAAAGTGATGCCAGGTGGATGTCTGCTGCAGGAAGGGAGAGAGCAGGGGAAGACATGAGGCAGATTTTGTAGCCTGGAAGGCCCAGGTGAGCTTCATCAAGGTAACAACCAGTGGCGTCACCGAGCATTTTTCCGGGGCTTTAGCCCCGAATGTTTTGACTCTAATGTATTTTTTGTGATTCACACCTATTAGGTTCAGGGGTGCCCAGACAGGACAGGCAAACCAGGCAATTGCTTGGGGCCCCCAAACTCAAAAATGGTTTCCGATGACCACTCATATTAGGCACATTTGCAATGACAACCATCTCAAACCTCCCAGTGCAACAGCACCTCTGCAGCTCCGCAGCTCCGAAACCCCTTTAGTAGGGGCCCCGTCCCTTCTTGGTTCTAACATTAGCTTGAATCTGACGCACGCAAGGCAGCAGGCCACTCTGTATTACAAGTGTATTTATTGTGCATACTGGTGGCCAGCACAGAGTCGCTACGTTTTAATCTTGTACACATACAACTACATACAACTGTCTGTTTCGTTGTTGTCATGTATTTCCCACTCCAAACTGACCACACACACACCATCTAAATGTAAAGCAGATTTTCTCTGCTGTGCATTGGAGGCTCTATCTCCGCAACAGATTGGTCAATTTTAGTGATTGACACCTCGTTTGATTCGTTAGAGCCAATAGAATGAGGCTGTACCCACCAAAATGAGATTGACAGCACTGTAAGCCAATCAGAGTCAGCAGAAAGCCGTTGTGATGGAGGTGCCGGTTTTTCCCCCAGAACCTAAAGCCCGTCATGTTTGCCCGGATTCATTTGAACACAACAAGTCCGTCTACTAGGAATGTTTTAACGGCAGAATAAGCTTTTCACGGCAAAAACAACGAGGTAAGAGAAATATTACAAATACATTTTGGCAAAAAGATTTCTGTTGTTGTTGTTCTTTGGCCTCTATCTCTCTAATGCTTTGGTGTAGAGTGCTTTGGCAGAGCAGAGTTTCTGCTTTCATTTGAGATGAACGGCGTGTGTTTTGCATAACGTGGTGTCGAGGTAGAGCCCGAAATACGCCAAGTGGGTCGGCATATCGGTGCTGTATGGTGTTTGATTTGTTGTTATTTATTTAGTTGTTGTTTGAGCTGTGTTTGGGGCATGTAAAAAGGGTTTATACAACCTTGTAGCCCATGTTCTGCTGTTGAATTTGATGTGCAACATCACTATATTTCTCGTGATTAATGCTTTGTTTCACTCTGTGTTTGCAAAGTTGCTCTCAAAGTCTCCCAATTGTGGGACTTTCAGGTTTTTAACCAACAATTTGGGCAGCCCAATAGAAGATGAGTGCTCATTCTTTGACAAAATTCTTTGTCAGAATACATTAAAGTCACGTGTTTAAAAGGGAATTATTCAAAATTTTCCTGGGGGAGGAACCCCCAGACCCCCAGGTAAATTTTTTTTTTTACCACTTTAAGGCTAAAGCCCTGGATGTTTTCAACTCCTAGCAACGCCCCTGGTAACAACCCTCCCATGTCAGTCTACTGCAGACTGTCGCTCCAGGAGGCTGTGGAGAGGGTGTCTGCTATTGTCCATTATAACTCTCAGTTTGTTCAATGTGTCCCTCTCCACCACAGTCTCCATCTCCCCAGGCAACACCATCAGCCAGTGCAGGAGGAAGAAGAGCACTCTGCAATCCCTGTGGTGCAGGATGACATCGGTGGATGTATAGTCCATGCACACCTAATTAACACCTTACAAGTTCTCACAGATCTCTCTTATTGTTTAAAAAAAATCTTAATCAGCTCGTTGTCAAACTATGTATTGTTTGAGTTCAAAATAATTCCTGGCTAAATGCCTGCTCATTGTAAAGAAAACAAATGAATAAGAATGGAGAGCAATGTTTGTAAATACATGTTTTATTATTAGCATTATTATCATTATTATTATTATCATTCACAAATGTATGTAAAAATATCATTAGTATACAATGTTAGTAAATAAGTATGTAATTATTATATTATTATTAATATATACCAATGTTTGAAAATAAATATTTTATTACTATTATTAGCTTATTATTATTATTATTATTATTATTATTATTATTACACACTGTTTGTAAATAAATATTTTATTATCATTTTTTTATACACCAATGTTGCTAAATAAATATGCCATTGTCTGCATTACACTGTGTTGTTATTGGGCCACTATAGGCTAATTCAAATCCACGTAGGATCGCTCCTCCTCTTCAACAATGCGAGATGAGGGCCTAATAACTTGTTGGAGCAACTGTATCTCCAACTTTAATTTCTCTTTCTCCAACTCCAACTTTTCCTGTTCAGTCTGTAATTTTTTGGTTTCAGTTTCCACTCTGATGATCTCCTTCTGCAGCAGTATCTGCTGAAGATCACACTGTCTCCTCCGTTTCTTGGGTGGTGCTCCGCTGCTGCCGGTTTGAGGAGGAGAGGTGTCGGTCGAGTCAGAAATCAAATAGCAAATTCGTTAAATCTGACTTGAATAAATATGAAACTAAATGGGTAGGCCTAGTTTATGTGAAATAGGTTACACACCTTCACAATTCAGAGTAATGCTCTCATCACTTAATTGGATCACATCCGCTGCATCCTCCTCCTCCGGTGGTGGGTTGACACTGCCACTTTCCACACCGACCAAGCCGGTAAAAGCAGGGGAATCCTCCCCAAACATATCAACGATAATGTCACTATATATTGTTGTTTTCGGGGGAGGACCCCCACCAGTTACAGGGATTTTTTTCACAGATATATCTTTTTTCGCCTTACTCAGAAGGTCTTTCCACTTTTTTCTGACATTGCTCTCCGAATGCAGGCTGCCAGAGTCGGAACAGTCATTAACGGCCTCTGTGATCTCTCTCCAGATGGACTGCTTTCTTTTGTTTGTGACAACGTTTGACTGCTTAGCTGTCAGCGTGTCTCTGTGCTGACTGTACAGCTCTATTAATTTTCTTATTTCACTATCAGTGAAATTGCCCTGTCTTTTGCGCTGATCCTCCATAATGATGATGCCGCAAAATGTGAAGTGAGAAAGTTAATTTATCTTAGCAATGCTCGTTGCTAGGCAATAAACATAGTCACGTTCACTTTCTCATGAACGCGCATCACCAAGACTGGGCCTAGTTAAGACCAGGCGTTAGCCCTGTTGGTGCAACTGACTTTAAGTCCATTCTAAAGACTGTCTTAACTAAGACCGACTTAGCAATTAGGACCAGGCTTAGTAAAGACCAGTTGGTGCAACCGGCCCCTGTTGATCAAATTACAGAGACAACAATGTAGGTCCATCCAACTCTGGCTGCAGCTGGGATTTTCACATCAAGCCTAGCACTGCTGTGAGGAGCCCCCTCCACAACCGCATCAATGCACATCCCTGCAATAGCAGCCAGACCCAGAGTTACATCAGGCCAGGGATGAAAAGGAAGAGTGATGATAAAGATCCGGGGCATCGTCAGTTGGACTCTGACTACTATGAAAGGTCAGGTGATGACAGGAAGAGGTTTAGGGGAAGCCATTCAGGTGCATCCGCCTCAAGCAGTAGCAGCTGTGCCCAGAGGTGCATCTCATTAACATTAAAGAGGAAGACTGTGAGTACTGTGAGAAGTTCAATTGCGAGTGCAAGAGGGCCAGAAAAGCTATGCAGCTCCTTCCACCTGCAGCAGCAGCCATGAGTCAACCCACACTCTCCATGGGCAATCTGATCAGGAGCCAGGAAGCCGATCAGGCGGGCGGAGCACCTCTGGTGGCCAACCAGACAGGCGGTGACGTAGACAGGACCCAACTTGAACTTTGAAAACCGGTCCCTTGGCCATGGAACCCCACTGGAACTTGAAGACCAGACCTTGGCGATGGAACTCCAACTGGAGCTTGGAGACAGGGCCCTTGGTAATGGAGCCCCACAGGAACTCAGGAGACTGGACCCTCAGCAATGGGACCCCAACTGAAGCTTGGAAACAAGACCATCTGTGATGGAACCCCAGCATGTTGACAATGCCAGGTGCTTCCACCAAAACCAGGGCTCTGAGTTTATTCAAAAGAGGTTATAGCCCCCAACTTAGCCATAATGTCCATGAGTAGTTTATTGTTTATTAAAATAGGATCCCCATTAGCTGACGCCTAGGCAACCAGCTAATCTTCCTGGGGTCCATAGACCTTAATTACATTACAACTTTGAACAATTCATAACACATAAACCAGACATTACAACATAAAGACATTACAATGCATAACAAAACATTACAATACATAACACATTAAACATACGTAAGAACATAAAGTCATAACATAACAAAAAGCAATCACAAACTATGAAACAGTATTACACAACACACCACAAGAACTTCAACACTGGCTCCCTTGTAAGTGAGATCTTAATTCATTTTTGAAGCATGGCTTGCCTTTTATCCCTTATGCCACTTGGAAGACAGTTAAGCCTAAGCCCATGGTTCACCACCAACCTGTTTTTTCAGTTACACACCCCTTAAGGAGAATACTCTGGTCATTGGCAGTTCTCGTACTCGTACTCGTCGTCCTCCGCTTATCCGGGTCCGGGTCGCGGGGGCAGCAGCCTCAGCAAAGAAGCCCAGACAGTCCTCTCCCCAGCCACTTCCGTCAGCTCTTCCGCGGGAACCCCGAGGCGTTCCCAGGCCAGCCGGGTGATGTAGTCCCTCCAGCGTGTTCTGGGGTGGCCCCAAGGTCTCCTCCCGGTTGGACATGCCCGAAACACCTCCCAAGGGATGCGTCCGGAAGGCATCCTTACCAGATGCCCGAACCACCTCAACTGGCTCCTCTCGATGTGGAGGAGCAGCGGCTCTACTCCGAGTACCTCCCGGATGTCTGAGCTCCTCACCCTATCCCTTAGGCTGAGCCCAGCCACCCTGCGGAGGAAACTCATTTCGGCCGCTTGTACTCGCAATCTCATTCTTTCGGTCACTACCCAGAGCTCGTGATCATAGGTGAGGGTTGGAATGTAGATCGACCGGTAAATTGAGAGCTTCGCTTTCTGGCTAAGCTCCCTCTTCACCACAACGGACCGGTTGAGCACCTGCATCACTGCTGACGCCGCCCCAATCCACCTGTCAATCTCCCGCTCCATCCTACCCTCACTCGTGAACAAGATCCCGAGATACTTAAACTCCTCCACCTGAGGAAGGACCTCCCCCCTGACCTGGAGTGGGCAATCCACCCTTTTCCGGCTGAGGATCATGGCCTCGGACTTGGAGATGCTGATTCTCATCCCAGCTGCTTCACACTCGGCTGCGAACCGCCCCAGCGAGAGCTGGAGGTCACTGTTCGATGGAGCTAGGAGGACCACATCATCCGCAAAAAGCAGGGACGAGATCCTCCCATCACCGAACCTGACACCCTCCACCACTCGGCTGCGCCTAGAAATTCTGTCCATAAAAGTTATGAACAAAACCGGTGACAAAGGGCAGCCCTGGCAGAGTCCAACCCTCACCGGGAACAGGTCCGACTTACTGCCAGCCACGCAAACCAGACTCATGCTCCTTCGGTACAGGGACTGGATGGCCCTTAGCAAGGGGCCACCAACCCCATACTCCTGGAGCACCCCCCACAGGATGCCCCTGGGGACACGGTCGTAAGCCTTCTCCAAATCCACAAAACACATGTGGACTGGTTGGGCAAACTCCCATGCCCCCTCCAGCACCCTGGCGAGGGTAAAGAGCTGGTCCACGGTTCCGCGTCCAGGGCGAAAACCACATTGCTCCTCCTCAATCCGAGGTTCAACTATTGACCGGACCCTCTTCTCCAGCACCCTGGAGTAGACCTTACCGGGTAGGCTGAGGAGTGTGATCCCCCTGTAGTTGGAACACACCCTCTGGTCCCCCTTCTTGAAAATGGGGACCACCACCCTGGTCTGCCAGTCCAGAGGCACTGCCCCCGATGTCCACGCAATGTTGCAGAGGCGTGTCAGCCAGGACAGCCCTACAACATCCAGAGCTTTGAGATATCCAGGACGAATCTCATCCACCCCCGGGGCTCCGCTGCCTCGGAGTTGTTTCACTACCTCAGCAACTTCTGCCCCAGAAATTGGACGACCCACCCCCGAGACCCCCGTCTCTGTTTCCTCACTGGAATACGTGTTGGTGGGATTGAGGAGCTCCTCAAAGTATTCCTTCCACCGCCCGACAATGTCCCCAGTTGACGTCAGCAGCTCCCCGCCCCAACTGTAAACGGTGTGAGCAAGTTGCCGCCTTCCCCCCCGAGGTGCCGGACGGTTTGCCAGAACCTCTTTGGAGCCAATCGATAGTCTTCCTCCATGGCCTCACCGAACTCCTCCCACGCCCGAGTTTTTGCCTCCACGACTGCCTCCGCTGCGCTCCGCTTGGCCCGGACCCTCACTGTTCGTTTGGGCCTGCCAGGTCTGCGCGGCGTCTTCCCCCACCATCTGATCCAACTTACCACCAGGTGGTGATCAGTTGACAGCTCTGCTCCTCTCTTCACCCGAGTGTCCAGAACATATGGCCGCAGGTCAAATGATACGACTACAAAGTCGATCATTGACCTGCGACCTAGGCTGTCCTGGTGCCATGTGCACCAATGGACATCCTTATGTTTGAACATGGTGTTAGTTATGACCAAACTGCGACCCGCACAGAAGTCCAATAACTGAACACCACTCAGGTTCAGATCGGGCAGGCCGTTCCTCCCAATCACGCCCCTCCAGGTCCCGCTGTCATTGCCCACGTGAGCATTGAAGTCCCCCAGCAGAACAATGGAGTCCCCAGTCGGGGCACTGTCCAGCACCCGTCCCAGGGACTCCAAAAAGAGTGGGTCCTCTGAACTGTTGTTCGGTGCATAAGCACAGACAACAGTCAGGACCCGTTCCCCAACCCGAAGGCGCAGGGAAGCAACCCTTTCGTCTACCGGGATAAACCCCAACGTACAGGCAGAGAGTCTGGGGGCTATCAGAAAGCCCACCCCGGCCCTCCGCCTCTCACCTGGAGCAACTCTAGCGAAGGAGAGAGTCCAACCCCTCTCAAGGACTAGGGTTCCAGAGCCGGAACTATGTGTCGAGGTGAGGCTGACTATATCTAGCCGGTAGCACTCAACCTCTTCCACAAGCTCCGGCTCCTTCCCCACCAGAGAGGTGACATTCCATGTCCCAAGAGCCAACTTCTGTAACCGAGGATCGGACCGCCAAGGCCCCTGCCTTGGTCTGCTGCCCAATCCACATTGCACCGAACCCTTCTGGATCCCTCTGCGGGTGGTCGGCCTGCAGGGGGATGAGCCCATGTAGCCAGTTCGGGCTGGGCCCGGCCGGACCCCATGGGCGAAGGCCCGACCACCAGGCGCTCGCCCACGGGCCCCAACCCCAGGCCTGGCTCCAGGGCGGGGCCCCGGTAACCCTCCAGGCCGGGTACACATGTCCTTGTTTGTATCCATCATGAAGGGTCTTTTGAACCGTTCTTCGTCTGACCCTTTGCCCAGAACCAATCTGCTATGGGAAACCCTACCAGGGGCAAAATGCCCCCGACAGCATAGCTCCTAGGGTCATTAGGGCACTCAAACTCCTCCACCACGATAAGGTGATGGTTCTCGGAGGAGCATTGGCAGTTCTATTTTGAGAAACCTTAAAGAGACTCCAGTGACCACAGTCAAATGTTTCTCTGGGGCCAGAGTGGGCAATACTGAATCACATTTAAAACTGCTGGCTAAGGATAAAAGTAAGTTCAGTAAGATTGTTATTCACGTCGGTGGCAATGACACCGGTTTTCAGTGCAGGAGGCAGACACCATCTCCACATTTAGGAGCAGACATAAGACGTTCCTCTATGACAAAGCTTTTAAGTAGGGCTGGCTCAGGCTTGCCTTGAACCAGCCCCTAGTTAGGCCTAGTCTTTCAGGGAGCTTCCTATGATACACTGAGCCCGTCTCCTTGTCTATTTCTCTCGTTCCTCATTTGCTAACATTCGTGTCCTATTACTGCATGTCACTAACTTGGCTTCTTTTCTGAAGCCTTTGTGCTCCACTGTCTCATAAGTTCCCTTGGATTGCAGCTATTCCAGGATCGTGGGTCGTGGTTGTGCTGCTGCTGTGGTCCTGCTTGATGCCAACTACTACTGCTGTCATACTTATACTATTATTATACACGTTTATTATTGTCACATACATATACTATCATATATTAATATATACCCCTAAATATATACTATCAAATGACTATTATTATTATAGTATTATTACTGAAAATAATGTGCTTTAGCTACTGCCATTACTGTTGAGGCTGTGCATCTCCAACTTTGTCTTTCTCTCCATGTATGTATTATTTTGACATATAGATGACTGTATATTTATTATGTTGATCTGTTTGGTGCACACAACATCTGTTGCACATCTGTCCGTCCTGGAAGAGGGATCCCTCCTCAGTTGCTCTTCCTGAGGTTTCTAACATTTTTCCCTGTTAAAATTTTTTCGGGGCAGTTTTCCCTCATATGCTGTGAGGTCCAAGGACAGAAATGCCTTCAAAACCTAATTATCTTAAACTTGATGTTCAAAAGATATCAAGTATTAATTGGCTTTATTCACTTATCATTTCACCATTATATTCTGGTTTTGGGTATATACTCATAATATATTACACATATTGTACATACATGTCAGTAAATTTGAAAGGGACATAGATTTTGACTGTTGACTGTTTAGGTTTTTCTTAATTTATTGAACAGTATTGAGGCAAAAGAGAATGAATATTGGGCTTAAATTTCCCAGGTAGCCGATTTAAAATGAATGAATATAGTAGCAATATAGTTCAAGCCCTTTATCAGCCAACAGTAGGAGGCAGCTTAATTGATAAAATCAAGGCTGCAGGCAGAAGGGAGTAGGTTTCAGGCTACACAAACGCTGAGGAAAGTCACTTCAGCTGGTTCGGTTTTTTCAAAGAAGAAGTGAGACCAATCACACAGTGTCATCGTTACAATGTATACAGCATTTCAATAATTTCACTTTCACTTTTGCCTTTTCATTTCCCTTATCAGATTTCAACAAACTTGGGGAAAATGTTCAGGACTTAGTGTCGGATGTCTTCACTGGATCTATGAGGAAAGCGCGAAGATGAGTGAAGGTGTGGCCTATTTCCTGCTTAGCCCTGTGGTTTACAAAGTGTTTTGATGGATCGCCGCAATGTTTTTTAACCTATCTTTCCCATTCATATTATAAACATGTATATCTATGCCCTAAGGCTGTATACAAACGTTGGTGTTGAGTCAAAATACAAAAGCCTATACATTATACTGATTTATATATTTTAATATAAAGTTCATTATACTGTTTCTCACATTATGCAAATTAACAAAAATTCCATCATGGTGGCTTTTGTTTCTAAAGACGCTTTTTGTTTTTTCTGTAGAGGACAGTGACTCGTAGATGTGTTTAAAAAAATTAAAGTCAGTCAGACTCTTGATGTGAAAGGCTTGTCCCTTCAAAGTTTTCACTCTTTTGGCTGTTAATTATAGCACCATCCTCTGGCTGATTGGGACAACATTTCATGCAAAGCTTTAGAACATAATTTCCAGTTATGGTGCCAAGTTTCATGTCTTCAACTCATTCGAGCTCACAATAAATTGAGCAAAGGCATAAAAAAAACAGATGACAGCACTTTAGATCTTGATTAATACTATCGTCATGCCTCTTGAGCATACGCACCAAATTTGGTAAAATTCTGTTCATAGGTTATTGATGTAGGGGAGAGCCGCCTTGAATGTAACGTGTCAGGGTTGTAACATGCACGTTTTCTCTTGATTGGTCAATGTGGTCGTGACGTCATGTAAATAAATAAAAAAATTAATATCCTATAAATAAGCATATTAATTTGATAAAAATCATGTGGAACAATAACACTGTCTACTAGAAGGAAATTAATAAATAAGAATAGCCCTACTGGCCTACTTACACTGCATAGCTAATGTAACTACATTTTTCAGGTCTGCCGATTGGCATACCAGCTGGCAAACAAATATGGCTGCAAGTATCCAGGGGCATGGAAAAAGAATGAAATGGCTGGAAAAGATTGGTTCCGCTGTTTCATAAAGAGGCAGCTAGCTATTCCCGTGCTACGACGCATTCTTCAGTAACCTGGCTAAAGTCCTGGAACCCCCCCCCCCCCCCCCCCAATCCCTTTGAACCGAAGGATGTGTGGAATATGGACGAGACCGGCATTACAACAGTCCAGGTCCCAGACAGAATTGTGTCCAAGAGAGGGGTGAAACAACTGGGGGCAATGACCTCAGCAGAGAGAGGCACACTCACAACCATGGCCTTGGCTGTCAACGCCCAAGGCAACAGCATCCCTCCCCTATTCATCTTTCCCCGAAAGAAATTCAAGTCACCATGTATGCTGTACATACATGTATTACCACAGTTTAACGGTGTACATTAAACAGTCTAATGGCAACTGGCAGGAAGGATAAGTTTTAAATATCCAACAATTTATGGTGGCAGGAGGGTTATGCATCCCCCCCCCCAGTGACTTAGGGAGGCTCAAGGAAAAATATTTATAAGTATTTATAGACGTTTAACACCTCTGCCAGTGCTTTGTTAGCTTGTTGTGCTTCCCCATATGGCAAAATAAATAAATAAATAATAGCTATTCAGCTAAGTAATGTTTCAGCTGTGAAGCTGTCAGATTTTATATTCACATGTACATCTAAAAAAGCAACAGCAGATTCTTTGAATTTAGGTGGCAGTTTAATGACAGTCAGTCATCTCAGTGATTAACTGAACAGCTTTGTTCAATGCTACATGGTAATTTGAGAGCATAATTTGACATAGACTGTCACAACAGCTTGTCAGACACTGCCAATGAGAACGTCACTATTTTTAACTGGACAGTGGGAGGACGTTTCCAGGAAGAATATCTGGCATTCACTTTAATTGAATGATCTATCATTATATTTACTGCTTTGCCATTCATTCCAGTCCTCCGTAGATTTTAGATCATGAATACAAACTTTCTGATATTTGCATTGCTCAAAATGAAATGACAAAGAACCAATCCACATGAGAATAAAAACTTTTAATATGACTTTGACTTTTGATATATCTCTCATGTGTGTGTTGTCAGTTGGAGAAGTGTGGAGGTGTTGCTAATGGCACCCCTATTTTCCTCCAGCAGCGTCATACTTGAATGTGGATGTCATGGTGGAAAGGGTTTTAAGCTCTGTAAACCCTGTCCCTGCAATTAAATCCTGCTGGATGGCCAAAAAAAGTCAATTACACCATTTAGTGCACTCTTACTCTGGAAAAGGCACAGCAGAAATGGGCTTCCACAGTGCTGTATCACACAACAGGGTAACAAACTGAGAACATCAGCCCATGAATATCTTTAGTGAGTTTTATACAAATCCAGTGATTTAGCAGTGTACCTCATTTAGTAGAGTCATTTGGTTGTTTGTGATGTAGAAAAATTGAAAATTGAAATTGAAATTAATATAATTTTTTTTTTTTTATAATGTCTGATCTCAGCTGGTACACTGTAAAGACACATACACCCAGATAGCACACATACATCTGGCCGACGTCGGCCCAATGTATCAAGTTTAGATCCTTAAGACGTAGCAGGACAGTGTGTGCTCATGCCAATATGTCGCCAAATGACCACCAGACAACGTTCAAACTATCAATAGAAGAAGCTGCGCTCAGTGGGCGCTCCTTCATTAATATTCATATGCTTCGTTAACTACGACCTTTATTCATTTAGGTCGGACCTTTCAAACTACAAATGTAAATGTAAATGTGCACAATGAAGAGACAAAAGTCAATTTGACAAACTTTATTTTGAAATTTCCACAAACAATATCTGATGGCCAGTCCGCTTCTCCTGGCAGCCTGCAAGAGACAGAAAAGACGATAAGCACATAACTTCAAGAAACAAATCCCAACTTCACCACTGTATTTATTTATTATTATTTTTTTAGCAGTTCAGCTGTCTTTTAGCCAGATTGAAGGATTTGGGTCTGTCACTCTGCTTAATTTAGTGTTGAAACAGATAAATAACGGGATCCGTTTGTTTTGGAGAGGAGGAAATGTGCAAATTATCCAGCTGTCTACAAAAACTATGAATGTTGGTCTCAAAGATCAGAAACAAACTAAGCTGACGTTAACTGTTAACGGCAGCTCAACAATCAGTCCTTCATCTCGGAAAAACAGTGGTTTCAAAACTGCGCTATTACCTGTAGCCACCAGGTCAGTTTGCTTTGCAGAGGAAGAGACCTTGACTGATAAATTGCCCATATAAAATTACATTAACACCATACCGAAGGCATCCTTAAACTTCACTATGAGTGGATCCCAAGTCTCGAGTCCTGCCTGGGACCACGGGTGGCAGCTCCGGGCACTTCCACTTTTAACCCAAAACAAGTGCTCATGATAACCAGATGAGCAGATAACGTCAACTAGGGAAAATAAAATGAAAACATGCAGCATGTTAGCTAACATGAGCTAAACTAGCTAACAGATAACGAAAGATAACGTTAGCTGGTGGGGACCTGTGCTAAGCCAGTCATGCCTCACCACTCACCAGGAACCAATTTTAACGGTCACAGAATAAACAACAAAGCTATTTTCTGCCAATTTATTCCAATTAGCTTACCTGAAACCAACTGTGATGAGATGCTGCAACCTGCGAGCTCAGTTCCAAACAAACACTGCGGAGATGAAATTCCGCCTTACCTGGCGACTTCCGTATGTGGGCAGGTATAGGCTGACCCAAAGCCGACCTAACTGAGACGTTTGATGAGCTGGGACAAAAGAGTATTAAATTTGAAGATATCCGCCCATGTGGCAGACGCTTGTCAGACGTTATAAATTAAGGGCCGATGTTTCGTCCTTAGGCCGACGTCGGCCAGATGCGTGCTATCTGGGCACCTGCTATCACTGAAGTTTCCTTGGTCACAGGATAGGTACTGAGATGTGAGAACACTCCATTAACTGTCATGCATTTCAAAGCTTGGGGGAAAAAAAAGCTAAGCACAACTTTTTTGTCAAATCAAATTGTTGCTGTTAGAAGGAGAAGATACCCCTACCATCTGCCAGAGGGGAGGGCAAAAACTGTGTGGCTGGTGTTAGAGGTGCCCCTATTGATGCTGTTCGCCCTGCCTGGATGTTGCTTGTGGTGACAAGCTTCAAAAGTGGGGAGTGGAATACAAGTAATGTGTTGGGCAGTATTTACTCCCCTCTGCAGTGCCTTCTGAGGTCTCACTTATAATCATTTTGTACTCACAAAAAAGAGCTTAAAATGTGTGTACGCTACTTTCTAAGCATAAATTGTGATTTATAAAGAAAACTTGACGAAGATGTGCGTAAAGTTAGGGAAACTCTGACCCCTGTGTACACATATTTTGGAGACAGGAAACTGCAACACAGATGGTGAGGTGGTAAACTAAGGCCAGATTGTGAGAATTAAATGTGAGAGGAATCATTATACTAATAATGATCTCTCACACATTTAAATTTACCTCATATCAGATGTTTCTTATAGATTCACTTCATAAACACTCAAATACAGCTGTGTTATTTGTGTTGGTAGAATATTAATTTTCTTGGTTTTCCTCTATGTTGTTGCCATGATTTTCTGTAAAGAACCACTGATCATCCAGCTCATGTCTATGCTTAAGCATGAATGAGATGCTTTGCATTGGTCATTTATGGTTAAATGTGGGCATGTAGAGGGCAGGATATGAGGCTGGTCCACGTGCAGACAATTACAGGTTGATTGGGGATTTATAAAAGAGAATTTCATACTGGCAGGGGTTTGCACATTTTTATTTATAAAAATATTTTTTGGGTGTACACACATTTTCTCATTTGTACATTCGCAAACATTTACTGTGGACACTCCACAGAATTTTATAAATGAGGCCCCAGGTCTTTCAGTCCTGCTTCAATTATGTGGTTTAAGCACCTATATGTGTCCGAGTGATGAAGCATTCGGGGGGTTGGAGTGTGTGCTGCGGCGGTCATTTTTGGATGGAGTAGCTGCAATCTAGTGTCCCTCTACTGCATGTCCCATTGTGATGCTGTATGATGTATATTGTGGCGGAGCCAAACTGGTGGCAGACAGGGGCAGTAGTGGTGTCAGTGTGAGCACCAAATAAAACCTAAAATCATTATATGGTTTATATTTCATAACTGAGCAAGTCATTTTTATATCCATGACTATAATCTACGTGTAGTAGAAAAAACATTTTGTCTTAAGTTAATCAGAATCTTGATATCTAGGCTAATCAATGCTGCTCAATGCTCAGTAGAGGAGTGTGTGTTAGGCTTATATAAACTGAAATATTTATGTGGTGAAAACAGAATCACGCCCCACCCTTAGGCAGCCCTATTGTAGAAACAAAACTCAATCACTGACCCAATAACAACCACATGCACACCTTTAAACCACTCAAATCCATGGGATTTATTAGAATTAAAACAAGCAACAAAACCACAAAAATCCCATGCTGAGAGGCAGCAGGACCAGCAGTCCCCACACCAGAGCCTCTCTCCTCCATGCCACAGGTGTGCTGCACCTCGTTAGGTAATGCAGCACACCTGAGCAGATCTACAAGGGAGGGAAAAAGGGACAACAGCACAGAACACATACACAGCTGTAACAATACGAATTGTAAAAATTTGTGTTTGTCAAGCATGGATTTGCCATGTGTCACTGATTAATATTTGTTGAGATGTCTCCACAAAATATAGATTAATGTGGAGGTACAACTTATCAATTTCACATGCTAGCTAGCTAACGCTGTCTGCTTACACCTCTGCTAACACCTTGATCATAACAAAGTATATTAATTTTCACCACTGCTCACTTATGTTAACTTAAAGCCTTTAATGTGCAGTTGCCATCTGCATCCAGGCAGGGAAAATTGAAGGCTTGCTAACATTAGCAATCTAGCTAACACAGGTAGCGGGCTAGCTATGGCTGATACCTGACAGCTTTAAACAAACATTATGATTGTCTGTTAGATGATAATCTAAACAAAGCACATGATTTCTTGTGGTGTCCTTTCTAAAATGTGCAGTGGTGAAAGTTATTATATTCTGTTATGATCAATGAGTTAATAAGCAGACAGCGTTAGCTAGCTAGTTGAAAAGTAATGTTACTTCCACATTAAATTATTTCACATGGGGACATTTCCACAAGTATTAACCAAGGACAATAAGCCAAATCCATGTTTGACAAATGTTTATTTTTACAATTCCTTATGATGAATTATCTTTCACCACAGCAGTAATTCAGTTCATGTAAGCCAGACACGCACTCAGCTACTAAGCGTCCAGCATGGAGTGAGTATATCCTGAATATTGAGATTATAATTAATTGAAGACAAAACTTTATTTTCTTCAGTTCAGTAGAAAACACCTGATTTGGTATGACTTTCCAACAAAATCAGCTTTAATGACAAACTGTATGCATTCACATACACAGATCACAAAACAATGTTCAGGACAAAAATACATTATGCAAACTTGAGGAGAACAAAGCTGAACACGTAAGCAAATCTAAACATTACTAGTATGTAGCTCAGGGTTGCCAACTCTCACACATCTGGCGTGTGACACACGCATTCACTTTCCATCTCACGGTCTCACGCTGCCCAACCAATTCTCATGCCAGCAATGAACGCTGGAAAAAAGGCTGGCAGCTGAGTATTTTTAAATTCATTTCAAACAGCCGGCGCGCTGGGTGGGCGGAGTTGAAGTTTGCAGCCAGACTTGAGAGAGGGGAGAGGAGAGACTCGGCCTGACCGGCGTACCAGTTGAGTGAAATGGAGTGCGCCCAAATGTTTCTGTGGAAAACTACTCTCTGATTGGTGTGCAATCTATATTTGTGCTTTGATTGGGCAGCTTTAGTTTCACAGTCAGCCAACTACGGGCTGTTTCACGCACCAGGGAGGACGTGACTTTTCAAGTGAACTGAGAGAGGCTTGACTGAACTTGAAGAAAGGTAAGTCGGCTCACTGGTAGTTTGATGTCTTCGGTAGCGCCCGGACCGCATACTGGATGTCCATCCATCGCGTGTGCCACTATTATTGGTGAAATGCAATATGCACACACTATGCTTTACCAAAATTAAAATAAATCTCAGTAGTACCCTACGTGCCCTGGAAGAGCGTACCAAGGCTAGAAACTCAATGTGCTCATTCACTTCTCATATACATCCTGGTGGTACTAGATGGCCCCAGAGTACACAATGCCTATGGTGAAAGCACTTGCCAGAGAAACTCTACAAGATTTCAATTTTTAATAAAATGTGTGCAAATACAAATAAGATACATAAATGTCGGCATTTTTTTTCCCCAGTCCAGCCCTGTACACAAGTCATTGAAAGTCCTTGAATTTCTCTATTTCTGTATGAAATTCCATGAAAATAGGATTTTGCCGTGTGAATTTCAAAATTTTCTCAGGGGAGAACCCCCCGAACCCTCCTTGAAACCTTTCTGTTTGTCACAACAGGACATATTACTGGATTTTTTAAGCAGATGACTATACTACCATGAATTGATGAAATTGACCTTGATCTGCGCCATAAAACAAATAAACGTCTATGGACATATGTGGGGCTTAGACCTATAGATATGAATATGTAAACATACACTCATTTCTTCTGTTTGCCACATGTGCATATGAACTCTTTTATGGTAAAAAAAAAAACAACGTGCCGCCGCGTCCACGTATGTTCGTGACCACGCATGCACAAGCAGATATTACGTCACAAGCTCTCACTCCAGTCCTCTGACCAAAGTTGGCAACCCTGGTGTAGCTACACTTGCATGCACAACTGGTAGAATGATATACGAATTTGTGCCCTACCAATGACATTACATCCTTCATGTACACTTGCATAATTTACATTAAGTTACGGAGGTTAGGTTTAGACAATAAAAGTTACTGGGGTTAGGTTTAGGAGAATGCACATGGTGAGGATGTACCTTGAAGTTCTGTGTTAGTTCACACAGATCCAAACACGTGACTCCACGGCAAAGTCACGGGTGAAAGTCCAATTTTTTGTGTCCCATCCACCACCCTAACTTTCCACCCTAACTTAAAATCCTGGAGGAAAGTCCTGTGTCTTGTTACCCATCTACCACACCAACCTGCCTCCTAACAACACTGCCTTGACTTAAATACATTGCAGAATCCACTGGCTATAATCTGATGATGATTTTCTTTATAATTTATTTTATGGATTTTTGTATGGATTTTTTCTCTGATTTATCTGCATTCATATGCAGATATCTGTTTATAGAAATGAGCTAAAATAGTATCTGGACCTGTCTCAAGTTGCTAATCAAACTGTAAACGATGACTGGCGCATGGAAGAGGAAGTCTGTAATGGCTACGCCGAGATAGATATCCACTAGCTACACTAGATCTCTCGAAATATTGGCTGTTGCCCCCAGAAGCTTTAATGGCACCCGAGAAAATCTTAATCAGAACTGTTCTGTGTGTTCCCTCTGTGGTGGAACAACATACCATACTCAGTTTAGTCAGCCGAATCCATTTCTGTCATCACAACTACCTCTTCTGAGTGGACCTACTAAAATGCTCTTTCACTGCCTTTTAATCTCTCCTCTTTCTGTCACTCAAAAAAAAAAAAAAAAATCAGAGTGCTCCTGGGATGATGTTAAAAGTGAGCTTTCCCCTGGTTCCCTCATCAAAAAGCCAAATGGGCTTTCGCATTTATTGCAGAAAATAAGCTCTGTGGCAAACAAAGATACTTCAGATACACATTTTATTCAGCAAGATAATCTTTACAAATAAACACCACCTCTTTGACTTTTCAAGCTGTACTGCATTTCCAGGGCTGCCAACTCTCACGCATTGGCCGTGAGACACGCATTTGATTGGCTTCACAAGCTCTCACGCCACACCCCCGATTTCTCACGCTGAAGTGTCCCTCTGAGCCAAAAAAGTATTTGTTTCAATGCGCAATACACCTCTCGACAGCTATATTGGATGTTGGTGGCGCTGTGGCCCAATTGACACCGGGATTGCACTCATTGAGGTAACGAAGAAGTGAGCGTACGGCCCGGTACGGGGGAGACATCGATTTCCCCTGCTCTTTTCGGGTATGTATGTTAAGTGTTTATGCTCTTAAACGATAAGTAACATTTGCATATTTGTTTTTTGTGTGTTGTGAGATCATTTAAAGGCATTTCGAGAGCTTTGTAAATATTATTTTGAGGTTTAAATACAGCTGTAAAAGTATACTGTAGGTTGATGCCTAAATTAATTTTGTCTATTCTATCTATATATAATACAAAACCATTCCTCTATGCTGCTTTATAATTGTATATTAATTACTGTATATACACTGAATAAAAGTATAAATGCAACACTTTTGTTTTTGCTCTCATTTTTCATGAGCTGAACTCAAAGATCTAAAACATTTTCTATATACACAAAAGACCATTTCCCTCAAATATTGTTCACAAATCTGTCTAAATCTGTGTTAGTGAGCACTTCTCCTTTGCCGAGATAATCCATCCCACCTCACAGGTGTGGCATATCAAGATGCTGATTAGACAGCATGATTATTGCACAGGTGTGCCTTAGGCTGACCACAATAAAAGGCCACTCTAAAATGTTCAGTTTCATCACACAGCACAATGCCACAGATGTTGCAAGTTTTGAGGGAACGTGCAATTGGCATGCTGACTGCAGGAATGTCCACCAGAGCTGTTGCCCGTGAATTGAATGTTCATTTCTCTACCATAAGCTGTTTCCAAAGGTGTTTCAGACAATTTGGCAGTACATCCAACTGGCCTCACAACTGCAGACCACGTGTAACCACACCAGCACAGGACCCCCACATCCAGCATGTTCACCTCCAAGATCGTCTGAGACCAGCCACCCGGACAGCTGCTGCAACAATCGGTTTGCATAACCAAAGAATTTCTGCACAAACTGTCAGAAACCATCTCAGGGAAGCTCATCTGCATGCTCATCGTCCTCATCGGGGTCTCGACCTGACTGCAGTTTGTCGTCGTAACCGACTTGAGTGGGCAAATGCTCACATTCCATGGCGTCTGGCACGTTGGAGAGGTGTTCTCTTCACGGATGAATCCTGGTTTTCACTGTTCAGGGCAGATGGCAGACAGCGTGTGTGGCGTTGTGTGAGCGGTTTACTGATGTCAACGTTGTGGATCGAGTGGCCCATGGTGGCGATGGGGTTATGGTATGGGCAGGCGTATGTTATGGACAACGAACACAGATGCATTTTATTGATGGCATTTTGAATGCACAGAGATACCGTGATGAGATCCTGAGGCCCATTGTTGTGCCATTCATCCACGACCATCACCTCATGTTGCAGCCTGATAATGCATGGCCCCATGTTGCAAGGATCTGTACACAATTCCTGGAAGCTGAAAACATCCCAGTTCTTGCATGGCCAGCATACTCACCCGACATGTCACCCATTGAGCATGTTTGGGATGCTCTGGATCGGCGTATACGACAGCGTGTTCCAGTTCCTGCCAATATCCAGCAACTTCGCACAGCCATTGAAGAGGAGTGGACCAACATTCCACAGGCCACAATCAACAACCTGATCAACTCTATGTGAAGGAGATGTGTTGCACTGCGTGAGGCAAATGGTGGTCACACCAGATACTGACTGGTTTTCTGACCCCCCCAGACCCCCCCAATAAAGCAAAACTGCACATTTTAGAGTGGCCTTTTATTGTGGCCAGCCTAAGGCACACCTGTGCAATATTCATGCTGTCTAATCAGCATCTTGATATGCCACACCTGTGAGGTGGGATGGATTATCTCGGCAAAGGAGAAGTGCTCACTAACACAGATTTAGACAGA
The DNA here is from genome assembly GCF_041903045.1 of Epinephelus lanceolatus. Taxonomy (NCBI): domain Eukaryota; kingdom Metazoa; phylum Chordata; class Actinopteri; order Perciformes; family Serranidae; genus Epinephelus; species Epinephelus lanceolatus. Next base: position 39,445,640 of record NC_135743.1, read on the forward strand.
TTCGTGAACAATATTTGAGAGAAATGGTCTTTTGTGTATATAGAAAATGTTTTAGATCTCTGAGTTCAGCTCATGAAAAATGGGAGCAAAAACAAAAGTGTTGCGTTTATATTTTTGTTCAGTGTATATATATGTATATATATATATATATATGTGTGTGTGTGTGTGTGTGTGTGTGTGTATATATATATACAAATTAGAATAATTTGTTATGTATGTGTAAAGCATCATATACAGTGGGTGCATGCATTTTGTTTTAGACAAAATTCATTATCAACCTCATCTTTCAAAGGAATATAACAGATTTTTTTCCCACTGTGTTCTTGGTTCATTCTTCATAGGTGACAGGGTTAAGTCTGTTCATTAGGCTTGCCACCATTGCAAAGCTGGTCCTGGTGTTACCCCACTCCAATGCAGATGCAGAAAGAATGTTTTCTGTGGTGGGACTATAGAAGACTAAAACCAGGAACAGCCTAGCTCTGGATGGAACCCTGTCATCAATAATGACAATAAAGATGGCTTGTCTGGAGTCCTGCTTCATGTGGGAGCCCTCCCCAGAAATCATCAAGGCCTCAAAAAACCACAAGCAAGTACAAAAACAGCACACAGATCTTAAGGACTTTGAAAGTAGTCTCCCTATTTTGGGAATTGTTTGTATTATGGTTAGACTTTAATTTAATTCTTTTTAATTTAAATTGGTATTAGCTGCATGTAGTTTGGGGATGTTCAAAAATGTCTCAATAACATAGCTTTTGGGGTTTTTCATTTTTATTTTTTTCTGTTTCTTGCAACATCTTGCATATCTGTTTACTATTAATGACTTTATTTTTATACAGAATCCCAAAGTAAACATGGACAAAATGAGCCATGCTGTGTCTTGTGTCTTACTGTTGGGTCAATTGGTTCTATTTGTACACTCTGAGTCAGGCTAATACATTGAGAACTACTGATGTATGGTAAATGGTATATTTAAAAAAATGTTTTTTGCTCTATGGTAACGACGCTGAATGGGCCAAACAAAAAAATGCAGTGTATGCAACAAAATTTCAGTTGGCCCCACCAAATCTCACTCCAAGGTTTTCTGAAAAGTTAGCAGCCCTGCATTTCTACATGAATTAACAAACGGTTAAGGTTTTCACACACAGACTCCAGTCAACGCTCTGCTGCCCCAAGTGCCTAGAGTGCACTCTACCACTGCTAAAGTGCGATGCTCTGGATAAGTTAACGGTACATTCCGTCAGCGCTTCGACTTTACGAACGTCCAGTTTGTGTTAGCATGAACTCTGGCATTTGGAATTAGTATTTTCAAATGCATCCTATTCAGAGAGGCTGAAATCATCCTCCTCCACTGTCCAAAGCAAGCCAATAGAACTTGCTAGCTAGTGCTAGCTAGTGTCTGGGGATTTTTTTTGCCTCCAGCTAAGCCCTGCCTACCAAAATGACATCATACTGTTTACTAACAGCAAATGGAACAATAATAAACAAACTACACTACAGTTGTATGATTTAACATTCCTACCACACTGAGGCTGTAAAACTATGGTCGGCATGATAATGTTCTATAGTCTTATTCTTTTTTAAGACACATAAAATCTTTGAAATAAATTATTTACAGACATATTTTATGTCACAGAACAGAATGTGAAAGTCTCATAAGCTTGTGTTAACCACAGACCTTATTTCAACAGAAAACCTATTGACTTTAAGATGAGAAAACTCAGAGTGCCAAAGTGCTAACTTATTTGCAGGTTTTTGGACCCATTCCTGGGGCACTCTATTTGCTATGAATGTGTGTCTCTCCAGGCATCTGCAAGCCTTGTGGCACTCATGTTAGGTGGAACTTGGAACTGAGTGTTACAGCATTCATTCTTGTAGGCTTCTCCTTGATCTGCTGATATTTGAATTTGACTTCATTTGTACACCACTTTGGATAAAAGGGTCTACCAAATGAATAAATGTACATGTGAAATTTTTATAGTTAGGTGAAGCCCAGTCTGCGTCTCACAAGTAATTACCCTAAAGCATTCAATTAGTATCTCAGACAGAAGAGTACACACATCAACAGGAAATTCAGTTTGGGGATTAGATAATAACTCTTACACAAAGATTAGTAGACTGATAATGATCTTACAAACAGTTTAGGTGTAGACGTATTAACGGTAAACAAAATCAACAACTTAAGTGTTTGACTTTATGAATTAGCCTGTTTATCGCTATTTGTGTCCTCCTGTAACATGACTTACAGCAAGTGTTTACTCGTGTTTTTCTATTTGAGGCGTTTCTTTGCACCACAAATGTATTGTCAAATTGATGAATGTATTCCCTAATTTGCTTGTGTTTTATTTATTTGTAGCTTTTTACTGAATGTGAAGAATATTTTTTAGTTGCAGTACATTAAGCTTTTCCACTACCATATAAATAGGTATAAATAAAGAGCTTCAGGCAGATGGGAGGGTAAATCTGCTCCTCTGTGTCTTCCAATTGCTATTTGTGGGGTGCAGATCAAATTTACAAAGGATTATTTGCTGGAGACTGCAGTAAAAATATCTGATACCATCTGACTTTTAGCCCAAAGTCAATTTGTCTCAGGCATCAGAGAAAAGCTCAGAGGGATGCAATTAAAAGTTTTATCAAGGCTGTCACAGCATGTAATGGTACGGGCTGAAATGAGATCCACTGGGCTGACTTCATCAGTGGAGAGGTGCAGGTCTGGGATTTTATTGGCTTCAGTTTGTTGCCCTGTTTACTGTAATGCAACACAACACATCACCACTATTTACTGCAACCTTGAATGTGACTTTACAAAAGCCTCTAAACAGTGAGGTAAAAGAAAGAAAGAAAATACAAATAGTCTGCTTGTGAGTGCCTTGTAATCACAAGAGCAGCACACAAAAATCAGTAGGAGTTAAAAAGTCTGTAACTGATAAGTTTATTGATCCGTATTACTTCTAAAACTAATCTAAAAAAAATCAGTTGTACAATCAGTCAATCAACATAGCAGTAAATCAAATCGAAACCATATTCTTCCTTTGTCCATAATTTAATATTTACAGTGCTGAATCCAAAATGCTTCCTCACATTGCTTCTCAGATGGCAACATGACATGTAAAGTGCATTTTAGGAGCACTGCTGCTGGACTACAAGGCACAGACTGTTAAATTCAAACAGATGATTACAGTTCCAATAGTATATACCTCTATTAATAACTTAACATGATAACCATCGTGTTATCAAAGATCAGATCAGTCATAATTATTTTAAGAAATAGACAGTTGCATAAATAATTTATTTAATGTATTAATAAATTGACAATCAAATAAATGAGGTATTATATAAATACATATCAAACAAAATATATGAAGAAAATACCTCTCCCAAAATTCAGTATACAAGTAGGAAACACAATAAATGAATAAATAAATAAATAAAGGCAATGAAATATATCCTAATAAATCTGTATCCACTGACATGAATAACTGTTTAATATTTTAATAATCCCTTCCAACTCTATTCTTTTTGCTCTATTAAAGTCCATTCTCATTGAGGGCGAATATGCGCGCGGATTATTCTCGCGGAAAAATATAAATGCTGATTTCATGTGTTCTTATGGAAGTTTACACACCAGGGCAGAACTTTTGTGCGGTGAAAGAAGTTTCCGTCCAGACTTTGACCCCCACGGAATTCGCCGGCGGATCTACACAGCTGGGCCAGTGAAATTGTTTGTTTATAGTGATGTCGCACAGACCCGGGAGAGTCCAAAATCCAGTCAGGTAGGACAGTATGGGAGAAAGGTTGATAAACCTCGTTTCACAGCACCCGGTCCTTTTTGATAAAAGACGGGATGATTTTATGAACAATGAATTAAAGGACAATGTCTGGCAGTCCATTGTCCAGCTTGGTGGCTGCGGTGAGAGTGGTAAGTGCTAAAGAAAGTTGATGTTGACGCTTGTTAAACGTTAGCTTGCTAGCTCGTTGCTGCTGCTACTCTCGTCCATGTTCACCCACACCCATTCACACTGCACAGACTTGGAACACAATAACGCAAAATTCCGTACGGCGCCTCTGTGTATGGTTTAAACGCAGAAAAGCGCTGCGCAAATATTCCGCCAATCCATCCTGCATTTCCGCATCGCGGCAGTCAGAATGAACCTTTAGGCTGGCTATTTTGTTTTTCTCACTGATTTTTTTTAAATTTTTTATTCATTTCATAGTGCATTTGTGTCAGAATGGCACTTTCTTGTCAATCAACCCCTGGGGGCAGGATTCAAAAAAACATCATGGTTTGGCTCTACATTTATACGGGAAGCATACAACAGGCTCCTGGGTGAAAGTCTGGCGTTTGTTGGACTTATCCATCACCCTTCTCCCACGCCCTATAGGGTCATATTAGCTCCTTAAATCACATAGTTACCTGGTGGTGTTTCAAAGTGAAACTGTCTGGCAGCATGTCATATTGCAGCAAAAGGATGCCTTTTTTCATCGGTGACTGAAGCCTAAATCACCTACCAAGTTGCGGTATTTGATGATTTCGGAATGATAATGAATTGTACCAGCTGTAATCACCAAATGAACAGCACCGCTAGCTAGCTAATGTTAGTTCCCAGTTGAACTGGCTGGTATGCAGTGTGGAGCGGCCATGGAACCAGTGGAAACCAGAGGTTGGGCAGTGGGCATGTTTCCACATGTTAACACAGCAAGCCAAGCTGTCTGTTAGCAAAGCCAACAGAAAGTGAAATGTAGACTACATAACAAAACATTAAATTTCCACTAGTTCAGTCAGGACCACTTTCACTCTCCACCCTCCCCGCACCTGCGTGGAAAGCTTAAGACGGAGGAAGCACTGCTCTCCGCCATTCCACGCGCCTACATGGAAAGCCGTAAGGCAGAAAGAGCACATATCTCTGCCCTCCACGCGCATGCGAGGAAAGCCTGAGGCAGAGAGAGCAAAACCTCCCTGCCCTTCCATGCGGGAGAGCAACAGCAAAGACCCCCAGGTACAGAACAGAGTTAGCATCAACGACAAACAGAAATGACATTGATAAGTCAGATACAGCATAAAAGCAGAAGGTAGAGCTGGGGTGGAGGCGGGTTGCAAAGCGGGCTTGCAGAGGAAGCAGCAACAGCAGGCAGGCCAGAGCAGTTTAAATAGGGCGCCTGTGTTGAGAATTGCCAATTGGTTGCGTAGGAAGGAGTCATGTGATCTATTAGCAGTTAAGTGAATGGGCTGCTTGAGATCAGCTGATGTAGCTGGGATGTGGGCTGAGCTTGACTCCGTGGCCTGTCGAACTAACACTATGCTCAATTTCTAAATGCACTTTGAAATGCAGCACTTAAGTTGTTGTTGTTGTTGTTGTTCTTTATTTATACAGCCCCTTACAACAACCCTTTCGGTGAACCAAAGTGCTTTACAATAGGTGCAAAAAACAATTAAAAATAAATAGAGGCAATAACAACAATAAAAACAATAAAAGCAATGAAAATAATAAAAGCAATAGGAGTAATAAAATACAATAAAATAAAGTAAAACAGAGTAAAAGTAAAAGAGTCGCCACACTACTGGGTATTAAAAGCCATCCTAAATAAATATGTCTTCAGTCTAGATTTGAAAAGGCCCAGGTCAGAAATGAGGCGCATTTCAACAGGGAGCTTATTCCAAAGCCTGGGAGCAGCGATGGAAAAGGCTTGATCACCCCAGTGTTTGTATTTTGACCTGGGCACTTCCAGCAAAAGTTGGTTTGACGATCTTAGCGCTCTACCAGGTTCCCGAACAGTTAAAAGCTCAGTTAAGTACACTGGGGCGAGACCATGAAGAGCTTTAAAAACAAACAGTAAAATTTTAAAATCAATCCTATACTGGACGGGAAGCCAGTGAAGGGATTTAAGAACAGGAGTGATGTGCTCTCGTCTGTTAGTGCTGGTTAAAAGACGGGCCGCAGCATTTTGCACCAGCTGGAGGCGACCAAGAGAAACCTGGGAGACACCAACATAGAGAGCATTACAGTAATCCAGTCTAGAGCTTATAAGAGCATGGATGGCCATTTCGAGGTTGCGGCGACTTAAAAACATTTTAACTTTGGCCAGGAGACGAAGCTGGAAAAAACTAGTTCGGACAACACTGTTTATTTGTTTGTCGAATTTAAGGTCTGAGTCAAGAAACACTCCCAGATTTCTGACATTTTGACTGAGTGTTGGAAACAAGGTTCCAAAGCCAGCCGTCCCTGTGTCCCCAAACATGATGCACTCTGTTTTACCATCATTAAGGTGAAGAAAATTCTGGGCCAACCACTGCTTAATTTCAGCCACACAGGAAAGCAAAGAACTCTGCGCACTTTGACTGTTTGGCTTCACTGGCAGATAAATTTGCAGATCATCTGCATAACAGTGAAAGGAGAGGTTGTTCCTGGCTATAATTGACCCAAGAGGCAACATATACAAAGAAAAAAGAATAGGGCCAAGAATAGACCCCTGTGGGACCCCACAGGAGAGAGGAGCACTTGACGAGGACAAGTCACCAACCATAACAGAGAAGGTTCTGCCGGATAAGTATGATTCAAACCACTTCAGTGCTGTACCGCGAATGCCAACATAATCACACAGGCGTGACAGGAGGACTGAGTGGTCCACCGTGTCAAAGGCAGCTGAGAGGTCAAGTAACACTAACACAACCGGAGATTTGGTATCCACTGCCCGTGCAATATCGTTATGTACTTTTAACAGCGCAGACTCAGTGCTGTGACGAGACCTAAACCCAGACTGGAACTTCTCAAGGACTGAGTTGTTTTCCAGAAATGACTGTAATTGATTAAAAACAACTTTTTCTAAAACCTTGGAAAGAAAGGGCAAATGGGAAACAGGTCTAAAATTTGACATCACTGAGGGGTCAAGATTAGGCTTTTTAAGAAGGGGCCTGACCACAGCATGTTTAAAGGAGGCTGGGACAGTTCCTAGTCCAAGACAACTGTTAATAAGAAAAAGTAGACTAGGCCCCACAGTGTTAAAAACCATTTTCAGCACCTTGGGAGGGACAATATCCACTGGGCAATTTGTAGGCTTTAAGGATTTAACAATGTTACTTAGAAAGGAGAGAGAAACCATGTCAAACTGGTTGAACACAGCAGAGTGAGTAGGAGCAACAAGCAAGTCCTTATTAAGATTCAAGTTACAACATTTACTGATGTCTTGTCTGACAGACTCCACTTTGTCAACAAAATAGCAAAGAAACTTCTCACAAGTGGCGATTGAGACATCAGTCAGAGCAGAGGTGCATGGGTTCACAGCAGCATTGATTGTGTTAAATAAAACCCTGGGACAATGATTGCTGCTAGAAATAATGTTAGAGAGGTACTGAGATTTTGCTTCACGTACAGCCTTCTGATAATCAGCAAGGGAAACCCTTAGCATTTCCAGAGACACTTGCAATTTGTCCTTTTTCCATCTGCGTTCTGCCTGCCTGCAGCATTGCCTAACGGCACGGGTGGTGTCATTCAACCAGGGATCTGTTCTTGGCTTGGCAGATTTTTGCCTAAAAGGTGCGACCAAATCCAGGATCCCAGTGCAGGTGGAGTGGAAGAAGGAGAGAAAGTCGTCGGGACATGGAGGGGAAACCAAGCCATCCCAGGCAAACAGCTGTGAGTCCTTGAAAGCAGCGGTAAATTCATCGGCTGTGGAGGGAGTGATAATTCGCCGTTGCCAAGATGGAGCAAGAGGTTTGCTCCTTGATTGGGGGGCTATCAGTTCAAAAATAACAGGGAAATGATCTGAGATTGCAGTCTCAGAAATTTCTTTGAGGGAGACTGAGAGCCCAAGGGAAATTACAAGGTCTAATATGTGCCCAAGCTGGTGTGTTTTTTTATCCACTGACTGAGTTAGATTAAAACTTGCCAAAAGACTTTTGAAGTCAGTGGCAAACTGGTCAGACAGACAACACACATGAACATTAAAATCCCCACAAATTAGAAGTTTATCATATTTTGGTAGAAAGTCTGCCAAAAACTCAGAAAACTCCTGAAAAAAGTCTTTATTATATTTTGGAGGGCGATAGACAACAGCGCACAACACGGGACTTGCAAACTCCATCACAAACAGTTGCAGTTCAAAAGAGGAGTATGCATCTGCAGGAAGACGCCAGCATTTAAAACTGTTCCCTGAGGCAGGGAAGCACTGGACTAAAAAGAAAGGCCTCTTGTGTTTCTTTTTTTTTTTTAATTAACCAGTCAGTTGCTGAATAATATGTGTTGCCCTATTGAAAGCAAATGTAATCATAACTTACATCCCAAAGAAAAACTGATAAAATAAAATAAAATAACCACAGAACTGTTCAGCTGGATAACGGGAAAGCTTGTGATGCTGGCATCATGTTATAACAGTCGAGTCTAGACGAAGCATGCCCTTCCCAGCTGGAGCAAACTTTTACAGCTAAATGGTACACTAAAATATGTCTTTGTAAACATCTGAGATGAGAAATAGTCAGTGCAGTAACAGAATCTTGATTTGTATTTGATAAGCACTGCTTAAGCCTGATATGCAGTGTGATTTTGGGCTGTTCAGATGAAAGATAAACAATGTGAAAGAAATGTGGTTGATTCTTTGGTCATGATCCTCAAACAGTGGTCCTACATCACACAGTGAGCGAGGTTCAAGGGTGGCCATTGTCACCGTCTTGTGATCTAAGACAGCCTAGGATAAAATTCTGACTGTCAGAAATTTGGGATGACCATGGGGCATGGGTGGCTTAGTGGTAGAGCAGGCGCCCCATGTACAAGGCTGTTTGCAGCAGCGGCCCGTGTTCAAATCCAGCCTGTGGCTCCTTGCTGCATGTCATCCTCTCTCTCTCTCTCTCTCTCTCTCTCTCTCTCTTACCTGTCCTGCCATTAAAGGCAAAATGGCCAAAAAAAAGACCCACCCAGGATAAAAAAAAAAAAAAGAAATTTGGGATGACCATCTCACTGTGTGACTGTTATGACCTACTTCTACCAACCAACATGAAATGACACACTGACGCTAACCCCAAACAAACAGACAGATAGCAGCTCGCCATAGAGGCAAAACACTCTAAAAGAAATATATGGGATTCCAGCAAAGAGGAAAACCTTGTTGAGTTGTGGCAGCAGGAGTCTGCCACAACTTAACACACAGACACACACAGACGCAACGCAGTATAGTGCTGTCTGGAGGGGTGATGGTGCCAACCACTGCACCACCCTGTTGCCCTTCAGTATCTGTTGGTAACCCTAACCCTAACCTAACTTACTGCCCGTCCTCCCATACTACCTGAACTCCTACTCATGATTGTCTAAACAATTATAGTTATTAATTATAGTAGTAATTTGGCTCTACTTTATATTCAGTGCCAAAGGCACTATATGTCAAACCCTTTTGAAGCAACTTGAGGGCCTCGCAGACCGGGTGAGGCGGAGGCGCAGTGCACCTGTGCTTCGCCAACTGGGTGTGGCCAGGCGGATTTTGCAAGTTTGGCACACCGTGTGTGCTGGCGCAGCTACTCCTCTTTCCCACCTCCGTCCCTCCTACCTGCGCAAGCCGGAAAGAGGGAGGAGAGAAGGTGTGGAGTGGGTTTTACACACATCACACCAATCAAATGAGCCCCTCTCCTCGCCCTTAAATGCGCCGCGCGAAGGCGTAATTAGAGTTTACTCAATTCGCCATGGCAGAAGAGAGCAGCAGTGTCAGACGGCCAAACTTCTCCCAGGAGGAAACTGATGTTTTGGTCCGGGAGGTCCAAGCTGCGAGCAGACCTCCACGGGCTGATGATGCAAAGGTAGCCTGGGAGGAGGTCACCACATTTGTAAATCAATGTTGCGTTTCTCTCGTGCGCGCACGCTCTCTCTTTCTCTCTCGCAGTCTCACTGTTTCTTTTCTTTTGACTTTTCTAAGATGACAGATGCTGAATATATACTCCCTATCTGATGCTGTGGCTGTTTGTGGTTGGCTGAGAGGGATGTGAACCCATTAGTTTGCAGCTGTGTTAATCAACTCAGGTTGGGTTTCCATTATGCGTGCCAATCCCCTTTGATCTGACATCAGATGTGACAGGACAGTTGATATAGAGATACATTTATGTGCTGATTGCAGACAGTTGCATTGAATAGTGGTTTTTGTGGGTATTTATTGCATTGTTAATGTGCCTGATATTCTGGAAACCTGCCTGTGAGGTTTTGGTGACGTGTGCGCACTGCCCGCCGGTCAGCCAAACTTCCCCTACACCGGCTGCGCTCTGCCTGCGTTGACAGTAGACCTGGTTTCAGCTGGCAAGCTTTTAGTGCACCTTCGGCAAAGCCTTTTGGCACGAAACTGTCACTGCGCCAAGCTGGATCTGTCGACACCTCCCCCTGCTGCGCCGCCACACCCATCTCAGCACACCTCGGTCTGCCAAACTACCAAACTGTGTGCGCCTCGGGTTGCGCTGCTCGAAACTAGCAGCTAGCGCAGCAGCTCTGCACGGGGTTCGCCACCCTGTGCCACGCTGGGAAACTAGAGGCCGAGAAGTCAAACAATTCAGTAGCAGCTCTTTATAGTAAAATTCATGCAATATGTATACATACACACACATATACATACAGTACAGGCCAAAAGTTTGGACACACCTTCTCATTCAATGCGTTTTCTTTATTTTCATGACTATTTACATTGTAGATTCTCACTGAAGGCATCAAAACTATGAATGAACACGTGGAGTTATGTACTTAACAAAAAAAGGTGAAATAACTGAAAACATGTTTTATATTCTAGTTTCTTCAAAATAGCCACCCTTTGCTCTGATTACTGCTTTGCACACTCTTGGCATTCTCTCAATGAGCTTCAAGAGGTAGTCAGCTGAAATGGTTTCCACTTCACAGGTGTGCCTTATCAGGGTTAATTAGTGGAATTTCTTGCTTTATCAATGGGGTTGGGACCATCAGTTGTGTTGTGCAGAAGTCAGGTTAATACACAGCCGACAGCCCTATTGGACAACTGTTAAAATTCATATTATGGCAAGAATCAATCAGCTAACTAAAGAAAAACCAGTGGCCATCATTACTTTAAGAAATGAGATCAGTCAGTCCGGAAAATTGCAAAAACTTTAAATGTGTCCCCAAGTGGAGTCACAAAAACCATCAAGCGCTACAACGAAACTGGCACACATGAGGACCGACCCAGGAAAGGAAGACCAAGAGTCACCTCTGCTTCTGAGGATAAGTTCATCCGAGTCACCAGCCTCAGAAATGGCAAGTTAACAGCAGCTCAGATCAGAGACCAGATGAATGCCACACAGAGTTCTAGCAGCAGACCCATCTCTAGAACAACTGTTAAGAGGAGACTGCGCCAATCAGGCCTTCATGGTCAAATAGCTGCTAGGAAACCACTGCTAAGAAGAGGCAACAAGCAGAAGAGATTTGTTTGGGCCAAGAAACACAAGGAATGGACATTAGACCAGTGGAAATCTGTGCTTTGGTCTGATGAGTCCAAATTTGAGATCTTTGGTTCCAACCGCCGTGTCTTTGTGAGACGCAGAAAAGGTGAACGGATGGATTCCACATGCCTGGTTCCCACTGTGAAGCATGGAGGAGGAGGTGTGATGGTGTGGGGGTGTTTTGCTGGTGACACTGTTGGGGATTTATTCAAAATTGAAGGCACACTGAACCAGCATGGCTACCACAGCATCCTGCAGCGACATGCCATCCCATCCGGTTTGCGTTTAGTTGGACGATCATTTATTTTTCAACAGGACAATGACCCCAAACACACCTCCAGGCTGTGTAAAGGCTATTTGACCAAGAAGGAGAGTGATGGAGTGCTGCGGCAGATGACCTGGCCTCCACAGTCACCGGACCTGAACCCAATCGAGATGGTTTGGGGCGAGCTGGACCGCAGAGTGAAGGCAAAGGGGCCAACTAGTGCTAAACACCTCTGGGAACTCCTTCAAGACTGTTGGAAAACCATTTCAGGTGACTACCTCTTGAAGCTCATGGAGAGAATGCCAAGAGTGTGCAAAGCAGTAATCAGAGCAAAGGGTGGCTATTTTGAAGAAACTAGAATATAAAACATGTTTTCAGTTATTTCACCTTTTTTTTGTTAAGTACATAACTCCACATGTGTTCATTCATAGTTTTGATGCCTTCAGTGAGAATCTACAATGTAAATAATCATGAAAATAAAGAAAACGCATTGAATGAGAAGGTGTGTCCAAACTTTTGGCCTGTACTGTATATATATGTCAAATTCATACATACATACTAACATACATATATGTACGTATGTATGTATATATGTGTGTGTATATATTAGTGTTGTCACAGTACCAAAATTGGGACCCACGGTACGATACCAGTGAAAGTATCATGGTTCTGAATAGTATCACAATACCACAGCAAAAATGAGGCAGATGGGCCATTTGTCATTTATAAAAAGATAAATCACTTTTCTATAATACATCAATGATATTGATGTCGAGTAAAATGCTCGCACCGTAGAGCTCTGTGGAAAACAATTCACTGTAACATATATAAACAAATCTAGCCTACAAGTAACACTAACTAACACTGAAATGTCACAGGAAAACATACCACTGCAGCGGCATATCGAGTGCCAGGTGGCCAGCGTTATTGGACAGGGCATGGACACTCACCCTCTTGCGGCTGGAATTTGAACTTATCCCACAGTAGTGGTACCTATTCCAACATTATGGTATCATATGTACAGTGGAGTTTAAGTAAGTCTACCGTTGGCATCAGTATAGCGTGCAACACTAGTATATGTAAATACATATATAAAAATATATAGTCAGTCTGCAGTGGTCAGCAGCAGTCAATAGAAGTCCTTCCTAAAAGCTCAGTTGTGTAATGGGATCATGTTTGTCATTTGTTCCACTCTTGTTTTCATATGAAAAACAAGTCCTGTCTTTGAATTCCCCTTGTTTAGACACGCAGTGTAGCATCACTCATGCACATCGACCCTCTATCTGAAGAGTTCAGATCACAAACCAGTCCATCTGTTCAGATCAGCGAAAGGTTGTGACCTTCAAATTGGTATTTCACTGACTTTCATGCCTCTCTCCTCGAAAATAATCACTCTGCTTTCCACACAACCACGGCCGATCAGAAAGCTATCCAACCACTATCACAACTGCTGATGCACTTTATTTCCGAGACTGTGTTATTTATGAGATGGCTGTAGTGAAGAGTCTGTAATCGCAATGTGATAAGGTGTGCAAACTGCGAATGTAATTGCTATTTTTCACTAAACTGCCATGCAAAACAAAACCTGACAGATATAATCTAGTTTTTATGAAACTACTTACCTGCTTCCCTTTCTGTACTCCATGTCAGGTATGATCCCTGGGGCTGTCAGTGTTGTGACAGGCTGTAAAGTGAAGTAATGAGTCTATCTGCCTCCTGGTCAGTCTATGTGGCTACATCTCTGTGGGCCTCACAGGAAAGATAAACGCACAGTCACAGCTGCACACAGACAGAGGGATCAGTGAGTTATACTGTATCAACATCTGAGCCATAATTTGCCTTCAGGACAGATTCTCTATAATTGCTTGAGAATATTAGTAATTAGTTTAGATTAGTCACATTCTAGGCAGATCTTTTAGAAATCACAAATCAGTTGACAGCAGAGTAAAGATGCTCTCTGACAACCTGAAGAGAGCTGATGATACTGACAGTAAAGTGATAAGCAGTGACAGGTCAGTTGGGAGGATGAGGACAATGCAGTAACATAGCTGAACTAATCAAAAACGACTCTCTCTCCTGTGATAACTGGAAAGTTGAATTTTAATCAGCAAACACCAGTGGTGTGTATCACCAAGCTGGGAGCGTTTAGACACACAGAGCCGGATTGGCGAGTTGATGTGAGGTGCCCAATTTTCAGCCTCGTAGGGTAGTCATATTGGCAGAACCTTTTTAGTTTAAAAAGACCGAGGCGGCCTTCTGCAACGGGAGGGGCTGTTGATGACTTGTGGGAGGAGCTGTTGAAGATGCCGCACATGTGACCCACTGGTGGTGGATAAATAGGAAACAGCTGATAGCAGGAATTAGCGAGCAGCTAGTAGCAAGAGGGAAACGCAAACCTGACAGACACTGTAAAGATGAGCAACTGGGGAGACAAGGAATTGCGTGCCCTCTTTGCCCTCACAAACAAAGAGGCCATTAACTGTCAGATGACAGGGATGGTGAAGAACGGGCCGACTTACGAGAGAATTCCCGAAGGACTGACCAGCTGTGGCTTCCCTCCCACGTCATGGTTCACGTCACACGCTGAGCTACACGTTTTGTTACTTGCTCGCGCCCCCCATTGCCCCGAAAAAGGCACATTCTGTATAAACAAAAGTAGGTAGGCGGCATTTTGCTGCACTCCCCAATTTTGTTTTTGTACTGCCAATGCTGAAAAAAGACTGATTGGGCTTTCCTGCAAATTTGCACAATTCCTGTTTAAAAAGGGCTCAAGATTTTGTGGCCTAAATCCAATAAAAGGCAATACATATGAGCCTCAGCGTATGTTATTAAAAAAGAGTTTCAAACTACCCTTGTCTCCGCCACACTAGGAAGAAGTCATGTTTTATGTTAAATTAAACATTTGGGTGGAGTTTTCCCTAACCCCCCATAATTGATTAATTGATGTCAGATCATGTTTTTGTTTTTTTTTTCTGGTTTGGTTATTATAAAATTGGTCTTAAATTTAATTCAGAGCGGCATTGCACATTTCACATGTGAGGGCAGGTCAAAAGCTACAGGTGACCCTGGCCCAAGGCCAAGGGGGGGCCCATGAAAAGGTCTGTGGTTGACCCTTAATGGGATCAAGTACATTATTTTACTTACTGACGTAAGTCACTCATGATACAAGTTATATATATTTACATGATAAATAAATGCAATTTCATCATTAAAACATATTTCAACATGCCATCTGATACTCCCCCCACCCCCCGCAGGTACTGTGAAATTGGGTGGTCTAGAGCGCGGCTTGGGCTGCACTTTCCTGACCAAACCCGGCCCAACCCCGACAAACTTTCTGATTTTTAAGTCAGAACCCGCTCCAAGTCTGACGCAGTTTGTCCCCTGACATAGTTATTGTTATCATGGTTACAGCCTCTCTGCTTACTCCACACACTCAATTGGAGTGGAGTTAACAGACACACGCTGTGGCCTATCCTTATACACAATCTCACTCACACAATACTCTCACACATAATACATAAACAATGGAATAAATGCTCCAAAATATGGAGCTATCCGAGGTGGTGATATGTTTGTATTCGTCAAAGATACCAACCATTTCCTGACGATTGTAGACTGGGTCTTTGGCTGATCATATTGTAGGGTATCTCCATATCCGAACAAAATTGGACCCGGAAATATCCCAAATCCGGATACCCATCCGTATCATATCCAGGGCCGCCGCTCCCTAAACGCAGAACACGCGCTGTGCGTAGGGCCTCATCTTCCATGGGGGGGCCACATTTTGCGCGAGGGGACGCATTTGCGCATATGCGCAATGGATGCGCACATGCGCTACCGTGAGGCACGCGTAGAATCAGCTCGAGGAAGGAGAGAAGAGACCTGACCGCCCATGCGTCGCTGAAATGATTGACAACACTCTACATTTGAACAATCAGAGGTGTGCGCCGGCAGGCACTTGCAGAGCTGCAGCAGGTGAAGAGCTGTCGACATGTCGTCCAAAAGAGCCTCAGGAGTATGTGCGGGGAAGGCAGGGCGGGTGGGCTCCACGGAGGGGGAGACCCGAGCCTCGGGGGTATGTGCGGGCCGGGAGGTCGGATGCTCCCAGAGAGGGGAGAGGGAGAAATATAGCTAAATAAGATGAAAATAGAAAAGAATGTCTCTGTATTTTATTTCTGTTTTCAGTGTTTAATTAAGGTGGGAGAGGCGGAGGGCTGAGGGAGATCGGACGCCTCCAGAGAGGGGAGAGGGAGAAATATAACAAAATAAGATTAAATAGGAAAAACCTGTCTCCCTCTTTTATTTTCAATGTTTAATCAAGGGTGGAGGATTGAGGTGGTGGAAGTTAATTTCTTTTGATGAATAATTGATGGCTATTTGTGACTCAGATTTGTTTATTTATTTATTTCAGTTTGAAGTTATTTTTATTTAATATTTATTTATTTCTTTATTTCAGGTTGAATTTTTTATCTTATTTGACTTATACAGCCAAACTACTGTATCTACAGTACATTTGTTATTGCCAGTAAGGGTTGTCAAGTTAAATGGCAAGTTGTTGTACGGTCATTTTGTACCTATGATACATTTGGGATGGGGGCCTCCAAATAAAATTTCGCTTAGGGCCCCAATTTGGTCAGGGGCAGCCCTGATCATATCCTAAAATTGTAGCCCCTAAAGATCCTTTTGCGGATCTTTAACATATTAAATGCATCTTTTACAGATTGTATTTTGGGATATCTTCGTATCAGAACAAGATTGGACCTGGGAATATCCCAAATCTGGATACCCATCCGTAAAATATACATATAAATATCCTAAAATTGTATCCACTAAAGATCCTTTACTGACCTTTGAACATTAACTGCATCTTTGATGTATCCTGTCTTGAGAAATCATTAATCCACAAAATATTTGTCGGATCTTTTAACATATTAACTGTATCTTTGCTGTATCCTGTTTTGACATATTGCCTATAAATTGATCAAAACTATATTGAATATTTATTGACTATTTGATATCCTGAAAACATTCCTGCAAAATCCATTAAAAATGTAATATTCATGTTTAGGCTTTCATCATGTTGCTTATTTTACAGTAACTGTAAAGAGTATCCTGAATTCCAGTTCCCTACATATCTCTCACCTTGTTGATAGGTCAAGGAAGATCCCTTGCAGATTTTCTAGTACTTTTTTTCTAAAACAAACCATAGTGGTACAATCTTTATCTTAACATTTTGGCTACCTAACATTTCAACAGTATAACACTGGCTAATGGGCTAAGGATAGTTTGTCTGCTGAGAACACAGGCAAGTTCATTTTTCAACTGTAAATTGTCCTGCATTTACATATCTTGCTAATAATTTTTAATAACCACATATTAAGGCATCCATATAAAAACAGGGTTCCTGCACCTTTTCAAGAGTCAAATTCAAGAACTTTCAAGGTGCATTTTCAAGCTTTTCCAGCACTGTACAGCTGTGGTAAATTAGGCTTACTATACATATACATAATGTATATACTCAAAATCATTATTTCACATTATTATCACATTCAGTCATATCTTATTGTGCTATAAACAACCAAAATTGTTTTGCTATAGGCTTCTACAGAATATGACAATGTTTCTTGTTTCAAAATGTGTCACCTGTCAAAATGCAAAAGCAACAAAGATCTTGGGCTTATTTTATTTCTTTATCTAAAATAAAGTATATCTTCCTCATCAGTCTCTTCATCACTCATGGGACATTCTTCAAGTAGTATTAATATGACAGTTTTTTTTTTTTTTTTTTTTTACAGTTTACATTGCAACAGCATTATATTAAATACTGGTGTGCCAGGACAAAAAACAGAATCCTTTCCTCCTCTGCCAATAATAACAAACCAGTTTTAATAACCTGCCATTAATAATCATCCTAATAATCATTTCTCAGGAATGCTGCCACAATGTCGCTTTGTTAAATTGGGGTTTACCTGTATTATATAAGCTGGAAGCAGCAGAGAGGACATTGAAGGCAGTGAAGAGGATGGAGGCAGTGAAGAAGACATTGAAGACAGTGAAGAGGATGGAGGCAGTGCAGAGGACAAGAGGACATTGAATTTGAAGATATGGTGGAAGGAAGGTGTGACAAGAATGACGGCAGTAGTGAGGATAATAATAATTTATTTGTAGAGCACCTTTCAAAACAAGGTTACAAGGTGCTTAAGGATGTTTAGTCCTCGTGGTTAGCATACTTAATTCTTTGTCTTACTGCGTGAAAGTCATAATTTACCATTTCAGATAATACCTACATTGTACTGTTGAATCTGATGAGTGCAAAAACTAAATCAGCATTTGAGGGTTTCACTGCATCACAGATTATAACGTCTGCAAGTGCTTTGTTTCTGCTGCAAGAATACTCTGTTCTAGAGCTGTAACAGCAAGTCAGTTGGATGATGCAGAAAGATGTCTCAAATTTTTCTGTAATGCTTTTGAACATAAATATGGAAGAGAGTGGTGTACAATGAACATGCATCTTCATTTGCACCTAAAATCTTGTATCATAGACTATGGTCCTGTTCATGAATTTTGGTGCTTTTCCTTTGAACGGGCCAATGGGACTTTAGGTGGCTACCACACAAATAGCCGTCATGCAGAGCTCATTATGATGCACAATCGGTTGTGAGATTGGCAGGTGCCTCAAAAATCTAAATGCGTACCAAGGCAGCTTGAAGAACATTTTCCTTCTGTTTTTCAGTTCTTTGAAAGGAAACCATCACAACAAAGCTACATATTACACATGAAGCACTTGAACAGGCTTAAAATGCTGTCAGACAGTGATAATTTCCAGCATGATGATAGCACATTAGAGACTCTGCTTCCGCCTGGAAAACATGGTGGTATTTCCTATGAATAAAACCAAGCATTGCTTTTGATGTTCAGGACTTTATATGGAAATTACTGTGTCCACTGTGTACGAGTGTCCTACCACAGCACACAGTTTAACAGATACACTCTGGGAGGTGAATTATTATCATCAGAAGACTACAAAGCTGATGCCAACTCGTATGCGTGCACAGTGGTTTTGTAATGACGAGATTTCTAGAGAACATGTTATTGATCCGAGGGCTGAAGCTAGACCAGCTCTAATTTCCAGAATGCTGAAGGTTATTGTGTTTTTGAAAAGAGATCGTAAAAAAAATAAAGCTGAGGCTAAATGGTTTAAACAACACACTGACAGATGCTACTATAGGCAGACCGAGTGGTGTTCTGTATGGGAGACAAACTGTTGTTTCTGTATGCAACGTACCTCCCGCTTAAAAGAATCACAGGTCGCTGTGCCTACACCAAGACCAAGGTTTAGTTTTCAAGAACCAGGGAGGAAACTGTAACCATTGTTGTTCCAGTGTCATCTATAAGATACATTTAGGCACAAGGTTGTGTTGTGGCCCCCACGGCACCATTGATGGCAGATGATGTAAAAATCTGCAAAACAAAACTGCAAAGGTTGCTAAAAAGCAAAGTTTTTGATAATATAGTGCCACGGATTGATTTTCTATTAAATGTTGAACTGATTTTTAATACATTCAGAATGAGAAAATTTAGATGCATTGAAAACGTCTCCGATACCTATATTGTCCGCAAGGGTAGCTGACAGATAAACGCTGTGCTGCTGCCAGAGGAGCCGCTGAATGAGTTCCCTCTGAGCAGTAAGTCACTAAAGAGTCTGAGAAGTCCGGTTTATTCCACACTATTGAAGCTGCTCCTCTTTTTGGAACCACCACGAACCAGTGTGCAGAGACAAACGCTTTCGAATAAACAGCCAAAAGCTAGCCTGTGGACTGGAAAGCCTGCCGCACGAACACATCAAGCTAGTTTAGCCGGATGGCTAAACTAGCCGGATGGCTAAACTAGCCGGAACAGCTAACGTTATGCCCAGTGAAGATCTGTTGCTGAGGAAAGCAAACAAAAAGATCACTGACCATAAAGAGGACATCCGCCGGCTCTCGGATGAGCTGAAAAACAAAGCGTCACTTCTGGCTAGCTGCTTGGATGTGGCGCATGAGCAGTCACTACGGATTGCTCTCCGAGCACGGCTTCCTCTCCACTGGCAGCAGGTGGTATTCGGCCAGTAGCTCTCCGCTCCGCAGAGGGGCCACATCGGCAGCCGTCTTCCCGGGCAACAACCTCCGCATCTCGGCGTAAGATCCTGAAGGAGGCTGTGCTAAGACGCTCCGGAGGTCCCCACTACCCCAAACCGGGAGATAATCCTCCTCACGGGACTGGTGCCGCTGCCTCAGCGCAACACTCGTCTTCTCAGACGTCTTCTCGTCTTCCATCCTCTCCTCGTCCCCTCTTCCCCAACCACTCTGATAGTGGGGGACTCCATAGTGAGAAACATCCGTTTCTTTAACGCTGCCACTTGCTGTTTCCCTGGAGCCACAGTCCCGGTCCTCCTGGATAAGCTCCCGGGGCTGCTGTGCTCACTACCGTCCTCCATAAACCGAGTGGTTATACATGTTGGGACGAACGATTTAGCTCGTCAACAGTCTGAGCTTACCAAAAACGATTTCAGTGCCCTTTTTAACTTTTTAAGCAGCTGTGGAAAGTCCGTTTTTATCTCCGGCCCGATTCCCACACTTGGGCGTGGAGCGTGCCACTTCTCGAGGACCCTCTCTCTCCACACCTGGCTTCTGTCTGCCTGCAATGCCCGTGGCCTTGGTTTTATTGACAATTTTAATCTGTTTTGGAACCGGTCTTACTTCTTCGGGACTGACGGACTGCACCCCAACAGGCTGAGTAGGCACATGCTATCCGCAAACATTCAGCACGCTGTTCAGTCTGCTCCTCATGACTGAATGACTGTTTATATCACACGCCCCCTCCACGGAAACTCTACCTCTACCTGCACCAGTAGTGGCACCAAGTACTGTTCCCCAGCCCTACTGGCCTCATTTGTCACGAACACTCTCACCAGAAACATTCCCGATAGAGACCATCATAAGGTACAGAGCACCCCGTCCACACAGCAGACCTCGTGAAAATAACGTCCTGCACCCCACTTCTATACATCGCACAGGTGATGATGAGCGCACGTTCGGCACGAACATTAACCTGACCGTGCTGAACGTGCGCTCTCTTTTTAATAAATTTTTTTATTATAAAGGACCTGATTTTAGATAACAAGTTGGACAGTATGAGGTGAGAACAACAGCACCTGTTGTTTTCACCGAGGCCTGCCCAACAAATTTTGACTTTTTATTCTCTACTAGGGGGGTTAAAAAAGGAGGCGGAACTGTATCTATAACCAAAAGTACACTGCACTCAAATGAAGTTTCTTTTAACAGTTACACATCATTTGAGTATTGTGATATCGTCGGATATCCACTAAAGGAAGGAGACATCTCTTCAGTTGAGCTGACTTTATTTGCAGGACTTCTCAGGTAACATCATAACACGGCACAACCTGTCGGTACCATCTTGTGTCACTGCTATAGACACACTGCATAATCATCAGATGCAAAATACAAGTGCTCCCTCTACAGGCCTTGAACTGTAATAACATGCAATAGCCACTTTACAACATCCCTCCTCTCTTAAGTTCAAACTTCACTGTTTACAGGCAATCCAACGCAACATAACCATGCCAATTGACCGTATGACCAAAACATAACCACAAGCATCCTCTGTTGACATTTTTTTTCTTTTTTTTTTTTTTTTTATATACCGAAAAAATAAAAAAAACAATATACATATATAAATCCGAAAACCATTAACTTTACAGTCTCAGCCCAAAATATGATAAAGGAAATGAGGATAAGGTTCAGTTTTCACTGTAGAGCTACCCTACTTGCTTAAAGAAAACACTGTATTTCCTCTGCATAGTAAACATAACTTTTACTTCACAACAAAGTCTTTCATATGGGCTGGTGGTCTCCTGTTTCTTTGAGATCTGATCAACTCCTTAGTGGGCGAACCACCAGGTGTACTGTTCTGCTTATTCTGATTCCCAGTAGGGAGAACTTTATCATCCGCTTGTGTAGTACTTGTGTCCTGTGGCCCTAGGTTGGTCACTGTTGGAGGTACCACATATTCCTCAGGTATTGAATCTGGTATCAACACTGGCAGATCTTGCTCCGGTCTGCTGAACAGTTGATCCACGTGTCTCCTGACAACTTTACCATTTCCCAGCAGCACTGTGTAAGAAACTGGTCCTGTGATCTCCTGTATCAGTCCTGGTACTCATTTAGGTCCACATCCATAGTTTCTGGTATAGATCGAGTCTCCTGCTGCAAAGTTGCGCTCTTTTGCATGTTGGTCATGGTGAGCTTTTTGGCTTGCTTGTTTTGACTCCACCTTTTTTTTCAAATCGGGGTGTATGAGATCCAGTGTACACCTCAACTTCCGACCCATCATCATCTCGGCAGGTGAAAGTCCAGTAGTTGACTGTGGAGTGATGCGATAACTAAACAGAGCCCTGTTTAACCTTGTCTCCACTGTGTCACCGCTGCTCTTTTTCATGAGCTCTTTAAAAGTCTGTACGGCCCTTTCCGCCAAGCCGTTGGATGAAGGGTGGTACGGTGCTGATGTGACATGTGTGATTCCATTTTGTGTCATGAAATCTTTGGTTTGTTCGCTGACAAAACACTGGGCATTGTCAGACACAATCATCTCTGGAATACCATGTGTGCTGAAACTGTTTCTCAGACAGTTTATTGTGTTTGCTGATGTAGCTGATGTTACTGGATATACATCTAACCACTTTGAGTGTGCATCCACAATGGCTAAGAACATTTTATCCATAAAGGGACCTGCATAATCTATGTGGAGCCTCCTCCACGGCTTCTCTGGCCACTCCCAGGGGTGGAGTGGTGCACAGGCAGGTGCCTTTCTGTGTTCTTGGCATGTGGTGCATGACTTTACCTTATTCTCTATGTCATTGTCCATATGTGGCCACCACATATAACTTCGTGCCAGTCCTTTCATGCGGCTCATTCCCGGGTGTGACTGATGTAACTGTTCCATCATGGGAGCTCGTCCCTTCTCTGGTATCACAATGCGGGCTCCCCACAGCACACAGCCGTCCTGTACACTCAGCTCTTGTTGTCTTTGTCGATAATGCACAAAGTCTCTGTCCTGATTCTTTGGCCATCCTCTCAGCACATACTCACGTACTCGTGAGAGTATAGGATCCTTAGTTGTCCATTTTTTAAGCTGCTCTGAAGTCATCAGTGGTGGATGCTCCTGATCCAACATTAGCACATGTTCCTCTGGTGCCGAAACACTTGGTGTCTCTGGAAGTGGGAGACGGCTAAGAGCGTCAGCGTTACCATTGTTTTTACCTGCTCTGTACATGATAACATACTCATATGCTCTTAACAGTACAGCCCATCTCATTATCCTCTGGGATGCCATCTGTGGCACTGCTTTCACCTCATGGAATAAACCTAGTAGTGGCTTATGATCTGTGTAAATCACAAATTTCCTTCCATAAAGATACTTGTGAAAATACTGTACCCCAAAGATGACAGCTAGTCCCTCTTTATCTAGCTGGGAGTAATTCTTCTCTGCGGCTGAGAGCGTGCGTGATGCAAACCCTATAGGTTTCTCTGCTCCATCTGACATGCGGTGAGCCAGCACGGCTCCAACTCCATATGGAGAAGCGTCACAGCACAGTATCAGTTCTTTTTTTTCATCATAGTGCACTAACACACTGCTTGATTGCAAAAGCTCCTTTGACTGCTTGAAAGCTTCTTCTTGCTCGGGTCCCCAAGACCACAGTTCATCCTTCCTCAACAACTTATGCATAGGTGCCAGTAATGTTGACAGGTTTGGCAGGAACTTATTGTAGAAGTTCAACAGTCCCAAATAAGCTTTTAGCTCCATCACTGATGTGGGAGTGGGGGCCTCCTGAACTGCTTTCACCTTTGCTGGCAGTGGATGTAACCCTGTCTTATCCACTCGATGTCCCAAGAATGTCACTTCTTTCTCCATAAACTCACACTTGCTCCTTTTTAAGCGAAGTCCTGCATCCTCCAGTCGCTGCAGTACTTGATCCAGTGTTTGCAGGTGATCTTTATCATCCTTTCCTGTCAGAATGATGTCATCCAGATACACTGCAACATTTGCTAATCCCTGCAGCACCCCCTCCATGGTACGCTGAAAAATGGCTGGACTGGAGCTCACACCAAAAGGTAACCTTGTATATGTGAACAGTCCCTTATGTGTGTTCACTGTGACATATTTCCGTGATTCCTCTTCCAGTACAATCTGTTGATATGCATGGCTCATATCTAACTTGGTATATTTCTCTCCTCCAGTTAGACAGGCTATCATGTCCTCCATTTTTGGAATGGGGTACTGTTCAATAGGGGACACTTTGTTTACTGTGAGTTTATAGTCCCCACAAATTCTTGCTCTGGTATCTGGTTTCAAGACTGGTACAATGGGCGCAGCCCATTCTGAGAACTTCACTGGTTCTATGATTTTCTCTTGTAAGAGCCTCTCTAACTCTTGCTCTACTTTCTTTTTCATTGCAAAAGGCACTGACCTTGGCTTATAGAAACAGGGTGTGGCATCGCTAGCTACATGTATTTTTGCCTTGAAGCCTTTCAATCTCCCTAACTCTGCTTTGAACACTGTTTCATGCCTTGACAGCACTTCCTGTATAGGGTCTTCTCTGTCCTCTATCTTATGTACAGGTTGCCAGTCCTCTTTGAGAGCTTTAAGCCAACCTCGTCCCAGTAGACTTGTCCCTGAACCTTTGACAACCACTACTGCTAACATCTTAGTCATGCCTTTGTGTTCAACTTTGACCTTTGTTGCTCCTACTATGGGCACTTTATGGCCACCATATGTTCTCAGTTTTATCCTGCACTTGGCTAGTCTGGGTTTGACGCTATCACTGAATAGCTTGTGAAATGCCTTCTTTGACATAATGGTGTACCCACAGCCGGTATCTACCTCATAAGTTACAAGTTTCCCATTTACTTTTATTTCTTTTTTTATGGGCTCTTCTCTGGGGATGACTATCTCGTCATTTATGTTGTACATGGTTATTGCACTATCCTTCATGTGATACATAGTGGAAACTTCATCACTATCACCGTCTTCCTCTTGCATGAAGTTAGCTTTTTTTTTCTGTTTGCTTTTCTCCCCTTTAAAGTTCTTAGTCTTGTCCTTTCCCCCTATTTTCATCCTGCAGGCCCTCTTTATGTGCCCCACTTTACCACAATTGTGGCACTTCTCATTAGCAAACCTGCAGTCCTTAGCCAAATGGCTGTCTCCGCCACATCTGTAGCATGTCTTCATGTCACGCTGAGGTTTTGAACGCGTGTCGTTCACCTTGTTGACAGAGCCTGCCGTACGGCTCCATTTGCCCTGCTCTTTCATGCCATGCAAATCCACGATGTCCCTGTTTGCCGCCTCCATGGCCTGCGCAAACTTGAGGGCTTTGTCAAACGTCAATCCGTCCTCCGACAGTAGCCTCCGCTGGATCCTGTCGTCATTTATGCCGCATACGAGACGGTCTCTTAGCATCACCGTCAAAGATTCTCCGTAATTGCAGTCCTGCGCCAGCTTTCTCAGCTCTGCCACATAGTCACTCACAGACTCCTCCGGCTTCCTGTTTCTGGTATTAAACTTCCATCGTTGCATTATTTCACTTGGTTTCGGGTGAAAATGATTTGTCAACAGTCTTACCAGGTCACTGTAGGACTTATCACCCAGTTTGTCAGGGCTGAGCAGGTTTCTCATCAGTGCGTATGTCGGGGCGCCCACACCACTTAGCAGCACAGCCCGTGTCTTTTCATCATTGTCGATGTCGTTCGCCACGAAGAAATGGTCCAAAATCTCACAGTACTCTTCCCAAGTCTGTGACTTGCTATCAAAAGGTGACACCGACCCCACCGTGGCAGCCATGGTTCTTCACTAAAGAGAGCGCCCAGCTTTCTTCAAGCTAACAGCACGTCAATAGCTCACGGACAGTTAGCACTAGCCTAGCTTCACTTAGCTCGTTAACTCAGCCAGCACTACTCTCGTCGACTTGACTTGCCGTATCCACTTCAGGCTTTCATCCTCGTCGCCATATGTGATATCGTCGGATATCCACTAAAGGAAGGAGACATCTCTTCAGTTGAGCTGACTTTATTTGCAGGACTTCTCAGGTAACATCATAACACGGCACAACCTGTCGGTACCATCTTGTGTCACTGCTATAGACTGCATAATCATCAGATGCAAAATACAAGTGCTCCCTCTACAGGCCTTGAACTGTAATAACATGCAATAGCCACTTTACAACAAGTATCATGCCTTTGTGATAAATAATATATGAACAAAATACTATAATTATTATTATTGTTATTATTATACTTGTGTTATAATTGTCCAGATCTTTGATAGATATGTCACAGATCCAGACGTTTGCATGCCACTGGACCTTTTGGGACAGCCTCACATTGCATACAACAGATTAGGCTACGGATAAATTAGCTAATGATGATTAAACAATGTTAGCATCTGTGACAAATCATTAAACATATCTGTCTGTGCATGACCCTGAATCTTCTCACATAAGGGTGTTAAAACACAGTAAAGTCATATTGTATTGACATCACTTCCCAGTGAAGGATCACCTTCATGCAACATATTTATTTATTTACTTAATGTAAACAGTTTAAAGAGAACAGCTGCACTCACTACAGTATATGCAGTTGCCTGACAATCCATAGATGCCATTTTGCCCGATCTGCAATCTTTGTGATATATGAATCTGGAATTCTTAGGGATATGTTACAGATATCAAATTTGGACAATATCACTATAAGCATCTGTGACAGATCAGATCCGGCCACACTCTCTCTGTAAACGTTAGCGATATGTGACAGATCCATAAACTTGTTTACCATTGGATCTTTCCGGATACAGGTCCTTTTTGTCCAGTGAAATATAATTTGAGTCTTACCATTGTTTTCAAGTCTTCATCTTCCTAAGCTCTTCTTGAACTAAATTGTAACCGTTCTTAACAGAACTATTTACATAATCCAACCATCTTGGTTTAATTTAAGTCATCATGGAGGAGGAGGATGGCATCCACCATAGACGGCTTAGGCGCAGTCAAGCCGTTTGTATGGTATGAGCGCAGCTATTACATCTGCGCCCTGGTCTGTCACCCACACGACTTTATTGAGCACACTAATGTCCAATCCGAGCTCTCTTATAAGTCTGATTATTTCTCTCCTGATATTGTCGCTTGTTTCAGCGTCCTCTGGTGGAAACACTGCTGTTGTCAACACTACTGTTCATTTTGAATTCCAGTGACACAAAATGGCAAGTGATTATCACGTAGCTTAATTTGTGGTAATCTTCTGTCTAAATGTCAGTGGTCATTCCGATTGTATTTACTTCATTAAATATTTCATTTACAGTAGCTGCTCAATCAGTTGCTTAATTGATTCTGTGGCCAGCTCATGACACCATCTAGACACAGATGTGGGGTCCAGCAGTATGTCCCTTGCTGACCCAGGACCATATGCAGCACCTGTGTTAATAAGCTCTTGAGCTGATTCCATAAAACCATCTCCTGCAAAGGAATGAAACAGTCTTATATCTT
Organism: Epinephelus lanceolatus; assembly: GCF_041903045.1. Taxonomy (NCBI): domain Eukaryota; kingdom Metazoa; phylum Chordata; class Actinopteri; order Perciformes; family Serranidae; genus Epinephelus; species Epinephelus lanceolatus. The sequence goes on from NC_135743.1 coordinate 39,472,904, forward strand.
TGCAGCAGTATGCCATGCACTGATCTATGACCTTTGCTCTTGTCTGCTATGTGATTTTCTTTGAGCAGGTGGTAGAGAAGCCAGTGATAGTAGTTTCAAACCACTTGCTGTTGTATCTCATCAAAGTCCCACATATTTTACATTTTACAAAACCTTATTATCACCTGCATCGACGACTAAATCAAAATGCCACCATACCGCCAATTTCCCTGTGTGTTTTCGGCAGTTTTAAACTTTACTGATAGCAAATTTTGTCTAGCGTCCTCCATTTTCATTAGTTCAGTCTTAATACTGCCTCCTGCCTGAAATACAATGTAAATGTGGGTTGCGACAGGCCCGTCGAGCTTGGGTCGGGTATCCACACTCTAGTGTTGTCTGTCTGACATGGATCAGGTGATCAGGGTCAGAGTGTGTCACCAAAAATCAGGAGCTCCTAAAGGAAAAGTCAGGATACAGAGAGAACAAGAAAACTAAGGAGCAGAGAGGTGATGACCAAATGTGAAGAACAGTAGGTATGACAGGAGGAGCTTAAGGTGAGAGGTGAGGCAGACTAATATTAACAAATAAAATTTGCTGTATCATGCTCAGTTTTAAAGCTACAGTGAAAACATAGATATTATATTAAACTGAAGGACCTAAATGTACGTTCACACCAACAGCAACCAGAGCTTCCAAAATGGCGGAAGTCATTCATTTTCAATGAGAGTCCGGCGACTTGGGTGACCTGTTTGTCAGCCGCGCGTCTTGGGCAACCAAAGCGACCGGAGCAGTCTGGAGGGGAGTTAAAATTTGTTTAACTTCATGCAGACCTGCCAACCTGTACGCATTTTGCGTACCAGGCACGCATTTTGACATCAAAGTACGCTTGATCTCGCCGGTTTCAGTCTATTGATCTATGCAAGTTGTCACTCTCAAGTTGATGCCTTATATTCTATGGCACTGCAGTGAGCATAGGCGGAAGGCCCTCTTCGCCCACACCTCTGGGTAGTCCTCAGTGATGACTTTATAGCCAATTCAAACCAGGTTGAAAAGGTAAAATGACGTGACAAATGCAAAAATTGAGAGCTTTGAGAGCTTCTGTCTGTAAACAGTTAGCTTGTGTCTGTTAGAGTTAGCTTCTATCTCTTAGCAGTTAGCTTCTGCCTGTAAACGGTAAGCTACTGTCTCTTAGCAGTTAGCTTCTGTCTGTTAGCAGTTAGCTCCTATTAGCTCCTCACCGTCAGCTCAGACCGGAGTTACGGTGTGTTCAGTCTGGTAAACGGTATCAGGCTGATAGCTGGAGCCACAAAACATTACATTTAAAATTCATTTTTACTGCATGTCAGTTACAAAAACAGTGTAAAGAAGTGACTTGTAACGACTGTAACACTGTTGTCTAGCACTGCGGTCACGCCATCTGTGCTTCGAAGAGGTGCTGTCGCGCTATCTACACTTGAAAATCTACACGTCTACATCGTTTCGTACAGTAAAGCGTGTAGACGCCGAAAGGGCTTCATGGTGCATTCAAATGCAACCTCGTAATTTCAGAAATCTATACTCTAATGGTCATGAAGGTTGTTTCAAACGGGAAAGTTGCTTTTTTGTTCTTATTTTCATTTGTTGAAATACAAACATCTGTCATTACTTTCTTGTTCTTTTACTACAGCCTTTTAAATGATCAAATAACGAACCAAAACCAATCGGCCATTCAGTATCCTATTCATTTCTACATAGGCAGATTCTATGAATTTCGAAAAAAAAAAAAAAAAAAAATCATATCAAACTATTTTCAACAAATTGCACCAGATTATTGTTCAACATGTCCCCAGGTACCTCTGTGATCATTTCTAATAATTACATGATAAAATCATAACAATCTGATATACTCGTACTCGTCGTACTCGTCGTACTCGTCGTCCTCCGCTTATCCGGGTCCGGGTCGCGGGGGCAGCAGCCTCAGCAAAGAAGCCCAGACAGTCCTCTCCCCAGCCACTTCCGTCAGCTCTTCTGCGGGAACCCCGAGGCGTTCCCAGGCCAGCCGGGTGATGTAGTCCCTCCAGTGTGTTCTGGGGCGGCCCCGAGGTCTCCTCCCGGTTGGACACGCCCGAAACACCTCCCAAGGGAGGTGTCCGGAAGGCATCCTTACCAGATGCCCGAACCACCTCAACTGGCTCCTCTCAATGTGGAGGAGCAGCGGCTCTACTCCGAGTCCCTCCCGGATGTCTGAGCTCCTCACCCTATCCCTAAGGCTGAGCCCAGCCACCCTGCGGAGGAAACTCATTTCGGCTGCTTGTACTCGCGATCTCATTCTTTCGATCACTACCCAGAGCTTGTGACCATAGGTGAGGGTTGGAACGTAGATTGACCGGTAAATTGAGAGCTTCGCTTTCTGGCTAAGCTCCCTCTTCACCACAACGGACTGGTTAAGCGCCTGCATCACTGCTGACGTCGCCCCAATCCGCCTGTCAATCTCCCGCTCCATCCTACCCTCACTCGTGAACAAGATCCCGAGATACTTAAACTCCTCCACCTGAGGAAGGACCTCCCCCCCGACCTGGAGTGGGCACTCCACCCTTTTCCGGCTGAGGATCATGGCCTCAGACTTGGAGGTGCTGATTCTCATCCCAGCCACTTCACACTCGGCTGCGAACCGTCCCAGCGAGAGCTGGAGGTCACTGTTCGATGGAGCTAGGAGGACCACGTCATCCGCAAAAAGCAGGGACGAGATCCTCCCGTCACCGAACCTGACACCCTCCACCACTCGGCTGCGCCTAGAAATTCTGTCCATAAAAGTTATGAACAGAACCGGTGACAAAGGGCAGCCCTGGCGGAGTCCAATCCTCACCGGGAACAGGTCCGACTTACTGCCAGCCACGCGAACCAGACTCATGCTCCTTCGGTACAGGGACTGGATGGCCCTTAGCAAGGGGCCACCAACCCCATACTCCCAGAGCACCCCCCACAGGATGCCCCTGGGGACACGGTCGTAAGCCTTCTCCAAATCCACAAAACACATGTGGACTGGTTGGGCAAACTCCCATGCCCCCTCCAGCACCCTGGCGAGGATAAAGAGCTGGTCCACGGTTCCGTGTCTGGGACGAAAACCACATTGCTCCTCCTCAATCTGAGGTTCAACTATCGACCGGACCCTCTTCTCCAGCACCCTGGAGTAGACCTTACCGGGTAGGCTGAGGAGTGTGATCCCCCTGTAGTTGGAACACACCCTCTCACACACCCCGGTCTGCCACTCCAGAGGCACTGCCCCCGATGTCCATGCAATGTTGCAGAGGCATGTCAGCCAGGACAGCCCTACAACATCCACAACATTCAGAGCCTTGAGATATCCAGGACGAATCTCATCCACTCCTGGGGCTCCGCTGCCTCGGAGTTGTTTCACTACCTCAGCAACTTCTGCCCCAGAAATTGGACGACCTGCCCCCGAGACCCCCGTCTCTGTTTCCTCACTGGAATACGTGTTGGTGGGATTGAGGAGCTCCTCAAAGCATTCCTTCCACCACCCGACAATGTCCCCAGTTGACGTCAGCAGCTCCCCGCCCCCACTGTAAACAGTGTGAGCAAGTTGCCGCCTTCCCCTCCTGAGGCGCCGGAAGGTTTGCCAGAACCTCTTTGGAGCCGATCGATAGTCTTCCTCCATGGCCTCACTGAACTCCTCCCACGCCCGAGTTTTTGCCTCCACGACTGCCGCCGCTGCGCTCCGCTTGGCCCGCCGGTATCCGTCAGCTGCTTCCAGAGACCCACAGACCAACCATGCCCTGTAGGCCTCCTTCTTCAGCCTGACGGCTCCCCTCACCTCTGGTGTCCACCAGCGGGTTCGAGGATTACCGCCGCGACTGACCCCAGTGGCCTTGCGGCCACAGCTCACAACCGCCGCCTCGAAGCTCTCCCAGAGGTGGGAGTTGAAGATCATCTGGACAGGTTCTTCCGCCAGGCGTTCCCAGCAGACCCTCACTGTTCATTTGGGCCTGCCAGGTCTGCGCGACCATCTGCAATCTGATGTGATATTTGAAAATCTGCCTATACAGCAATATGTGTATTGGGTATGATTTTAGCATGCAACTGGGAACAAATGCTGCAGTAAAACCACTGCAGCAATGTTGAGCAGGAATAGGCGCAGTTTGCTGAAAACAATTTGATTTGATTTTTATGAAATTTGTAACATCTGCCTATACAGTAATATATGTGTATCAGGTATGATTTTAGCATTTGATTATTTGAAATTTCTGGAGTAAAACCACTTGAAAATTATCACAGAGGTACCTGGGGACATGTTGAAAAGGAATATGGTGCCGTTTGCTGAACACAATTTGATTTGATTTTTTAATGGAATTTTTTATGGGGGGGTGCGAGTGTCGGATAAGTTGGTACTCATAACCTTTCTTCAAGGTTGGCAGGTCTTTTTATGGTAATGAGCTCTGACGCAGTTCGGCGGCAACCAATTGGAATGCTGACATACTTCGATGAAGCGGTCCCCAGAGAACAAGCCATGTAACTTTGGTTCCTACATCACACTTGTTCCGACAATGGATATCGAGAAGTTTACTACTTGTGTTCATGCCTACTCAGTCCTTTATAATGTGTCGCTGTTCAGTCACAGAGACCAAAATAAAAAGAATGAGGCTTGGGACTGCGTCGCGGAGGTAGGTGGTTGGTCTGGTGAGTTTTAAAGTGTGTAATGTTAGTAATAGAGGAGAATTGCAGGCTAATGCGATGTAGCCTGCAAGTCTTCCTTGCTTGGTTTGAATGGGATGACATACGTTTTCTGTTTTCATTGACCAAACATAACTTTCTGTAGGCCAACTATGAGCTTTTTGCCTGGACAACAGCAAGCAGCAACTACGCTGCTTTTGTTGCCCCCGTGGCCTAGTGTTGACCAGGTGGGCATGTGTGAGAATGAAATCCTGTTGTTGAAAACAACAGACACACAAAGAGCGTGTTAGCAGCTTCACCACAGTATTTATTCTGTCTAATAAGGCAAATAAATATTATGCACTTATTGAAACAACCTGACTGTTGACAGACTTCAGCTATTTGAACTTCACAGTTCTATTACAGTTTTAACCATTTGTTTAACCATGTTGTATCAAATAAATGTCTTATGTCTCTTTTTTCCTATACAGAAAATAATCTCAAACACAAATCATAAACATAACCCTTTCAAACCAATTTATAGTAAGTGACAATTTAGTGTTATCACTGTAGCTGTTACCACAATATAGTTATCAAAATACTTAAACCTTTGTTATACTTTTGCTCAGCTTTAACATTCATAAAACTGTGGAAGCATAAATTTGAAGGTCTGGAGCTGGGCCAGAAAGCTCGCGACCTCGTTCCCATCTTCTCGAACGGACTTTCTTTGTTTTCCATTAGATATCAAAAACTCAAATACTCAGAGGTGAAAAAATCACTGGAGACACGTAGAATCAGATGCAACTGAGTTTTATTGTGCACGCAGGCATCAGCACAGCACAACTCAATGAGTCAAACTCCGGAGAAAGACTGAAATTTTTTTGTTTGCGCACTCGTTTTTATTGTGAAGATTGCTGCCGAGTCATCTTTTTCTTAATCCTTCCCACTTGGAGCTGAAACATAACCGTGTCACATTTCTGCTGAGTCTCCACTTTTTCTCCTTTCATCCTAAAACCCGCCTCTTTACTTGTACTCGTATTCCCGCTCTCCTTTTCTCTCTTGGAGCGTGTAATGCTTTTCTGGGCAGTCTAAACCCGCCTCCTCTAGAGTCATATCGGGACAAGCTGGAATTTCCCTAACTTTCCACCAGTGTTTCTGAGCCCATCCTCATGCTATTTTTAGAAATGATGAAGTGCTCAATGAGTGTATGTGTGTGTCATAGGAATACATAAAATAATAAACCAGTGTGTGACTTCTCAGTGCACAGAGTACATTGCTTTAACACGTATCTTTAAAGGTCAACTTAAAGGTACAGTATAAACACTACCATAAACATTACACTACAAAACAAGAATGAAACATTAAGTCCATGAAACTGATTGTTTTCAGTACAAATTAAGAAAACACATATCACAGCCTGCTTCTTTAACGGCAAGATGGCGTATGTACATCAGGCCATGTTCCTAATAAAGTTATGTTCATACTAGGGGTGCACGATAACTATCGGGCCGATAATTATCGGGCAGATAACAGGAAATTATACATCATTCCGATAAGTCTGATATCAGGACGAATAGCCCTGATAACATATATAATTTTGTCAGCACGGCAGTGCCCCACTCCCACTATGAGACCTAAATGGCCTGCAGTGAATGCTGCGTTCAAGTGACGTCGGCATAATCAGAAAAACTCTTTCTGACTGGGAAAATTCAAGAATACCCCCTCATGTCGGAAAACAACTCGTTAACTCGGTCATAATTTTGGTAGTTGCTGACTTGAATTGATATCCACAAATATTTTTCCACGTTACACATAAACAATAGAAACATGGACTTAAAAAGGCCGAAAGAACGACTAACAAATGTGGGAACGGGGAATTTCTGTCACACCGTGAATGCAGCACAACGAGCACGCAGCACAGCGTCAGCGTGCTTACGTTTGAAAACAGAGAAGATGGCGTCGACTGTGTGGGACTTCTTCAAAGTTTCCGAACAAGACAGTTCGCTGGTTATTTGTAACAAATGTTCCAGGCAAGTTCCACGAGGAGGGAAAAGTAGCACGAGCTTCAATACTTCAAACATGATCAGTCACCTGAAACATACCCATCGCTTCGACAGAGTATTGAAAGCATATGAGGACGCCCGGGCTGCTAAAGACACTAGCAACTTAAAGCCAGCCGCAAAGAAGCCACCGGGACTTACACACATCGGCGAGGCTTTCGAAAAATCCAAGAAATTTGCCAGAAATGACCCACGGGCTAAGGCCATTGAAGATTTAGTCATAGAAATGATGGCGCTTGACGACCAGCCCTTCACCCTCGTTGAGGACAGAGGCTTTTCTCATCTGATTAATCACTTGGAGCCACGGTTTACAGTGCCGAGCCGCCGCTACTTTTCTGATGTGTACCTTCCAGCTAAGTATGATGCGATCGCCAAATGTATTCACACCTTGATTGATAACAACGTGAAAGACATAAGCTTCACCGTGGATATATGGACTTGTGATGTCAGCCCTGTAAGCATGATGAGTATGACCGCGCAGTGGTTAAATACAGACTTCAAACTATACAGAGCGGTGTTGCAGTCCCAGGAGCTGCCCGGCTTACACACAGGTACAATGATTCACCAGACTTTTGAAACTATGCTACAGCGGTGGAAATTTAAAGAAGGAGATGGTGCATGTTGTCTTACGAGATAATGCGCGTAATATGGAAAAGGCAATGAATGAGTGCAGTGTTGCAAGCCTGGGCTACATGGCCCACTCTTTACAACTTGCTGTGAACGAGGCTGTGTTAAGTCAAAGAGCTGTGTCTGACTGTGTTGCCATTGGGCGCAAGATTGTAGGACATTTTAGACAGTCTCAAGTAGCATCCTCCACCCTGAGGAAGTTACAAGAACGGCTGCAAGTGCCACAAACACGACTCCAACAAGACATAGCTACGCAATGGAACAGCATGTTTTACATGCTTAAGAGTCTAGTGGTAGCATATGCAGCTGGACACCATTTGCCCGCAACACTCAACGCCCACCAATGGACCCTGGTCGAAAACATGCTGACCATCCTCGATCCATGTGAACAGCTGACCAGAAACATCAGCAAGGCCACAGCCACAGCTGCAGATGTTATCCCCTCCATCCAAGCTTTGACACGTCTGCTTAAGCAAACTCTTCCAACAGACCATGGAGTGAAGACATCAAAGGACACCCTGTTAAATGCAGTGCAATCACGTTTTGGTCACATCGAGGAGCAGCCCCTGTACTATCTGGCAACAATACTGGACCCGAGGTATAAGGACCGCTACTTCACCCTCGCATCAAAACGGCAAGCAACAGGTATGCTGCGGGAAAAGTTGCTGGAGGAGACTGATGGTGCCACAGCTGGCACTCCCCAGCCAGAGGAGCCACCAGAAAAGAGGAGCAGGGAAGACGGGAATAACTCATTGTTGGGAATGTTTGAGGCAATACTGGAAGAAAACACTGAAGCTGCCATTCACCAGGAAGACAGCAGAGTGGATGCAGAAGTAAGTGTATAGATTTAACATTTTCTAAAGACACACCTTATAACTCACGTTAATGGTCAGAACACCATCATAATAAGATTGTATTTTTCTGCTGTGTTTTGTTAACTTTTAGCTCTAGTCATATCTGTCGGAGCCAACGCTTCACGTCAGTGTTAATTTCGTTGACTAAGACTATGACGAAAAATATTCGTCAACGAACCTTTTTCACGGATGAAAACTAAATAAAAACTAAATAAAAAGTCAGCTATGATGACGAAGACTATGACGAAATATAATGAACACTTTAGTAAACGAATCAAAACGAGACGAAAATGTTAGGGAGGGACGAATGAAGGATAGATCCAATCAGAATAAATTTCATTGTGCGGGTAGGTTGATCTCTGCGGAAGCAGAGCCACAGCAGCGGCACATGACATGAAAAGTTTCAAAACAAAACTGGCCTTCGCTCATTAGCAGCAACGTCCTGCAGTGCACGCGGTCCGAGTGCGACGGCATGTTTCATGAAGAACACAGAAATGTCAGCGCTAGGTATAGGTCGAAAACGAAGAACTGACATCTGGTCACACTTCACCTATGACAACAAGGACAACAAGACCCTCTGTAAACCATGTGGAGCAAAAATCACGGGGAAAAACACCACCAACTTGAAGCGACATCTACAAACAACTCATCCAGAAATACATGCGAAGGTAAGCATACACGCTAAGGTTATTTTTATCAAATAAACCACCGTGTTTCCGCTAAACCTGAAATGAAATAGAAGCTAAAGGAAACCACCTCTGAACTGTATTGATTAGATGATTGACTCGCTTAATATGAGCGCAACGTTAAATATTCAGTGTCCTCAAATTGAATCAGATATGTACCAAACAAAAGGCACGTTTAAAGAAATGTATTATTATAGAGGATGTTGTATATGACTGGACAAAGGGAACGTGTGTCTGTGTCTGTGTCTGTGTCTGTCTGTGTGTGTGTGTGTGTGTGTGTGTGTGTGTGTGTGTGTGTAAGAGAGAGATCTGGCAGGATTGGGCGAGAAAGAGAAAAATCACAACTTGATTCCTCCTTTATTCATCCTCACAGATACAGAAGACGTGTGATGACAAAGATGATCATGGGCCAAGTGGAGATAAAGCTGGTGTTACTAGTTCAACCCAGCAGCAGTTCATCTCTACAGCTTTCCTCAGTTCTTCAAAGTACAAAACTGACTCGAAAGAACAACAGACCAAGGAGCAGGTCATAGCCATATGGATTGGATGCACAGGTTTACCACTCACAACAACTGAAGATGAAGACTTTGTGCTAATGATAGAGATAGTAGATAGGAGACTGACTGTTCCAAAGAAAACTAAAATAAACAATTTGATTGAAACACAGTATGAACATGAAAGACAAAAATTCAAAGAGAGATTGGCTGCTGCCCGGAGAGTGTCTGTTGGCCTTGACATGTGGTCAAAAAAAGGTCTGACAGCCTCAAACCTTGCTATAAGTGCATGCTACTTTTGTGTTGAACAAAGAAAACCTGCACACATCTTGTTGGCCCTTGAACAAGTGGCCCACCCACACACTGCACAGTCAATTAAGGCATGTGTGGACAAATGTATGCAAGAGTGGGCCATACCAAAGGAGAAGATCATTACAGTGATAACAGACAATGGGAGTAACATGGTGGCAGCCTTTTAAAAAACCACAGCAGAAGAAATCAGTTCTGAGGACTCCCCTGGGTCTATAATGGAAAGTGACTCTGAAATTGATAACCAGCGGTGAGCCATGTTTAGTTTGTTCTTTTACATGACAGTCAACACTCACTCACTCACTCACTGGCCACTTTATTAGGTGTAGATTTATTTGGTTGTCTTTTCCTCTTGTTATTTGGTACCATCATGTTGACATGGACCGGACACCTTGTGTAGTGCATACCATACAACTTGTGGTCCACATGTTGCAGAAGGAGACAACTGTCAAGAGAGTCCTTGATAAAGCAAGGTGTGTGGTAAAGCTCTTTCGCAAGTCCTCAGTTGCAACACAGAGGCTATTAGACCAGTGTGGTCTTATTGTTGTAAATGACTGCCCCACATGCTGGTCAAGCACATTCAACATGGTCACACGACTCCTCACAGTCAAAGATGCAGTCTGTCAAATCACAAATGACATGGGATGGGACAATTTGCTTACTAGTGAGTGGCAGAAGCTTTCATCAGTGCATGACCTACTGCTGCCTTTTGCGGAACACACTAAAACCCTCCAGAGTGACACTACATCCATGTCCCTAGTGGTCCCTGCCCTCTTTGATCTGCTCAGCCACCTTACTGACTTTGCAGAGAACACTAGGCACAGAGACCTCGCCACTGTAGCAGAGAAGATGAGAGCAAATCTGAACCAGTGTTTTGCTTGCCTCATGGATCCAGCTGATGAAAAGTTCTCACCACTTGCAGCAGCTGCCTGCTTTGTCAACCCAACTGTTTGTGAAATCCTTGTTAATGTTGATGTGGCTGATGGAAATATCCAGGAACTGCTGAAACAGGCAGAGGACTATGTGGTCAAATGCACTTTCCCACACACACACACAACATGAGGACCAGTCTGAAGATGATGCAGAAGAAGTGGTTATTGACGAACCAGCACCATCCTCAAAGCAGCCGGTGTTTAGGTTTCTCTCAAAATGCCCAAGGCCCAAACAGAAAACCTCCACAACCAGCATCAGGCAGCAGATCATCAAGTACAAGGAAGAACTTTTACATCCCATCACTGAGGACACAGGAACAGACATTTGGCTGCAAAAGAGTGACAGTTTTTATCACAGTTTAAAACCCTTAGCGTTAGACTTGTTAGCTATGCCAGCTTCTCAAGCTTTTGCAGAGAGGGTATTCAGTGTCACAGGTGACCTCACAAGAGGACGGCGCAACAGAGGAAGGGTCACATTGGAGCGGAGTGCTTTCCTTAAAATGAACAGAAACAAATAGAACTGATATATTCACTGCTATTTACAGCATTTCCTGTTGTAGTATATGCACAACTTGAAAGTTACTGGTCTGGTATTTGATTTTTTGTTTTTGTTTAGTATGATGAGAGCAGAGAGATTTATTTTTTGTTCCATGCAATAATGGCATTGCAGCTCAATTATTTCATTTGTCTTGAGCTCATTGATACTTGTTTTAATTATTAACAGAGGAATATTTCATTTTGTGTGCAATGACATTACAACCAAAACATATTTTCTTTTACATAAAAATATGTACATACCTGTATTTACAGTGTTGAGAGAGCAGAGTTTTTGTTGACTTACTTGAACATTAAGGAGTATTTTTTTGGGATTGTGTGCAATGGCATTACAGACAATACATCTTTTATTTTACATATGAGAATTGCACTTCTATGTTCTGTTCAAATCTTGGTGATTTTGTACAGAGTAGCAGGAGACAATAGAAGATGCACACAGCATTCTGTGATTTTTGTTTAATGTGATATTTGCCTCTTCAATAATGAGAGCAGAAATTTTTGTTGTTGTGCCACATACTGAGGCATTATAGCCTAGCAGTTATTTAACTTTTCTTGAGGTACTTGAACACTAACATAAATGAATTTTCTGTATTTACAGTAGATACCATGTGCAATGGCATTGCAGCCAACAGTGTTTTATTTATTTATTTTTTGAGAATAAAACAAAATACATAGTCCATATAACAACCGTTTCCGTGCCTGTATTGGACAATCAAACCTTTATACCATTTCATAACAGACTGATGGATATTTCCAATGACTGGAAATTCTGGAGAAACATTTAGTCGACTAAGTCCACCGTAGATTTACCTGACTAAAACTCTTATGATATTTAGTCGACTAAAACTAGACCAAAAGATTTCAGATGACTAAAATATGACTAAAACTAAATAGTGTGTTATTCAAAAGACTAAGACTAAGACTAAATCAGAATTTGCTGTCAAAATTAACACTGCTTCACGTGAGCCGTTGCCCACTGGAATACTGGAGGAGCAACCAGTCCCATTTTGAGTGCATGGCCCAGCTAGCTAGGAAATATCTGTCAGCGCCTTGCACTAGCGTCGACAGCGAGTGCTTGTTTTCTGCTGCTGGACACGTGATGACGTAGGAAAGAAACAGACTTGCATGCGAAAAGGCAGAGATGCTGCTTTTCATTAAAAAAAATCTTACCCTGATCCATCAAGAGGTAGAAGGGTAGATAAATAGTTCCCCTCTAACTCTTAAAGGAACCAAAAGTTTGAGTGTTGAGAATACAGTGCGATACCAGGTCAGAACCCTCTCTCTTTTTCTCTCTCTCACACACAGACAGGCACTCTCTCTCTCTCACACAGATACGCACTCTGTCTCTCACACAGACGCGCACTCTCTCTCTCACACAGACAGGCACTCTCTCTCTCTCACACAGATGCGCACTCTCTCTCTCACACAGACGCGCACTCTGTCTCTCACACAGACGCGCACTCTCTCTCTCACACAGACAGGCACTCTCTCTCTCTCACACAGATGCGCACTCTCTCTCTCACACAGACGCGCACTCTGTCTCTCACACAGACGCGCACTCTCTCTCTCACACAGACAGGCACTCTCTCTCTCACACAGACGCGCACTCTCTCTCTCACACAGACGCGCACTCTCTCTCTCACACAGACAGGCACTCTCTCTCTCACACACAGACGCGCACTCTCTCTCTCTCACACAGATGCGCACTCTCTCTCTCACACAGACGCGCACTCTCTCTCGCACACAGACGCGCACTCTCTCTCGCACACACACTTTTCAGTTTGTTTACATAGAAAAGTCTAACTTGTCAGTATTTTTTATTGTTATTGAGGAATGCACTTTCTTTAATTTATTAACATAGACAAGTCTAACTTGTTCAGTGCATTATTATTGTTATTGAGGAATGCACTTTTTCAGATTGTGTTTACAAAGAAATGTTTGAATCTAAGGTGTCAGTGCATTATTATTGTTATTGAGGAATGCACTTTTTCAGATTGTGTTTACAAAGAAATGTTTGAATCTAAGGTGTCAGTGCATTATTATTGTTATTGAGGAATGCACTTTTTCAGATTGTGTTTACAAAGAAATGTTTGAATCTAACTTGTGTCACTGCATTATTATTGCTATTGAGGAATGCACTGTTTCAGATTGTGTTTACGTAGAAATGTTTGAATCTAACTTGTTCAGTGCAATAATTTTCTATCTATATTTTTTTGAACTTCTTGAATGAACTGTCACTAACTAATGCACCTTATTTAAATAAATACCTCTTCATTTAAAGAGTCAAAACTGTTTTGGTTTTGTTCATAGTATTGACATCATGATCTTAGGTATATATTATGTGTGTTACCGGTTATCAGTTATCGGTATCGGCCGTTAGGAGCTGAAAGTTATCGGTTATCGGTATCAGTTTAAAAGAAAAGTTATCGTGCATCCCTAGTTAATACGCTGGCGCGGCCGCCATACTTCTACCGTTCCCATGTGCAACAACAGCATTAGCTAGACACAAAAACAATAAAAGTAACAATAAGCTCGAAGTACTCTCTGTGTACTCATGCAGTATACCACAAATAACATCAACAGATTGAAACAAATGAACTGAGCTGTCTGTAATCTCACATTCTTATTACAATCTACAGGTTAGCTTGTTAGCATCGTCAATGTAAACTCAATGGGTCCGCTAGCTTAGCACATTAGCACGTTGTTGAATGGTCCAGTAAATCACACAATACTACAAAACGAACTCTACCGCTGTTACTTTGACACAAACCAATAGACATACAACATTAACAATATGTTTATCTTTCAGACTGTGATGTGCCTGTGCATTCTGGAGGAATATTAACCCACCTGTTAGTTGAAAACAACAGACACACGAATAGCATGTTAGCAGCTTCACCACAGTATTTATTCTGTGGTGGTGTGTGTCTCAGGGGATATTAACCTCCCTAGCACCACATATGCACCCTCTTGCGACCAACCTGAGTAACATTTTTAGGAAAAGACAGTTGTGATGAAATTACGTTTACTTGAATTAAACCCAGAAAAATTATGGGGCATCTGTTTTTATCCTTTCTTAAAGTTCAGACTTTAATCATGACTATCATGTTTTTAATCATTTCACATGAACTGTTTTTTATACCTTTTTTAACCATTTTTAATCACATTAACCTTGACCATGAGCTTTTTAACCCATTACACACTTTTTAACTATACACTTTTTAACCCATTACACTTTCAAGCCAGTAGTCCGCTTTGAGGCCCCTTTAAATTGACAAGCACGATTGACCGTTCAATGATTCACATGATGAGCTGCCACAAATATTTTTGACAGTCATGCTTCTTGGGCGTCCGCCAGAGACTTTGCCTCTTTGGAAGCTTCTGGTAAGGCATCCATTGGTACCATGTTAAGCTATCTTGTTGGGAAAGGGGCCAAACAACACTCCAAGAAAAATAAATATTGCCATTTTTCAAAATGTATGCATACTGGGGTCCCTAAACAGTCTTTAAATTGCGTAAATTGGGTATGACTGAAAACTGTGAATTGACAACCATATCCTCTTTTCACTATTTTTGGTCTGCACACAGTTTGGCCAATATCTAATTAAAGTAGCCTCAAGTTTGAATGAATAAATGAAGAAAAAAACTGATAATTTCCCAAATCAATGTTTGGTTTGACTTTTCTCTAATCACTCATTGGAGGGCATTTCTTCGGCCTAGGACACACCTGATTACCTATGTTTTTCAAAATACGGTCTTAACAGTGGATACAAAATACATGTGGAAATATTTATTAATATATCAAAATGTATTAATAATATATTATGGATTATATTCACAGGAAGTATAACCCAGCTAGGGGTGGATGAGGGACCACTTTTGAAAATGTTGTCCTGGCTTGCCCCTAGGTGAAAGTAATGTTTGGTTTGACTGATCCCCTTCCCCTTTCTCCCACCCCATGTAAATTCTCTAGCTCTATACTACGTCAACTGCTCTTAGCCTCAAGTGTTTCCATGAACATGTTTACATTGGTGGTAGTCAAAAGCCTGGTGCATCTCACATAGATGCTAAAGGGTGCCTTCTGCATTAGTGTCACTCACCAAGGGGCTCAACAAAGTTTCAGTATCTGATGACCAGGGAATGAAAATGGGCTGGCTTCTCGTGGCTTATTGCTCATATTAATGATGTCTGAATTCCAGATAGTTGTTGCAGTTTCATGGTTGTGCATGCTGTGTCATTGTTGCATCATGGCTGGAACAGTGACTGTGAGCTGGACCTTATCACCCAACATGAGTGTTGGATCTCACTAATGCCCCTGTGGCTGAATGGGAGCAAATCCCTGCAGCCAGTTTCAACATCTGAGGTCATCAGTTACACTGATGGCAGGTTTGCAAAATTAAGAAGTAGTCACTGTGGGAGGTGTGTATCTAAAAATGCAATGGTACTTGCTCATTGTTATGCATTTTTCGCCACAATTCCCAAAGAGATCTTGTCAAATAGTTTGGTCAAAACTAAATCTAGATCTGTTTCCTTTTTTCCCCTCCTCGATCATGGTGGTTAGTGCTGACTGTGATGACTGCAGCGAATGTCATGAATTTCTACATATGGTCACTATCTTCTACTGCGTAATATTTCTTTCCACAAAGGCTGGGCCACTCTGGTCTTCTCTCCTTTGCTCCTCAGTGAAACATAATAAGGCTTAATTGTGGCACTAAAATTCATATTGAATTATCTGGAGTGAAATACAGCTGGAAATAGGCCTGTGATTTTCCTTGAGGGAATGGCACGATGCACAGTTTCCATGGTGCTGATGTCATTTTAATCACTGCTGCCTGCTCACAGAGCCGCCTGTTACGAGCACCAGGCAGCTCTGAAATGTCTGTCTGTGGGATGGTCCAGACATCAGCAGGACCACAGCAGTTTGCTTTTATTGTTCCTGGGTGTATGGCTGCATGTGGGTGGGTAAGGTGAGAAACTTCTGTTCTTGTTT
The DNA here is from genome assembly GCF_041903045.1 of Epinephelus lanceolatus. Taxonomy (NCBI): domain Eukaryota; kingdom Metazoa; phylum Chordata; class Actinopteri; order Perciformes; family Serranidae; genus Epinephelus; species Epinephelus lanceolatus. Next base: position 39,489,037 of record NC_135743.1, read on the forward strand.
GAGCCAGTTGCAGTTAAAGGATCATTGCAATGGTTTTGCATGCCATAGCCCATTTACAACAAAGGTGTCACTGCCCAACATATTCTCATAGAGCGGTTTGCATGAAATACTATGAATTGGCAACTCATAAATGATGTTGTGCTCTTATCGTAAAGTTAGGTAATTAGCCTAAAGTTACGGCGGTTAGGTTTAGGCAATTAAAGTTACTGTGGTTAGGCTCAGGAAAAGAAACATGGTATGGACATACCTTAAAATAACTCAAAGTACTTTAAAAGTTCACACGGTTCCACATACTCAGCATCTGGGGAAAGTCTCCGGGGAAAGTTCACATTTTTGTGACCCATCCATCGCTCAGGACTGCTTCCTTGTTTACTCCCGTCAGCACATTGGTCACAGCCTTTTCACGTGATCACAGACACATAAGCGAGGTGGGACAGTCTCTGGAAGACAGCTTGCTACACCCCAACCCCCTCAAGTCTTTTTAATTTTAAAGACAGCCACCCACCCAAATGCCAGCAGTAAGTAAAGTAAACAGTATGCTTTTAGAGTAATAGGGCTTGGTTTATACACGCTGTACAGTGTCAGAAACAGATTTGATATAATGAAAAGGAAAAAAAAAGGTGTTGAAATTTGCCATAAGTCAGAAGAAATACGAGAGAATTGTGGCCTGGGAAAGAAACCGGGAGAGGGCAATGAATAACGGAAGCGCCTGGGGAACACAGGAGGGTTGGCAAGTCCGGATATGGATCCTCTTTAATCCTGGATAAAGTAAAGGACTGGAAGAACAGACTGCTACAGTCGGTAATGGTTGAAAACAAGTAGTAAACCGATGGAAACATTGTTGTGAGTCAACTGATGCCTTTGGAAATGCATGCTCAGAGGCTTGAGACTTAGATTCAAATGGACTTATTTCTATACATGTATCCAAAATCAGTTTTGTCCTATCCCCGGTATCATTAAAGTCTATATTTCTTCACACAAAAAGGAAAAATTCAGTTTGATTCAGATCACATAACTCTGAGCCCTTCCTCTGATACAGAAAAATAAATAGAGCCCATACAGCAGCAGTGTTTGACCCTTGGATCATGGATGTACTGAGAGAGCTGGATACATTACTGCCCTTCAGCCTTGCTGCATATTGGCAGCAGTACCCCCAGCTGTACTACAACAAAAAATCCTGTGGTCAAAAAAGCATTTCTGTTTTAACCTTAAATATTTTATATTTGTAAAACTTTCCGAGTGTAATTCCCATCTTAAAGTGTGTGGGCCGTGTGGAACTGAAAACAAGCAACAAGACACTAACATGCATGTGTAGTGGGCCACACATCGCAGAAAGAAAGAGGCAAAAATACAAAGTAACATTTTTTGGCCTAGCCTCCGCTCTGGGTGAGCAATTTTCATTCAAGCGAGTGACTGCTGTCTTGGAAACCTGTATCCAGTTCTAATATGACCATCCCTATAGGCCGGCCTCTATCCAGATAACCTATCCAGATCAGATCACATGTTAGTATCAGTTGTAAATGTTACATTCATTGCTCCATAATATTGTTTGGGGTACTGGTGCAGTGCCAAGATCTCACTGTAAATCTCTCTCTCAGGTGTCCTATTGCTTAAATCTTCATTATCATGGCAAGATATTTTACTTGCGAGTGTGTGCAGGAAAGGCTGATGTATCAGCATGCAATGCCCAGCAGAGGGATATGGGGCTTTGGTCAGAAAAAACTGAGGTCAGCTGGAGGTCAATGATCCTCTACCTGATTACAGGCCTTACTGTGTGTAGTGCAGTCTGCTGTTAATAGGATTTTGATGTCTTTATTCAGGAGTGGGCTGTGTTTTCTCCAAAGTCAGTTCATTATTACTCATCTACTACACCAGAGGGACATATGCTCTGCCATACTGTATCCTAACCTTGTCTTTTCTGCCATTAAAAACAGTTTGGGGAAAGTGGTTGTACTTTGTGTGTGAAATTGTAAGTCATGTCAATGTCAAAGCAAAATGTAATAGCTAAAGAGAGAATGCATTAGACCAAATCATCCTGTGGTGACGCTAACAACAACAATCACTTCCGGGTAGAAAACTGGCAGTTGATTACATTTGTGGGGATGAAAAATTGGCAAATATGTTGATTGGTGTTGTTGTTGTCTGCAATAACAGTAAAGTTCAAATATATATAGTAAAATACTGTCGTCCGATCTAGCTCACGTTTCTGCTGTGCTAATTTTGTGCACTTTTTTTTGCTTTGCAAGTGTCTTTGGTAAACCAAATCGACAACACGGATGCTAAGCAATGTACAGCAAAACATAATTTAGCCAAAAAAATAAATATCAGTGTAAGTGTACACTATATTTGAATATTAACTTTGTTATACATTACTGATCACTACTGATGATTTAGGTGGCTAAAAACTAACTGCTTGAGGCCTCTGCTCAGCGCCATGTATGTGATGCAAGGAATTTCTACCCGAGAGTTGTTGTAATTAAACATTATGATTCAGTCTACACTTGCAGCAATTAACCCTATTCTTTAGTTCCCTTGATGTGGCATGTAGCTGTACAAAGATAATAAACAAAATAAATTTTGTCTTTACTAAACTTTATCTGGGTAACGACAATTCATCTCATTTTAAAAATATGTCAGCAAAACCAACCCGTCTGTCCTCTTTCAAATTTATTTCATGTTACCACAGAAATTGGGAGGAAGCGAACCTGGCTGACATTGCTGACATTAGGCTAACTTCTCTTGATGTAGTTAATACGTTAGCTAGCTAGTAAGCTAGCATTTTGCTAACATAACTTAAGATATGACCATGTACAGAGATTCAAAGATTCTTTATTGTCATTCCAGTCATACAAATACCTGAAAATAAAGACGCTGACAGTTACAAAAGGTACTATAAGGTCATGGTAACATCACGTCATTACAGTGTAACGATGTGGATGAACAGTATTAATTCCAGCCAGCTATCTTTCATGTTTAAAGGCTATTGGTAGGAATGAGAGAAGGATTACTGCAGGCTCTAAATCTCACTCTAGACTGTGACTGAAGGTATACAACCATATTACTCTTTAAGCTGCTCATCCCAAGTGAAACCTAAAGAGTAAGTAATAATTTAGTTAACAAGTGAATGAATACAGCTTTTTAATGATCAGGCTGCTCTGCAGTGGAGAGCACAGGCAGATTTAAGAACGGTGAGCAAGAACAACACAAAGTATTTGGCTGTGTTCAGACAGTTTGAGAATGAAAGTGGAGCGTCAGTCTGATGTATTACCGCAGAGCAAAGTACCAAGGACAGTGTGTGTGAACCACTACAGTTTTTACAATATTTCAAGTAAACAGCTTTTTTTGCTCGATAGTAACAACACAATAACCATGGTAACTAGCTGTACACATCAAAAATGGTGACATTGTAAGCCTCAGAACAGCGGCAGCCTTAAGGGGGCCCAGGGGGGCCATGTCCACCCTGATACAACTGCTGTTCCTTCCAGTGCCCCCCTGGCGAAATAATTAGAGGCTGACACTACTGTCTTTAAGAGGCTGTAGCGCACTCATTTTGGTCCCACCATTTCAGCTTAGCTTGTTGGAAATGGGGTGAAATAATGTTCCAAAGTTGGGCTAAAATTTGGCTGAGGAAATTTGGCTAAGGAACAACTGCCATGGCCATATTCAAAGGGGTCCCTGGAACTCTCACCTCAATATATCTGAATGAAAATGGGTCTTATGGGTATCCACCAGTCTCCCCTAAACTGCTTGTTCTCAGTAAGCGTTCTCCTTCAATTTAAGGCTGTATATTTGTCTTAAAAAAAAAAAAAAAAAGACAACCAGCCTATTTGAAGTACAATGAATCACCTGACACGTGATAAATCACTCATTCTTGAAAATTAAGACAAAACTCTTCAATCAGCCTGGGTAAGTATAAAGGTCATAGTTTTGACCATTAAACCCTGTAATGGGCCAACCTCTCCATGATTTTTTTAAATTATTTTTTTCATATAGCACACATAATAGATGTCAGAGGTAAGATCTTACAGAGTTGAAGTCTTACGGACTTGACAAAAGTTAGACATTTAATAATTTCACAGCAGTCCTAGTGAGGAGCCTTTTTCATTTTTTTTCCCCAAAGTTGCTCGTACTCATTTCTAAACCATAATTCTTATTTAGTTTGGATTTAGATGGAGTTGACCTGTTACGGCAACACATTCTCACTCAAAACCTTGTTTCATATCAGTCAGTACGTTTACATGCACAGTTTAATTCCACTTTTAATCGGAATGAAAGGCCATTCCGATTAAAAGTGGTCATGTAAACGGTCATTCTGATTGAAAATTAAATCCGATTAAAGGGGGTGGTTTATTCCGTTCGTCATTCCGAATGAAAGAATTTTGTGTGCATGTATACACTCATTCCTCTTTAAGTTCATTCCGGTCTTTCTGCGCATGCTCGTTTCCTTGCCCTTCTGGCGCGATGACGTATATAGCGTGCATAGCAACGGGCTGCATAGCAGCGGGCTGAGATAGAGCAGTCGGACTTGTTGCACTCACCGGTTTCCATTCGCCACAGCATGGTCTTCTATCTCCCTTCTTCAACCTTCTACCTCCCTTCTCCTCCTCAACAGATGAAGCATTAGCAGAACAAGGTTGTTGTCATACTGCTGCTTCAAGAATATAAGCAAAACAAGCCCGAAAAAGGCACTAAGAACGGTGTTGTCAAGCATCTTGTTATCCGGAGCGAGAACTACAGTGTTTTCTTCCAGGTAACGTAAACACGTAACATCCGCCTCGCCCCCTATCCAGTCAGAAACCTTCCCTGCCCCAAACCTTGCACAGACCTGAATAAAGGCGATTAAACTGATCTCCCATGTAAACCCTCATTCGGAATGAATATTTCCCATGTAAACTACCTGGAAAAACTTTATTTCCGAATGATTTCATTCAGATTTATTTCATTCCGAATGAGAAGCCATCATGTAACCGTAGCCAATGTTTGGTCATGGACTTGCCATGTCGAGATGTGACATGCAATGTACCCTGGGTGTGTTGGTTTTTGATGTTCTGGGGCACCGTGCCAACTTCTGCCTGTCGTGTGCATTGTCTATTTTCAAAAGACACTTCCTTTTTCACAGGAAATGTACAATTTGCATACAGTTTTTTTTTCAAAATAAACGCACTATGTCGGTACAACACTGCAAATTGATGTTTTTTCCTTCCTTCAGCAACAAACACATGGTTACGTTAAGGCAACAAAAGCACGTGGTTGGGCTTAGAAAAAAAAAAGAACAGGGTTTGGCTTTACAACTATACAGGAGGCGAACACCGGCCTCCCGGGTGAAAGTTGGTGGTTGTTGGACCCGCTCGCCACCCTTCCCAAACGCCCTGCTCGGAGCTCTTCCACCTTAACTTAGGTTGTTCCACCACATTTCCCCTGATGCCACTGGGCACTGTTACAGAATAACAGCTACCAGAGTTGTGTATCATGCTGACATTAAAGGACAAACAGAAATCTTGCCAGTACTGGAGCAGCATTTCTGCCTTTTTGGAAACCAGGAAGTGAGAAAAGAGTCCTTGTGATGTAGCTAACCCCTTTTATGTCTGATTAAATGTCAAGTCGACAAAATCCAGGAAACATCATTAACAGTCCATCATTTCTACAAAACAAAAAGGAAAATTAAAACAAATATGATCATAGCAGTACACTGTTATCAAGCTATTTTGTTTTGAAGTCTTTTAACATATTTTTTAATAGTTTGAAGTTGTGAATTCTTGTTTGGGACAAGACTCTTTTCTGCCACAGGGTTAAAAGCTAACAAACTAGAGCATATATAAAAATGTTTTATGAATCATATTTATTTCAAATATATCTATATTCATAGTGTGTTGATTTGTTCCAGTTCTCAAGAAGGGGTCAAATAACACATTTAAACAGGACTGTTGTGATACTCAACTTAGTAATATCAAATGCACAATAAGAAGCAAAGTATATCATTATGTGATTACTTAGCTCTCCATATTGACATAGTTTTCGATTAGCACTTATGCTTAGTCAGCATTATCAAATTTCTGGAATTCAGTTATGGTTTTTGGTTTTGGTTTTTCAGTGGCCCCATCTGTCCACTCCTATAAAAAGCATCTGGAGGGGAGGAAGTCACTGTCTCTGAAGGCTAAAAAAAGACATGACAATGACAAATGCATGCAAAAACACTACAACTTGACTAGTAAAACATAGTCTGATGGGTGGTTTTTGTCTACTAAAAGTAACAACAACAACAACAACAACAACAACAACAACAAGCAAGCAAATGACTGTCATGATTAAAATATAGTATAAAAGTAAATTATGAAATTATATATAAATATATATATATATATATATATATATATATATAGACATGTATATATATATATAATTGTTTAATGAAAAGGTGTACTATTTCATCAGTAAACTAACATACACATATATTAATAAATCGGGTGCCAAAGTTAGTTGAAAGGTTCAGGTCAGGTGTCCATATTGAAACCGTGTTTTAAACGGGGGGATTTACACAGCAAAAAAACAAAAACAAAAACTGTTGTAAAACCATTATTTTAGGACAAACTTGAAGAAATATCGACCTAACTTTTAACAATGTTGTGCTGGAACATATACCCTTATTCCAGTTTTATTGTTGGTATATTTCCACCTTGAGCGTGTGAGTTATTGAGTATCAGAATGATGTCTGACTGATAAAGTAGATGGCTGGATCGGTGGGTTAGAGGCTATAACTCAACACTCGTCCCTCGGTGCCCTTTTGGCTCCTGCAGAGGATCAGGCAGGGCGGGAGATTGCCCTTTGGAGGCTCTGTCTGAGGCAAACTGTCAGAGAGATCGCCCACCTTTTCTATCAATTTACAGACCTTTTGTGCGCAGGCAGCTCCGCTCTCATTACCACAGCCCTCGGTTCACACGCAATCTTTTAGATTCAATTAGCTCAGATGCGCAGCAAAATATCGAAGGGCATTTTGCTCGAGCAAAGCCTCAAGGAAACTAAAAAGGTCATGCCTCTGACTTCCTCTCTGAGAGGTACAGGGAAGTAGATGGAAGAAAAAATGTCACGTTCAATGGGATAAAATGGCATTTCATTCTCTGCACCACTCCACCACAGTAACCAAACTTCATTTCCCATCTGAAAATATGCTGCTTGGAGCAACCAACTCTTTCAGTTTAATACTTAGAACGGTGGGCTTTTAATATCTCAAGTATATTGTTCAAAGTTTAGCACTTCATTAATATTTAAACACCGGCTCCTGGCTATTCCTTAATGCAATGAAACAGGCTGTCACTGCTGCTGCTACAGTAAATACACAACCCAGGAGGTGTCGCTCTGTAAAAACCTCTCAGCATAGTGGAGCCATTCTTTTTACCTGAAGAAAGTGTCCCCTTTTGACAAGACATTTAACATGGAAATGCTGTATTATGCATGCAAATCAGGCAGCCCTCTTGTTCTGTGTGCAGGGCCTTATTGAGGATGACCTTGGTGGACGACAGGTGTTGGAGGGGGAATAATACGTCTCCTGTCACCTGCAGGTGACATAAAATTCCCAATTAAACTTTAAGATGTCTGGATTCATGTGAACTAAACAAAACGTGCATGGCATCTGTGATAAGGTTGACTTTCTGTTTTATGTAAGTCACTGGGGGTAATCAAATTTACTGTGCTACAGTAAAGATCTGAAGGAAAGAGTGTGTGTCCAATGAAGTTACAGTAATGTTATGATGCTGTATGACACTAGCTTGTAATAATAGGGTTCTGCAGCTTTGAGATATTGAGCATCAGTGGACGTCTCAGCTGGGCATGTGTCCGCATAACATTTTTCTTTTGCAGAAAAACAATCGCAAAGCACTGGGGAGCACTTTATCCCATGTTTCATAAAAAAAGCAGGGTGTTCTCATAAACTGTTTGTAGATTTTCTTGCAAAAAGTAATACACTCAAATTAGTACATATATCACATAATCATGAGCCAGTAATTTGTGCATGACCCACGTATTTTGCTGCGATCACGTGACTAATACGCTGACAGGAGAAAACAAGGAAGCGGTCCTGAGAGGTCTTGTAAGGACGCAGGTTGGGGTGGGATGGGTCCAGTTCTCAATACGGACTTGTCAAATACCAACTACCGATGCATGGTCACTGATTTTGGCGTCAAACACCAACACCAACAGCCACTGTTACTTTGATAGCCACTGGGTGGCACCAGTTTGTAATGTCCAGGTCAGGCCAAAGATTTGTGATGAAACGAGTTGAAACAGGTAGGGCTGTACCCAAATATTTGGATATTCGTTTCTATGGGTAGGTATTCGTTATGAAAATTTGGTATTCGATATTCTTTTTTTTTATTTTTTACTTTTTTTTGGTGCTAAATGTAGTTTTTTTGTTGTTGGTAAATGTAGGTTATCAATAAAAATCAAAACTTTTAAATTACATTGTTAAAAATGTGAAAATATAGTAAAGCCTACCAACTGGGCTTGTGCGCACGGCATGCTTGAGCGCATCCATCTGAGGCTGTGGATCAATGCCAAGTTTTACCACTTTATCACTATTCCCTCTAACTTGTAGCTGTTTTTCCGTTATCTTTTGAATTTTATATGAATTATGGAACCATTTTTGTCAACGTTTGTTTCCCCCGTTTTGTACAATAAATTATTGTTTAAAGTTTCAACAAGTTTCTTTTGGAGTGCGTGACACAAGTGTGTTTTGAAAACGGCCACAGACTGTCACCTGCTCAACGCATCAGTACCTTCGGATGCCATGACAGTAATAGCTAATAATGTCAAAATATCATTTACACAACGATTTAACAGACGATCACTGCTGCCTGACCCGCTGGTCCATTTGCGGGTCCCGCGGGTTATGGGTCGACCTGCGCATCACTACTCAGCTCAGTCTATAAATGCTGTACACAACAGTAAGGCTGTAGACATTATATTTTATTCAGGCCGGCAGAACCAGCAGCGCATCGGCTCTACAGTGCACGGCACTGCTGATTAACCATTTTATTGCAGCACAGAGTGTCTGCCAGCAACCAATTACTTGCAGAGGCTTCCTACAACTTGTTTCAATGGTTCCGATTTAATCAGAAGACAAATTAAACAGGATGACTAGCCAATGTAAAAATCAAAAGAAAACATAGAATAATGTACTGAAGGAGACTGTTGTGCCATCACATTTTTTTGTGGTTTGAGAGCAAAGATCCGGTCGCCGCTGTGCAAAACTCTGCAATACAATTAGATCCGAAAAAACCCCGGAGTCCGAACCTTTTGTGGTGGTATGCTATGCCACCGGTTGGTAAGATGGTACCTGTTGCAGCAGTATGACACCGGATGGGCGGAGTCAGTTAATAACGCAGCCGGACAGCACCTGTCGTGGCGTATCATACTGCAAAGCTGCATCAGTTTAAAATGTTGCCAGTAACAGCACAATATACGAAGCTGGAAGGTCCCTTTAGATTAGTTGGGCGGGGTTTTGGTTGGGTTCAGCAAACCCTGGACATTCACCTGAGAGGCCGGTGTTTGCTCCATGTATGACTGTACAGCTAAACCATTATGTTTTTCTCTAAATCTAATCATGTACTTGTGTGGCACAAAGAAAGATTTTGTTTTTGTGTTTGTTTTTATGACAATATCTGACATTTACATTACCCAGGTGCTACCTTAACAGAGGATGACATTTCTTTTACCAAACAAAAAAAAGGATTTCAAGACTCATCTTTAACTGTATCCTGTTGCCTTTTCTACACATCTATGTTTGAACAAAGGATTGGATAATATCAAGGTTTCCTAGCAGCCACTTCATCGAGCACAGCCCCTCTTCCTGACTAATTACCACAGATTAAAAGGTTGGGAGGACCATCTGCATGAGTCAAGGAGAGTCAGATGAAGCCAAATGAATTGCCAAAGAACAGCAATGAAGAGCTATTTGGAAAACCTTTCACCTCCTGTTTAAGCGTGGCAGGCTGCTCTACAGAGCACTTATTCCTCCCCACTTTGAGAAATGTTGTTGCATGGAGGAACATTTCCCCGACAACAGAGAACAAGACATTCATTTAATTTCACTGATTAGACACGACTTCATAGTTGAATTGGTCTTGACTTCAAAGTTAAACCCTACAAAATAGTAGCTTCATTGCACATTAATATAACAGCTTTGCCAAGATTAAAGGTATGTACATTAACAATGTTTATGCCGCAAGCTGTGGAGGCTGTTGGACAGTCAGTCAGGTACCCCAACATTTATCCTGAACAAGATGTTCCAGCAACTTTTGGCTGAAATAACATTACATTTTAAATGGATATTCATTGTCCCCCAAGGATGATGAATTCGGTGACCCCATGACCTCTCCTCTGGCACCACCAACAGTACAACCAAACACTGAAAAAGATTTTTTAGACCAAAACAATTTTTTATGAACTGAAAACATCGTCAAATAGTGGCAGCTATGGCTATACCTATATTCTGTGAATCTGGTTAAGTCATCCAACCGTTATCCTAATGGTAGCGACTTGTCAACAGACAGCATCCAGCTGTCACTCAAAGGCCACACCCTTGATAATGCATAATTTTTAGCCTTAGAAACATATAAAGGGATGACATATACAAATGCACATCCCCAACAGTTGTCATGAATGGGGAAATTAGCTATAGAGACCAAAACCATTTTTTTTTTTACCAGGTTTTAAACATGTTTATCTCTGCTGTAAAGTTGGGCAGTTTAACATGGGGGTCTATGGGGATCGACTTGCTCTTGAAGCCAGCCTCAAGTGGTCATTAGAGGAATTGCAGTTCATGGCACCTCCATGTTGGCTTCATTTTTCAGCTCTGAAGCTGAGAATAGCAATTTGAAATTCTGTGACATCATCACAGTCAGTGGGCTGCATATTGCTGAGGTAAACCTGGAAGCTATAGAAATGTTTTTGGTGAATGAACTAAGCAAGCAATTCCCATTGGACTTAATAGGCGCCAACTTTGGGTCTGGTATCCAAATCTAATAATACATGGATGCTGTCCACACACCTACATTTTTAGAACTTTCTGTCTAACAGGAAAGTGAACTAGAGACTGCTTTAACTTATCTTCGAGCAGGTGTCCCTTTTCAGTGTATCCTCATACAACAGTTCATATGATATTCTACGAATTAACACCCCATGAACGACGTTACATTCTTAACGTAAAGTTACATGTTTACCATAAAGTTATGGAGGTTAGGTTTAGGGAAGTAAAGTTACTGTGGTTAAGTTTAGGGAAAGAAACATGGTTGGGTGATATTTAGATTTAGGCAAATAATGTTAAAGTTACTGTGGTTAAGTTTAGGAAAAGAAACATGGTGAAGACGTATCTTAAAATGACTCAAAGTTGACACGGTTCTGAACACCCGTTTTCTGGGGAAAGTCCTGTGTTTTGTTTCCATCCACCACCCCAACCTGCCTCCTAACTGGACCGCTCAGAACCACTTCCTTCTTCACTCCTGTCAAATCACTGGTCATGTTTTTGCAGCCCACTTGATACATGGGTTATACCAGAATTACTGGCTCATGCTTACCTGGGATATGTATGAATTTCAAATTACTTTTTATAGGAAAATGTACAGTGAATGAAACAGCCTGCACTGTTAACTAAACCAAATGTAGTCCAGAACTATGATACTGTATATAGTATTGTCTTTGTATGATTAAAACCAATAGTCAGGGTTCCCGCGGGGTCTTAAAAAGTCTTAAAAGCATTGAATTTATGAATTTGGAAATAATACCTTAAAAAGACTTGAAAAAGTCTTGAATTTTGATATCTGGGTCTTAAAAATTGTGCTGTATGTAACTTATCTGTATCGCATTTCTCGTCAAAAGTTTCATTTGTCAACCACAATTATTTTGATCAAATAACGTAAATAAAGAGCCAATAATTGAGAATGCAACGCAGCCCCGGGGAAAATGCTCCGCACACGATGACTGATTCACACTCCAGAACAGAAGGTGGCGGTAATGCACCAATAAGCTGGATGCCAACCGCCGTTAAAAATAAAGAAGAAGAAGAAAACCTCGCGCTAACATAGGCTGACCAAACATCCTCTTTTGCCCCGACATGTCCACTTTTCATGTCCCGTCCGGGGCGTCCGGGGGGGTTTTTATAAACTGACGATAATGTCCGGTTTTCCGTGTGTTTGTGTGTGTGTGTGAGTGCGGCACGGGCCGCATATTTCTGTCCGAACCTGAACCGAGCCCGACATTATTTAATGACCAAAGCACTGAGTTTGTGCCACACAGTGGTTACGGTTACAGGGTATTTAACAGGACGGGCGTGTTTGAGACGGGAGCGGGAGGCAGGAGGTCCAAGGCTTCTAGCGAGAGGAGAGGGAGAAATAAAACAAAATAAGATAAAATAGGAAAAACCTGTCTTCCTCTTTTTTTTTTATTTTCAGCGTTTAATCAAGGCGGAGACAGGTGGTGGAAGGTCCGAGACTTCCAGAGAGGGGAGCAGTAGAAACAAACAGCCAACGTGTGTCTGTGTGTGTTATGTTCAGGCGTTGTCACGTAAATAACAGTGCCCAAGCAATAAACAGGACAGACAATAGGATTTTATTTATTTTTACACTACATTTTCACTGAAAGCTGACTGAATCCGACCCCAGCCTGAATACAATTTATAGCTACAGTTTTGACCAAACCCGGCCCGACCTGTCGAGTGCCGTCGGGCTCGGATCGCCACACTCTTGTGTGTATGTGTCCCCTATTGGGGCCTATCTAAATTTCTGTCTTTGAGAGATATTATTTTGTAATATAACTGAATTTTCTATCCATACATATAAATTTTAAATATATTAAAATTATAAGGCATCTTTGAGTAAACTGTGAGTATCATTTAAATAGGCTATGTCGTGGCCGGCTGAGTGTCCTCTTTTTTGGAAATCAAAATATGGTCACCCTATGCTAACAGCACCACAACACAAACACAGACACAGACCACAAACAACAAGGCATGCAGTTGTTTTTTAACGTTAGCTAGCTACTTAATTCATGCTGGGAATATGGGGAAATGTAAATTTAACGAAGCGTGGATGGATAAAATTTCTTTCCGTCATTGGTTAAAACCTGTGGTAGACAACGTTTTTGAGGCTTACTGCACCATGTGCAAGAAGAGGATTCAACTCGGAACAATGGGAGTGAAGGCGTTAGACTCTCATGCCAAATCGACCAAGCACATGAAGTATGTCCGAGGAAAGGAACAAACTCCTTCCATCACCGCCGGGTTCCCACCAGCTAGCCAGCTAGCTGCTAGTGCTCCTGCAGCCCCTCTTGCTACGACCACAGCTAACGTTAACGTTAGAGTCGATCTACGCACATCTTTCGGGTCCACGCCAATGCTGAAAGCAGAGGTGTTGTGGACTCTTCACACCATCGCCAAACACCAGTCCTACAATGGAAACGAGGGTATTTCAGAGCTTTTCAAGTGCATGTTCCCCGACTCCGACATCGCCAGCACCTTTACTTGTGGTGCCGACAAAATGGCTTACATAGCCAAATTTGGGTTAGCCATTCACATCAAAGATAAAACTGGTGTCCAAAGTCAACAAATCGCCGTTTGTTCTGATGTTTGTTTTATGTTTACACAACCACAGATTTTTTTATTTATTTTTTATTTTTATTTAACCTGTACAGGAGTACTGTGGACTGCTGTTTTGTTGAATAAACGAATACTCTGAAATTCAAGGATTTCATTTTTCTTTGCCAGTAGGGCTGTGAAATAGGCTGAGAAATAGGTATTAATTTTTGATATAAATGGTCTTAAAAAGGTCTTAAAAAGACTTGAATTTGACTTGAAGAAACCTGTAGGAACCCTGATAGTACACCTCAGCTATTGATGTAAGGACATCCCTCTGAATGTCCATAAGCTTGGATTAAGCAAGTCATTCTCATTAACAAGACTGATGAACATTTCTTTATTGCTTCACTTGCCAGGCGTTGAACACCATTAACAGATTTATTATGAAGTGTATTTGTGACAACTCAATTGTCAGTGGAAGTCTGTGAGTCTGAACTTGATTAGTTCCTGTACAATAAGTCAAAGCAGCACTCTAATCCACCTATCTGGGAAGACTTCATTTTTATGCCATTTATGTATATGAATTAGTCTTTGCTCCCAGTGGCCTCTTTATCACCTGGTGATGATCAGAGTGACTCATCTAAAATGAATCTTAAGAAAGAGTGGCACATTCAAGAGTTGTAATGGGATTTATACAGTGAGATGCTCTGCAATCTTAAACGTGGGTGAACTAATTAAACTAATTGTATTCATGTGCATAAAAGAATTCACTTCTCAATGCTGCAAAGGGCAGCGCAAAATATAGTGCTGTCACATTGCATGAGCAGAAATATAATGAGCGTATTGTTGCACAGGCTGGAGCTCTGAGCTAGAGAGCACTAAGTCTGTGTCCTTATCACAGCTTAAGTGTTGGCTCACCATATGGTCTTTTTCCTACATACACAGCTTTAAATTGTTCTATTATGGTATACTAATCAGTAAAGCATATTTCTTTGAGCTCTCCACTAAAGTGTGAAGAATAACAGCAGCAGAGTCAGATATAGGTCAAAGCGAGGATGTTTGGAAGGTAAACTGTGATACTGTAGTGTCTAGACACCATTAAGTGGTCTGAGACGTTAAGTTTAAAATAGATTCTGGAAAAGACCTAAGGTTCACCTCGAATATAGCCTATAACCCATTCAGGTAGATACACAGGATTCACAATGCCAAGGTGATAGCTGAATAGCATTACCTTACTAGCTTAAGCCTACAGTGTGCTGACCACTCACTAACGCTGATAGCAGAGACACTGAAATACACTTTGTTTTATGTAGTAAAGCCGCTAGCCTCTCTGTGAAGCTATACTTCATATTGCTTTGAGCTAAATGCTAACATCAGCTTGCAAATATTCTAGCAAGTACGATGTTCACCATGATCAACATCTTGCTTTAGCATGTCTACATGCTAAAATTTGCTAATTAGCACCAGACATTAAGAGCAGTTAAAGCTGATGGGATTGTCATTAGCAAATATTTTAGCCTGTTCTTATACCCAGGGCATCAAATACAAACATTTTGTCATGTCCCTCAGTGTGTGACATAATGCTGAATGCACCCTTTAGTGTCTTTAGGAGATGCACTGTGCTTTCAACTAACTTCAGTATAAACCCATCCATGGCAATACTTGACACTGAGAGCAACCTATGTAGTATAAAGAGCAGGAAAGTCTAAGGAGGGCAGAAGGAAGGGGTGGTGGAGGGGTTAAACAAAACCAGACATTAAACTCGGAGACCACAGTTCGTGTCCCGTTTAAAACCAAACGTCAGTGTTTTCAACGTAATGTTACACGATTTACATACAGTCATGGCGCACTGATGACCCTAATGTGATGTATTTTAGTCATGTAATATTACCTAACAATTGTACTTAATTTAACCCAAAACACAATCGTTTTTCTAAACATAACCAAGTAGTTTTGTTGGCTAAACCTTAATTCGACCATTTCACAACATTAAGAATGTGTTACAATGTGCGTCAGCTGTGTGTCAAGTAGATATGCTAAAGGGGCGCCTGTTGCTATGGTGTGACAGTTCAGTTCCTCTGGGAACCATGAATGTCTGCACAATATTTGGACCAAGCCATTTAGTAGTAGATGAGCTATGTCACTGGATGAATGAAACATTTTGACCTGCAGGCAGCATCTGATTAAAAAGTAAGATTTAACAAAGCCAGTTGGCTTCATCCCAGGCCATGAACGCATACCAGATGTTATGGCAGTCCATCCAACAGTTGAGATATTTCAGTCTGGACCACCAGACCAGCATTACCATCTCTACAGCCAATAACAATGGTGATGTTTAAGCACATTTCTAAAATTCTACTTTATTTTTTTTTCAAATCACACACAAAGGAAGTACACTGTTAAAAAACACAAAACTTGCTACTGAAACAGCCTTACACTGTAGGGGTTATGCACAGACAAAAAAAAAAGTCCTAGGGGAAGAAATATCAGGGAACTGCTGCTCTCTGATGCTTTCACCCTCTGGGATCTTGTCGCTACCTTTCTAGTGTGAAAGCTTCTCCTGTGGCAACACTGATGTAGAACCGCAGGTCTTGGGAACAAACTCTTTGGACATCGCAAAAGAAACTCTGACCTAGGTACAAAAACTAATTCTTGTTATTTGCTTTTTATGAAGACATGTATGAAGGGAAGCACCTGTGACTCAAGTGGGACTGTTTGCCAGGATAGTTTATGTTGCCGAAGGGTTAAAAAGTATATCGACTTAGGAGCAGATCAAGGCTGAGTCACACATTTTTGCACGATATAAACATACCTAAGTATACCTACACATGGCAGCACTTAACCAGGTTAGGCCAAACTCATAACCGTGGCCACACCATAGACCTAGTATTTAGTCTGGGTTTAAGAATACCCTCTGTAGAAAACGTGAACATGTTTATATCTGATCACCATTGCATTGCAACTGTGAATTACAAGCTGCTAACATTGTCTTACCCCGCTCCAAGTACACTCGCACCTTTAATGAGCACAGCTCTTCCAAATTTTGTACACTGTTTAATTCCATTGGCAATGTGTATTCTGATCTTGCCACCACTAATGATTTGGTTAACTCCTTCAACTCCATGTGCTCCACTACCTTAGATCTTATAGCTCCGCTGGAGAAAAGATCTACCTCTAACACTAGAATGTTAGCTGTGAAAGGGAATGTATAAAAGCTAAGCACAGATGGAAGAAGTCAGGTCTCCAGGTTCACTTTGCTGCTATGAAAGAGCAACTCTTCATTTACAACAGGATGGTGAAAAATGCAAGATCTCACTACTGCTCTGAACTTATTTCTGCCAATCAACACAACCCCAGATTCCTATTGAAGACTGTCGACCAGTTACTAAACCCAGCCTATCCTTCTGCTCCTGCTGAGTCTGATGCTGACAGTGAGAACTTTCTTTTGTACTTTGCTGGTAAGGTGGAGTCGATAGGCCTTGGTATCACCCCCAATGCCATCTTTTTGGATGCGGATCACCCGCACCGTGATTCCCTGAGCTCTTTCTCCCCCATTACTCTGCCAGAGTTCTATTTGAAGTGACGGATTGTATGGAGCCCCATGCTTTCCATTGTCCATAAAGTAAAAGTAAATAAACTTCAACTTAAACTTAACAGTTCACTGTGTACTGGTTGTGTCCCAGATTACTTTAAGACTGCTTGTGTCCAACAGGTCCTTAAAAAACCTGGGCTGGATCCCACCATCTCACAAAAGTATCACCTAATCTCTAAACTGTCTTTCATTTTTAAGATTCTACAAAAAAAAATGCTCAAAGTAGCTGCTTGCTGCTGTGAATAATAACAGCTTATTTGATAAGTTTCAATCTGGTTTCCGCCAATATCACAGCACTGAGACAGCCCTTCTTAATGTCACCCAGACCTTTTAATGAATGCTGACGCAGGCATGTGCTCAATTCTTGTGCTGCTGGACTTGAGTGCAGCCTTTGACACAATTGATCCTGGCACTCTTTCAGATAGACTGATGCACTGGGTGGGTGTATCTGGTACTGCCCTAAACTGGTTCGCTTCATAATTGTCAGACAGGAAGTTTTGTGTGTCCATTAATAATGTCATTTCATCCATTTCCCATATCAAGTACAGTGTGCCTCAGGGTCAATCCTTGGTCCATACTGTTTTCATTATACATGCTCCCCTTGGGTGATGTCATCCCTTGACATGGTGTATTTTTTTCCACTGTTACGCAGATGACACTCAGCTGTACCTCCCTCTTAAACCAACTGATCTCAGCACGCTGAGCTCTCTACAGGACAGTCTGTCTGATATCAAAAATTGGATGTCACTAAATTTTCTTCAGCTCAATTCTAATAAAACATAAATCCTTGTAATTGGGTCACAGCATATCACAAAACAAATACTGCCATCTATCAGTCACCTGTCACAACACATAAAGCCTGTTGCGAGAAATTTTGGTGTCATGTTCGATGGTAATTTATGTTTTGAAAAACATGTCACTAAACTTTTCCAATCATGCTTTTATCGCCTCAGAAACATTTCTTGAATAAAATCTATTTTAACTTTTAGAGATACAGAAACTGTTATACATGCTTTTGTCTCTTCACGTCTTGACTATTGCAACAGCCTTTATTTGTGTCTTATTCAAAAAACCTTACAATGACTTCAGATTGTTCAGAACTCAGCCGCAAGGCTTTTAACCAAAACCAAGAAGCACGACCACATCACACCAGTTTTAGCCTCTTTACATTAGCTCCCTGTTTGCTTTAGGATTGATTTTAAAAACTCATTAATTACCTTTAAAGGCTTTTCATAGCCTGGCTCCAGATTACATTTGAGACCTGTTAGTCCCATATGAACCTTTACGTAGTTTGTTTCTACTTGTTCCAGAGTCCAGGCTGAGGACCAAAGAGGACAGAGCTTTTGCCACCAGGGCCCTGGTTGACATGTACAACCAAAGTTCTGGGAAAATTTTACCTGTAAAATTTATTCTAACCTATTCAGATCCCCGACCATTCCAGTGAATATATTTTTTTTCTAAGATGTCTAGAATTGTGATTACTGTTATCTGACTCCACCCACATGCCCAAACTGATTTGATGGGATGTCTGTAAGCCAATCACAGAATGTGACACCATCTAAAGTGGACTACAGTAGCATGGCCGACAGTAAGGTAAGGCAGAAGTGCAAGGCATGTTTCAGTCTATAGTTATAGCACTTATATGTTGTATGTATTATAACTATAATATTATTACTTTCAATAATGTTGTTATAAGCTACTGTCATTACCTGCATCTCTCTCTCTCTCTCTCTCTGTCTCTCTCTCTCTCTGTCTCTCTCTCTCTCTGTCTCATTGTGTCATACGGATTACTGTTAATTTATTATGCTGATCTGTTCTGTACGACATCTATTGCACGTCTGTCCGTCCTGGAAGAGGGATCCCTCCTCAGTTGCTCTTCCTGAGGTTTCTACCGTTTTTTCCCCCGTTAAAGGGGTTTTTTTGGGGGAGTTTTTCCTTATCCACTGCGAGGGTCCAAAGGACAGAGGGATGTCGTATGCTGTAAAGCCCTGTGAGGCAAATTGTGATTTGTGATATTGGGCTTTATAAATAAAATTGATTGATTGATTGATATGTGTAAAAAAATGAAAAATCAAAGATTTATAGCTTTTACTAAGGATTTTTTTGTAAATGTCCACACATTGGAATGGACAGTGGATTTGAAAGTCACCAGATAAATAGGGGAAATGCTGTTTAAACAGGGAAATACTGTTCTGATTTGGTTTTTTAATGATACTATCACCTTATAACACATCCTACTTTTTATGTACACAAAATGTTCATCTCAGGAGGTTTTCAGCATATTGTTTTCTGGAGAAACTTCAGAAATTCAAGATATTCTGAGTATTGATGACAATTACAATACAAAATATAAATTGAGTGTGTTTCAGTATTACTCTGTTCACTGACATTGGTTAATCATTGATGACAAAAACAGGAAAGGCTAGTTAGTACGGAAGCAAATTGCTGCCACACCAGGAAAAAAAATGGATCAGTATTACGTTATAACATGAACAGTTTATTGTTCTAACAAGAAAGTTTTTCACATTTTAACAATATAGTTTCATGTTAAAACGTGATAATTTATATTGTAAGAACGTGAAAAGTTTCATGTTATAACGTGATAATTTATGTTGTAAGAACGGGAACATTTTTTACATTAAAAAGTGATGATTTATATTGTGAGGACATTAAAAGTTCCACATTATAATGCAATATTTGGTCTCGGGAGGAGGTGCACCCATATACTCCGGTTATGATTTGACACTTGGCTATTTGCAGTGAACAGGTGTGGTATAGTAGATCAAGCACTCGGTGATCGACTATGTTGGACTGTCAGTGTCAACACTAGGGTGTGTGATTGATTATTCAGGCCTGTTGTATGTTGTTGAGAAGAGCGCCTGTAAAGAAGAAAGAGAGAGTATTGCACCGCAGCCTCGCATCCGTGTGAATATCACTGAATATGTTAGTAACCCACTGACAGTAGCACTACAGTAGTCTACCTAACATAAAGTCAAAACAACAGGCATCAACATGGCCCAAAACACAGATAACATGAAACTATATTGTTATAATGTGAAATTTTTCATGTTTTTACAATATATATTATCACGTTATAATGTGACACTTTTCAAGTTCTTACAGTATAATGTGAAAATATATTGTTATAACGTAAAAAAACATCTTGTTAGAACAATAAACTTTTCACGTTATAACGTGATACTGATCCATTATTTTTTCCTGATGTGGCAGCAACACGCTGTTAAGATTTATTTATTTAGACCATTTATTCTTTATTTATTCTTTATTTATTCGTTTTTTAAATACATAATGCTACATAATTGGAACATGATTGGGTTCTTAACGGCTGAAGGTGCATAATTTATTTATTTATTTATTTACTTGTTTCATTTTTTAAGACCAAATGACTCAAGTCTGACAATGCATGTGTAATGAGTCATTTTGTGCCCCATTCCCCAGTGGCATTCAGTAAGAAGAGAGTATCTGCTGGAAGTTACACGAACAGAAGGGTGTGTGCTGCTGTTTGACAGAAATGATGTTCACTTGCACAGCCTGATAGGCTTATGTGAAATTCTTTATTAAGTAAAAAGTGGATGAAGAATGCTTTATTACCTGTAGTGCCCCAAATCATTTTTGTTTTTAAGTCCTTAAATGACCCACCTATAGTATCATGCATGTACATCACGTCTGAAAAGCAGCAGCAGAAATAATTAGATCTAGATGCAGGAAGCAGCTCACAGGGACAGAAGCATTTCCCCGTTGGCAATCACAACTCATTTTAAAGTAATACATTCAAAGAAAGCACAATATGAATTGTGGAACTGTTGACTTCAGAACTAAAATGACAAATATGTTGAGTCAGTGGTGCAGGTTTGGAAAAGATACAAGAGCGCATTATTACTGTTGTTATTCCTTGAAAATGTCATAGGGAGTGTGGAGGAAAGTTGCATGGGTGGAAAGCTGGTGCTGAAATAGCTCTTAAAGGTTAGGTATATTCAGCATAGGGCATGCTATCTTTTTACAAAGGTTAAACACTTGGATTATGAACTAACATGATTCCCACAATGAAGGTACACTGGTGATGAAATGGCAACTAAGACATGAAACAACTTCAGGCAAAATAATACCAAACACATTAACTGTTGTGTTTCTTCACTTTGGACTTGTCAATTGTTTTAGGACACAACTGGCATTTTAAGTCAATACAGAAATAAAAACTGTGTAAATACTTCTTCATCAAAGTTGCAAACATGATAAATAATGTAATCAATTAATTTGTTATTTTATGTTTTTTACGGGTGCTGTATGTAACTCTGGACAAAATAATTGACTCTTGAGTGGCATTGCCAGATTGTGGAAAACTGATGCTCCAGATTGGCAGTCAGAGTGAACCACCAACACAAATTGTTGGTATTGACGACCTGAGAACGAGACTTCACAATCAGCTGTCTCTCTACATAGTTACATACAGTACCTTTAGAACAGCAAACGTCTTTTTTTTTCATTTATTGAGAAAATGTATAGATGTGGTAATGTGGTGGATATACACCACTTTTATCTTGCCAACATAGTCTCACAGAAATTGTTACGAGCATAGTAGTTTCACTGTGAAATGATCGCAATTTATTTTGGTTTATTGGGGAAAAAACACCTGGTTAGGGTTATAAAACAAACAAAAAATAAATAAATACTTGGTTAATTTAAAAAAAAATCATAGTTTCAGTTAAAATACCTACATATGGAACATAAGTGATGTAAATTTATGTACTTTGCATAGTTACGTTAAGTCTGTTAAGTCATGTTAATATGTTGACTTTTCCTTTCACACAGGACATGAACAGCGGTTGTACTGTATGTTTTCCTATGAAAAGTAATGAACCAAATTCATACATAGCCCACATAATCATGAGCCAGTAATTTGTGCATAACCCACCTATTTTGGAAGGCAGCAATCACATGACAAATCATTAAAATATTATATAATATTATATTCACCAAATTCTTATCCTATTTATGTAACTTTAAAAAAGTAAAAAATAGTAAAATCAGATAAATGTTCCCTTGGATGTAGGATGTAGGCTCACAGCAGTGGCTCCTAACCTTTAGACTTAAACTTTGACTTTTGACTTTTCTATTATTGCTAATTGAACTGACGACCACTGATTCAGTGACATAATGTATGGATATTTCATATTATATTCAGTGCATAAAAATAACAGTACAGAACAACTGAAAAACTGTATAGCTACCCCCAATGTGAACACAGTAACTGCAGGAGGATTGTGTAAAGCAAACAATTAAGACGATTTTTGAGCAGATTGTTTGCAGTGAATATTTTACGAGATGAGTTTTCCTGTTATTTTTAAATGACTTTGTATAGGATTTTCTGTCTGCTTGATGTACATATTGTATATCTAGTATTTTAAAAATTATACATACTTAGTAGGCTTCTTTAAAAAAAAAAAAAAAAAAAAGTAGTATTTTCTTCTCCCTGACAAATGGCAATTGCTATGTTAGCTCTTTGGTTGTTTTAACGCCATACCTCTCTAAAAGTGGCTTCATACTTGTGTGTCACCTCTGTGTAGACCCCACATCGTAGCCTACACGTGGCCTACACCATTGTTAGCATTTCTACTTGTTTGGTGGTGTGTCTGTGTGACTCTGCAGTTACACCTCCAAAACACTAGTCAGTGAAGGGGTTTTTGTTGAGTTGATTAAAAACACATATTAAACATGGATTAATAGCAACATTATTAATTACAAGTACACAAATTGGCTTCACCATAACTTACAACATTCACAGACAAAGCACTTGTTTTTTTGCTGGACACATTTTCCCCACAAATACAACATGCTAATGTTATTAGCACAAGCCTATGGCATTTTACATTGTATAAATTAGCCTAGCAGCTAGTGAAGATTTCCTCTACTCATATGAAGCCAGGAACAACATCAATATTTAATATAGGTAACGTTACAAATTCTGCTCCTTAACAACTCACAACCCAGCAAGCAATAGTCGTGATTTAAACATATTGGCTATATTTAGCTCCAATTTAGTCTAGCTACATGTAACCCAAATCTAGCTGATTTAATTTTGAAATTGATTAAATGTAATTTTCGCCATTGCAGATGGCGTGCGGTATGATATTCAATCACATACAGAGAGTCAACAGTAATTAAAATATGTTTATCTCCATTTTTTGGACATGGTCTCTACATAGCCGTATAATTGATGACATCTACACTTTGGCTATGGTTAGACATCTACCAAATTTTCACTGACAGCCCAAATTCAGCCGTGATTTAGCCTAGACATCAGGTCTTCATGTAGACGACTATTAGACGTTTTTTACACCAAAAAATGCTTGCTGGGAAGGTTCACAGACAAAAGAACTGTCTTATACTAAACATGTTTTTCAAACAAATACAACATACTAATGTTATTAGCACAAGCCTATGGCACTTTGCATTGTATAAATTATCTTAGCAACTAGCGGAGATTTCCCCTACTTATGTGAAGCCAGGATAAATAACACACAAGACTTAAAATGCTATTTTGTGAAGACTTTGTTGTCTTCACAATTTATTGTTTCTTATTTTTAAAATAAAGGTAAATAAAAGCTTTGTTTCCTCTGAGGGAAATGTATTTCAGCTTACAAAAATAGACAGGAGCTCTGCGTCGCCACGACATGTAGTTGCATTTCTGGGGATGTGCACGTCAGGCTACGGCGTAGGTTACAGCATAGGCTTCATCAACGCAGAGACTACGGCATCGATTCAATACAGAGGTATAAATCCTGCTTATTACAGGACGAGACTGAGTGAAGGCTCTGTGAATATAGCTTGTGCTCAAGTCTTCACTGTGCCCCATGAGATTAAAAAAAAAAAATTATATCTTGACTATAATCTAAACTTTAAAAACAACAATTTCTTTTTTTTCTCAGAAATGCATGAAATTTTGAGACATAGGCTCACTGTATAGTTTTCTTACATCCCTTAAAATCAAGCAGGCCTCACGACCCCACCCCACCCCCTGGAAGCTTTGGCAACCCCTTGTGGGGGTCAGAACCCCCAGGTTGGGAACCAGTGCTCTACTTGATGATATATTTTTTACTTTCCGACTGATGTTTAGGCACTCTTTTATCTCAAATGGCTTAACAAATCATGCCTAAAGCTGCCATAGGTGGGGGAAAAAATCAACCCAGGGGAGTATGCCCCCCTAGATTTGGGCTGAGCCCCAATGTTTACAACATCTTGCTCCTCCCTTGTGGAAAGCCTGACGTGTAGTAATTGTGATTAAGTGCTCAGCCTTTATGTCTGCACACACAATGTTGTTTCCCTCCTGTTGCTTCAACATGAGCACAGAACATCCACCTAAATCCAACACGCTTAGTTTGAGAAAGATGAGGGGTCATGCCAGTCATCAGGAAGAGAAATCGACAATTCTACAAGGTTTGACTCATCTTTGTGAGGGAGAAAGGGAGGTTAAGCTGTCCGTAGCTTTTGTCCTCTCCTTTCTGGTTCAGCTTTGATGGTGAGGAGGTAAAAGAGTGGCTTTTAAGCTACCAACAGGGGACTGAGAAAAATCTATGGTGGGTCAGCTTGTCAGAGGTAACCTATTGGGATTTCAGATGCGCAGCAGTAGAGAAAAGCCCCCCTGAGAGAAGAAAAGACAACCAGTGACACACTCACGAGGCTCTCATGAAACACAGTGTCTCACTCATTGTTAGAATGATCAGGACTGCTGCGGCTGCTCACCAGGTAGCCCACATGAAGAGAGGGAGGTAAGAGCAAACACAAGACAGCATATCCAAGTCAGGAGAGAGAGGAAATAATATATAGCATTTTATTTAACAGGACATGTTTCGTCTCATAAATACGATGAAAGGGGCTGGCAGTTCCAGGCTGAAATGAGTTTTCAGACGTCTCTCTGTAATAAAATTTATATAATGCTGTTATACACTGTGTGCCGATTTTATTTCTTCAGGGGCAGGAAGACATGACTTTTATTGTTTGTTACATTGATTCAGGTGTGTCTGCATACTTAATCAGACTGTTCAGAGCACTCGCAGCATTTTACAGAAACTTGACTTTTGGACCATAATTATCTCATTTGCATTCATTTACGGCCTATGAAAATAGGCAGATTGAATCCATTGCAATTTGCTTCACTCGGCTCATCTTGTGCAGGATGGGCAGCAAACCTACACCCAATCAGAATTTAAATTAGCTCCTTTACCCAAATGTTATCAAAATTTGGGGAGCATAAAAAAGGATTTTATTTGCTGGGGGATTTGTCAAGGACAATCAAAAAAGTAATTTACTTTGTATTTGCTGACCATATATATGTTTTGGTTTAATTTGCTTAAATAGCAAATGCTCCTATCTGTAGTTTTAATACTCAAGGATGGATATTAAGTGGCATATTCCTATCTTTGTGGAATTACTTGTAGAAATAAAGCTGTATTTCATATCTGTTTTCATTCAAGGGACTGCCCTGCAGGTTTTGATTGCCTTTATTTGCACATCATAATCTACAGCATTGTATTTGTGCTATTTTAATCCCTGTAACAGGGACTAAGGCCCTGAGCAGCCAGGGATTATAGACACTTACTTCTCCAAGTCTCTGCTGCATCAGCTTCTCCAACTTGCTAGTACTTGTTTTAATAGAAAAAAACAAACAATTGCCCAGCAACTATAGCTATACTGAGACAGTGCTTCGGAACATGTACGTGTTTAAGATTACATAGGTGATGGTAACTTCTGCTGTAGCCTATAAGTCTGCAGCACACTGTGGTGATGATACATTGATCATTTATAGAAGTGAGTCACTCCTGTGTTTCCAGCATAACCTTTTGTTGCACAGGTTTGGAGTTGCCAGGATACATTGTTCTACTGTGGTTAAAAAAAGAGAACAACAAGATGAACTGAATTAGAAGTCGTCATATCCTCCTTCCCACATATGCAAAGAAACAGACTGATTCACAAATCACTGGTTGCAGAGTTTGCCACTGAATTAGAATCGATGTGTGGCAGTAGCTGATGACGGCAGATGCTGCGTGTATTCCTTTGTGATCATTCTGTGTCTCATCTCTGAATTTTGCAGGTCTGTGAACGAGTTAAAGGCTCATTTATACTCCTTTTATGTATGATGTCCATTTCAATCATCATAGTTTCATGAATCCTCTATGATGGCACAGGTACAGCCAATAGACAGCACAAAGGGGCAGTGTCAAAGGTTTCACACAACAACAAACAAGGCAACGGAGGAGGAGGTCGTAATATTGTGTCTATGAACGGAGGTAGCGTTGGAGATGGTTGTGGTCTGTGCGGCCATTAAATACATCCCAACATGTGGACAGAGAATTATTTTCACTATATCACCAATTTGTTCTGTTGCGTCATTATTTAAACATCTTTATGTCCTCCAACAGTCATAGCTTGCTTGAACTGCATTACACTGCCTCCATGATCTCCAAGGGCACCTGCTCTGTTTTGTTTGTATCCATAAGCTTTAAGTAAACGTACACAAATACAGAGGAAATAAACGCAGAGCATGGATAGAAAGGTCCTTTGTCCATTGCTGAATCTAATGTTGAGCGCAAATGAGCCTTAAATCGCAGGATGGAGAATTAATCAGTCGATCAGTTTGTGGTCAAATCGATGAGAGCTGATCAGATCAATGAAAGATTCAAGGAGCAGCTGCTGAAGAGGTGAGTGAAAGCATGAGAACGCAGCAGTTTTATCTAAAGTTGGTTGGAAAAACAATGGACAGCATTACAATGACAGCACTATGGTTGTAGGAAATGGAGTGTTCTGTTTCTTTATGAATTAAATGGATAAGTTTCACTTTCACTGGGATGGTGTTCTGCTGCTCTGTCTGTACTTAGAGTATGATGTGCTGCGGCATGTGGAGCTCTGAATAACCGAATGGTATATATATTCCAACAGAGCTCAGAATGAATGGTCCAGCTCCAAGTATATAATAATAAATCAGTATGTGTCAGCAAATGTTGATATTGTCACAAAATAATGAATGTGTGGAAAATCCATAGATCTATAATAATTAATAGATACCGGATGCCAAGTTGGCTCGTGTTTAGTTGTATGGAGTTACGGGCCTGGCGCATATGCCAAAAAAAGTTCTTTAGCTTTTAGGTTACCTCCATAGTATGTGGCCCATTGAATATGTACAGTAGTGTTTCGCCCATGGATCAAAAATTCATAATAGAAAGATTCATAATTGACCTTGTTTGCAGTTCGAGGTGTCCTGTCAACAGTATTAGAGATGTCTTTTTATAATGGTGGCCTGTGGGGAAAATGCTTTTTGGGCCGCAGAACAGCGAGTGGCCGATGGGAAAAATTGGCTTCATGGCTGAGCTATGATCCTGTGGACCTGGGAACACTCTGAGATGGCTCACTGTCTAACATGTATAGAGCAGTAATATCTGTTGTAGGTGCCCATTGATTTCTTATTCTTTGGTGGTCAGGCAGTTAAAGGTGCTCAGTTCATTTCAGGACAGTGGGGAGTCATTACTGTTCACCTGTGACTGAAACCTCAACTATATTGAGGCTAAAACAGATTGTGTGTAGACTCTGGGATATTTTGAGGCAAATAAAGGGCAGAGGTAGACACTGAAATAAACTACAGTTGGGCTGATTTGAGATCTCAACTAAAACAATGTGGAAAAGCCAGTCAGATGAAATAGGTGCACAAAAGCTTATTAAGAATTTAGCATGTGGAGGTCAGACTGGGACATACTTGGTTGACAAGGCCACCCTGTCTCACAAATACATGGCTGAGTTTGTTCAGATTCATCACATTCAACAACTGGACTGATGCTGTGCAAACCACAGGTCCTGACCCAGCGTCAACGTCCAGAGCTGAAAAATGAAGGAAAACATGGAAGTGCCACAAGTGAGCCATGTTAAAATGCCCAACCTTACAGCAGCAATAAACAAAAAACGGTTTTGGTCCCGCCAGCTAATGTCACTGTTCATCACAGCTGTGCATGTAACTCACCTGCTGAAATGTTATTGAGGCTTAAAGTTTTGCATAATTAGGGGCGTGGCCACTTTGTGGCTGCCACAGGGACGATGTTGATTAGGTAACTTAACCATGGCATAACCCGAGATTCACAGTTTTTAGCCGTAGCTGTCACTATTTCAATGTGTTTTCAGTTCATGAAAGTTAATTATAACATTCTGGGTGTCTATAAAGTCTTGTTCACTGTTTGGTTGAGCTAAAAAAAAACTTCTAAGGTACCAAGTGTTTTGTTTTGTTTGTCTGATAAGCACGTTATGTTTTAATGTTTTTTAGCCTGTTGTTTTGCTAACAAAAACTAGCATTAGCATTATCACAGTTAACCATAGCTATAAATACACCAAGCTAACTAAGCTAGCAGCTAGTGCTAGAATTCACTCCACACTCTCCTCCAGATGTGGTCAATTCTGGCTAAAAGGAAAGGAAAGGAAAGGGCAGAAAAATTAGAGATATGTTTAAATATGGACAGAAATATATTTTATTTATCGATGTTTTTATTTATGTATGCCTTTTTATTTCAATACTGTACCTGAAGTTATAGTTGAGCAAAAAAGAAAATGTTTCTTAACAGGTTAAGAAACATGTCACTGTTTTTGTTTGTTTGAGATGATTATTAAAAAGCGGGTTGTATCTTGGTTAAAATGTTCTAATAAAGCAAAGATAGATAATTTTGCAATATCTTGTGTGCTGTAAAGTGGTTTGAAAAAAATGAAATCCAAATCCGGCCATCCAAACACTCTGCAAATCGGAAATCAGTATCGGCCCAAAAAATTGTAATCAGTGCAAGTCTAATTTTGTTATTATTAGACCTCAAGTGTGCAGTAGGACCAGACCCTGAGACAGTCAAGAAATACAGGCAGAAGCAGCTGATACCTTTAAAAATTAGAATTTTTTTTTATTTAAATATTATTATATATTATTATTATATATTTAAATATTTTTTTTTTTTAAATTTTTTTTTATTGGATGGGTACAACACTGGGAAAGGTAAAGGTCTAAATTTGAAGCCGAGTGCCGAAGCAGGAAATTATGTGATGTTTCTGTGGCAACCTGAAAAGTAAAGGGCAACACACACCAGCAGCACATGACTGGTGTCAGAACACTTTCACCCATTGTTTTCTGTTAGCCCAAACACTGTCTGTGACTTGACAAGTATCATTGCAGGTTGATGCAACTCTCTGGCACTTTGATCTCACTCACTCCCCGGATCAGCACATTCCAGCTGCTGCACAACTTCTCCTGTCTATGTGATACCTTATTTAGCAGTTTATGCCTTAATCAATCAATCAATCAATCAATCAATTTTATTTATAAAGCCCAATATCACAAATCACAATTTGCCTCACAGGGCTTTACAGCATACAACATCCCTCTGTCCTTTGGACCCTCGCAGCGGATAAGGAAAAACTCCCCCAAAAAAAACCTTTAACGGGGAAAAAAAACGGTAGAAACCTCAGGAAGAGCAACTGAGGAGGGATCCCTCTTCCAGGACGGACAGACGTGCAATAGATGTCGTACAGAACAGATCAGCATAATAAATTAACAGTAATCCGCATGACACAATGAGACAGAGAGAGAGAGAGAGAGAGAGAGAGAGAGAGATGCAGGTAATGAGAGATGCAGGTAATGACAGTAGGTTACAACAACATTATTGAAAGTAATAATATTATAGTTATAGTTCTGGCTACTGTGGTTGAAAGTATGTATTAATATCTGGCAGTATACACGTGTGACAATAGTCATATGTGTATAATAACAGTAGAAGTATGACTAATGACTAATGATGGCAGCAGCAGGAGGCATCTGGCAGGACCACGGCAGCAGCACAACCACACACGTCACGCTGTCCACTTTAGGGACCATGAGTAACCCTGCGTTCTCAGAGCGCAGTGTTCTGGTGGGATAATATGGCACTATGAGCTCTCTAAGATATGACGGAGTTTGACCATTTAGAGCTTTAATCAGAGAGCTGAAAGTCAAGAGATGACAGGAAATTAAACCTCTAGGCCGCCAGAGTTGCCTCATCTTTAACATACCTTAAAATGGCCATCAAATATATATAGAGAGATTTAAAGTGAGATTCAGCTCAATGTTTGTCTGTCCAGACCACAAATTTACTGTTCTGCTTCACCCTCATCATTCTCATAGTCAGAGGTGGGTATTAACGCATTACAAATAACGCACATGAGTAAATAAAGTTATTAAGCAAGGATCATTTTCCATTAGGTCTACACGATATTGGAAAAAAGTGACATTGCGATTATTTTTTATTTTTTTTTGCAATATATATTACGATATTAAAAAAATACAAGAATTTTCACCAGATGACTTAAACTTAGAAAATTAAAAAATAGTGGTGGGGCTTTTACTCACCACAACTGCAGAGGCTACCAGCTTAATTTGAAACAGACTACATTATAAACGGGCCGTTATTTATTAATCCCTCCGCTCCTGGCTTGATAAAGTTAATGCATCGCGCCGTCATTTCAAACTCAACACTTCCTGACTTTGTTTCAAATTAAAAACCCCTTATAACCTCGGCTGAGAGAATCCCTCCATTTTCTAAATAGTCTTTTATTGTGAAACATTTGTAGGAACTTGTTGTGGAGGATTCAGTGGCTTGTATGTTTGTGTACGGTACTTCAAATGGAGCTTCTGCCGTCTGCTGGTGCTTTTTAGGCGACTACAGCAACATTTCGGCTGGCACATGAACAGACACAGTGACTCAAATAATAGTAAAAGTAATAAAAATAGGACAAGAATAAAACGATGACATCACACACGTCGTTAAAGACAACCGGGGATGATTGGTATGTACCATTGTGTAGTGTGTCATGTCTGTCGGCCAAGTCACGGCACGATTTTATGACTCCACAATCACCACATAGTGACTTTCAGAACAGACAGAAAAGTCGTGTAGTGTGTACCAGGCATAATTCCCCCTTTACCATTTCCCACTCTTGCATGTCGCTCATTTTCAGTGTGTGACTGCAGTGTGTGCATGAGAGGGGGAGGGGCTGATGAGTGCTCAGAGAGAGAGAGGCGAGCTTTCTTCAGAGCTGCTTTTCTGAAGCAAAACAAAAGTTTACATGTTCTAAAAAAGAGAAAACATTGCATGTCCTGCGATGTGACTATTGCACTTGCAATAGTCTATCTTAAAGATGTTTTTTCAAACAATAGTAGCAATACAAACGATATATCGTGCAGCCCTACTTTCCATGTTCCTTTTTTTAAAACTGTACTTTTACTCTTTAAATGAGTATATTTTTGAGCCATTAATCAACTTTTTTCTTCACTACATTTGCCATTTATACCTTTATTACAATGAATTTGCTCTCAATGCGATCAAGTGAAGGGGGAGAGGATGTGAGAAGCACCTTCGATGCAAACCAGGCGGCCCGCCTGGCCTAAGTTGACCCCCTGCCTGGACTAAAGCATCATGGACTTTTGAAAAATCTATCTTAAAGATGTTTTTTCAAACAATAGTAGCCAGCCGGTCATATAACACCCTGCCAATGTTAACTGCACACACAACACAGAGCAGCCAGCCTTTGACCTAATGACAGTCGCAGCTGGAGTTTAACCCAAGTCAGCGAGGTAAGCTTGTTAGTATTAAGGTTAATGTTAGCTGTTAGCCAAGGTCAGACCGTTTGATGTTTGGTAATGTACAGTTAATGAGTTAGCCACTGACATTTACAGTGAGCGAGCTGACATTACTGTTACGTAAACTATTAGCTATTGTAACTATTAACTATTAACTCATTCAGTCCCCATGACAACGGCATCTTCTCCAGTAGCCCCCCTATTTTATTTCACATTTACATTATATCACTCATGAATACACTCCAAATCTGCATCATATTTCACATGCATATGAGATCAAATGCTACGTTTTACACGTAAAAATACTTAATTTAACTATGCTGCGTTGTTAACATTAAAATCAAAACTACCCTGGCCTTCACAAATTAGGCACTTGTCTGCTGGCCCGCACCACACCCCATCAAAAGCTACTTGCCACCTGGCCTAACAACTTTTCTAGTTGCTGTGGGTGAAAATGAGTTAGCTAGCTAACATTAGCTATGTTCATTTTCCCTGTGCAACATTTATCTTTGATGTTATGATAATGAGGAGAGGGGTGGAGAGGGAGAGAAAGTGGGAGATTTTTCATATATCAGTTGTAAAGGCTGTCTTTACTTGTTTGCTGCTCATCAAAATAAGTGCTGTTTTTTATTATTTTGCACTGGCCTGCATGAAAAATAACTTGTACTTTGAGTAATTTATTAACTAGTTACTTTTTTACATTTACTTGAGTAGGTTATTCAAAAGGTAATTGTATATTTTGCTTAGGTCTTTTTTTTGGTGCAATGACAGATTTCATTGCAGCCTTAAATCCCACAGCAGATGAAGAGTCTGTAAGAGTCAGTAAGTGCTTAAGGTTAGTAGATTTGTTGTTAAGTTTTGACTTCTCACAGTTAACATGACAGTAACGTTAGCTCACTTACTGGAAATGCAAGCATTGGCGGCTGACCTATGAGTGTTAACTGTAAAGTTACCGTTAAAATCACACAATCCATCAACTGACTTGGGTTGAATTCCCTGTTATGTTTATTAGCATTGTAACCTTAGCAGGGTGTTTTTCTTGACTATGGGCTACTGTAGTGTCATAAAATATATTAAAAATACATTTTTGACAAATCCACAATGCTTGAGGCCAGGCGGGGATCAACTTAGGCCAGGTAGGCTGCCTGTTTTGCAAAAGAGATGCTCCTCGCGTGCTCTCCCTCCACACACGATCACATTTAGAGTGGACTCGTAATGAAGGTATAAATGAAGTTTTATAACTAAATTCGGGAACAAGACCACGCCTTGAACATATCCCATTTCCGTTCAATAAGTATTTAAGCATACCTCATCCGTTTCCTACTCCTTTGACTCAGTTTCCATGCAACTTGTGCACCAAACAATTTAAAAAATAAATAAATAAAAAAAAATAAAAATCGCTCACCTCAACCATGGACCAGGAGCTGCTCCTCAATCCTTCAGCGACCTATTCAAAGACAATCTGCTAACTCCTGCTGTCCCGGAGTCCTCTCCATCTCCTACCATCCAACCATACCAGCAACGGCAGTTGCGCACAGCAGTCCATATTCCCCGTCACTCACAGCTCTCATCCACTGACAGCTCCAACTAGGCCTGTGGCGATGTGCGATAAGTCGGTTAATTGCACAGTAAATTTAAAGGGAGACGGTAACTTTTACAGCCGCGATTAATTGCCATACTCCTGCATGTTTGTTTTCCTCGTCTCTCTCCACCAAAGAGACTAGACGACAAGAGCGTTCACTGCCGTGCATCGTCTGGCAGCCAGGTGAGCTGGTTCATTAGCGTAATGAACAGAGGGAAAGCTCTTGTCATGGAGTGTGTTTGTCTCTGTGGGGGAGGTGGGGCTATGGGCCACACACACACACACACACACACACACACAGTGCGATCTTCGTGAGGGCGAGACAGACATGGAACTTGTTCCAAACCAAATGCCACGGCCCCTGTGTGGGAGTGTTTTGGATTTTTCTAAAACCATCTCAACAAAAAGAGCATACGACCAACTTAACTGCACACCTGAGAGTGAGAGACTGACAGTCTATTTTTTTTGTATTTATTAGGTCTTTATTTATTTATTTTGGTATTTTTACGTGTTATTTCGGATATTTAAATGTTCTTTTTTTGCATTTGTTAAAGGGCCAGTGTGTAAAATGGGTTGAAAACAGTGACATGTAGCGTTTAGGTTCTAGATTGCAGCGCTCACTCACTCGCCTGTGCTCACCCCTCCCGTCGGCAAAGTTACGGTGGCCTCCGAGGATAACAAAAGTGGATTCACTGCACACAGGGCTGAATTGCTTCTTATTTTATTAATCAGTCTACAAAACAACGCGTTTCGCCCATGGCTTCATCGGGTTTGTTACACAGTCCACAGCACAGGTGATTTGAAATAGGCTGCAGCTGTACTGAATCCAATCAGCAGGGTACACAGGAGTAACGTTACTGCTATCCTATTGTCTGTTATGCCTTTGACATAAGACTAAAATTATCGCAAGTGTTTTACAGTAATTGCTCTACCTGGAGATGATGTAACGTTACGAACTCTCCTCCTCATTCCCTACTTGTCGAGTCCGACACGTAACGCTATTATACTATGTGCTGACAAATAGTAGCATTTATTTTAGTAGTTTACCTGTCCAGCGATGTTCACCTGTCACCAACTTTTATTCTCTGCCGCTGCTTGTCCCGTTTTCTTTGCCCCTCTTTGCGTCTTGCGTCTTCGTCTTCGTCTGACAGTTCGGGTTTATTCTCTCCTGTTCCGTGGTAAGTGTGGTCCATTTGCAAACTTTATAACTAAAAAAAACTTTTCACTACTCTATCGACAAACTACTAACAGTGTTAGTAGTTCGTCAATACAAATACAAAAGGGTGTAAAATTAACTTTTTACCTCATCTGCCATTGGCTAGTGACCTCCAAAAATTTACCGGCCAAACATATTTTTCACCAGCCACATAAAAAAAATCGTGCCTTGTTTGACTAAAAATAATTACCTTACCTTCCAACTGTAGGAAAATCCAACCCTGTCCTCTGTGTTTCTTTGGTGTGCTTGCGGCAGAGGCTGCAGCTCATCGTGTTGGTGTGCGGGTCGTAGGTCAGTCATGACCACGGCTGGCCAGCCTCGTCTAGTTTCCTTTTTTTTTTTTTGTTAAAGATATTTTTTGGGCCATTTTGCCTTTAATGGACAGGACAGGTAAGCATGAAGGGGGGGGAGAGAGAGAGAGAGGGGGGATGACATGCAGCACAGGGCCCGGGCCACTGCGGCGACAGCCTTGTACATGGGGCGCCTGCTCTACTACTACGCCACTGACGCCCCACCATTTTTCAATAAAATGCCGTTTGACGTTTGTACTCCGTTTAACTGTATGTTCTTCTTGTCCAAGTCCAACATGTTCATCTTCGTTTTTCCTCTTTTCTGGCAGTGGCTTCACGGCAGAAATGTGTCAGAAGTTACCATAGAATGCCCAGGGTTCCAGCAGCTGACGTCATGCGTTCCCGGCACACATACAATAAGCCGCAAGGGTCAAAATACTCTGACACAGCTGGCAGAAATGGTCGAAGCCAGAGGCGGTCCTGGCTAGTTTTATGCCCTGGGCGAACCATCCCTCGCCCCCCCCCCCAACCCCCCACAGTACGATACCCGTGAAAGTATCACAGTTCTGAGTAGTATCATGATACCATGGCAAAAATGAGGCAGATGTGCCTTTTGTCATTTATAAAAAGATAAATCACTTTTCTATAATACATCAATGATTGTTCATACTTCAAAAACAGCATCAATAAGTGATTAACATAGGGGGGATCAAAATAAAATAAATAAATAAAATAAAAATCAACCAGCCACCCTCCTCCCCTGACAAGTAAAGAACAGTCCCTCCATAAGTAAACAACAGTCCCTAAAGTGCGGTGAGGTTTGTGGGCCGTTACCTGACACAAAGAGAGAAATGTGAAGGGCTTGTTTCTCCTCTGACATGCCACATACCTGTGTGCCACCACGGCTCGGCTGGTCAGGTACTACTGGGCAGTCATGACACCAACGAAAGAGGAAATTACTGGACCTGGAGTCGGACTTCTCTGTCGCCAGTAAGCTTGCGCCGCAGAGCACTAAGAGCCTCCGCCGTATTCCTGTCTGTGACCCCCGTTCAACCCACAACTGCTAGGATTCGCCTTTCCTTTCTGCTGCTGGTTGAAACGTGATAATAGGGGCGCCCCAGCGCCCACTCCACTAACTTGACATGGAAATGAGCGGTAGTCTAGAAAACTGGCAGGTTTTGTTTTTTTTTTTTTGTTTGTTTTTTTTGGAGGGCACTCGTGCGCCCTCACATAGATTGCGCCCTGGGCGGTCGCCCACATTGCCCATAGCAAAAACCATGCCTGGTTGAAGCACATAAAAAACCCACATGCAATTCAGAATTTTCCATCGCCCACTGTCGAGTCTGTGGGGTTTTTTTTACACAGTAAACTAATTTTTTACCCGCCATTGGCGCTTGGCGGGTGTTAATTTTACGCTCTCTGCTGTTTCCTCCTCCTTCTTCCTTCCTTCCGCTGTCTTCTTCGTTGGTTTATTTATACACGCAAAACGCGTTCTCTGGCTGGCTGGATTGTCCGCTCGGGCTGCTGTACATACATGGTGGCGCAAGATGGCGACCTCTCTAAAGCAAGGCCCTTGCTATATATATATATATATATATATACAGTACAGGCCAAAAGTTTGGACACACCTTCTCATTCAATGCGTTTTC
This sequence comes from Epinephelus lanceolatus, assembly GCF_041903045.1. Classification (NCBI taxonomy): domain Eukaryota; kingdom Metazoa; phylum Chordata; class Actinopteri; order Perciformes; family Serranidae; genus Epinephelus; species Epinephelus lanceolatus. The sequence continues at coordinate 39,525,577 of NC_135743.1, forward strand.
TTTATTTTCATGACTATTTACATTGTAGATTCTCACTGAAGGCATCAAAACTATGAATGAACACATGTGGAGTTATGTACAAAAAAAGGTGAAATAACTGAAAACATGTTTTATATTCTAGTTTCTTCAAAATAGCCACCCTTTGCTCTGATTACTGCTTTGCACACTCTTGGCATTCTCTCGATGAGCTTCAAGAGGTAGTCACCTGAAATGGTTTTCCAACAGTCTTGAAGGAGTTCCCAGAGGTGTTTAGCACTTGTTGGCCGCTTTGCCTTCACTCTGCGGTCCAGCTAACCCCAAACCATATCGATTGGGTTCAGGTCCGGTGACTGTGGAGGCCAGGTCATCTGCCGCAGCACTCCATCACTCTCCTTCTTGGTCAAATAGCCCTTACACAGCCTGGAGGTGTGTTTGGGGTCATTGTCCTGTTGAAAAATAAATGATCGTCCAACTAAACGCAAACCGGATGGGATGGCATGTCGCTGCAGGATGCTGTGGTAGCCATGCTGGTTCAGTGTGCCTTCAATTTTGAATAAATCCCCAACAGTGTCACCAGCAAAACACCCCCACACCATCACACCTCCTCCTCCATGCTTCACAGTGGGAACCAGGCATGTGGAATCCATCCGTTCACCTTTTCTGCGTCTCACAAAGACACGGCGGTTGGAACCAAAGATCTCAAATTTGGACTCATCAGACCAAAGCACAGATTTCCACTGGTCTAATGTCCATTCCTTGTGTTTCTTGGCCCAAACAAATCTCTTCTGCTTGTTGCCTCTCCTTAGCAGTGGTTTCCTAGCAGCTATTTGACCATGAAGGCCTGATTGGCGCAGTCTCCTCTTAACAGTTGTTCTAGAGATGGGTCTGCTGCTAGAACTCTGTGTGGCATTCATCTGGTCTCTGATCTGAGCTGCTGTTAACTTGCCATTTCTGAGGCTGGTGACTCGGATGAACTTATCCTCAGAAGCAGAGGTGACTCTTGGTCTTCCTTTCCTGGGTCGGTCCTCATGTGTGCCAGTTTGGTTGTAGCGCTTGATGGTTTTTGCGACTCCACTTGGGGACACATTTAAAGTTTTTGCAATTTTCCGGACTGACTGACCTTCATTTCTTAAAGTAATGATGGCCACTCGTTTTTCTTTAGTTAGCTGATTGGTTCTTGCCATAATATGAATTTTAACAGTTGTCCAATAGGGCTGTCGGCTGTGTATTAACCTGACTTCTGCACAACACAACTGATGGTCCCAACCCCATTGATAAAGCAAGAAATTCCACTAATTAACCCTGATAAGGCACACCTGTGAAGTGGAAACCATTTCAGGTGACTACCTCTTGAAGCTCATGGAGAGAATGCCAAGAGTGTGCAAAGCAGTAATCAGAGCAAAGGGTGGCTATTTTGAAGAAACTAGAATATAAAACATGTTTTCAGTTATTTCACCTTTTTTTGTTAAGTACATAACTCCACATGTGTTCATTCATAGTTTTGATGCCTTCAGTGAGAATCTACAATGTAAATAGTCATGAAAATAAAGAAAACGCATTGAATGAGAAGGTGTGTCCAAACTTTTGGCCTGTACTGTATATATATATATATATATATATATATATATATATATATATATATATATATATATATACATATATATAAAAGCATAATTATAAGGCTACGAAAACCAAACTAATTAGCGATTATACACTTATATAAACATATTAATGGGTAGAATATTCAGATTCAGATTCAGATTTGACAATAAACCATGCCAAATATTACACACTGGCCCTTTAATGTACATGTTAAATAAATGTTTATTTCTCTTTGAAAGGGTGTACTTGCATTATTATGCCTTTATTATCATTATATAAGTTTAAAAAATGGTCTTAAAAGCACAATATTACACAATATTATCGCTTATCGCAATAATTTCTTCTGCAATTAATCGCCCAGCAAAATTTGTTATTGTGACAGGCCTAGCTCCAACGTGGTCGGTCCCTCACCTTCCACTAGCTCCAGGGGAAGATCTCATCTCCGGCGTCCAAGGGACAAACTCCCTTCCAGGCATTGCTCTCCGACCCGCTCGAGATCCAGCCGCAACGTCCGGCATAGTCACCGTGACTCACAGCCTGGTCACTCCGCCCGTTCCTCACCTCCAAACATATCCGACTGTCACTCATCTAAAGCACGCTCTTAGCCAGCGAAACATCCCTTTCCACCGCTCCAACAAGAAAGTGAAACTCTTCAAACTGCTCACGGAGTCACAGCGAAACTCCGCACGCTCCACTCTCCCTCACCAAGTGTCCAGACAACTTCCGGTTTCCCGGGGTCGCGTCCACGGCAACGTTGATGATGTCACGACGCTTCCCTCATCCAAGTGAGATCAGCCTTCCACATCAGCCCTCTCTCAGGGCCAGGTTGTATTGAACCCTGTTCAGGCTCTCTTCAAGCAGTCCACTTCTCCTCTCAATTTTCCTCAGTTTTCACACAATTCCAGTGCACATACATCCCTCCATCCCCACATCCTTTCTTCTTCTCTTACTTCAGCCGTTCCTGTCCCACCTTCTTCGGCTATTTCAGCTCCTCCCAGATTGGTACCAACCATCACAGCTGCACAGACCGCTCCCTTGACCACAGTCTATAGTGGTCACAGCGGCGCTGGCCAAAATCCATCGCTTCCTCCTGCTTCTTCTTTCTTCGCATCTCAAGCTGCTGGCCGTTTACAGCAGTTCAACCAGGGAACTTACTGGGGAACCCTGGACACAGAACTCTATTGCAGAGTTTTTGCAGCTCGCCTCTCTCTTACCTACGACCTGTGCGGCGCACCTTCCCATCTGTCCATAGCACGCACCCTCACCGTCCCATTGCCTCACTCCCCAGCCCCAAGTAAGTGCAATCCCGCCGTCTTCTGCAGCCCCCCCACCGTCAATTACCCCCAAACCAGCAAACCCACAGCCAACCACCACCCTTGGTCTCCGTCCCAAGGGCGTTGACAAAAGAGGAAGACCAGTCCTCTATCAGGGTGGGAGGATGGTGTGTAACAATTTCAACGACCTCTGATGCAATGCGTCCAGCTGCCGTTCCCTCCACACTTGTTTCTTATGTGGCGGAGCCCATGCTAGATCCACCTGTCCCCACAACCCCACTCAGCACAGCTTGTGTAAGTACAGTACAGGCCAAAAGTTTGGACACACCTTCTCATTCAATGCGTTTTCTTTATTTTCATGACTATTTACATTGTAGATTCTCACTGAAGGCATCAAAACTATGAATGAACACATGTGGAGTTATGTACTTAACAAAAAAAGGTGAAATAACTGAAAACATGTTTTATATTCTAGTTTCTTCAAAATAGCCACCCTTTGCTCTGATTACTGCTTTGCACACTCTTGGCATTCTCTCCATGGGCTTCAAGAGGTAGTCACCTGAAATGGTTTCCACTTCACAGGTGTGCCTTATCAGGGTTAATTAGTGGAATTTCTTGCTTTATCAATGGGGTTGGGACCATCAGTTGTGTTGTGCAGAAGTCAGGTTAATACACAGCCGACAGCCCTATTGGACAACTGTTAAAATTCATATTATGGCAAGAACCAATCAGCTAACTAAAGAAAAACCAGTGGCCATCATTACTTTAAGAAATGAAGGTCAGTCAGTCCGGAAAATTGCAAAAACTTTAAATGTGTCCCCAAGTGGAGTCGCAAAAACCATCAAGCGCTACAACCAAACTGGCACACATGAGGACCGACCCAGGAAAGGAAGACCAAGAGTCACCTCTGCTTCTGAGGATAAGTTCATCCGAGTCACCAGCCTCAGAAATGGCAAGTTAACAGCAGCTCAGATCAGAGACCAGATGAATGCCACACAGAGTTCTAGCAGCAGACCCATCTCTAGAACAACTGTTAAGAGGAGACTGCGCCAATCAGGCCTTCATGGTCAAATAGCTGCTAGGAAACCACTGCTAAGGAGAGGCAACAAGCAGAAGAGATTTGTTTGGGCCAAGAAACACAAGGAATGGACATTAGACCAGTGGAAATCTGTGCTTTGGTCTGATGAGTCCAAATTTGAGATCTTTGGTTCCAACCGCCGTGTCTTTGTGAGACGCAGAAAAGGTGAACGGATGGATTCCACATGCCTGGTTCCCACTGTGAAGCATGGAGGAGGAGGTGTGATGGTGTGGGGGTGTTTTGCTGGTGACACTGTTGGGGATTTATTCAAAATTGAAGGCACACTCAACCAGCATGGCTACCACAGCATCCTGCAGCGACATGCCATCCCATCCGGTTTGCGTTTAGTTGGACAATCATTTATTTTTCAACAGGACAATGACCCCAAACACACCTCCAAGCTGTGTAAGGGCTATTTGACCAAGAAGGAGAGTGATGGAGTGCTGCGGCAGATGACCTGGCCTCCACAGTCACCGGACCTGAACCCAATCGATATGGTTTGGGGTGAGCTGGACCGCAGAGTGAAGGCAAAGGGGCCAACAAGTGCTAAACACCTCTGGGAACTCCTTCAAGACTGTTGAAAAACCATTTCAGGTGACTACCTCTTGAAGCTCATCAAGAGAATGCCAAGAGTGTGCAAAGCAGTAATCAGAGCAAAGGGTGGCTATTTTGAAGAAACTAGAATATAAAACATGTTTTCAGTTATTTCACCTTTTTTTGTTAAGTACATAACTCCACATGTGTTCATTCATAGTTTTGATGCCTTCAGTGAGAAGCTACAATGCAAATAGTCATGAAAATAAAGAAAACGCATTGAATGAGAAGGTGTGTCCAAACTTTTGGCCTGTACTGTACCTCAACACACCCATTAACATAAACACCCTAGACAATGTTTTACAGAATCACCCAGACCAACAGTTCGTCCACTTTCTCATTCAAGGCTTTACACACGGTTTTCACCCAGGTTTACAGGTCATGCCAGATTCCTCTTACACATGCCACACCTTACAGTCAGCCATTTCAGAGCCCGACACAGTCATTAAACTCCTAGAGAAGGAAGTCAAAGAGAAATTCATGATCGGCCCATTTCCCAGTCCACCATTCCCCATATTCAGGATCAGTCCTATTGACGTAGCCACTAGGAAATATTCCGGAAAAAAGAGACTGATCATCGACTTCTCTTCTCCCCACGGCTCCACTGTCCCAAGCATTAATAGCCTCATTCCCAGCCCGTACTTCTCCATGCAGTACGCCACAATCAATCACGCCATCCCCCTCATCCGTCTCGCAGGCCAAGGAGCCTGGCTGACAAAAGCCGATATCACAAGCGCTTTCAAAGTCCTCCCCATCCAACCAGACTACTGGCACCTCTTTGGCGTCCTATGGAAGGGTGCCTACTACTGCCATAAGTCTGACTTTCAGGTGCAAGAGCAGCCCCAAAATATCCAACTCCTTATCCGAAGCACTCTGCTGGATCCTAGTAAACATCTTCAAACTTCCGTACGTCATCCACTTCCTCAACGACTTTCTCACAGTCATGCCACCCAGTGGAGTTACCCTCTACTCAGAAAAAACAGAAGGCCCCTGCACATCTCTGGAGTTTCTCAGTATCATCCTTGACTCCATCTCATTCCAAGCATCACTGCCCACTGAGAAAATCCACCAGATTTCTCTTCTCATTGCAAATTTCCTTCTGGCACACAGGTGTACCAGACGTCAACTTCTTTCACTGCTAGGCCACCTCAACTACGGGATTCGTATCATCCCCCAAGGCCGTTCCTTCTTGTCTCACTTAGTCTCCATCAGCGCTTCCGTTCTATCACTGCATAACCACGTCACTCTGGAAGATGCAAGATGGAGCTGAAATTGTGGCATCAGTTCCTGTCCACATGGAACAGCATCTCCTTATTTTACAAAGACCACATCACCAAGGCCAAAGACACCCAGCTCTTCACAGACGCAGCCCCGTCTATCGGCTTTGGTGGCTTCTATGGCGGCAAGTGGTTTTCAGCCAATGGCCACCGGAATTCGCATCCCTAACTCCTTCCTCCGCCATCTCTGAAATGTACCCAGTGGTCATCGCAGCCATTCTTTGGGGGTACGAATGGTCAAATAAGACCATCGCCATCTACTCCGACAACACCGCAGTCGTAGACATCATTAACAAAGGACAGTTGCACTGCCTACACATCATGCAGTTCATGCGGAGGCTCACCTTGGTCTCAGCCCAGCACTAGTTTTAAAAATTCCATTGCTGACTCACTTTCTCGTCTATCGTTTCAGAGATTCAGACAGTTGGCGCCATCCTCAGACCCTCATCCAACTCCAGTCCCACCGTTTTCAGCCACCATCTTCAACTGACTTCGCAGCAAGCACACATGGTCACCATCTCCCAAGACGCTGTCCTAAAAAGCATTGCTCCCCGCACTCTCTCCTCCTATCTCACCGGCTGGAATTGCTTTAAAGTTTTCCACGACTCCCTTAGCCTTCCATTCCCTTCATTCGACGTCCTTACCCTCTCCAACTTCAGTATGTATGCCCATTCCATCCTCAAGATCAAATCCTCCTCCATACAAGTCTACATCAACGTAATCAATTTCATGGCAAAATTGTCCTCCGGGGCTCCATGTTCAGCCATGACCCACTCCCATATTAGCATGCTCATCAAAGATCTATGAAAGAGTGAACCACAACCTATACCGAAATGTGTGCCCCTCACTTCCGACCTTCTCACCTGCTGCATTCGTACACTCCAAGCAGGCTATCTGTCTCCACCTATAGACAAAGTCCTAGAATCCATGTTTCTGCTGGCATTCTTCGGCTTTCTTCGCTGTTCAGAGTTCACGGCTTCTTCTCTCAACTTCCAACCTTCCAGACACGCAACCATACCCGACATCACCTTTCATTCTCCCACCACTCTAATCTTCCACCTCAAACGCAGCAAGACCAACCAATCCGGCCTACCTCAACCCATTCACCTCTTTCGATTAGATTCATATTTAAGTCCTTACGAACCCGTCCACGACTACATTAATTCGAGACTAGCGGGATGAGCTTCCCCTCAGGACCCTCTTTTCATTTCACAGACAGGCAGGGTGGGGCACTGGTGGCTTAGTGGTAGAGCAGGCGCCCCATATACAAGGCTGTTGCCGCAGCGGCCCGGGTTGGACTCCAGCCTGTGGCCCTTTGCTGCATGTCACTCCCTCTCTCTCTCTCTCTCTCTCTCTCTCTCTCTCTCTCTCCCTCCCCCTTTCACGCTCGTCTGTCCTATCCATTTAAGGCTAAAAAGCCCCAAAAAATATCTTTAAAAAAAAAAAAAAAAAAAAATAGACAGGCAGGGTAGCCACTCACTTTTGGTTTCACCACCACTTCTGCCAAATCCTGTCCAGAACCGGAATATTCCCGGACCTATACTCAGGGCATTCATTTGAGCCGCCTCTTCCACCTCAAGACAGGGAATCTCCGACCACCTCATTAAAATTCTCGGTCATTGGTCATCTCCTGCCTACCTCACGTATATCCATAGCAATCTGGGCAACCTCAGAAATGCCTATGCCAACCTTTGCTCGTGAAGCTCTCTTGGGGGCTCTGATCGTACCTAAGAGATCGAAGAGATGGCTCCCCCACCCAGAGTCTCAACTTCCCGGTTCCAACCATCAAGCATCCATCCATCCATCCATCCATCCACCCATAACCCTCTTTCCTCCTCTCATACCTTCACCCCTTCTCCCCCTCATCCCTCCTTCCCTCAACCCTCATCCCTTCATCCCTCACCCCTCCATCCCTCAACCCTCATCCCTCATCCCTTCATCCCTCAGACCTCATCCCTTCATCCCTCACCCCTCCATCCCTCAACCCTCATCCCTCATCCCTTCATCCCTCAGACCTCATCCCTTCATCCCTCACCCCTCCATCCCTCAACCCTCATCCCTTCTTCCCTTGACCCCCATCTCTTCATTCCTCAACTCTCAACCCTCTCCTCCTCAGTCATGACTACTCATCATCCAAAACATGTAATAAATCATTCTGAAAATACTATTGCTGAGGTGTTATTAGTGAAATGTTGTTTAGAAATATACGCAAGTAAAGAGTAGAAGTACAGTTTATAAAAGGGACATGTTACTACCCACACCCGAAAATAAGGTTTAAAATAAAACCCACTTGGTCATAATACTAATGATACATGCAGAGTGCTTCACGTGGACATAGACATAGAATGAACATAAAACAGGACAACAAGGCCATTCAGTATGAAAGGACTGAGGCTTAGTAATATTAAACAGATAAAATAGGATGAAAACCTAGAATGTAATATTAGCAAAAATTATAAAATCAGGTAAACTACAACATTTTCAAAGAATTGTAGCAGTCCGTATGTGCAAAGCAGAATGCATAAAAAACACTTTTTTTTTTTTTTCTGGCTGTTGTTCGGAATCTCATATAAACCAAATGATTATAGTGTTCTTGAAGGCTAATAATTAACAAGAGAGGTAGCAATGTAGCATGGTCCTAGCCCATTAAGGGATTTGTATATATGAAGAAGGACCTTGAAATCAATTCCAAATGTTACAGGAGGCCAGTGCAGAGCAGCTAAAACTGATCTGATGTGCTCTCTGGTTCTGGTTAATAGCCAAGCTGCAGAGTTTTGAATGTTCAGTTTTTCACCCCTCACTGTACACCCTCATGCCCCTGCCTCGCCTCATGTTGGGTTCCTCCAGTTGCAACTTGATAGCAGTGATCCTAATTGATTTTGAATTATCCCTGGTCATCCCTTGCTCGTTCCTATCTATCATCTCACCTTCAGTCAGTCACCTCTTGTCAGACCATCAGCTGAAGAGCAACCTGTCCACTAATTGTCTCATGCTTTCAATTCCCCTTAATGAAAATGACTATTCAGGACAATGAGAGGAAATTACATTACATTTGAGCAATGGCTGACCGGCTCTTTAGCCTTGCCACCCCTCCCCGATTCCCCGCCTGCCCCTCCCCCCACTGCCCACCCTCGACAAAGCTTCTGATGGAACATCTGTAAAGATGGATTTAGCTTCCATGATAATTTTCCTAATTAAACCACACAATATTTAATTAAGAGCCAGTGTAGTTTAATTGCAGAGATTTTTCTCGCTCTCACTCTCTCTGTCTTGATAAGGTAGGAGTTGGGAGTATTCCAGCCCAGAAAGAGCTCATCTGTTGAAATGAGGGAATATATTTGTAATGAATGTTGACCTAATGTCTTCACAGCTCAGTCCTGGTACAGAGGGCTGTCATCTCTTCTTTCCTCCTCTGATCTCTCTATCACCACTGCTGGTAGAAAACCTTTTATCTCAGAAATTGGGCATTTCCAACCCAATCTGCAGAATAAATGTTGCCATTGTACGTTCCTGCAAACCATGGATATGTCACATTTGCATGTATGCATTATGTAGCGGATACATTGAAATTTTTAACAATGCTGTGGTTTTCGGGGCAAAATCCCTGCTGGAAAAGCAGCTGCCACTATTGCCACTAGAAAAACAGCCAAGGGTCTCTAAAAAATACACATATTTAGGGGCTAAAACACTGCTGAAAAAACAGCCGAGGGTCTCTAAAATACACGTTTGGAGGCTAAAATGCTGCTGGAAAAACAGCAAAGGGTCCCTAAAAAAACACCGACATTAAGGGGCTGAAAAGCCACTAGAAACAGCAACAGGTCGCTAAAGGATACACATGTTTGAGGGCTCATGTGGAATTTACACTCCTGCGTAGAATTGCTTAGCATAGGCTCCGCGTCAAGGTAGAGCCTACGCTGTACCCTACGCTGTAGCCTGACCTGCACCTACCCAGAAATGTAACTATGCGTCGTGGCGGCACCGTCATTGCTCTGGCCGGATCGTTGAGTCTACCACTGTGGTATGGCCATGCTTCAGGCTGTTGTTGAATTGTGAATTCAACCCAGACTTTTGCTTGTGTACCTTTTTCGGTGGATACTTACCTTGTGTTCTCCTGTGTCATAGGATCACCGCCTGCCTGCCTGCCCGCCTGCCCGCCTGCCCGTCTGTTTGTTCTTCTGCCACACTCCCAGCCAGCCAAATCCCTCCAACCTAGTTTGCTTCCCTGCTATCAACCCACTCTCCTCAGCCTCAAAACCCCTGGATTTTTCCCTACTGCCACATTCATTATCCTGGCAATAAACCCCCTTTTTACCACTTCCTTACTGATTCTGTGTTCTGTGTTTGGGTTCACCTTGTTGACTGGAACAGACGCAGACCTCCTGTCTATTTTGTAAGCTGAAAACCATTTCCTCAGTGGAAACAAAGCTTTTATTTACTTTAATTTAATTTAATTTCACAGATAAGAAAAAAATAAATTGGGAAGAAAAAGCCTCCACAAAAATAGCATTTTAAGTCTTGTGCTTCGGGGAGTTATACTTCGGGTTTTATCCAGGCTTCATATGAGCAGAGGAAATCTCTGCTCGTTGATAAGCTAATTTATACAATGTAAAATACCATAGGCTGGTGCTAATAGCGCTAGCATCTTATATTTGTTTGGAAAACGTGTCTAGTATGAGACAGTTGTTTTGTCGGTGAACCTCCTGAGTTGTAATAGAGCTGAATTTTGTAACGTTACTTTTGTTATACGTTGCTGTTGTCCCTAACTTCATATGAGTAGAGAGAAGTTCGCTAGCCACTAGGCTTATTAATACAATGTAAAATGCCAAAGGTTTGTACTAAAAACATAACCATGTTGAGGAAAATGTGTCCAGCAAAAGACAAGTGTGAATGCTGCAAGTTATAATGAAGCTGATTTGTGTACTTTGAAATTGTCTAAGCCATGTTTAATGTGTTTTGGGTGTGTTTTGAATCAGCTCAACTTTACAGCACTTCACAGAATCCTCTGCCACCAACTAATGTTTTGGAGGTGTAACTGCAGAGTGACACAGACACACCACTGCACAAGTATAAATGCTCACAACAGCGTAGGCTACGTGTGTAGGCTACGTGTGTAGGCTACATGCGTAGGCTACAACATAGGGTCTGCCGCACAAGAATAAATCCTACTTAAGACGCTGCTGGAAACAGCAGGGACTCACTGAAAAAAAGGTTTTCGTGTATGTTGGTCTCAAATAGTGGTCTGTAGTGGTCTGTAGATTGTCAGCCATCATATCATCCACCATCCTTTCCACCTCCCCGTGACAAAGCCAGTTTAAATATTATGTCACTTTAGAAACACGGATATGATATGAAAATCGCAAACGTAACATATTCGTATCTGTTTGCAAGTTATAAACCAGGAAGAGTTGAGTTTTGTCCAGTGTGAATCAAACAATTTGTTTTAATTATTAAATTAAAGTAAGAAAAACACATTACAATTTAAGATATTGTGGTGTAATTACAACAATATTTGTTTGTCTGTAACTTCACAGCAGAGGCTGGTATACTACCAGCTACCAGAAAGCAAATAACCACCTCAGTAACTGCACAGAGGTTTCCTGAGGCCATCTGACTATTTGTTAATGAGTCCATGGAGCTATCAATGGTAATTACATGATGTTGCTGAGAGATATTGATCTTGGCCAGAGACTTGAGAGCAGAGAGTGCTGTTGTCACCACTGCCCATTATGATAGGATTAAAGGGGAAATAATTCTGATTTTTGACAAACATTTCAAGTTTTCTCAACTTCTATTATGATCTTACCGGCAGTGTAGCGAAAAATGTAAAATTTGGTGGTAAGGTTATTAAATAAACCAGTAAGGTTTATTTCCCTGGGGGCATGAATGTGCTTAGAAAAGTTCATAGCTATCAGGCCACTAGATTATAAGGTATCTATTGTGCAAATGTAATATTTTTTACCTCAGAGAGTGCAGAATGTCAGGGGGTCACAAAATCCATTAGGACTCATCACCTGGCAAATATTAATATCCACAGCAAATTTCATAGAAATGCAGCTACTCATTTTTATTATAAAAAGATAAAGGTGGTGCAATGAGAAAAAATATGAAGTGTTGAGAATGGAGAGTCTCAGTAAATTTAACTGTCTATTGAATTTTGATATTTTTTGTGTAAAGGTGCGCATTTTGATCTGATGGCTAATATGATACTAGAGGAAAGCTTAAAGCCACATATTTATTTTGCTACTGGGGCACCAACCCAATCACCACAAAAAAAATGTTGGCATTGTACACTTCTGCAAACCATGGTTACATTTGCTTGTTATCATGAAGCAGATACTTTGAAGATTTAAATTACAACAACGCTGTGGTTGACGTGTGGTTAGGTTTAGGCAGAAAAAATGTGGTTATAGTCAGGCAAAGATAATGTTTTGGCTTAAAATACTAAGTTTGGGGGCACGATCCCTGCTGAAAAAGCAGCAATGCCTCAGTTAGAAACAACTGCATTTTGTTCCAGTGTCCCATGGTGGTGGGAATCATCAGAGGACCCACGGTACAGTATTTTCACAATACTTAGGTCACGATACAATTTTATTGCGATATTGTGATATGCTGAGAATTGCAATGAAATATATTACAGTATATTGCAATTCATTACCTTATTTCCAAATTTGTCAACATCAGTTTTACCTCATAAGGTAAAGTAGTTTTCAGCCTGTTCATCTGATTTTAATAATTTTTATTTCAGCAAAATGTGATGCAAAGCACACAGACTGACCAACACCGTCATAAAACCTGTCAGAAATGCTGCATACACCTGACAAACTCAACTGCTGGCAGATTTAACACCCTCTGAGAGGCCAGATTAAGTGTATGAGCGAAACATTTCACATGCAGGTATCCTGCTAACTGAATGGCAACACCCATGTTAGAAGCGTTGTCTGTTACAACAAGTCTGCCAATCCTGTGCTGCATTTTGCAGGAGGTCTGCAGTGTTTGCTCTGGTGTGACTTTTGTGTACTGCTCTAGTTTGGAGAACGTGAGACAGCAGTCGCCAGTTCTCTGTGAGATAATGTGCTGTTATAGTCACAAATGAATCCACTGACCTTGAGGTCCAGGCGTCACAAGTTAATGCCATCCTTCCTGCTGTACTCAAAGTTTCCTCAGCCCTATGCTTCATTTCTCTTAAGAGCTTTGGTACAACTGTGTCGGTGAAAAAACGTCAGGAGGGAGTCACATACCTGGGTTCCAGTGTTTTTAGCATGTAACAAAAGCCTTCCTTTTCAAAAATGCTGTATGGATGCAGATCTTTGCACACGAAGTAGGTGGTGGACTGTGTTACTTTCTTCGCTCTCTCAGAGTTGGAAGGTAGTTTTGTCAAGCTAAGTGTGTCCAGTGTTGGTTGATTTTTCAGCGTAGTGTTAGTTTGGCCATCAGCGGCTAACACTATCTCTGCTTGCAAATTGCAAGTGTCATATCCAAGTCCTCCTTTCCTTCTGTGTTAAAAAAAATCCCAAATAAGTCCAGACATTTGATTTAAATGCCAACGGCACATTTTTGATGTCTTTCTCTGGTGCCTCCATCTTTGTTTTGATGAACTTCCTGCCAAATGCTGCTGACTAAGATCTCTACTTACTTCACCAGGGGGAAAAAATCCATCAGCACCATCTAGTGCGGTGGTTCCAAACTGGTGGAATGGACAACAAGTGAATCACGAATCTGTCAAGTTTATAGAAAACACACTTTATTTTAGAGTACAGTGAATTTCTGGCAAAGAGCTTTTATTTTGAGATGCCGTTTCCTGCTGGAGAGTGAGTTACTAAAGGACAGCTACTTGACAGAGATGGCAAACTAGCTTAACGACATGGCCAAATGCAAGTATGATGCTGAAAATATTAAACTGTGTGGACCTTGAACTAATGACTAAGAAGAATCTGGACCCAATGGTCCAACCAGTTGGGAACCACTGCAGTTGTCAGCAGGATGGCAGGAATCTTGCCTAGGTGACAAAACATCCACCGTCCCCTCCACCTCCAGAGAAGTCAGATCATATACAACATCACTTTAGAAACATTAATATGCTATGTATAAAATGTGCAAGTGTAATGCATTTGTAGTTTTCAGAAACATACAATGCCAGCATTCTCTTTTGGCAGCTGGGCTGGAGGAAACAGTGGATAGACCCAAAAACAAGAACATATATTATCAATTTACAAACTTGTTATGGCAAAAGACAAGAGACACATTAGCTACATTCAGATGGAGTCCTGTTTCTGTCCACCTGTCATGTTTAAATTGGTGGGTTTTACACATCTACAAACTTTTGAGACATGAAGAAATGATGCAACTCAAAAGCATTTTTCATCAGATCTTCCCTGCCTGGTAAATGCCAATGTATTTGAAACTTCACGCCCTGAGTTTGTACACAGATTTTCCGTCACAAATTTGAAACTCCCAAGCCCAAGCCCTGACGACATCACTATGAAAGCCTCCCTAGAGCCATCAAATATTATATACTTGCTGTGACAGAATGAGTGTTCTCCTAATAATAATAAGCTCTGACAGCGTCTTTTTTTTCAGTTGTTTTGGTCCTCAACAACTCTTGGGAAAAATATTTGACTCATCTATTAAATGCTCCACTATGTTCACCAGTCAGTCTCTCACTGTGTCTGTCTGCTGTCCGATGCTGAGCAGGAAGTGTACAGTGGAGTTTTTTCCTTGAAAACAGATACCTGCTGCTGCTGGAAACAACGTTGGTGAGAGCAGTGATTTGGGGCTGAAAAATCGAAAGCAATTAGCTAAAATAGGCTAAAAGACTGAGAGGACTGCAGAGTTGGGTGGTATCTGTGAGTTAAGGCCCATAATACGTATAAGAATAGATAAGTTTGTTTCACTGCTCTCATACTTGCATGCGTCCTTGACGATAGCATAGATACAGCCAATAGATGGCAGTAGATTCAAAAGTTTCACGCAATGACAAATGAGGCGACAGTGGAGGGGGTTGTAATGTTGTGCCTTTAAACAGAGGCAGGATTGTAGACAGAGGATGTCTGTGTGGCCATTATATACATCCTGACATGAGGACAGTGTAATTATTTTCACTAATTTCACTATATATTACTGCATGTTCTTATATATTATCGATTTGTTCCATTCTGCCATCATTTAAATTTCTCCACCTCCTATAGTCGTGTCTTGCTTGAACTATACGCCACTGCCTCTACGATCTCTGGTGGTCTGTTTCATCCATGTCTGTAAGCTCTCAGAAAACGTGCACAAATAGGGACAGAATGAACACAGAGTACAGACAGAAGGATCTGTCCGTCTCCGTCTCTAAAATTGAGCAAAAATGAGCCCTTAGTCAGTAAATGACCCTGCACATTACAAATAGTACAACACCTCTTACAACATATGATATCCAGAATCACTGCCCAGTGAATGATGTTATGTACTTAAACATAACATAAAGTGACCTACTTTACTTATAGTTACAATGGTTAGGTTTAGGCAAGTAAAGTTACATTGGCTATGTTTAGAAACCAAACATAGTGAAAGTATACCTTAAAATAACTTAAAGTTCACTTGGTTTCACACGGAGCACGAACACCAGTCTCCTGGGGGAAAGTCCTATGTTGTTGAAAGTCCCATGTTCAACTAGCCTGGCAAGACCATCCTGATTACGTTAGCTTAACATTCTGTTTTGCGCTTTGTATCAGTCTGGGCTCTGTGCCGCCCCAAACACTTTCCAGAAATTAAAATCCAATCAGGGGCAAACAGGGATCTGCACTGTAATTGACAGCATAAGCAGTCAATCAGGGACTGCGTTGAAGTTGGTAATGTAAAATGCTGGCCACAGCCTGCAGAACAGTAATGGCGGCTCCTGAAGCAACAAGAGCTATCTCTAGTGTTAGTGGAGTAAACAAATCAATAAGTGAAGTTATTGCAGGAATAGAGTCAACAATTAAACAAGAACAAGAGTATGCACTCACGGACTTTCTCAGAGGAAAAGACGTTTTCAGTTCTTCAGACTGGATTTGACAAAAGCTGGCTTTATCATCTGGCTTCATTAGTGATGAAGAAGACGTTCTGCAGTGTTCTACTTCACTGATTGGCTGAAGGAGTTTGTCTGTAAAAACAAGTACTCCCACCCACTGAAAGTGTTTGGGGCGGCAGTGAGTCCAGACTGATACAGAAACCGAAACAGAACATTGAGCTCACATTATTGTCTTACCAGGCTAATGTTCAACTGCTGTTCACATGGTCCCTTCTCCACTTAGACCTTTAAAGTTCTTGTTTGAACATTTTCTACAACCACCAGGATCTGCGCCTCAGGCAGCTCCACCCACACCCATGCCCTTGGCTTCTGTGATCATCAAAGCATCCCTCCTACTTGTTGCGGCCTCCTCTTGTGTTGTTTGACCCATCCACCAGCCCAATTTGCCTCCTTACACGGACTTTAGGTCTTTATACTACTTTCTTCTTCACTCCCATCAGTGCATTGGTCATGTGATCGCAGCCTTCATGTTTATGTGGGCTACACATAAACTGTGGTACATTTCGTTTTGTAGGTTTATGTACGAACAGTGCATGAAAACAGCCCACATAGTAATATTGATTAATGCAGATTTTTAAAATGTCTTTGATAAGTCCAATAGTCAATCAGTTAACTGCTGCTTAGAGCTGGGTCAGTAGACTGTATCGCTGTGGCATGACTGAGTTGAAGATGCAACATGATGTATTTTTGTCAAAACCAGCACAGAAAAGTTGAGTGATAACATTTTGATTTCAGTGCTTTTCCCCCAACAGCAAACCACACTGGGCATTAAACTCTCGACACTTAAGTTTAGTGACCATCCATACCTAAAACCCTCGATCTTCTCGATCTCAGCGCAACTCTGTGTTGGTAGTTTAAACCAACAAAGCTTCAGGAGGTCTTCATGTAACAGACGTGACAATCACAGCTCCCACACATACATCCTCTTGTGCAGAGAAAAGTAGCTGCACCAGCAGCACACAGAGATATGAAGTTAATTAAACTGCCAATCCCCATGAAGACCTTGACAGTCAGAGAAGACCTGTGGCTGGATTAGAACAGAGGAGCGGTGGGTTGGGGGTGGGGGCGAAGCAATCTGCAGTGTGTCATTTATTCTATTAAAAAAACAAATACATACATATATATATATATATATAAGATGTTGAACACTGTATGTTTTTTCTGGTTTCTGAAGGAATATGTGAATCTCAGCAGGTTGTGTGTTTATGTAACAGCATCAGTTAAACTGGAGGTGAGAAGAAAAAGCATTTTACAGTGCATGTGATTAAGATGGAGTGGTGGAACAGCCATCCATCAGCCAGTAGCTTCAGTTGGCAGCACAGGGATTGTGGAAAGAAAAGGAAGCTTTAGGTCAGATATGCTGACAGAAGCCTGTTACACAAGCTTTAGTCCTCCTTTTAATCATCCACGAACAACTGCATTCAGACTGATAAGAAATAGTGCTTTCCCCTTTGACCCCTGATCTCATGAAAGCTTTAGGGAATTGGTCATAGGGGTGGAAAAATCAATGCTGATTTAAGAAAATGAGTGAAAACCGACAAGCAAATAACATCAGTCTATCAAAATGTCATTGTAGAAACAATGAAACTGTGACTGCTCTCACTGCACATATTGATGGATGCAGTCGGTCATGTGTGGACAAAAACGTGATAGAGCAGCACTAGTATTAGCTGGGGAAATGCTCTCTGGTGGCTCTTTGAGTAGCAGTGTTTTTCCAAAGGCTCCCTCTCAGCAGAGCACATGGAACCAGACAAGGAGAAAAAATATGCGAGAGCACCAGGCAACTGGGAATATCCATTTTCACACCCAAATGTGATCTGCTTTTGTCGAAATGAAATCACTGTGATCGCTCTATTTCTCAACATAAATAAATGATTTCTTGCCGTGTTGGAGCACAGAGGATTGTACAGCTGCAGTCTGTCACCACTCTGTGTTTTCTATCTCTAACATGATAAAAACCGCCCTCTGCTCAGAATCTCTGTGCCTTTTATCAAGAAAAGAGATGTGGACAAAGTTACCCTGAGGGCCATGACTATACAGACTGAAGATAGGAAACTACTTATTATCATTCTGTCTTTGGAGAATACAATCTTAATCTCCAAACAGGACTAATATTAACTGGGAGCCTCCTGAGATTTTTAGTAATTGCAGAAGTTATGTGTGTCTCTTTAATCCCATGTGAATGTGCTATGTGCATATTCTATGAAGTAAACAAATCTACCACAAATTACCCACCAAATATCAACTGATTTCACTTAAAGCTAATATGAATAATAATATGTTTTGTAGAAAACATAATACCTCGTACTTGTACTTTTAGCCACGCTAACAGCATGGCACTAGGGATGGCAGTATTGGTTAACTGGACCATCCCTTTGGTCCTGAGTGAATTATCCCAACTGTTGGATGGATTGTTATAAAATGTTTCATTATTCATGGTTCCCAGAGGATAAATCCCTGACTTTAGAAATCCTCCTGACTTTACACTAAGTGTATCTATGTTCGAGGGTCCTATATTCCAGGCTCCTGCGTTCCCAGTGTCCCAAGTTTCCAGGGTCCTATGTTCCCACATTCCTAAGTTTCCAGGGTTATATGTTCCAAGGTAAGGGTAAGTAGGCAGATTGTTCGTAACATAGCCACATCAGGATCAACACACTCAGACTGATGTGAAACAATTCAGCCGTGCTACCTGTTGTTTCTGACAGTTTACAGCCATGAAACTACAGGTCACAGACTTTTTCAACAATTGACCAAAACCTGCATATTAACAACACTGTATCAAAGTGTTGTAGCAGCCTAAACCTCACAACACGTAGGATGCATGAGTCTCCAGTCTCAAAGTCTTGAGCTCTGTATGCCCAACAGTGCCTTCTGATCTCCTCCCTTTGATTTATGTAAAATGGAAGGATGTCACACTTTATGGAGAAAAAAAAAATACTCAATTGAACATAATCTGGGGGTAATCCGGTTATCCCAAGAATCTAATTGGCAAAGCCGAATAGTACTGTAAGGATATTTTATTTTAAGCAGGGTTCCATTTTCATCTGATCTAATTGCTGTGATAATATTAATCCTGCGTAATGTGGAATTTAGTCGGTAGATTTGACCCAAACACAGACTTCACTTATTGTGTGCAAATATGCCACACAAAATAGACCTTGATGGGAAATAATTTATTTCATTACTAGATTAAGACCTTTATCCGCTGCATTGGTGTTTAATATCAAAGGATCCCAACTTGTGATGATGATAGATAGATAATGCTGATACAGATAGCTGACCTTGAGTCACTGGGGTCATGTCAATCAATAAATTAATCATCAGTTCAGGTCTAAATTTTGTAAAATAAAGTGCAGTTTTGTAATTTACTCGTTTTACAGTTTTATACTATTTTCTATAGGATTGGAGGAGCATTGTACTTTTGTATGTTCTCAGACCTTAAAGTCTGATACTGTCTACAAAGGCTTTTAGTTTTCAGGTAAGGACCGTAGCAAAAAGATGCTGTTTGCTGCATTATGGAAAATATAGGATCCAGTCCTCTTGGAGTTTGATACCCATCAGGGACTAATGCTGCATTTCCACTTCATGGTTTGGCTCAAGGGTTGAGTATCATTTGGGTTTTTTCGATAGTGGTGCCAAATCGATACTGTTAAAATGGCACTGGTGCCTAAACAATGCCTGAACTGATACTTATTTTAAAAAAAAAAAGCTCAAACCAACTGTCAACAACATAAAGGAATGCCTTTTTTATTGCAAAGGCAAATTTGAACTTGAAATTGAATATATTACTTCCAGTTTAAAGTACTCTTAGATATATAAATATGAATAATACAAAACACTATTAACAAATTTGCATAATACATTCACATAATCAACATAATCTAACCTAACAATAATAATTTAAAACTAAACAGTAACAGTGAAAATAATAGCAAAATAAATTTGGATTTGAGATGAATTATTGTCTCTTTAACTCAGGAAGGACTCAGCAGCCAGACATTTGTCCATTATCTGTTGAGGAGTGACTGAGATTGTCACTACAATGAGAATAGCTGGTCATCCTTAACAGTCCACCTTAAAGGAGCCTGGTCAGTTTCCAGTGTGAGGCTAACTTCAGGGCTAACCTCCTTCACTTTAAACATCAGATGGCAAGCAAAACACAGGAGCCTGGCTTGGGTGTTGAGGAGTTAAAGCATTTACTTATTGACAAGTAGCCTCAGTTGTTGTTAAGTTTAACTTCATACACTCTGCTCTGGTCGCTGTAGTCTTACTGTCACCTGCACACACGCACTCTCTCTTTCTCTCTCGGCTGCACACTTGCTACGCATACAATCTAGCACTGAAATGAGCCACTGAAATCTCTGTCATGATTCAGTCCAGTAGGTACGGCTTGTATAGGAATGGCACCTGGTTTCAGTACCTAACCCTAGACTCAACTTGACTCACTTTTTGTACCAACACCTTCTCTCTTTTGTTTCCCACTGCATATAGTACCTCCTTAGGGTAGGTAGGATTCTTAGCTGATCGCCATAGCAGCACTGCATGACATCATCATCTCACCATAAACGTGACACTCACTGAATCCTTTCATCTGTAACCAAATAGAGGTACATCTGCACTTCTTCAGTTGTACGGCATAGAATATGTATTGAATGGTATAATTTTGAGGGCTGCCATTTTCAAATATCTGGGTAGACTAAATAAAAACATTGCGGTAGATATTGGTATTGGTAGCTTGGCTATTTAAAAATGGTGGGCTCAGGCTGTCCCGTGCTGAGCAAGTGGCGATTCTAAGAACAATTCAGTATGACCAATTAGTAGTCTGCAGTGTTGTAACTCCTCCCTTTAGTATCAGTTCAGGTCACTGGGAACATCAGCCATCAGTCAGGCACCAGGTACTGTCCACAACTTTTGCAAATGAAAACCCCCCAAAAAGAGTCATACTGTAGAATGCAATAGAAATGTGCCATAAGTCAGGTATCTTTCCATCTGTTGCTTCAATATTGTCCTTTCTTTTCTTAAAAAGGCTCTTCATAGTGCAGCTTGAACACTGGATTGTGTGATGGTTGGTGTGTGATGAATATTTTGCTTCAACACAACATCTTTCTCCAACACTGCCAGTCTTGTCCTTATGTAAATATGGTTAATTCATAGTGTTGTGCTCTAACCCACATTAGGTTTACTTTATACTGCTATAAAGAAGCGGCAAGAAATATTGATTTTCATCAGTGAAACCTTGTACTGGAGTTGAGTTTATTAAACTGTTTCAAACTGTTGGTTTCTTAGTGTTTTCTAAAACCCTGTCTTAGATGGAACATAACCTGGAGCCAATTTCCATGACCATACACTTTCACTGCTAATATTTATTTTTTAAAACTCCACATTAAAGTGTGTTTCCCTAAACCGAACTTATGAATAAAAAAGCATACGTGCTCTTTGTAAAATGGAACGACAACACAGGCTGAGAAAAGCAGCTCGGTCCCTGCAGCAGTATGCTAATCAACTCCCACTGCTCTAACCTTCTCCCCTCCTCCACCATGTCCCTCCTTTGTCTGACTCTCTCTCTCTGTCTCCAAGTCTTAAAGGCTTCACGAAGAGGGAGGCACACAGCCGCTCGCTTCTAAACTTCCTACATATTCAACTCCTCTTACCACTTCCCTCCTAAAACATAATAGGATTTAGGGCCAAAGGGGGGACGGGGTATTTGTACAAAGGTAAGGAGTTTGTTTGAGTGTGATCGACAGTGTGTCGTCTCCTTCAGACCTTTAAGGCTACATGTACAGGCCTGTGGCAGAAAACCTCATTCAGCTGCATGCTGACAATGTCCAACACACCAAAGTAACATGGATAATGGATAATTCATTGTGCTGCACCTACAGTTGTATTGTATTAGAAGAAGAATAAAGTAATGTTTCCAAAGCAGTAACAACAAAAAGAATGATGTCGAGAAAAATGAGCTTCCATCATAAGTCTGGTTATATTTTATACTTATTTGCTGTCAACAAATCCATGTCCAAAAACTACAGTCAATCAATCAATCTATGTAAAACTCCAGTGAAATGTGATCCCATCTGCTCCTGTAACTTGTGCACTGTGATTTAGTCCTTTTTGCATCTTCTTACATTGTTGGCTGCTGCTTTATAATTGTCTGTTGTCTCCGTTTCCGGGTGGTTATGGTAATCCATGTGTTCTGTCTGACAACATGGGCAACATCACTCTGCAGCCACCTCTGAACAGTGTATAGCAGTGATCCAGAGCAGGAACAGGACAACACCTCATATTCCCACCGCCACAAGTCCATATTCACTGTAAAGCACATGCCTCCTCTCCTCTCCTCGCCCTCTGTTCTATCTGATTGGCATATATAAAATAAATCACCTGGTTAAATGGTGAATCAAAGGATATTACAGTTCCTGAAATCCTGTTGGAAACTGATGCAGAGGCCATCCAATTTATTTTCCAGCAGTAGTACAATGGCTAGCAGGATGCTGGTTCATCTGGTGCTTCTTCATTTTTTCCTTGACATTTGCTGATGTTTACATTTAAAAACTAGCTTGCTAGCTTGAAGTTTGCAGAATGAAGATTTAGTTTGGTGAGACGATTTCTACATCCTGATGAGTGACTGGCAGCCACATACCACTATTATCCAAAGTCAACAACAAAAATCGCCACCAAGTCTGACAAAACAGACATAAATTTAGCACAGATATGGCAGAGCTGACAGAGAGGGTGGCTGGAAACTTCCGTGCCTTCAGTGACAATGAAGGTATTTATGAACAAGTGCTTTGTGTGTATCCAAAGCCTGATATATATATTAATCTTTTGTGCCATAGAACCCCATTGTTGTTCAAAAACTATTTGCAAGACTGCGAGCTTATAACCATGCTAGCAGATACATACAACGCTCTCACGTACCTAAATGACAGAATAGGTTGATTTTCTCTGACTTCCAAAATGACATATATGACCATTGCCAAAATGACATGTTACTGCCCAAACAGTCACAATTTTAAACATGTCCTTGATGAAATTAAACAGTTGCTAGCTTGACACTATAAAACAGGCTGTTCTCCTACAAAAATCAGCGCACCCAAATTTGTACATATCCCAGGCATTTTAAAAGGCTGTGATCACGTGACCAATGCGCTGATGGCAGTGAACAAGGAAGCAGTCCGGAGTGCTTGTAAGGATGCAGGTTGAGGTGGTGGATGGGTTGCAAAGAATTGGATTTTTGCCCCGGGACTTTTCCCTGGAGTCACATGTTCAGGTCTGTGTGAACTTTGAGTCAACTTCGAGTCATTTTAAGGTATGTCCTAACCATGTTTCTTTTCCTCAATTTAAGCACAATGACTGTTATTGTCTAAACCCAACCTTGTTAACTTTACGTTACTTACGTAACTGTACGTTAAGGAAATAACATGGATATCATACAAACTGTTGTGCATGCATTTTTTGTAGGATATCATATGAACCGTTCCATGAGACTACGTTGTATAAACCTAGGTGGTTAGGTTTAGAAAAAGATAAAATTTGACTTTATGGTAAATAAGTACATTTGTCACTTATGCATGTCATGTTACAGACGTCACATATTACAAAAGTGTGGCATGCCACACATAATAACGTACTATGCTGCATTGTTATCAGAGGAAGTCATTGTTGACTGCAGGCCACAAATACTGGTGTCCTATGTGAAAATCCTGTCCTTATTTGACCCATCCACCACCCCTCCCACCTAACGTATACAGACGTTTTCCATCTGTACACAATATTACACAGACCTAATCGCTTTTTTACTGCATCATCTCATTTCCCCCTATGATCCCATAATAACTACAGCCAGTAGAGGCTGCTGCCTTACAATAAACGCAAGTATTGGTGTGGTGCAGCGGGGAGCACTGTCACCTCACAGCAAGAGGGTTGCAGGTTTGAACCTGCTGGCCCATAGGGGCCTTTCTGTATGGAGTTTGCCTGTTCTCCCTGTGTCAGCATGGGTTTTCTTGAAGTTCTCCAACTTCCTCCCACAGTCCAAAGACATACCGGGTAAGGTTAATTGGTGACTCTAAATAGCCTGTAGGCCCAAGAATGTGAGCATCAATGGTTGTCTGTCTCTATGACTAATGATAGTCTGGTGACCTGTTTAGGATGTATCCACCTCTCACCCAGTGTCAGCTGGGATGGGCTACAACGCCCCTGTGACCCCGAATAGGATCAACGACAAATACGAAACAAAAAATCTTTATGGCCTTTTTTTCGGTGATTGGTGTCAATGATGTTTAGCAGTTATAATAATGTTTTCCATGTTTACCACCCTGCTATGCATGCTAACATTGCTAATAAGCAGAAAACACAAAACCTCAGCGGTACTGAGGCTGACGGACATGTCATTAGTTCTGCAGTTATTTATTCAGAAACCAAAGTATTGGACAAATTGAAATTTGTGTCATTTAGCTTAAGACTTCTGTGCTTTACAATTATTCAGAAAACATTATTACATTAGTGGAAAGATACATAACAGTGAGTTAATACTTTACAAATGTCTCAATATTCCTTTCACTAAGCTTATCCAATTCTAAGCACACAGAGGGGGTGCGACTTAATCAGCGTGTTCGGCTACACCCACTTCTTGTTAGTCATTCTATCTGAATGGTATGAAATGGTCTGAATATCTGAGGTGTACCTATTAACTGATGACAGGCTAACCTTGCTTTAAAAGCAATGCTTTTCAGGCTGGATTGTAAAAGGTACAGTGTGTGTGTGTGTGTGTGTGTGTGTGTGTGTGTGCATGCACAAATCTGGCCTTGCCCACCATTTTGCCAATATCAAAAGTTGTGAGTCATGTTTTGGTGTTTGTGTAAGGGCTGTATTAGCAAAGAGATAAAATTAACAATGTAGGAGCATTTGAGGAAAACCTTCATGATAAACAAAGTTGCCAAAAACCCAAGCATTGACATAGTTTGAGGGCAACCTGCTTAATGAAACAAACAAACATAAACAAATCACAGTTTTGAGACCCGGAAAAAAGCCGGTAAGTGCACTTTGAGTTAAGATTTTTCTTTTTATTTATTTAGGGTTGAAATGATCAGCTAGTGCTGGGTGACTGTGGCTCAGGAAGTAGAGCAGGTCGTCCACCGATCCCAAAGTATCCTAAAGATAATGACCTCAGACCTGCTCTGGCTGTGCCATCGGTGTGTGAGTGCATGTCAGATGTCAGTTGGTATGATAGCCTCAGCCACCAGTATGCAAATGTTTGTGTAAATAGGTAAATGTATGTAAATGACACGTAATGTAAAAGCACTTTAAATGGTCGGAAGACTAGAAAGGCAATATACAAGTGCACAAGTCCATTTACTATTCATTTACACAAAGTAATCCACAATGGTATTTTAGTTCTTTCCATTTACTCTGGTGGCCTCAGGGGTCTAAAGCCCGACAATGTACTGCAGCCCCCTGAGATCCTGTCTGGTCCAGCACTTTTTTTTTAGTGTGTCGTCCTCCAGCTATTACCCCTCATTTCCTGTCGCCTCCAACTGTCAGTTATCAACTAAAGGCAAAAAATACCCTTGAAATGAAAAAAGTCAGTGAAAAGGCAAAATGTAATGTAGTTCAACATTTAAGCACAGAAAGAGAAGCCTAACCTAACTTAATTCAAATCAAGCCCAAAAGCTTTAGTGCAGTGCCCGTTCAAAACATCTTGCAGCTCTCTTGAGAACTGCTCATACAAACAAAAGTTTTGAGTACTTCTTCTACCATTGCCAATACCAACATACCCAGTCAAAGAAAGGGTTAAAAAAACAGCAAGACAGCATCACCTCAAATCAACAAATCTGCAAATGAACTTAGCAGAAGTAGTAATTTCCAAATAGGCGTTTTAGATGCTTGCTTTGAAATAACCATCTATCCATCCATCTGTCTATTTTCAACCGCTTATATGTGGCTGGGTCACAGGGCAGCTGTCTGAGCAAAGTACACCCCTTTCCCCAGCGATGCTTTCAAGCTACCCTTGGGGAATCCCTCCAGCGTGTTCTGGGTCTGCCCTGGGGCCTCCTACAAGCTGGACATGCCTGAAACACCTCTAGCGGGAGGCGCCCAGGAAGCACCCTGATCAGATGCCCAAACCACCGCAACTGGCCCCTTTTGACGCAAAGGAGTAGCAACTCTACTTCCAGCTCTCTCCAGATGTCTGAGCTCCTCACCCTATCTCTAAGGCTGAGCCAAGCCACCCTACGGAGAAAACTCATTTTGGACATTTGTAGTCGCAATCTCACTGTTTCGGTCATTACCCATGCCTCATGAGTGGCACTTATTCTGTAGGCTATCCGCTCATGCTCGTTGATTCCAGGTAAGTGATGAAGAATTTGGTTTTAATGTAAGTATATTCAGCATCCAGCAGGACACTTGTAGAGGCCTGCTGTGGATGATATGCTCACTTGTTTATAAAAAGTTTATTATATTGAACATGTTGCATGTCCAAATTGCACCGAATTCGTCACTGCACTTCCTTGGGTCCCCAGCAATACACCTGCCAATTGTGAAGTAGACTGGTGAATGGTTTAGGAGATATGCAAGGGACATACAGACATACATACAGATAGACAGAGATCCCTTGCTTTATGGTTAGATGTACATGATGGTCCCCAGCCATAACAATGTGTTATTACTGAGCCATGACAACAAAGCTTATCAACCTTAAAAGTTTAAGTAATTTCAACCCAAATGACAATGTTTCCCTAACATTAACTAAGTGCTTAAACCTTGTTGTCTTGTGATCTATACCTGATCAAATATCAACCATTGTGTTTGCACTTAAAAAAAGATTTGTTTTTAATAGTGATTTGTGACGGCTTTGGATGGCACCAACAAATTATGTCATTCTGCTGATAGCGGTGTCAGATTAGAAAACACCTCTGTGTCGTTCTAGAGGGCATGTTTTGTCTTTTTAATTTAGAGGACTTGTAAGAAACAGGTAATTACACCTATGCCAGTGGGCGAAGCCAATATGTCAGGGCCAGAAGAATGCAAGCACTCCCACAAGTATGCATACACTAACAAAGATGTCTTACTGAAAACACTCCACATATCTTATCGATAAAGTAATATAATCAATGGAATGTTTCCATGTCACCTTATTATCACTGCAAAGGACCTCACTGAAAAGTTTAACATCTTACTGATATGAATTCAGTTTGGGATGTAAGTGACATATGGACATTGGCTGCCATCCAGCTGAGTCCTTCAGCTTTTTTACGCCTCACTGACTTTTGTCAATAATACAAACACAACTCCCCCACATGAATTCTGCCAAAGATATCTTCTGTCTGAGGCAAGCTGGGAAATTCAAATTCCAGTTGAAATATAAGGCAAAACAGCTATTCGACTGCACAACTGCCAATTTTATGGAGTGAAAGCAAGTATCGGGTACTGACAAGGTGCGACACAGGTGCTTTAGGTGTAATGCCCTTATACAGCAACACCTTGTCTCACACAGTATTACAGTGATATCATGCTTTGATTTGAGTGACTTGACGTCTTTTTATTCCCAAAGCCCACTTATGACTTGGAAACATTGGTGGATACTGTCTTGTTTCCAACCACATCCCATGGCTCACTCAGTGTTTTTGAAGTACACTGATTCCATTGGTAATGTGTGTATTCAACCACTCAGACATTTGCCATTACCAAGGGCAATAGCTGTAGGAGTCAATTAACCGACTGCAAACTATAAAATCACAAGGAAAGGATTGAGTTTGCTTGAAACAAACTAATTTGTACGTGTCGTCCAACCACGGCTTAAAAAAAGTGTATACCAGGGCCAAAAGGGTGCGGTCATAGTTAAATTCACCTTGTAAAATATAGCTTACTTCTTTCCATCAGTTCTTATGTACATAATCTCGTACCTTTGACTTTATCAAAGAATCTGATATTTTCTAAGACAGTTGTTTCATCTTTTGTACTGATGATTCATCAGTACATCATCAAATCTCGAAGAGCCCCACTTGTCACCTAATATTGTCTATGCAGAAATGAACTGTACTTTCACCTATGCACATATCGTGCAACTCTACATTACTACTATTTGTGTCGCTTTCGCTGTTGCTTATTTTGGACTGTCATGGCTAGGCATACTAAGCCTACAACCATCATGATCTCCTAAGAATCAACAGTACATGCAATCATTCTACATACTTTACTGCAAGCAGATACCAGCAGAGATTATGAGATCAGTTTGGGCCATCATCCCAGAAAAAAAACACCAGTGGTGGCGGGGATAGCAGAGGCAAAAAACGGGGAAAATGAATGAAGCTATAAGCTGAGCTAAAGGCTACACCGTCTACCGTTCCGGACCATCTGTCTTGCAAACATATATGGCTTTTCAACAAGATGGATAAGCTAAGACTGAAGGTAATATCGCAGCAAGGTACAAAGAACTGCTGCATTCTGATGCTGACTGAGACATGGCTGAACACATTATACCTAAAGCTGCTGTGAAACTAGTGAGCACGCCACCGCATGGTGCACACAGGGCATCCGATGCCGACAAAATGATGGGAGGTGATGTATACAATGGTTGGTGCGCAAAAATGCGCAAAAATTTCTGTTCTATTTTCTTTTTCTCTCAGAGCCTAGCAACTATCACAGTTTCCACAGTTACTTTGGTTGTTCCACCATACGCCATTCCTGATACTGAGGTGAGCTACTGCAAAGAACTTAGATTAATACTCTGGTAACCGGGGATTGCTACCAACAGCTACCAGGGAAACACATTTCCTCTGTGCCATGATTGAAGCCGTCATTTCATTTCCCCAGGAGATCGTACCCCCTGGCAGACAGGAATTGCATAGTCAAATTGAGGATTATAGGGAACCAATTTAAACACTGATGGTGTCATTATTCCATAGCCATTACACTGTGCAATCAACATGTACTCCATAATGATAAGTTAAAGCAAAAATCTTGTCTTTTTCAATCTTAACAAACAGTCTTGCTCAACAATGCAGCAACAAATTATTCTGAGGATGTTGTGAATATCAGCTCTGATTTGACAGGTCACAACAGCAGCTGAAGCTAAAGGGTAGTGGAGCATGAAATGCCACTCAGTAAATTCAACTGACACAATAAAGCTTTAACACAAACAAACCTGACAAATACTGTAGATAATTGTTTACTGGTATATAAATAAAGAGGGGTTCTAGACCTTTTTGTGACACTATTTCAAAGAAACATTTCTTTCCAAGTGGATACTTTTTTAGTGAGAGATTCTGATTAGTGAGTACTGATAGAATATTTGAGTCTACAATCATCACAATGCTACGTAAAGCTACAATTGGTAACTTTTAGGATTTTTTTGTTTTCATGTTGTGGAAACTGTTGCTGTATCAACACAGTGTTACGTGAGACAAATCATGTTCCTCCTCCCACTCGTTCAGCAGCTCTGCAACTATATTGACTGTATCCAACATGGTGGACGGGTCACCAACTTTCTCATTTTATAGCTAAACAGTACACTAGAGTATGGTCTAAAAAACTATATATAATATTTGATTTATATTTGATCAGCGCTGCCTAGTTTGACAATTTTAATTACACAAGCAGTGATGGACATGATTGACAGCTGCATTTGAGACTCCTCAAGTCTGGTTGTTTTTCTTGGTCATATGTGGTGGACTCTTGCTAATGCCATTGGAAGCACTATGAGGAGGCAGTGAAACATGTTTTTTCCCCCTACATATTATTATTATTATTATTATTATACAATATTATTATTATACATATTATCTGTCTCGTCTTTTTTTGTCATATTTGCTAACAAGGTTACCTACTGGGGTGTCAGTGGCTTAGCGGATAGAGCAGGCACCCCATGTACAAGGCCATTGCCGCAGCGGTCTGGGTTCGAATCCAGTCTGTGGCCCTTTGCTGCATGTCAGCCCCCCCTCACTCTCTCCCCCTTTCATGCTTACCTGTCCTGTATATTAAAGGAAAAATGCCCAAAAAAATATCTTGGAAAAACAACAACAACAAAAAAACAAAACAAAACAAGGTTACCTACTGATAAGACAAAAAGGTTATTTTCATAAAATTTACCAACTAGGCTACAGTTTTTAGAATCCTATGCAGACTCATTTTTGTTCGTACTTACCACGTCTGTTTTGTTTAACCTGGACTTTTAATTTCATTTCTTGAAAACAAGAGCACTAAATTGAGCTTTTTACAAGTAACTGGTGACAAAGGGAACCATAAGTCTCAACATGTCATCCCTGGGGGATTTCCTCTTGCTAAAACCATAACTCCTTCTATTGTCATATGACAGCTCTGTCAGCTGTTTGACAGTGTTTGCTGGTATGCTCACAGATGTGTATTTTTCTGTGGTACAGCAAATTACAACTTTCTTACAACTTAACGTTTAGTGCAAATCACAACTAACCTGGTAAAACCATCCTAATGATGTGAGCTCAACATTCTGTTTCATTCTCTGTGTCAGTCTGGGCTCTGTGCCGCCCCAAACACTTTCCAGAAATTAAAATCCAATCAGGGCCATATCAAGGATCAGCACCGTAGTTGACAACGTAAGCAGCCAGTCAGGGACTGCGTTGTAATTGGTGATATAAAATGCAGGCCGCAGCTTGCAGAACAGTAATGGCGGCTCCTGAAGCAACAAGTGCTTACTCTTAAGTTAGTGGTGTAAACACAGCAATTAGCAAAGAAATAGAGTCAATAACAACAATTAAACAAGAATAAGATTATGCACTTGCTGAGTTTCTCGCAGGAAAACATGTTTTTACTGGTCTCCTGTCTGGATGTGGCAAAAGCTTCATTTATCAACTGGCTGTGTTGGTGATGAAAATGTTCCCCAGTGTTTTGTTACACTGATTGGCTGAAGGAGCTTGTCTATCAAGGAGAGAACTCCCACCCACTGAAGTTGCTGGAGGTGAAGCAAGGATAAAGGGTGTGAAACAGCATGTCGAGCATGTTTTTTTTTTCCCCCCGTTAAAGGGTTTTTTTTGGGGAGTTTTTCCTTATCCGCTGTGAGGGTCATTAGGACAGAGGGATGTCGTATGCTGTAAAGCCCTGTGAGGCAAATTGTGATTTGTGATATTGGGCTTTATAAATAAAATTGATTGATTGATTGATTGATTGACATCATCAGGTGGTCTTACCAGGCTAAATCACAAGAAGGCTTTCCTTTTGACTAATATATACAATAGTACTAAATGGCAGGTTGCAGGTTCATGTAATCAAATAAAGAAGTACAATATGATGAAGTGCAAGGGTTATGTGATAGAATTTAAGCCATTTTTTAATTACATTTTGGGGCATTGCAATGCCCTTCTTTTATAGATGAAAGATTGATGACTGGAAATGAGGTGAGAGAGAGAGATGCTGAGACATGCAGCAAAGGATTTGTTGCTCATGGTCAACAGCACAAACCACAAGCCACCATTGCCTTCTATTTTTAATTTATTTGTTTTCAAAACAGTTTTAATGTTTAACACATTTTTATATTTTATACAGATATTTAAGTGAAAAAAAATGCATTTAAATGATTATATACTTAAAAGCAAATATAACAGAAAGTTATTGTTTTGTCTGTCACTATATCATAACAAATCTTGTTCCTTGTCTCCTAGGCAGTGCTGATCAAATATGAATCAAGATTCTGTTACTGTATTATCTATTTCTCACCTCAAATGTTTTCAGAAACCCGCCCACACCCATAAAGCTCAGTGCCAGACCCAACCCATTACCCGTCATCATGGCAAAGTCAGAGCCGCAACCTCAGAAGGAGGTTTAATGGTGGTGGTGTATGTCTTGAACTCGATGTAGGCTGCCACTTCATCCTCAGGCTGCAAAGTATCATCACTGGAGTCCTCCACATCGGTGATGGATGTGATGATAGGGTCAAAGGTTCGACTTGAATTACTGACTTTCAAAATAAAAGGAATTACAGCTTGGTAATAGTGATTTAGATGGAGCGTCGGTGGCTTAGTGGTAGAGCAGGCGCATTACATTTCCCATACATTTCTAGGGGAAAGAAATCAGTAAAATTAGTGGCTCTGCCCACTTTGCTACCCCAAGACAAATTGGAAATAAAAAAAGAGGCTGTTGTGAATGTCACTGAGAGATTTGAGAGTGGCTTCTGTGACAGATGATTTGAATGATTGAATTTCAGGGGCAGCTCTTCCCCTGTTTAGACAGGCCTTGAAATAATGGATAGTGAAGTTTTCAGAATAAAAGGTGGTCAGCTTTTTTTAATAGAAAGGTGCAGCTGCTCCTCAAAGGTTCATTATCCCACAGACTGACATTTCAGTATTTGTGGCAGTGCTGTGAAACATAAATGTGTCCCTTCTATGTACGAGCAGAGTGAGTATAAAACATGTTATTAAGAGTGACTTTATCGTTGCTGGTGGATCCTTCCGGTACACAGTCCCTCCAAGTGAAGTAGGAATACAGGGGGTTAAGGAGGATACCCCCGACCTCCTCCTCCCCAATGGATCCAATCTTCCTCCTTCAATGAGCCTTGTGTCCATCTCTTTGCCCACAATCCTCTAAATCTCTGCAGTGTCACGGCTGCTTGGATACAGCCAGCTGGAGAGGCCGAGGCTTTGGCAAAGGATCAGACCAGGGAGGGTTGGGTTAAAAAGAAACTCTTTCCAACCATACAGCATGATGATCTGTGAGAGATGATCTGAGAGTCTCAGTCCTACTTGTTGTGTTAGCCTAAGTGGGTGTGTGCATACATGCATGTGTAGGTATGCATGCATTTGTGTGTTTAAGTGTGTGTATGCGGGTGCGTGGGTTCCTCTGTATGTATGTGTGTGTGGAGCTGCAGGAGGATGTTGGGATGTTGTATATTCATATAGCAGCCTGCTCATGCAGCTCCTGAAGCACATGACTGCCACCAGTTGTCAGTGAGTAGCTACTGCAAAGAGGGAGATCACTGTGTGGATGCTGAAGACATCACACAGGGCTTTGTCCTCAGCTCCAAGAGCTCCACAGGGACTCTGTGCTGGTGGTAATTCACATCTCATCACTTTATTTCACTCTGGGCTCAAATAACCATGGGTTTATGTCAGGTTTTTGATTTAAGCAAGCTTTTATTTTGATTTCTCCTTTTATGCCAAACATGTTCATATATTTTATTAAACATTATGGTCGTATTACTATTAACAGCATGTAAGGACCTTAATGGTTTTCAAAATACAAATCACAAATTGTCACTGCTGGACCCAAACAGGGATATTGTTGTGTATGGCCTGAGGATTGTGCATTGTTCCCATGGCACAAAATTCTGAAACTCAATTAGTCCGAAAAATGTCCCATTGCATCAAAAGTCAATTTCTCTGAGAGCCCGAAAAACAAATACTCATTGTTCCAAAGTCCTGTTTCTCTAAAAATACACACTCCCTGCAGTTAGACAACGCAATCACCAGAAAAACTGTTTGTATTGTACATTTCTGTAAACCATGGATACGTAACATTTGTCAACAACGCTGTGGGAATGTGTGGTCAGGTTTAGGCACAAAAACCTCTTGGTTGTGGTTAGAAAAGGGTCAAAAACACCCGCATTTGGTGACACAGAAGTCACTGGAAAAGCAGGGAGGAGTCGGTTACAAACACCCAAGATCAGTGGCTCAATAACTGCCGGGAAACTGAAACTAAGTGCAGGGAGTATATTTTTTTGGGAGCAATGGGCTTCTGTTTTGGGAAAACGGACTGTCAGAGAAATGGTCTTTCTGTCCAATGGGACATTTTTTGGATAAAGGGAGCTTCAGAATTTTAAGCCGTCGTAACAGTGTCATTGCACCTATGGCCCACTAACTTAACAACATACGCAGAATTGTACAGGTTTGTAGCATTAATCAGTTCAAACAATGTCTGTGTTTCATTAGTAGTTCCACTTTCCCTCAGCCCATGGTATTATATAAGAGCTTACTTTGTACGGTTGGGTGGATGAATCCTAAAATATAGATACTCTCGATTCTACGTTTTCGTTTTGCAGATCACTTGTAGCGTCAATAGGATTGATACCAAAAAAGGGATTAGTTTCTCTCTTCTACGCTCTACCTATTTTTTTTTCAAGAGTAAAAATATCTGTGCAACAACATTCTATTGTCGTGAACACATCTAGTGCGTGTACCTTTTGCTTCTCCGCTTCTCCTCTGCTTTGTGTTGTCTGCACTCAAACAACTTACTCCAGACCTAGCAGCGTCCTCTAAGTTTAGCTTTCAACAGATGTTGCAGTGGGAGGATGGTAAGCTCACCTCCCAGCCATCCCATTTACTGCTGGGGACCAACGCTGACCCTCAGTTGTACTATGAATAGAACCGCTTTCGCATCTGCGTGACCGTAGCTGTCTGCAGACGATCAATGTGAAAATTATGTCCAAGCGTGATTAGTTTAATCAGACACATAATAGTAGTGATGGATCAGTGAGAGGAAAAACACAAGAAAGAGAACTGCAGCTATAACAAGGGAGGAGGAAAGAAACATCTCAGCATCCACACCTCTGACACAGAGACAGTTCACAGAGTCTTTTCAGAGAGGCTCAGACAAGGAATATCTAGGTATATAGTAGCCTTGTGAAATTAATATTTTTGTCAAAATACATATTCAGTATTGGTTACTGTTACATTTTCAGACTGTAACTGGTCGTCATTAGCTGTTAATTAAGTTGATTGGTTATGCAACTTTGAAATCCCCTACATAAAAAAAAAAATTACCACTTTTTATACGAAAAAGTATCGTACCAGTATCAGTATCAGTATCAGTATCAGCGATTTTGGCAATGCATTACTTGGTATCGGATCAAAACCAAAATTTGTGGTATCGCCCACCCCTACTACGTCACACTGATGTCACTTGAAGCGGATAGAGGGACGGAGCAGGGGATTATATGGAACACACCTGTTCTTGTTCACTTTAGGCCCAAACTATCATGGATTGGTGGCGAGTTGTATGCTTAGCGATAAACTGGTTTTTACACATCATCAGAAATACCTGCAAACTCATTTCAATGACACATCTTCTAAGGATAACTGCAATACATGGGCAGGCACTTGCTAATAAACTGCATCAGTTTCTGATTTGGAGATTTCTGTTTGTAAAAAATTACCATGCGTGTACAGACAATGTTGGGACAAAAGAAATCACACAAGCTGAACAGTACAACAGTCTAGGTAAATATCAGGTGCGTGTAGTTATGTTACATTTTTTTAGTAAAAAATCCATTTATTCCTGAGATTTTCTTAAAAACTAAATGGCTACCAGGCAAGTGAATCTATACACATTTAAGTTCACCTATACAGACCTGTATTAGAAAAGTGCATTTATTTATTATTATTTTTATTTATTATATTTATTTCTCAGTTAATTCTTCTTCAGCGCAAGCCACCGGAGTTTTACATACTGCCACTTTTTCTTGCATCACATGTATAACAATGCATTGTGGGTGATATAGACCTTAGAGTGACCATCGTTGTTGACTTGCTCGCTCAGCCCTCTGAGGCTCGATGTCGCCCTGTTCACTTTAGTCTTTCAGACAAATAAACAACACTTATGATGGAGGCGGGGATTCCCTCAAAGGGCAAGGTACCGAGGGAAAGTCAGTGAATGGAAATTAATGGCATGTAGAATGACTAATGAAACGTAGCCAATAACTATGACCTTAGGTCTTCACTCAAGGTCCTCTTACTAGCTTGTTCTGTTAACCACTACTTAATCTCCTCCTCAGTAATGGAGCTTAAACTCATCTGCAAAAGAGAACCAAGTAGAGATGGAGCTGGTGCAAACCAACAAGTGACACTTTCAGGTTTGATTGAAAAAAATGAGTAAGTGGACCTTGAGTAGTCAAACTACTGTTTCCACGGTCACTCCAAATAGTCACTCTCATTAAACATGTAATATTCAGGATTTATGAAACACAAATATTGCTCCATGAATTGCTGTTGACATACCACATTAAAATGCACCCACAATTGTCTGACATTATATTTGATTGCATTTAACTTTTCTAGAGCTTGAAACTTAAAACTGGACTTGGTAACTGAACTACCCAAGAGTCAGAATGAAAATATTTTAATTTGAATGTGACCCCAATCTTTCGAACGTATGAATATATGACTTATGATGGTCTGACTGCAGTGACAAGGTTCTGGGCTTCTTCAGCCTGAAAATACTATGCAACAAAACTCATCTTTCACCACCAAAGCAAGACCAGGAAAATCAAGCTAATTGGATTCAGTTGTGTCTGTAACACAGTAAGAGGCACCTTTGGAAGAGGGGAGGAAACCCTTATTATTTTGGCTTATCTGAAAAACCAAACAAAGTAAACCAGAGCCAAGCTGTTCCATAAAGCTGATGTTGAGCTAATGTGATGAAGTCTGGTTTAATAACTCCTTAATGATTTTAACACAGAGACTCAAGCTGTCAAACACAGATCATATGAACTTACAGTGTAGTCAAAACCCGGAGATGTTCACAGCCAAAGAGCAGCACTTAACAAAACAGACAAATCCATTGTCACACACACCCAAAGTGAACTTATGCCAGCATGTTGTAGAGCAGCAGGGAGCACAGACTTTGACGAGATGAACTCTGCAGGCTGTTCTCACACATTTTTTGTATGTTTTCCTGCAATGCACCCAAATTTGTACATATCCTGCATATTTTTAAATATCCTGCATATTTTCACACATAACTGAGGAAATTCCAAAAGACTGGGTATGTGTTATCAGGATGAAACCTCCTTATTCCTGAAACAAATTCTTGTAAGCAACACAAGAATTAAACAGCCAAGGACGTTTACAGCCCGGGAGATTTTAATGCTTTGGACCCTGAACTGATTTTCTACTGTTTTCACACCCTTTTCTCAGTTCATAGTGTTATATTAGGTTCACACAGTTTTTTATCTGGACATGCTGAGTATCTTTTTTGTTTTCAACAAAATCTGCTGTAGGATTATTATGAGTTAATATTGTGTTTAGTTATAACTGAGTTATTTCTAAAATACTGGTCATGCCATGTAGCAATATGATCACGTGTTTCATATGCTAAGATTGATGAAGTTCTTGTGATGACAATCAGCTGTGTTTTGAGACTGAGAGATATCATAAATCGTATAAAGGTATGCAAAAACTGACAAATTTAATTATTCCTATAATTTAGTTCTAAAAAGAGAAAATAAAAAGAAATGCGAAATATGCTGCAAATGTTCATTGGTAGGTCAGGTCCAAGTTATATCAAAATCAAAGCCCTTCTTATGTGGGAGGCTACTGTGTACGATGGCACGGCTTTCTTTGTTGTTCCAAAATTTGTGTAGCTGGCCTCCCTTGGGAGTTGGGAGAGTGGGAAGTTGCAGCGTGTTATGTCTAGGTTCCCCTAGACTGGTCCACTGGTCCGCAAACTCAGTGAAATGGATTCTGTAATCCAGACTCCTGATTGTAAGAAAAAAGTTGTGTGTTTCATATCAACTTGCTTAAAAAGTATGTTGACCGCAATACTTGTGCAGGTTCATCTCCTGTTGTTGCACCTGTTGCCTCAGTGTCTGTCGCTCCGGCCCCATACAGTCCTAGTGATGACGGGCTGGATGACAGACACAGCTCTGTTTCATGTGCATTTGTCAGACCTAAATGCATATTTGGCACATCTGTCTGTCTTTTCGGTGACATTCCCACTCAAACTAATGTGTTAAAACATGACATTGATGTGGAAAATCACAAACCTATTAAACAGTATTCATATCATGCTCATTCGACTAAACGGGCTGTAATGCAACAAGAGGTAAAATATCTCCTTGATCCCAGGTTTGCCGTTCCAAGCAGGAGTCCTCGGAGTTCCCCTTTCCTCCTTGTTCCTAAAGCTGACCAAACCCCATGGTTCTGTAATGATTACTGCAAGGTTAATGCCATTACAAAACCTGATTCGTTCCTGATTCCACGCATGGAGGACAGTGTTGATCATGTGGGATCTGCTGAGTATGTCACCAAACTAGACCTCCTTAAAGGCTATTGGCAGGTTCCACTAACACAGCGTGTCTCTGAAATTACTGCTTTCGTCACTCCTGATCACTTTCTGCAGTACACAGTTATGCCATTCAGTTTGCGAAACGCTCCAGCCACTTTCCACCAGCTGATGGTGATAGGAACTGTGAGGATGAGGAGGAGATTTTTGATTGCCTGCCTTCTGCTTCCCTTTCTCTAAATTTGGCCAAATGTAAGTTTGGGAAGGCTGTTTTTACCTACTTGGGTAAAAATGTCGCTGCCAAGGTGAGGTGATCCAGATTTCCCAGCCCCCTGAACGCGATGTGAACTCTGTCAATTTCTGTGGATGGCTGGGTATTATTGTGCGTTATGTGAAAACTTGTCTGATGTAGTGGCTCCATCCTTTGTAAGCCCCTTCCAGTGGTTACAAAACTATCAGTTGGCATTTGAGGCTGCCAAAGCTCTCCTCTGCAGTGCCCCTGTGCTCGCCCCCCCAAACTTCACAAAGCTGTTTAAACTGGAAGTAGATGCCAGTGCCCTTGGGGTGGGTGCCATGCTTCTGCAGGAGAATGAGCGTGGCATTGATCATGTGATCTGAAGTGTATCTTGGGTACAGCCCTGTGCCAACCATGGTTTTCTCTGACCACAATCCTCTCGTGTTCCTGACTCAGATGCAGAAACGTAACCAACGCCTCATGTGCTGGTCCTTGTTGCTTCAAGACTTCAATATCAATATTCGTTATAAAAAGGGTTTTGATAGCATCATGGCTGATGCTCTGTTTGGTCTTGAATCAAACATTTTTTGTAGGGGTAAATGTTTGATTTTCAGGTGGGGAGGTGTTTTTTTTTGGTATTGATGTGTTTGTATTGGTCTGCAGTGATCTGTCAGATGTTCTCCAAAGAGACTGCTGTTACCGCATTGGTCCACTGCAAGACAGAGGATTTTTAAACCACAAGCTGATAGAAGCTCTTCCTTCATTTTCACTCTTCCTCTTCCAACAGAGCCAGAACTTAGACTGTGTTTGTGAAATTGTTGTGAGTACCTGCAGGCCAAAAACCTTCTGATTTAGGTGATCTAGTGTGAATATTCTGATAACTTAGGCATTTAGGAAAGTTATTTGGTCAGTTTTGAGTAGGCAGGTTGAGTTTTGTTTAACAGTTTATTTTTAGAGTAATTATTGTGTTTTTCCAGTATTCTTTTGTTGAGCACAGTAAATAGAGCACTTTAAGCAGTTTTAGTAAGAGGGAGAAGCCATGTTTGGCATTGCCATGTTTTTTCTCTCTTGTTTTGAATGGTAGGAGTTTAGGTTAGAAAATTGTCTTTTGTTTCACATTCGTTTTTGCTAGGTAAGTTTAGGGTCCATCAGTGTATATATATATATATATATATATATATATATATATATATATATATATATATACACATATATTATTTTATTTTTATTTTTTTTGGCACTGCTCACCTCTGAAGAGAAAAAAACTTTCTTGCTTTCTTTGTTGTTGTGTAATTGGCCTTCCTTGTGAATGGGAAGAGTGGGGAGTCGCAGCATGTTATAACTAGGTTCCCCTAGACTGGGGACATAACATGAATTGGGGGCTCGTCCAAGATTTGAAATCGGGACCCCTTAATGGCAGTTAAGAAGCAAGGTTCAGAACTTTACTTGTTTTTCAGGAACTGCAGTGTTTATTCATGGACAAACTACAGTGAGCATTTACTGCCACTTGACAACTTTACCACGACTTTCCTCCCTGCTCTGTGTATCTCCTTCTCAATTAAATTTAGTTCAGTTTAGTTCAATTCAATTCAATTCAATTCAATTCAATAAGCTTTATTGGCATGGCATTTCATACATGCTGCCAAAGCACAATTACACTGTCTGGCAATGTAATTAACTGCAATGGAATATAATAAGTAATTAAATTATTAAAGAAACAATTAACAACAATGTATTAACACAAAATCATAGCCATACAAATTAAAGAAAATCTGCTTTGCATTTAGCATTTTATTTCTAATCTAATTTATTTTTTGTGGGTGGGGTTTTTTTTATTAAAAAAAATACTGACATTTAAAAAAACAAAAAAGGCATTTAATGGGTTAAAATCCTGAAAATGATGATAGAAATGGTTTTTATGATCAAGATTAAAGTTGGGGAAAAAAGAAAAAAAACTCTGGAACAATAACTTGATTTAATATATCATATGACATACACAAAAAAGGTGTGAGGGTATTAAACAGGATTAATTTAAAAATCTAACACTGCACAAACAACAAAAAAGAAATTAAACATGCATCTGGATCAAAGTTGTTGTTAATCACTGACATATACCAGACTTTGATAAACCCTCCCCCCAAAAAATAATAATAAAAAAAAATTATTTCTAATTCATTTATTACGCTACATAGGTTGTCATGTGTAAAAAATGACCTATTAGCTTTTTTTTTTAATAAAGTACTTGATATCCTAAAGCATGACAATGTATTTTTTTTTTAGTGTAGTTAAGATGTAGTCTGAAACAGTGTGCAGTTACTTTAGACTGATTAATGTCTGAGCTCTACATTTTAAGTGGGTAATAACTGCAGTCTGTGTTGCATTGTGATAAATTTAAAATGTGCTGCAGTTTGACTCTGACTTATGCTCACAGCACAGCAGAAACCGCTGGAAGAAAGTTTGGAGAAAACGCTGTGTTTTAGTCCGGCTGATTTATTGATTAAACCTGAGGTTAAACTAAGCTTTAAAAAACCTGCATCACTGTTAAGTCCTAAAAGATACATTTTCCTTAGGTCAAACTAAAACTGCTGCTTTTCAGAAGCCATCTGGGATTAACTGGTAATGTTGCTCCCTGAAACACTCCTCTCATCTCTGTTCCTCTCTCTGTTTCAGGTTCTTCATACTTGCTAAAGGGTGGCCCCTAACACAATAATCACCATTTTTTTTCTCCAAAAAGCTCTTTATTTCTGTCAGAGGTGACTCGAGATTCAAGCATGTTATGACCCATAACCTGCCAAAAAGGAGCTATAGGAACTTGTAACATGTTCTGTTTCTTGAACGTAAAAGGGAAAAATGCCAGCACTCACAAATGTCCTTTTAGTAAATTTAATAAACCAACTTGGGTGGCAGTACCAGAAACACAGACGTTTCGACAGAAAGTCTTCTTCAGTGTGACACTTCACACAAGTTGGTTTATTAAATTTACCAAAAGGACATTTGTGTGTGCTGGCATTTTTCCCTTTTTCGCTGTTTTTGGCCGTGCACCTTTCGAGGGGATTTGTTTTGAGAGTGCTTGCTTCTTTCCTACGCGATTCTGTTTCTTGAACATCACGTGGAAGTGACCAAGTTAATTCACATGCTTCACTCGTAAATAGCCTACCATTTACATCAACATTCAAGTGGCAGTTGAGAGTAGGAAGTAGTTATTTTCCTGAAAGCTTCAAGCGGTGCTTCAGTATATGTGTAAGTAAAGAGGACAAACATTGATTGACAAGGTTTATTGATAGTTGTGGGAGCTAAACACAAACATAATGTCATTTCTGACCAATTTAAAGGGTCAGTTCACCCAAGTGTTCAAATTGCTAAGGCCAACTCTGTGCACCTAATACAACAGAGGTAGAGATAATACTAAGGCCACATCCACACTATTTTTTTTCCTTTTCATTTTAAAACAGTGTTTTAAGATGAAAACAAGCAGTTTGGCATTGTTTTAGAAATAATCACTCCATACTACACACCAAAAACCCCACCACAAGACCATTTACATAAACTGTACATGTACATGTACATGTACATGTACGTGCACGTGCGGCTATATACAGGAGGTTGACTGCTTGGTTACAGAAAATACCTTGCGGCAGGCGAAAAGTAAGGCCAGAGATGATGTGGGACTGTTACTGAAAGGAACACATGACTATAAGGCAGTCAAGGTGGTGGAAAACAGATTGGGAGTCAATGCAAAGCAAATATGGCAACATATTAGAGTGGTACTAGAAGCATTATCCAGCACCAAAGGAAACCATGGCAATGGGAAAGAAGTACCCACACAAGAAGGATAAAATCATAATAGCTATGTAAGCTTAGCTATAATGCTTTAGCCTTGCACATCATGACTGATAAGATTGAATCAGAACACGAACGTGGGTGCCTGTGTCATCATTTCCAAAAGTCTCAGTGTCTGTCCAGACTAAAATGCAACCCTGGAGTTTTCAAACTGAAACCAGGTCAGCAGTATTTCCATAAGTCTATGTTTTAGGGCTTCCAGAATACTGTGGACATCATTCGGAAATGTAGCCGTTTTAAGCATTTTCAGATGGAAAAATGTTAGTGTGGCTGTAGCCTAACACCGGAATTCCACTGGATGCGTGTCCGTTGCAGAACGGCAGCGCTGGTAATCCGCTGCGTGCTGCGCCGTCCATCAGTACGGAAGATTTCTGTAACAATTTTATTACACACAACAGAATTCCATGACTTTCCCAAGACTTTCAGGCCTGGGAAACATGACTGTAAAATTCCATGACTCTTCCTGGTTTTCCATGACTATGGAATTTGCAGGTATTTGGACATAAACCAAAAGACTAAAGACTTGCCCTGATGATGGTGCTAGAGAGGAGTTAATATTAAGGTTGTAGTAGTTATTGAGTTTATCCTTTGGGGACCATAACTATGTGTACCATATTTCATGGCAATCCATCCAATAGTTAATGAGATATTTTAGTCTGGACCAAAGCGGTGGGCAGACCAGCCAACTGACATTGCCGTCTCTAGAGTGATGCTACCAGAATGGCTAAAAACATGACAGCAATGCATCTTTACAAATAAAATAAAAAATAAAAAAATCCATCCATACATCCATTTTCAACCACTTATCTGATCCTGGGTTGCGAGAGCAGCAGGCTGAGCAAAGTACTCCAGACACCCCTCTCCCCAGCAACACTTACCAGCTCCTCCTGGGGGATCCCGAGGAGTAATCCCTCCGGTGTGTTCTGGGCCTGCCCAAGGGCTTCCCACCAGTTGGAAATGCCTGGAACATCTCTTAAGGGAGGTGCCCAGGAGGCATCCTGATCAGATGCCCAAACCACTTCAATACGACCCCTTTCAACACAAAGGAGCAGCGGCTCTACTCTGAGCTCTCTCTGGATGTCCGAGCTCCTTACCCTATCTCTAAGGCTGAGCCCAGCCACCCTTCATTTTGGCTGCTTGTATCCGTGATCTCATTCTTTCAGTCACCACTCATTGCTCATGGTTGGGACATAGATGGACCTATAAATTGAAA
Source organism: Epinephelus lanceolatus (assembly GCF_041903045.1). Classification (NCBI taxonomy): domain Eukaryota; kingdom Metazoa; phylum Chordata; class Actinopteri; order Perciformes; family Serranidae; genus Epinephelus; species Epinephelus lanceolatus. The sequence continues at coordinate 39,568,677 of NC_135743.1, forward strand.
GCTTTGCCTTCCAGGTCAGCTCTCTCATCACCACAATAGTCTGACACAGTGCCCGCATCACTGCAGACACTGTAACGGTTGTGACTGAACCCAAATGCAACACTCAGTGACAGTTGGTAATGTCCTTTATTTATACACAGAGTGAACAGGAACTTGAGCTGATGATGATAGTCTGGTGACAGTTATTCTGCAGGCTCAGAGCCCACACACAGTCTCTTGGATCAGGGTTCAGGGAATGGACTGGGCCGAACTCTGAAGTGGGACCGAGACGTGAGTTCTCAAATCCGAACAGCTCAGTCTGACAGCAGGCAGAGGCAACAAAGAGGTGCTTACTGATGGCATGGATGAGAAGGGGAGGGGTCCGGAATCAGAAGAGCAGTCCAGCGAAGCAGCAGAGCTGATGAGGAATCAGTAGCAGCCAGATGATGGATCGAGGAGCCGACAGGTTGGTGAAAGGAGAACACACACACAAGGCAGCGTGTGGCATCTCACAGCAGGCCGCTGACAAGCAGGTCGGAACACTCATGCTGAAACGTCGTGGCAGGAAGCAGCACACAGCCACAGGCAGACAGACACCAAAGACGCTGAGGCAGAACTCGTGGTCGGGGACAGAAGTCTGGTGAGTTTACTGGGAAACAGATGATGTAGACAGGTCAGAGGCAGGAAGGGTTGGTAACAGGAGATCAGGCAGGTAAGGAGTGCTGGAAAGTCTTGCATATGGGTGAGGAACAATCTGGCAAAGTGTGTGCTGGAGAGGCTTATATACCAGGCTGATTGGCTGTTGAGCTGCAGCTGTGGAGGCAGGTGAGTGGACTGAGGTGATCAGGTGTGAGTGGCTGGCAGGTAGAGTGGAGAAACACAGGGAGAGCAGGGGAGCAGAATGCAGGCTGTGACAGACGCTGCAGCAAACCGCTGAACCATCTCACGCTCCTTTCTACCCTCACTCGTGAACAAGAGATCCCAGATTCTTGAGCTCCCTTGCTTGGGGCGGTAACTCACTCCCCTGTTGTCTTAGTTCTAATTCTTTTTTTATGTGTTCAGTGTAACAAAGCTAAATACAGTTCAAAGTTTGTCACACCCAACTGCTGCCCACTTGATACAGAAGTAAAAGTGTATTAAGTGTACTTCTGTGCGTGTTGCATGCAGCAGGAAGTGTCAGCTTAATGTGTCATTTGCTCTCCTTCATGATGACACTGCTCTGCTGTCTGTGTGTGTGACGTACCTGTCTGTCTGCTTAAAGCTCTTACTGACTGATCTCCACTCCCCGAAGCACACGCTGCTTTGATCATATGTATTAGAGCTGAAGATTCAGCCCTTGACAGCCTGTTTGTTTCAGTGAGCTGAGGATGGACCTCAAAGGGAAAAAAAGAGCATCTATCAGAGAACATGAACACGGAGGCAGAGAGAAAAGAAGATGAGAGAGCGGAGATGCTAAAAGTTAAACCTTTACACTCCAAAAAAGCGGCTATATTGAATTTTTGCTACACTATATCTGATCTTTTAGAGCAAAACATTTATATGACTTAAATTGACTTGGAATTTTCAGTTTGGGGAATATACTGAGGTGAGTTTGAGTGTGTGAGATTGATGAAACCAGCAATGTGACAATGTGTGAGCTTTGACAACACAATATTAGACTACTCCTCCCCTTCTGCCATTGCTCATCATCCATGTCCTGCAGGAGCCTATATTTCTCTTGTCTTGTGTCATAAGAAAATTAGAGGTAATTTCCAACCAACAGACTCACAATATGAAAAGCAGTGAGAGGCTGCATTTTCATAATCCTCTCAAAGACATCATTTTGCATTTGTTTAAACTTTTAGGCTGACATTACTCTACATTTCTCTCATTGTCAACAAATGCCATGAAAATACCTTAATGGTCAGGAACCAGCTCAGGTTCAGGTTCATATTTGAATTTTCGGTTTCTACTAGAACAAGATGACATGCATTTGTAACACCCAAAGTCCCTTTAATATAACCACAGGTAAACTTCAGTAACACAGCCAACAATTAGTGTGGTTCAAATGCCATATCAGGCTTTTATTAAATCAGGGTCCCCAGCAGCAATTTCATAAAAGCAATTAAAAGTTAGTGTCTTACTGCAGGAGATGTGGCACACCAATCTGTAGGCCAGTGCAGTGAAAGTATACTACGTGGATAACCAAAGCTACACACCAAACTAAACCCATTTTCCAACAGAAAAAGCACCCCAACTAATACCAGTGACACTCTAAACCTTAAATTATGTCACCACATCTAGGTGCACTCCCATTGCACCAGCCAACACCATCTGCAGCACTAAAAACATAAGTTAATAAAAACAATTTACTAAAATACAGATAAAACAATTTACAATGACTAACATAGAATAGGATATGAAATAATCAATCAGCACTTTGCCTTAGAATTGAACACAACACAGGTTAATCTTTGTCCAACCACAGGCAAACATTGTTTAATATTAAAAGACATTCACACCTTCCCTCCGCCACTTCCCTTGGACTGCTAGGACCCTTTCCAAAAAAGAAACAATGAATTGTTGGCAGACCCGTCTTTGTATTTGTATCTCTGTATTTGTCATTTTTTAAAATAAAAAACAACCTTAAGATTAACACTTAAAAAACAATGCCCTAAGGTGTGTTTGCACCCCTACACTACTTAAACAGTAAAATCTGTAAAACACAAGGTTTGTTTAGCTTACCGGGCAAGCATGTGCACAGGAGTGATCACAAGTCCAGAATGAGGCTCACACACCTGTGCTCCATGAGCCTTTGAACATCACCATCTTGGCATCTCACCATCATTGCAACCAGGGAAGGACTTCAAATGAGAACAGCGGCACTTGCTACTGTGAAAAATCCCAAATGAAAGCTTCTTAACACAACCGTTTTTCAGGCAGGAATATGATCCAAAATCAAGGAGATATTAACAACATCAGCAACCAATATTATTTGTTTCCCTTATGTTAGCATGTAGCAGTTGCAGTGTAGGTTACATAATGTAAACACTTGTAGTAGCATGTCTGGTATGATTAGGTAGCCTATTTAAAACAGTCTGAAGCCTGAGGTGTTTATCTCATTATTTGACACTTTGGCCCATTTAAAATGAACATCAGACATACATTGTAACATTATACTGTATATATGTAACAGAAAATAAGTAATATAATAGGTCCCCTTTAACCAACAAAGTGTTAGGGCTCATTCATTCTCCCTTTAAGTATAAAAATAGATTTGTCTATTTGAAACGTTGTAAACGTCACTGCCCTCATACTTTCAAGCGTCCTTTCAGTTGGCATAAATGCAGCAGATGACACTAGAGGGCAGAGTCACAAGTTTTAGAAAACAACAAACAAGACAAAAGTGGAGGAGGTCATAATAATATTAATAATAATTAATAATATTCATTAACAAAGGTTGCTGATGGTCCATAAGTTCCTACAAAACATAAATATTTTAAGGTAATCTCATAGAACAGTTCTTATGATACCCAATGAATTTGCACCCCACGAATGACATTGCGTCCTTAATATACAGTTAGGTAATTAACGTAAAGTTGTAGAAGTTGGGTTTAAGCAATCAAAGGGTTAGGTTTAGGAAAAGAAACATGGTGAGGATGTACCTTTAAATGACTCAAAGTTCACTCAAAGTTCACAGGGATCTGAACACTTGACTCCAGGGGAAGGTCTTGGGCGAATGTCCAGGTTTTGTGACCCACCTACCACCCCAACCTGACTCCTTGCAAGGGCTTAGGACTGCTTTGTTGTTTCTTGCTGTCAGCGCACTGGTCACGTGATTGCAGCCTCTCTTAATATATGGGATATGTTCAAATTTGGGTGCATTACTTTATGTAGGAAAACAAATGAAAAATTTGTGACAACACCTTAACCTACTCATTTTCTATGAATAGATGACAAATACATTTTTGCATTTTGTTGATGTAAAAATCCATTTGCATCACTATTTGATTTGCTATCCAGACTATAAGTTGCCTTATGTCACCCATTATCTAAGCTTTATGTTGAAACAGCTCTCCAGAGCCCACATCTCTCTGTAAGATTATGCTGGATGTCTGTGTTGTCAAACACATAATACAAGTGTTGCAGCTAACATTTATCTATTTCTCTTTTCATGACTTTATGAGTATAAAACAGTTTTTTTCACAGGTGACTTTCTATATAATATATATTATTATTCCAATCCTTTTTTATAAGTTTGTTATACATATTATTTTATTTTTTATAATTTATTTTATGCAATATTCCTATTTTGTTGTTGTTGTTTTAGGATTGGGATTGCTGGGTTTTCATGTCACCATAGAGGCAGTTAAGACAGTTCAGTTCAGTTTGGTATGCATTTTTTCCTGTTTAAAGTGAAAAGTTGTAGATGGTACCAATGGAACCGTTCATAACTGTCCCCATTTTTGGTCCCCCCTCTGTTGGGATACGTAGCACACTGATCTGATACTAAAAGGTGGAGCTGGAAGCACTGCAGTCTGATGATTTGTCAATAGAGGACAGTAATTCTTGCTCAGGGCTGAGTTGTGACTGGTTTTTAGGCTTATGTAACCACTGTTTATTCTGTGTCTTACATACATTTATAAACTATGACCATAAAATGAAATGATGTTTTGCTGCCTTCCGCAGCAGCTGTGTTTTTCACTGGGCCATCTGCCGCCGACTTTTAAGGTGGAACGTTTAATTGTGCTGTTACTTGATGCATGAGTTGATGACGTGAATCCATCAGCACACCTTAAATATTAATAGGACAACACTGACAATTCCATTAGTTTTTATTGTGGCTCTTGGATGATGTACATTTTGAGTAATGAGTGGATCTTCAAGCATTTAAAATAAATATCAATTTTAACTGGATTATGTGCATTCACTTAAAAAAAAGTGTTGCGGAGCGTCATTCCTGTAGCTACAGCAACACTAAATCCCTACGCTTGCCTGAGTAGGAAAAAATGCACGAACACCTATTTTTAAATATCCCATGGAGAGAAACTCTCACTGTAGCCTGTTATATTTTGTTCTGGAAATGTCGGTGTGCAACATCGTTTTATGGACGATAAATAAGGTGCAGACTACCATCTGTGTCACCAGTGATAAGGAAGTATAGTGAGTGCTGGACGGATCAGCAACAACAACAACCCCGCCCACATTTAAGAGTCCTGTGTGTGGCGTAAATGCTAATGAATCAAGGGTCTAGGTACCATGCCTGAAGGGTTACTTTTGGTTCCAAAGGTACCATATCAAAAGTGTTTGGTGGAAACGGAGCTCAATACTATCTTTCAAACTTGTCTCTGAATTCTGTTCATGTAAAACTAATTCACATGAAGATGTTTGTGAGAAACATATTGCAGCTTGGATTGCATTCTTTACCAACATAATTAGGATGTCTATCTTGAATCTTGCTGCACAACTTTCTTTGCAAGTACATTTCACATAATTAATTCATTTTAAGGGGGTGCTGCTCTGGCTGCCCTGCCCTTCCCAAGGTACGTGTACTTATACGCCAAACCATATATCTCTCTCTCTTAGAGCACTGTGCATGCCTTTTGACCATGTTAGCAATGTGGCAATGTCAGTCATGCTGATACTTGCTTTTATCTCAAGTACAGCTTTACACAATCAGTGGTTTATATGGCTGTAGACTCTTAATCATGTTATAATAATGTTGTAAAATGCCCATTGCTGCAGAGAAATCTTTTATCCTTTGAAAACAGAATTTTCTTTGGCCAGTAATTAAATACAGACATGGAGAAAAGCACTATTTTCACAGTCCCTGATGGAGAATAGTCTGGGCTAGGAACATTTTTCAGTTAAGTGTACAGTATGATGTATCTGAACTCTAGTGATTATAGCTTTAGTTTGGTTAAGGTGGATAGGTGAACGTAATGCCATTCTAAAATCACCATAGACCCTCCCAGTCCTGTTCCTAGTGACTAACAGAGCTTTTAACACAAATCAGCAGACTGATCAGATCCTTTGACATAACGTGACACACAAATTTACATAACCATGTCACCAGGTGACTGTGGTCCAATACAAGCGCTGACTGAGTGCACTGAACAAATCAACAAGTGGATGTGCCACAGTTTTCTTCAATTAATAAAGAGAAAACTGAGATGATAGATTTTGTAGCCCAGGAGGAGTGATCGAAAGTCAGAGCTCCAGTTGGCAATGTTAAAAACTACAGACCAAGCCAGAAATCATGTGTTGTCATGGACCCACACCTGAATTTTAACAGCCACATTAAAGGGGAACTATTGTTTTTTTCAGCCTGGGCTCTATTTTCTGATCTACTTTTATCTGAATGAGTGATTGGATGTTCAATATTTGACATCTCTCCAGTATGAAGCTAGGGCTGACCTGCCTGCAGCATGTGAGCGCGCTATATTAAATAATAGGGCACTCAGACAGCGTCAAACAATGTCAAAATACGTCCACTAAAAGTGCATTTTTTTTCACACAGATAGTCTCGGATTGTTAGTATAATTATCTGACAACATAACAGAAAGGAGACATGAACGTCTGTGTTTACCTTTAGCTGGATTCAGACATGTTCCTCCGCCTGTTGCAATTTTAGTATATGTGCTACCGAAGTAACACTGCTCCCTCTCTCCTCGTCTGCTCTTCAATTTCAATGAGCTCTGCATCCGTGTACATCCATGTACATCCGTGTACTCCGTGTTAAAAAAAATACAGATCTATACAGATCCATCCAGATCCAGTTGGTCAAAATCGGGTAAATATTCGACATGTTTGTTGTGGCAAGTCAAAACATTCACTCAGAGTGAAAGTCTGGCTCTGAAATCTCACGTCTCGCAAGATTCTTCTTCTTCTTTGGTGTTTTACTTTACTGTCTATGGCGTTTTACGGCAGTTGGTCTTGCGAGACTTGAGTTGTTGCAGGAAGTTACCGCTGGAACGAGCTTCCAATGCGACTGTTTGGAGTAGTCATGGCTGAATTTTTACCCAATTTTGACCAACCGGATCTGGATGAGCTATTTGAATTTGATGACCGCCCGTATTTATTTGAGCACGGAGTACACGGACGTACATGGACGCAGAGCTCATTGAAGAGGGACGAGGAGAGAGAGGGAGCAGGCAGAGGAAGTGTTTTGACTTGCCACAGCAAATATGTCCGAATCCAGCTAAAGGTAAACACAGACATTCATTTCTCCTTTCCGTTATGTTGTCGGATAATTACACTAACAATCCGAGCCTATCTGTGTGAAAAAAATGCACTTTTAGTGGATGTATTTTGGCGTTGTTTGACGCTGTCTGAGTGAAGCTGAGTCTGAGCTTCGTACTGGAGAAATGTCAAATATTGAACATCCTATCACTCATTAGGCAAAAGTAGATCAGAAAATAGGGCCCAGGTTGAAAAAAACGTTAGTTCCCCTTTAAGACAATTACAAAGTCAACCTGCTCTCACCTTAAGAACATATCAAGGATAAAATGACTTATGTCTCAGCAGGATTTGGAAAAACTTGTCCATGCATTTATCTTAAGTGGACTTGACTACTGTAATGGGGTCTTTACAGGTCTCACTAAAAAATGGATCAGACAGCTACAGCTGATTTGCAACTGCTGTTCCAGTCTCCACTAAGACTAAGAACAAGGACCACATCACTTCTACATTTCAGCTTTTATTGGTTATTTTTTACTGGTGCCACTATGCTCCATTACAGTCATTCTCCAGCCACAAGTACACTGTTACATGTGTACACTACATACTACATACTAAGATTGGGGAAACTTGCAATCTTGGTTGCTGATGGTGTGAATTTCTTTCTGATTTTGGATCACATCTGATTGTGAGCATTTTGGTTTAGAGGCTTTTATTGGTGATTTTTCACAGTAGAGATTACCACTATAATTTGTTACAGCCATTCCTCAGCTGCAATAGAATGCGCCAGGAATGGGTCCTAAAACCCAAAAATAAGTTAACATTTTTCTACCCGTTGTTCCCTCTTCTCAAAGTCAAGGGGTTTTTCAAGTGTGTTTTTGATCAGATGTATGAAATAAGGTCTGTGGTTAACACAAGCTTAAAAGACTTTCATGTGTTTTCTCCGACATTGATCACTTAAGTTAAACCCCACTGTGTCTTAAAAAAACCTGTTGCTAACAAGTGGCTAAATGAAACTATAGAACATCATCACGCCGAGCCGAACACGGCTTTACAGTCTTGTTAAGGTGGTGACACTGGGTCATACGACTGTAGTGTAGTTTGTTTACAGCCTAAACTGAGCTTTTTATTCCTGGCAATTGCATTTTTTTTGGCAATAATCCGAAATCCAATGGAAAAATCCCATTGGCTTTTTGATGAGGGAACTAGCGCAATGCTAACTTCCGCGTCTGCCTACTGAAAAATGTCATCCCGGGCAGACTCTATGACTGTGCAGAGATGCCGAAATGCTGACCAATTAGTGCAGACTGGCCATTTTTTTGAGGGGGGGCTTAAAGAGACAGGTGATAAAACAGAGTATCTCAGAAAGAGGGTGAATACAGGTGTTCTAGCACAGACAAGAGATTGAAGTGTTTTTTGAATTTAAAAGCATGTAAACATGTTATAGTAGAAACCTTAAATACAAGTGTGAACCTGAAACTGCGCATAGCGCACTCACACTGGCCATGGAGGCACCGCGAAGCATGCTAATTTTCTGTGGAGCTCTGCCCACTTGCTTGTAGTGCCCATGTAAAGAGATTAGACACTTCACACACTGGATGCAGGGCCCTGGTTGGCTTGCAATTTATTTTTTCTGTAATAGGTCCCCTTTAAAAACTGAACTGTGAACAAATGTTAGCATGACATTTTTAGTTCATACCTGTATTAAATTGTACTGAAACTTCCAATGTCTTTTTTCTTTCTTATGTAAACCATGAAGTTGTCACTGTTGCCCTCAAGCACAGTTTTCTTCATACGACAACACAACATGTGTCCTTTGCACCAATTTGCCTACTGTTTACACCTACTTACTGTAACTCTGTGCACCAAAATAGAGCTCTTTGTCCATCAGCCCTTATCTTATCACCAGCCCAGTGTGTAACAGTTGCCTCTGGCTGCGGTTCAAAGTGTCCTCAACTTCAGATAGAGCGAGCTCAGTGTATTTCAGTGTTTTGATGGCTTTCCAGGGTCAGGGCACTTGTCTGCTCCTTTGTCTCTTCATCTTCAACCAGCAGTGGGTGGTATGACTCACACTAAAACACATTCACTGTCATCAGTGCTAGCTTTTTCTGTCCCTCTCAAAACCTTTCACACAGAAGCAAACCTTTGGCATGCAAGGCTTCCAGCATCCTCTATTCAAAAGCAAATAGATTATTTGTTTGAGGAATATCTCAACAACAGTATCACAGTACAGTTACATTCAGAGAAGCTCATTAACCATGTGCATGCGACACAGAGTGCACAGCCTCCCACAGGAGCTTGTTTTGCATAACAGCTCTGTGCTTGTCACTTAGAGTATTTTGTATTCCATGTTATAAAGGCTACACACATGTTATCTTACCTCTGGTTCACTGAACAAGGAAATGTTGTTGCTAAGCGTATGATATTACAGTGGCCTACCAACTATTACAGCGATACTTCTTCATATACTGTAGATATATCAGTCCTGTCCAGGTATTTGGGATCTTGCTACTGCAACAAGTACAGTTTGTCTAATATTGCATGTAACCACAATTTAATGCATAAAATATTACATTTCAGAATTACCATAACAGGTATAATATACCAAAAAAGCTTAAAGCCCTGAACCCCTCCAAAGCATCATCATCGTCATGACAACATTCCCCATTAGGACCACATCAGGAATAACCTTACGGGCTTTATTGTGTTTATATATACATATAGTCAATAAAAAGATTATTTCAATTCAGCCAAGTAAAAATAAAATTTAACCCGAGCTTCAACAAACCTGATAAAATTTAGGTTGGATTGGGTGGAGCTCAGTGAGATCCATAAATAAATATACATAACATTAACCTCAATAAAATGTAAATGAATGAGTGAAATGAAAATTCACCCCAAATCTCACAGCTGAATTGTGAAATTAGTTTTAGAGACCAAAGCCATTTTTTTAACCAGGCTGTAAACATGTTAATTTCTGCTGTAAAGTTGGGCATTTTATGGGGATTGACTCACTTCTGGAGCTAGCCTCAAGTGGCCATTAGGGGAACTGCAGTTTTTTGGCACTTCTGTATTGGCTTAGATTTCCGGCCCTGAAGATTGCTGCTCAGAAACCTTATGCTAAAGAGAAAGCAGAGAGAGCAGGAGAACAGCAGCTTACGGAGATGGTCCTTTAGTGATGCTCCGAACAGCAGCAACAGCTAATCCTCGACCTTTAGCTGTTGCTGCCCCCCTGGCATCACAAATGGATTATAATTCTGTAGGACACACTGAATGCTCATAATAGGCTCCAAATCCAGGCATCACAACTATTTTTCTCAATTTTCACTTGGCCTTGCAATTTCATTTAAAAAACAAACAACAAAAAGAAAAACTAAAAACATCTCAACATACATCACATTCAAGTGCTGTCGTGAAATCATTTTAGGTTGCAACAATCCTCAGAAAAGCCCACAAAATCCTGGAGGGACTAAAATATACTTTGTAACAGTACACACTGATTAAAGGAACTGGTGACACGTCCACAGAGAATTATCACCAACTCTGCAGTTCCCCTCAGCTCTATGAAGCATAGCATCTTTCAGCTCATTGTTTTGGTTTTACAGACCACATATTTACTGTTCACTTCTTTCTCATTAAGCTCATTTCCAGCAGCAGGTCTGCTGCCTTGTCAGTGAAAAGGCTCTAAAAGCCTGCTGTACCTGCCCAGCACCAAACAGCAGATAGCGAGACTACCTGCTGCCTTTAGTAGCTAAAGAGACAATTTGATGGAAACCAGAACAGGAGAGTGAATACTGGACTTGATATATTGAACTATTATTAGACCTGTGCCATGTGTCAGTGTGAATGCCCCATCATAACAGGTTACACAATGTATGAACATTTCATTAAAAGCTTTTATTAATTAAATTAAATCCACACGATCACACATACAGCTCACTTAGATCCTGGTGGGACTGATAATGATGGACAGAGACTTCCTGAGTAGATACAGCAGACAGTTAATTGTGAGTCATATAATGTTACATACCACTAACCTCTCCAAATGAAAAACATACGTACATATAAGATAAACTGATCTAATGGCTTCAGCTAAATGGCCTTACAGCAGCACTTTATGACCTTGCCCTCTACACTGTGGAGGCACATTTTTAGCTAGTCAAGCATATTTTACAAAACGCACTACGTTGTTATGAATAGTGATGAAAAGAAAAGGTCTCCAATTCTCCAAGCTTTTATTTGCAGATTTGGGAAAATGGTAGCCAGTGGCCATGAGCAGAAGGGAAGGGTCGGAGAGATGGCAGAAGGTGAGAGGGAGTGTGCAACTGTAGGTGCACTTGAGTCAATGGGGAACGGCAGACTGGAAAGGAGAAAAGGAGGCGAGGGAGATAAAAAGAGAGAGATGGAAAGAGAGGCAGAGAGGAAAGGGGAAAGGAAAATCAATAAAGTCATCAAACATGCATTGCGTGCTGAAATGACTTCTTAAGTCCTATCAGGAAAGCGAGTGGGAGGTGAAATGCAGTAGGGAACCTGGACGCCGACTTCTAGGTGTCCTTCAACAACACTGACTCAATCACTGAACTAACCTCTGTTCGACGCTCACAGCAGAGCAGAGCACACTGCAGGGACGCCCATTATCTTTTCACCTGTATGCATGTTTTCTCTTATTGGAGTCATAAACTTTAACCATAAATGGCAAGATTAAAATTATTTCACCAATCATGAGATACACAGCTCATCCTGCTACAAAGAGCCTGCTTTACAAACTTGGGAGTTTGGAGTTTTAATGACTTAAACATTTACCAGGTGGAGTGGCTCTAACAAAAACATGCAGTCCAGTTGCATTTTGGGAAGTGTAAGATCCAGTGTTTTTTAAGCTTGACTCACATAAGGGACAAATAGGATACCAACATAAACAATATTTTCTTGTCTTCCTGCACTGTAGTGTTGGGTGTGCTTGTTTTCATTACCTTGCTGGCCATAAAATAAAAGTGTCCCCAAGCTTTTCTGTGTACATTTGCAGCTGTGGAAAATTTTGAAGGCCCTTTTCTCAAAACCATGGCTCAGTGACAGTCATTATATAATGTGATGTACAAAACCAACTCTGACATCACTGGAAAACTAAGAATGTCCTCTTTCCAGCAGACTATGTTACTCAAAATGTTTTTAAAGGCGCTGTATGTAAAAATGTGGCCAAAACGGTTACTGCACTCAAATTAAAAATACTGCCACAAGTCGTGTCCACCACCCCCCCCCCCCCCCCCTACAGATTTGAGGTTGCTGGACAGCGGCACGCTGGAGACTGATTTGTTTGCCCACAGGGCCGCGTCGCCGCGTCCTTGATCTTCGGTTTTCCAGCAGACCGTTCGAGCAAGTCCGGCTTCTCTGCTCCTAACGCTGCTGCCGGGATACAGCTGAGGAGGAGCCGGCTGCTAATGCTATGTACTGGGACACTGCTAACGCTGCTGCCGGGATACAGCTGAGGAAACTACTAATGCTATGTACTGGGACATTGCTAATGCTGCTTGCCGTGCTACTGTAGCTCAGTTGTAACTGTAACTGATGCTGAGACTCTACTGACAGTGTAACCGGTAGAAGGCGGTGGGTGGCGCAACAGGCCAAAACACAAATTCAAAACATAAACATGATTTGCGGCAACCTGATCTCACAGAAATACGTGAAATGACCACGACCTCTTAACACCACATTCCGTGGTGGCAGCACGTAATGGGTTGAAATTACGTGCTGCCACCACGAAAACAATGCCAATGTAAAGTCAATTAGGGTCCTCTCCCGTGGTGGACACACGGATTCCCTGATTCAATCACGTCACGTCAACCTCGTTTTCCTCAATGATATCTTTAACATTCCTGTATACACACAAAAACGCGGAAGTGTTCTTGATATTAAAACGGCAAATACATTCCCCTGTTATAATTTCCCACCAATAATAATAATAATGATAATAACGTGATAGTTCAGCTGTTCTAGATATTTGTTATAGCCTATTCAAATATTCAATCACAAAAACGCCGTTTCTAGAAAACTTGCTAAAATATCTGAAATGAACCATCATGCCTACTTTTTCTTAACATATTTCATCTAGGTGCAGTGTCATTACTAGTTCAGCTTTACTAGACATTTGATTTACTCAGTAGATGTATCTTTTTACGACCCTGTTTTACAACAAGCCGCAAAAAACCTACCGTCCCAAAAACGCCATTTTTAGAGTACTATCTAAAATAACTACGATTAGCCAATATCCTTGCTTTTTTTCTTAACATAGTCCATCTAGGTGCAGTGTAATAACTACTTCGGCTTTACTAGATATTAGGTTTATTCAGTAGATCTAGCTTTTTACAACCCTATTTTACAAGCCGCAAATGAACCTACTGTCCCAAAAACGCCGTTTCTAGTGTATTAGCTAAAATATCGAAAATTAGCGGACATCTTTACTTTTTCTTACCATAGTTCATCTAGGTGGAGTGTAATAACTCGTTTGGCTTTACTTGATATTAGATATATTCAGTAGATATATCTTTTTACAACCCTATTTAGAGCCCTACTTTGCAAATCAGAAGAACTACAACTATGTTGCTGATATGTATCAAACTGCATGGCGCGGTCCCAGGGAATTGTAGTTTTTTAAAAATCTAAGTGTTTTTCCCAGATTTGGAAGTTGTAAATATTGAATTGAGAGTACACTGTGGACTTTAAGGGGATGGTAAACACATTTGTGAAATCAGATTTTAAATATCTAATTTCTAAATGGGTGAAAATTAATTTTATCCATATTTTATCCATATCTGACAGCACCCACAGTTGTTGATTACACTCACATGATAGCTGAGGTCAAGAGCTCTCTATAACAGTTGGTCCCATGTCTGTACCCCCTTTAGTTGCTGAGTTATAAGCCCTCAAACATGCACTGAGGTCAAGGTTCAAAGGTCAATGGCTGAAAGCAGGAGCCATGTAGAATCTTTCATACTGACATATGTCACTCTCCAGGTTGAGACCTTTCCAATGATGTATTTGGTTTAGCTCTACGACAAAGTTTAGATTTTTTCATTTTTTGGACACAAGCCATGCCAGGTGTAGTTTCAGAGAGCACTTTGAAGGCCCCGTGTATAAAATGAGGTTTGTTTGTTTCTTTGCTTGTTTTTATCTTTTTTTACTGTAGATAGTTACTAAAATGAGTCATCCTCAGACAATACAATACTACTAAAAAGTAAAACCAATAATAACAATAATGAAATAAGCAAAAATAATATTAAAATCATATTGAAATGTTAAAATCTATTTACAGAGTATTATTGTTTAGACACTTTATTATTGCTTAGATACTATTTAGCCTATTATTGTATTTACTTTTAGCATGTTCTACTTTTGAGTAATTTCCGAGAAGTTATGATAAAAAAAATAAAAAATTACAGACTATAGGAGACAACCTCTTCAGTGTCTCACGTCAATTAATTAACACGATTTGTCGGCTTTTTATAATGCCTTTTTTTTTTTTTTTTTTTGCTGCTGTCTCCAGTTGAGAGTGGTGATTTGCTAAATACATTCTACAATAATAATTAGATTAACATTTGGTCTATAATATTGTTGGCTATATTACGCATTTTAATTAAAAAAAACGGAAGAATAAAAGAAATAAACACCGAAATAATTACTTTTTTTTATTGATACTCCTCTCTGACACACACACACACACACACACACACACACATTGAACACGCGATTGAATGAATGAATGAATGAATGAATGAATGAACATTGGAAGTGGTTCAGCCACAGTCCCACCGGCTGGCTCACATTGAGATTACATTTGTTTCTTATTACTAACAAAATGTTTTATATTGACCGTATGAATGGTTTTGTTTTCAAATAAATATTTGGAAACGAAAATATGCTTTGGTGTACTTTTACAGAGTTTTGCAATATGTATATAGCCTACCTGTATCAAAATGTATAATTTTCAGCAGCGGTTTGTGTGACAGCTGCCACGGTCGGAGGTATAACCAGCGGGGCAGCCGCTGGTTCTGTGGCGCTGGCTTGGGGTCCACTCTCCCCTGGTGGAGTGGAGGGTGGCCGGGTTGCCAGGGGCAGACGGCTCCATGTGATGGTGTTTCCTCTCTGGTTCTTCCGTGCTCAGCCTTATTTTTATCTTCTTATTTATTTATTTATTACTGGTGTTTGGACCAGTGGAATGGAATGAAGCCCACAGACGGCGGACAGCAGCTACAAAACAGTAGTGGAACGCGCCCCATCCACCCACAGCACAATGCTCTTAAAGCCCTACGCTATCAAAAGCTGGCAAAATACATTTATTTTATTTTATGGCCTTGACATTAACCTGTCATATTGTTGAGTTATCAAGAACACTTCCGCGTTTTTGTGTGTATACAGGAATGTTAAAGATATCATTGAGGAAAACGAGGTTGACGTGACGTGATTGAATCAGGGAATCCGTGTGTCCACCACGGGAGAGGACCCTAATTGACTTTACATTGGCATTGTTTTCGTGGTGGCAGCACGTAATTTCAACCCATTACGTGCTGCCACCACGGAATGCGGTGTTAAGAGGTCGTGGTCATTTCACATATTTCTGTGAGATCAGGTTGATTTGCGGACTGTAAAAATGTTTTTTAAATGCGAATATTCTGGCTGTACTATTGTTGTCGGTGAGATCAGTATGTTATATGAACATTATTCCTTAGTCTCTGTGACATATTAGGAGAATTTTATGACTATTTGCTTTAGATTTCTTACATATAGCTCCTTTAACAGTCAACCTGACTAAAGAAGACAGAGCAAGTCACAAATGACGAAGGCTTTTCCCTGGTTGGAAAACAACAATCCGATGAGCGCTTTGAAGATGTTGAAGATGTTTTCCTTATCTGCTGTGAGGGTCATAAGGACAGAGGGATGTGATATGCTGTAAAGCCCTGTGAGGCAAATTGTAATTTGTGATATTGGGCTTTATAAATAAAATTGATTGATTGATTGATTGATCTCCCTGTGCCCGTGTCAGAAAAATACCAACATAAAAATTGCAACATACATAGATGAGACATTTTTTAAGTATTCATTTTTTACATTTCTCAACAGTTTTTTTTCTATTTTACAGTTAATTGCTCCTAGCAATTACTAATGCTACGAAAATGAAATGGCTGTTCAGTCTAATTATCAGGGTAGGTTTTATTTTTTATTTTTTCTCTCTAATCTAATGAGGTCAGAGACATGATTAAGCATAGTGGAGATATTCTTAATTCATTTTGGGAATGTCATTTTTGGTGTTTTGCCTGATTTGGGCAAGGGTTTGGGAGCTTTTTTTGTTAAAGTTTACATGTTTTCAGCTGATGTATTCATATACTGCCTGTGTTTTTTCTGTTTATTTAATTCCCCTGCTTTCTGTCATTCCTTGCACATTTCCTTTCCTTCCTCTCCATCACGTTCCAGCCTCTCCATAGCTCTTCTCTCGGGTTAGTGTATTGCTTTGAGTGTCCAGAGGGTTGTGTGTTTGCTTGATGGCCAAAGTCATCATTTCTGTTGGAACTGGGTCCATGCCTTTGGGGTTGAGGGGCTGGTGGTGGTGATGGGCTCGTAGACGCTGCTTCACACAAGTGCTGAATACTGACAGGAATGGGCCGTTCAAGGGTTCACACTCCAAATGAGGTCGCAGCGCCTCAGCCGTTCAGCTGGCATTCAGACAGCCCCACTCTCATTCTTATTCAGCCCTCAGCTTTCAGTACAGGCTGCCATTGTTGACCAGCCTAATAGCTTTCTCACAGAGCTGAGGATACGTCTTTGATGAGTCAATAAAAACACTTTGCATTGCCAAACAAGCCAAGCCAAAATCTCATCAGGGAAGTGGTGTATTGCATTGTATCTTTTCTGCATTATGCTGCATATTCACCTTTCTCTCTGCATTATCTCCAGTAGCCTCTGACATGCCAAGGTCTGAATACCATTCTGTGAATAACATTGAGGAGGTTTGTACTGATAACAACTGTTTAATCTCCATGTGATGGCTCCATTTAGGTAATATTCATTGTCTCCATCATACACACATGTTACAAGGAATAAACAAAACTCAGGTAGTTTTGCCAGTAGTAGGAATAAGATTGTAAAATCTGTCCTGAGGTTGTGCCAGAGGAATGAGCAAAGTCAGAAGGGTGCACGAAAAATGTCATTGCAGTCCTCTAATTCTGATGAGATCACATGATGCTAGAGGAAAGCTTATGGAGAACACAAAGTAGGGACAGTTTTTATGAAAATAAGTAAAAGAGTATTTGAAATTGAAAGAGTTCAAAGGTTCTCAGCAAATGACAACCACTGTATTTGAATGAATAAAAGTGTGTCAGTGTTCCAGGGGATATAAGAATCTTGCATACTCACACAGTATAAAGAGTAAGAAAGTTTGCGTAGGATGGGAGGGAGGAAAAGTGGATGGGTGAAGAAAAAAAACAAGATTTTACCTAGGACACAGCAGTTCAAGTCCCATGTGAAACCAAATGTCAGCATTGTTTTAACGTAACATTCGGTACTATATGATCATATCACACTAACGTCAGTCACATTATGTACACTTTACGTTACGTTGTTATATAAGAAACGCACTTATTTTAACCAAAAACATGATCTTCTCTAAACCTAAGTAGTTTTGTTGCCTAAATCTAACGGCGACCATTTCACAGCATTATCCACGTGTTACAATCTGTTACAGCTGTATGTCACATAGAGACGCTAAAAGGTGCCCTGTGCTTTGCTATGAAACACCAAGGGGCGTGACAAAGCATCAGTATTTGATGATCTGGGAATGAAAATGGGTTGGATGTCAATCAATTTGAGAATTTTCAGCCATATTAGCAGCAGGGCTCTAGGGTTGATGATGCCGGTTTGTCAGCTGGTCCGCCACTTTGGTCTGGACCAGTGGTCGACAACTTACTGTCAAAAGACCCTTTTCTGCGTGGAGCTGCAAAACATATTTGAGCCTTACAATAAAGGCAAAACAGCCTATTAAGTCTAAATTAGCCTTTATCTGTAGTCTAAATGAGCATTCATTAATATGTTTTCCCACAAGGTGGTTACTGTGTGGGGCACTATTAATGATTATTTGGTACTTTAACTTTGCAGAGCAGGCAGTTAAAGCAAACAAATCTGTCCACCTGCCACTTAAGTCTCTATTTTATTCCAAGACTTTTACTTTTTTGGATTTGATATCCATAGCTAACGAGCTAGGGAGACTCAAGACTAGCCACTGCTATTGAGGTTCAGCAAAATTTTAAGGAAAAGGTGCTAGGCACTAGATGAATTATGCACATTTTAGTTGTTGAAATGATCTGACTTTTTTTTTTTTTTAATTCGGTATATAGGCTTCATATTTTTACAATTGGAGTATGTCAGAATTTCTTTAGACTTAAAATAGAAAATAGAATTAAAATGTTTAAAAAATGTGTCAAAGCCACAGGGAGCCGCTGGAGAGGGGCTTAAGAGCCACATGTGGCTTGCTGGTCGGAACTTACACAATTATAAGATGGCAAAATTAATTAGATTGAACACAAACATGGTAAATGTTATACCTGCTTAACATTAGCATGCTAGCATTGATGTGAGTGTGTTAGCATTTCGCTCAGCACAGCCTCACACTGTCACTAGCATAGCTGTGCATTTTTCTTTTCCAATTGTTTGCAAAGGTTAAAATGAACTCTTACTCATTATAAGCTTGGTTATTATCATTTGTATCAGATATGATACATTGTTTGAACCAAAGTAATTGCTGAAATATGAAAACAATGCTAAAATAAAGTCCAAAGGGACATGAAACTTGACAGATAAGAATATCACACAAGTTATTTCAGTTGTTTTTGGTAATAACTTTGATGCATGTCTTTGTTTTTGTCTTCATCATATATTTGGCTGACCTGGAGGACTTCTTGTATAGACCCTAAGCCTATTTTATAGGCCTCTGCTCGAAAATTGCATACCCATAATGAAATGAATATATCTCTGCAACCACAAGGTCTATTTGAATACTTTTGGTGTCATGGTAAAGGGAACACTTGTGAGATTTGTTAAGATGTGTAAATATCAGTATATGTGTTATATGTGAAGAGTAAATGAAGATGGCACACAGCACAAATGAAATATTTTGAGGTTCGCCAAAAAAAAAGAAGCATTTTCAGGATGAGTATCCCTTTGGAATGATGCAGCTGCAGCTCTAAACCTCTATCAAATCATAGCACAATATGTGAACATTAACTCTGCAAAGGTTGATTCTGATAAAGTGAAGCAGAACAATATTAGAGAGGTTTTAGTACAGAAAATTCAGACGAGCTCTCCAAAATTGCACCATGGCTGCATGTGATTTTTGTCATGTACATAACTATATCTTTCATTTTTTGTTTCTGTCAATCCCTAATGATGTTTAGGATATACACATACAACTGTCCGTTTTGTTTTTTCCCTCTATTTCCCACTCCAAACTGACCAATACACACCTACTACATGTGAAACAGATTTTCTCTTCTGTGCTTTGGAGGCTCGTATCTCCACAACGGATTGGTCGATTTGAGTGATTCACACCTCGTTTGATTCGTTAGAGCCAATAGAATGACGCTATACCCACCAACACAAGATTGACAGCACTGTAAGCCAATCAGAGTCAGCAGAACGCCGTTGTGGGGACAACGTGTCAGTCTACCGGAATGAAGCATGATTTAATGGCAGAATGAGCTTTTCACAGCAAAAATAACAAAGGTAAAAGAAATTTTACAACTATAGCTCTGCAAAACAATTTCTGTTGTTGTTGTTCTTTGGCCTCTATCTCTCTGAAGCTTTGGTGTAGCGTGCTTTATGTGTGGAAACAGCGGAGTCTCTGCTTTCATTTGAGATGAATGGCGTGTGTTTTGCATAACGTGTGGTCGAGTTAGAGCCCAAAATATACTGAGTGGGTTGGGATATCGGTGCTGTATGGAGTTGGATTTGTTGTTGTTTATTTACTTGTTGTTTGAGCTGTGTTTGGGGAATGTAAAAAGGGTTTCTACAGCCTTGTAGCACAGGTTCTGCTGTTTAATTTGATGTGCAACATCACTATATTCTTCGTGATCAGTGCATTGTTTCACACTGTGTTTGCAAAGTCGCTCTCAAAATTCTATTGGGGGACTTTCAGTTCTAACATTAAGCCATGTTGCTCTCTGCCCACATCTCAGCAATTCATTCAGGGGGTACAATATTATTGTTATTGATAAAAATGATGGCCAAAAATAAAGTAATGACACAAGTTGAGTCCAAGCAGAAATACCCTTTAAATACAAAATTTTGACCTTGTAGTAGTGCTAACTTGCTGTGGAACAAAGTGTTGGACTAACTGACTGACACATCCTAAGGAAGTGTGGCCAGGATGTAAATGGTACTTGGACTTTTATTTCCTACTCTTTAAATGATAGTATCGTTGTTGCTCAAGTAACGGTGAGCAAAACTCCAGAGGGCAAGAGAGGTAGGTCTCATTCATAGAACAGGGGTAAATAAAGGTCATGGTTAGTCATACCCATTAAAGGCCTGTGAGTGTGGGAGAGACGTCTGCTGTATTCACTGCTTGTGTCTTTTAAGGAAATGCTTTGCCTTCCCATGAACGCAATGCTGTTTGGAAGCATTCAATGAGCTGTTGTGGCAGGAGACAGAGAAACAGGAAATAACAGGAAGAGATTTCTTTTGCTCTTACAATCAAACCAGATATACAAACAAGTACGCAGGCACTAAAAAAAACATGTCCCATCTGTTACACAGAGTGATGCTGTGCATCCATGCATCACTTTTTCGGTCAAGAAACAAACATTGTTTTCAAGTGCAACAGGAGAAAAGTAAACCAGAATGTTTATGTGATTTGATGGGAAAGTTGGGTTGGAAAACTTGGCCAGAGCCATATTAATATGAATAGGTTCAATGTGATTGGGGCCAGTGTAAGAAGAGGGGTGGGTAGAAAGGAAGTAGTCTATCACACATGAATGAGAAGGGGGAGGTAAGCTCGGAGCATAGTGACGGATTGACAATGGTGTGAGGGTTAGAGTTCAATGGGCAGGAAGGCCTGATTAACTGGTAGGTTGGTCTGGAATGAGACAGAATAGATAGATATAATAACGTCAGATACAGAGGTGTGGACTCTAATGACAAGACTTGGACTTGAGTAAGACTTAAGTAACAAATTTGATGACTTTAGACTCTGGACAAAATCAAAAAGAGAGGCTTGTGACTTGTGACTTCTGACTTCACTTGGACTTAAGCTTTTTGACTTGAAAAAACATGATAACTCATCCCATACCCAAAGATTAAAAAGTATGTTAAAGCTGCCAATGTTGCATACAACATCAGAGTAATCTATTTACTATTTAAAGAATATTGTGGTGGTCTAAGGAGGTCTTTAAATTACCTCCGCTGTTTCATAAGCTAAGGTATACCGTAACAAAAAAGTTGATGGTTATATTTCCTTATCTACGATATTGAAAGAAAAAAGCAACTGGATGGAGAATCTTACCTTTATGTTAGTTATTTACAGATGCTTTTTACACATACTTCCATTAACAAAATGGTTTCAAGTTTCAGTTATAGTAATAAAATATTTGTTCAACTAAAAATTATGCTTCTGTTTTCATTCCTTTAAGGGTCAGTCTGACTGATAATAGTATGAATTCTGTGATACCGTGAAATCCCCATATTTTCTGAGTCAGTTATCTAAGGTGAAAATGTCACATTGTTGCAACCCTACTGCATTGCTGAATGTGTAACAATGCTGATCCCAGAGGCCATGCGCAATGGAATAAGATGACATTCACCCTGTCCTAGTATCCATAGATCTGTGCTGTTTGGGCAGCAACCAAAATAATGAGTAGCCAAGAATGTCATGAGTGTAATATTTAATGTGTAGATTATCCTCTGTGCACTTAGATAGTATTGTAGCCGAAGAAGAGCTCCCATGGCATACTGATACAGTGCTATAAAAGTGCAAAAAGCATTTATGTTTTTTGTAAAGTTCATATATTATTATTAGTGGTTTTTAATTGGCCTCAGGGCCAAAGTTTTAAAGACCATAGTTTTGATAAGCTCCAATGCTGTCTTGGAGAAATTAAGAAAATATATTTCTTGTTTGTTTGGGTTATGTTAACATTATCTTTTACAATTTTTTCTCACCAACTCTGTTTCTAATTTGCAAAAAGATAAAGATATTTGTCTATAATTCATTTTGGCCATTCAATGCAGAGGAGAGCCATCTGTTTCAGAGCCTGGTAGCCTGCTACATGTGCAGGTGGGGCAGGGCCAGCTCTGCCAGTCGGTCTCATACGCACACAGAGGCCCTGCTCTCAGTGACAATGGCAGAGAGAGCAAAAACACATATTCTCACTCCAACCTCTTCACGTATAGACGTTCGAGCATGAACTTTTCACGTCCAGATGTGACATGCATTTGTTGTTGATATTCTGGGACGCCGTGTCAATTTAAGCCTGTTACATGTCTGTTTTCAAAATAAACTTCTGTTTTCACAGAAAATGTACAGTTTGCATACAGTCTCTTTGAAAATAAACGCACTATGTTGGTACACCACCGCAAATTGATGTTTTATTTTTCCTTTAACACCACATGCACGTAGTTACATTCAGGAAAAAAGAACTGGTTTTTGAATCTTACAGGAAGCGAACACCAGCCACTCGGGTGAAAGTTGGTGGAAGTTGGACCAATCCACGGGAACTGCCCATTGGTTCGACAGCCCATTGGTTCGACATCCCATTGTTCCGACCATATTAAACTCATTGTTCCTAAGTCCGTTCCGAAATCATCATGATACCCTGTGGTTAAGGTCTGGTTAGGTTTAGGCACAAAAACCAGTTGGTTAAGGTCAGGAAAAGATCATAGTGTGGGTTAAAATGAAAAAGAAAGTGACAAACACATAAGCCGTGAGCCTGCTCCGCCTCAAGCCGGTCGCGGCGCACCATACGCCCGCCGCGAGCCGTTCAGCACCGCGGACAGTCGGACTAATGGGATGTCGAACCAATGGGCTGTCAAACCAATGACATGGACCCCAATCCACCACCCTTCGCACCCACCCTACTCAGACTTCTGCCCCCTTAGTTTTGTTGTTGTCCAGCTGCATTTCCAAGCTAACCAGCTCCGGAGCAGGTTAACGTCAGGGTATGGGATCACAGCCTGTCAACACCCTGGAGTCTTACCAATCAGATCACTGGAGAAAAATGTATCCATGAGCAAAAGCTCTGGGTCTCAGGTAAAAAATAGGAGCTTATACTGTGTATTGTTATAGGTCAGTAGAATAAGTTCATTGTTCCAGGGCTCTTTTTCCACTGGTTTTGAAACAGAGCTTCTAACAAACACAGAGCTCATTTACAACACTAAACACATGATTTTTAGCAGGATTTGAATTTATGCAAAGCTTACTTTAGTCAGCAGAGATCACAGACAGTGCTGCTACTTTTGCACTCTGATTCCATCACGGCAGCTCAGAATAACATGAAACTTCTACATGATGAGAACTAGGATAAAACAGATAATATTTTATTAGTAAAATAATCCACACACCTTTAATTGGCTCCTGTTATCATAAATGCCACATTTCTGTCAGATAGACCTCATCAGTGATTAATGAGGCTGCTTTCCCACCCATTACTGCAGTAGCAGAAACAGTCTGGCATTACTTTAAAGTGTTTTATGTGACGTATTCAGAGTAGTTTCGTCATCATCCAACTAAACAGCAAAAAATACTTGTCACAAATAGCCCAGTGATACCTGCATGTAATTTTAGTCTTGGCCGATGGTGTATTTATGAGTAGTATTTTCAATGTTTCCGCATTTTTTGTTATAAAATTACAGAGCATTGTTTACATCCCACGCCACTGACATTTTACTGTCTCGTTGTCGCAGACACTTTCAGTACTATTTCATCACATATCATGTGAAGCAGCCTACATCATTCATGGCTCTGATGATGTTGCTCATAATTAACAACTCCACCTCTTTCACATGAACGCGCTCGTGGCTGGATAGGAAAACCCAGAGTTGACTGAACTAGATGATAACCGGTTATCAAGTTATCAAGTCATTTTGCTCTCTTAAAAAATAAATAAATAACTGATAAGAGTACTGTCAAAGTACTGCATCGATAAGCAGTATTGGTTAAGAGTAGAGAACAATATCCATCCCCAACTATTACTCTGTTGTTAAAATGGCATTACATTTGGTGCACAGCACATTATGACTTGTTAAGGTTTCAAAACTCCAACTATAGCACTTGTGACTTGACTTTATACTTGTCAGTCTTGACTTAGGACTTGAGTGCAAAGACTTAAGACTAACTTGAGACTTGGGAGGTAAGAACTTGGTCCCACCTCTGCTCAGTTAATAAAGAACTCAACTTTATTAATCTAGCACCTTTCATACAAACATGTAGAACCAAAGAGCTTCACAGCAAAACTGAAACATAGAAAAAAATAAAATAAAAAATAAACAACACTAAATCAAATCTCTCAAGACAAAAAATTACAATAAAAAAATAAATAAATCAAAAGCTAAGGCTATAACATTCATCGAAATCAAAAGCCAGATTAAACAGACAGGTCTTTCATTTCCTTTTAAATAATACAAAGAATACCTTTTTGAAAACCGGAGGCACCGAGTTCAACAGTTCAGGGGCATAAAAACAGAAGGCACTCTCACTGGTACTTTTATGGGACACAGAAGGAACATTTAAAAGAATTGCAAAGGAGAGGAAAGGAGGAGAAAGAGGAAGAGGTTGAGGAGAAAGAGGCTGAGGACGTAATAATACCAAGAGTTACATCAGAATAATCTCCACAAATTCTACCTTCAGAGGGGAAATTAGCTGTATAAGTCTGCTAATTTGTTATCAAACTAGCCAAATGAGTTTGCCAAGATTTAAAGTAATTGACAGGGTCAGAAATGGTTATCTGACAAAGTACATATCCTGTTTAAATAGGGCTAGATCATCAAATGCACTGTAATATAATGGCCAATAGAGGAAGCTCAGAGGAGCTAAATAGATTTAGCCCAAACCCAGCAGCGCAAGCATATTTTCTACTGCTCTCACTAGAAGCAAGTCAGGCTTTTTACAGCTGTCTTTATCAGGGATTTTACGCTTACAAAATGACCAGCTCAGCAAAGGACAGAGATGGGAGACGGGGACAAAAGGAAAGTGGGGAGAAAAATAACATTGGGAAGGCTGACTGAGAATGGTACAGCACAGCTTTACTGGTTGAACCATACAGAAGATGGATGTGAAGATAAGTGGGGATGAAGAAACAGTTTGCTCGTATGTTCTAGTGCTTAGATTCAGCTGCTGTGTTTGACTTTATCTCAAGGCAAATCATGATGAAATAAACCTATATTACCCCTAGGATCACACATACACACACACACACACACACACACACACACACGAATAAAAGTGTGGTCAGAGCTTCATGATGGTTCATGATGATAATAAAGAGACTAAAGAGATGGATCTTTAGATGAGGTGAGGCATCAATAGAGAAGGAAGGTCTAATTGTTGGTGGCAAAGTGTTCCAAAGTTCAGGTCAAACAAATGAAAATGCTCGATCACCCTTAGTTTTTAACTGGACACATGGAATGGAGAGCTGTGATTGGTCACCAAATAAAGGTTTCTAGAGTATGTGTAACAGCAAACGTTTTTCCTCTGCCTACTGATGTTTTGAGACTTCAGCAGGAAGAGTTTCTGAGGTCCACCTCAGGGAAGATGGAGGGCATCAGTCAGCTGTTGGAGTAGAGAACACATTTCTAGAACGCCAAGATGACTTACCAGAGTTTACATTTTACATTTTGTAACATGCCGCTGAAGGTCAAAGTGTGTTTTATGTGCCAGGGTCAACAGCTGAGGAAATGTAATAGGGATGAGCAGAGGTTTAGGCTTTTCAGGCCAGACAGCGGCACAGTGGGGAGGCTGAAAAATGTAGCTGCTGGACCCCAGCATTGCTTATGCCCCTTTTACATGCCAAGTCACAACCCTGCAGTTAGTTAGTTAGCTGTCTTACAGAGAGTTAGATGGCAAAGTATGGAATGACTGCCAGGACGCAATTAGCTTAGCTTAGCAAAAAACTGGAAGCAGATGGAAACCGCTAGCTAGGCTCGGTCTAAAGCTCAACCACAACCTCTAAAACTTACTAATCAGCGTATTGTATCTGCTTTGTTTAATCCCTATTCCAACAAAACATTTGCTTTGGGGGGTTATGTGCTGAGACTTTTTTTTGGTTAACAACAGTCAGGTAGCGTTATTTCTCATTGTCATAATGATATTGCCACATTTAGTATCATTGTGCCCAAACAGAGACCGATACCAAACCTGTGCTCACCGACCAAAACAGCGATGCAACCACTGCCTAATGAGAAATGGATTTTAACTAGTCACACACAACTTGTAGTGCAGTTACTGCTCAACATTGCCTATTGGTTATCTCCAAAGATAAAAGAAATACCTACCAACACATCAAAAGCTCTCTGTATCTCTTTTCTAATTCATACACACAAATTTCACAGGGCTACCATGGTCATGGAAACCTGGAAAAGTCATTGAATTTAACAGGAATGTTTTCCAGGCTTGGAAAAGTTATGGAATTTTGTTGTTTATGATTAAATTGTGACAATAATCTTCTGGATAACCTTCCACAGAATGTAACAGTATCTGTATCTGTAGCTGTAAAAATAACGTTCCTCTTAGACGTGTCAATGTATCAAATTTTGTTTATCCTCCCATACATTACGTCATTTTCTCCCTTGGTTCGTCTCTCCCTTCATGTATGCCAACTAGCTGAAATTATGTCCGAATAGAGTTTCAATCTGATATGTTTGAAAACACTGGGCAAGTGGGCCAAGAAAAAAAGAAACTCCATGATGGAAAGTAATGGAAAACTTTGGAAATTTTGTCCATGAAAAATATGTGGGGACGCTGTATTTACTTATTTGAGGGAAGTACATGCATCTGTTTTACATATATTCTGAGATACTACCCAATGCATCAAGTATGAAGAGGACCCTGGGTATAGAGCTGTCTGGATTCATGATATACAGTATCATATCATCTGCATGAAGTGATACCTTTTGTTTCAACCCCTCCCTAAATATACTGGTCAATCTAATATCTTCGGTGATTACAGTAGCCAAAGGCTCTCTAGCCCATGCAAAAAGTAACGACGAAAGAGGGCAACCTTTTCTTGTTCTATGGGAAATTGTACGAAAATCAAAGTACATCACTTGTCTAAACTGAAGCTAGTGGCATGGTATATCTGATGTAACCAATGAATTGCTTCCCAAAATGAAATTTATTAAGCGTGTAAATTAAATACCCCCACTAGAGCCTGTCAAATGCTTTCTCAGTATCAATGGAATATGAAAGTCTCTGCAGTAAGAAAAGCAGAACAGTGGTAGATTATATTACAAATATGTCTAATATTTAAGGAGGAATATAATTTATTAAACAAATAATCCACCACCACCCCTACACTAAGTTTCTCACTCTGTATATGATATCGGTCTCCCTGTGTGTCAAAATCGTTGTGGATGGGTTTACACTGAAGTTAGTTGAAAGCCCGTCCTGACACCAAGGGGCGTGACAAAGCACTAGTATTTGATGACCTGGGAATAAAAACAGTCTGGATGTACAGCAGCTTGGATCTTTGTGCTTTCTCAGAATGAGTGATATAGATGCCTCTCTTAAGGTCTGAGGTAGTATGCATGTCTCAAAAGGTAGTTAATATAATATATTAATATGTAAATGAATGTTTGAATAACTGAGAGCAGCCACTGATGAAATAATTGTTTTTACCCCATTATCGCAAGATCACAAGTTAGTCAAAATATTCATCAAACTGACCATTATCCTAACATAAGGAGATACTTTACTTTCTTGAAAAGATTGAAGCTATAGCCATCCTTGGTGTCAGCCTGACCATTCATTCATTTGTTCATTCTGTTAGTCTACTCTGTTACTTAGACCTTGTTTAGACTGACAAACCAATCCGGCATTTCCAGATTGTATCCAGATTGATTTTATTGATTTGACTTTAAAATGTGAATTTTCCACATCTAATCCAAACCACATTTGGAGGTGGTTTGAAATGCAATTCGAATTTCTACCTATGTGTCTCAGTCTGAAACCCTGTAGACACTCAAACTGGATTTCAAAGTGTCTTTGTACATAATACACAACAACAAGGTTAAATCCAGAGTGACAGAAGTGCTAAGCAGATCCTGTAGAGGCAGATAATGTATTGCGCCATATCAAAGGTGAAAATAATGTCAGTTGCAAGAGGTCTTAGAAACAGTGGACCAGATGTCATATTTCACAATAGGAAAGAAGTTGTTTTTGAGTTAGTGAACTTTGAAATACCAGGGAGTTTCCGTTAAAGGAGTTGTTATGATAATCTGAGGCTCTTGCGCAGTTCCAATTCTTGGAAATCAAACGGAGCAGAAAACACTTAGGTTTCCCAAGAAATCAAACCTATTGGGACAATTAGGTCATAAGCACAGACCTGTCTGCACACACACACACACACACACACACACACACACACACACATGCACACAAACGAATGTTCACTCACTGAAATAGTATAAAGGCATTTGGAACTTGAATAAGCAGGGCTGTTTCTGCTGTTTTCTGCTGTGTTCTACAACCTATGTTGCTGAGTTGGATTCTGCAATTTAAGTAATCCCGTTGGCTGTAACTTTTCTCCATGGTTCTCCGAGTCTCTTCATTTCAGTTTTTGCTGAAGTTGACCATTTTCTTTACAATCCATGCTGCTGTAACCCCTCTATACTGGTTCAAACCCAGCAGGCTGAAGAAACCACTTGCCACACTTCCTTCAGGAGGAGGAGGAATGGCTGCTGAAAGGCTTTAGCTCTGGAGATTGGCGGTGTAACGTTACCTGTGAATGCTGTACTCCAGTGCCCACAGAAGAGGAATACCTCTGTTGCAAGGAATGGGACCGGTTGCAGCCTTAGCTAAATGGTAAACAACAAACATGGCACCACACCGGCAAGGTAAGACAACATGTTTACATGTCGTTTTCTATATGTTCTCTGACATTTATCCTAACGATATGAGGCGGTCTTTGTGGAGAAAAAGCTTGTTTAGTGGACTAACTTTGCACTTGAAAGGATGCCCGTTCAATTACGTTTTAACAGGTCTGACGCTACGGCTGTATCTAGGCTAACGGCTAACATGCTAACTATTATTTCTATGTCACTAGTGACTTGAAACAAATTTAGGACAATAGGAGACGAGTTGAAATAAACTGAAATTTCCCTTTAATTTTGACAAACTTCAATCATCAGTAACAACCCTGTTACACTGCTACTAACACATTGCTAAAGAGGACAACATAATGAGCAACAGTCTTTTGACGGATGAAAAGATAAATTGTTTGGAACTCCATTTCTGATGCTTCCACGTAGTTACTTGCTACATAGTCACTGACACTGACATCGTTACCACAGCAACCCATGCAAATAGGTTGGAGATGAATGGACACACAATGCCGATCGGATTACTTGCTAATAACATTGCAGGCAGTCTGTCTTTAAATCGGATATGAGGAACAATTCTGAAAAGTAGAAAAGTAAAAGCTTTGTGCCAGAAATTCATTGTACTTAAAAATAAAGTATGTTTTTTACAAACTTGGCATGTTTGCTGGTCACTTGTGGTAAGAATGGACCTGTGACCAACTTTTGGACTGCAACCCACCATTTGGGAACCACTGGCCTAATTCTCATTTCATTCCAAATCCGGCCACTCCCCCCTGCCCTTCAGTCGCTCATTTCCCACTATTTTCACTACCTGACATCCCCACCCACTTACTTAGCTGCTGTTCATTCCCCT
Organism: Epinephelus lanceolatus; assembly: GCF_041903045.1. Lineage (NCBI taxonomy): Eukaryota > Metazoa > Chordata > Actinopteri > Perciformes > Serranidae > Epinephelus > Epinephelus lanceolatus. The sequence continues at coordinate 39,598,726 of NC_135743.1, forward strand.
ATTCAGCCCAGCAGTAAACTGTATATTGGTTTGTTTCCACTAGTTCTCAGCCAGATTGTCTAGTCTGCATCCACTCTAGCTTTCCAGCAACATCTCCTGCCTTCTGTCTGGTGAAATAACATTTTTCTGACTGATCTCCTGCCTCTGTCTCCTGCTTGTTTGTTACTGGCTTAAATCCTACAAGACTCTCAATATACTGACAATCCCTATGTCATGCTTTGGGCTCCTGTATTCTCTGAGCCACCAGAAGAAAGCAATTATTGATGTGATATTATAGAAATACACATCAGGGCGACATGTTCACAGTCGTCCTTTCGTATTAACAGAAGATCAGTTCGATCACAATGGTACCCCACAGTTGATCCTCAGCTCTCAGTCGATACTGTGAATGCCCAGTTCTGGGTGTGTGCTGTGTTTGATTCATTAGCTCACTATGGAGGAGGACGGATACGGCACAGAGGAATGTGTTGCCATGTGCTACATGCTAAAAATCTCCTCTGATGGGAACTCTGTGGAAAAAACGAAAGAAACAGACTGAAGCAACAAGACAGAGGAATGTGCGGAACAAAAAGAGACGAGTCTGGGGAGAGAATCCCAAAAGCCTGAGATCTGCTGCCTCATTGGCAGCTTAATGGTGTGTGTCATAAATGGTGTCACCACCTCATCTCCACTAGCTCCCCCATCCCCCCAAACCTTAATTTCTACACACCCTCCACCACCCGCCCCATCTTCATCTGTCTCCTTACAATTTCCTCCTCCACTGCTGCCTCGCTCTTTATCCTGAGAGTGGCAGACAATATTTCCAGTCCCACAGCAGAAGATCCTATCTCCTTCTGCTCAGCACCTGCGAGCATTAGCCAAGATTTACACTTTTTGTTTGGCAGGAAAAATTGAAACTATCTTCTGCGTAAGTCACCAATTTGTAAGATGTCAGTGTACACTAACAATACAAAATATAATATCAAAATTACAATATTTCAAAGTAATAATGAACAAATATTCCCTCAGGATTTACATTCAAAATCAGTACACTATCAGAATCACCTGCTGAGACAGGAAGTTTGTCTGTGAATTCAAACCAATCAGAGGATTATTACCTGTCATCCAGAAAATGGTGCCAAAGAGCTCAGGGAGGTTTAATGGATGTGGGGAAAAAGTGAGAGGGAGATTATCATGCAGGAGGGTTGACCATATGAAAGACTTTATTCTTGAAGGTTTCACTTGATTCCTCTCTTGAAGATCATGGAAAAGATGGTAAGTGCAGGCTAAACTGTGAGGACTTAATGGCAATGGTGCAAAATGCAAATAAGGCAGTCTGTGCATGGAATATAAGACACAACTATGGAAAAGATTAGATGGAGACATGTCTAAAACGTGGTAGTTAAACGCTGAAAATGCATGGTATGAAATCCTTCAGATGTTATCAAAACTTTAGCCACAACCTCTAGATATATCTGGAAGTTTAAAGTGGTTCCAGGTAACGTAAAGCCCTGCAAAACATAATCTAGTCAGCAACTTATGTTAATGAATTTAAATTAGACATGACATAGCATTATCATACTGCGGGAAAAGATTTATTATACAAGTATGAAGCCTTGCCACGTAACTTTGCTTTTTGCTTTTCACTTCAGGCAGGTATTTTAGAACTTTTTTGATTCAACTTTTGACCAAGGAAGGCTGAATTTATACTTGATGCAAGAGGTCATAGACTGTTTGTGCGCTGGCTCCAGAGCTATACCAAAACCCTTTAATGCACAACTTTAAATTCCCCTGATGTTTCACTTTCGTCAAATGTTAAAGGATAGATAGAGTTTTAAGACCTGACACACACACACACACACACACACAAACATAAAAACATACACAAACATTTCCCAAGAAATGAGCAGAGGTAGGACCAAGTCAATGGTTTGCAAGTCACAAGTCTCAAGTCTTCAAGTCTCCTCGCCCTGCACCCCGGAGGGAGGCAGAGGGGGAGGAAGGAGTCGGTTTCCAGCAAACAGAGGCTCCAGGTCAGAGACACTCCCTGGTGATGCAGCTGGCTGGAGATCCGAAAAGGAGCCTGACATCTTGCCACATCCCCTACCACATTTTCTGCCCAAAAGGAGGCCAGGTGTGCAGCCACCTCTATCACAGTATGTGGACAATCCCTCTCCATCTGAGCTGTTCAGGATGTACTTTCATGGGGCTGCCATCAAAACACTGTGTGCCAACACCAATAAAAATGCAGCAAAAACATTGCTCATCGTGGACAGGAACTGTCACAAGACCTATCACAGCTCCCCTGGTGCTATTGAGAAGTAATGTTTGACTTGGAACTTTGGTTGTTCTATTGTAAATAGTTTATTTTGATGTACATGTTGTATTTTTGCTAATTGTGCACAATGTGCATTTAACTTTCATTTTTGTCACATTTTATAAAAATGAGTGTATCTCAAAAATTAAGTTATGAAAACACCACACCACTGAAAATAAATTTTCTGTGGTTTGAAAGGATTTTGTGCAACTTTTTTACATTTACAATTTTGAGGGATACAGCCATGATATTTCTGTATTTAGAAAAATATGTGTAAAAACAAAAATGATTTTCATTTTTTTTAGTGGTTTATTGCACTTTTTAGCAATTTCTTTAATTGGTATGGACATATGTCCATACATATTATTAAAATTTGGGATTTAAGGGTTGTATTGATGTATAGCATATTAAAATACTCCTACAGCAGGTAAAATTGTAAAGATATGCTCTGGCGGACTTGTTCTATGGTAGGTCATAAAGGGTTAATGTTTCACGCTTGAGATCAATGAACTATACCAAAACTGTTTAATGCACAACTATAAAAGTGTTTCACTTTTGTCAAATATTAAAGGATAGATTTTCAAGACCTGACACACACACACACACACACACACACACACACACACACACACACATTAAGTGACACCAAGTTGTAAACAAATCATAATATACTCTTCACCAAATACATTACAATTAATGCCTAACCACATGCTTCTGTTGCACAAGGAAATAAATGTAAATACAAGATGTTATTCCAATGTTGTAAGTTTATTTGAAAAAGACCTTATGCATCTAAGAAGCAGAAACTGTACATTTCCTAGGAAAACAGTAGTGTATTTTGAAAAGACACAATGCATGTAACAAGTGACATGATGTGAATGTCAACAACAGATGGTGGAGGATACCTAGCACATCATATGTAGATGTTAAGGTCTCTGATGAAACAGCAATAAATTACAAGTTGGGATGTTTACTTGTTGTTAGATTTGTGCATATTTTACATGCTACAATTTGGGTTTTATTGACCTCATGTATTTTTTGTATGTTAACAAAATAATCTTTTTGTATCTTTTTTTTTTCATTTTATTTTTTTTAAGTAACGTTACATTAGTTCTTCATGCATCTCTCCTGCAACTTGACTGGAAACTGTCGGATTAGTTCAAATAAAGTGGATCATCTGGAGATTAAAGGATTGAATTTCTGGGAATAATTTAGCATTACTTGATTTAGAAAATAAAGGGAAATGAATGGATTTGCAGCACACTTTTTAAATAATGTATTTTTCAATCTTTGGGCTTATGGGAAGTATATTCAAGTCAAAAGGCTCAAGTCCAAGTGAAGTCATGATCCATTTGTGTTAAAGTTCAAGTCAAGTTGCAATTATTCTTATTTTTTTTCAAGTTGAGTCTAAAGTCATCAAATTTGTGAATTGAGTCACCACCTCTGAAAACAAAAGAACACAATTGTTATTCTCAAAATGTGATTAAGGCCTAGAGTTCAACTGTACTGTAAACTGTTGGTTAAAACAATTACTTCCGTAATTTTACACTATCCTTATGTTAATTGATGTCTCTAATCTTCACATGGTTCATATCCACAATGAATAATCTATGTGTCCATGTCCATTGTACAAAACTGTCTGTGGGAGTGTTAGAAAACCTCTGTGTTTCATCAGATGTCTCAATCAATAAGGCAAAAATTAAGACTGGTGTTTTAACCCACTTGACCCTTCCAGTCAGATTCAATCTGGAAAACATGTCTACATCACCTTCATTAGCGGTTTTGTTTTCACTGGATGGAAGCTGGCCTGAAGCACTGCCACAGCCAGGCTGCAACAAAGTGACAAATGGCTGACTATGACAAGGAAACTCTGCACTGCATCCAAAGATATTGATCGCTAATGATTAATCAATCTAGATATGCAATGCTGAATGCCTGTTCAGAGTAAGATCCGCTTATGGATTTTCCACCAGCTTGACTTTTGTTCTGGTTGATAAGGCTGTCACAGTGCTACCACTCAGTCATTCTGGCTATGCTTCATACACCGTCAATACAACTTTGTGCAACAACAATAAGGCCCAGATCGATACGTCCAATCAAATGTAACTGCACATGCATTTATAGCGAGGACCTTTAGGTCACACGGTGACAACAGGAGTCGTTGCAGGAGCTGTGAGAGACAAATGGACTCCTATAAAGATCCAGTAAATGCTCGACAGAACGGCAATCTATGGTAACGGCACGCAATACTGAGCTGCTGTGCAGTTTTGCAGGTGTTAACGGATTTAGGCCGCCGTCAGATAATGGTAATTTGCATGAATTGGCAGCACAGACAAAACATGAGTGGTGACAATGTCAATCACCTCATGTAAATGTTTCTAATTTTATAACATCCTCACTTGTTCACGGCTGAGCTGATGACTAATGACTCAGAGTGCTATCACAGAGATGTGCTGATGGTATATTGATCAGACAAATAATGCCACATCTGTAGCAAAGGATATCCATATGCTCCCAACACAAGCACACATGAAAACAAATGTGGGCTTTATGTGCAAATACATGCATCTTTCAGGGATTTACACAACCATAAAACATCCAATCAGGTTTATTAGCAACAGAGTCATCAGAGAGGCTGTGTGTACAGTATGTGAGGACAAGGCAGATAACAGAGAGGGAGGGAGAGAGAGGATATAACAGCACACACAATCCTGCGTCTGTTGTTGCTAAGTGAGCATGTTTTACAACCACTGCCTCAATTACATTTTAACAGACTTGATCTCACACAGAGTGACTGAAGGTAAAGTGTTCGGACTGTTTTTACGAGCTCTCAAAAAAACACCTTCATATCCTATAAATGTTTTCCTCATCCCACAATCAAGCAAGAGAGGTGACTACAATGTTATCACACATTATTCTGTATGACAGGCAAAACTGCAGTCAAATCACTAATACCAGGTCAACTTGTTGGTATTGATATTAGGGTAAATGATCAATATGTGTGTATAATAATGATGGTGCTGTACTGTAGGATGCAGGGGCAGACTCCACATGGATCCTCTTCACAAAGGTGTGTGTGTGTGTGTGTGTGTGTGTGTGTGTGTGTGTGTGTGGTTGAGATAAAGGTTGTCTTTGACTGGAGGATAATGACAGGCTCTAAGAGCAGTCATTTCTCCCTTCTACAGGCTATAGTAATCCGACCTCACTGTTTCTGTGCCTGCTTGAAGCCATTTTACACTCATAGTTTGCCAACAACTGCCACTGATACTGACTTGCTCTGAAATTGGGTCTAGGAGTTATATTGATGTTGTTTTAGGTGGATCAGATTCTGCTTGGGCAAGCCCTGAGTGGAAATAACAACACCTTATTACTGGAGTGGCTCTAACATCACTTGATTTTCTCTGAATTCCCACAAATGTACAATCCCAACTTCAGGAAAGTTAGGATGCTATGTACATAAAAAACAGAATGCAATGATTTGCAAATGGTTTTGGACTAGACTAGAATACATATTTTAATAACACTTTTGGTACTAGAATAATAAAATCTTTTTTTTTTGAGCAATGGTGCTGATGTTTTTGTTCCTGGTGAGTTTAGCAGAGGTCTCAGTGGCATTCCTTAGGAAGTTCATGAAAAAAATATGGAGGCACTGGAGAAAAAAATCAGAAATGCTCCATCAGCATTTAAATCAAACATCTGGACTTACTTTAGATTTTGTAACACAGCAAAAAAAGGAGGATTTGGATATTACATATGCTATTTTTAAGCAGTGTCATATGACCCACCACATCCATAGAAAGCACTGACCACTGATGACAACGCTAACACTAAATCCATTCTGCCGAAAATTCAATCAACACTGGACACAGTTAGCTTGACAAAACTACCATCCAACTCTGAGAGAGCTAAGAAAATAACACAGTCCCTCACCTACTTCATGTGCAAGGGTCTATGTCCATCAGTTGTGGCTGCTGGTCTTTCAAACAGGGGAAGCTCACTTTAAGTTTACATCATAACATTTGTCACATTGTAGCGAGGCAGTAACTTATAAAAGGAACATTTAATTGAAGCCGTTTTTCAACCACACTCATGCCATAGAACCACAGCAAACCACACCTCAAAGATTTTCATATGGGTTAAACAGTGAAAATGAGCTATATCGCTTATGGAAATAAGGAACTCCGGACGGCACTCTGTCAGAAGACTCCACTCGCCAATGCCGGTGTGTATTTCCAAAGCGCTGTCAATCACAAAGGGGTTCCGCCTTTTAGACAATACCTCCAGTCATCATGCATACACCAAGCGTCCTCTCCCGCCTACCGCTCCATTAGATCCCAGAGAAGCTGAGCCTCCCTGGAAGTGATGATTTTGCATTTATCCAATGACCGTCTTGTTTTGCTGCATGAAAAAAAACCTGCTCAGTACTATCTCATAGGAATGCTTGGAGGCTCTGCGTCCACTCCCACCTACCGCTCCATTAGGTCCCAGAGAAGCTGAGCCTCCCTGGAAGTGAAGATTTTGTCACATTTGACCGTCTTGTTTTGCTGCATGAAAAAAACCTGCTCAGCGCTGTCTCATAGGAATGCTTGGAGGCTCTGCGTCCACTGTGCTGACACGAGAATGTATGACAGGGAGGTCGCGTTTGAAAACTGGTGATAAACAGCTGACGTTTGAACATCATAGTCATGATGTGAAATGCATCCTAGTGCACGTTTAATGCAATGTAAATTCTTATTTTAATGTAAATTCAATAGTGCATATTTGACCATTTCTTCTATGAAATTTTAGGGGAAGTTCAGCCTCCCTTGTTGTCTCAGAGCAATCGCCCCTGACGTCCATACAGCATTGTTGAAAACAAGGGGTTTTGTTACATGCTTAAAACTCTGGAACCCAGGTATGTGACTCTGTCCCGATGTGTTTTCACCAACACAGCCGTACTTAGGCTCTATAGAACAGTGAAGCATAAAGTTGAGGAATCTTTGAGTACAGCAGGAAGGATGGCATTAACTTGTGACACCTGGACTTCGAGGTCAGTGGATTCATTTGTGACTATAACGGCACATTATCTCACAGAGAACTGGCGACTGCTGTCTCACGTTCTCCAAACTAGAGCAGTACACAAAAGTCACACTGGAGCAAACACTGCAGACCTCCTGCAAAATGCAGCACAGGATTGGCGGACTTGTCGCAACAAACAATGCTTCTAACATGGGTGTTGCCATTCAGTTAGCAGGATACCTGCATGTGAAATGTTTCGCTCATGCACTTAATCTGGCCTTGCAGAGGGCATTAAATCTGCCAGCAGTTCAGTTTGTCAGGTGTATGCAGCATTTCTGACAGGTTCTATGACGGTGTTGGTCAGTCTGTCTGCTTTGCATCACATTTTGCTGCAATAAAAATGATTAAAGTCAGATAAACAGACTGACAACTTTATCTTATGAGGTAAAACCTATATTGACAAAGTTTTCCTTTGGGGAAATAATTTGCAGTTGGAAAAAAAGGTAAATTGCAATATATTTTATCCCAACATTCAGCATATCACAGTAATATCGGATCGTGTGTCCTCTGGCGATTCCCACCCCTAGTAAACAGGTTAATTGGTAACAGATTAAAGTATCATTACTGGGTATAAAGGGGCATCATCAAAAGGCTCAGTTGTTTACAATAAATGAATGAATGGATGAATGATTATGACCAATGAATGGTCTTACAAGACACCATAAATTCAGTGCAAGCCAGGATCAGAGTCCAGCAAACATAAATTTTGAGAGCATTAAAAGGAAAGAAAATGAAACAAGGCAGCAAAAGCATCATACATCATCAGGTCATCATTTTGGAGGACCAAGTTTGTGGATCACTCACAAAGGTATTTATCTTGTAAAACTGAAAGACAGAGATCAGAATAAATTCTAGTTAAGAAACATTCTTGCCTTCTTTTACAGGCTTTACAAGCAAGGATGGTCACTTTGTAAAAGAAAAATGCTAAGGCAAACAGACCAACAGTTGAAGAACAACATCACTCAACACACAGTCGCAAGCAATTTAGGGATTTCACCATCTACAATCCATAGTATCATCATCTGCAGGAATCTCTGTACACAAGGGGTAAGGCTGAAAACCAGAACTGAATGGCCCTGGCCTTCGACCCCTCTGATGGCACAGCGTAAAAACCGACAAGATTGTAGGGATATTACTGCACTGGCTCAGCAACACTTTGGTAAACCATTGTCAGTAAACACAGGTCATCACTACATCTACAGATTGCAAGTTAAAACTACTCTACCATCCAACAACATCCAGAAACACCACAGGCTCCTCTGGACCCAAGTTCATCTGAGTGTGCTGCGTCTGATGAGTCCACATTTCAAATTGCTTTGGGGAAATCATGGACATCTTGTCCTCCGGGCTAAAGAGGAAAAGGACCATCCAGACTGTTTACAGCACAAAGTTCAAAGCCAGTATCTGTCTTGGTATAAGGGTTTGTCATTGCCCATGGCATCATGGTTAACTCACATCTATGAAGGCACCATGAATGCTGAAAGACACATACATGTTTTAAAGCAACATATGCTGTCATCCAGACAAGGTCTTTTTCAGGGACATCCCCGCTTATTCCAATACGACAATAAGACCCATTCTGCACATGTTACATCAGCATGGCTTCATAGTGAAAGAGTAAGGGTACTAGACTGGCCTACCTGGAGAAGGTGTGCATTTTGAAGCGCAAAATAAGGCAATGGAGACCCCAGACTGGGGATGCTTCAGCAAGGCTGGAATCAGGCAGATTTGTCTTTGTGAAAGATGCATGAATTAAGCCACATACAAAGTTACCCTGGAAGAAAACTTGCTTCCTTCTGCTCTGAAAATGTTCCCCAGCAGGACAATGCTCCATGCCACACAGGGCAATCAATGTGTGGATGGAGAACCACCACATCAAAACCATGCCATAGCCACCCTAAAGTCCAGACCTGAACTAGAGTTGAACCCAGAATTGTTGTCTTCTTTCATCAGCTGTCCTGGGAAAAAAAAAAATCTCTCCCGGGACACAATTTGTCCCGTTTTTTTTGGGGAAAATGCAGCAGCAGCAGGCCAAGGAGTCCATCCAGAATCAGTGCAACAGGCTCAATAACATCTGTGTCAGAGAGACAACAAAGAGGTAAGAGTAGCTGTGGGAAGTCCTAACAGTTCACTTCGTATATTTGCACGTCCAATCATGTTTTAATTTGTATTTTTTCCATTTATATTTAACCCTATGGGCCCGAACGACGCATAGTGTGTCCAAATTCACACCTGTTCTTCTCTATGGTTTTTCTCCGCGACCGTGCGTCACAGCGAGAAGCCATGCATATCACGTGAAACAGCGGAATCGTAGCTTTCCGAATGTTTTCACAGCAAAAAAAAATGATAAAGTTACACTAAAATTATGTATAACAGAGCTTTCATACAGCTTTGCACACACATTACTGTTGGATGGATTACTCGCAAATGCAGGGTCGTACAGAAATGCCACACATATCACATGAAAGTACAGTACATCATTGTGCTGTCATCCCATCACGCTATAAATACAGATCAAGTGTCTACCAAATAAAATCCTGACGAATTTCTTTACAACCCATTATACAGATCTTGTTATCAGTCACTTCATATAGTGAGGAATATCGTATCTTACCACGTCTTAGGCTTGTGTGTGTTTCTCCCTGTCCATCCACATTTGTAGTCCAGCTTTCAAGATGCAAATATCTCCATATTGTCCAGTTGACACTCCATCAAACTTTGTATGACAAGACCAGTGCACTTCATCTTTGCGCACCCAAACAACTGAGGCCTAATTATGCATGCATGACAGGGCCGTAGTCACCATATACAATGAGGGGGACAAGTGCCCCCCCCCCCCCCCCCCCATTTTTTTTTTTTTTTTACTGTAAACAAAGTGGCAAATATTATCTTGGAGGACATCATTGCACTTGATTGACTATTTTTCTATGATCTTAGATGTAAATATCGCATGTTTCTTTCAGATAAAACACATTTTTGACTTGTGAATGAGTCAATGGAATTTCTTGCAATAATGAAAAAATACTGGCAATCGTGTCTGCCTGGCACAAACCACATGTTTTGGACAGCTGTGAAGTGACAGTATGTCCCAGCATCATGGTTCTTATATTGCCAGAGAGTCTCCCCTCTTCATATATGGCAGAATATGTCAACTTCCAACTTGCTATGGTGAGATACATGTAAAAATGTAAGAATTTAGTAACACAGATTTGTTTTTTTTCATTGATATAAAAATTAATATAAAATACAGGCACATAGAAAGATATGGAATGATGGCAAATCTAGTCTCCTATGTCCGAATTTCATGTTCATTGGTCAGTCTGAACTGGTAATAATGGCCGAGCCCTCTGCCTCAAACATTTGGTCGAGTTTTTCACAAATCCAAGGTGGCAACCCTAACCTGAACCCCAGTGAAAACCTCTAGAATGGGATCAAGAGAAAGATGGATGGTAACAAGCCATCAAACAAAGACGAGCTGCTGCTTAAAGCATAAAGTCACACAGCAGCAAAGTGAAAGATTGGTGGAGAGCATACCAAGAAATATGACAACTGTGATTCAAAATCAGGGTTATTCCACCAAATATTGATTTCTGGACTCTTCCTATGTTAAAACATTCCTGTGTTCTTTAAAACAACTAGGAATGCGTTTTCTTTGCATTTTTGGGGGTGAATTTGGGGAAAATATGGTAAGTGGTTTATAAAATAATAGAAAAATGTTCATTTTACTCTCACACATATCTAAGAATAATACCAGAAGAAAAACTAATAATTTTGCAGTGGTCTCTTTTTTTCCAGAGCTGTATAAATCCAATATATCATCGTTATTTTTTTTGGTGACTGGGCTGTAGGAATGCAGGGGAAAGAGAAGGAAAGCATACGGTTTTCTATGTATCATTTTGCAAAAATCCCAGAAGACATAACAAAACAACAGCAAAAAAAGAAAAAAAAAGGATTAAATTGCCATTTCCCGCTGTATCAGCACAAACAAAAAGAATAACTCCTACAATCCCTCCATACGTTCCCTGGCCCAAGAGTACTACCCCAAGGACACCATGGACATACTTGGACTTTACTAAAAATGTTCAAAAAGTCTTAAGTTATTCAATAATTTGAATTATTAATAAATAATTTCATTTAATGTCCAAGGTTCTCTAGAAATTGACAAAAAAATCAATTTAAACTTAACAACTGCAGCAGCTGCTCTCTAGACTTTAAAACTAATAACACTGAGTTTGACAATAGCACAGTACAGCCTGATAATGCACGACACATCCACAGTTTTACACTGAAAATCAACAGGTTCAATCATGCATTGAATTGTACTCTATGTCGTTTACTTGGACCCTGTCCATTGATGGCTGTACTGCTGCAAAGCCTTGACAGTGAGGCAGAAATCCATCTTGAGAGAGACTTTCTGTCTTGTTTTTCTGTGGTTTAACTAAAATGCACTGTAGATGAGTGAATCACCAACCAACAGAGTATCCTTATTGTGACCTCTGAATTCATTGTTCCAGTAAAACTCAGTCTTATAAAGCTATGGCTTTTGTCACAAATGGAGGGTTATATAGGGCCTCAGAAAGTCAGCTCTTGTTGGTTGGTTCATTACTGATGCTGTGGAGACATTAGCGTCTCCCAGCAGCACAGTTAGTACTCAGTCTGGGAACATCTCTTAATTTATTATCATGCCAATGTGACCACCTCTCACCTGTCACAGTCGACATGTGAGCACAGTAATTACAAGATCTACTTAAGTGTTTGAACAATATTCCCTCCACATGTTTATAAGCCCTGTTGTGTTTTACAAGAACTTATAAAAGAGGATTCAGCCTTCTCATGATTTTTCACAACTTCACATCAGCAGGGGATGCAAGTTTTCTGACACTGATGACGCCAGTTGTTTTCAGAAGTCAAATTATAAGTTAAATTGAGATCACCTGTGGGAGACAACTAAGGCTGAAATCACTCACTACACACTGTACAGTCCACTATATAGTGTGTTCGCCATGTTGTAGTGCTGTCCAAATGTATAATGGGAATTATTATACTTTATATAGTGGACTCAAAGTATCCCACAATGCACCGTGAAAAGTATTATACAGCCAATGGTCACTCACCAAGCAATATAACCCATTATGCATTTCGCCAAAGGAACAGATGGACTATATGGGACAGACGAGAGAAGAGAGAGCAACTTGATTACAACCTGCTGTACATGTTTAACCTATGATGACATGTTGATGTTTGTTTATCCATTTTTTCTCTGCCATGTAATAAACTGTCAATTTAATGTGTAGTTGTCAGTTCACGAAGAGATAAAAATAAATCAACAATTGATCTTTTTCAAGTACTTCACAGTTACCATACAGAGTAGGGCTAATAATGCTGGCTAATGTTTGCAATCTCAGTCCCTGCTAGCTCTGATTTATGCTGTAATGGCGTAATGCATAATGTTATATTGAATATGTTTCGTGTGTTGTTATATGTTTAATGTGAGCAGAGCAGCACATCACAACACAACACAATACAGCACAAATAGCAGCAAGGTGCTTTGTAATGTTATCTATTAATTTGGGTAATAATTTCATGTTTTTATCCCAAATATGCATGTCAGCATTTGTTGTGGATGGATCACCAGCTGATGTTGATATGACATGTTTTAATTGTATGACAACAATGACATAACAGCACCAAAAAATGACCCAAGTAGTGTCCAAAAGTGTTTTTTAATGTTGCAGATGAGCTCACTGTATAGTCCTCTACATAGGATTCCCTACATAGTGAGAAGGGAGTAGTGAATGAGTGAATGATTTTGGACACAGCTCAAGTTCCTGCATCTTCGAAGCTCAATGGTTGGTCATTTTAATTGAGTTGTGGTATTTGGTTATGCAGATAGCTTTGTTCTGGTATCTTCAGGGTTTTGAGAGACACCAAAATGCCATTTGAAAAGCAAAAAAAAAGGAAAAAACAATATTTCCAAACTTGGCATCCTAGTTACTCTGAGTAATCCAAGTACCATTGTAACATTTAACATTGGATCTATTTTCCTGAAATAAACATCTCTTGAAAGATGAAATCTGCTGGACACTTCAAGAATAATGTCAAGATTTTCATGGCATTTGTTGGTGATAATCATGGTCCCCAGAGGATTAATTCAGTTTGTTGTTTTATTTGTTTTATGTGACCAACTGACCTTTCCTCTAGCACCATCAGCAGGCCTATGTTCCCATTTGTACACAAGAGACATTAAAATCTAGTGGGCAGATTGCTTTGGAATTGCTCTATATGTTAACCCTCTGGCAAACTACTGGAAAAGGGCAGTAGGGCAACATCATACGAAAAACATCAAAACACCTGCATGCATAATCATTTGTAAACCCACACACATTGGCAACTTCATTCACATCATCCTCTGCTGATGCATGTCAACTCATCAGGACACACCTCTGTCTTATTTCATATCAATTCATTCATTCATTCATTCATTCATTCATTCATCTATCTTCTAACCGCTTCATCCTCTTGAGGGTCGCGGGGGGGCTGGAGCCTATCCCAGCTGACATTGGGCGAGAGGCAGGGTACACCCTGGACAGGTCGCCAGACTATCGCAGGGCTGACACGTAGAGACAGACAACCACTCACGCTTACATTCCCACCTGCGGACAATTTAGAGTTATCAATGAACCTTAATCTGCATGTCTTTGGACTGTGGGAGGAAGCCGGAGTGCCCGGAGAGAACCCACGCTGACACGGGGAGAACATGCAGACTCTGCACAGAAGGGCTCCCGCACCCGGGAACGAACCGGCAGCCCTCTTGCTGTGAGGCGACAGTGCTAACCACCACATCACCGTGCCGCCCTCATATCAATTCTCACTTTAATAATAAAATCTTGGGCTTGTTTCCATCATTGTTTCGTGTGTTTTCTTAATCCTCCACCTTGTAAAATTTCCAAATGGAAAGAAGTATTTAATATATATTACTCAATAAATATGAAGACATAGTAACTTAAAACTAATATAAGTAGAAGGGCAGATTTCTGTCAGGGCCAATAGTCTAGTCGTCTATGATATCTTAAAATCTGCAAGCGCAACCACTTCATATTTCCAAAAGCATTTGAATGATTTGAAAATATGGTTATGCCTAGTTGAAGTTTAATCATCTCAGTTCTGCAGTTATTTGGAAATATTTATTTTTTCCTTAATATCTCTGGCGATGTTTATTGCAGGCAAATCACAGTTGGATGTGAGTACCCGTATAATTAGTTGAATGATAAGTATGTACATACGTTTCCATAGTTACACTTCATGCTGGGTTCAGACTACACAACATTCTTGTCTGTTATGACACTCACTATGTCAGATTAGGCGATTGTGGAGTCATTAAATCTTGCTGTGACTTGGCCGACAGACATGACAGACTACACGTTGGTCCATGACCAATCTTTTCAGCACCGTAGCCAGGCTGACAGAGAGTCATAGCTCTACTGCGCCTTGTATTCCTTTAGCCCTAAGCAGTAATGACTTTATGAGCTTTTTTAATGACAAAATTCTAAGTATTAGAGACAAAATTCGTCACCTCCTGTCCTCATACAGTTTCAATCTGCCGTCAAACACAGGGACCTTAGACACAGCTGTAAGACTGTAAGACAACTTACCGCAATGATTTCCTCTTCTAAATCATCGTGTCTCTTAGACCCCATTTCAACTAGGCTACTTAAAGAAGTTTACCTGTAGTTAACACTTGTATATTAGACACGATCAATATGTCTTTATTAACAGGCTAAGTACCAAAGTCGTTTAAGGTAGCTGTAATTAAACCTTTTCTAAAAAAGCCCACCCTTGAAAAAGTAGTTGCAAACCAGCTGTGACCTTCTTCATGACTTTAGCTTATTTAAGGAATTTCAGTAAGAATTTGGAGTGCACCATAGCACAGAACCAGCACTAGCAAAAATTACAAATTATCCTTTGATTGCTTCAGACAAAAGAACTCGTCTCTGTACTTGTTTTATTAGATCTTAGTGCCGCATTTGACCATCAAGTTCTGCTACAGAGAATGGAACATTTTATGTTGATCAATTTCAGTTTGTTCATGTTTATAATTAATCATCTTTGCATACCAAAGTTTGTTTCGGAGTTCCGCAAGGTACTGTGCTCAGACCAGTTTTGTTCACTTCATATATACTTCCTTTGGGTGACATCATTAGAAATCACTCTGTAAACTTCCACTGATGTGCAGATGATTCACAATTATATCTATCGACCAAGCTAGTAGACACAGAGCAGTTAAGTGAACTTCAGACATGTCTTAAGGACATAAAAACCTGGATGAGCTCCAATTTCCCTATGTTAAATTGAGACAAAACTGAAGTTATTGTTCTTCGCTCCAAACACCTCAAAAACTCATTATCTGAGGATATAGTTTCTCTAGATAGCATTGCTCTGGCCTCTAGCAATACCATATGAAACCTCAGAGTAATTTTTGGCTAAGATTTGTCTTTTAACTCTCTTTCATCTGTGTAATATTGCAAAAATTAGGCATATTCTGTCTCAAAAAGATGCAGAAAAATTGGTCCATGTGTTTGTTACCTCAAGACTGGATTATAAACTTTAAGACCCCCAACTGGATTTTAAGATGCATGGTATTTATTCAGCTTAGGCCAAGTGTCTAACAAAATAGTAAAACAAAATTGTGTATTTGCCCAGTGATTTGGATCTGCTCCAAAATTTTATGGGCTCTTCATTGGCCAATATTACACCCTTTCACTAAGATAAAAATGCAAATGGCTCTATCTAGATCCAGTGTTTGGGTCGTCCATTCTGGGCCACTGTAAAAAAAAAAAAAAAAAAAAAAAAAAAAAAAAAAATATATATATATATATATATATATATATATATATATATATATATATATATATGGCAGTGCAACATGATGATCTCCATGGACGAGGCCCCTTTCCCTATGTAGATATAAACAGCTCAAACTAAGGTAACAAAAACACCACAATTCTTATTTTCAGATGATTATACACCAAAGAAAACACATGTTTTTTATTTAATTTCTGCTAATATATCACCCTAAATCCTACATACTGGAGCTTTTTTTTAAATTTCAAAATCTGCATTAACATAACACCAAAACAATGTCAAGCACAATACAGAGGGATCGAGGTTTGTGGTTATTTACCCTTTTTGTTAAGAACCATAACATTGTTATGTATGATACAGGAGGTGGGGCCTTGTCAGTACATGTTTAATTTCCATATACAGTACAGGCCAAAAGTTTGGACACACCTTCTCATTCAATGCGTTTTCTTTATTTTCATGACTATTTACATTGTAGATTCTCACTGAAGGCATCAAAACTATGAATGAACACATGTGGAGTTATGTACTTAACAAAAAAAGGTGAAATAACTGAAAACGTGTTTTATATTCTAGTTTCTTCAAAATAGCCACCCTTTGCTCTGATTACTGCTTTGCACACTCTTGGCATTCTCTCCATGAGCTTCAAGAGGTAGTCACCTGAAATGGTTTCCACTTCACAGGTGTGCCTTGTCAGGGTTAATTAGTGGAATTTCTTGCTTTATCAATGGGGTTGGGACCATCAGTTGTGTTGTGCAGAAGTCAGGTTAATACACAGCCGACAGCCCTATTGGACAACTGTTAAAATTCATATTATGGCAAGAACCAATCAGCTAACTAAAGAAAAACGAGTGGCCATCATTACTTTAAGAAATGAAGGTCAGTCAGTCCGGAAAATTGCAAAAACTTTAAATGTGTCCCCAAGTGGAGTCGCAAAAACCATCAAGCGCTACAACCAAACTGGCACACATGAGGACCGACCCAGGAAAGGAAGACCAAGAGTCACCTCTGCTTCTGAGGATAAGTTCATCCGAGTCACCAGCCTCAGAAATGGCAAGTTAACAGCAGCTCAGATCAGAGACCAGATGAATGCCACACAGAGTTCTAGCAGCAGACCCATCTCTAGAACAACTGTTAAGAGGAGACTGCGCGAATCAGGCCTTCATGGTCAAATAGCTGCTTGGAAACCACTGCTAAGGAGAGGCAACAAGCAGAAGACATTTGTTTGGGCCAAGAAACACAAGGAATGGACATTAGACCAGTGGAAATCTGTGCTTTGGTCTGATGAGTCCAAATTTGAGATCTTTGGTTCCAAGCGCCGTGTCTTTGTGAGACGTAGAAAAGGTGAACGGATGGATTCCACATGCCTGGTTCCCACTGTGAAGCATGGAGGAGGAGGTGTGATGGTGTGGGGGTGTTTTGCTGGTGACACTGTTGGGGATTTATTCAAAATTGAAGGCACACTCAACCAGCATGGCTACCACAGCATCCTGCAGCGACATGCCATCCCATCCGGTTTGCGTTTAGTTGGACGATCATTTATTTTTCAACAGGACAATGACCCCAAACACACCTCCAGGCTGTGTAAGGGCTATTTGACCAAGAAGGAGAGTGATGGAGTGCTGCGGCAGATGACCTGGCCTCCACAGTCACCGGACCTGAACCCAATCGAGATGGTTTGGGGTGAGCTGGACCGCAGAGTGAAGGCAAAGGGGCCAACAAGTGCTAAACACCTCTGGGAACTCCTTCAAGACTGTTGGAAAACCATTTCAGGTGACTACCTCATGAAGCTCATCGAGAGAATGCCAAGAGTGTGCAAAGCAGTAATCAGAGCAAAGGGTGGCTATTTTGAAGAAACTAAAATATAAAACATGTTTTCAGTTATTTCACCTTTTTTTGTTAAGTACATAACTCCACATGTGTTCATTCATAGTTTTGATGCCTTCAGTGAGAATCTACAATGTAAATAGTCATGAAAATAAAGAAAACGCATTGAATGAGAAGGTGTGTCCAAACTTTTGGCCTGTACTGTACATCACCTTGTATGACCTCCAGTGTGACATCAGTTACTTCTTTTTTGTTGCCAGCATATCGTCCAGGCTGCATAAGACAGCAGAAATGCACAGTTTTCCTAACACTGTCAAACCTTTCTCCTCTAGAACATATGATTGGTCTCGTTTCTGTTTGAGCTCTGCTAAGGTGAGGATTCTGGCATCTCATTTAAAAGCCAATAACTCACTCCCCCCACTCCCAGGTGGGGTGGGATTCTGGGAATAGTGTTTAGGTAGTACAGGCAAATCGGTCAGGAAAAGCTGCTCAAACTCAGCACCACAAGGACCACACATTTCCCACACAGTATCACATCTTCACTCACTTAAGTTACATTTAGTCTGTTGAGCTGATGCTCCCAATTATTAAATGTTTATTTGTTATTTTGTGTTTATGATGTGCAAACTTAATGTTATGTTATGTTTAATGATTGATTGTCTGAGTTGATTGAGGACTTAACTGACAGGCCAACTGTCTGATATCATTTGTGGGCATGTTTAATAAAAGCCTTGCACCCGCAGCTGAGTTCAGTTGTGTGTAGGTGAAAGGGGAAACAGCAGAGAGACTCCGATCCATGTTTTTTAATTCTTTCATCCTTGGATTCGGTGCTTGATGTTTTAACTTCTGGATTCACAATGCTGTGCCGCTGTATAGCCCTACTTTGCCAACATAGTCACATATACTGGGTACAAAAAAGTAGAGTCTATACAGCTACCTTCTACTTTTCCCCTTGTCTTCCTTCTGCTTCTCCTTTTAGGTTTTGTGTATGAATGGTCAAGCTGTTCTCATGCACTGTTTGTACATTTTCATATGAAAAATAATGCATGATGTGGGATTTGTACATATCCCACTTTTTTTTTTTTTTCCTTCCTACTTGTCTGCATTGGTCTTCATAGCTTAGCGCCACTAAAGGGTGTAAGCTTCTTGTGAAGATTGATGCACTGTTAATCTTGCAGTCAAGTATTTTATACCCATAATGCGTGGTTGTGACCGTCACCCACCCTCCCTGGAGACTAGCCTAACAGCCTTTATTGGAAAAACTTCCTAATATGAGTCAGAGAGGGCCGTGATACACCAAAGTGTGTCAGGGGGAAAGTAAGGAAACAAGCAAGGGGGAGGGGGCAGGTGCTTAAGTCCTGAGTTATATAGTGACAGTGCATGCGGAGAAGAAGGAGGAAAAACAAACAAACAAATAAACAAACAAACGAAAAAAAAAAACAGGGGACAAACAGGCAGTGTAGCTGATGTATTGTGGCCTTGAGGTGGTTGTGCTCCATGCAGATTATCAAAAATAAACATATACATGGCTACTATACTGTACTGAAAAACAAAAACAAAAGAGAAGTCTATACTGAACACCAAAACTGTGAGAGTCTTGGTGGAGGGGGAAAGCCCGATTGTAGACAAGAGTTGCCAGCGCGGTGTGGTAGGTTTGAGAAGCAAGTGGGCCCCTTTGGAGTGATCCCATCGGTTCTTTGCGATGCGTCATGGAGCTGAAGTATCGAACATGCATGCGTGTATTTGAACCCTCCCAATGTGTTTATGAAAACCATCACCAGGATCCAGGGCCAGCCCTGCGGGGGAAGGGGGGCGGTATGGCACCCCAAGACCGCAGGAGCGCCCAGACCCCAAGACCAGGGAGCCGCAGAGGCCGCAGCACACCACGCAGGCCCAAGGACCCAGGGCGGCAATGGCCGGCACCCCGAGAGAGCCAGAGACACACCCCAGACAGGCGGGGCAGGAGGGCCCGCCCACCCACCGCCCGACGCGGACCGCCCCCACCCCCCCCCAACTACCACCCGCCTACCCCCACCCACGGACGCACCCAGGGACCGCCCCTGACCCAAGGAGCCAGGCGCGGGGGCCCGGCACCGCCCCCGGGGAGAGAACCAGCACCGCACCGGACGGGCCCGCACCAGGCGCCGGCCACCAGCAGACGCCGGACCGGACAGTAGTGAGAGGCCACCCAGGCCCGGGCAGACGAGGGAGGCAAGGAGGCGGTGATGCTGCAAGGCATATGTCCCCGGCGCATCGGGAACCAGGGGGCCGCGAAGGGCCACCCGCCCGAACCCCCCAGGGCGGGCCCCCACCAACACACAGGAGAGAGCGGCCCGCCACGAGCAGTCAATCCCCCATCGGGACCCCCTAGCAGAGGGCCCATAAACCACAGCCGGTCAGGAGACAGAACCCCGGCAGGAACCCACAGAGCCCCCAGGGCGCCACCCGGCCCACCCGCCACAGGGCCACGGGACCCCCCAGACACCGGGAACCCAGCCACACCACCATGATGTAAATGGGCTCCCTGACTCCAACCCTCAGCCCAGGAGGGCCGGGCCCCACTAGCCACACCATGCGTATCTACAGTGTGTGTAAACCCACCACCCCCCCTCTTACTATGATTCTCCGATCCCTGACGGAGAAACATTAACCCTAGACCGTGAATGTGAATGTGAGTGCCCATAAGTGTGATGTGGTGCATCAGGGGCGGAAACAGCCCCCCAGGGGGGACCAGCCACGCCGCCCCAGGCCCAGGGAGCACGAGGAGACCCCGCCCCCCCCAGGCACACAGGGCGAGCAGTCCAGACGCACCTGCCCCCAGGGGAAACCGCCCGGCCCCACGATCCCCCACAGAGCCAGGGAGCAGGCCCGGATTCAAGGGGAAGAAGGTGCACCTAACACATGCTTAAGACCTTGAGTTCTGATGAACCGCTGTGGTATATTGTGGTGATAGAGATAGAGGGATTAGGGGTTACATCATTAACAGAAACACGTTACATATCACACAACAGTCTTTCTTGAGTTGTAATATTTATATGTACAGGTGGCATATGCTCACAGGCTGAGTGGCACTATACAGACACGTTTAGTGAGTGAATAAATGGTGACCATTTTTCTGTAAAGCATGTTAATTGGTTTCTGTGGCCAGCAGATATTTTCTCCAGCGAAATATGTTCTACAAGGTGATTCAGCCAATGGTTGATGTTGAGGGTCTGTTTATCTTTCCAGTTGACTAGGATTGTTTTCTTGGCGATGGCAAGAGCTACAAGAAGAGAGTTGCAGTGGCTGTTTGGGAGGTCAGTTGTCATCAGGTCACCAATTAAGCACAGGTTGGGAGAAAATGGGATCCTGCAGTCCAAAATGGAGGAGAGTTTTTGAGTGACTGTTGACCAGAAGTGCTGGACAGGTGAACATAACCAGAGTGCATGAAAGTAGGTGTCTGCAGTGTTCTGAGTACACTGAGTGCATGTGTCAGATTGACTAAAGCCCATTCTATTCATCTTTTGTTGGGTGATGTGTGTTCTGTGGAGTACTTTAAATTGGATAAGTTGTATATTAGTGTGTCTTGTCATCTTAAATGTATTTTTGCATATCTGAGTCCAGAAGTCAGGGTCCGGTGATACACCCAGTTCTTTTTCCCATTTTAAAATTGGTAAATGTATAGAACTGGTCTTTGACAGTAATTTATAAATCTTAGAAAGGTTCTTCTTATTACTCGGAGAAAGCTTTGTAATATGTTTGGCAAATTCTGGTGGCTGCAAAGTGTCCTGAGGCGCTGGAATTCTCCTCTTGATTGTTTTTATCAATTGTAAATATTGTAGAAAATTGCCATTTCTTATTTCAAAAGTTTGAAATAAGTTTGTGTATGTCATAAGTATATTGTCTTGGAAAAGGTGATGGAGATGAGTTACTCCCTTCATCTCCCATGTGCTAAAATGGAGAGGTCTTTTGTTAATTTCAAAATCTGGGTTGTGTCAAATTGGAGACAGCAAGCAAGGTTCTATCGGAGAGTTTGTGATTTCTAGTGTTTTCCACCAGGCTGATAAGGTGGAAGCAATCATTGGGTTCTTAAAACAGTTATGACGTCTGAGTGTAGTGGTGATAAACAGGAGGTCAGAGAGTTTTATATTGTTGCAGTCCACCTGTTCTAGTTCGAGCCAGGTATTTGTTAGGATATAACCATTTCAATAGGTATTGTAGCTGGTTAGCTAAATAGTAATGTTTAAAGTTAGGAGCGTCCAATCCCCCTTCCAATTTGTTTTTCTGAAGGGTGCTTAGGCTAATTTTTGCTGTTTTGTTCTTTGAATAGAATTTTATAATTGCAGAATCTAATGACAGGAACCATTTCGATGTGGGTGTGAATGGAATCATGGAAAAAAAATAGTTAATTTGGGGTAGAATTTTCATTTTAACTGTGGCTATTCGTCCCAGGAGGGAGATGGGAAGATTATTCCAGCGCTTCAGGTCACCACAGATCTTATCTAGCAGCGGGCTAAAGTTCAGGTGGACCAGGTCTGATAGTTTGGGTGAAATATTTATGCCAAGATATCTTATGTTGCCCACAGGGAGAGAAAATTTTTGGTCTGCAGGATTCCAAGAGTTCTCCGTTATTGGCAGTATTGTCGATTTGGACCAGTTGATGGAGTAGTCCAAAAGTTTAGAAAAATGTGTTATGAGATTAAATACTTAATGTAAAGACGATTTCGGTTCTTGTAGATAAAGTAAAATGTCGTCGGCATATAGATTAATTTTATGCTCTGAATTGGCGGAATGGATACCTATGATCTTGCTGTTCTGACGGACTGCCATAGCCAATGGTTCGATGAATATTGCAAACAGTAGAGGTGAGAGTGGGCACCCTTGTCTGGTTCCTCTCTGCAAAATGAAGCTTTTAGATGTGATCCGGTTGGTGGTGACTGTGGCCTTAGGGGATTTGTATAAGGCTGATACCCACTGGATAAATGACTCTCCAAAGCCAAATCCACTCAGGGTGGCAAATAGGAAGGACCAGTTGACCTTGTCGAAGGCTTTTTCTGCATCAAGTGACAAAATAATTGCTTTTGTATTAACGCGTTGTGCTTTACTTATCAGATTAAGAACTCTTCTGACATTATTGCTTGAGTGTCTGCCATTAATGAAGCCCGTTTGATCATTATGAATTATTGATGCGATTATTTTCTCCAGTCTAGAAGCAAGTGCCTTTGAGATAATTTTGATATCACTGTTAATTAGTGATAGAGGACGGTAGCTAGAAGGAAGTGTGGGGTCTTTGTCTGGCTTTAGTAATAATTTGATTGCTGCTGTATTCATGTGAGGTCTTATACCTCCGTTCTTTTTGATCTCTGTCACTGTTCTGATGAAAAGTGGTGCTAATATTGTCCAGAAATGTTTTATAAATTCGGCAGGAAAGCCGTCTGGACCTGGAGCCTTACCTGTTGGCATTTTGTTTAATGCGCTCTGCAGGTCATTAATAGTCAGGGGGGCGTCTAACATATTTCTGTGTTCCGTGGATAACTGAGGTAAATTTAGGTTATCGAGAAAAGCCTGAATATCTTCTGGGTTTGGATTGTTTACTGTTGAATATAAGTTATGGTAGAAAGAATAGAAAATCTGATTGATCTCCTGAGGAGATTGTGTGTAATTTCCGGACGGCCCCTGGATTGTTGGTATCAGAGATTTTTCTTTATTGCGTTGGAGCTGATTAGCCAAAAATTTTCCTGATTTGTTACTGTGTTCAAAATTATTATATCTTAGTTGCTGTATGATAAATTCAGTTTTCTTTGATAGAATATTGTCCAGTTGCGATTTTGTACACTGTAATTGGGTCCATACTTGATCACTTGAATTGTTTGCATATTCCTGTGTTGTTGTTGTTGTACATATCCCACTTAATTATGAGCCAGTAATTTGTGCATAACCCACGTATTTTGGAAAGCTGCAATCACATGGCCAATGTGCTGACAGGAGTAAAGAAGGAAGTAATAATGGGGCAGCGTGGTGGTGCAATGGTCAGGATTGTCGCATCACAGCAAGAAGGTTCCTGGTTCAAACCTGGGATGGGGGGCTCAAACCGCCTGCATGCTCTCCCAGTGCCAGCGTGGGTCCCCACCAGGTGCCCTGCCCATTTTCGAAGGATATCATATGTATGAGAAAACATTGGAATGGTAATTATGAGTTAGTAAATTAGATACACAGCACTGCTAAAGAGGTCAGATGTTTGACTGACATTGTGTTCTGGCTCTTGCAGTTCCACATCAACTCGAGACCGTGCAGTATGTTAATCTCAAATCAAATGTGCTGACATGCTTAGATGACCTTTGAATGTCAGTAACTGACATTTTACTGGCCCACTAACAAACTAGAGAGCCTTCCCACAACAACTCATCAACCATTTCCTCCACTTTTCTTAATTGGCTTGTATCATACCATCCCATTTTCAGCTTAAAATGTCCCTAACTGACTACTTGCTGCACAACAGAGACTCTCCAACTACTAAAGACACAGAAGAGCAATCTGGACTAGAGACAAGACCTCCCAGATGCAGATGGCACTAGATTTACATTACGTACCTGCATCTGATATAAGTCCTCATAACCCCAAAATAGATTGATATTGTTTTGGAGCTAGCACCCAATAAGGAGTCAATAACAGAGTTGGACAGGTAGCATCCTAGCCTAAAGGAGATTTATGCAGGGACCCAACACAGCACTCACGGCTTGTCAATTTGCAGCAGATGGATCGGCTCTGCTGGACTGTGAATAGAACCCCCCATAGGCCGGCCTGGCTCCTGCTTGGCTGAGGCCCAATGATGCAGCACTGTGATGACCAATGAGGCAGGCTGACACTGACTAGATGGGTTGTGGCCCCTGATTAGGACCTTTAGTGTTAGCTGCATAAAGCTAAGTTGAGGAGATGTTTTCTGGTTTTGCCTCGTCTGGATGTGACTGAAGCATAAAGATATGAGATGACACGTCATTAATCAAACACTGAGAACTTTCAATTTCAAACTCAACAGAAAGTTGGACTAGCCTGAAGCAATAAAAGCAATAAGTAAAATAAAATATAGCCATGCCTTGGCAAACATACAATGCTCTAAAAACAGTTCTCTCTGTAAACAGGGCTCTGCCATAAATACCTCTTTGAAGGAGCTGGGGTGATTGTACTCAGCCCTGCGATACTTCAGCCTCATATTTCACTTCAATTTGACACAGACTCCGATGAACTGCTTGACCTATTTCTGTAACCCCGAGGTTCAACACAGTGGAAGTAATAGATGGAGATGGAGAGGTTAACAATGTTGCTGCTACAGTCAAACTAGGCCGAGCCGACGAGGGCGAGGGAACCGAAGGAAATAAGAAAGAATGATGCATATTAAGTGAATTAAATTCAAGCTGAGAGCAACAGCGTCTGTGATCCAGTCAACAGCCGCCCACTTCATTTGGACTCCCATCTCCAATGAATCTGATATACATTTATACCACAGTCTTTGAAGTCTAGGCCTTGTCTGTTCTCATTGACATGAGCTGATAATGGGGGCATAGTTGGAGTTGATTTATGGTGGCGCCGGGCAGATTACTGTGACAGTATGCCAGAGGTTGTGCCCTGTAATACAGAAGGCTGTAATGAGTGGCCTGTTTGCAGTATGCTGTGGGTCTAGTCCTGGTCCTGGCTCATAGGTAATGAATTGATATGCAAAATGGGTACTCTCTGTGCTTCAGGGCACGAAGACACAATGTGTGGTCACACGAAAATTAATTTAACAAGATCTAATGCGACTTGGATGCGTCGCTTGCACCACTGTCTCTCATGTTTGTGCCTCTATTTTTGTCTCTCCCTTTCTTGTTCTGTAATTTTTTTATTGCCTTTACCCAGACTGAGGGATGAACAGAGACAGGTTTTAGATGTATCATACGTAGCGAGTTTACCTTAAATCCATGCGTGCGGTGTGATTTGTAACCATTAATGAGGCACTGGAGTAATTTAGAAAAATCGCTGCCAACTATTATAGTCCTGTGAAAACAGACGGCAGGTATTAATGCAGATGGTCATTGGTATTCTGATGGTGATGCTGCAGCTTCATGAGGCTGAGGTGTGCTGTTAAGCAGCATGTGGGATACCTAATTATACCTCTTACATATGGCCAATCAAGAACACACTCACCTTGAGCTGCTGTTTTACTGCTGAATGCAAAACTGATCTCAGACATTATACAGTATACACAATCACAAACACAGGTGTAGTAGGAGCTGTACATTGTGGGACTAAACACTAAAATTTTCACAGATGTATTTTAACAAGCAATTAAAGGGGTCTCATGAGACCAGAAATCTGGTACCTAATACAGCTAAAATAAGAGAACGCTGCTTTCACCAGTAAAATGACAGTACTAGTTAAAAGTATACCTCACCTGCAAAAGGACCATTTGTATATCATTTACTTATAAAGGAGGATTAGGACCATGTTGAAGAAAAAAAAACATAGATTTTGAGAATAAAGTTGTTGATCTATGAGAATAAATTGGAAATATTAGGAGAAAAAGTCACAGATTAAAAACGGAGTAACATAAAAAGCGACAAAGTGTGTACAAACAGTTGGGGGTGACAGGAATATACGTTTTATCAGTACCAAAGTAATATGTTACAACAAGAGTTTGGGTGATACTATTACATTTACAATGTCACATAATGCATTACCACCTGAAAACTGTTTTTCATTGATCCTCAACACTCCGTTTCCACCAGTGCGCCACCAGAAAAAACATCCCCTGAAGACTGCTGTGTCACATTACCAGTTTTGGGAACGTTACTTTAAAAAAGTAATTAGTCATAGTTAGGCGTTACTTTCCCCTGCACTATTAAAGTAACTAATTACCTGGAAAAGTAACTACAGCGTTACTTTTTATAAAATGCTCAAATATGTCAGATTGCTTGGACACCCCCCCTTAATGGAACTGTATGTAATGAAACTCAACATTGAATATGTTAAATGAATAAAACTGACACATAATAAATCATTACTATAAAACATTGTACACTTATCTACACTATACTGTTTTGTCGTGTGGGACAACGTAACAGACGCAGACAAATTCAGTATTATACAGTGGAACACCAGAACACTATAGATGGTTTAGCACTTGTGACATTTATTGCACAGGTCACAACTGGCCACACAAATTTCTAAAATAGAGCTATACTTCTCAAGCAATGTACAAACAATAATAATAATAATAATAATAATAATAATAATCTTTGTAGTGCAAATTAAAATATCATATATATACATATAACTGTCACTCAACTTCACAAATGGTAGACATACTGTAGCCTACTTCAAGTGTTTTCTTCATCACAAAAGTAAACAGTTTAACCATATGACTTGCTCTCAATAAACCAGTGCAAATTAAAAAAACAAAATCAGTCACACGACTTCACAAGTTAACTGATAGGCATAGCCTACTGTAGACTGCTTCAAGTAGCTTTCCTCACAAAAGTAAACCATTCAATAATATGAATTGCTCTCAATATATCAAATGAAAAAAAAACAAACAAATAAATAAGTTATAAAAATATCCACTGAAGTGCAAATTAAGAATATCAAACACACGTCACACAACTTCACAACTGGTAGGCAAACTGTAGCCAAGCCTACTTCAAGTATTTTCTTCCTCACAAGAGTGAACAATTTAACAATATGAATTATTCTCAACATAATACTGAAAAAGCTCAATGTACAGTACAACAAAACTGAGGCATTCAAATGTAAACAGGCGCTTACAAAAAAGAGAAAAGTTCCATGGCCATCGGCCCTATATGTATTAATTAATCTGTCTGTATAAATATATAGCATGCAGTATATGCATGGACTTATCAGTGTTTCATAAGCAACCATTTCAAAATTACTTTACAAATACATTATATTTACTGCCCTTGAACTCTACCAAACCAACTAGCTGACCAAAAATGTGGCAAGAATAAATGAATGAATGACAGAAGCTGCATATAACGAGCCATTTTACTTTCACTGACAGTGCTCGTATGCTGGTCAAGATCTGAATGATGAGTACATATTTCACACAGAATCTGAATTTGCACACTGCCTTTGAATCGTCCCCCTCTTGAAGTCAAATCTTTTAATCCTCTCTCTTTCTACAAATCTTTATTGTATTCTTTCCATATTTCGCCCACTTGTTAGCGAAATAGTTAAAAAACCTCCATTAATCGCGCAATTTAAATGTGAAAAGTCTCACTGACTGACCATCACCTGTGTGTATGCGGAGAAGGAGAGGGGCAGAGGGAGCGGAGCTGTGGAAACATCCTGCAGTCCGACATAGTATCATGCATTTAAATAACTTATTAGACAGATATATATAGAGAAAGGTGATGTTTAGAGAGCAAGCCCAAATAAGCAACTCCACTTTAGAAAAAAGCCCAAAAAAACGCTACCAATATTTGTAAGCGACTTTACAAAAAAACAAGCCCAAAGTCGTGGCTAATAAGTGGACCTGGCAACCCTGCTTGTGTGCTTGTGAATACCCGCCCTACTCTGCCTCTGATTGGTTTATGATGAAATTTTACTCTCCCTGACCCAATCATTAGGGTTGGGTCAGTATGAGAAAAAAAAAAAACGGTCCGGTTTTTGTGAAAAAAAAAAAACGCATCAAGTCGGTAATACCGGATTTTCGCCACTTGGGGGCGCAATTGACTCATTTAAAATAAAAAACGACCTTAGGACAACAGAGTGACAGTAATACGTTGTTTCTTTTATTCCTTACAAATAAATTTTGCAGCTTACTCAATCAGTGCAAACAAGGGTTGCCTACTTCGTCTGGCTCAAAGCCAAAGTGTTGCCATAGTGGCGCATTCCTTGATTTCGTCGAGACTAAATTGTCCGCCATTATCGACTCCCCAGGCTACAGTAGAGGCCTCGGCGCAGGCGCAGGGGCAGGCGCACTCGCACCCCCTAGCTCAGTCCCCGCCCCACCCCCACCCCCCTCTCTCTCCTGCTCGCTGTGCGCTTGGTGAAGAGGCAGACACAGGTGCTCACAGAATCGGGCGTACTATAAGCGGAGTGGACTCCGCGAGGAATGTCCGCAGTCATTCGGGCTTCCATAGTCGAGCGCACTTCCACATTGTAGTTTCCTGTAAAAATGTCAGTGAAAAATCCCCGCGATGTGAAAAACACATGCTGAGCAGTCTTGTGTGACACTGGTGCACAAAGTGGAGTCCGCCCGGTCGTGCTTTGCACACACAGGGCTTGCGGGCGGACCTCCGCGGAGTCTGCTCCGCGTACGTTCCGCCCGAGTATGCGGTCCAGTCGGTCTCAAAAAAAAAAAAAAACCCCGGTCCAAGACGGAGTACCAGACCGAATTGGTATTACCGAGAACCAACCCAACCCTACCAATCTTCATCACCCTCCGCTGAGAAGGAGCTTGCTTGGGTGAAAGCCACTTCAGTGAACTCAAGTAAAGCCGAGTAACGGCGCATTTTATTGTGAGTAACGGTAACGGCATTATAACTGGGGAAACAGTAACATTTTTGATTACTTGTTACTGAAAAAAGTAGCGCTGTTTATTTATAACCCCGTTATTCCCATTACTGCATATTACAGACTATATCATAGAAGGTGCCACCAGTGATCGGCACATCTGGGTGATGCAGCACTGTGCATTATGTTCAGTGTGTTTACATTCATACACCTACAATGTATCCTGTTCTGATTTGTGTCCTAAGGCTGCCTGAAGGTAGCAGGGATAAGGAGCTGGCCTCTGTTTTTTTTTGTTTTGTTTTTTTTTTGTTCTTTTATATATTTTTTCCCCCCATCCTGGTAATTAACACATCTGGGTCGCATCGCTGCCGCTATGACCAGTTTTAATGCGAAATATTCACAGACAACTATTTGACATTTTTTGTGTTGTTTATTCATCCAGCCCCCAGTGTGTAAAGGCCTTTAAAATAACTAAATTTATTTTATTTTATTTTATAGGCATTGCTTCATTCCATCCCTCTCCCAAAATGTGTTTGTAAACTGCTAATTTGGTTTGTCCAATGCAATTTGTGACATAATCACTGCACGGATTACCTTCACTGGCAGGGTTTTTTCTAATGTGTGTGAGTGTGACAGCCTCAGAGCCCCATCAGACCAGCATTTGTGACTGTGGCATTTGAACCTTAATGTATTTATTTCAGTGGAGCTGGCTGTAATCAGTGGATTCACTTACAGAGGACAAGTAAATCCATGCTGAACCTTTATGTGCAGTTCAACTTTGGTGAACTCTGACATGCAAGTATGCGCCATTGAGCAATAAAAAGCCCAGTTTTGACAGTGCTGACATTTGAGGTAACAGAGAGCCAGAAAGTCAAAAGGAGGAACCAGTCAGATTAACTGTGTTGCACTGTCCACTTTTATTTAACCTTGTTTTGTCAGAATATAAACTGCTCCAAAAAGGAATTATAGTACAAATGTCTCTTGAATATAAAGTGTTCAGAATTTTTTTTTCCATTAGAGACCAAGTTAGCCAGCTTTCTAATCAGCAGTTGATAAGCAACTGAGATTGGTTGGCTACGGCTGGCTAGCGCTAGCATATTTCTGGCTACTTGGTAGGGCGCCAACAAAAATAGTTTATGAATCAGTGTCACTTTTACCCGTGGATTCCACCAGGTACAGCTGCACCGCTGACCGGCTCTGACCATGTTTTGTTCTGTCCTCCACACTGTGTCATACCACACCAGTCCCTCAGAAGTGAATTTGATTGCGTGCTCAGTTTTGTAGATTTGTTCAATTTTCCCTTGATATTTGTGCTTCTATCATGAGTCAGTAAGCTAAGTGGTTACATTTTCTTTGTTTTAATTGTGCTTGTGTTGTTATTTCCTACATTTTGGTGCTGTAGCTTACAGACAAAGTTAATATCGGTTAAAATACATTTTTGAATGACATGGATCAAAAATTTGTGGCAGTGTTTTAGTTATTAAAATCATTCATCTTCATAATCATTTCACATATCTTTATTAAATATATTTATATTTAAAGGTTGTTTAGTTGAAAAAATTGACCAGATGCTGTTGTTTCACTTCCTTTCAGGCTTGATTTGCTCTGTGCAATATGTCACTACTCTGTCTGACATAGACTAGATGTGTATTTTTAGCAGAGCAGATCATAGAGCTGCTTCTGGGCCACTTCTGAAACGCACTGTGGCCAGGCCCCCAGGAAATGCGCTGGACTATTACACCAATTTGACATAGTGGCCAAACTGTGTAACTACAACCTCTGGGTCCATCACATGAAGCCATTGATTCGAATTGGGAAAGAGTTGTCTCTAAATCAGTGGATGCATCTTTTTTTTTGAGAGTCACAACCCCACAGAATGATCTGTTACACTATGAGAATTTTATTAGTTTGGTCTAATAACATTTTGAAAGTGTAGAAGAGCCGCATGATTAAATCATTTTATCCCCATTCAAGTTAGCAGAGGGTTAAACCAAAAGTTAGCCACTTGGCTGTTGGGAATTTTACATCTGAAAAGTCAAATGTAACTTTCAGTAAGGATGAATAGGGTCCCACATCCAACACTGTATCCATGTCTCTTTATACATCCATGACTGCTGCTAATCTGGTGCAATCACAAGCATTGTCTAGAGTGACCATGATCAGCTCTGGCGGCTGTGTTGCAGCCGAGATGCGGCACAGCTGCACCCAATCAAAATCCAGGGGTTAGTCACTACATCAACAAGCTTCCAGTACCCTCTTCACAAAGCAGCAAGGGACCAAATCTGCTGTGCCACTTTTGGTGTCATAGGAAATAAATGTTGGTGGATGGCTGGGCACTTTGACATTCAAGCTCCTGTCCTGTGCAGCATGACTGGTTAGGTTAAGGCTACTAAAACAGTTGGTTCAGGTTCGGGAAAGATTGCGATTTGGCAGATTGTTCAGTAAGTAAACACAATAGGCTATTCAAATTGTAAACAGCTGGCCCTTGTTGCTGTTGTCAGGTTTGGCTATTGTAGGAAATAAAATGCATTTACTGTGAATGGTTTGCAAAAATATGTTCAGTGTGAGCATTTCATTTTAGTGAGCAGTTTGCACATTTGTTACACTTCAATATCTTTTTTTGTACAGAGAGACCAATGTGCTGTCAGTGTCAAAAAAAATATGCGGAAATTGAGCAAGAAACACCCACTGGCTATTTAAACATGCCTAATAACTCACAGACATACTGTGTGATGTATCCTAACTGTAATTTATGTCAGGCTTTGTGTTGAATAGCTCCCACAATCACGTTTAACTCAGCTGTGCTTTGTATTTGAGCAGAAGGGAAAAAAAAAAATCTGAGTATGGCTTCACATAACAGAAGTGATAACAAGCTAAATCTGATGACATGCAATCTTAGGATCACATTTTTAATTATGACAGTGTGAGATAGGGCTGAGTGACTAAGTGCAGCTTTCCTCTAATTACTGACAACAGAAAACCTTCTTCTCAGTTGCTTCTCCCTTACAAACCCCAGCACCTACACCATCCTTCTGCCCCAACTGGCCATCTGTCTATACAGTGAGTAATGCATTTGTAATATGCAACCAAATGTAGCTGTCATTCTCGGCCTCTACACACAAACATGCACGTGCACATATGCCAGCGAAAATATTAGCGTGTGTTGACAGAGGTGTAGAGGTTGAAGCTGAGTTTTTTGTTGTTTGTCTGTGAATGGTGGCAGGTGTTTGAGAGGTAAAAAGTCCCTCTAATGAGCAGAGCTGCCCTGCTCTGGCAGGGTTGGGATGAGTTGGGGTGTTGTCGGGAGCAGCAGTAAAGGTCACCTTCTCTGAATACTGTCAGGCCTGCTACAGAA
Source organism: Epinephelus lanceolatus (assembly GCF_041903045.1). Taxonomy (NCBI): domain Eukaryota; kingdom Metazoa; phylum Chordata; class Actinopteri; order Perciformes; family Serranidae; genus Epinephelus; species Epinephelus lanceolatus. The sequence continues at coordinate 39,631,608 of NC_135743.1, forward strand.
AATGGAAACCATCAAGAAAATAGCAGAGGCTAGCATGAAACACTGCATTGTAGTCAGGATGTAAACTGATGAGGGGATTTGAAAGATGATACTGTTATTGAATTCTTGTCTAGAAGCTGCAAATGGATGAGACTTCATGCCAATATATTTTTTTTTTCTTTTTTTTCTTCTACTTGTCTGCATTGGTCCTCGTAGCTTAGCGCCACAAAATGGTGTAAGTTTCTTGTGAAGATTGATGCACTGTTAATCTTGCAGTCAAGTATTTTTATACCCATAATGCGTGGTTGTGACCGTCACCCACCCTCCCTGGAGACTAGCCTAACAGCCTTTATTGGAAAAACTTCCTAATATGAGTCAGAGAGGGCCGTGATACACCAAAGTGTGTCAAGGGGAAAGTAAGGAAACAAGCAAGGGGGAGGGGGCAGGTGCTTAAGTCCTGAGTTATATAGTGACAGTGCATGCGGAGAAGAAGGAGGAAAAACAAACAAACAAAAAAAAAAACAGGGGAGAAACAGGCAGTGTAGCTGATGTATTGTGGCCTTGAGGTGGTTGTGCTCCATGCAGATTATCAAAAATAAACATATACATGTCTACTATACTGTACTGAAAAACAAAAACAAAAGAGAAGTCTATACTGAACACCAAAAATGTGAGAGTCTTGGTGGAGGGGGAAAGCCCAATTGTAGAGAAGAGTTGCCAGCGCGGTGTGGTAGGTTTGAGAAGCAAGTGGGCCCCTTTGGAGTGATCCCATCGGTTCTTTGCGATGCGTCATGGAGCTGAAGTATCGAACATGCATGCGTGTATTTGAACCCTCCCAATGTGTTTATGAAAACCATCACCAGGATCCAGGGCCAGCCCTGCGGGGGAAGGGGGGCGGTATGGCACCCCAAGACCGCATGAGCGCCCAGACCCCAAGACCAGGGAGCCGCAGAGGCCGCAGGGCACCACGCAGGCCCAAGGACCCAGGGCGGCAATAGCCGGCACCCCCAGAGAGCCAGAGACACACCCCAGGCAGGCGGGGCAGGAGGACCCTCCCACCCACCGCCCGACACGGACCGCCCCCACCCCCCCCCCCCCCCCCCAACCACCACCCGCCCCCGAGTAAGTGTGATGTGGTGCATTAAAATTGAGGGACATAGGAGACAGGTGGGGGCAAGGCTGATGGCTACAGCACACTGCTGTCCTGCAGCCCGTGCAGCCATAGGCACCTGGAACCTGTTCCCATCTGTCCCACAAGATGTAGGTGTATGTGGTGCTTTAAAATTGGAGAACAGATAAGGATGGGCCGGGGGGCAGCATGGAGGGCTACCGGACACCACTGTCCCATAGCCTGCCCCATCATGAAGCCCCCCAATCCATCAGTGGTTTGCACCTCGAAGAGTGAATGTATGTGGTGCATTAAAACTGTGGAATGTGTGGTGAGTGAACTAAATGTGGTTTAGGAGGCCAGGCCAGTGTAGGCCCGGCCCGAGGGCTGGAGGGATGGATGGATGGGAGGGGCTAGAAGGTGGCGCCAACCAGACCCCGGCGCTGTGAGGCCCCCAGCGCCCATGGACAGCGGGCCAGGCAGGCCCCAAGGAAACCCAACGGGCCCCCACCCAACCCCGCCCCCCAAGCAACTGCAGCGTCAGGCCCCCACAATGGTCCCGACCTGGGCCACACCGCCCGCAGCAAATCGACCCCCAGCAGAAGGACGAGGCGCGCCACCAGGGTGCACGGACGACGGGCCCCACCCAGTCCCCCTGAACCCCGACGCGCAGGAGCACAGGCCAACCCGCAACCCCGCCAGTACCCCCCCAGACCGCCACAGACCCAAAGCCGGACCCCCAGCCCATCCGACCCGCCCCCTACCGCCGGCCGCACACCAACGGGCAGGCCCACACTGCGCAGCACCAGAACACCCCCTGCGGGCAGCACCCAGCCCCCACACCAGGCCCCCCAACCCGGGGGAGGACCCCGGGCCCGCCCGAGGCCAGGAGAGAGGAGCAGGGAGGAACGGGGAGAGGGGGGAGGGAGGAGGGAGGGGGAAGGGTGGGAGCGGAGCGAAGGGGGGGGGGGGGGGGGAGCCCACCAACCCCGCACCACCAGGGGCGGAAACAGCCCCCCAGGGGGGACCGGCCACGCCGCCCCAGGCCCAGGGAGCACGAGGAGACCCCCCCCCCCCCCCAGGCACACAGGACGAGCAGTCCAGACGCACCCACCCCCAGGGGAAACCGCCCGGCCCCGCGATCCCCCACAGAGCCAGGGAGCAGGCCCGGATTCAAGGGGAAGAAGGTGCACCTAACACATGCTTAAGACCTTGAGTTCTGATGAACCGCTGTGGTATATTGTGGTGATAGAGATAGAGGGATTAGGGGTTACATCATTAACAGAAACACGTTACATATCACACAACAGTCTTTCTTGAGTTGTAATATTTATATGTACAGGTGGCATATGCTCACAGGTGGAGTGGCACTATACAGACACGTTTAGTGAGTGAATAAATGGTGACCATTTTTCTGTAAAGTATGTTAATTGGTTTCTGTGGCCAACAGATATTTTCTCCAGCGAAATATGTTCTACAAGGTGATTCAGCCAATGGTTGATGTTGAGGGTCTGTTTATCTTTCCAGTTGACTAGGATTGTTTTCTTGGCGATGGCGAGAGCTACAAGAAGAGAGTTGCAGTGGCTGTTTGGGAGGTCAGTTGTCATCAGGTCACCAATTAAGCACAGGTTGGGAGATAATGGGATCCTGCAGTCCAAAATGGAGGACAGTTTTTGAGTGACTGTTGACCAGAAGTGCTGGACGGGTGAACATAACCAGAGTGCATGAAAGTAGGTGTCTGCAGTGTTCTGAGTACACTGAGTGCATGTGTCAGATTGACTAAAGCCCATTCTATTCATCTTTTGTTGGGTGATGTGTGTTCTGTGGAGTACTTTAAATTGGATAAGTTGTATATTAGTGTGTCTTGTCATCTTAAATGTATTTTTGCATATCTGAGTCCAGAAGTCAGGGTCCGGTGATACACCCAGCTCTTTTTCCCATTTTAAAATTGGTAAATGTATAGAACTGGTCTTTGACAGTAATTTATAAATCTTAGAAAGGTTCTTCTTATTACTCGGAGAAAGCTTTGTAATATGTTTGGCAAATTCTGGTGGCTGCAAAGTGTCCTGAGGCGCTGGAATTCTCCTTTTGATTGTTTTTATTAATTGTAAATATTGTAGAAAATTGCCATTTCTTATTTCAAAAGTTTGAAATAAGTTTGTGTATGTCATAAGTATATTGTCTTGGAAAAGGTGATGGAGATGAGTTACTCCCTTCATCTCCCATGTACTAAAATGGAGAGGTCTTTTGTTAATTTCAAAATCCGGGTTGTGCCAAATTGGAGACAGCAAGCAAGGTTCTATCGGAGAGTTTGTGATTTCTAGTGTTTTCCACCAGGCTGATAAGGTGGAAGCAATCATTGGGTTCTTAAAACAGTTATGACGTCTGAGTGTAGTGGTGATAAACGGGAGGTCAGAGAGTTTTATATTGTTGCAGTCCACCTGTTCTAGTTCGAGCCAGGAGTTGTAGTCTTCGTTAGGATATAACCATTTCAATAGGTACTGTAGCTGGTTAGCTAAATAGTAATGTTTAAAGTTAGGAGCGTCCAATCCCCCCAATTTGTTTTTCTGAAGGGTGCTTAGGCTAATTTTTGCTGTTTTGTTCTTTGAATAGAATTTTATAATTGCAGAATCTAATGACAGGAACCATTTGGATGTGGGTGTGAATGGAATCATGGAAAAAAAATAGTTAATTTGGGGTAGAATTTTCATTTTAACTGTGGCTATTCGTCCCAGGAGGGAGATGGGAAGATTATTCCAGCGCTTCAGGTCACCACAGATCTTATCTAGCAGCGGGCTAAAGTTCAGGTGGACCAGGTCTGATAGTTTGGGTGAAATATTTATGCCAAGATATCTTATGTTGCCCACAGGGAGAGAAAATTTTTGGTCTGCAGGATTCCAAGAGTTCTCCGTTATTGGCAGTATTGTCGATTTGGACCAGTTGATGGAGTAGTCCGAAAGTTTAGAAAAATTTGTTATGAGATTAAATACCAATATTTATGCCAATATTAAGCAATGCTACTACCTCTAGTAGTACTGGTTCATGTCTAATTTGTATGGAATCTGATCTAAATGTCAAATATAGTAAACTGTCCATAATAAAAGGTTATTTTGCAGCTCTTTAAGGCAGAATTCATAGATTCTTGCAGACAAGTGAATAAGATCCCCCTACACCACACTGATATGATGTCTCTGAGCTGAGCTCTGCCTTACTCTGTCTGGATTTCAGCTCCAGCTGAGAAGATTTTTACCCTAATACTGAGCGACCGATTTGCTTCCCAGGTTCCAGGTTAGCGACAGTAAATTAGTATGCTGATAAGATTCTTCACATTAAGACCCAGCATCTGTTCTAGTGGTTTGATAAAACCAGTTTTATAAGTGTGATCTTGACTGTCCTTCATGGCTGTATTTAAATGTGGATATAGTCAGGAGTATTTTTTTTTGTGTGTGTGTGTGTGTGTGTGTGTGTGTGTGTGTGTTTTCTCTTATTCTAGAACAGAGTATCCATTCTAGCCAATATTTGATAAAAACAACTGCATAGAGCTTAAATATTTGCTGTCTGAATGAACTGAAAACACTTCACTTTCAACTTAAACTATAACTTGTATTTTTACAAGTGGACTTCATTCAAATAAACACAAGAAGTTTGTGCTCTAGAAAAGGATCAGCACTCAGTGAATAACCTCCTAAGCCCTATGATAAGCTATTATGGCAAGGCTTAACTATACAGACCAGTGAGCAGTGATAACTAACATGTCTTTGGGGTCATCGGGTGGGAACCTCCTTTCAACAGTGTTTCGTCTAGTTGGTCCCACGACATCTCCAGGAGGCTAGACAGTGATCTCTGGCGTCCCAGAGACACTCCCCTAATGCCAGGTCTCACTGCTCCCCGTACCAACCCAATAACCTCCTTTACCTTACTTACACATGGCTTTCTCAGCCCAAACAGCACCGCCACCTTCAACCAAACCCAGGCTCCGTGCATACGAGCTCCAGGTTGAGACCGTGCTGATACTACCTTTCCTAGCACTTTCACCATACTCTATTTCACATGCTACATAGCATAACTACAATATAAGCTAAAGTTAGAGGAGATAAACAAACGTACAGGATCAGCAAACACACTCACCTTGCAGCATGGTCTCAAACAAAAGGGATTCAAATAGGCCACTCCCACACTTAAATAACCTTCCTCTTCCTGGATTTCCTCCTTACTTACACATGGCTTTCTCAGCCCAAACAGCACTGCCACCTTCAACCAAACCCAGGCTCCGTACATGCGAGCTCCAGGTAGAAGTAGTGCTGATACTACCTTTCCTAGCACATTCACCATACTCTATTTCACACGCCACATAGCATAACTACAATGTAAGCTAAAGTTAAAGGAGATAAATAAACTAACAGGATCAGCAAACACACTCACCTTGCAGCATGGTCTCAAACAAAAGGAATTCAAATAGGCCACTCCCACACTTAAATAACCTTCCTCTTCCTGGATTTCCTCCTGAGAGGAAGTGGATCTCTCCACCTGATCTCAAGGAGTTAGCTTAGTAGTTCCCCCTGCTGGCCCCCAACTGACATTATTTCTTCTCTTGTAGATAAACTGGCTGGCTCTGGCTGCTTCATCTGACATTTCCCTCACTGTCTTCCTCAAACTCTGTCCCCGCACTCCAAGTTCCCCCAGGAGCGAGACAGGTGATCTTGCCATGAATCCCCTACACCCCACTTCCACTGGACAAATCCTAGTCTTCCATCCTCGCTGCTCAGCTTCTGCTCCTAAGTCTGCATATCTAAGCTTTTTTCTTTCATAGGCTTCTTCCACTGAGTCTTCCCAAGGAACTGTCAGCTCAATGAAATAAACTATCTGTTGACTCACTGACCACAACACTATGTCAGGCCTCTGCTTGGTACAAACTATTTCCTGGGGAACAACAAGCTTTCCCCCTATATCTACTTGCATTTCCCAATCACAAGCACCTTCTAGGCGGCCACACCCTTGCCTCCTTACTAATTTATCCCTTCTGTATTTCTCTCCTTCACAGACAAACTGAATTGCAAAACTCCTATTCTTAACACCTTCTGAATTCACCTGTCTTCGTTTCCCTTCGATGCCTGCAGCTAAACATTTCAACACCTGGTTATGTCGCCATGTATAACGGCCTTTTGACAAGCTAACTTTACAGCCTGACAAAATATGCTTTAAGGTTGCGGTACCTGAACACAATGGGCATGATGGGTCCTCATTTACCCAGTTTTAGGTTCTGGGGAGTTGGTAACACATCGTATGTAGCCCCTACCAGGAATCTAATACTATTCTCCTCCATACTCCACAGGTCCCTCCAACTAAGCTTCCTCTTCTTCCTTTCCCAATTCAACCACTGTCCCTGTTTAGCCTGGGACACTACCTTTGCACCCCTTACTATCTCCTCCTGTCTACGTATCTGTTCCACAACCAGCTTTCTTTTATCTTTGAGACCTGCTGTATTCCATACCGGTTTGCCTGAGCCAAGCCCCAGGCCTCCCCGGCCAAACTGAACATTACCTACAATCTCTGCATGCCTAAGAGCTGCTTCTGCCTCCTGAACTGCCGATCTTGGGTTCCACTTCCTCCCCTTGGTTGGATTTGGAACCACACTCCTATCTACCACGTCCTTACTGCCAGATAATAAGAGCTCTGTCCTGACCTTGGTACATTTAAATTCCTCTGTTAAACTAGATACTCTAGAACAGGGTATCCATTCTAGCCAATATTTGATAAAAACAACTGCATAGAGCTTAAATATTTGCTGTCTGAATGAACTGAAAACACTTCACTTTCAAATATAACTTGTATTTTTACAAGTGGACTGATATAAGTTACCTTTTATTTCCCTGATTACTTGTTTGTCATGTACTTCAATTCCTGATATGATGGCACCTTTTGATTAGTGTGCATTTTGGCAGTAGATTCTTTGGCAACATGTTGTAGGTGGTTTGGTAGAGAACATCCTATCCTAACATCCCTTCATTCTCCTGGCTGCTTCGTCTCTTGTGTAGGACCACACCCTTCTGGGGATCCTTGATGATCATGACTGTCTGTCCTTGGGTCAACCACTCTGGATGGATACACTGTTGCTGTGTATCTTTTTAGTAGCAGAGTAGCCAGTCCTGTGAGCCTTTGCTTGGCAGTCTGCAGTACCTCAGGTACAGACATTTTGTTGTACTTCCTGAGTATTCCTTTCTTCCCCACACCTTTCTGTAGCTCTGAGAGTTGACTAACTTCTCTCTGTGTTGCCTTGATCTTGATGTAGCTTTGCCATGGGGGGTAATGCTATTTGTGGCTCATGGTGTTCATCTTGTACCCAAGCTTCTCTGGGATCACTGTTGCTGTGCATGTCTTGTGTAGTGTATATCAGCTGATTGATCTCAGTTATGTTCCCAATTTATTCATGATTTTCAACAGCCCTTGCTGTAAGGTAATCTGGAGTGTGGGGATAATGATGACATCTCCACTTTGACCTGTCGTCCTAGCTCCCTCTTGCTGTAGCATGTTTGTTGTACCTCATCAATCTCTAGTTGCAATAGCAATTGCTGTTTGTGGATGTTGGAATCCTGGGCTAGGAGTTGTTTCTTTGTCAGCCTAGATGTTGGGTTTCGAAGCACCCATATATCCCACATTCTCTGCATGTAGCCCCTCTTGCTGGGATTACTTATATAGTAGCATTTCAACAGTTTCATAGTCTCTGCTCTGGTCCATCTATGTCTTGTTTAAGTAGCCAATTTCTCACCAGGTTGCCCGGGTTCCCCAACACCTGGCAGAGACCTTGTTGACCCTGGCAACGTCTTTTCTGTACTTAGTAGTTTTATTTGCCTAAACTATTTCATAACTGGTATGTTGTTGCTTTTCCCATGAGAAGTACACCCAAAAGCATTATGTTTCTTATGATTAATACAATGGGACTGAGAACTCATTACACTGCAAATTAAAATTCTTTTAACTCCTGAAAGTCCATTCCAAGGTCTGAAACAGGATGCCAGAAAGTGCTTCTGGCTTTGTGGCCATTTTTTGGGCTCAAACTGGATAATTACATGATCATGTGATACCCTGCAGCCCCAAAAGACATTTCCCCACTGACTTGCATGGTGAAAGAGATGTCTTTAAATCAGTGGATAATTTTTTGTAAGCGTCACAACCTCCCTAAAAATTTTATTATCAGGATTTAATCCATTTGGTCAGATAACATTTGGAAAGTCTAAGAGCCACACAATTAAATAATTTTTTCCATTCAAGTTAGCAAAGCACTAAACTGGAAGTAACTGGCTCAGCCAGCAGAAGTCTCCAGTGCGCCTGCTCTATGGGACACACAGTGCAGAAGCAGTGCCGATCATCTGGGTAATTTGTATGTGGCAGTTGAACCATTTTGGCTTTATATGCCACTGAGCAACTCTCATAGGAATGAACTGGGCCCTACCTTCAACACTGTATCCAGGTCTCCTCATACATCCATGGTCCCAACTTTTTGTTATATTGCATACACTTAATCCAGTCAGTTTTGGCTTTACATTGCAATTATGGGAGCACACTGAAAAACTGTAGATGACATACTTACATCCTGTTGTCATCACCTAAGTGTGCTGTCTCCTTATACTTGAAACTGATTGATTTATAGATGGTCGAGTCTGACAGTGGGTTGCCAGATTGGTTGGTGTCCTTCTGCTGCAGTTTGAATGCATAGTGGAAAATGAATTATCCATTTTGTTGCTGCTACAATAACATTAATAAGGCATTACTACCAGCAGCATCTTTGTATACTGCTGCAGCAGTTTCTTGATCTTCAGGCGGCACTGCTCCCTTGTTCTCTCGCATCGTCTCTCTTTCATCCAACTGAAAGTCATCGAACCTTCTCTTCCCATTTGCTACCACAGCTTGGTTTGTTGTGTTTTTTTTTTTCTTTTTCTGGTTCTGACAACAGCCTGTCAGAACTTCCCGTAATTGATCCGAACCATCATCTCCAAACCATCTGACAAAATGTTTTCACACTCGAAACAAACCACAATATGAGTTCATTTAATCTGGAGCAAGACCACTTTTTTTAATCAGACCAAGGCACAACTGTTTGGTCCAAACCACTGTCCAGGTGAAGTTTGACGCATGTAATTTCAGTTCGGACTGAACAGAAAAGTCTGGACCAACCAAGGTAAGTGTGACAGGGCCCTAAGGAAACTTCACCTTTACCAATTTGACGACACGTGTGAAACATGTAGGAAAAAAGTGCTGCTAATAGAGACAACACCAACAAATGTGCACATGGCCGGAATACACATCTCAATCATGCAATCACAATGTTAAAATCAAAAATAAAAAAATAAAAAATGTTTTAAGTTATTTTCCAACAACCAGCTTCAATAACTTCATAAGCCACAAACCATGGCTATCACAAGTGTGTCTGTGCCATGGGCATCACTTGTTAGTGTACCTCTGAAACAATTTCTGTTGTGTTTTCAGCTATTTTAAGCACTTACTTAAAATGCTGCTGTTTTCAAATTGGTGATGTTTCATCTGCATTTGTTGCCTTCATTTCAAAGCAATGACCTCCCAGGGCCACCATACATAAAGGCCTTGCTAAATCACTAAGATATAAAAAATACCACACAATTTAAACACTTTATTTCATATTTACCAGTTAATACTGTAAAACAAACATCTGTCTCTATGCTAAATGAGTGCAGCTGAGTTACCTTGAGCCTGAGGTGCCTTGATTTCAAGCCTCAGAGATCAGGAGTTCCCAATGATACAGATGCTCAGTGTCTAACACTGTTGTTTTAACATGTTCTCCCAGCTGTTTGTGTGGGTAGCCTCCCATACTCTATAGTCTTGTAGCCCAGGTGGGAAAGTCTTAATTGCATATAGATCTGAGGTATAGAAGTGCTTGTTTGACTATTTGTTAGTGCTGTAATGAGCTGGTATCTTGCCCAGGGGGTTCCCTGTATTTCACCCACTGCATTCTGAGGCAGGCTACAGCTGCCTCCGACCCATAACACTTATACAGGTATGGAAAACAAGTGTTGACTTCAGTCTCAGACTAGTAATCAAATTGTGTTCTTTTTTAGTACCATATTCTCCTATACTGTAGGGCTCTGTGCTGTATTGTCCTGTCTTACAATGTACTCTATGTCAGAGTGAATGAGTCAGCACTGGCACTAGAGGGAATCCTGCCATTGGCATCACGCTGTGATTGTTAAATGCTTAAGCTTCATTGTGACTGTGAAGGCAGCAGACAGAAGCAGGTACAGATCTATGCTGTCAGGTGTTATTGAGATTCTACCACCACATTCTGTAAGGTATGAATTGTGTTTGGCTCCTGTCAAGAAAATGAGTCACAGTTTCCCAGCATGTCTCACTCAAAGGAGTACAGCAGTTTCACAGAAACAGAACACATTGGTTTCATATCCCCAGAAGGCTTCCACCTAACAATATCAAAGTACTGGGATGAACTTTTAGATGATTTAGCTATTCTTACAGCCTCAGGAGTTGGACTAAAACTCAAAAGTTTCCGTTTAGGTGGCAATATGGAAAGGCCGAAGAAGTAATATGTAAATGTGGCACCTGTAAGGAGGTCATAAAAAACATTTCTGTATACATGCTAATCCCTTTCATAAGTTGTTCTAAAGTTGTTGTTAAGTAATGCACTAGGTGACATTAAGTTTTCTTGTTAATTTCTGTTTACTTTATACCACTCGCCACTAGGTGGCACTGTGGCAGTGTAAGCTGTTTGGTGACACAATTACTGAAAGATCCGGTAGAAGAAGTCCAGTCTTGGAAGTTCATGTGCATGCGCTGCCCGCTTGATGCAGTTGTATTATGCCAGCTCATCAGTTTTGCCAGTGTTGCTGTGAGGTAAAATAAATGAATGAACATTTTTCTACACCACTACCGTGTCGTTGTGAGAGTGGTGCAACATAAACTCAAAAAGGTTTATCCTCTGGAGAGTAGAAATATATTCAGTAAATGTAAGCAATTATGAGACACTTTTGTAGTCAAAATGAACATTTTGTCAGGTTTTTAAGTATTAGCGGACCATTTTTGAAAGTCCAAAATGACACATCATTGAGCCCTGCCTCCATGAAGCCCCTTTCCCACCGGACAAAAGTCACTTACACTCACTAACACCTGGCTTTTGTATTTAATTGAAAAGGTTACAATTGGCATTCACTCCCGTAACAAATGATTGCAGCAGTCAGAGTCGGCTCCAGCTCCAATGGGCTTCAGTTAGCAGTGATGGAAATACAATGTCCAGGTGAATGCACTAAATCTTGCTCCTCTTCTGGCTCAATGCAATGATGTGCCACCACAAATAGGCCCTCGTTTCCACCGAGCAGTACGGTACAGTTCAGTATGCATTTTTTTTGTTTCCATTGTGAAATGTTGTGGATGGTACCAATGGAACTGTTCCTTAACATCACCATATTTGGTCACATATGCAGTTCACAATGACAACAGAACACTTACCAGAATTCGTAAGAATTTTTAAAAATTATGGGTCACTGATCTCAGAAAGAGGAAGACAAAAGTGGTCAAACCTGTGAAGCTACATTTTGACAACTGAAACAAAAAATGTCGCTTAATGTTAGATATGGAGACAGAGACTGACAGCACCTTTTGTCCATACTCTGCCTTCATTTTGTTTATGTTTGTGCATGTTTCTAGAAAGATACTGGATACGGACAAGATTAAGCAGTACCACAGGAGGCGATAGATAGATAGATAGATAGATAGGTAGATATATAGATAGCGTAATTGACCTATGGCTAAGCCACGCCCCCCTCCAAACTATCAACATTCAGTGACCGGTGCTATGGCAGGTGTTACAGTACATGGTATTTTGCAGGAGGCAATTGATAATTTTGGGGGACATAATGATCAGATGTCATTGAGAAGTAACCAAAAGGGCCTAAACTACACATTGGAGGGATATATTCATCATTTTATTGTTTAGAAGGTCGATGAAAAGCTTAAATTACAAGCCAAAATTTACAGGTCACAGTGTACGCTTGTGAACCGCATCTCGTTGCTGTCGCCATCAAAGACAAGTTAAAGTGCCACTGAAGTTAAGGTTTTTGGCTCAGAATATGAGAAAAGGATAACGGCCTTTTTACCATCTTTACCAACAGTGTCTTTCCGTTAGTTTGGTGCTACAGTATTTACACTGAATCATTCAGCATAGCGTTTGCCAACCTTTGTTATCTCTGCGATTACAGATAAATTAATGAAGCTAAGCTCCAGAAGTTAACGTTAGCTTAACTAGAGCCCTTTGGACAACAGCTAACAATGATGTACGATCACCAAAGTACAAAACTAGAACGAAATAGGCTAATGAACTCCCAGCAAACAAGGTGACATGATGAACAACGCAGCTAGGAGCTAATGTTAGGGTAACTTTAGCTAACGTTAGCTAGAAATGTTAAAGATATATTTTTTTTAGGGCATTTTGCCTTTATTGGACAGGACAGGTAAGCGTGAGGGGGGGAGAGAGTGAGGGGGGGATGACATGCAGCAGGGGGCCACAGGCTGGATTCGAACCTGGGCCGCTGCGGCAACAACCTTGTACATGGGGCGCCTGCTCTACCACTAAATTAAGCCACCAACACCCCAGCTAGAGATGTTAAAGATAACTTTATATTTCTTTCCAGCAAAGTGACACTATGTTGCCTCAAACACGATGTTGACTTACTTTAAAACAGATGTAGACATCATTGTTAATCTTATTCACGTTGAGTTGATGTTGTGGTCTAACATTACCACACAACTTTATCCAAAGGAGACACTTTTCTCAGTTGAGATGTGGTTTAAAGTGTAAAAAATACACCTCGTCGCCCAGCCTCTCAGGATACCTTGTGTCGGAGTTGCATGTACCCCATGCACACCGTTTGACCATTTTTAAACTTCAAATCTCAGAAAAAGCTCATAAAACCGAACAAAACTGACTTTCTGTAATGCATTTCAATGAACGTCCAGGCAGAGAATGTCCGAGTGTATGGGAATGGCTATACGCACTGTGATTGGCTCATTGCGTTTGAGGGCGGGACTTAGCCATAGGTCAGTTCAAGTGAGATACAACCGTAGAAGATGATGAAAATTTTAAATAGAGGCGGGAGAGAATGAATCAGTAATAGTTAAAAGATTTCTCCATCCACGTCAGGACGTAATGTAAATGGCAGACCACCACCATCTACAACGCTGCCTCTGTGTAAAGGTACATTATTACGATCTTCTCCATCATCTCCTTGTCTGTTGTTGTGTGACTCTGCCCTCTAGTGCCATCTATTGGCTGTATCTATGCCAAAATAAAGGACGCATAGAAGTATGAGGGCAGGTACGTTTACAATGTTTGAAACAGATGTATCCATTTTTGTATGTAAAGGGAGTATAAATGAGCCTAAAGGCTGAAGTGACATGTCCCCAGTTGAAAATAATCTTGCTCACCGGTTAACGATCCACAATGAAAACACGGAACTAAACAAACAGTACTTTGGTTTTATTGCAGGTTAGCCAGTTGGCTCTAGTATCTAGTGCTAGTTTTTAAATGTAATATGGGACTGCTGCTTCATTCTAACAGAACTGTATTTGGATGCAACAGATAATCATGCTTTGACAAGCAATCAAAATTTAGATGTATTTAAAGCTATAGTTGGTAATGTAAGATCTGAAAACGGCACCTCCTCTCAGCTCCACACCCTCCTCCCCCTCCCGTCAGTGCTCCGTCCAAAGCCACAGCCCCACAAACTTGAATGCTCATCCTGCACTGCAGTAGGACTCAGCAGGGCAGAGGAGAGCCGAGTAAAATAACAAATCCCCCCGAAGCAAACAAATAATTACCTGTCCAATAGAAAGACAGCAACCTCTGCATCACTTTTCAGGCCCTTCAGCTCCCTCAGTTGTCTCCGCCGTTCAAAAGCTGCACCGATGTTGACATCTGGTTTGTCCTCTCGCTTTATCCAAAGCCTTTTTCGTCCCAGCCTAGTTTAGTGGGGCGAGCCATTACAAGTAACGCTGGAAGCGATAATTTTGGCTGCATTTTCTCCGCCATTGTTCAGCAAACTCCTGCTAACTTTGCACCGAATGGCAGGGATTGGTCAGAGTTTTTACAGGCCTGCAGCTGCCACAGAGGTCGGATTTTTTTCATTCCTTTTTCTGAACACATTATGTATTGACTACTCTCAGGATGGAACGACCATTTCACCCAGGATAACAAGAAGTGTTTCTGAACAGGATTACCAACTATAACTTTAATTGCTCCTATCTTTAAAAGGTATGCCTCCCTTTATAAGAAAAAGGACTTGTAGGATGACGACTAACCAATGAATTTGACAAACATAATGCTATCTTGAGTAATAAATTTGGCTGGATTTGCTTCAATGTAAACATTCTCATATCCCAATCCAATGTGCAGAAAAAATGTTAGGAAACCACAGATACGTTACAATTGCACATTAAATAGCAGATTAGGTTGAAACTTTATGTTCAAACAACGCTATGGATAATTTGTGGTTAGGTTTTAGGTACAAAAACCACTTGGTTATGGTTTGTAAAATAACATGTTTTGGCTTAAAATACACAGTTTTGGGGTAACAATCCTAGCAGAAAAAGCAGCAATGTCTTGGTTAAAAAAAAACAAAAAACACTGCTTTTTGTGCCACTATGCCAGCGGGAAACAAGCATTGTCTCAGTTAAAAACAATAGCTTTTTGTGGCACTATTCCTGCCGATAGCCACTGCTACAAACACCTGCAATGGGATTTTAAAAAGCCAATGGAAACACAGGAAAAACTTGTTAAAACAACAGTTGTGTTGTTTGTTAGTCTTGAATAATAGTCTGGCAAGCCATCTCTCCAAGGTGACACGCCGTCCTCCACCCTCTCTGCCTCCCAATAACAAAATCTTGTTCACCTATGTTACTTAAAAGACATTGATAAAATATGTATAAAACCTGAAAATTTAACGTTTTCATGTTTTGCAGAAACATATAATCCCAACATTTTCTCCTAGCAACTGGGAAGCATAGCCAATAGAGTGCGGGACATACTGCTGACATCATCTAAAGCTAGTTCATATCACTGAGGGAACACTACAGAAAAGATGTGGCCACAAAAAATGTCATTGGCTGATAATATGCAAACTATTATTATATATCAGTGTTCACTGATTTAAGCAACCTATATCAGCTTGACAATTAGTTATAGTTGCTTTGACTGGACAATCGTTGTTTGGGGTGGGGTTTTAGTGATCAGTCAGTTGCAAAGGATTCGTCCTCTTGGCAGTATAAATGTTCTCACAAATTTCATGGCAATCATCTGTACAGATTTTGACACTTCCTGTATACAACTAGATGTTTTGATTTTGTGGCACTACAGGAAAGGGCACATCATCACCAAAATTATTAGGAATCATCCTCTGGGGAGCATGAGTGTGCATTTCATCCAATACCATGGCAATCTGGCAAGTAGTTTCAAGACATCTATTTTTCAAACAGCAAATCAATGCCCCAACCAACATCGACATTCTTAGCTCGTGGATCGAAAATAAAAGCAGCAACAAAATATTGAGCTGTACATTCCTACTGAAATATACTCAAGGTGACAGTAGCCTGGAGATTGAGGAAACAAATCCCTGGCCAGTATACTGGTAGACTTGTCAGGGCAAATTCTGATCTTTACTACACATGCTCACTTTTAATTTCAAACTAAACACAAGCTGGCAGGTCAGATCTGTGGGGAACAAGCTAGCTGCTGAGCAGCTCCCAGTATGGAGGTGACTGTTAAAGTTATGACAGGCCCCAGTGCAAGATTTTTATGAGTCTCCCTAACCTGTACTGAGGAACAAAAGCATGTGTGCATTTCACAAGCCAGGCTACACTATAGTACCATGAGCAACACCCAATATATGGGAAAAAACACTGAGAAGTTCAGCTGTGTTTGCTTTACTTTTGTCCTATATGTTATTCATGTGTTAGTAACAGTACAAGACAACAGCCACTTTTAAACACATGCAGTAAAGAGCAGGACAGAACCTTTATTTTACCCTAAACTCAGATATAGTGGCATCTAAGACCAGCTTCAACACACAAGATGGTCCTAAATGGGGCTTGTTTTCATGTAACTCAACCCTACAAAATAATGTGGTAGGCTAATGATGTGCTACACAGCCTTGGGAATAACACATGGTTACTACTGTCGGTCAGTTAGTTAGCCAGGCACGCCATATTGTTTGTAACTTATTGTAACGGATTACCTGGAGTTTTAGGGGTGCCAGTCGGAGTTATTCCTCTTCACAAAAAAAAAACAATAGAGGATCTCTGTTAGCGAAATCTCCGACTTTCGTCAGAGTTACTAAAGAGCATGGATACCAAAAGGCGAAGTTCCGTTGAATTTCTGCCAACAGCCACTAGGGGCGCTAACGCCATTTTGGACTGTTGAGCTTGGACTGTTGCACCCAGACAACATGCAAGATGTCAAGGAGAGAGGAGAAAAAAAGTAAAAGAAAATAGTGTAGTGCAATTAACTGCAACAACTATCGGTGGAACACTCCGCACCTGGCCTTCCACCGTTTCCCGAAGGATCCTGACAGAGTGTTTTAATATTAATTTAATATGCCAGTTTTCGTGGGAAGATATATGTACATATGTATATATAGGCCTATATATGGCCTCTTGGACCATTTATATCAGAACTGATTACTGCTTTAGCATTAAAATATATCATATTAAAATAGCTTATATATTATTATTATTATTATTACTGTCCCCTTACTGTACAAACTGTAAATAAATCTTTATTCCTGACTATGTGACGTTAAAATATTGATTTTTTTTTTTTATTAGTATTTTTATTTTTTTTATTTTTGGTAGATTGGCTTATGGGGTGATTTTGAAGGAGTAATTAAGTTAATCTTCTCATAAGTGGATGTAATATGTAGAGATGCCATCTCGGCCGTTTTTCCTTGTTTTGTTTTTTTTAAAGTCTATATTTTGCTTTACAAAAACGTGAAAAAGCAGCTGTGACCAAGCTATCACGAGGTGAGTAGCATTGTAAGCATAATTAATAGCGATATACTTCAGTTTGTCTGTGTGTTTTTGTATGCAAGCGGGTCTGCTGCGGTCTGCTGACGGTCCAAAATGGCGGCGGTAGGACGAAACCATGGGGGAATTTGTTGCTATGGGGCGTTGTATTGAGCTTCGCCTCTTGGTATCCATGCTCTTTGGAGTTACCTCACACACACAGGAAGTCGGCCGGCTGGGGCTGTTGGCTCAGGAGACTGATGGTCCCGGCGTAGCCCCAAGGTTCCGGAGAGGGTCCAGACTTTAGCCGTTTCTCAATACTCAACTTCGGCAGTTCGGACTTGTGGACTTGGCAAGTCCACGCGAGAGTCCGGACTTCCCAAGAACGGGAGGACGGGAAGACGGGAGTACAGTCATTTCTGCTTTTGGAACAGCAGCGAACTTGATGATGTCACCACCTCCGCTCGCCTTTGCTGTTGTACTGTGTTGTATACATGCATTTAGAATAAAACAATATAAACACAGCCCAGCCCTGCGTCTTTTCATAGACACTGTAAGAAATTAATATGTATATGTTTTTAACGTTTCAACATAACTGACACACAAAAACATATAAATAGCCAAAATATTTTCATAAAATGTCTTTTAAAACCTTTTCCCAGCAGCTGGCTTCTGATTATAATCAAAAGTCAAGTGCGAGGGGAAGAGTTTGTGGAGAGTTGATGGTTATTGTGATCGTGAGCATTGGCAAGATGGAAATCAAAAATCAATAACGGATCGGAGAAGGCGTCTTGGCGCAGTTATTGCAGCAGGACTGCTATGCAGGCTGAGGAGGAGGGTGCCCAGCTGAGGAGGCAGATCCCAGAAAGACAGCGGAGAATGAAGATGAGGATGAGAATGAGACGTGCGATGCTTGCATGTCTGTTCGATATGTTAGTCCAGTTGTGGACAAAGTACCCAGGAATATCACAACAAAGAACAAAAACTCAGTCACAAGTAAAAGTGCTGCAAATCTGACTTGAGTAAAAGTATCAGCAAAATGTAGGCCTACTTAAAATTAAAAGTTCAAAGTACTCATGATGCAGAGTGACCCAATTTCAAGTGTTGTGATCATCATATACATGAATATGTATTGAGTATTAATTGATCAACGTCGGCTACATGTAAGCAGCATTTAAATGTTGTCATGGTAGAACAAATTTTAACACCTGTCACTGGTGTACTAGTCTAATCTATAACAACACACAGCAACTTGTAAATATGAAACAACAACATATAAAACAAACTATCTGAAAAGTAGCTAACTATAGCTATCAAATAAATGTAGCTTGAGTAGAATGTACAGTATTTCCCTCTAAGTAAATGGAAATACCCAAAGTACATCAAATTTGTACTTAAGTACAGTAGCTACTTGAGTAAATATACTTAGTTACTGTCCATCACTGCATTTGTCTCATCATTATGCTTTCTGTCTACATTTTTATGGAGACTTGACAGTTTACTTGGTACACCTAGAAAAAACAATAGCAGTTTAATATTGTATTAAGTCTAACATTTTATTGAAGTGCTGAGTTGTAGATTGTGGTGCTGTTGAACTGTACTGATTATACAGACAGCAGTTTGTCATATAGTCTGTCCTCACCAATATAAATGGGATCAAACAGGTCAGATGTTCAGAGGAAAAGTTTATTCAGCCACACTTCAGACATCAGGTATACAATTCATATCAGATAATCAATATTTAAAATGCTGTTGAATAAATACGACAATAAAGACAATTAATCTTTAAATACAATAAATGAATTACAATAAATTCTTAAAATTATTATTGAATGGTAAAAACACATAAATAAGCAAAAGAATGCAAAGAACAATAACATGTTACAACATTTATTAATATAAGAATATATCTTATACTGAGACTGAATATTGCCCATTAGACATTCCCCAAACGAATTACATTTCATATTTAACCACTACAGAGATATCAGCCACGAGGCTGCTCTCTGGGGCAGCCTGAGCGCTCATACACACGTTTATTATCTATGAGTGCTGACACCGCTAGATGACAGCGGTGTCAGCGCTCATAAACACATGAGGGCTGACACCGCTGTCATCTAGCGGACCTCAGTCACATTCAACTGGGCTCTATATTAAAACATCGACCATGGGTCTGACGTTTAAACTACGCATGAAAACACTACATTCTGTGACAAAACAACAGTCACATGTCGGTAATTATGGCTTACAATTGTGCGCCTTTCCCTCCGATGATTGTTGCGAAATGCATGCTGGGATACCTGGCTGTCTGAAGTCCACACAAGTCTGCTCCGATGCATCCCCGGTGAAATGGGTGTGGCGAGAACACATCCGGGAATTTGGACTGAACTTGGCTAGATGTGAACTTTGAATTGGAACAGTACTTGGGCTGTGACTGATGACGTGTCACAAGTCCACGAGAACACAAGTCGGCACAAGAATGCATATTGAGAAACGGCTATATATACGTAGACGCCGCATCAAGTGGGTTTGCCCGCTGCTGCGATACGTCAACGTTGCCACCATATTGGATGTGGCAAGGCTGCGCGTAAACTAATACAAGTGAATGGACTTAATTTCATAAAGCACCTTTCTACAAAGAAATGTACGTTAATGCCTCTCGTTTATTCATTCACACATGCACTAATATACTTGGGAAACAGTTAGGCACCAAAAACAATGTATTTGATCTTCTCAGATGGCTAAGATAAGAACTTTATTGATCCCACACAGGAGCAATTCACCTTACATCAGCTATAGAGAACAAGGTAGTGCCGAAAAACAATACACAGTATACAAATATATATATATATATATATATATATATATATATATATATATGTATATATGTGTGTGTGTGTGTGTGTGTGTGTGTGTATAGTACAGTAGGCCTACAATAAAAATACAAGACACAGTAAAAGGACAGACAGATACAAAAATAGCAAATATTTGCATATAAACTAAAACGCCAATGGTTCCAAAGCTTTGAGGTGAACCTAACCGTACTCATGGCAGGATTTGCAAGTGCTGAAATTAAGCTGTTTGGTGACTCAGATATCCTACACAATTACACTTTTTGGGGCTTCTGAGGCTTGCGCTTCCCTTCCTTCAGAACGGTACTCCATGCTGGGGAGAGGAGTTAGGGGCACGCCGTCACCCCAGTGACTGCCGAGCAGGCTCCGACGACCCCGGCGCTACCCTCTCCTGCGATCCCGACGCAGCAGCACCAGCCCCACGGGCCCGGCCGGGCGATCCATGGCAATGGCACCTCTCCAAGTCCGTCATCCGGTGATCCAGAGCCGCAGCCGTTCCCTGGTCTTCGATCACGCTTGCCTGTGTTTCCAACGCTTCTCTCAGAGTGGAAACTTCCTGGCTATATATATATATATATATATATATATATATAAATATATAAATTTATATATATATATATATATATATATATATATATATACATATGTATAGGCTACTGTGTATTGTTTTTCGGCACTACCTTGTTCTCTATAGCTGACGTAACGTGAATTACTCCTGTGTGGGATCAATAAAGTTCTTATCTTAGCCATCTGAGAAGATCAAATACATTGTTTTTGGTGCCTAACTGTTTCCCAAGTATATTAGTGCATGTGTGAATGAATAAACGAGAGGCATTAACATAAATTTCTTGGAAGAAAGGCGCTTTATGAAATTAAGTCCATTCACTTGTATTAGTTTACAGCGCAGCCTTGCCACATCCAATATGGCGGCGACGTTGACGTACGGCTCAGCACTCGATGCGGCGTCTATGTATATATGTCTATGGGCTGAAGTCCACACAAGTCTGCTCCGATGCATCCCCGGTGAAATGGGCGTGGCAAGAACACATCTGGGAATTTGGACTGAACTTGGCTAGATGTGAACTTTGAATTGGAACAGTACTTGGGCTGTGACTGATGACGTGTCACAAGTCCACAAGAACACAAGTCGGCACAAGAATGCATATTGAGAAACGGCTTTTGTATTCCACAGGACGAGGGCATTTTACTCATACCAACCTGACCGCAGACTGTGTTCAAATAGCCAAGGATAGGCACGGTGATGAGGAGTTGGGCATATGGCGAGACAGACGCTGCCACATTTATTTTCAAATATTTTTTTTTTACTTAAGGCCCTCCTCTCCACCACCTTATTGGTTGTACAAGTCTTGTCTGGTTGGGTGGCCACCTTGTTAATCTGCAGGAGACTTTTCTACCAGGTGCAGGTATTTGGCATTAATTGAGTGGGACAACAGCAGGATGTAAAACTTACTGTAATCACAGCAGCCCATACGATTATAAAATAAAAGCATGCAAACAAAAACAGTAAAACCAAGCATAGTAAAACCATGCACGATAAAACACAGCAAAATATAAAAACCCAGCAAAGACAAAACACAATAAAACTAGCACTTCCACCTTGTGACACATACAAAGGCTCTGTCAGACAGACTACTAGCTCCAGCTCGGCTGCATTACCTGCCTGTCTATATTTCCGCAGTTGAACAGACAAAAATGTGTTGCTGAGAAAAAGTTGTGGAGCTCTGTTGCAGTTGACTTTCCCTTGATAAATAAAGGTCAAAGATTTTCAGAACACCTGTTCCCCATTCCAATCACAATGTGGGCTGAAAAATGAAAGACACAAAAGATTAACTGCTCACTCATCATCGCCTCGTTTTAATCAACAGTCTGATGTTCTTAAATGAGTTAAATGTGTTTTCATCCCAGGTATTTTGAATCCAATGCATATTATGCAGCAACAGCAACATACTGTAGATTGTTCTGTTTAAAATACCCCCCTCGTATACACTGGTGATGTTCCTCAAGGGCATTAATGAAGTGCAGACTATGAGGGCAGCCGGCCCATCTGTGACAGAGCACACTCAGACATATGGCAACTTCTTAGGTTCCAAATTAAAGCAAAAAATCATCTAACGTGATTGGCTGGGATGTGAAGCGGAGTAGAGTGGATTAGAATATCAACACAGACAAATGTATGTGCATCCATAAACACCAACACACACATGCACACACACATTTGTAAATGAGTACCTCAAAGCAAACACACACATGCAAATGAGGAAACCAGACATAACACACACACACACACATACACACAAACACATGCTAATTAATAGAAAACAAACAGTTACTCAGGCGGTCTGCAGGGACTGGATTATACTGTGTCTCTCCTTGCTGAACAAATTGCTCTCTAAATTCAATCAAACACACCAAGCTCTTCTGTGAGTCTACAGGAGGCTGTAATCAGCGTGGTGGTGACTGAAGATGAAGAAAAGGACAAAAAAAAAAAAAAAAATGCAACAAAACAAACAAAATACAAAAAAAAGTCAGTGCCCTCCAACTATCCAGAGAACTGTTTGTTTGGCACAGAGAGTGAGCAGTCTACAGGAACAATGTCTTGATTAAGTGCAATTGATATCTGCCTACAGAGAGCTTCAGGCTTCAAGCTTCCATAAAGAGCAGCAAGCAGCATGGGAGCAGCTCCGTGGAAGCTGCAGTCATCAGTTGCAAGAATTCAAAACACTTATCTCACTAAGTTCACCTCTTTACCCAGTTTAGCCAACCTCATTTGCTTTTGCAGGAATGCAGCAGTGAGTAAGTATTGGGAAATTAATTTGGCTGAGTTTACTGGGAACTGTGCCACCGAAAAGCACAAGTGAGTCCACTCCGATCCAAACACATACACTGGAGAGTTTTCAATTAGATTTTTTCTGTTTCCTGATTTGTAGAATTGTGGTGTAAATTCAGAGCATCTGTTTTTTTGGAAATAGAAAGATCACATCCACTTACATGGGCAAAACAATTTAATATATATAATTACTGTGGAATTTTGTGCATCCAAAAATCTTTATTCTTATTTCACCTTCTGCAAGATTTTGGCACTCAACTACCTCTGCCTTACACAGAAGGCATAACAGAAGTCAACCACCACCAACTGTGTACTTACATTCAATTTTGCATTTACAAACTACTGTAAAAACTATTATATTACAGCCATATATACATCCAAGAAACAACCACAATAAAAACATAAAACATCCTTTTCAACACCTGACAACACCACCTCCTGGGGACATGAGAAACCCTTACTACTTACATCGATGTGTCGCGTGACCAACCAAATTTTTCGCACCTTGTAATTTGCACCTCTTTGCTCAGACATTAGGTTCATTCGAGATGAGCCAGGCCTGCTCAGATTCAATCACCGACGATCTAAACACAATGCATGCGAGTTAGTTTTGTGTCCGACTTCATCCCGACTTGCTCTGACGTATTACAAAAGTGGACGGTGATAAAACCACGAGAGCGAGGCGGCCGCAGTTTCTAGAGCCAGGTGCTGCAGTTGCTCTCCACCGACTGCATCGCTTGGCTCTCACCTGATCTAACAGCTGACTGGTTAAGATGTCGACTCAACAATATGACGTTTTAGATAAACCATTAATTTTTGTTGAATTTCAGAGATTAAAATTTGATTTGTCTGATTTGAAGGTTTATTCTGTAACAGAAAACATGTTGTGTGACTGATGGGGAAGTTTAGTTGTCAGAGACTAAATACATTCATCATAAACTATAGAGTCTACTGTATATTAACATTGGACTGTTTTAATTATTGAAGTAGGCCTATTTAGCAACACAGAGACTTGTTTTTTTTTATTTATTTATTATTTATTTGAAGAGGACAGTGCATATTAATGAACAATCAGTACAAATACATGACATCATGTAAATATGCAGGATTTAGCTAGAAGCTAATTTCCACCCGTAATCCTCACATTAAAAGACAGAGAGATATACCATGAATAACAGTTGATTCAACAACATATAAAGTGCACAACGATATTAGCAGCAGTGGTCAGTTCATCTCGAACAAGCCTATTTTATCTCTATTATGCAGGGCAACGACAGCAAGGCTCTCTGTGATGACATCACAAACGTTGATTGGCTGATGCAGTTGTTGTCGCAATTCTACTGTACCATACAAAATGTTGTTCTCATGACAACAACCACTTGGCAAAACCAGGATGTGCTTTGTTTATGGTTCTGATGATGTCACTTTTAACAACTGTTTCACTTGAACATGCTCATGGCTTGATGGGGCTCATTTATGCTCAATGTCAGATAAAGAGACGGAGATGAACAGAATAGTACTCTGCGTTCATTTTGTCCATATTTGTCCACATTTCCTGAAAGCTGATGGTTATGGATGAAATGAAACAGTACTACAGAGATCATGGAGGCAGTGTAGCGTAGTTCGAGCGTAGGAGATGACAAAGAAAATTTAATTAATGGCAGAAATGAACAAAACAGTAATTTATAATAATATATACTAATCTTGGTGAAAATAGTGAAAAGTATTCTCTGTCCACATATCAGGATGTGTATATTGGCCGTACATACTACTATTGTCTACACTGCTGCCTATGTTAAAAGGTACAATATTATGACCTCCTCTACTGTCGCCTCCTTTGTTGCTGTGTGAAATATTTGCCTCTGAGTGCCATCTTTTGGCTGTATCTATGCTATCAAAGTACGAGAAGAAAGTATGAAATAAAGTATGTATGAAGTATGTATAACGTATGGAAGAACGAGGGCAGTAGCATTTGAAATGGACAAATCTATTTTGTATGTAAATATAATATAATATAAATGAACCTTTAACAAAACCCAGAGTTGACTGCACTAGTTACTAGCTTTGTGATCCAGACGGCCAATGTCAGCCAGCAATGAAGGGCTCGGGAGGAGCTTCTACCCTCAAGCCAACACTAATTACAGTTCATAAAAGTGCTATGGATGACACCATAACAGCTACTGAACTCAAATATCACTAGATCTGTCATGATGACAACTGAGCAAAACTCCATCTCCTGATGAAGACTATGGCTGTGTCTGAAATCATTCACCTGCCCGTGCCATATAGTCTGTCTATTCCTTTGGCACAATGGATGGTGGGATATATTGCTTGGTGAGTGACCATCGGCTGAAAACTACTTTTCACGATGCACTGTGGGATACTTCTTATATAGGGTATAATAATTCCCACCATACATTGGGACATCACTACAAAATGCTGAACTCACTGTGTAGTGGATTGTATAGTGAGTGGTAAGTGATTTTTGACACAGCCCATGTGAAATGGTCGAAAGCACCAGAAAATAATAAGTAAACCTTCAGTTAGGATTTGACAGTTGTTATAGACATAGCTTTATGTTCATACATTTAGACCAATGCTCAAGTTAAACACACAGTTAACAGTCAAAACTCCTGTTTGACTGCAAAAGACCTGCAGGAAGATTTATCAGACTCTGGAGTGGTGGTGCACTGTTCTACTGTGCAGTAACACCTGTATAAATATGACCTTCATGGAAGACCTTGGATCTTCATCTTTAACATTTTGCCTTTTGGAGATCAGGACATCTTTTACTTGCTTAGCTTCTCAAAGTAAACAATATTTTGATCAGGCGTGCCCAAACTTTTGCATGCAACTGTTTATTTATATGCGCGATCTAAGAAGCTAACTAACATTAGCTCAAGCAGGAAACATTAACCCATAACCAAGTGGGCTTAAAGAGCTTTTATACATTGAAAGAACTTGGAAAATAAACTGCTTTGTAGCGTATGGGCCAAACCATCCCTGTCTAATTGAGACCGGTGCTTACATAGCAAAATGTGTGACCTTGTGTTTGATGTAAAAACAGCATGTAAAAACACTAAGTCAAACCCACAGCTATAATATAATAATGGTTTGCACAACCAACTGCATTTTTAAGCTAAGGCTGGCAGTGAGTAGTGTATTTCAGTGCTTGATTATCTGTCATGTGACCATGGCCCTGTACATTTCAGCAGTCCCAGTGTCCCATTAGTGAGCAGGGGAAACTTTTAGTAAATTATCTGATAACTTAACTGCTGGCAGCTATTGTTTATTAGTGAATTACTGTATATTGTGTATAGCCAAATTACCTTCATTACATGTCCCAGGCGCCTTGAATTTCTTTCTTCACCACCAGGATGTTTTAGCTGTTCTTCTGTCATTAACTGAGTAATTGGAGGAACAAGGAAAAAGAGACAAAAAATTAATTATGCCTGCACAATTAAGCAGGAGATCCCACAGCTTTTTTCTGTCCCTTATGATATTCAATCATGGACTAAAATTGTTTCTGCCACTCACATATTGATTTAATTCTCTCATCTACTGTGTTAATTAACAAGGTATGACAGCTGAAGTCAGATATTTCCAGTGTGAGCATGCCCCCGTAAGTATAATTATAACAGTGCACTACACTATACTGGCATATCAAACAAACAGCAATCCACAGTCAAACAATGGAAACAGATCCTTTTAAATGGCGCAAACAGGGCGGAAGTAAGGAACCTCTGGTATTTTCTGCATCATCACAGTACTAAACTGCTACTAACTATAATGTCCAAATTTGTCACTATGAGAGATGAGCGAGTACACCATCATTTGTATCTGTGTCTGTATCTGTTTAACCAACTAAATTATCTGGATCCATACTTGCAGAGGGCAAAGTTTATGCCAGAAGTGGGTGGTGTTTAAATTGAAAGTAGGTTGAGCCTAACTGGAGGTTGTTTTTTAAGCCTGAAATTTAAATGGACCGATCAGAAGTTGCAATATTTGTTACCTATGATAAAAGTGTTTACAGAACAGCCTCAGAATTGAGCTTCAGATATTTCTTTATTACAAGAGTAATAGATTAAACACAGATACTAAAATGAGGATTTTCCTTTATTACAATACAGATAATGACACATTCTTGGCCCCAATCACACAGAAAGCGCCATCACCTCCTTACCCTAACAATCCTGTGTAATCAATCTGCCGTTTATTTTTTTATTTCATTCATAGTAATTAGTAGTGAATTACTAAAATGGACAGGCAGAGGTACTTGCTCTGGCTCTGACTGAGTGTGAGAGGCTGTCAGCAGATGGTTTATTGGGCAGAGGGAAACAGAAATTTGTGTGGGTACATGAGACCCTAAAAAGGGTTAATCACAGGGAGTACCACCAGTTGGTCCAGGAGCTTCGCCTCCATGATGGCCATTTCCAGGCATATTTTGGGATGAGGATGACTCAGGGGGAGTTTGACAACTTGCTGTCTATTGTTGGGTTATATAGCTCTGGGTATCCAGCAACCACTATCACCAGTTTCTCCTCCATTGTTTACTAACTGTAAACTTGTTGTGACCACTACAGAAGGCCTGCCTCTCAAATCATCCCACTGGATAATGGGAAAAGAGCGGACATGACATGGAGTGCTTTTCCACTCTGAGTTTAAGTTTTTTCAACTCGAGGAGAACAGAGCGCTCCAGCAAAAATGCCAGGTGCCTAGAGCGCAGAAACACGAGGTGCACAGGAATGCAAAAACAGCAAGTTTAAAAACTTTCTGTACGACTTACTGTTTCATTTTCACTTTGACCCTTAAACACATTTAGAGTTTTATACACTGCTGAAAAGACAAGATTCTCAGCTTTCGAATGGAATATCTCTATTGATTTTGTACCCTAAATATTAAGCAAATACATCACATTACATAATGACTGTCAGCGAGCCATGATTTTGGGATAAAGGCCTTCAAAGTTTGTAGTACAGTTGTACATGACATACAGAGATAAACTGTATCGTTTCCCCGTTAAAGGTTTTTTGGGGGGAGTTTTTCCTTATCCGCTGTGAGGGTCCTAAGGACAAAATCAAGGCTTTGGTCAAATAGGGACTTTCTCACTGCTTTGAAGATAGAGAGTCACCACTTTTTTTTTGCCTTTCTCTTGTTTACCATTCTGAATAAACTGTACTTTAGTGTTCATGATTTATTTACATTGACCTGAGGTGTTGAATCTAACAAAGCTTATGATGTGAATCATGTTCATATTGACAAAAGATTATACATTTAATGTAATATTTTCATGTGTGAAGCTAAGCTGCTTAGAACTATGCTAGCTCAAGCAGGTTACTGGTGGAGACCAGGTGGGTTTAAAGAGGTTTTCATATTCTTAAAGAGGCAACAGATAGCATCTTTTCCTAAATATATCATAAAAAATATGAAAAATAATGTGGGTTGCACAGGGTAGCGGCCACAGTAAAATCAGACAAATCAGACAAAATCAGTGTTTCATAGGTTACTTAGTGGCTTTGCAATCTTTGTAATAAGCTTCTGCCACCAGTGACGAAATTTCGTGGAAAAAATCTGCTTTACGGCAGGAAACACATCATGTATTGCGAAACTGGTCAGTCAGCCAATCAGGGACTGGAGCGAGTCCTTATGAGGAGTTGAGCATGAGATAGTTGAGTCAGGAGCACAATGGCAGACGGACAAAGTTTGGAGACAAGTGAAAAACAGCCTAGCAAAAGAAAACAAGCTCCTCTGTCTGAGGAGGCAAAGAAGAGCAAAAGGGAGAGTGATTAAAGAAGAGGAAAAACAAGAGTAAACTTCAGTCAGGCGTTCAAGAGATGGAGGGAACTCCGTGACTAAAGAGGCTTCAAAACCGATGTCCAGCTAGCTTTCTTTCTAATGGATCAGTAAGTAACACGGCTAAATGTTAGCCAGACGAGAGAGGACTGTACTGTACTGGCTGCTAGTTAATTCCTAGCTGGCCAGCATTGCAAATTGCCGCAACCAGGGACCGGGTAGCGAGTGTTGGTCGGCTGACATCCTGTTGCCATTCTACGGCAGCCCTCGGACAGTGGTACCCCCCTCCCATCCTTCTGTTCTCTTCTCACGGAGGTAACTATCGACGGACATCGCCCAGCTAAGTTACGCCCAGCTACGTGAACACTGGACTTTGTTTCCCATTCAATTTGAGCTCCAACCGGCCGCATCGTTTCCATACGGTACCGTTTATTCTAGAATCGGGACTGTTTACATGTGCATATTGGTATAATTCCACTTTAGAACATGGCACTCTTAAATACTTGATTCCAATATATATATATATATATATATATATATACAGTACAGGCCAAAAGTTTGGACACACCTTCTCGTTCAATGCGTTTTCTTTATTTTCATGACTATTTACATTGTAGATTCTCACTGAAGGCATCAAAACTATGAATGAACACATGTGGAGTTATGTACTTAACAAAAAAAGGTGAAATAACTGAAAACATGTTTTATATTCTAGTTTCTTCAAAATAGCCACCCTTTGCTCTGATTACTGCTTTGCACACTCTTGGCATTCTCTCCATGAGCTTCAAGAGGTAGTCACCTGAAATGGTTTTCCAACAGTCTTGAAGGAGTTCCCAGAGGTGTTTAGCACTTGTTGGCCCCTTTGCCTTCACTCTGCGGTCCAGCTCACCCCAAACCATCTGGATTGGGTTCAGGTCCGGTGACTGTGGAGGCCAGGTCATCTGCCGCAGCACTCCATCACTCTCCTTCTTGGTCAAATAGCCCTTACACAGCCTGGAGGTGTGTTTGGGGTCATTGTCCTGTTGAAAAATAAATGATCGTCCAACTAAACGCAAACCGGATGGGATGGCATGTCGCTGCAGGATGCTGTGGTAGCCATGCTGGTTCAGTGTGCCTTCAATTTTGAATAAATCCCCAACAGTGTCACCAGCAAAACACCCCCACACCATCACACCTCCTCCTCCATGCTTCACAGTGGGAACCAGGCATGTGGAATCCATCCGTTCACCTTTTCTGCGTCTCACAAAGACACGGCGGTTGGAACCAAAGATCTCAAATTTGGACTCATCAGACCAAAGTACAGATTTCCACTGGTCTAATGTCCATTCCTTGTGTTTCTTGGCCCAAACAAATCTCTTCTGCTTGTTGCCTCTCCTTAGCAGTGGTTTCCTAGCAGCTATTTGACCATGAAGGCCTGATTGGCGCAGTCTCCTCTTAACAGTTGTTCTAGAGATCGGTCTGCTGCTAGAACTCTGTGTGGCATTCATCTGGTCTCTGATCTGAGCTGCTGTTAACTTGCGATTTCTGAGGCTGGTGACTCGGATGAACTTATCCTCAGAAGCAGAGGTGACTCTTGGTCTTCCTTTCCTGGGTCGGTCCTCATGTGTGTCAGTTTGGTTGTAGCGCTTGATGGTTTTTGCGACTCCACTTGGGGACACATTTAAAGTTTTTGCAATTTTCCGGACTGACTGACCTTCATTTCTTAAAGTAATGACGGCCACTCGTTTTTCTTTAGTTAGCTGATTGGTTCTTGCCATAATATGAATTTTAACAGTTGTCCAATAGGGCTGTCGGCTGTGTATTAACCTGACTTCTGCACAACACAACTGATGGTCCCAACCCCATTGATAAAGCAAGAAATTCCACTAATTAACCCTGATAAGGCACACCTGTGAAGTGGAAACCATTTCAGGTGACTACCTCTTGAAGCTCATGGAGAGAATGCCAAGAGTGTGCAAAGCAGTAATCAGAGCAAAGGGTGGCTATTTTGAAGAAACTAGAATATAAAACATGTTTTCAGTTATTTCACCTTTTTTTGTTAAGTACATAACTCCACATGTGTTCATTCATAGTTTTGATGCCTTCAGTGAGAATCTACAATGTAAATAGTCATGAAAATAAAGAAAACGCATTGAATGAGAAGGTGTGTCCAAACTTTTGGCCTGTACTGTATATACACATATACACATATGGATATATATATATATATATATATATATATGTGTGTATATGTATATATATATATATATACATATACATACATATACATATATATATACATATGTATATATATATATATACATATACATACATATATATATATATATATATATATATATATTTTATATATATATATATATATATATATATATATTGGTCTATCTTTTTATATTGTATTTTGTGCTTCAAGATTTTCTATTATTTTAATTTTTAGACTATTCGATGTATCACTGAGGTTGCATTTCTGAATGATCCATATTTATATTGTTTTTAATGTTAATCTGAATCAGCTGGTTTCTGTTAAAAAGGGACACACGCCCACAAACCATTTAACGCTGAGGATGGCTATGAGCTTAAACGCGTCCGTTCGACTGCTGCTGTGCAATCCATTATATTAAAAAGTATTATACTTATTAGTGAGTGCTGTCGGGTTTTTCTGCTGTGCTGTAATATCTGGACTGGCACCCAATTACACTTTGAGACTTTTGAGTGAGCACGCCAAGTTTGCTGAAGACTTATCTCCATACACAACAGTACTAGCCAGCCAGCCGTGACCTCCCCAAGATGGCGGCGACGTTGACACACTGTAGTCACAGGAATGAGTCACCTATGATTATATATATCTATGCGTTACCCTCTATCCTTGGACCCTCATTTCAGATGAAGGATAAGAGTTGGCAACAATGTTTCAGGTTACAAGAAGAAAAGTGAAGGCCATTAACAAGCAAGCACATTGGCATGACTGCTACTGCTTAAGTTTACAGTGTAAAAATGACGAGTATCTCACTGTTAAGTACCCAGCTGCTGGTCTTAAAGATAATTTTCCTCAATAGGTATATAATACATGATCGATAAATCCTCTAAATTGTTCAACCACCTATATGCCTGTATAGGGTGGCAGTTATGCATCTTACATGGCAGTTGCCATCCACCATTTACCACAAGGACAAGAGGAAGTAGTTGTAGTAGTAAAAAAACAAAGACAGCAAAACTGGCCACTAATGAGTACAGTAATGTTATAACGTTATGTGTTGAGTCACAACTTCGTGTGATGAGATGCAGCTCCACAATACTGATGCTTCTACACACCACAGCTAACCAGGTGGATTATGGGTGTCTTAATTGTACAGTGCAGTCCTGTCATCACAGTATGACAGTGGAATGACAAGGAGAATCATTATTGGTCTTCAGATAACAATCACAGTGCATTCCTTAGCCATCTGTGTTCACTAAACAAAAATACATGAATCTGGTGTTACAAAATAAATTACAGAAATCATTATAACCTGGTGTGATCGTAAAGTGTATAATATTAGTCTGTTACAATGCTTCAGGCTGCATATTCACATTAGCATTACACAATATACCTCCATAAGCATTTATATTACACTGGCAAAGCCCCACAATAATCCATCAGTAATATAAAGAAGTACTGCAGAACATATTCGCCAGTAAACGTGAGGTGAGCATAACGCAGCATACATACATACACATCATGTGGCTAACTAACAAACTGCTACACTCAACTACAAGCCAGCCAAACTAGCACAGCTGCTAACAATGATAGAAAAAGGACAGCTAACACCAATAAATAAGATTAAACATTAAAATGTTGTGAAACCAAACATAATGATGCATACAATATTACCTGCAGGGCTCAACAATAAGGATTGCCCGATTGCCCGGGGCAAGTAAAACTCACGGTCGGGCATGTAAACTAACAACTCACTTGCCCGATCGGGCAAGTTGCTAAAAATAGTAAAAGTTAATAACTAATTGATAAAATAAATGTATTTTAAAACGTGCTCTTCGGCTCTGATGCAGCAGTCTCTCTGCCTGAAGTCACAGGCACAGCTGTGTAACAATGTCCTGCCCACAACCCCCATTGATATTATTTTGCGCGACGGACGCTTCATATAATAACATAACAATATACTATTTATGGTGTTATGTCATCGTGTCATTTCTGTCTCTACATGGTCACGCGTTAACAATTCTCCTCTGCTCTCTGTATCGTGCACAGCGGAGTTCCGCCACACACACAGGTGAGCACGCTAGAGCGGCTCGGGCTGCATTTTCCTGACCAAACCTGACCCCGAGCCCGGTGCAGTTTGTCAGCTGACAAAGTTATTGAAATGGACAGTGTGTAAATAACCATCAACAGACTGCTGTTACGCACAGACAAACACGCTGCTCGCACAGCAGCGCAGCACGGCACTCATGCAGAGCTTGTGTTGCGTTCAGGTGTTGTCACGTAAATAACAACTTCCAACACTTAAATAGGTCATAGCACAAAACAGCAGCATGTCAAGTGACTTTTTACTTTTATTATATTCAATAAAATTGTATGTTCCTAAATCTTGAGACACCTCATATGTAAGCTAGACAGACATTTCACCTGCTCATTACTGTGCACACATGTACTGTATGTACTTAGTCCTAAAGAGCCCTTCTGGTGCCAGTAGATACACAGAAACATCCCAGCAGGCTGTGCTTTGCAAGCATACAAAAACGTTTCACGCATGTGAAAATTATTTTTTCATGCGTGCGCTTCACCTCCGCTGCTACAACTCCATCCTAGGGGAAACACTGCTGTGTGCGTTTTGTGCAACAGGTGGATGTGGTAGTCTACTGGTAGAGTAGAGAGAGAGCTAAGTAGCGTTGAAGTAGAGTAGAGCAAGGCAGAGAGATGGAAGCAAAATATATTAAACCCGGTGTTAATACAGCAGAACTGGAGAGAGGGGTGAAAAATAAATAGAGGTGGGCATGGCTCAAGTAGGGCGCAAAATTATAGACGGAGAATGAAATTTTTCACTTTAAGCCCTGACAGTCATTTTTGTGTAGGAATTAAGCTACAATACATGACATATGTTGTTTTAATTAATAAATACAGTGTGAATAAAGATTATATAACATAAAAATAACTGCAGTCTTTGTTATTTGATAGCTGCTTAAATTAAACAATTTTTATAGGGCAAGTAAAAACTGACTTCGGGCAAGTAGATCTCTGACCAACTTGCCCGACCAGGCAAGTGAAAAAAAACCTTAGTGTTGAACCCTGACCTGTAATCACAGTATGAGAGTGGAATGACAAAAGGAATCAGCATTGGTCATGGGAAAACAGTCTGGATAACACAAGGAACACAACTGAATAATTAAGCTAGTTTAAAACCAATAGTGAAAGTTTTAGTCGCTAAAAATATAATTGTAGGACACACAGTAAGCTGAAGTTGTTATGAGTAGATTACACAGTAAAATACAATATAATGCCATCTGGATTCTAACAAAATCAGCAATTATCCCAGCCCAGCAAGAGAACACGACCTACCAGAGTGTACTCCTCAGCTCTCTGTGTAGTTCCCATGCCAACCACGTACAATACTGCTTTGCCAGCAGACAGCGCTGTTGCACCACTTTGCTATAATTTAATCAAGTATACTTTACTCTGTTACACTTACAACATTCAACACACTCATAAAATAATTTTTAGTATGACGTTTTGACCACCAATGACAGCACTGGGCTACCCTACGACTGAGCTCCCCACATATCGTAAGCTATAGTAGCTGTATGGGTAGTCGACTCATCTAATGCTAATGGTAAGTCAGCAAGTTAACATTACTGCCTACCTGGCCATTTCATTAGAATGATATGACATTACGTGACGTGAAAAAAAAAAAAAACATTCATAGATGTCCTCGTCTGTGAACGTGATTTCTGCCTGAGTCACGTCATGTTGGCTTTTACTTTTACGTTCACCAGCCAGCGTGTATACAGACAGTAACTGACAGTCCTGCATTGTTTATCTTTAAGACAATTTTTGTTACTAAGGTGTCATTTTTCCTCACTGTGTTATAATTTTGTCCTTTGTCCTTTTCCAGTTCCACACTCTTCCACAGTAATCACAGTCATCTTTTAAAATATTTACATCCATAAGGCTGCTAAAGAAGTTCATGTCTTCACTGTTTTGTTTCCTGACCCCTCATAATCTCTGTACCTTTTGCTTTTCTTTCTACTCCCCCCCACCCCCACCCCCCACCCACCCCCACTTCCTGTAATCATCTAACGCTGTTCAGGTACCAGGGGACACACTCCAGATGGCCCTGACAAGAATCAGCACTTTCTATTGGCTTAAATTAATTGGGGACACTTTGGTGAAGGCCATCCCTTCCTTTGACAGGCATTTTGCTGGCTCTTTGTGCTGCTGCTGACATATGCCACCCCACACCACATTGCATGATGGGAAAACTAATGGTCCTGTCATCTTATATGGGGCAGCTGGCAGGAGACATTATGGGGGGTGGGGGAAGGGGGCAGTTAGACTGTACTCACATTGAGGGGCTGTACCGATAAGGGTTTTTAAGGGAGATGCAGTTAACTCTCTGGAATGAAAATACATATTACTGTTGGCTATAAAGAATATAGGCAAATTTTGGAACCATATAATGGTCTCACCCCACTGCACAGATGTAAATTATATAGTATATGTTATAATTACCTCTGGAACATTTTCAGAGAAGGCTTTCATCATTTTAAAACATGACAGTGCTGTAAGGCTGGGGTGTACAGTATGTCCCAATAGAGCACTATATTTATATTTGAAACACTGTCAGTGTGGCATTCACTGTAAAGCAGGTGACTGCTTCAGCAATACAGTAGTAACTTCACATGAGGACCAGTGTGAGCTAATAAAGCTTTGGCCATGGATGAAGCTGTATTCTTCCTTTTCAGCCGCTCATGCATCTGTTCAGTGACTCTTCTTCTTGACTGTGTGCAGAAGAATTCAATAAGCATACGCTAATTGGAAATCCCCACTGGAAGTGAGATAAGCGAAGTAAGCGAGGCATGATTGGCGAACAAGTTTCCTGTCATCAAATTCACACTGATTCCATCACCGTAAATGTCTCAGACATACATACACATACATATCAGCCAATAGCCCACATATGCATGTGTATGTATGATTGATTTTTTATATATCTTTTTACTTTTTTTTTTCATACTGATTTTATATAAATGTTCTTTGTAATGAGATATATCATGACCCTGATGAAGGCCACAAGCCAGAATGAATCGGAACACACTACATTACACAGCAATGGCAGAGGTGTGCCCAAAGCCTGTTTTGCTGCGATAATGTTCATTACATTTATTTAGCGGTTGCCCCTGTCCAAGGCAACTTAC
Source organism: Epinephelus lanceolatus (assembly GCF_041903045.1). Taxonomy (NCBI): domain Eukaryota; kingdom Metazoa; phylum Chordata; class Actinopteri; order Perciformes; family Serranidae; genus Epinephelus; species Epinephelus lanceolatus. Next base: position 39,667,624 of record NC_135743.1, read on the forward strand.
AATAAGTGCATTCAACCATGTAGGTACAACCAACCTGTTCTCATTCCAGGTCCTCAAATACCAACGCTTTGTCACACCCCTCAGTGTCTGATAGTGATGCACAGCTGAAACACAATGTAACGCGTGATTAATGTTGTGGAACGGTCACGGTTAAAGTAATAGTTTGGGATATTTGAACTGAGGGTGTATGAGGCAGTTGTCTGTGGTCAGTGTATTGCCTTCAATAGATGACTGTCGGCGAGCTCCCTGTGTACAGAAACGGGTTGACACCAAAACCTATTTTAGCCACCTACAAAGAGGCCCACTAAAAAAAAATCAATATGAGTCTAAGTGGATGCTATATCGAGGATATTTTTGCTGTCAGACAACCCTTTTCTTTGGCACTACTTTTTCTTGACAAAACTTCTGTGTTACTGTGCCGCTGGTGCAGCGCACTGTGTAACTCCACAGGTTCGCTGTTTAAGTCAGACTGTCAGCGGTTTATGGAAGACACAATGAATTCTAGAAAGTAAACCTGAGTGATTATGACAGCAACGACGAAGTGCCGTTCACTGTGGAGAGGAGGGTACCTTTGTGAGCCAGAGTATAGAGATGGACTTTTGCAGAGGGGGACTGAACTGCCGAAAGGGAGCAAGAGAGGGGAAACTTATGTGGCCAACTGTAGCCAACTGTAAACTGTGAATGCATGCTCACGGATCCAGAGGGCTATTGCTGCCCTGAGTAGGACTTGGTTGCCACACAACTACAGGATCTTTCTGAATCTCGGGATGCCAGCGCTTCACATACAGTCTGCAAACTCTGCATCATCGACCATCCAGAGTTCCCTGCCATACTGAATGCTGGTGTCCTGCGGACCTTCTTCAATTTTCCGAAAATAAAATCGAAATAAAACATCCCACAGCAGAAAGGCCTAATAAATTTGTTGTCAAAGTTTTTGGCTGTCAGTACTACTGTATAATGACTGATTAGTAGACAACCAAAGATTTGTGGGCTATGTTCACCCTATTAATACAGATCATGGGAGTACATGTCAATAGTTCCTATCCCTAGTATTTCATATTTCATATCTGGATATCTAACTGTATATATGATGTGAAATAACAGCACATTCAGTTGGCGTCCCTCGCTTATTTGGTGGTTTTACATAGTCCTTCGGGAAGAACTGTTCACTGCAAAGACAAAGTTGTCTTAGACTTGTGGGTGGGGTGTTTATGTCCATATTAAGCACAACAAGCCACAGCTGTCGAAGCTCAATGTCAATTAATGAAACATGGTGAAATGTATTTGATGAGCGGGACTTTACTTTGTTGAAATAGTCTGAAAAAGCACTAGCATACACCATCTTTGAAATACTGTAGTTTACAAAAGTGAAGCATTTTTTACATTTTATCTTGCAGCAGCATTTTCTGACTCCTGCAGAGTAATACAGTGCGCTGCAGCAGTGGTACAGTACTACTTAAGTTTAGGAATTAATTAATTAATTAATTTTTTATGTAGGTCTTTTATTGGGTGGCTAAAATTCATTTTGATGTCAACCCCAGCAGACAGAATTGCTGAGCTTCTGGGGTGCTAGTTCCATCTGTTTCTGCAAACAGTGAGTACACTGACCGCCATCTATTGAAGGTACTGACTATAGAAAAGTACCTCATACAGCCCAACTTCAAAAATCCTGAACTACCCCTTTAAGTTTTGGGAACAAAACTATGTGGTTAGATTTGGACAAAAGATCATGTTACAGACAGAGTCTGCCATGTTGCACCACCATGTTTCTACAGTAGCCCTCCATCACTGTTCACATCAAATGTTTAGTTTGAAAACTTTTACATTTTAGCCTATATAAGGTCTGGGAACGACACAAGATGGCGGATGATGCACGGCGTGGTGAGGCTGCTCCTGTGTTTGGTCAGTCTCGCTTACAACCTGACATTTAAAAAACTGTCGATGGCAAGGTTATTGTTGAGGACGAATTGCTAAACTTCCTTGCAGTAAAAATTAAGACTCTAAGCCAGGACGAAATCGTTTTATTAGCTACAACCAATTTTGACTCCGAGTGGATTGAGTCCTCGAAAAAAGTTTTGTTTGAACTCTGCCCAACATCGCAGCGGTATGTTTCACATAAAGGGCAACAGACAGACGCCAACAACATAAAAAGCTGTCTCAAAGTGTTGAATGAGTGTGGGGAGAATATTCCCAGATTTGTTTCTCATTATCTAGATGAACTGCCCCCGGTGTCCTTTTCTAACATGGACGTTTGGAGCCTGCTTGGAGAAATTAAACTGTCTTAATGATAACTTCCACGGGGCAGGGGAATCCACTACTGAGCTCTCCATGGGGTTAGTTAGAGGGAGAATACCTGGGGGTGTCGGCATTCTCTGCAACATGAAGCTGGAGTCATTGATAAAGCTTGGTGTGGATTGGTGTATTGCAATACACTTTGTCCATGATGATAAGGAATTTATGGTTCTAAATGTGTATACACCTTATGAGTGCCGTGATAATTAGGATGAGTATTTACATAGGCTTGCATTCATCAACTCTTTTATTCAAGATAATTCCTGCTACAACATATATATGTCATTGGGGATATGAATGCTGATCTCCTGGACAGCAAATCATTGTTTTCTAATCACATGGTTCAATGTTGTGAGGATAATAATCTTATATTGTCAAGCAAAGAGTTTCTGCCTACAGATAGTTATACATACATTAGTGAGGCTTGGCACACCATGTCATGGTTGGACCACTGTATCAGTACAGCTGATGCACATGCCTCACTGGGGGGTATGGACATTTTGTATGGTACATCAACAGCAGACCATACCATTTGCCATGTCGCTAAATGTTGATATTTTACCTGCGGTAGTAAGAGATGGTAGTCTCAGTACTGAAAAAGCAGACTGGACATCCCTCACAAAGGATGACCTCCTAACTTATTATGGCCATACTAATGATCTGCTAAGCAATGTTCATATATGTAGAGATACAGTCATGTGCAGAGATGTGTACTGTAAGGATGAGGAGCATAGGAGAACTGTGTGTTCCATGTATAATAACATGGTAGATGCAAGCCATTTTTAAAGCATAAATCAAAGAAGTATAATGTCAGACCTGGGTGGAAAGAGTTTGTAGCCGAATATCAAGCTGAAGCCCAAGAAGCCTTCAAATTATGGGATGATGCAGGCAGACCCAGACAAGGATATGTGCTTGAGAACAAGCAGCGCACTAGTGCTAGGTATAAGTACGCTATCAGGTACATCACTAAAAATGAGAAAGCCATGAGGGCTGATTCCATGGCTAAGAAATTGCTAGGCAATAATGTGGTTGATTTCTGGAAAGAAGTAAGAGATCTTAATAACTGTAAAGCATCTTTACCATGTACTGTAGATGGAACATCTGGTACAGACAGGAGACAGCATTATAGCAACCTTTTTTAACTGTCTAAAAAGTGATCTGTATAAGGCATGTCTCATGAAGTGTATCAAGCTATTAATAAGATCTCTGATAATAAGGCTAGCGGTCTTGACCGCATTACTGCTGAACACCTTAAGTTTGCAAGTGTGAGAACAGCTCCTCTTCTCTCTCTATGTTTTATTAGTTTCATGGTCCATGGTCTGTTGCCTGACTCGATGCTCTCTGTCCTTTTAGTACCTGTCGTTAAGGACAAAGCGGGAAAAATAAGTAGCCTAGATAGCTACAGGCCCATAGCTCTTGCCAGCATTCTGTCTAAAGTTCTAGAAATTATCTTGTTAGATAAAATAAATGAGTATATCCACTCCTCAGATAATCAATTTGGTTTTAAAGCCAAACATGGCACTGCCCTGTGCATATATGCATTGAAAGAGATTGTAAACAAATATCGAGGTCTGAACTCATCTGTTTTTATGTGCTTGATTGATGCTTCTAATGTTTTTGATCGTGTTAACCATAGAAACTTTGTTATAAAATTGCGAGAAAGAGGGGTGCCTGGGTATTAAGTGCAGATTCTGGCTTATTGGTATGCCAACCAAACTATGCAAGTGAAATGGGGTAATAGTGTATCAGGCCCATTCAGGGTAAGCAATGGTGTCAGACAGGGAGGGATTTTGTCTCCTGTTTTTTTTTTATCTTTATGTTGATGGTCTGTCCAAGAGACTGAATGCCTGTAAGACTGGGTGCATGATTGGTGATATGTTGGTGAACCACCTAATGTATGCAGATGACCTGGTAGTATTTAGCCCGAGTGGCGCTGGTCTTCAGCAGCTCCTTACAAAATGCACTGAGTATGGCATGGAAAACGATATTAAATATAATGCCAGTAAAAGTGTTGTTTTAATCAGCAGAACCAATGAGGACAAAAATGTAAAATTTCCAGACTTTAAATTATCTAATAATATTCTTTGCCTAAAAAATAAGGTCAAGTATCTTGGACATATGATCACAGAACAAATGAAAGATGATGAGGATATCTACAGACAGTGCCACAGGTTGTATGCTCAGGCGAACACCCTGGTACGCAAGTTCAGCATGTGTTCTGAGAGTGTAAAGTTGATTTTATTTCAATCTTATTGTACACCACTGTATACTGCTCATTTGTAGGGTAGCTATAAAAAAGGAAGCATGCAGAAACTTCAAGTGGCATATAACGATGCCTTGAGAATACTACTTAAAAAACCTAGATGGTGCAGTGCGAGTGAGATATTTGTGACTGCCAGAGTCAATACTTTGAAGGCAGTGTTAAGGAACTTAATCTACAAATGCATATGTAGACTTGATGAGTCAGAAAACAGCATCATTGTGGCCTTAACCAATCCAGGGAAGAGCTGTATTCGCTACACATCTAGCCTCAGGGAGCATTGGCATAAAAGCCTGTATTTGTTTTATTTTTTGTACATTTTATATAGGACTGCTGTCTTTTATGTGGAATGTATATTTTGTATTTTATGTTTTTGTATTGTATTTTTTTATGGACCACTGAGTCATTTATGGACCACTGAGACATGATTGATTGTTTGATTAATTGATTGATTAATTAAAAATAAGTATGTTTGTTAAGTAATATGATGTCAGTGTGCAACAACTGTATGTAAATTGTGACACATTATCAGGGCGTCGGTTCGACTGCAGCCTGTGGCCGTTTGCTGCATGTCACTCCCCCTCTCTCTCCCCCCTTCACACTTGTCTGTCCTATCCATTAAAGGCTGAAAATGCCCCCAAAAAATATCTTTGGATAAAAAAATTGTGACACATTATGTTAAAAGAACTGAAATGGGACACAAACTGTGATCTCCTGGTTGAAAGTCTGTTGTTTTTTTCTAACTCATCACCTCCCCTCCCCTCCTCCTATCCAACGTTACCTAATCATTAATGGATTTAACAACGGAGTCAAACTGTTTCTGTGTTGGTGTGTGTTTATTGAGATTGAAATGGTTCGGTGTCTGATGTTAGCTGTTGCTGTTGTGTTAGCTCATGCTAACAGGACATATATTGAACTGACTGGAAGGGGAGATGGAGATGGTCCATTAGTCTTGCGTCTAACCTGTGTAACAGCAGCAACAGACAGTTTGCTGATTTTTCTTAGTTAACTTTGAATTTATAATTTGATAGGCTAAGGCTAAGTCTGTCACTTCAATAAATGAATTTCACTTTGCACTTGTCTTCAGGTGTTGGCCAGTTCATATTATATATGTGTTTTTTGTTTTGTTTTTTTGCAAGTACTCAAATATGTAAATTACTTAAAATGGCCACCCATTGTACGTATCCTCCTGATGCTGTGAAGAAAGAATCGACAGAAGTGGGGTGTTGCAGCAACTTTGGCAGCTAATTGCAGCTATTCACCCAGGTTTCTTTCAGTCCAACATTAGGGTGCCCTCAGGTTAAAATGAATGATGTACAGATGTATTAGGTCTAGGTAATTCTTGAACATTTAAACACAATATCCAACAAAAATCAATCATATTAATGTGAACCCACAAACCTGGGACTTTTAGGAGTCTGGTCCAACAGGGCAGGTGGCCACTTTGCCTCATTATTAATCCAGGCTTGATCATAATCTAGTGCAGTGTCTGAACTTCATGTGCTGTAGGTTTGTGGCTTTAAACTGCAGAACAAAAACAGTCATGCTGCTTATGTGATCCTGTCCCTTTCCTTTATTCACACAGGAGAGGTCGGGACATGCAATAGCACACAAACTCACAAGCACCAATACTGCTCATATGAATGCATGCGCACAGACAATCATGGGCACATGTGAGAGGTCAGACACAAACACAGCTCCAGAAGTCAGACCCACTCTTTGTGTCAGATTCTCATAAATCTTTCAGGCCACTCTGTCTGGCCCATCTTCACGCTTCTGTGGGTAAAATCAGACGTGAGAATCACAGGTGATCTCAGCACAGGAAACACACCATTAGACCTCTACTGTTGTCTGCACACACACACAAACACACACACACGTAAAAAATATTTTTTCAATTGAAGCTGACACAAGCGGGCATCGTGCAGATTATTTGGCAACTTCAGGGCCGACTTTTTTCATGAGGACTAAAAGAAGTGAGTGTTTCTGCCCAAAAGTTATTTTCTTTGCTGGTGAGAGAAGCTTCTTAATTATTGTCATTATGGAATGATAGTGGTGCCCCAGTTTTTCTAAGGGATGGCCAGATGGAGCCACTAAAAGTCTTGGGGTGGCACACCAAAACCGAAAGTCATAACTGAATTTCAGGAATTCGTTAATGCTGTTGTCTTGTATATGTTAGTTGAAAACTATATGTCACAGTGGGGAGTTAAGGAATATATACTCATATACTTTGCTTCCTATTTTACAGTTGATATTACTAATTATCTGATGTGCATAGACTAATGCAAGTAAAGTTAACATTTTGAATACCACAAAGTACTTCATGCAGGTACTCTACATAACGACACATAATACGTGGGTTTACATCCTGTGCGTAGTTATTTTAGACAAAACCACAATCTTTTCCTAAACCTAACCAGCAGTTAACTGGCACCTTAACTCATAATTAAGTGTTAAGAAGTCGTGGTCATTTTACAAATTTCTGAGAGATCATGTGGCTCATGGAGTTTTTATAACAATGTGTGCATTTGTGAAATGTGAGGTTACTTTATTAAAATAATCCTTGAAATAATGATAAAATGGTTACTGTGTACTTACAGATACATAGAAAATATATAGATATTAGCTAACGGATTATATTTGTTTTAGAATCATAGACAAGTGAAATTTAAAGGTATACTTTGTAGGAATTGTTGGTTACTGTTTGTGAACATAACTCCAGACATACTCCCAAGCAAAGCTTGCTTCACCCACGTTTGCCACAACACTACACAAAATCAGCTTAATGACCCCAAAGGGGAATGTCACTACAGCCTACAAGGGCATAAACAGCATTAACAACTGGCAAACAAGCTATTCCTTCCACAAGCACTTGGCCCAGGTGCTCTGAATCAGCCACTGCACTCTTGTGATGCCTTCAAGAACAGAGGGAAAAAAGTCACAGGTAAACCACAACCAACTCAGCACCTCGGGGGCCGACACACCCCCTACACTAATTGTAAATACACTGCAAGACACTGTACTTTTGTTGGATTGTTTAACTTGTTGTAATGGAAAAGGCAATACTTTAGCAAGCTAACTAAGCTCACCTCTGGCACCTAACTGTCTCACAGAAAAGAGGCCAACTCCACATGGCTCCTCATCCTTTCCTGAAGTGCTTGCCCAACACAGTCTCACACAAATACGCAAGATGGACACAACCTCTTAACAAGGCACTACATAAAGGACATAAGTATGTTAAGTTGAAACAAGTCAGCATTGATTTTGAGTTTTACACGGGACATGAACAGCAGTCCCCTGGATGAAAGTCCTGTTTGTTTGATCAATCCACCACCCTGACCCCTCCTCTACTCTTACTTTCTCACTCTTTATACCAGTGGTTCCAAACTTGTCCAGTCACATGGTCCAGATATCTCCTTAGTTACTAGATCAAATTTCATAGAGTTTAGTACTTTCAGCATCATACTTGTGTGTTCAAGCTAGTTTGCTGTCTCTGCAAAGTAGCTGTCTGTTAGTCACTTACTTTACAGCAGGGAAGGGCACTTCAAATTAAAAGTTTTTACAAACTTGACACATTTGCATGTCAGTTGCGGTCTACTCAGAATGGACTCACGACCCACAACCCAGCAGCTGAGAACCAATGCTTTATACTATATATTAGGGATGTCCCGATCTTATATTCGGATCGGTATCGGCCGCCGATATTAGCAAAAAACGTGCATTGGCATCGGATCGGACTGCATGGAAAAATGCCGATCCAAGAACTCCGTTCCAGTTTTTCATAGACTCCGATCCAGGTTTTCTGGTCAGCCCAGCGCTCCGCAATTCAAGCAGTCCATTCCAGTGATCCGCTCCAGCACTTACTATCAATCCACCGGGCCAGCATGCAGACACACAGGAAACAGCAGCACCAGGCTGGTGTGATACTCACAAAATAAGTATTTTGTTGAGATATTATTACTTTTTGTTTCCTTTCCTCTAAGAGTCACTTTTTGGTTTATTGCAATTGTATTTTATTGTATTCTGTCTAATTTATAATGAGAGATTACAGAGAAGCACATAATGACATGCTGTTTCATAAAATGGACACTTGGTGGCGGCACTGACCAGCAGCGTCACTGGGACTCTTTGCAATGTGCAGCAGAAGTTGAGCTCATAATCCGGAAGAATGGAGAATGAGCACCTGTGTCCTGCTTCGCTGATTTCTGTGAAATATTTCCAATATTAGTTAGTTACTCACTTTTCATGTGACTACAGATGTTTATAAGCTAATATGAATCCCTGGTGATGTGTTGTCTGTAAGCTAAAACTGCGTTAAGTGTGTAAACATTTAAGTGTTACGGTACGTGATGAGAAAATGGCACCCGGCGCCGTAGCAAATTGTTTTCTTTTGTTTGTTTCTTTCAGCTCCTGGGCATTTGTGGGTTATTTCTCTGTGAGTGAAAAGCAGTTGTGTGTGTGGTACATTGTTCGAAATGCAATAAGCTAATGCTAATATACAAAGTAAGATCAGCTATGGCTGCAGCCTTGTTAAGGGCGCGCATGTTAATAGTAGACAATGATATGGTTCTAGTTCATGGGATTTGGTGGCAACCAGCTATGAGGCAGCCATGTTTATTATTTTAGTTTGTGTTCATACAGTATAGTGTAAATGTAATATAGCTTAACTGCAATGGAGATTTATTCTGTTATATAAAGTGGACACTTATAAAATGTACAGTTATTACAAAAATACTCTTTCGATGAGAGGACAAAGATGACGTGTGTTTGAGGGAGAAGTGCAAACATGATTGTTGATAGAACACGTGATTAAAAGGGAAAATGTTTATTTTTGGTTTGATACAAATTTTGAAAAGTTTATTTTTGGAAAATATGTAAAGGGAGACATTTCTGTGAAAACAGACATTTAAAGAACATATGGCTTCATGTTATCCAGATATAGGTATAACCAGTGCTTCAATGCAGAGCAGACAAAATAACAGAAAATAATTCATGATTGCAGTTAAAAAGTTGAAATGAATATGAAAATAAACATAATCCGGATGAATGGAGAATGAGCACCTGTGTCCTGCTTCGCTGATTTCTGTGAAATATTTCCAATATTTCCAGGGCACTCCTATCAGAGGATTATCTATATATCTGCCAGCGGAGACCTAGCCGGGACCTGCTACACTGGCACTGACACTACAAAAATAACTGAAAAGGAAAGGCTGCATTGTTTGTTAAACGTCAACAATGTCTTGTGGTGTTAATCTATTTTTTATTTATTAGGGGACCGAAGCACAAGTGTGTGGAGTCTTGCTGCTATTTTAATTTCAGTGTTAGACATTTTAAAGATTCCTTGATTTATTTTCTATTTATTAAGGGGCCAGAGCAGCCAAAGCAAACCAGCTATATTTTTTATTTAATGTTAATGTTCAACTTTAAAGTTTGTTTATTTAACCCTGTTAACAGTAAACGGGTCAGTTTCTCTTACCAACTGTTGTGGATCATTCTAACTAACCCAATTAAGTAGTTGTTCTTGTTAGAGTAATATCGCTTGATCAGACCTTTTCTAATATGACTGACAACAAAATATGTGAATATGTGTACTCTGTATACATCTACCTTGAGTGACTGTAAAGCAGCAGGTAATTGGTATGTATTTCATGTAGACCAAGTCTTGCTTCAGGATTATGACATAAACAAGCTTAATATGGAATCAATAAAACTGCATCATATCCATTAGAGGAATATGGTATATGTACACACACAAGATGGACCACACTAATTGGATCCCATTTTTAATGAAAAAGATCATGTCAGTCAATACACCAAGCTGCTACTGGTGCATTCACATGTGCCCATGGCAACAGTATTACAATTCTACTAATTGACATGAGACCCTTAAATTGTGCCTTGTGGTAAAGTGACCACAGGATTTCAAAGTCAAAGTACTAACAGCATCAGCAAGGTGTTCCTTTGCTCTTTGGTTTGCTGATGTACTCATATTACCTATAATTTACTGTTCCTGATGTTTTCATTCATTCACGAATACTTTATTCACTGGGAATCCACAGGCCAGTGCCAAATTGTCCCAAATGAGAGCATGCAATGCAAAATAAATTTTGCATTATATTTTTATATACAAGTTGAAAGTTGAAGTTGTGGTGTTTGCAGTTTGGGCTATATCCTAGGTTAATGTGGCCATTGTCAATTTATGAAATTCCAATATCCCTTGTGGAGAGAATTGAAAGGTTGGTTAGCTCCTATATTAGGAAGTGGTTGGGCGCTCCTAGGTGCCTAAGTAGTGTTGCATTGTATGGAAAAGGGATACTTCAGTTGCCAGTATCTAGTTTAACAGAGGAATTTAAATGTACCAAGGTCAAGACAGAGCTCTTGTTATCTGGGAGTAAGGACGTGGTAGTTAGGAGTGTGGTTCCAAATCCAACCAAGGGGAGGAAGTGGAATCCAAGATCGGCAGTTCAGGAGGCAGAGGCAGCTCTTAGGCATGCAGAGAATGTAGGTAATGTTCAGTTTGGCTGGGGAGGCTGTAGTGTAAGATTTAATCTTAAATAAGATAAAAGTATTAAAATGCATAAGTTGATTAAGAGTGAAGTTCATATAACCATGTTTTATGTTACAAGTTCCTATAAAGCTTTTTGTTATGCATCCATGTGTGATTAAAAACCATGTTACACAAGTTCATATATTCACAGCACAAGGTTATGCATTCACATTGAAGAGCACACATACACCACACCATGTATTGTTTAATAATAACACACACACATTCTTTAATGTTTGTATTGCATGACACATGCTCTAAGCTCATATTGCATGAAAGCACAAGGGACTGTATAAAGAAAGTCCCTAAAGTTTATATGTTTTTTAAAAATAAAGTGAAAGCAGGACCAAACCTAAGGGTGGAAAATTTGGGAAATTCCAGGCCTAAAGTGAAAGTGATTACACCATTAGAAACAGGCCTGTTCAGGATTGGACAAAAGAGAAAAAGCTCGCCACCAATAGATTTGGGTCTAAGTGGGAAGGATTAACGAAAAGAGGTGGAGATTCTGTTGAACCTCCACCAGCATAAAAGAGAGTGCTCTGAGAGCCATTCTTCAGTCGCGCTCCGGAGCCTGACTCAATGAGTTGTATGTGTTGTTGCTTGTGAACACATTAAACTCGATTGCGCCTGATTCTACTTGACTCCAGTGTTTCTCTAAGTGTTTGCCAACTGAACCTAAGGTACTAAATCAACATCAGAGGACGATCTGCAGGAGAAGTAGAGGACGAGATCGGGAGCCATCTGGCCCACTTCCAGGCCCTGATTTTCGCTTCTACAGCTGGCGAGCCAGCCAGGAGAGAGGGAGAAGTCAGAACCGGAGACCGGAGCACTGGGCTGCACGCCAGACATACAGGTGGCCACCAAAATAAGGTAAGCAGAGCTTTTTTCTGCCTAAACCGGGTGTGTCTGGGGTGCAGTGCTGGGGCTGCCCAGGTCAAAGGTATTTGGCAAATTTCCCTCCTCTAAAGAACCTAATTGTGGTGTGCTGATTGACTAAGGAACTAATCAAGGGCATAATTGAGATACAACTAACATCACTGGAGACAGTCGAGTCTGGTGCAATAAGTGTGATCTTGGAGTGGAAAGAGTGTATGTGTGAGTGTTGAATGTATGGTAACCAAGGTAACAAGAGATAGAGTATTTAAGGTATTAAGAAGACAAGCAAAAATAAGAAGTGCACAAGTGTAAAAGAAACCTGAGAGTTATACAGGGAAGAGAAAAAGAACCGTTAAAAGAGAAAAGAAACAGAGTAAATAAAGAGAAAAAGAGATCAGTGAAGCATATCCGTGGTTACCGCTGCCTATCTTACTGGCACCCCTTTAAGCCTGTAGAGGCGGGGGCATCATGTCAGACGGCAGGTCTGCGCGGGCGGAATACTGAGCAAGTACAAGAGAAAATAAAGAGTTAAATACATGAGAGCATTTCTGTGGATACCACTGTCAACCGTGCCAACATTCCTTTAAGCTTGAAAGAGCAGGAGTGAAAGGTAGGGAGGACAGGACTGAACGGGCAGAATGCCAAAGAGCTAAACATTAAAAGAGAACAGTAAGCAGATCGATCAGTGTATAAAGTTGTAACATATCTAAGTGTGACATAAAACTGTTGTAAATTTCAAGTGTAACATATGAAATTGTTGTAAATACAGTAAAGTGTAATATAAAGATATGAATAGTAGTTGCAAATATAGCAAAGTGTCGGATAAAGAGTAAATGTACAAAGACTGATAAATCACCAGACGACTGACCTAACAGACATAAGGAGGGGGGTGAGGCATAGAGAAAGAAGAAAAAGACCTAACCAATAAATCAAGTACATAAGCTCCACTGCTGTAATAAACTTTAACGAGGTGAGATCAGACAGAAAAGGAGAAAGGAAAAAGGAGTATCTAAAATAGATGGAAGTGGGAGATGACAGTGGGGATGAGATCATAGAAGAAGAACACTGTAGTACAGAGGGTCCTGTAGAATACAGAGGGATACGTACACACTTTTGGTTGGAAAGAACCTATGTAGATAACAAGGGGGCTGAGCGTTGGCAGGACGAGCAAAAAATTAAACAGAAACTCTGGCAAATTACTAAAATTCATCAACTTGGAAAAAGTAAAAGAACAGTTTCCAGGTGCCCCATGGGAAGAGATTTTGCGTAGATTGTGGGTCCCTTATTCACTAAATCCTCTATTACAGAGCTTGTGTGACAATTATAAGAACGGACCAGTAGCTTCACTTCCTCTACACCAGATAAGTATACGAGGTCAAGACGGGGTGAGATACCCTCCATGGCTGCAAATTGTTGTTGTGCCCAGAAAAGTTGAGTGGGAAACAGGTAAATTTGGGTGTTTAACCCAGGTTCCCCAAGGGGATGGGTCACACAAATAGAGTACAACCCGTATAAAGAAAAGAAATATAAAACTGCTATAACAGTAGGGAAAATCATAGTACTAATACGCACAAAAGAGACAGACGAACTGCCAGAGATCCCAAGGACCAGTGAAGCCAAACAAGGTTTCATGGGAGCCGACCAGGGAAAGATGGAAAAGGGGGTTTTAACCCCAGTGGAGGTAGTAATGCGGCAGCACCCAAGTCGAGTGAGACACATTAAACGATGTGTGAACAAATGGCACAAAAGAACATCAGGAAAAAATCGTTGGCCTATGGAAGGTACTTTCAATCTGGCATGCTGTGACGAAGTAGAGTCAGAATTAAGACACATTGAAGCCAAAGACAAAAAAGCCAACTATAAGATAAAGAACAAGAGAGCTAAGGAGAAGGAAGTACTAGGATGGTTCAGACAAGCAGGGGGAAGAAAACAGATGGTGCAGCTAGAGGAAAAGAAAAAAGAACACCAGGATCAGGAAACAGTGACACCTACAGCTCCTGTGATGCCTACAGCACCACCCCTACCCACACCACCACCGCCCCCATACCCACAGGAGCCAACACAGCCAATAATAGGACAATATCCACTAAGGGATGCAAAAGCCATGGAGATGGAGGGTCAACTGCAGGGGAAATTCACAGTGACCTTAACTAAAAACACTAAGAGAGAAGTCAAGAAAAAGAAACAGCAGGAACCATGGAAAAATCTACCACTGGAATCGGCGCCTCCTTCAGAGACAGACAGTACTGATGGATCGTTGGACGACTGCGAGGACAGAGAATTCACCGAAAGTGAATTATGCCCGAAGGAATTTAATGATAAGAAGGGAAGACATGCTGAGCAATCAACAGACCAGGAGATGGCAGGCCTCACCAGTGCAGAAGGCACTCCCCCTAAAGGAAGGCGAGCCTTGCATCGGGCATACAAAAAGAATGAAAAACCGAGGCGACTAAGGGAGGACGGATATGAGTCCCTCCATTCGAGCTACGCGAGCCTCCCTATGAAAAAGTCTGCCCACTATTCAAGCTGCTCAAGCCTCCTCTTTGGGGAATCCAAGTCCCCCACTGCAACATCACAAAGAAATGAGGAGGAGGGGCCAGTGTCACAACCCAGACCCTTGAGTGCCATGATGGAACAGCAGTTGCAAATATGGATGGAAAAAGAGGCAGAGCGCCTTTGAAGGCTACAGGAGGAAGAGCGTCAGGGGGCGGTCACCACCGATCCCACACCTCACCCAGGTCAGAAAATGAGAAATGAATCATCCAATGGTTGTGAGGGTCCTGAGGAAGGTGCCTCAAGGAGAGCTTCACCAAAGAGCACTCAAGACTTACAGCTACTCCAGCAATTGGAAGGGGTAGCTTGAAGATCTGAAGAGACAGTACAGCGCATGGCTCAGGAATTGGAGAAATTAAAAGAGCGGCTGGAGGAGGATGAAGCCTCCCAGCAGAGACAGAGGGAACCTCAAGTTAGCCCCACCACAGAGCATATCACTCTGACACTCCAAGGCACTATGGAGACCAACAGAGCATGGTGAGAAGAAGCACAGGCCACGAGCAAAGGACAGAAAATAGACAGAAGAAGCCAAAACCGAGCTGGCCTAACACTAAGAAATGGGAAATCAGTAGGAGGTGACCTACAGCTGGACCTGTCAGATGAGGACAGTGAAAGTTCCCCCATGTGCCCCATCATAACAAAAACCAGTGGAAAAACACAATACGAACCCTGGCCCTTCATGGACATGATAGGCCTGGCAGAGCGTCTACCAGTGCTCACAGATGGAGCTGACAAATGGATCATGGCTTTAGAAGAAACCACAGCTGGTATACAGTTGGCAGTAGGAGATATCAAAGCTATACTCACGTATGTGGCAGGAAAACAAACCACCAAGGAGATATTTACAGACACTGGCTTAAGTACAGCAATTGGCACCAATGCACACGATGGGGTGAATTTTGGAGGCTACCGTTCCCGGGTGTGGTAGCAACTGAGAGCACACTACCCAGCAAAGAGAGATCCGTCCAAGCTGGAGGGAGAAATCATGGGGGAAGATGAATGTCCCTCCAAGTTCCTACACAGCTTCCAGAAAAGGTGGAAGGAAGAGACAGGGGAAGCATGGAATGCTAATAAAACGACGCAGAGCTTGTTCAAAATGATGGTTAAAAAAGCCATACCAGAGGATGTGCAGCGACGCCTAGAGGGTGTGGTGGGATTGATGAAGATGGACTGGCCACTGTTTTCAGAACATATTGTCCATCATGTGGAGCTCTACAGAAAAGACAAAAAGAAAATGGAAGAGGATAGCAAACAGCTAGCCAACAAGCTGACACAGCTACAGCTGGGAGAGCTAAGTAAGCTGGTTAAAAAAGAAAAAGAAAGAAAAAACTAAAGTTCAGGCCCCCATGGTAATGGCAAACCAAGCAACTCCCCAAGCCGTCCAGCCCCAAGCGCCTCCACAGCCAACCCCCACAGACCCAAACACAGCAGAAAATGACAATTCTGCTAATACCACGCATCACCATTACTATTACCAGCAGCAGGCACCAAGAGGCGGAGGCAACCAGCGGCCCCCAAGAGGGCGGGGCAGAGGTGGAACTAGAGGAGATACAATGTTTAGGGGAGGCTGGAAGGGAGGCCGAAACTACATACCAGGAAACCAGCATGTGTTCCAGCAAACCGCGCCCAACCAGCAACCAGGCCCGCCAGACATGGGTACAGGTTATCCAGGAGCCAATCCAGCTCCACCTGATAACCTGTGCTGGGGGTGTGGTCAACCAGGCCATATACGGGCCCACTGTCCTAGTAATCCATGGGACGGTCCAGCACAAAACTGGCCCAACACGGAGCAGGCACGCCCTTGGTAGGGGTGCCCAGAGAAGCCTGAGGGGGAGCTAATGTCACCAGCAATATCACTGCAGTCACAAGATGAACCAATCATACCTGTTGTCATTCACGATTGTGAATACCCTTTCATGGTGGACACAGGTGCCACATATTCGTGCATTGGAAAAGAAGGTTCCAGGTTCCCCCTCTCCACATCATCTATAAAAAACAATAGGCTTCTCTGGGAAATCACAAGTCATACCACTGACGGAACCCGTTCCAGTGCTTATTGCAGGCAAAGTCATATGCGTGCCCTTGCTATATTCAGCCCATACTCCAGTAAACCTATTAGGGAGAGACATTTTATGCCCACTAAAAGCAAAAATCATGTGCAACCAAGATGGACTGTACTTGGATTTCCCTGACGAACCCCCACAACACATGATGCCACAGCTTCCCCAGGACACGACAGAAAAACAGCAAGCACTTGCCTACTGGCTCCAGCTGACACCGGAAGAGTCACACCTGTTACAAACTTGGCTCACAGTTTGCAACAAAAGAGAGTCTACACAAACAATTTAAGGTACAAAGGTGATTTATTTAACTAAATCTACTTCAAAATAAGAAGTAAAACATGTTGTCGTGTCGTGAGTGGCTGCAGTGTGTGTGTGTGTGTGTGTGTGTGGGTGTGTATGTAAAACAGAACAAATGAAACAAAGGCAAACCAAACTACACCATGTTGGCCATGTGGCAGTCAGCTGCTTCTCCTTTAACCTGATCTGAAAAGAGAACCTTACGCAATGGTGCATGGAACACAGACAACCCCATATCCCTGACCAAAACTGAGTCACCAGTGTCAGTGGCTGATGTAAAAGGCAACACAGATGCCACTATGAAGGAGTCCAAAGCACCAGCGTCTCGCAAAATTTTGACAGGAACTTTTTTATCACTCCCTACCAAGGAGACAAACCCATCCCTGACGTGCTTGCGATACCCAGGATCAATTTCATCACTGTTAGCCTGACAAGAGTCTTCTAGAGAAGAAGCAGAGGATTCCTCAAGAGGAACCAGAGTCTCAGACAAAGAATGAGCAGCTAATGCTGACGGCTTGGTATGCTGCTGAACAGCAGCAATAGCCTTAGCCCTCTCAATCAATATGTTTTCTGTCAACTGTACTGGAACAGCTAGGGCTGCAGGTTTAACATGGCAATTACCTGGCTGGGACTTTTGCTTAACTTTCAGAACAGGACAGTCTGCTTTCCAGTGACCTTTGCCTAAGCAATAATTACAAGTTTGACCTGAATCCAACTTGCTACCAGCATTTCCTGCCTGGAAAGGAGGAAAATCACTTCCTAATGATGACCACCAACAACAACATTATCCCTACATCCATAGTCCCCACGGACTTTATGAATCAGGGCATATTCGTCAGCTATGACAGCAGCTTCAGCCAAAGTCTTAGCGTTCCTCTCACTCAAATAAATAGCCATGCGCTCAGGAAGTGTTTCTTTAAACTGTTCCAGCAAAAGTAGTTCACTCAACTGTTCAAAAGTCTGAGCATCAGAGGCTAGTCGCCATCGACCAAAAAGTATACAAATCACGTGCAAACTCTACTTAAGTCTCCCTCTCATGCTTTCTTGCACTCCTAAATTTCTGCCCATAAGCCTCAGGTACTAATTCATATGCCTTCAAGACTGCCATTTTTACCTTGGGATAATTACCACTGTCTGATGAAGGCAAAGCAGCATAAGTCTCCTGGGCTTTACCAGTCAATACACACTGTAACAGGAGAGTCTGCTCAGAATCACTCCACTTCCTGTTTTTGGCCAGCCTCTCAAAGAGCAAAAAAAAGTATCTGGATCCTTCTCTGAAAATTTGGGCACCAACCGCAAACAACCAGAGACATCAAAAGTCAGAGAGCTACCTGCAACAGGTTCCCCCTCCTTAACTGCTGTGGGACCAAGAATCTTACCCTCCTTGATTAATTCCAGCTTGTAACGCTCAAACTCCTGACGCTCTTTTTCCTGCTGCAACTCAGCTTCACGCAACTTCACATTACATTTCAACCTCTCCATTTCCACAGCCTGCTCCTGTGCACGAACAGCCTGGTCTCGTTCCATTTCCAATTTATGCAGCAAAATCAGCAGCTCTTTTTGTTGTTCAAAAGTTAAAGGCACCCCAATCCCAGCTATAGGCCTCACAAACTTTTGAGACAGCTCTGGTTGACTGACCTGGGGAAAAATTTCACTGGCTGACTGGGTGTCACTACCTTTTCCTGCAGCAGACAAAACCCCCAATTGAACCAAGCCATCCTTTTCTGAACACAAAATATGATCTTTACGTCCCTGACTGGGGATTTCAATGCCAAAATGCTCTGCTGTCTTTACCAACCGATCCTTGGTGTAAGTCTCCAACAGACCCTCACTGGGATTCTGCACAAAATCCTCAATTGCAGACATGATTGGAACAACAGATGTGACAGCCACAATGTGGAACGTCCTTCCCCCTGGCTAACTACCTACCCGGGAAACTAGCTGTCTCAACCCTAGTCTTCATGCAAAAGCGCTGGTGGGAAATTTAAACACATAGCCCAATGACCCGGCCAGGCAACCATTGAAATGGCGACCTACCTAGACAATCACGGAAGTGTACCCAAAGCAAAAAAAATATTGCTGTGGCCATACTAATGCACAAAAAACAACAAACTAAAACAAAAAAAACAACGAATCCATGAATGGATGTCGTTCTAATACCTATCGGGGAAGTAGTTCCACTGACGACACTGTTTTATTCACACCAGATCAGAGGCAAACACAAAAATAAGGCAGGTTAACAAATACCTACAGGTGTACCACCTGAGCCTGAAATCCAAGCCACACTGACTCACCACATATGTACCCTTTAAATATGTGTTAGACTCCCTCCAAAATCAATGCATCAATTGAAGCTACTGCTACAAAGTACAACAGCAATCACTGTCTCTTACTCACCCCAGTAGACAATTGATCCCGGACGAGCCCCCATTTGTTACAAACTTGGCTCACAGTTTGCAACAAAAGAGAGTCTACACAAACAATTTAAGGTACAAAGGTGATTTATTTAACTAAATCTACTTCAAAATAAGAAGTAAAACATGTTGTCGTGTCGTGAGTGGCTGCAGTGTGTGGGTGTGTATGTAAAACAGAACAAATGAAACAAAGGCAAACCAAACTACACCATGTTGGCCATGTGGCAGTCAGCTGCTCAGTCAGGGGGAGAGAGAGAGCAGGCTGACAACTGAGGCCTTTTATAAAGTAAGACCACACCCTCAGGTGTGGCCAGGAAGATTGGACGGCCCGCCTCTTCAACCACAAGGAAAAGCTGTGAAGGAACAGACACATTAGTAAGGCCGTCACACACCTCAAACAGGCATGGACTGAATGGGAGGTGTGGATTCGACTTCACTATGACACAGCACATACCCCCACTTTGCCACTGCACTGCATGCTCATGTATGACAAAGATCTGACTCGTAGATTACCAGGAATGTTGGGATGCAGTATTAAACAAGAAACCATGTCTAGTCACAAGTGAAGACATGTTTTTGGGACCAGAAGGCGTGGCAGCGGCTGTCCGCCTTCCAGAGGAATTGTCTGGGTGGTTTCAGGTACCAAATTCCACACCATATATCACACTGTTAGTGGCAGAAGGTTATGAGTCTCATCATCTTGGTCCTATGGTCAAGCGTGCCCTGCAGGTGCAAGAGTGGGTACCTACAAAGAATAAGTACATTCACATTCCAAAAGATAAGCAGTTTATCAGAATCTCAGTCAAAGTAGATGATGAAGCAGTAGCAGATAAGGTAATGGTAGATGGAAACACACCCACACACATGGTGGTCACTGCAGAACATAGGGAGGTGTTAAACCAGGTCCCACCCCAGCTGTGGACAGTCCATAAGACCGATGTGGGATTAATAAAATCAGCTCAACCTGTTCACATTAAACTAAAGCCACATGTTAACCTACCATATCAGAAACAGTATCCTCTTAAACAGCATGCCATTGATGGTATCAGACCAACGATTAAGGGTTTGGTGGAAGCAGGGGTCTTGGTTAAAATCAAAAGCCCCTGCAACACACCCATTTTTCCCATCAAGAAACCAAATTCAACAGACTACCATTTAGTTCATGATTTGAGAGCAGTTAATGCCATTATAGACGGCGAAGTACCACTCGTTCCAGACCCACACACATTGTTATCAAACATTCCACCAGATACCCAGTGGTACACAGTGACTGACTTGTGTTCAGCCTTCTTCAGTGTACCACTACATCCAGATTAACAATATCTGTTTGCCTTTACGTACGAAAATCAGCAATATACGTACTCGAGGCTCCCACAGGGGCTCTCGGAGTCCCCTTCGATCTTTAACCGCGTGTTGACGCAAGACTTAGCGAGTTTGAATGTGCCAAGCACAATTTTGCAATATGTAGACGATCTGTTAATCTGTAGCCCCACAAAAGAGCAATGTGAAAAAGACTCCATTGCTGTGCCCACGGCTTTAGCACAAGGAGGGCATAAGGTCAACAAAGATAAGCTGCTGTTCTGTCAGCAGTCTGTAGAGTACTTGGGCAGACAGTTGAGCAGGGACAAAAGATGTATTGCACCATCTCAGTTGGAGGCAGTGATCAAGGCCCCTCAACCGCAAACGGTGGGCCAGATGTTATCTTCTTTGGGCATGACAGGCTACAGCAGGCCATGGATTTGTGACTACGCCATTAAAACTGCTCCACTCAGAGCTCTGATAAGGGCAGCAGGTCAAACCAATGACGCAGCACAGTTGGTATGGACAGAGGAAGCAGAAGGAGGGTTCCAAGCTCTAAAAATAGACATGCAATCCGCTCCAGCATTGAGGACTCCTAACTATGCTAAACCTTTTCATTTATATGTAACTGAAAGATCAGGCTTTGCTTGTTCTGTGCTTATGCAAGACACGCCCACAGGGAAGCAACCTTTAGCATATTACAGCACTAAGCTAGACAACATAGAAGCTGGGCTGCCGCCCTGCTATCAGGGGCTAGCCGCAGCTGTATTTGCATTTCAAAAGGCATCATCACTGACCATGGGACATCCTGTGACGTTGTATACTTCCCATCAACTTCATGCGCTACTGACAAGTCCACGATTTGTTTTAACACAAGCCAGACGCACGGGCTATGAGGTAATCCTATCAGCCCCTGAACTTAACATTCAGCGCTGTACTACCATTAACCCCGCCACCAAACTAGTGTTACCAATAGAGGGAAAGCCACATGACTGTATTCATGATACAGACAAATTTATACGTGCTAGAGAAGATTTACACAACCAACCAATCCCAGCTGATCTCACATTGTTTGTTGATGGGTCATGCTTCCGTGATGCCACTGGTACCAGTGTTGTGTGTAACGCGTTACACGTTACAGTAACGTAACTACTTTTAATGGGTAAAAAGTAGTGTAACGCGTTACTACTGAAAATATGGTAAAGGAACGTAGTTACTTTGTCAGTTGGGCACAATGTTACTTTTCCCGGGGACAGATTTGACGGTGACACTGCCTGTCTGCCTCAGCTGTGCACTAGGCAGGAACTGTGACAGAATTAAGAATCGTATGAGGAATATGGAAGATACACACGCCTCCTCGGATTATTTTAACGGTTTGTCAACCGAAGACAGGTTAGCTTATTGTAATAAGCTAACAATTAGCAACGGAGTGAGGTTTCCGACCCAACGAAATGGCCTAAGCTACAGTGGCCGGACATTTTTTTATATCTTGTGGAGAAACCCGGCGTTTATACGCATGAAAAACTCAAGGCATATAAATCCCTTGATGTGTATAATTTTGTACTTTGCGGTCATGTCCAAGATATTGAATACCAGGATTTATCTGATGGTTTTTGTGCTCTACGGACCAAAGTACTGCCGAGCCAGCGACAAGGACACAAAACAGTAACGTTAACTAATGTACAAAACCTGGGCAATTCTGAACAAGTCGACCAACTATATACTGACAGCGAACTGCACTTGTATGGCTGGGTAAGTGTTGTTTAATGTAACGTTAACCTCGCTAGTCAGACCTCAGACATGGGCAACATACGACCCCGGAACCTCAAACGAAATCAAAACGACCCCCAAAACATCAATAAAATGCAGCATTGTGTTAACAGAAAACAGAACAATCATAACCTGCCTACCTTCCTGGCGCTGTGTGAACGGCAGCCTGTTGCAGCAGCTCCTATTTTGTGTATTTTAAATTGCTGCTGTGACATTGAAATTTCCCCCCGAGGGGTTATTAAAGTACCTACCATACCATACCATACCAGAAGAGAAGAGTCTGTGACACAAACACAGTCTCACAGTTACACACGTAATAACAGAACAGAAAATGATTTATTCATGAATATGACACTATTTGTTCAAAGATAGTGTCTGTGAATATTAATATTTTCCTCATTCAGTGATGCAGCAGGTCTGGCAAATAGGCTATTAGTAGTAGTAATCTGTCATGAAAAAAATTCATGTAGCCTAGTTAACACAAATTAACTCTCACTCTTTAATCTTTATTTTATCACCAAAGTGGTAAATACCAGTGGGAAACTCGGATTTTTTCACATTTAGGAAATGAGATGGGGTTCTACCCAAAGTCAAGCACCATAAAAGTAACGTAAAAGTAACGAGTAACATAAAAAGTTACTTTTCACAGAGGGTAACTAAGTAAAGTAAGGGATTACTTTTTTTAAGAAGTAACGAGTAACAAGCAAACACTACTTTTTAAAAGTAACTTCCCCAACACTGACTGGTACCCACGCTGGCTATGGCATTGTTCAACTCGACAACGATGACCACAATTTTGTCACATTGCAATCATGTAAGCTCTCTCAGCCTTGCTCAGCCCAACTCGCAGAAATAAAAGCCCTAACAGCAGCATGTAAAATAGCAGAAGGAAAGTCACTAAATGTATATACAGACTCAGCGTATGCCTATGGCGTTTGTCATGCTCATGCTAACATATGGAAACAACGAGGGTTTCGCAGAGGTGACGGCACTCCTGTCACTCATGGAGATGCCATCCTTGAACTATTGGAAGCCATGCTTCTTCCCACAGCTTTAGCAGTAATTAAATGTCCAGCCCACCAAAAGACTGACTCATTAATAGCTAAAGGGAACAACCTAGCTGATGAAGCGGCCAAACAGGCAGCAATAGGTGCAACAATGGCACCCATACTAACCATACAAGACTGTGAACCCCTTACTACCATGTCTTCTCTTATAATGGCTCAAAACAGAGTTAGTGAAAACAAAAAACGCCTATGGGTGCAACGTGGAGCTATCAGAACGGTGCCACAGGGTCCAATGCATGGTCTCTGGCGAGACAGTCATGGTCAATTTGTCCTACCAACCTTGCTGTTAAGACATGCAATAATTTGGGCACATGGTAGTGACCATTGCGCAAGGGGGGAGATACTACGAAAATTGCAAGCAGTATGGTGGTCACCATTCATGGCAGCAACAGTAGATAGAGTACTAAGCGAATGTGAAACTTGCACAAGATACAACATCAGGAAGGTTTTTACAGCCCCTCTGGCACATATACCACCTCCAGACGGTCCCTTTAGACACCTTATGCTAGACTACATAGACATGGGGCCACAGTCGAGAGCAAGAGGAATGAGGT
Organism: Epinephelus lanceolatus; assembly: GCF_041903045.1. NCBI lineage: Eukaryota > Metazoa > Chordata > Actinopteri > Perciformes > Serranidae > Epinephelus > Epinephelus lanceolatus. Next base: position 39,691,616 of record NC_135743.1, read on the forward strand.
ATATCTTAGTGGTTATATGTAGATATAGCAGATGGGTGGAAGCAAAAGCCACCGCAAAATCAGACCACAGAACAGTTGCCAAGTTTCTGTGTCAAGAAGTTTTCCCAAGGTTTGGGATGCCAGATACTATATCATCAGACAATGGGAGTCACTTTGTGTCCAATGTAGTGCGAGAGACACTAAAGCAATTGGGAATTAAACAAAAGTTTGGCTGTGTATACCATCCCCAGTCACAGGGAGCAGTAGAAAGAGCCAATGGCATCTTGAAGGCCAAAATAGCTAAGATAGTGGCAGATAGTGGAGATAAACTCAATTGGGTGGATGCTTTACCGCTTGCTCTAATGTCAATGCGCTCACAAGCCAGCAGAGTCACGCATCTAACACCGCATGAAATGCTTACGGGTCGGCCCATGCCAATACCATACTTGAGAGGTCCCTATGAAGGGCCCTCGCTGGAACAGTTGCAAGGTGAAATGTTTGATTACTTACGAAGTCTGACTCGTATCCACAGGGCTGTATTCCAGCAGGTGAGAGCCACCACCGAGGACAGAGAGGTCAAAATCCCAGAGGACCTTCAGAAAATACTTCCTGGACAGTGGGTGTACGTCAAGGTGTTCAAAAGGAAGTGGGACCAGCCACGAAGGGAAGGCCCATACAAGGTCGTATTAGCCACACCAACTGCCTTGAAAGTAGAAGGTAAGGACGTTTGGTGCCATCTTAACCACTGCTGCAGAGCTAACAGCCCGGAGAGACCTATACCCCGGCCTAGAGACAGACAGAGAGCAGCTCCCCCAGAACCACAAGGGGAAGGCGAAGCCGCCCCAAGGGAGACAGAGGGTCATCCAGAAGGGGAAGGCGATGCCTCCCCGCAGGAACAGGGGACCAGGAGGTCAGCACGCTTGGCGAGCAGACGGGACCGGGGCAGAGTTCGGAGTGACAGCAGTGGGTCGCTGCCAGAGAGGGTGTCATCAGAGAGTACCTCGGAGGGAGGCTCTCCGTCCACAGTGGCTGGCGATGAATCTCATGAGTCGTCATCTGATGGCTGCGGGGACGGTGATGAGGGCCCAAGCACAGAAAGAACAGAGAGAGCAGAGGGAACAGAGACAGAAGGAGGAGAAAGAGAAGAAGGCAGCAGCTCAGAAAGCAGCAGCTCAGAAAGCAGCAGCCCAGAAAGCAGCAGCTCAGGAACAGGCAAGGCTAGAGACCCAGAGGAGTCAGACACAGACACAGGCGACGCAGACAGAGGAGACGCAGGCGCAGGAGAGGGACCAGCCCCTCGGTAGACCAGGCCAGGGAAGGCCTGAGGGCCCAGTTAATACGGGGGGGAGGAATTAAAGTGGGAGTAATAGCCGCAGTACTACTAACCCTATTGCTTATCCTGGCAGGAGTGAAACAAAGTGAAGGAGCAGATCAGGGTGGAAAAGGCCAGGAGCAAGTAGGTGAGTGTGCAGTGGCGCTAGGGACCATAGCCACAAAGCAGGGCAAGATACCATACAGAGAGATAGTTTCACTAACCTACTATAAATCGCATGCTTACGAAGACATATTGGTGGAGGGTTCAGGAGGCATTAGGTTGCATGGCCGGTCCATAGGACCACACTGTAGTGGAAAGGGGAAGGTGACAGCAAGAGTTTGGTGTGATATGAGAGGTTGTGCCAATATAAACGCAGGGCACACCATACCAATAAAAGTAGCCCGCCAATGGCTCCAGTTAGACCCAGTGCCCCAAAGAAAACCAAGAGACATGCTGATGCAGAGAGTGGAGTTAATAAGAACAGCCACTTGGAAGTCTAACACGTTCTATCAATGGCTAGAATACTCCGCTAAACAAGTAACCAATAGTACATGTATAGCATGTCATAGGAGGATGGGCCTACCCAGGATCAGGCCTCTCCCAGACATAGATAAGTGCTGGGAGCATGATAAATGTTTTGCTGCATGTACTATGTGGATGGCAGCAGGATTTAAAAAATGGACTAATACGTCTACGATTTGTCCAGAAAGTTTTCAAAATGCCTCTGATCAAATTCAACAGGAGTTTCATGTACCTCCGGTAGTGCATCTGGCACAAGACCTTGTATTCCCATTTTGTGTGGCACGCGGAAATAATATAGAACACTGGTTAAACAATGCCACTACTACTAACACTTCCCAAGAGGCAGAGAGACTGATCCAATGCAGATATGAAGCTGTCACAGGGAACACATCCACAACAGCAGGTACGATGCAGCTCTCAGGGGTACAGAAGGTATGTAATACAACTCAAGAAGCTAAAATCCAATGCCACCAGGTGGTCAATGGTGGAAACGATTCCATAGTTCTGGGACGCAATTATAATATTACCACCTGGATTTATACACTTAACTTAACAAATGGTACAACTCCATTGGCAGACATATTTTGGATGTGTGAAAACGACCATCCGGGTAAAAACTGTATTACCAGCTAATTGGACTGGAATCTGTGCTCCAGTAATGTTAACAGGACAAGTTACAATAATAAGTCTAAACAACAGTCGCACTAACAGTACTACAAACAGACAGCGTAGATCAGCTAGCACTTCAACACACCCCTGGAAGGGAGATGCCAACATATACATTACATACAATCAGGTACCGTATGGGATGCCTGAGGAAAACCTGGCTATATCAGAGAGCGAAAGATCATGGGCCAGAGGATGGGGTTCCGTGCCCCTTGGTGGGTACTTTTCGAATGCTCTGTACATAGAACGTAACAGTCGCTGGGTGAATTATTTGTGGTATAATCAGCAAAGATTTGTAAATTGGACCATAGAAGCTTTACAAGGAGTAAGTGAGCAACTGCATGCCACATCTGTAATGACAGTGCAAAACAGGTTTATTATCGAGACAATGCTTGCCCAAAACCAAGGGGTCTGTGATGTGATAGGAGAAGATTGTTGTACTGTCATCCCCATGCATACAGGAGAAGAGGGCAACTTAACTCGGGCCCTAGAGAACATACGCCGGTTAAGAGACCAACATGTGCAACACTCCAATTGGAACACTAAGATTTCCTCAATTTGGGATTGGCTAGCAGCACTATCCCCAGGGAAGATTTTACGAATGATAGGAGTGCTGTTGGGACTTGTCGTGTTGGCCCTTCTTGTGATATCCTGTTGTGTTCTTCCCCTGGTGCGACTTGTAATTAAAAAGACCATGGCAAGTGTCACAGGACAGTTTGTAATAATATACCAAAGCCCACGAGCTATGGCAAACACAGAGTCGTATGAAGACATGAGTGGCTCTCAAGGAAAGGATCCTAAGGATCAAGGCCAGCTCACAGGGTGAAATAAGGGAAATCAATATGAGATAATGCCATGAGGCATAGCATTGGAAACTGTCCAATATGATCAGAAACCTAGGCCAGCGGAGGATGAGTATGAGGAAATCATGTAAAGTCCCTAATACCCTTGCTGTCACCAGACCCCTACTAACGCTTAACCACTAACACGTAGATCCTGCTTGCATGGCTTATGTACAAAATTAAGTATTGGAGGGAGAGGCATAACATTAACATTAAAGGGAAAGTGCACTAAAGATGTCCTTTACAACCTCAAGATAGGTACAGAATATGGCCGAGAGCTGGAGAACCCCATATCCATACCAGCAGAACCAGGGGGGCCAGCCTGGGTTCCAGTACCAGCAGTAGGGGCCAGGAGGGCCGGGCCAGCCTCCTCCGCCGTATCCTCTACCTCCACCTTCACCATACCACACAGGGTTACCCGGTCCGATGGCCAGCCGTCCGCGCCTGCTTGTACCCCTAGTGGAGGTGCTCCGATGGAAGGACGTGGACGCTCCAACCAGATGACGCTGTCGCAACTCTACGCTCCAGCCGTGGCCCAACCTCCCTCTGAAACCCTGCTCCGCTTTTTGTTACAGGGGCCCGAAGTCCCCAGCCACAGTGGGGCCCACCAAGAACCACTCGCCAGTACCTCCACCCCAGGAGGTCAGGTCCAGGCGGGTCCTAGTCAGGAAGTAAATTAGGGGCATGTGAATCCAGGCCTGCAGTCTTCCCAGTACCTGATGCAGGCCGCATTAAAGGTCCAGACACCTACCACTGTGCAGGCACCGCCTCAAGGGGGAAACTTTCAGCACAATGCCCGTGCTGACATGCTGCCATTACGCTCCCCTGATCCATCGTCCTCACCAGAAGGCAACGTTAACCAACTGTCGCCCAGTTACTCGCCCACCAGCCCACCGCCTACAGTTCCATTCTCAGAGGCGAACTTGGAAGTCCACTATGGGGGCCACCTGTCGGTGTAGGCCCTATCAGAAGAGACCCGGGACATCTTGGAGCAGGAGTATGGAGTGTGCCCTGAGATAGTGGAAGGCTACCTCTGGAGCCTGCCCGATGGGGAGCCAACCCTGAAAAGGCATCTTGACTTGGTGAAAAACCTACGCACACTGCTCCATCCTGTCCCCCATGGACCTTTCCGCTGACTTGTGCGCAGTTACCCCCTGATACTGCAGAATTCGCTATGGCTCCTATGAAATCAGAAAAGCTGAAAACAAGAAGCTGCAGACGGAACATATGAAGCTCATTGAACAAGAGACACGCAATCTGCGCAACCAAGTCCTGGAGCTGACCCAGGCTAGGGATGCCCTGCAGCAGGAGGTCGGAATGCTGAGGGATCAGGTGGCATCTTATCGGCGCCTGCAGATGATGGGCACATCATATGTGCCTGATGGACAACAACCGGACAGCAATACTGGCTAAGACTGAGATGCATTTTGCCGATTGTGACCTATGTATAAGAATACCAGTATGAATGATCATGCATGCAGCAGAAAGTAACAAGGAGGTTATCAGGATAGCTTTTATATTCTAAATACCATACCATAATGCTTACTCGGTGCAATGATGCAGGAGAAAATTCACTAAAGTTGATTTATAGTGATATCCACTGAGCTAGTTTAATAGTAGTGTGGGACTATGAAGTCCCAAAGGGGGGAATATATATATTTTTTCTCTCTTTGATTCAAGCATTAGATGGGACTATGTAGCCCCAAAGGGGGAATGTAGTGTAAGATTTAATCTTAAATAAGATAAAAGTATTAAACTGCATAAGTTGATTAAGAGTGAAGTTCATATAACCATGTTTTATGTTACAAGTTCCTATAAAGCTGTTTGTTATGCATCCATGTGTGATAAAAACCATGTTACACAAGTTCATATATTCACAACACAAGGTTATGCATTCACATTAAAGAACACACATACACCACACCATGTATTGTTTAATAATAACACACACACATTCTTTAATGTTTGTATTGCATGACACATGCTCTAAGTTCATATTGCATGAAAGCACAAGGGACTGTATAAAGAAAGTCCCTAAAGTTTATAGTTTTTTAAAAATAAAGTGAAAGCAGGACCAAACCTAAGGGTGGAAAATTTGGGAAATTCCAGGCCTAAAGTGAAAGTGATTACACCATTAGAAACAGGCCTGTTCAGGATTGGACAAAAGAGAAAAAGCTCGCCACCAATAGATTTGGGTCTAAGTGGGAAGGATTAACGAAAAGAGGTGGAGATTCTGTCGAACCTCCACCAGCATAAAAGAGAGCGCACTGAGAGCCAGTCTTCAGTCGCGCTCCGGAGCCTGACTCAATGAGTTGTATGTGTTGTTGCTTGTGAACACATTAAACTCGATTGCGCCTGATTCTACTCAACTCCAGTGTTTCTCTAAGTGTTTGCCAACTGAACCTAAGGTACTAAATCAACATCAGAGGACGATCTGCAGGAGAAGTAGAGGACGAGATCGGGAGCCATCTGGCCCACTTCCAGGCCCTGATTTTCTCTTCTACAAGGCCTGGGGCTTGGCTCAGGCAAACCAGTATGGAATAAAGCAGGTCTCAAAGATAAAAGACAGCTGGTCGTGGAACAGATATGTAGACAGGAGGAGATATAGAGTGCCGAAGTCACGTCCCTTCCGGTAGAGCTCATGGGACCTTAGATCGGAAAAAATATGAATGGCAGTGAATGGGGAGAGCAATATTATCTTTTGTTCTCCTTTGAGTTGTGACATGAAATCTAAATATGTTGTTAATGAATTTAAAACATAAATTTTAAGCTCAAGAAAGTCATACTTTGTGGTAAAACTGTTGAGATATAAGCTTTTTAATTAGAAAGACTCAAGAGTACACAGGAGGAGGTCGCGTATGTGACATCATAGCTTTCGCTCGCTTCCTGCAGCTTGGCCTCCCTGCTGAAATTCCACTGTTTTATGATTAATCGATTTATGATTGAAGATGTCTGTCTGTTTTGTTCCAGGTTGCAGTCACTCCAAGCTGCAGGAAGCAAGCAAAAGCTATGATGTCACATACGCGACCGCCTCCTGTGTAGTTTTTCTAATTCCGTTTTTTTCAAAAGCTTATATCTCAACAGTTTTACCACAAAGTATGACTTTCTTGACCTTAAAATGTATGTTTTAAATTCATTAATGACATATTTGGATTTTATGTCACAACTCAAACGGGACCAAAAGATAATATTTCTCACCTCATTCACTGCCATTCATATTTTTTCCGATCTAAGATCCCATGAGCTTACCAGAAGGGGCGTGACTTTGGCACTCTATTAAGGGGTGGTGGCCTAGGCTAAACAGGGACAGTGGTTGAATTGGGAAAGAGGAAGCTTAGTTGGAGGGACCTGTGGAGTATGGAGGAGAATCGTATTAGATTCCTGGTAGGGGCTACATACGATGTGTTACCAACCCCCCAGAACCTAAAACGGTGGGTAAATGGGGACCCATCATGCCCATTGTGTTCAGGTACTGCAACCTTAAAGCATATTTTGTCAGGCTGTAAAGTTAGCTTGTCACAAGGCCGATATACATGGCGACATAACCAGGTGTTGAAATGTTTAGCTGCAGGCATCGAAGGGAAACGAAGACAGGTGAATTCATAAGGTGTTAAGGATAGGAGTTTAGCAATTCAGTTTGTCCGTGAGGGGGAGAAATACAGAAGGGATAAGTTAGTAAGGAGGCCAGGGTGTGGCCGCCTAGGAGGTGCTTGTGATTGGGAAATGCAAGTAGATTTAGGGGGAAGGCTTGTTGTTCCCCAGGAAATAGTTTGTACCAAGCAGAGGCCTGACATGGTGTTGTGGTCAGTGAGTCAACGGATAGTTTATTTCATTGAGCTGACAGTTCCTTGGGAAGACTCAGTGGAAGAAGCCTATGAAAAGAAAAAGCTTAGATATGCAGACTTAAGAGTAGAAGCTGAGCAGCGAGGATGGAAAACTAGGATTTGTCCAGTGGAAGTGGGGTGTAGGGGATAGCAAGATCAGAACTCGGAGTGCGGGGACAGAGTTTGAGGAAGACAGTGAAGGAAATGTCAGATGAAGCAGTTAGAGCAAGCCAATGGATCTGGAGGAGAATAAATAATGTCAGTTGGGGGCCAGCAGGGGGAACTACTAAGCAGGGTACATAACTCCTTGATATCAGGTGGAGAGATCCACTTCCTCTCAGGAGGAAATCCAGGAAGAGGAAGGTTATTTAAGTGGGAGTGGCCTATTTGAATCCCTTTTGTTTGAGACCATGCTGCAAGGTGAGTGTGTTTGCTGATCCTGTACGTTTATTTATCTCCTTTAACTTTTGCTTATATTGGAGTTATGCTATGTAGCATGTGAAATAGAGTATGGTGAATGTGCTAGGAAAGGTAGTATCAGCACTGTTTATATCTGGAGCTCGCATGTACGGAGCCTGGGTTTGGTTGAAGGTAGCAGTGCTGTTTGGGCTGAGAAAGGCATGTGTAAGTAAGGTAAAGGAGGTTATTGGGTTGGTGCAGGGAGCAGTGAGACCTGGCATTAGGGGAGTGTCTCTGGGACGCCAGAGATCACTGTCTAGCCTCCTGGAGATGTCATGGGACCGACTAGATGAAACACTGATGAAAGGAGGTTCCCACCCGATGACCCCAAAGACATGTTAGTTATCACTGCTCACTGGTCTGTATAGTTAAGCCTTGCCATAATAACTTATCATAGGGCTTAGGAGGTTATTCACTGAGTGCTGATCCTTTCTCTGGAGCATGAACTTCTTGTGTTTATTTGAATTGAATTATAATTCTGACTAACAGTGATTTTATGAAAGATGAAACTTCATACTTTTACTGCCTCCCAGCCCCTGATTCCCATAATGTACATGCCTGTGGAAGGGTTGTTAATAATCACAACTAATGACATGGTGATTAAATTACAAGCTGCTCATGATTTAGGGTTTAAAACTCACTTGTGGGTTAACTGCTTGCTGCTGTCTCTGCTCGTTAAACTTAATTCAGAAGATCCAAATCCAAATTTGATCAAAGGGAAGAAGTCTGGGCTGAGCTGAAGTGGACTGAGCCATTGGCAATCACCACAGTTTCCTGGGATAGGCTGATAGACTTGTGAATATTCCACACTGTAAGCATTAAAATCTTCTTTATGGATTACGGATACTCACAGACAAGCATTTCATGAGGTAAGACTAAAGGATACTGCGTGTGTTATTCTTTATTTTTCTTATCGTCAATAAATCTCACAAAAGAATTAAAGTAGTGTTTGAAACAAAGACTATAAAATAATGTATGGAGCCACCGTGATGTCACTCTTGGTTGGACTTGGTTGTGAAGCCTCAAGGCTGGCATTTTGGCTGTTGCCATCTTGGATTTTTCAACCAGAAGTGACCATATTTCGGTCAGTGTATTTTTGTACAAAGGTTCGTATGTGTCTAATAAATTAGCTTCCATGAATGATGTTATGTACATAATGTAAGGTTATGTACTCAATGTAAATGGTAAATGGGCCTGCATTTGTATAGCACCTTTCTAGTCATCCCACCACTTAAAGCGGTTTTTACACTGTGAGTCACATTCACCCATTCACACACACACACACACATTCATACAATGGTGGCCAAGGCTACCATACAAGGTGCCACCTGCTACTCAGTTTTAACGCACTCACACACCGGTGGAACAGCCATCAGGAGCAATTTGGGGTTCAGTATCGTACTCAAGAATACTTTGACATGCAGACTGGAGGAGCTGGGGATTGAACCGCTGATTGTTCGATTGGTGGACGACCCGCTCTACCTCTGAGCCACAGCCGCCCAATAAATGTAAAGTTACAGACTTCACGTAAAGTTACTTTGACTAAGTCTAGGGAAAAGTTAGTCCAATTGGATAAATTTGAATGGGGAAGTATTGCCATTGGACAGAAGGTCTTAGCCATGGACACTTAACCATGTCCACAGGCCATCAGCAATGCAAGGGACTGGCCATTTGACGCTCCTGTTCACCAGCAGATTAGCAAATAATTGCCAGTAGACGTGAGGTCCTACCAACTGACGTGTCCGGCCAGTGGTACTACCAGTGCCAGCCATTGGATGCCTGCCACACGCCGACTGGAGATGAACATTGGGTGGCTGTCAAGAGCCATGGTGTCCATTTGGTGGAATTTTGTCCAGTTTCTGAAACTTGACCTGTTTTTACCCAAAACACCACCAAATTGATGCAGGGTCCCCAAATTAGACGAGCAGGCTTAGAATTCGATGCTCTCTAGCGTAAGGACCCATGACCATCTGTTAATTATACATCATCTAATTGGGCTGACATTTGGAGAAAGGAAGGAAGGTGATGCCATGCCTGACTGGCCACCAACATATGTGCTCATTACAGAAATGCTAATGTTTTTGTTTTGTTTTTCTTTCAAGAGGACAAAGTGTGCCCACTTCCAGTTATGGCTAGTTATCCTAGTTTAGCAAATGGGCAGAGGCCAATTCTCCTCAGGGCTTTAGGGCCTAGGGTATGGCAAACGGACAGAGGTGTATCTCCCTAATGCCTTGGGCTAAGAGGCTGAAATCGACAGAGCGGGTTACGTGGGCTTCCAGCAGCAGCCTCTGTTGATTTCAGCCTCCTAGCCCAAGGCATCAGGGAGATAGCCTCTGTCCATTTTCCATACCCTTGGCCCTAATGATAGGTTACTGGAAGTGGACAAAGTGTGTCCAGTGGTCTAGGGGTATGGAAGGTGTACAGAGGCCAGGGCTTTGAGTTAGGAGGCTGAAATCAACAGAGCATGCTCCACGAACCCTGCTCTGTCAATTGACTATGGAGAATAATGCAGAGGTCAAAGGTTACTGCCAAATGATCTGTGTTTGCACTCATCAGAAAGCTCAGAATGTGAGCTTTAATTTGATGTATAACATTACTGTAATGCTGCCACTGTAGATCACACAGGCCTGAATCCTGTAGCCCTTTTTTCTGCATGTTCTCACCCTGACCTCTGTTCCCCTTTAGATGTTTTTAATAGTTTTGAATTAATACATTCAGATATCATAATCCCAAACACATACAAGGAGAAGAGAGAGTCAACCTGAGTATTTGAAACCATAGTTTGTCTACATTACCTTCTATTTGAGGTAGGCACAGTGGACTGCTCACTGGATGGCATAGATGGATTTTATCTCAATATTTTTTAGTAATACATTAATAATTTACCATATTTAAATGTGAATGTCAACTGTACGTGTATTTTATTTATGAGGAATTTGTGTAGTTATTTGAAGTGTGTATTAGTGTGTGTACAGTGATGACTTGATGACTATTATGTTACTGAATTTTTCAAAAAACATGAACTTTCAAAATGAACTTTATTAAAAAGAAAGATGGAAAAAGCTAAAATTTAATCATCCTATAATTGTTGTGTTGTCACTTGAAAAATCTTGGGTCCTTCCTGATGGTCTTCAGGGTGGGAGATGAATTTCCCCATGTCTTCAACCCCTGTCCTATCCTGTCCTGTCTTTCCTTTTTTTCTGCTTTTCTTCATTTTCTCTTTCCTTTTCTTTCTTTTATCATCCCTACATATACATATACGTATATATATATATATATATATATATATATATATATACATATATGTGTGTATATATATATATATATATATATATATATGTAATAGTCCAAAAAGTTCATTCCGATGAGTCACTGGTCTTTATGTGCTCCATATAAAATGATTTCTGAGATAACTCTTGTTATGATTTGGCAATATTGAATGGACTTGTCTTGCCTGCTCAAATGAGGGTGGAAGGGGTAGAGAAAGTGGAAAAGGTGGTGGGGGACTTACTCAAATCATCATCTGCAAATTGGAAAAAAAAAATTAATAGTAAATATAATTACATGATAAATCTATGTATATGTAAGTAAAATATAGGTCAGGGTTTAGGCAAATGAACCTACTTTGGTTAGGTTTAGGAGAAAAAACACGATTGGGTGTCTCTAGGTTTAGGCAGTAATGTTAAGCAGGTTAAGGAAAACAATTAAATAATTTAAAGTTAGTTTGGTTTCACACAGTTGAGAATACTGGTATTCTACTGGTTAAACTAGCAATGAAAGTGATTTTGATGAAAAACATCCACTCCTTCAAAACACCTTTGACAAAACTGTACAAAGACATGCACATAGTAATCTAAACAATCAGACACACATCCTTTAAAATGAATATAATTTTTTACCGTCAGGCAGAACCAACAGATGCAAAAGTAGCCATTTTAAGTTTCCCGTCCTCCCGGCATCTATCGCATTATTGACCAAACAACTAGTCAATCTCTCACAGTGGTAGCATCTCACTGAGCTGAGGAGTAGGTAAAATAAGTGGTGGGCTTAGTTGCTTAAGTTTGCACTACTTTTGGTGTGGTACAATCACATTTTTAGGCTTTTTATAGTATTGTCTTATCCACCCTATTCCTGAGTAGTAGTTAGTCTTGACTGTCTATGGTTAGTGTCAGTGGCTAATCTTGGTGGCTAACTGCCGATGTTTTTTTTTAAATTTCTTTGCCTTCAATTTAGCAAATATTGCTTTGGTTTTTAACACATACTCAATTTCATTAAATTAGCATTTTCCAACAAGCAGACTAAACTAAATTTGTTGCTTCAACAACAGTGAACATGAAGCCAGAAAAAAAGGCACTGTTCCTGTAACACACGGTACACGGTTTCCATCACCAACCTACAGAGTGGAATAAGTTGCTATCCGTACTGTACAATGTCTCATACTGAAAAATAAAATGTACTGTCACTTCCTGAATCAACACAGGAAACAATTTTCCCGTATTTGTGGGCATCCCCTACTTAAATGCATACACTACATTTTCACATGCTTGGAGTTACCTTTATGAATGACTGCTTTATATTACTGACATTACTAAGGTCTGCCACTAAATTCAGCATCGTGTTTCACTTAGGAGATCACCGATTTGATAAATCAGTAGTTGTAGAAATGTATGAAGTGCATTGTTAAGGCAGACGAGCAGAACATTAGCTGGTAAACATTTTACATGGAGTTAAAATTAATACAAAATTTTCTTAAATGCTGCTAAATCTGTAATGCCTGTGTATGAGTTGTAAGAAATCATAAATCATCTTTTAGGAGTAGATGTATATCGTAAGCTAGCTTGGGCTGTGTTAACTTTAACTATATGTTAATGTAGCAAGGCAAGCTAATTGCTTACACTGCACTTGTCACTGTCATGTCTTACCCAGCCATTCAATCAAAGTGGAAGAGGGACAAATACCTTCAAGACCAACCGTCACATCTTACATGTACAAGTGTTGAATTATGTCCAGAAATATGTGTTAATATACTCTATAAATGTATGTTTTCTTTCATGAAGCCACAGATACCAGTGTGTCCATCCTGTCTTGCCTCAGCCTTCGCTTCATCCAGAGCAAGCACTCTTCCTTGCGCCACCTTTTTTACTTTAGTGGGTATTCCATAATGTGGCACCCAGATGCAACCCAAGCATCTCAGCTGAAAAAAACTCTGCACTGCCAAAGTTTTCTCAAGCGCCTGAAAACGTCACCTGAGGAGCTCCTCAGGAAACGCTCAGCTGGGAAAAAATGCTTTGGTGGATATGGGGCCCAATAGTTTTTGGACAACAGTGGAGCGCTTTGGCACAGAGGATCAAGATACATCAGGCTTTGGGTGCACACACAATACTTAGTTTTGGATCAATTTATTGTTAGTTTGGTCTTTTGATGGGCTTTGTGGACAATATTCAGGAATATTACCAGATTTATCATTTAATAAATCCTTTAGAAAAACCAAACAGAAACATTTCCAACATGTTCAGTTGTGCCCTAGACTGTATGGTACTTGTTAATGAGACCTAAAAAGCCAGCGTCTAACGAGGGTTAACGAGCTGGATGACCCTAACGAGGTCCAACACATGCTGATGAGACAGAATGTTTCTGCAGATTAACGGCCTTGTTTACGAGGAAGTTGGACTATAGTTTAGAGGTAGATGTGGAGACAAATCAGATGAATGTAAAATGGAGGATTACAATACCCATTCTAGTACATTCTCATGCAGTTTCTATGTGCTGAATTACCTTTGTGACCCGGTTTCCATCACAACAATGAGTTAATTACGCAAAGGCCTATTACCAAATAGAAATTTTGGAAAAACATAGTTAGCAGTTTCAACTTTTTAGGTGAACTCAGGGCGATCAACATCATTTAGGCTATGACATCTGGAATTTGGCAAGGCTCCGAGGGCTGTCAGAGTGGAGTGGGGTTGAACGAGGATGCCTTCCTCCTGTCACAGCTCTTCCGAATTGTTAGAGGAGCAGTCTGAAGAAACTTTATCTAGTGTGCTTTTAGTTAATCTAAGATAGGAGATGGGACCATTTTTGAGGTACATAAACTTTCCAGTAACAACACTTAAATAGCCCTTTATTAAATCACTATGTCCTAAAAGTCATAAAATTCATTAAAAGTTGAATCCAGAGTTTTTTTCCTACTGTCATTCATGAAAACAAGCCTGAGACTGAGCAGCTGGGAGGTGGGATTAAAGGAAATGCTAGTGTGCTCGCTCTATGGTCCCCACATTGTGGAAAATCTGGGTAATTCTATGCCCAGAAGTCAAACTTTTTGGCCACTGACCAACTCTCAGAGTAACGAGCAGGTCCCCGTCTCCAACACTGTATCCAGTTCTCATAATACATCCATGGCTTGAACTTGTCGTGCATCTTGAGCAGCACATTAACACTATAATGTGACCACAGAGTGTCATCCATAGGAAATGTGTAGGGCTGGGGGAAAACAGTTCTCATTAACCTCTGGCTGGTGTGGAGGGAAAGGGGGGCAGCACAGTGACTCAGCTTTAATATTAAAGAGACTTTATCCTTTTGGTTGTTGTTATGAAATACAGTATCCACAGATGCAGCAGGTCTCCTTGGTGAGGGTGTTTTTAATAAAGCCTCACATTTACTCTTGTGCACAATATAAACAGATTCCAGACCAGAGATACGTCAGCGCTGCTAAGAGTATAGTGAAATGATTAAAGGGGACACTTGTGATGTGTCTCTTGCATCGTTTTACCATTCTAGTGCTTTACTCACAGCAGGGCTGTGTGTCTCTCAATGCACTTGACATAAATACCTAAACCAATCCAATGGGCTTCTACTCCTTGCAGAGGCATTCTCATTTGTGATTACTTTGAGCTTTAAACATAATGTTTCTTGGATCATATTTTCTGTAAATGTATCAGACAGATGGTTTGAGTTGAGGTCCTGCAATGATTCGGCTAAGGACAGAAGGATTGAAGGACAGAATCAATGTGTACATAAACAACAAAAGACAATTCAGTGTTATTTTATGAATGTTATTAAATGGGGACAGTCTCTACCCTCTGACTACTTAAACACTGTGATAAAAATGACAGCAGTTTGACAAACAATGGCCACAGTTAACTTAATAAACTAAATTATTGATGGCATGATCACTGTGTGTAGGCTGAGTTTAACCATAGCTCCTCTGCAGTTTTCTCTTCATTTATGGCCCCTTTAATTTAATACATTGTGTGTTTTTTAAACAGCTGATGTCTGGCATACTAATTTTATTTGATAAGACTGTCTCATGTGGAAGCAGCTACTTCAGCAGTCAGTATAAGGGAAGAAACCCCAGGTGAAACCCCAGGTAAAACTTTTAACTAAATGATACCACCATAAAACCTCCCCAACTGATTACTTACTTTGAGACATTTTTTATATTACAAGTTTTCTGAAATTTTCTGTTCTACTAAATATGCACTTTTTTTGCATAAATTTCCAGGACAGAAATATGAACTAAAAGAAACATATAAATGTTTATTTTGGACATTTTCTTTCCACTAGTCTGAAAGAAGACATGTTATGGAAGCAAACAGCCCACCAGTATGGCAGCTGTTTCAGACTGTAGTCAAACCATAAGATTTTATGTGTTTGTTTGTTTGATTTGTTTTGTTTTGTTTTGTTTTGTGGGTGATAGAAAAAATGGAAATTATAAATCACTTTGCTGGCCACCCCAGTTTAAAGATTTTATAAAAGTAGAAAATGCAATGGGAGTTTTACGCTGCTGACATTATGACTGTTTTTAGTAAGAAAAACACAGGTGTTACTAATATCAATCATGGCTTTGTTCTTTTCAAGTGTCCTAGTAAGCCATGACAGTGTAACAGTAAGCCAGCATGCACAGAACCAGGACCCTAAAATCGGAGCCGTCAAATGGAATTCAGCCATCGTTCATTTTAACCTGTGCTTTTCTTACTGCGACATGTCAACATGTCTTCAGTGAAAAAGGCCTACAGTATCACCATTTATAAAGCAGCAGTGTTCAGCAATGATGGACAGTCAACTGTTAGGATCAGTTTTGATCTTTGGGGAAGATTTGAGTGAACGTGACAGATTTTTTGATCCAGAAGACAGAAAGATTAGATTTTTTTCTGGAAAAAGGAAGATAAGAGACATTGAAATGAACAAAGTACACTGGGACAAGGATCAGATGTTCCAAACCTGCATCGGTCACTACACTTACACATCCTTCACACTAGTTTTTGCATTTAAACTGAACAATGTGATTGAACTTAATCCATGAATTTGTATATTTGTTTAATGTAAATGTTTCTGGCCACCATTGCATTACCCCAAAGACATAATTACTATGTACGTAACTGAAAAGACACTGGGTTGGCAGTAATATGACAGGATATGAAGGAGTTTGAACTTAAGTTCAAAGAGTTCTGAAGCCTTTACTATATGGAGCTTATTTTGTTGATACTAAAGGCTTCACAATATCCGCTCCACCTCTGTGGATGTCATTTTGAACTGTCAATTGTTACAGCAGCCTCCCCTTCCCCTCCTTCCTTAAGATCTATTCACACATTATCATATTCACTTGACAGTCCTGTATGTCTTATATTGTGGAGATGAAACCCACAAAGTGGCCTCCTACACTCGGTGATTGAAGATGCTATCTCCATCATTCAATCTTGCTTCTCACTGCTGTTATGTTTGATGAATAGCTGGCTTGACATACAGTTCCTCAGATCTCATTTGGATTGTAGCCTCTAGCTAGAGGGCCTGGTGCCATTAGACTCTGGCAGACGCACATGCATGCAAGAACACACGCACGGATCACACACATACATGCGCAGACAAACATATTACCAAATGCCTTCAGACAAGCACACAAAAACATATTAAACACCCATTTGCATCACTCAAAGTTTAATTTAGGTCATCCTCATCAGATTTTACACCGTCTGTCATTTCCTCTCACTCCCCCTCTCTCTGTCTGTCTGTCTTTTCTGTCTGTCTCTAGAGAGCCATTGTATTTCACCTAGACTAGTGTTTCAGACTAGAAAAAGGTCATGCATTACCATGCGTCAATTCGAACCCAGGGAAATTCTCCAGTCAAACTGGGAAACAGAGCCAGCAATGAGGCCTGCTGTTTTCTGCGAAGCAGTGCACTCTTACCACTCATAAAGTGAGTCCCACCTCCTTACTTACTCCCATTTGTGTGATAACAGTCATAAAACTCTGTGACGGCCCTGTGGATGTGAGGGAACGCGTTGCATCCTGGTATCGTTCTCCTCCAAAGTTTTCTCATCTCGGCCGCCTACGCAGCTCTGCTGATTATACAGCAACGTAACAGATGTTCATTTTACTCGCTTCTCCCACACACAGCAACACCAGCCACATACACTTGTTCACCACAACAACCCCTGCTCTGAGAGAGCACCGGCTGTCGACAGAATTTGTGTGCAAACTAAGTTAAGTGGATGTGATTGTGTGTCTGAGAGATGGCATCACAGAAAATGTGTGTGTGTAGGATGATAAACAGTGTTTTGTGAAGCTGAAGGAAATATCACTTTGGTGAGTTTATGAGTGACGGACTTACTTTTAATTACACAGGTAAGTTCACTACAAACAGCTCTGGCTTCAGCAACAGTCTGCAGGAGAGAACGCAGGGGCATTGACACTGGAAGGTGACCAACACAACATTATTGATCCACTAAAGTAGTTGTGGGTTGTGCACCCTGCTAAAAAGCAATTTGGCATTAGTTGTTTAAGGAGAGAAGCATATTATTCTCTTTTATTTTCCTGAACTTCATTTTCTAAGCCAATCCTAGAGGTATTGTAAGCTGTCCTCTCACTCTGTGTGCAACTATCTGTGTGATCTTCGACACACACTGTATAGAGCTTACCATTCCCCATTCAGAAGATGGATTTGAGCAGTGAAGTGGTAGTTGATGAGGTGGGTGTACCACTGGGTAGATGAGTAGGTTACTGAGAAGGAAGTGGGTATACTCCTCTATATAGCCCAATGGCTTGGTTGATGTGTAGCTATATTTTAAACTGCCAGAAAAAGAGGTGGTTAAACACCTGCGCATACCCTCCACTACACCACTGCATTTGAGGGTATCTAATCTACTATAAATTAGAGGTCCCTGAAAACCAACGATTGAGCAATAGCAACAGACAACTAACATGCCAAGGCTAGCACCCCTCAGAATCGGCTGGCTAGTCTTTAGCTTCTGCCAGCTTGTAGCCACTCCAGAGGGTTGAGAGCCTTGGCATGTTAGTTACCAGCCTTGAAAGCTAACAAGCCAAAGCAGTGACCGCTCCAGTGTGTTGTTAGACTTGGTGCGCTAGTTGGCAGCCTCCAAAGCTAATGACTAGCAAAGCTTGAAGCCAATCTGATGGGTTGTTAGCCTCAGTGTGCAAGTTACTGCCTTGGAAGCTAATGACCAGCCAAGCAAGTAGCTGCACCAGTGAGTTGTTAGCCTGGGGTGCTTGTTGATAGCCTCCAAAGCTAATAACCACCAAAGCTCGTAGCCACACCAGTGAGTTGCTAGCCTTGGGGTACTTGTTAGCAGCCTTGGATCTAATGACCAGCTAAGCCAGCAACTGCTCTAAGTTGTTTGACTTTGCATGCTCATGGGCAGCCTCAAAAGCTAATGACCAGCAAATCTAGAAGCCATTTCAGTGAGTTACTAGCCTTGGTGTGCATGTTAGCAGCCTCTGAAGCTAATGATCAGCAAAGCCTGTAGCCGCTGCAGTGAGTTGGGTCCATGTCATTGGTTCAACAGCCCATTGGTTCGACATCCCATTAGTCCGACTGTCCGCGGTGCTGAACGGCTCACGGTGGGCGTATGGTGCGCCGCGACCGGCTTGAGGCGGAGCAAGCTCACGGCTTATGTGTTTGCCACTTTCTTTTTTATTTTAACCCACACCATGATCTTTTCCTGACCCTAACCAAGTGGTTTTTGTGCCTAAACCTAACCAGACCTTAACCACAGGGCGTCATGATGATTTCGGAACGGACTTCGGAACAATGAGTTTAATATGGTCGGAACAATGGACTGTTGAACCAATGGGCTGTCGAACCAATGGGCAGTTCCCAGTGAGTTGCTAGTCTTGGCATGCTAGTTAGCAGCCTTGAAAGCTAATGCAGGGCTGCCAACTTTTTAAAAAACCTTGGAGTGAGATTCAGCAGGGTCGACCACAATTTTTTCGTTTAGGCCTACACATTAAAGAGTAACTAAACCCTAAAACCATTTTTTTCAGCTGATACTCATTGTTTCTGGTTGTATAGTAGTGTTACTGACCGATCCTGCTCAAAATCTTGACAGTTTAGTGCAAACTGTTGAAAATCTACATTTTATTTTAAAAATGTGGTATGGAGTGCCCTCTACAGCTTGAAACCTGGTTACTACATTTGAATTTACATTACATTACATTGGAGGCGAATGACTCTTTTTCGGGGCAAATGACGTCACTAACCGTCCACGCTAAAGCCTGCCCTCCTTCCTTTTCTCCTCCTCCCCTTACTCTAAAATCATTCTGTCCGCAGTTATCAAACTGATAGCGAGTAGGTTGGATCAGAGCAGAGAGAGTTTTAGAGCAGAGAGAATAGCTAGTAATTTGTCGAATTGTATTGTTAGCATAGTGTATTTTAGTGTAGGTTTACAGTTAGTAGTGTGTTTATAGTATTTAGGTCAGTTGGTCAAGTAGAGGCGCCGAGGCTCGGGAGTTTATGTGTGGGGCGGCGAGGGCCGCTGCGCGGTGAGCGAGAACCGAGCCTCGGGGGTATATGTGCGGGGCCGTGAGGGAGGGAGGGGTGGATGGATGGATGGATGGATGCGGTGGGCTGCTGCACAGTGAGCCCAGGCTCCCAGAGAGGGAGCAATAAAACCAAGTAGGATAAAATAAGTCAAAGTGTGGAGAAGGGGACCGGCTGAGCTCCGGCCGCCTTCCCTTCTGCCCGTGTGACACAGTTAGGGGTGGTTTTCCAAGCCACCATCGGCACAATGAAAATAAGTCAAAGTGTGGAGGAGAGGGACTGGGTAAAGAGGCCGACCTCCAGGGAAGCCCTCTCTCCTCTCTCCGCAGCGAGGGACAATCTTCACTCCGCCCCGTTCCTCAGCCGCTGGCCTGTCCCACCCCCCCAACCCCCCTCAGCTCCGCCTATCTTTTCGGAATTTTTTTTTAAATCAAGCTGTGGGCGGAGTAATGCCCAGAGGGGGGTTTAGTTCCCCTTTAATACCTGTTAATAATTACCTATTAAAGCCACATTTACCTTTCTGGAAATTTTACACTTTTTTTTGTTTAGGTTAAAATGCTATTAATAAGCTGATGGCACACTAAAATGTAAATGAATTCCACTAGAGATGAAAACTCATTGTTCTGTCGGTGATGCATGCTGTGCATGACTTGACAGGCAGCTAAACTCTTTAATCAAGAATCTAGATATGGTTTTGCCAGGTTTATTGACAAAGCAAAGTTTGAAACTAAAAAGGAAAAAAGACAAAATATTCATCAAATTATGAATATCATATTTTGCAGCTGTATACAGTATCAAATTAACAATGCCACGTCATATTACTGCACCATCTTAACCAAAAATAGCATGGCTAATGACAACAGTATGCTAGAAAAAGATGCAAATGAAATGACTTTCTAATGAACATACAACTTAAATTTTACCTCTTAAACATTGGCACATGTAAGTAAAAAGTATATAAACATATCATTAATACATACCGACAATTAATGCTGCACGATTAATCTAATCGCAATTGCAATCGCAATCGCAATGTGAGGCTGTGCGATTACATAACCGCATAAAAGGCTGCGATTTGCGATTTAATGTAGGCTAAATAAATGTTAACGTGTGTGCCTGTGAGCGTGACTGCCTCTCCTGTAGTGTGTGGAGTTTGTTGACATCACGCCCACAAGCTATCCTGGTGCGTGCAGCCAGCGTGCAGCAGTGACCAACACAGATGCTGAAGAAGAGCATGAGCTCGACCATGAACAGACTGAGTTGGTGGCGAAAAAAAAGTCTGTTACATGCCGATACTTTGGATTCAGGTATGGCGGCGTTGAACAGAAAGACGTGCTGTGTAAGTGTAAAAGTTAAAGTCGCCACGTCCTGCGGCAACACGACCAATCTATATCAGCACTTGAGACGGGACGTGGTGACTTTAACTTTTAAACTTTTACACAGCACGTCTTTCAGGTACGGCGACGTTGGACAGAAAGACGTCCTGTATAAAAGTTTAAAAGTTAAAGTTGCCACGTCCCGCGGCAACACGACCAATCTATATCAACACTTGAGACAACACAGCAAAGGGAAAAGTAGGAAGAGTGCATGCGAGAGAAACATGTGTAACATTAAAGACAAAGAGACAACTGAAAGCCACCAGAGCCTCATAAAACAACATCCAAGCACAGTTAAGCAAACATTTGTAAGTGTCACAGGGAAATCATGGACTCCATAACAAATGAAAAATTGAGCAATTTTGCTCGGTTTCAGCCCACTTGACATGCTGCTGTGTTGGGCTATAGCGCTGGAATTTGTCACTTACGTGACAACGCCTGAACGCAACACAGGCTTGCTCCGCTGTGTGTACAGTTCGGTGCTGCGCTGCTGTGTGAGCAGCGTGTTTGACTGTGCTCAGTGTGTTGATGGTCATTGACACACTGTCTGTCCATAACAATAACTGTGTCAGGTCAGGTCAGTGCCCCCCTAATATAATGTAGGGAGGGAAACACTGAATCAAGCAAAAATACTCATGATACCATTTATTTATTACGTTTTATTGTAATTATATTGTAATCGCAATCGCAAATCGCGATATTGTCCACCATAATTGCAATCGCACATTTTTACCAAATCGTGCAGCACTACCGACAATGCAACATCAAAAACAAGATGTATGCCGGAGCGGCTGTGAGCTGCCAAAACGTGTTTTCTCCGTGATTGTTCTCACTTCCTGGATAAAGTTTTTAATTCAAGATTAACAAAACACTAGCTGCTGAACTAAAATCGCCCAGTAGATGGCGGTACAGCATTTTTAACATTCTCCTCTATGTAAAATACAATAAAATGAATTAAATTAAATACATCAGATGATTTTTAAACTCAAATATTGAATCTTATAAAACCAAAACAGTACACTCATAATTAAACCATTCTCATATGATTCTAAGAAAACTCTGACCAATTATTGTATTTGGGTCGACCGAATGGGTTAACATCTCCTGCTCTGACTGCAGCTGGGAGGGAGGACTGGGCCGTCTGTGAGTGCTTTGGGGCAAGAGAGGAGCCCACGGCAGCATCCGCTGCTTGTTGAGAAGAATAAGAATGATACGTGCTCTCACAACAGTCTTCAGAAGTCTTCAATAACATCAGAAAAAGTTGCTAGATTTGTCGCTAGTCGCTTTTTTGAAAAAGAGTTGCTAGAGGGGTCTGAAAAGTAGCTAAATATAGCGACTAAGTTGCTAAGTTGGCAACACTGGTAATGAGCACGTAATGGAGGAGAGGGGAGTATGCCTTTGGAGGGAGGCGGGAGCTGTGGATGTTCAAATTTTTTCTAAGTGCTGTGTGAAATGCAAGAAAAGAAGGAGCTCCTTTAAAATCATAGACAATTATGTTTTAATACTTAATTTTTCTTTTCTCCCTTCCTACAAAACCTTAATTTGACATAATGTGGCCTATTACACAGACATTTATATTAAAAAATAAATGCTGTGTCAATATCAATATAAATTTGTCTCTTGCATTTGTCATGAATCACGTTTCTACACTCTTAACAAGAATGTGTCAATATTAACACAACGTGTTGAATTTCTACACATCAATGAGTTGAATTTGGGACAACACGTGTTATGTTAATTTTGACACATTCAGTGTGTTAATATATCAACACAGTGACTGTGTGTATAATGTGTAAGTACTAACACATTCATGTGTTGATACATAAAACTTATATTAACACATTCATGTGTTACTCAAAATTACACAGTGATTGAACACAAGCTTGTGTTACTCTAAACAAATGGCAGAATACAATGAATAAAAAGGAAAATGCCACTTGGAATCATTTTGAAAAATTATTTATTTCAAGAAATATTTTTTAAACATTTTAAAACATTTAGTCAACATGTCTTGTTTCACTCATGAATCTTCAAAGTTTCTTTAAAAACCTTTTACCTAGCATTAAGACATTTGGTCAACAATTCATTTCATTTTCATTTTAACTTCACAGAAAATAAAGAAAATAAATTAATTACAAGCTCATTTCTAGAAGATAACCAAGGGGTCCGGTGTATGAAACACAGTAAAACAAAGGCCAGTTTGGTACAATACTTGTTATGACTGTGGTCATTTACTTGGTTGTTTATGTTGTCTGTACTGACAGCTCTCTCTCTCTTCCCCTATTCTGCAGTAGCAATCAGCCTGTCTGTGTGTGTGCGATGAGTTGCAGGAGGTGTGATTCCCCAATCAACCACGTGATCGGGTTGCTGCCGCTGATTGGCTGACTGCTCAGTTTTAAACTCTACCTGACGCCGGCCTTCGGCCTCTCACTCTCCCCATTCCCAACATGACAGCAGCCGGTAGTATTCTGTGTATGATCTTGTGTGTGGTGCAGTAGCATTTTTGATTTAGAGCACCTGCCTGCAGAAGCTGTTACCTTGAACTTTAGTTGTGTGTTAAAGCTACCTGTGACTGTGATTAGAACAGCTTATTGTAAGCATTGTAATATTGTAAATAATCTTGTTCAATTCAGTAGCAACCCTAAAGTAGGAGGGAGAAGCCATTTTTGTTGATCCCTTTTTCTCCTGTTTATTTCAGTTGGGAGGTAGGTTAGTTTAATTGTCTTTTGTTTCCACATTTATTTTCTGACAGGTAAGGTAGGGATCTGGACTTAGTTGTTTTGTTTGTTATTTTTGGCATTGCTCCTCTCTGAAGTTATAAAAATAAAACTGCTACTTTGAACTTTTTACATGGAAGTTGGCTGACCTTCTTGGGAGTGGGAAGAGCGGGGGCACTTTATCATGTGTGGCCCAGGTGCCCCTAGGCCTGGGTCATAACATGATTTGGGGGCTCGTCCATTCTTTCTTGTGTTCGTCATTGTTCCGGGTAAGTTTGGTGAGTATTTGTCTTTTTGTCTCTGCTTGTCTGGCTGGCAGCTTTTTCTTTTGTGGGGGTGGCAATATGGAGTTTAAATTGGAGGATTTCACCATTGATCCGACTGTGGCAAAATTGGAAAGATGTAGGAAAGCTGATCTGGTTCTGATTGCAATTTTTTTTGATGTTCATGTGCCTTTGAATGTTAAGAAGCAGGAGCTAAAGGAGCTAGTCTTTAAGGGGCTCAGTGAAAGGTGTGTGTATAGGTTGTGTATAGGCGAATTTATTGGAGCGTCTCCAGAGACCGAAAATACAAGCTCAACATACCGACATGAAGAAAAAAACCCCACGTACAATCAGACAGGCTTCAAGACATCATTTAGACAGGCTGTCTACAGCAGCAGAGCAAAATGCTTTTACAACACACAGATAACTCACATAACTCATAGTGGAGCGAAGTGGCGAACAATTTGATTCAATAACACGAGTATTCACTAACACTCGTATTCACTGATGAACATATTATTGATCTATTTAAGTGCAATACAATTAAAACAACCAGCCAGTGCTCCTCGGACTATCTAACATATCACATCTGATCACTTGCAACAAATATGAAGGACACTCACAAGTAAGATGACTACAGAACCTCTCATTTTTTTTCTCCCGATTCCAAGGTATGGCAGCTGCCATACCTCGCCATACCTAAATGATGCCTATGGTGGTGGTCCAGGGTCCGGTGGTGGTCCAGGGTCATTTCCAGAGAGTTCCATTTTAGCTGCTGCATAAGAAAAAGAAAAACGTTTCAATACAAAATATAAGGACAAACTTCAATTTTCTACAAATGATAAATAATATTTACAAAATAACTTTATTTGGAGCATACAGGGCATAGGCACTTTTTGCGGTTCCCATTTTGCCATGTCATTGCAGAAAATAATGAGCAATATTATGGACCTGCATGTGTTTATATTCTATACATAATCATCACTGTTAAAATAATAAAGGCACATGGTCAAAAGCCTTAAATATTAATCATTCCCGTTTTATTTAAGGTAATTATTTCTTTATCTCATTTACTACATAAGACACATTAATAATCGTGTCATTAATATTGTAATAAACTTACAAGTCTTTGCCTTGTAAAATCTGTCTAAGTCCAATATTTTGAAATTTAAAATATATATATATATTATATGGTCAAAATATCTGGTGGAAATAATCTAAGCACAATCTATCCTGAGTGGAGCACAATGCTTATCTTCGTCTCTAGTGTGTCAGCACTAAACCAGTGGTTTCCAGCCCGAATACACCTTTATTTTGCCCGCTTAGAACTCAAATAACAAGCAAACATGTCTGTCTAACCATAAAACACAACTGGCAGATGCCCAAATGACGTTACTTGCAGGTCCCGATTCATGTATCATTAAATGAATGTACTTAATAAATGTAACTCAAGAAAAAATACAAATGAAAACATGAATTAAGTTAACGTTACCGTAAGTCTCAACGGTTGCCCCCCTCCCCCCAACTCTGCAGTGAAACCATGCAGCAAAATGGTGGTGTTGAATTGCTAAATGAATGAATTACTGTGCCATTGACTTCAAACCCAGTTAATTGTTAAAGTAAACTAGATGAGGTTTCTGCGGACTTTATGGAATGAGCGACTGTTTTGCTATACTGTCCTGAACTGCGTTTTACTTGGTGTAATTTTGGTAACAAGCACAGTAGAACTTAAGCTAACATTAGCAGCTAACGTTAACGTTAGCTTACTGTTCGACAGCCCTGTTGAACAAAACGGGAAGCTTACTGTATCTGGATTTTCTTAGAGATGTGATTTAGCTGGTGGTTTCTACACGTCAAATTTAACTGACTGATAAATAGTTCGGTGAGACAGTTTAAATTAAACTGGTAATGGATACTTACTGAAGAGTCCGACGGCACCCCACGCAAAGCAGCCTCCATCTTCCTCCCCTTTGTCTGTCTCAGAGTAAAGCACACATAAAGGGAGATCCCTTCCCGCCTCTTAAAGTAACACACCCATTGTGTTAAACTGGTTGCCGCCAATTAAAGTAACACACACATTGTGTTAAACTGTCCAGCACATTAAATGTGTTAAGCTTTCTGTGCATTTTTGTACACAACTTGTGTTGAAATCCACACAAAATGTGTTACACAAGTAACACATTTTTTGTGTCATTTTTTAACACATCTCTTCTAAGAGTGTAATTTGTCTTGTTTTACATCATTTTAGTGTGGTGACTGCCAGATGAACTCATAAGTGCAATTCTAATCACATAATTTCAATCACATAAACAAACAATGGCTCAGTTCTGCTTGATATGTCCATCAATGAGCATATGCCCTGTAAGCACCCAAAATTTATGACAGTGGATTTTTTCACCTGTCTACTGCTTGCTCTGCCCAGCTGCTTGAAAGGATGGCTGTTGCAGCAATAGGCTACTATTTTAATTTAGCTGCTAACATAAAGTACTCTTTGCTGCTAATTTAGCATTTTTGACATTTACAAAGCTCTCCAAATGCCTTTACACACTCTCACAACACATATAAGAAACTAAATGTAAAATTTCTTTTTTGTTGTTTGTTTATTTTTGGGGCTTTTTTGCCTTTAATGGATAGGACAGAGTAAAATTGGGAAAGACAGAGTGGGGGAATGACATGCAATAAATGGTTGCAACCTAGAGTCGAACCCGTGACTGCTGCAGCAAGGCATCACCTTTGTATATGGGGCGCTGGCACTATCCACTACGCTACCACCAATCCTACATGTAAAGCTTAAAAGCTAAGGACTAACTACTTCACAACACACATGCCAGCATACCTGGAGGTGAGAAATGCAAGACTTGAAATATTTCTTCTTCTTCTTCTTACTGACAGGAGTGCATTATTTGTCCTTGTAGGTAGTAGTAGCCTAGTTATGTAAGGTGGCACCACCTACTGTACAGGAGTGGAACAACTACCAGCACTTTTTTTTTTGTTGGCAGCTATGGCTAATGACAAGCCAAGCCAGTAGCCACTCCAGTGAGTTGTTAGCCTTGGCATGCTTGTTGGCAGCCTCCAAAGCTAATGACCAGCAAAGATAGTAGCTAATCCAGTGGGTTACGAGTGTTGGCATGTTAACAGGCTCTGAAGCTAATGACCAGAAAGACCTGGAGCCACTCCAGTGAGTTGCTAGCCTTGGTGTACTTGTTAGCAGCCTTGGAGCTAATGACCAGCAAAGCCAGTAGCTAATCCAGTGGGTTATGAGTGTTGGCATGTTAGTTAACAGGCTCTGAAGCTAATGACCAGAAAGACCTGGAGCCACTCCAGTGAGTTGCTAGCCTTGGTGTACTTGTTAGCAGCCTTGGAGCTAATGACCAACTAAGCCAGTACTAGCAACCAGCAACTAATAGGCTCCTTGTTGTTGCCTGCTGCCACGTCAAAAGTTACGAAGTCTGCTACGTTATAAAGATGCCAACAGTTGAGTGTGAGAAGTGTCCATTATTCTACACTCAATTTTTGGACCGTTTAGAGTACACCAGTAGTACACTGCATTTTCACATACAATGCAGCATGAACGCACTTAGTGCACTTGTGTACTAAAAATATTAAGTGATTCGTAAAGATGAGACACACTGCCAGTCTTATTCTGCCTGTCCAACAGATACCCTTAAGGCCCTGACACACCAAGCCAAAGTCGGGCCACCGGTGAGCGTCTTTCGGCTTAGTTTTTGCAGTGTGTCTCGTACTGTCTGCACTTTGGCGTCTGCGGCTTTTCGGCCGATTGAGCATGTTGAATCGGCGGCGGAGCTTGTCGGTGAGAGAGAGATCACTCTGATTGGCTGTTCAGGTTTCTCTGTTAGAATCCAAACAGAAAGCCGGGGCTAGCTGGGAGCGGCTAGCGGAGCGTTAGCCGCAGCATCATGACTGGAGGGAAGCACAGCCAGTTAGCCTTCGCTAGTCTCTGAGCTAGCCCCAGCTCTCCGTTTGGATCCAACTGGAGCACCGAGCCCTGGTTTGTTATTCAGGTTAAAGTGGGAAGTAGCAGCAGGTTTATCGGGCAGCTGAGTGTAGTGGAACCTGCGGAGGAAACATCCGGGCCGTCTGGATGTAAGAGTCAGTGGAGGTGCTACGGTGCTCGGCTGCACAGATGGGAAACCCCTCGGCTGACAGGATGTACCACTCTCTCACTCCACTTTCTCTCACGCAGGCGCCTAATGTACATGCCACTTGGCCGTCGGATGTAGTCCGTGTAGTGTGTTCAAATGCAACTGACACAGGGCGACGTGACACGATGTAGACGAAGCAACAGTTGGCTTTCGTTGCCGCTAGTTCTTTGATGTCAGTTTGGTGTGTCCGCAGCTTTACACTTTTCCATCTTTCCGATACACCTGACTCCCACATTTACTTGCACACCTGTTTCTCATTACCCAGTCACCCTGTCCGTAAACCAGCCCCGCCCTTAGTGCCACACTGTCAGTGCTTTGTGTCTTGCTCTCAAGCCGCTTGTACCAGAACCTGCATCTGCTCTTGAACCTTTATCTGTAGGCTACTGTCTCCCTGCAATATGTGTACCCTTTTTTGGACATATCCCATACCAGTAAGCTTCCATATCTCCACTTTTTTTCAGTAAATCACTGAACTGTTCTTGTCAGCTTGGATTATCTGCAATTGGGGTCTATTCCTGCTGCATCACACTCACCTGCCTGACACCCAAGTGTTAAGCAATGTAGTTCATCTCTCTGAGATTGATATAAAGCATTTATTCCTTCACCATGCTAATGCAATTAATTTCACCTTTCCAGCTTTGGCAGTATTTCAGTTTACCTTCCAGGTTTTATAGCCATGTATTTCAGCTCCCAGTTTAATGCTTCTAACTCTGTATTATATTTCAGCATCTTTTTTTTCTTCTGTTTTTTAAAGCAATGCAGTGCAATGCATTTGAGCTTTCAGATTTTCACACAATTAATTTCAGCTGTCAGTATTCACATGCATTTTCTACAGGAAATTAATTTTCTAGTTATTATTGTTGTCGCTTTTGTTGTGACTTATTAGTTGACTCCCATTACACCATGACTCAGGTACACACACACACACACACACACACACACACACACACACACACACACACAGAAGCTTCAAGTTGAAATTGCTTGGCTGGTCTCTCCAGACTGAAATTACAGGAAAAACACAGTAATTATCACAGAAAGTCTGTAATCAAACCTCTTTGCAGTCTCCTTTCTTATTTCTATTAGTCAGCATGACAATTTTATTCTCCCAGTCACTCTAGACAGCATATTGAATGAGGATGTTTTTACTTAGGATAAATGAAAATGCAGATTTTGTTGTGATGTCAGGCTCTGTTTTGATCAGCCTCTACAAGATTTTTCTTTTAACAAACGGAAGTAAAATCAGGCGACATAACAAGCTCAGTACACAGGTGGGTTCTCAGTGAGTGTGTGACTATGCATGCAAACAGCAGCAGGATGACCGGCAGCAGCAACAGCAGCAGTAGTGTGACAGCTCAGATAGACTGTCCAGTGAGTAACAGAAATGCAGAAACTCAGCTGTCAGATTGGCTGATCCAGGACAAAGTGTTTCTCAAGTTGTCTGGCTGAACTAGCGCCACAGGCCATGCTTCATTTGTTTCATTTGTACAAGGCCACTCAATAATCAATGGGTGAAATCTTGTGTGAAATGTTAGGGGAAGTCAACTTGGGGAGAGACACTTAAGGATCACAAACTTAGATGTTAATAAATGGTATTTTAACTTCAGTAGGCTCATGTTATAGAATCAGCATACAGCACATAGCCATAGCTTTGCCTTATTGTCTGCTCCTGAATCCTGATTCCTGAATACACACTCTATTGGACAGTATTAAGTGTTTGGATTTGACTTTTTTTTTTGGAACTATTTTCCTTCCTCAAACCACACCCACCAACCATATCAATGCACAGAAGAAGGCATGCATCTACTAATGAACAAGAGGCTTGCCGTTGTGACCGCACGAGATATAAACATTATCAGCATCCTCCTCAGTTGAGCTGTAATGTTAGCTAGCTCAGTGATGCTAGGTGAGTTAGCAGTAGATGCAGGCTTCTTGCTGTGCGGTGGCACGATTGGCAGGTGTAGTTTTGTTGAAAGAAAATAGTTCCTACATGAAACTGTTCAAAACAAGGTCTCTGGATTATCCTGAGTAACAAGGTCATGATTTCTGGAAACAGACATTGCTGTTGCATTTATTGGTGCTTTGAGCACAACAAGCCGAGTGCCATCTGGTTCCATTTTATCAGAGAGAAGGCAGACATCTCTGAGGCTGATAACTCCAACACTCAGCAACTCACACCAAAACAATCTACAGGTAAGAGGAAAAATATGTATTTTGGATTCTGGGGTGAACTGTCTCTTTATCAAGCAGTAGGATGTGATGCAGCAAATTTATTATTGGCTTTTTTTCCTAGGTTTCACCTCGCAGGCTATATGAACTGGCTTCCCTACCTAATGGGCGCAATCCCACACGCACATAAAATTAACATTCACAAATATTTGCCTCCCATTCACTTCCAGTCAATTTGAGCAAAAGGGCAAATAAAACATTTGCCTCCAATGGCAAAGCAAATTTACGTTGCATCACGTAGTGTTCAACCTTGGTGAACTTCGACCAAAAATTTACAGCCTTAACCAAAAGCAAAGAAGTGTATGTGGAGGAGACATTGTTGCCATGTTTAACCAGCTGTTGTTGTATGATACTGGCCATGAAAAAATAAACTGCCCTACATGAGAGACGCTCCCTGGCTGCCAGTGAGTTGGGAGACAGGCATGGAATGTGAGAAAATGGAAAATGTACCAGTAGCATATTTTGTGATATAATGTAGCAAGCTAGAAAACATTAACGAGTGAGCTAACATTCGTTGTGCATCAACACTGGGCACTGCCCACATTAAACACGGATATTACCTCTGTCGGCAGTGGTACCCTGCCTGCATTTGGTCATGTGTGACCAGCCCCTTCTCATTCCCAACTCGTCAATTTGTCTGTGATTTGTTGTTAGACACCGATGCAAAAACATACCTTTCATGGCGGTATGATACATTGCCAGGCGGCGTCAGGTTATAATACTGCCGGATGGTGTCAGGTTGTAATGCCGCTGGCAACAACATAATTGAAAAAGCTGGAAAGTCCCAAGGGTAGGCGGGAGGGGTGGTGGATGGGTCCAACAAATTCCAGACTTAAATCTGAGAGGCTACTGTTTCCTTCCTGTGTGAATGTTGAGCTAAACCATGTTATTTTCTAAACCTAACCACGTGCTTTTATTGCACAAGAGAATAAACTTAAAAAGGAGGTGTTTTACTGACATTGTTAGTGTATTTTGAAAAAAACTCTACATGTAACAAGAAAAACTGTACATTTCCTATGAAAATTGAAGTGTTTTGAAGTGTGTTTCTGAAAACACACAATGCATGTAACAAACATAAATTGACACAGCGTCTCTGAACTTCAGCAACAGATGCACAAGAATGCGTTGGTGTGACCCTGCCTTATTGGGGTTGTGCACTTCAGAGAAATTAGCCTTGGGGTTTTCTGGCAGTTGTTTTTTTTTTTTTTTTTTTTTTTTTCATTTTTTTCATTTTAACTCAATGTTTTTTGCATACTGGAGAAGTTTTCCTTGTAGGCTTTTTCCAAAAAGGCCTTTATGACAGAAACCTATTTAATTTAACACAAACCCTAACTTTTTACCAACCTTAATCAAGAGATACCTTTCTGATAGAAAGCCTTTGAAGAAAATTTTCCCCACTTTCTCCAAATGTTTTTTTAAACCTAATCAAGAAAGCTTTCAGGCAGAAATCAGAATCCAAAATACTTTATTGATCCCTGAGGGGAAATTGTGATTCGTTACAGTTGCTCCGATGTAAAGAATAGAGAATTATAATAGGTAAGTGTAAGAGCATGAAATGGAATTATGTACATATAAAGCAATAACATAAAAGCCCTGAAGGCATAGATTGTTGGGCCTGAAGGACTGAGGAGAAGACCTGCAGAATCTAATCTGGACTGAAAAAACTACATATATTCAGTAGCGGCTTGTGGTGAAATTGGGTGGGAGGGCTAACGCATTAGGCCTATGGCCTTTACTGATCAATAGTTCAGCTGCAGTAACAGTAACATGACACCGAGATACAGTACCAGGTTACAGCAACAATGCACTACAACAAAACAAGAGAATAAGGCTAACTACAAAAATGTTATGATGCCCAAAGCTCGCTCTCTCTCTCTCTCTCTCTCTCTTTCGCTGGCTCGCTCACTCGCACTCCCACACACACCCACACACACACACACACACACACTGACTATTTTCCGCTAACACACAGACAGGAAAGGTAAAGAAAGGAAAGGAGTAATGCTCCTTTAATAAGAGGTTAAAGCTTGGGCCTAGGGCTGGGCGGTATGGCCTAAAATCAATATCATCAATATAACAGGTCATAGAAAGACTGCGTGCTCTTACTTTCACATGTGGAAATTACATCATCAGCTGGGTGATCACGTGCTATCCAAAGATGGCCGAGTGATACGAGTGCATTTTCATTCGGACCGGCGGAAAGTTTGTCTCAAAAATCTGTGTGTAAAAAGCAAATCCACACATGTAGAACTGAGATCCACAAATGTTCACAAAAAATCACAAATAAAAACTGAGTTCACAAATGCCTGTTCGAAAGTTGTAAATGTTAGGAAGATATTCACAAATGCTTTTCATTTATTTGCAAATTAATTTAATGTATTCACAGATATTTTTTGTATTTGTGGAATGTGTTATATAGATTACACATTTACACACAGATTGTGCAGATCAAGAAATATTTGTAGATCACCCTCTGTGCATTTACAGGTATTAATGAGACAAATCTAACTTCATACACAGGTAGCGAGGGAGGTGCGTGAGGCAGGCCGGCAGGCAGGCAGGCAGGCCAGCTGGCGGGCCCCGTTCTGCCGCCGTAGCCAGAGTACTGCGGTATGAAGGTGACCACAAAAGCAGTACCGCGGCTCATATTTAAGTTAGTTACCGTCACGGCGAATACCGCCCAGCCCTACTAGGCCTACCTTATTTGAAGAGAAGCTCACATCGACGGCCTTTCTGGGATGCAAACAGGTTAATCACCAAGTAATTAAGTCCGATGATTTTTGGATGAGGTCCCGCTCAATAGACAGCATTTAAAATAATCCACCTCGTTCAGCATGATGCTAAGGCAATTCGCAAGACTCAACACTCACTCTCCCACTACAGTAACAGCGGGCAGGCCCTCACTGTACTTTCACGCACAGTCATTGGCCAAAAGTCAGTGGCCTGGGCTGAATGAATTTAGCTCAGCTGGACAGTAAATCAGGGGGGCTTGTCACAACACCTGTCACTCACGATGTGACAACAATGATTGGAAGCTGATTCTAGGAGTATGGGCTGTAAAAAATCAGCCCATTTAGATAAATCCTACGTTTTTGTGACTATTTTAGTGCTGTTGCTGCTATAGGTTCCACCAAATACAATCAGTTCTAAGGTTTCAGCCACAGAGTAGTTCCCATACCAGACAGTGATGGAGGATGTCAGTATGCTTTCCAGCAGGGGACTGAGAACACATCCTTGTGGGGAGCCGGTGTTGAGTGTGATGGTGGAAGATGAGACGCCATGGATCTTCACAGACTATGGCCTGTTTGTCAGGTCCAGGACCCATTTGCATGGAGACATGGTTTTAGTCCCAACAGCAGCAGTTTGTTGACTAGAGTCTGTGGAACGATGGTGTTGAAAGCAGAACTAAAGTCCAGGAAGAGCAGTCTGACATAGGAGTCCCTGTTCTCCAGGTGGGTGAGAGCGGAGTGGACGACAGCTGACACTGCGTCAGACACAGACCGGTTCTTCCTGTAAGCATACTGATGGGGGTCCATGTTGTTGTTGATACTGTCCTTCATGTGAGCCAAAACCAGCCGTTCAAAGCATTTCATGATTATCGGCGTGAGAGCCACTGGTCGATAGTCATTCATGCTTTCACAGCTGAGGCACCGGAACAATAGTGGATGTCTTGAGACACACAGGTGCCACATCAACACCCCTGTGAGCTCCTCAGCACAGTCTCTCAGAACCCGTCCTGGGATGTTGTCCGGGCCTGCAGCTTTCTGGGGGCTGATCCTCCGCAGTGTCCCCCTCACATCCTCTGCAGACACACTGAGGGGCAGCTCACCTGCATATGTAATTTGGATAACATGTATGTGTGTGTGTTGCAGTGTGAATATATGAATAGAGAGAATTAATAATACTAAAGGGTGGCACGGTGGTGTGGTGGTTAGCACTGTCGCCTCACAGCAAGAGGGTTGCCGGTTCGATCCCGGGTGTGGGAGCCCTTCTGTGCGGAGTTTGCATGTTCTCCCCGTGTCAGCGTGGGTTCTCTCCGGGCACTCCGGCTTCCTCCGGCTTCCAAAGACATGCAGACTGGGGACTAGGTTAACTGATAACTCTAAATTGTCCGTAGGTGTGAATGTGAGCATGAGTGGTTGTCTGTCTCTACGTGTCAGCCCTGCGATAGTCTGGCGACCTGTCCAGGGTGTACCCTGCCTCTCGCCCAATGTCAGCTGGGATAGGCTCCAGCCCCCCCGCGACCCTCAAGAGGATGAAGCGGTTAGAAGATGAATGAATGAATGAATAATACTAAACCAATCCCAAATGCATCCTAACCCAAAAAGATCATGCCTTCTTTAAATTTTCTTTCTTTTTTTCTTATTTTTCAGTCCTCTTTTTTCCAATTTAGTTGTTTTTTTTTATAGCACGTGAAGAGAACAGCATGTGAAGAAAAGATAAAAATTGAAATCTGAAAAAAAAGATTTCAATTTTTATCTTGTTCTTCACGTTATTCTCTGTAGTGGAATTAACATCATATTATGCATGCATACTCTTATCGTGATGGCCCACCAGCAGATGGAGACATGAAATACAATACTTTTAAATGTGGATAATATTCATTTATTGTGCAAAGAAAAAAAAGGCACATTGAGTGATTCATTTTAAAGTCAGTATCAACCGATACCAATGATGTAATGATATTATCATGCATTCCCACCTTCTATGTAAATCAGTAATGTCTGTACATCTATTGTTGCCTTTCTGTATTTCTGTATTCCATAGTATGTCTACAGGTGTTCGCACTAACTGGTGAATATAAAGTTAAATGAAATTTTATTTCTTATGTGGTTTTGTTTGTAAAGAACATTTGGACATAACAAAACAACAACTAAATTCTAATTTACAAGGAGCTCACATCTTCAAAAAAAAAAAAGATTAATTTGATGACTTTGTTTAATGATATGTTTCCAGCGTATCCTCACTAGTGTCACATGTGTAACAGGCGATGGCACCAGTGACATCCCGAATCTGTTCAATAAATCATGCATACAGCAGACACACACCCGCCTGCAGCCACAGAAATGAAACACAGCACCATGGGCAGATGCTCCCAGGCAAAAATAAACAGCTGTTCTCATTGTCAAGGAGAATGTGAGGAACGTGTTGTCTGTAAGCAGCATTATGTTGTTATTTCAACAACATCAATCATCTCTTCACTGAGTGGAGGTAACATCCTTTTAGTCTTTTCTTTCTGAGCACTTATTCTTACATTGTCAGACTAAGCGGCTTTGATTAGTTACAGTTTATATTGCGCAAATCATTTATACATTTACATTTATACGTAAAGCTTGATATGGCCACATTAACAATCCCCTCCCCCCAACCTTAAAACCTTGTGAGCAAGGAAAG
The DNA here is from genome assembly GCF_041903045.1 of Epinephelus lanceolatus. Lineage (NCBI taxonomy): Eukaryota > Metazoa > Chordata > Actinopteri > Perciformes > Serranidae > Epinephelus > Epinephelus lanceolatus. The sequence continues at coordinate 39,727,135 of NC_135743.1, forward strand.
GCACATCCAGTGTTAGTGTTATGTGTTTATGTAACACTCTATGTGAAATAATGTGTGTGTATAGAATTATATAACGTGATTTAAGACACCTCCGCCTACGAGAAGCGCCCTGAGCATGTACACGCTTATGAGCATAGGCAGAGTTCAAACACACTAGGTACCCAGGCACCACTACTCAGCTGTGCTCAGAACTGTTTGTACTGAAGTGTTGTAAATCATAATGTTTTAATTAAGGGCTTTGTTACGTGGCACAACCGAAACCACCTTCAACTCAACATCAGCAAGACTAAGGAGGTGGTGGTGGACTGCCGGAGGAACCGTAGGCCACCTGCCCCAGTCACCATCCAGGGCGAGGAGGTGGAGATGGTGGACTCGCACAACTACCTTGGGGTCCACATCAACAATAAACTGGACTGGACTCATAACACAGATGCCCTCTAAAGGGAAGGACAGAGCAGGATGTTCTTCCTGAGGAGATCGTTTGGTGTCTGTAGTGGGCTACTCAAGACCTTCTATGAGTCTATGGTTGCCAGTGCACTCTTCTTTGTTGTAGTGTGCTGGTGGGAAGAGGAGAGGAGGGTGAAGGACAAAATCTGGTAACATTTTATATTAAGGTTCTGTAATAAGCGCTAATTAGTGCTTAATAAGCACAAATTAACAGTTAATGAGCACTTATAAGAAAGTATAAGATGCATATTAACATTAATAAGACTAGACTAAGTGTTTATTACAGCATAACTGACTAAATTATTATTGCTTATAGGAGCATTATATGCACTTAATAGAAACCTTGGTAACAGTTTATAAACCTATACTAAATATTAATGAGATGTCTATTTACATTAATTATAATTTATAAGGGTTTATTATAGAATAATAACCACATTTATTACTGATTTATAAGACACTAGAAGACCCTATAAGATGGAATTAATAAGGTGTTTATTAACATCAATGAGACTATAAGAAGTTAATATAAATACCATGTTACGGTTAAAAAATGCTTAATTATGCACTTATTAATAGTAAGTAATGATCCTTTGCAGTTCATTGCAGAGCTGTTAATAAGTGCATATTAATAATTTAATAACCTTTATATGACACTGTTCCCACTTTAGATCCAGTAGCTGCAAAGACACATTATGAGCTGTTAATAAGTGCATATTAATAATTTATTAACCTTTATACGACACTGTTCCCACTTTAGATCTGGTAGCTGCAAAGATGAATTATGAGCTGTTAATGAGTGCATATTAATAGTTTATTAACGTTTATACAACACTGTTCCCACTTTAGATCCAGTAGCTGCAAAGATGCATTATGAGCTGTTATTGAGTGCATATTAATAGTTTATTAACCTTTATATGACACTGTTCCCACTTTAGATCCGGTAGCTGCAAAAGATCATTGCTTATAATGCTCCTATATGCAATAATAACTGTGTTAATTATGCTATAATTAACACTTATATAGTCTTATTAATGGTAATAAACATCTTATTCTGTCTTACAAGTGCTCATTAACTGTTAATTGGTGCTTATTAAGCATTAATTAACGCTTATTACAGTACCTTAATATAAAGTGTCAAAATCTGTTCAATCCTGGACAATCCTTCTCACCCCCTGCACGACGACCTGTGGCTGATGGGCAGCTCATTCAGCCAGCGGATCATCCCACCCAGGTGCAGAACTGAACGATTCAGACGCTCCTTTGTGCCCACCTCCATCAGACTGTGCAACAGCGGTTTGGCTTAGCTACATTTAGCTCTGAATGGACCTATCTTGTCCAATAATGACACTTTATTTGCCACCTGTCACTTTATTCCATTCAACACTTTGTCTGCCATTTTTTAGTCACTTTATTCATCTGATGTAGCAATTTTATTTTATCTTTTATTTATCTATTATTATCTTTATTTTTTCTCTTGAATCTAATGTCCTTTGATTTTGCTGCTGTGATACTTAAATTCCCCCCCTGGGGGATCAATAAAGTATATCTTATCTTATTTTTTTCTTGTTCTTAATTTTCTTTAACTTTCAATGTTCATACTTTTCTCGTATGCTTTTGTATTACAATCACCTTTTCTTTGTTTTTCTTTACAGACATTTTTTTTCTTTTTTGATGATGATGCATAGTATTTACATTTCAAGCTATAAAAGCAAAATGAAGTTGTTGTTGAACAAAACTCTAACAGGTCAATGTGCAAACTTAATGACCCCTCACACAATTTGTAGGCAATCTGCTTTTGTTTATAGCTCCCAGGGGTACCTGGAAGTCAATATTCTCATTCAGAACATTCAACATGCAGGTCTTGCTGCTTTGCTCTGCCTTTTTTTCTCGTAAAGCATAGCTTATTTGTTCAGTTTTAGGGAGGACACTACATTAAAGGCTAAACACACGCCCATGGTACACCTACACAGGTGTTTTTACTTATTGTGCCTGATTACACCTCTCCTCAGGACTATGTGGGTTCACTGGTGTAATGGTATGGAACAGAAAGAGAGAGAGAGAGAGAGATTGCTGTACACTTTTTTTTATAGCGGACAGTTTGGCTTGTCATAGAAGAAAAAGCACCGGTGTAATTGATGACAGTGAAAAAGACTGCATTTCATTTCGGTGAGCTAGTTCCAGAGTGTTGGTATTGTGAATGCTGGCTCACTGTCATGGCTTACTGCGACACTTAATGGAACTACACCATGGAGAGCTGGTCATCTGGTTTGGTTCTGGTCTCGTTCACTCTCTGCTCTGTTCTGTCAACCTCTTACTCCAGCTGGTGCCCTTCTTTTAATTTGATGTGTGTAAACATTCAAGAAAAAACATTATTGTCTTTCCTAAAATGGCACCAATCAGATCATACAAATGACATTTATATTGTTGTTGCTTTTCAATTACATATACTATTTAAAGCATATCAGTATGTAAAAGCTAAAGTTGCTAACTTTTATATTAATAACTCTTTGTCATATTTGTTAAAACTGTCAAATTATGTCCCCAAAGGAAATTTTGTAGACACCTGTTTTATCTAATGAGAAAGTTTTTAGTCTGTTAATCTCACTTCAGTTATTTTTTTTTGCAGCAGTAAAATGTATCTAGTGGACTGAAAAGGAATTGATTGTATAAGTCAACCTAAAGTTTAATTTGTATTTGTAATATTAATAATTTATGTAATGGAAAATTTGACACTTGGCACTGTGTGGCATACAATATTGCCACAAAGAAAATATCCCCCACCCCTAATCCACTCAGTAGTACGTGAAACAGATAAAACGGATATATGCATTACTGTCCCCCTTGTTGTTATTTTTGCACATACAATCACTTTGCACTAAATATGCTCTCTTTAATCCACTGTTCTGACTTGGGGGCAGTTTGACAACCCGCTGTCTATCAATGGACCCAACATAACAAAAATTAATACTTACTACAGGGGTGTCCATTGGTCCTGCCTAGCAACTGAGCACCACCAGTTTCTCCTCCATTGTTTACCAACTGTAAATTTGTAGTCGTGACCACTACAGAGGGCCTGGCTCTCAAATCATTTGAATGGGCAATGGGAAAAAAGCAACAATGACGTCAGGCGCTTTTCCGCTCTGAGTTGAAGTTTTTTCAACCCGAGGAGTTCAGAGCGCGCTAGCAAAAAATGCCTGGTGCCTAGAGCACAGAAAGGCGAGGCTTGCAACAGACCAAAGAAATACGAGCAAAAAGCTTCATTCTCATTAAAAACAACTGTAAAAGGTGCTTCCAGCTGCTAAAACGCTTTCTGTGTGATCAGGGCCTTAAACATCCACAGTCAGCCCTCTTCAATTCCTTGGTCCAGATGCAGAAGCCCTAAAGAAAACATTATGTTAGCATTTAGCTAGCTATGAAGTGGTAAAAGGAAGGTGGTTAAGGTTATGTTTAGAGTAAGTGTTGTACTGGTACTAATAAGGTGAATCAAGTCTGCATCTGCACTGAATAAAGTGCATTATTGCTGCTACTTGCCTCATATACACTGAACAAAAATATAAACGGAACACTTTTGTTTTTGCTCCCAATTTTCATGAGCTGAACTCAAAGATCTAAAACATTTTCTATACACATAAAAGACCATTTCTCACAAATATTGTTCACAAATCTGTCTAAAATCTGTGTCAGTGAGCACTCCTCCTTTGCTGAGATAATCCATCCCACCTCACAGGTGTGGCATATCAAGATGCTGATTAGACAGCATGAATATTGCACAGGTGTGCCTTAGGCTGGCCACAATAAAAGGCCACTCTGAAATGTGCAGTTTTGCTTTACTGGGGGGTCTAGGGGGGTCAGAAAACCAGTCAGTATCTGGTGTGACCACCATTTGCCTCATGCAGTGCAACTCATCTCCTTCGCATAGAATTGATCAGGTTGTTGATTGTGGCCTGTGGAATGTTGGTCCACTCCTCTTCAATGGCTGTGCGAAGTTGCTGGATATTGGCAGGAACTGGAACACGCTGTCGTATACGCCAATCCAGAGCATCCCAAACATGCTCAATGGGTGACATGTCCGGTGACTATGCTGGCCATGCAAGAACTGGGATGTTTTCAGCTTCCAGGAATTGTGTACAGATCCTTGCAACATGGGACCGTGCATTATCATGCTGCAACATGAGGTGATGGTCGTGGATGAATGGCACAACAATGGGCCTCAGGATCTTGTCACAGTATCTCTGTGCATTCAAAATGCCATCAATAAAATACACCTGTGTTCGTTGTCCATAACATATGCCTGCCCATACCATAACCCCACCGCCAGCATAGGCCACTCGATCCACAACGTTGACATAAGCAAACCACTCACCCACACGACGCCACACACGCTGTCTGCCATCTGCCCTGAACAGTGAAAACCAGGATTCATCCGTGAAGAGAACACCTCTCTAACGTGCCAGACACCATCGAATGTGAGCATTTGCCCACTCAAGTCGGTTACGACGACGAACTGCAGTCAGGTCGAGACCCCAATGAGGACAACGAGCATGCAGATGAGCTTCCCTGAGACGGTTTCTGACAGTTTGTGCAGAAATTCTTTGGTTATGCAAACCGATTGTTGCAGCAGCTGTCCGGGTGGCTGGTCTCAGACGATCTTGGAGGTGAACATGCTGGATGTGGAGGTCCTGGGCTGGTGTGGTTACACGTGGTCTGTGGTTGTGAGGCCGGTTGGATGTACTGCCAAATTGTCTGAAACGCCTTTGGAGACGGCTTATGGTAGAAAAATGAACATTCAATTCATGGGCAACAGCTATGGTGGACATTCCTGCAGTCAGCATGCCAATTGCACGCTCCCTCAAACTTGCGACACCTGTGGCATTGTGCTGTGTGATAAAACTGAACATTTTAGAGTGGCCTTTTATTGTGGCCAGCCTAAGGCACACCTGTGCAATATTCATGCTGTCTAATCAGCATCTTGATATGCCACACCTGTGAGGTGGGATGGATTATCTCGGCAAAGGAGAAGTGCTCACTAACACAGATTTAGACAGATTTGTGAACAGTATTTGTGGGAAATGGTCTTTTGTGTGTATAGAAAATGTTTTAGATCTTTGAGTTCAGCTCATGAAAAATGGGAGCAAAAACAAAAGTGTTGCATTTATATTTTTGTTCAGTATTCACATAAATGTCGCATAGTAGCAGGGTTCAAATTGCATTAGTGGTCAATAATGTACTGGTGGTGGGCGCAATTTATAGGGGCCTGTGATATAGGCTTTACATGGTATGTGGCTGCAGCTTTGGTTCATTTCAGTTTTGGTTTATTGCTTTCAACATGGTGGCCAGGTTGAAATTTTCTCATTCTACAGCTAAACAGTACACTAAAATGTGTTTTTGAAATCATATGAGGCAAGAAATATGCAATGCAGTAACAGAGGTGGTGCTGCCTAGTCAAACTGTAAAACTAGGCAGCACCGCCTCTGTTACAGCTAAACAGTACACTAAAATATGTTTCTGAAATCATATGAGGCAAGAAATACGCAATGCAGTAACAGAGGTGGTGCTGCCTAGTTTTACAGTTTGACTGCAGTTTATAAGCAGTGACTGAAATGACTGACAACTGCATTAGAGAGTCCTCTGCTCTAATTGGTTGTTTTCCTTCAGCAGTGGCATATTCTTGCAAATGCCATTAGAAGCATTACCAGGAGGAGATGGAACCTTACTTTTTTCCACAGATTATCTCGGTCATGTACTTCTGTGATTGTATGGTCAGACTGAAAGCCCAGCATGTCTTTGTTATTTACATGAATTTGTTTGCTTTAAACTGCAAGACAGCTGACCAAAATGTCTGACATGCCAGACGTTAATCTGATCATCAAACAGTGATTTATTTCAGGCAATTCATCAGGTGTGATGATCTCACAAAACTAAATGTCTGACCTGACCTGGCAGACATTTGTCCAAAATGTATTTCCTCCAAACAGCCAAAATAAAATACCAACAGACATTGGCCGCATTTCCCAGATCACTCTTAGTGCTAAGAGCTTCTTAAGAACGCTCTTAAGCCTCCCCTGAAAGAAAAGCGCATTTCCCAGATTGCTCTTAGCTTAAGATCTTTCACTAAGAAGGAGTTGTAAGATCAAGCTGACCCACTCTTAACAGTCTTCTTAGCGACCAAACGTTCTCAGATCCAGCCAGGCAAATTAATATTACACTAAGCAAGGAGATGTTACAGCAGTGCACACCGTATATATTTTGATCTATTTTATACTTCAGATTTATATTGTTTAGCTTTAATTGGTGACAGAAAAGAATGAATTTCATTCTGCAGGGAAACGTGTGTCCTTATTGTGCATATGACAATAAACACTTCTTCTTGAAATCTTGAATCTATATGTTTTATGAAGACCCTATGTGCGCTCAAAGCTGTGGCACAAGTTACGCACCGGAATCTGGCAGAAGAAAAATAATAATAAGAAGAAAAATAAGTATGAGGAACAACAAGTGTGTTCCTGTATATGCTGTGCACATCAGGCACACAAATAAAATGACTCACCATGACTATCATTTATCATAATTTGTCCACAAATATCCCACATCTGCATGCACATTTGAGATAGTTTACCACACCCAAAAAATGCGTCAAGGCACAACAGAAACACATCCACCCTCCAAACCTGCGACATTCAGATATCAGGCAACTGACAGGTGTAATTGAGCTCAGCTGGAACCTTATCAAGGGATGCTCCACCTACTACTCTATATATAGGCGTTGCCACATCACACATGTGTGAGATACCATGGCTGCATTAATGCATTTCCTCATGATGCTCTTACCAAGACTACTTCTTATTTAGTTGTAGTCTTGTTGTCATCATGAAAATAGGTCATTAACAAATATTAATCGTCTTAGTTTTTCATTAGAACACACATACACACAAGCAGCAGGGAATTAGTGTGTTTGGTAGCAGCGCTGTGTGTGACTTATGCGCTGATTAAGTGGTGGGTGATTGATTTGCCTGATATCGATTGATTTAGTTTCAGCATTGTGGTAGTGGACAGCTCCTGTTAAGAGCTGCTTAAAGAGCGATCTTAAAGGGATAGTGCACCCGAAAATGAAAATTCAGCCATTATCTACTCACCCTCATGCTGAGGGAGGCTCTGGTGAAGTTTTAGAGTCCTCAAAACACTTGCGGAGATCCAAGGGGGGAGTGGGTAGCAGCACAACGCCACCTAATGGAGGCTTACGGCGCCCCAGATTCAAACGTCCAAAAGCTCACGTGTGCGCACCTGCACGCAAGACCAGTGAAAGCATGTGAACACACATGAAGGCAGTGCCCATGTTTCACAGTCTTGCAAGCGCACACACTTGAGCACAGTGTACAGCTAGTAATGTGTGCATCAACTGTGTGTGTTCCTCGATAAAACTTCAGTTCTTTCAGTTATTTTCCTCTCGTTTCCTTCCTTCTGTTCTTCTTCCGTCAGTATGTTTTTGAATTAAATTCCTCAAACCTTGGTCTACAACATGTGCTAACAGCGATTTTACAATTCACTTAAAATTCCCTTAAGAATTCAAGGGTGAAAACTTCACATATAATACACATTAAAAAGGGTCAACACTGGTCAAACGTGTAAGTGGCAGGGTAGACTGTGACATGAAGCACTGTCTGACCTGAATGCCTGCCAAACAAAACAAGGTATAAATACTATCATGGATCCAGAAAGGATGTTAGATGTTTGTTGTTGGAGTTGTTGCATCTTGATTGGTGTGGTGTCTAGTAGGGGTGGGAATCACCAGAGGACTCACAATACGATATTATCACAATACTTAGGTCACAATATGATATTATTATGATATTGCGATATGCTGAGTATTGCGATACAGTATAGTGCAATTTATTACCTTTTCCAACTGCAAATTATTTTTCCAAATGAAAACTTTGTCAACACAGGTTTTAAATAAAGATAAAGTTTAGATATAGATAAAGTTGTCAGTCTGTTCATCTGACTTTAATCATTTTTATTGCAGCAAAATGTGATGCAAAGCAAACAGACTGACTAACACTGTAATAAAACCTGTCAGAAATGCTGCATACACCTGACAAACTGAACTGTTGGCAGATTTAATGCCCTCTGTGAGGCCAGATTAAGCATGTGAGCGAAACACTTCACATGCAGGTATCCTGCTAACTGAATGGCAACACCCATGTTTCCTCTTGAATTATGTATTATAGTGATGAAAAAATTTGCTTTTGCAAACGACCTTATTTCTGAGCGAGGTGAATATCTGCCTATCGTTGAAGTGATATTTTAAGAACGTGGTCTCTTTGTTTCATGAGTGACCATATATTTTCGTTTATCCAGGAAAGGTGATTCTTTTTTGATGGTTTTACTTTCATTTTTCTTAAGAATGGAGACACTGTTTTTTGAATCACAGACATCAAAGTGTTACAGTTGTCATTGACATGTTCATGGGTGAGATGATCAGTCCAACTGACTTTATTCAGCGCCTATGTTGGTATTCTCATTTGCTCAGGTTTTCTCTGGGGGCAAGTAAATCTCTTTTTGGATAATTTTCTTGAAAACAGAATTAGGTTATGGTCTGACAAACCAGTGACTATATTAAGGGTCTTTTGAATTCGCTCAGGTTTGTTTGTGAAAACAAGGTCTATACATGATTCTGAAGAAGCAGTTAATCTGGTGGGTCCTTTGATTGAGCTGAGAAAGGCTAAACTTATTTGACAGTGAATTTAAATGTCTCATATTAGATTTATCTAGCCAATTTATATTTAGATCTCCAAATAATATAATTTTGTTTGTGGTATCACATTCCTTGAGAAGAGCCTGCAACTCCTTGTAAAAAATATTGGAGGTTGTGGGAGGTCTATACATCCCAATCAAAGTTATATACATTTGTGGAGAGAGAACTATTTTAAGACCGATGCATTCAAGGTTGTGTGCACAGGTCCATTCTATCTGATTACACCTTAGGTGATCCCTTACATAGAACATTACCCCTCCACCCCTGCTCCCTACCCGGTCATTCCTAAAAAATATTGTAGCCTGGTACATGCAGCCCAGCCATCCAGGATTGAGTTACTTAATAAATGGTGGACTTGATCACTCTTGGGCAAGACCAACCCCTTGGTTTACATTGTGGGTCCCAGATTACTTTAGCTTGATTAAGGGTGGTATATGATTTTATTGAACGTTGTTTTTTAAAACACAGGGTTTTTAGAGTAGATTCTGGTCCTAGACTCACCCACCACTACTTTGATAATGTCAGTCGGTGTGTGTGGGGGTAGCATGTTGCTACCAGTTTCCAGCTCCTGGAGCGGGGGATCCAGCTGCTCAGCTGCAGGCTTTAGGCGCCGTGCCCCGGGCCTTCGGCGTGGATCCGCCGGTTGTGGTGGTGCTAGGCTAGTTCCTGCTAGCCCCGGATCAGTGCACTCAGCCAGCTGCTGGGCCCTGGGCTTTCGGCGTGGACCTGTTGGCCGTGATGGTGCTAGGCTAGCTCCCGCTAGCCGCGGATCGGTGTGCTCATCCAGCTGCTGGGCCCAGGGCCTTTGGCGTGGACCTGCTGGTTGTGGTGGTGCTAGAGCGAAATTTCTGATTTCGCTCTGCGGTGCCTCCATCTTTGTTTTGATGAACTCCATGCCAAATGCTGCCAACTGAAACCTCTCCTGACCTCACCAGGAAAAAAATATCAGCACTATCTAGTAGACCAAAAAAGCAATCACTGTTGTATAGAAGTTATATTAAAATGTGTATTTGCAAACATTAATTATGTTTATAATGAAAGATTAATTCTTCCGTGTATCGATACAATATCGCCAAAAAAAAATATTGCAGTACTATGCTGTATCAATTCCATTACCTGAATGGTGTGGTGCTTCTCTCCTCATCCTCTCTGTCCTCTCTGGTCCTATTCTCTGGCTCCCCCAGCTTGACACTGTGCCTCTTCTTTCCATCTTCTACATGCTGGTTAACTTTTATTTCAAGTTTAACCTCAGCAACAATGTCTTTAATTATTGTCATCATTGTTGTCAACACTGTCATAGCCAGCATTGTCATCATTGTCATCCAGGGACTCCTCATCATCAAACACTCACTGAGTGATGGCTGTTTCCTCTAGTCTGTCATGACACCTGCCTTCCAACAAGGATGTTCAAAGTTGTTTCGCTTCATATCCTTCCGATCGCTGAGAGAAGAATGGCCCTACAAGGTCATTCACACATTGATGTCGCCATTACCAATCATAAATTAAACTATTATTGCTTTTACTAGCACTACTATTTCCACATTTTTCCATAATGGATTTTGCTGAAAGATGGTTTTGTTTGAAACTATACACCAGACATGTCAGTGTGGAGTGGACCCCAGTCCTGCCTTTATCAGCCCCAAACTTACCTTGCTCATCCATCTTAGCTATAAAGATTGCATTAGCTGTCTAACATATCTTCATACAACGGTTCGAATGATATCGAATTAAAACCCTACGTACTTAACGTAAAGTTACATACTGAATGTAAAGTTATGTAGGGTAGGTTTAAGAAAAGAAACTTAGTGATGACATACTTTAAAATAACTCAAAGTTCAAAACACCACTCTCCAGGGGGAAAGTCCTGTGTTTTGTGACTGATCCATCATCCGGACCTACCTCCTCCTGGGACTGCCTCCTCCTTTAATTTTTACCCCCATTAGTGCATTCTTCATGTGATTATAGCCTTCCCAAATACACGGATTATACACGCATTATCAGCTCATGATTAAGTAGGATATGTATGAATTTTGGTGCATTACTTTTCGTAGGTAAACTTCCACCAGTGCATGAGAACAGTGTTAAAGGACAACTTCGGTATTTTTCAACCTGGGCCCTATTTCCCCATGTGTATGTGTGCGTATGATTCATGGGTACCACTCATTCTAAAATTGGTTCAGTATTGAGCCGTGAAATGAGCTAAAACGTTAATGGGGGCAAATGCGTCCCATATAAAAGTGCTTTTTTTCGCCACTGACCGGTTCAGATCGCCAGTGCTATCTCTGTAAATAGCATATGGTAGTGGCCCTTGGGCAGTGGTGAGTGTGAATGAGTGGAGTCAGCTGTCAGTCAGTGTTTGAGCAGAAAGGCGGAAGTTGTCCCCGCTTGGTAATGTAAATGAGTATGTGTGTGTGAAGTGTGTGTTACGCTAGAAGAGTCAGAGTACGGAGTCTTTTACGTACTACCCCCTGGACTGTTACCGGAGTGCTCAAATAAACGGGCCTTTTTCCCGAACGCAAGAACAGGATGTTGCGCAACACCCTGTACAGCTTTCACAGGCTGCCTTTGTCGGACGGCGAGATGCTGAAGTTGTGGCTAGTTGTGCTACAAATGGATGCTAACACTCCTGTCCAGACACTGTGCCTTGCAGACCATCAGCTCTGCAGTGCTCACTTCTCCCAAGATGACTACTGCCAGCCGAAGAAGAGAAGACATCCAATCCCGAAACACCTCTTCCTCAAGAAAACGGCTGTCCCACGAGTAGAGAGAGCTACAGACACAGTGGAGCAAAGCTCGTGACATCACACAGCCCAGAGGTAAGGGAAAGGCTAAGTTAGCATGCTATTTACAGAGATAGCACTGGCGATCTGAACCGGTCAGTGGCGAAAAAACACACACTTCACACACACATACTCATTTACAATACCAAGCAGGGACAACACTGCTCCAACACTGGCTGACAGCTGACTCCACTCATTCACACTCACCACTGCCCCAGGGCCGCTACCATATGCTATTTACAGAGATAGCATAGGCGATCTGAACCGGTCAGTGGCGAAAAAAAGCACTTTTATACAGGACGCATTTGCCCCCATTACCGTTTTAGCTCGTTTCGCCACTCAATACTGAACCAATTTTAGAACGAGTGGTACCCATGAATCATACGCACACATACACATGGGGAAATAGGGCCCAGGTTGAAAAATACCGAAGTTGTCCTTTAACTGTCACAGTTTCTAGTTATATGTTTTATATCTACATGATAATAGTGTCTAGTTTTTTATATGTTTAATATGTATATACAGTTCATGGTGAAAATAAATACAACTCGGCCTGTGCCAAAGCACAGAAAAAATGAGTTTCTGGGAGTCCTTTGCCATATTCACCCATATACCGACCTACCCCACTCCAGGTATATGGACACAATATTAACTGACTGTGGACCTCCTTTTGTTGTATGTAATAATGACTTTTATAGACCTAACTGGGTGATCTCAGCCCTCAGCCTAACCAACATTTACAGAGAGAGGAATGTTCTTTTTGTTACTATTAATTATTATTTATATGCACACACACACACACACACACACACACACATATATCAATCTATCTATCTATCTATCTATCTATCTATATATATATATATATATATATATATATGTATATATATACACTGAACAAAAATATAAACGCAACACTTTTTTTCATGGGCTGAACTCAAAGATCTAAAACTTTTTCTATACACACAAAAGACCATTTCCCCTCAAATACTGTTCACAAATCTGTCTTAATCTGTGTTAGTGAGCACTTCTCCTTTGCCGAGATAATCCATCCCACCTCACAGGTGTGGCATATCAGGATGCTGATTAGACAGCATGATTATTGCACAGGTGTGCCTTAGGCTGGCCACAATAAAAGGCCACTCTAAAATGTTCAGTTTTATCACACAGCACAATGCCACAGGTGTCGCAAGTTTGAGGGAGCGTGCAATTGGCATGCTGACTGCAGGAATGTCCACCATAGCTGTTGCCCATGAATTGAATGTTCATTTCTCTACCATAAGCCGTCTCCAAAGGCGTTTCAGACAATTTGGCAGTACATCCAACTGGCCTCACAATCGCAGACCATGTGTAACCACACCAGCCCAGGACCTCCACATCCAGCATGTTCACCTCCAAGATCGTCTGAGACCAGCCACCTGGACAGCTGCTGCAACAATCGGTTTGCATAACCAAAGAATTTCTGCACAAACTGTCAGAAACCGTCTCAGGGAAGCTCATCTGCATGCTCGTTGTCCTCATCGGGGTCTCGACCTGACTGCAGTTCGTCGTCGTAACCGACTTGAGTGGGCAAATGCTCACATTCGATGGCGTCTGGCACGTTAGAGAGGTGTTCTCTTCACGGATGAATCCTGGTTTTCACTGTTCAGGGCAGATGGCAGACAGCGTGTGTCGCGTCGTGTGGGTGAGCGGTTTGCTGATGTCAAACGTTGTGGATCGAGTGGCCCATGGTGGCGATGGGGTTATGGTATGGGCAGGCGTATGTTATGGACAACGAACACAGGTGCATTTTATTGATGGCATTTTGAATGCACAGAGATACTGTGATGAGATCCTGAGGCCCATCCACGACCATCACCTCATGTTGCAGCATGATAATGCACGGTCCCATGTTGCAAGGATCTGTACACAATTCCTGGAAGCTGAAAACATCCCAGTTCTTGCATGGCCAGCATACTCACCGGACATGTCACCCACTGAGCATGTTTGGGATGCTCTGGATTGGCGTATACGACAGCGTGTTCCAGTTCCTGCCAATATCCAGCAACTTCGCACAGCCATTGAAGAGGAGTGGACCAACATTCCACAGGCCACAATCAACAACCTGATCAACTCTATGTGAAGGAGATGTGTTGCACTGCGTGAGGCAAATGGTGGTCACACCAGATACTGACTGGTTTTCTGACTCCCCCAGAACCCCCCAATAAAGCAAAACTGCACATTTCAGAGTGGCCTTTTATTGTGGCCAGCCTAAGGCACACCTGTGCAATAATCATGCTGTCTAATCAGCATCTTGATATGCCACACCTGTGAGGTGGGATGGATTATCTCAGCAAAGGAGAAGTGCTCTCTAACACAGATTTAGACAGATTTGTGAACAATATTTGAGGGAAATGGTCTTTTGTGTATATAGAAAAAGTTTTAGATCTTTGAGTTCAGCTCATGAAAAATGGGAGCAAAAACAAAAGTGTTGCGTTTATATTTTTGTTCAGTGTATATACAATCAATCAATCAATCAATTTTATTTATAAAGCCCAATATCACAAATCACAATTTGCCTCACAGGGCTTTACAGCATACGACATCCCTCTGTCCTTAAGACCCTCACAGCGGATAAGGAAAAACTCCCCCAAAAAAAACCCCTTTAACGGGGAAAAAAAACGGTAGAAACCTCAGGAAGAGCAACTGAGGAGGGATCCCTCTTCCAGGACGGACAGACGTGCAATAGATGTCGTACAGAACAGATCAGCATAATAAATTAACAGTAATCCATGTGACACAATGAGACAGAGAGAGAGAGAGAGAAAGAGAGAGAGAGAGATGCAGGTAATGACAGTAGCTTACAACAACATTAATGAAAGTAATAATATTATAGTTATAGTTCTGGCTACTGTGGTACAATATGTTGAAAGTATGTATTAATATCTGACAGTATACTTGTGTGACAATAGTCATATGTGTATAATAACAGTAGAAGTATGACTAATGACTAATGATGGCAGCAGCAGCAGGAGGCATCTGGCAAGACCACGGCAGCAGCACAACCACACACGTGGTTACATACCTGTGTATATACAGTACAGGCCAAAAGTTTGGACACACCTTCTCATTCAATGCGTTTTCTTTATTTTCATGACTATTTACATTGTAGATTCTCACTGAAGGCATCAGAACTATGAATGAACACGTGGAGTTATGTACTTAACAAAAAAAGGTGAAATAACTGAAAACATGTTTTATATTCTAGTTTCTTCAAAATAGCCACCCTTTGCTCTGATTACTGCTTTGCACACTCTTGGCATTCTCTCCATGAGCTTCAAGAGGTAGTCACCTGAAATGGTTTCCACTTCACAGGTGTGCCTTATCAGGGTTAATTAGTGGAATTTCTTGCTTTATCAATGGGGTTGGGACCATCAGTTGTGTTGTGCAGAAGTCAGGTTAATACACAGCCGACAGCCCTATTGGACAACTGTTAAAATTCATATTATGGCAAGAACCAATCAGCTAACTAAAGAAAAACCAGTGGCCATCATTACTTTAAGAAATGAAGGTCAGTCAGTCCGGAAAATTGCAAAAACTTTAAATGTGTCCCCAAGTGGAGTCGCAAAAACCATCAAGCGCTACAACCAAACTGGCACACATGAGGACCGACCCAGGAAAGGAAGACCAAGAGTCACCTCTGCTTCTGAGGATAAGTTCATCCGAGTCACCAGCCTCAGAAATCGCAAGTTAACAGCAGCTCAGATCAGAGACCAGATGAATGCCACACAGAGTTCTAGCAGCAGACCCATCTCTAGAACAACTGTTAAGAGGAGACTGCGCGAAACAGGCCTTCATGGTCAAATAGCTGCTAGGAAACCACTGCTAAGGAGAGGCAACAAGCAGAAGAGATTTGTTTGGGCCAAGAAACACAAGGAATGGACATTAGACCAGTGGAAATCTGTGCTTTGGTCTGATGAGTCCAAATTTGAGATCTTTGGTTCCAACCGCCGTGTCTTTGTGAGACGCAGAAAAGGTGAACGGATGGATTCCACATGCCTGGTTCCCACTGTGAAGCATGGAGGAGGAGGTGTGATGGTGTGGGGGTGTTTTGCTGGTGACACTGTTGGGGATTTATTCAAAATTGAAGGCACACTGAACCAGCATGGCTACCACAGCATCCTGCAGCGACATGCCATCCCATCCCATCCGGTTTGCGTTTAGTTGGACGATCATTTATTTTTCAACAGGACAATGACCCCAAACACACCTCCAGGCTGTGTAAGGGCTATTTGACCAAGAAGGAGAGTGATGGAGTGCTGCGGCAGATGACCTGGCCTCCACAGTCACCGGACCTGAACCCAATCGAGATGGTTTGGGGTGAGCTGGACCGCAGAGTGAAGGCAAAGGGGCCAACAAGTGCTAAACACCTCTGGGAACTCCTTCAAGACTGTT
Organism: Epinephelus lanceolatus; assembly: GCF_041903045.1. NCBI lineage: Eukaryota > Metazoa > Chordata > Actinopteri > Perciformes > Serranidae > Epinephelus > Epinephelus lanceolatus. The sequence goes on from NC_135743.1 coordinate 39,743,551, forward strand.
GGAAAACCATTTCAGGTGACTACCTCTTGAAGCTCATGGAGAGAATGCCAAGAGTGTGCAAAGCAGTAATCAGAGCAAAGGGTGGCTATTTTGAAGAAACTAGAATATAAAACATGTTTTCAGTTATTTCACCTTTTTTTGTTAAGTCATAACTCCACATGTGTTCATTCATAGTTTTGATGCCTTCAGTGAGAATCTACAATGTAAATAGTCATGAAAATAAAGAAAACGCATTGAATGAGAAGGTGTGTCCAAACTTTTGGCCTGTACTGTATATATATATTTATACACACACACACATGTGTGTAATAATATATATATATTGTTTTCATTTTTTGATCATCTCTCATATTATTTCATGACTTGCTTCCTTAATTTTTCAACCTTTACTGTTTATTTATTAATTCATTATTTTTTTTTTTTCATTATATTCATCTCCTTACTGCTAGAATCTGCAGACTATAGCAATTTCTGACAAGAAACTTCCCGACGTCGTAGAGACTCGTTGGTGTCTCACAAAACTGGGCAAAACCCTCCAACTGTCATATAAAGGCCAGACTTACTTTCCAAGATATTGCTATTTTTATCGATTATAAAAAGAGGTAAGTATCCCCTTAACCCTACTCCTCAAAGATCAAGTTCACCCACTTCCCAACATCCTAGAAGGTCGAGGGTGGGCTCTATCGATGTGGAAGGGCCGGCAATAGGGAATAGAACTTGGTATCATGTCTCTACCACCTTTCCATCAAAAGTTATCCTCAAAAATGCCTTCCCATAGTAGTTTTCTTCCCTCTACCTAACCCTAACCAAAGATATTCCTTCTGAGTTTGTTTTGAATAACTAACACTTTAACTTAATGAAATGTCACTACTACATATGACAAAGACACAAGACAAACCCTACACTCACATTACTGCTCTCAATCACACACAGACGCATCTCACTCGATTTATCATTTCCATGTCCCCTCTGCCATTAAGGGCAGAATACACTACTTAGAGCTGCCTGTTTTCACTGGTGCCCACATCAAGTTCCAGTGGCACTACTTTAAAAAACACAGTCGGCTAGTGGGCATGCTGCCTCAGACTCTAAAGTGCCTACACACCATGATGAGGGTCTCTCAGGGCATGGTGGACGATGGGTACTTCCTAGACTTGTCCTTGGTCCCAAAAGACCTCAAGGACCCAAGTGCCTGCCTGACCAACCCTGTTTGGCAAAAGGACATAGCAAGGGTATTCACAAGGTCCGTGTGGAGTTTGTAAAGACACTGAAGGGCTTGCCAGTCAGGGACAAGTCTGCCCCAACCCTGCAGAAAATCACCCTGACTTACCTGGAAAAGATGAAAATGCTGGAGCAGGACCACAAGTTCTTCTTCCGGATCTTGGACCTGGCCATTGATACTTGCATGGACAGATCCCAATTTAAGATTGTAAGGAGTCCTCACACATTTGGCATAAAGAGTCCTCAGGTGCTGAATGTGGACGATGTGCTGGAGTGTTCACATGTACGTTCCATGTCTGTACATGCTGCCTTCAACATCAGCTGCAGGGACCCAGACACACTGCTAATGTGGTCTCGGTCTGGCTTGGATCAGTTGGTGGGTACGACAGGGAGGTTGTTCATAGCCCTGGGGATGCACGAGGCAGACGATTTTCAGACCACACTTGACCACAGACCAACTGACATCAGCACTGATCTATGAGCAGTCTGTGTCCCTGCTGAGCTGACATTCTTGCAGCTGTAAATGGACTCCCTGCACGTACATGTGAATATGCCGTTCAGGCATCCTGTCAGCGGGCTGGTGACTACCTGTGGACTCTCGCATTTACTACTGCCATGTTCACATGGTGGACCTACCAGACAAGCTCCTCTGCCAATTCAATCTTAGAATTGAACAGGTGGCTCAATTTGAGGGATTGCAAGGAGTACCCAGCACACTCTACCCGGAAGAGTTCTTCTCTGTGAGGAAACTGCACATCCTCTTCCACAGATACCCCATGGTCATGCCCTTCCACCAGAGGGAGGACAGGGACACAGTCCTCTCTGTCCTTCAAAAGATCTTGATCCACATAGTGGAGAAACTAAAGGACATCTTGTCTGAAAGTGCAGAACTTGGAGGATTTATGCCCAGCTGGAAAGCCTTCCTTATGGTCACCCCTTGTCCCATTCTGACAACTACTGTCAGTCAGCCTAGGTACCAGCAGCACCCACAGCAGCAGCCTGACCAATGAGAGGGGATTCCTCGGACTGGCTGCTTACAACAGCGCAAGTGTGGAGGAGGAGCCCCCTCCATTGCAGCACCGAACCCGGGATGAGCTCCAGGTCACGAGGATATTGGGGGTGTTCCCGCTCACCAACATCCTGCAGGCACAGCCACATAATAGACGCGGCACTTGTCTTGGTGTTGATTGGGGATATATATTCAAGCGAAACAATCACCTGCCCGTGACCGACCTGCAGGGGAGCAAGCCTCCTGGGACCCTGAAGGGCCACGTCACCCTGGAGCACTTCTGCCATGAGCTGGCCACCAGGGATGCTTTCCCAGCTCCCTACACCTTTGCTCGGGCCAGGCTGCTGGTCACCAAGCCAGGGAAAGACGTGGAGGAGTGTCTTAGGGAGGGGTTCAGGGAGCACAGCATCCGCTTCTTCCCAGACAAGTTCTGCGACCTCCGCAAGGGGAAGCGGATGACATGGAACATAAAAGACTTCATCGAAGTCCACCCAGGCAACCAGTCTCCATCGACCACCAGTGTTGCCGCATCCAAGGTGGGGGACATTTGTATGGAGATAGAGAGGAGGGGCCTCACCTATACCTGCAACCTGGAGAGGTACAAGGAGCATGGCATGCCCTGGCTCCCTATTGCCATGAGGCGCCTGCCACCAAACTTGGGGACAGCAAAGACCCTGAACATACTGACCTTTATCAGCTGCGTAGGCCTCATCATGAATGGGGACTTTGTGAGCTACAAGGACCTCGTCCTCCTCATGAGGGACATGCAGATTTCTCTGGCAGAGCATCAGGGGTACAGGATCCAGTTCAAGTTCCAGCTGGTGAAGGTCTTCAACTTTACTTGTTTAAACATAACCTGCAAAATTTTACTTGCTTAAAACTAACCTATATAACTTAACTTGCCTAAACCAAATTGTGCTCAGCCGTGTTTGTTTTCCTAAACCTCACCTTTGTAACTTTACATTAAGTACATAACTTTATGTTAAGTACATAATTTCACTTGCCTAAACCTTATGATGCACAACCATGTTTCTTTCCTTAAACCTAACAAAGCAATTTTACTTGCGCAAACCTAACTTATATAACTTGAGTTGCCTAGACCTTAAGTATGTAACTTTATGTTAAGTACGTAACATCATTCATGGGGCATTCATTTTTTGTTTGATATCAATACATATATATATATATATATATATATATATATATATATTAGGGATGTAACGATATGGAAAATTTGGTATCTCAATTATAGTGACCAAATTATCACGGTAAACGATAATATCCTGATATTTTTTTAAGCACTGTAAAATGTCCAAAAAATAGATATATTGAAATAACTTCACTAAATCTTGTAACTTCCTTATCATACTAAAATGTTAACAGCCAAAATCTTATATTAAAATGAAACTTTCACATTAAAGGGGCAAGGGATTGGCACAGTAACAGAAAATTTTATTTTAAATGAACAAAATATGTAAACAAATTACAGGAACAAAGCTTATTTGTCTGGTGCATTTTAACAGTCAGCAAAATATGCTAACAATTTATATATTAGTTATTTATTAGCACGAGAGGAAAAATATATATAAAACAAGACAATGCAAGAGTAGAACAAAAAAACATACAATATATACAAAACCCAAAACCAGTGAAGTTGGCACGTTGTGTAAACCGTAAATAAAAACAGAATACAATGATTTGCAAATCCTTTTCAACCTATATTCTATTGAATACACTGCAAGGACAAGTTACTTAATGTTCGAACGGGTAAACTTTGTAATTTTTTGCAAATATTTGCTCATTTGGAATTTGATGCCTGCAACATGTTTCAAAAAAGCTGGCACAAGTGGCAAAAAAGACTGAGAAAGTTGAGGAATGCTCATCAAACACTTATTTGGAACATCCCACAGGTGAACGGGCTAATTGGGAACAGGTGGGTGCCATGATTGGGTATAAAAGCAGCTTCCCTGAAATGCTCAGTCATTCACAAACAAGGATGGGGCGAGGGTCACCACTTAGTGAACAAATGCGTGAGCTGATTGTCGAACAGTTTAAGAACAACATTCCTCAACGAGCTATTGCAAGAAATTTAGGGATTTCATCATCTATGGTCCGTAATATCGTCAAAAAGTTCAGAGAATCTGGAGAAATCACTGTACGTAAGCGACAAGGCCGAAAACCAACATTGAATGCCCGTGACCTTCGATCCCTCAGGCGGTACTGCATCAAAAACCGACATCAGTGTGTAAAGGACATCACCACATGGGCTCAGGAACACTTCAGAAAACCACTGTCAGTAACTACAGTTCGTCGCTACATCTGCAAGTGCAAGTTAAAACTCTACAATGCAAAGCGAAAGCCATTCATCAACAGCACCCAGAAACGCCGCCGGCTTCGCTGGGCCCGAGCTCATCTAAGATGGACTGATGCAAAGTGGAAAAGTGTTCTGTGGTCTGACGAGTCCACATTTCAAATTGTTTTTGGAAACTGTGGACGTCGTGTCCTCCGGACCAAAGAGGAAAAGAACCATCCGGACTGTTATAGGCGCAAAGTTCAAAAGCCAGCATCTGTGATGGTATGGGGGTGTATTAGTGCCCAAGGCATGGGCAACTTACACATATGTGAAGGCACCATTAATGCTGAAAGGTACATACAGGTTTTGGAGCAACATATGTTGCCATCCAAGCAACGTCTTTTTCATGGACGCCCCTGCTTATTTCAGCAAGACAATGCCAAGCCACATTCTGCACGTGTTACAACAGCATGGCTCCATAGTAAAAGAGTGCGGGTACTAGACTGGCCTGCCTGTAGTCCAGACCTGTCTCCCATTGAAAATGTGTGGCGCATTATGAAGCGTAAAATACGACAACGGAGACCCCGGACTGTTGAACAACTTAAGCTGTACATCAAGCAAGAATGGAAAAGAGTTCCACCTGAAAAGCTTCAAAAATTGGTCTCCTCAGTTCCCAAACGTTTACTGAGTGTCGTTAAAAGGAAAGGCGATGTAACACAGTGGTAAAAAGGCCCCTGTGCCAACTTTTTTGCAATGTGTTGCTGCCTTTAAATTCTAAGTTAATGATTATTTGCAAAAAAAAATAAAGTTTCTCAGTTTGAACATTAAACATCTTGTCTTTGCAGTGTATTCAATTGAATATAAGTTGAAAAGGATTTGCAAATCATTGTATTCTGTTTTTATCTACGATTTACATAACGTGCCAACTTCACTGGTTTTGGGTTTTGTAGAATAGATATCACAAATGTGCAGGAGAAACCAAAAAAACCCTAAGGGCAATGGTCATCATTACACAGAATAATGTCTTGGTCCAAGGCTAGGTCAAAACTGTGAGCAGTGAATTTAATTAACCCCCATTAAGGCTCTCAGTCAAAGGTTAACACGGCAGCGTTTTATGTTGTTTCCTTGAGCTTATGTCAAGAAAGCATAACTGGCCGTCTATAGCAATTCTATCTCGCCATACAATAACCATAATCACAGTGATTCAATCATAGTTGATCTCAATTAGTGTTACGTTACGTTGGTTTATATTCTGTCGGCTCCGCTCAGTGTTTTCAGCTTTGTTTTGTTTTGAAACACTTAGCAACATAGCTGCTAATACGGCTATTAGCTACTCAGCTAGTATTAGCTCCTAAGTGTCTTAAACGAAAACGGAAAACCTAGTCACCATTTAGGAGGACAGATATGGCTCAAATATCCCGTATACGTCAAGAGTTACACATTATGACAATCTCAGTAAAACTGAAGTCCCTCACACAGTAACTGACGTTTGCATGGCATAACTTGCATTGGCTGTAAAGCTGTGGATGACGGTCACAGAGATGAACCAGCAGGTTTGTAGTGTCGCTACCCTTCGCAGCAACTTTCTTTCTGCATGTTCTGCACACAGGATGGTTGTCCTAGCTGTCCCTCGGCATTCTTCAGAAACCCAAAGTACGCCCAGACCTCAGACTTTGTGCATTTAGTTGGGGGGGAAAATGTCCGCTATCCCCACCTTCCGCCATGTTTTCATTCCTTGTGTTTACACATGCTACGTATTTACACAGCGCCTGCATCGCGAGACTTGAATAAGGCTGTTATTACATATCCTGATAATCCACCGCGATAATGCAATTAATTTAAACATAAACGGTAATTCTTACCGTGTTAAAATTAACCGAGATTTACCGTAATATCGGTAATCGTTACATCCCTAATAAGGATACGTTGATTTTGAAAGATGTGGTCCTTGAATGCATTTTGAGTCAGAGCAATGGAAAGTCATCCACAATTTAATGTACATTGACTTCTGTTGTGCTGACTGTGTGAAGAGTTTTGAAAAAGTGAAATCAGTATCAAATGTATTACCAGCTGTGCACCTGTAAATATGTGAATTAATGCAACCTGCAGAGTTGACTTACTGTATCATGCCCTATTCTAACTTTTGTGGCTGTATACTGTATAACACACAAACTGCACATTTGTAGCATTAACGTCTAGTATAGAAACCCTCACTGCGCATTCTTCAAGAATAATGTCTAAAATATATACAGTAAAGAGATTCAAATAACAACACCTCCCAGCAGCCACAGACTTGTAGTATAGACAGAGGTCAAGTATACAGCTAGTGCTGCTCTCCAGCAGAGCCTGTTCCATTAACCCATAGCAGAGTGCAGGCAGTTAAGGAGACAATAGACCCTGCAGCCCAGCACATGTGAAACTCGATAACACCAGGGAGACACAAAGCCAAGCATCGATCCAGCAGGAAGCCCGAGACTAAGCTTCACTCCCACCTGGAATTATCACAGTGACATTGTCAGCAGCTGAAACTGTGTCCTACGTGCCATATGCCCAAAACAACACAGGAGATGGTGATAGAGGGAGATCACTGAGGGCTTCTGGAGGAAGATCTGGTTGATGTCGGTTTTGTTTCACCATGCTGGCCTTAAGATAGCAAAAGATTTGTTTATTTGAAACCAATATGAAAGGTTTGCTTGCTAAGCAAAAGAATACATTATTTAATCATGAAACTTATGACTATGATCTACAGACGGCTGAAAATAGTAGTCTTGGCTGGTGAGACTGGCTACACTAATGATCGATATTTTATTGATTTTGCCTTTTAAAGGTCCAGAATGTAGGATATAGGGAGGATTTAATAGGCAGAAACTGAATAAAATATTCATAACTTTTTCTTTGGAATAAAATCACCTGAAACAAGAATTGTTGTGTTTTTATTACCTTAGAATGAGCCTTTTATATCTACATACAGAACAGATCAGAGTCCACAATGTTGTTATACAGTAGCCCAGACTGGACAAACCAAATACTGGCTCTAGATAGGGACACTTGTTTTTGCATTGGCCACATATAGCTCTCCAATATGCTTGTTACACAGGAGAAGTTTCAGTTCAGCAACCTCATTGCTAGATGCCACTAAATCCTACACAGCTGTCAGTATTGTGAGTACTAAAGACATTGACAATACTAACAGTTATTGATTAAATGTTTGGTTTGCACAATGCCATAAAAAAAACAGAAAAAAACTTCCCAAAACCAAAGTTGATGCCCTAAAATGTCTTGTTTTGTCCAACCAACAGGCCCTAACTGGATAAAATTCAATTTACAATGACATAAAACAGAAAGGCAGCAAAATTACCACATTGGAGAAAATGGAATTGGAAAAGTTTTTAAATGTTGAAGGTCCAGTGTGAAGTATGTAGAAAGATATACTGGCAGAAATAGAATACAATCTCCTAAGTATGTGTTTTTTAGTGTACAATTACCTGAAAATAAGAATTTTTGTGTTTTTGTTACCTTAGAATGAGGCATTTATATCCACATAGGGAAGTCCTCGTCCACAGAGATTGCCACGTTGCAACATCATGTTTCTACTGTAGCCTAGAGTGGACAAATCAAACACAAGCTCTAGTTTGTGCCATTAATGTTATTCACATTTTAATGTTTTCGTGTTTTCATGACGGTCATTCTAGTTAGCAGCCTCTCTGCAACAAGTGGTGTCGGAAAAATGTAAATTTTTTAAAAGTGTAACTGTCTTTTTAAAGTTTTTACCAGCTTAAATCACCAGTCAGTTTTGGACAAGAAGATACCTCTGCAGATAATTCAGGGTTGTTGACAACACAGCCAGATTAAGTGCCAGTCCATTAACTATGCTTTTAAGTTCACCCCATCCTCTCCCCTTTTTTGTCACATCCATGGGAACGGCCCAGCTACTCCCCGGATCTCACCTGGGTGAGATGAGATTCAGTCTGCATTCCTGAGCAGAGACTAAGTTTATCTTGTAACCAACTTGAAATGTCTCTTGAAAGACTATACAAAAACTATACATTTTATCCATGTTCTAACATTGTAACTGTGCATAATACTTGTTCGTTAGTTGAATGATGTTTTTTTCACTTTTGTAGGTCACAGTATAAGTGAATTATAATTTCATGTGTTTAATCCCTCATTTAACATGGAGTCATACTGCCATCTTGTGACAATAGTTAAGAAGGGTTCCCGTAAGGAATCCCATATTATATTTTGAGTTAAAATATAGTTGGATTGATTAATCAACTTGTCTTTATTAATATGTGCTTTCTCATTTAGTATGTTGACGCAGTGGCAGACTAGTGTGTAGTGTTTGTGCACAAAACATTTATACTTGTTTCACTGACATATGCGGTATAATAATCATATTAAATTTAATTTGATGTTAAGAGACGCTTTTGACCATAATGGGAAGAGTATGTGTCTGTCTCGTGTAACATGATAAAGTATATAATCTCACAAAATAAAGTTTCATTAAAGTTCATCCCAAAATAAAGTAATGTCTAAACTAAGAGACCAGCCTTGCCTCGAACACGCCCCCTCAAGCTGGTGGGATAAAACTATTGAGCTCGGCACTCTGCACTTTTTCTTTTACTCTTTACTTGACCTACTTTTATTTTTCTTTCATTCCTGTTACTTTTCTTTACTTTCTACTTTTTCTTTCTTTTTCTCTGTTCCTTCAGTAACAGTATAGCCTACCTAAAGCGACGAAGCCAGCCGATTGCAACATTTTTTTTTTTTACGCATTAATAATAATAACTTTGATAATAATATTGAACGGCTGACGAGATTGTTTTCAACCTTTTTTATAAGCAAGTAGCCACAGCTAAATAGATAAGCTACTGTTCGACCTGCAACTCCCTCAAAAATTCATCGGATCCAGCGCTGTCAGACGCTTGCCACAGTGGATCTTTTGCCAAACCAAGAGACTTTCTGCAGCCTAAGAGAACTGACGTTTGAGGGCCACCTGAAGGAGTGAGGTCAGGCTCAACTGCTCCTCCACCACTGTGTTCCAGCCAATTTCATTGTTCTGGGAAGTCCAGGAGCCGCAAAGCAACAGTCCGAGGTCCTCGAAGAAACGTCCACCTGATTCAATGCTGCTAAGAAAGCAGGCAAAGAATTCCCCTCACCTGATGCAGCCGCTGTGTTGTGATAAGAGTTGATGTTGAATAGTAGACTTTATTCTGATCTTAATTTAGGTTTCGTTAGGTAAATGGTTTTGCGCATCCCTGCGTCCACAATTTATCTATAGTCACATACTCTCTCACTATCGCCAAACTAAATAACTGCCAAAAGTGTTACCTCTTGTCTTAATCCATTTATACATACTGTTGATTTTGTGTTATTTCATATCGTCCTCAATTACTATTACTTTACTCAGTTGTTACATACAACATTTAGCCTAAATACATCCTCATTTATCGCCAAGTCGTTATCTGTGTCTCCTTTGAGCAGGAACTAAGATCACTGTATAGAGAATTCATAACCCAGATATTGAGACTGATTCATTATTGATACGTGTACAGACAAATTAATAATTGGTTTCCAGAGTTATTAATTTGATTAGTTGCTTCCCTCCATAGGAGGGTGGTGCCCTAAATTTTATTACGAGTGCAAACATTTTCTGAAGTTATTGCTCCTACAAATAATATTTTCCATATCAATCAATCAATCAATTTTATTTATAAAGCCCAATATCACAAATCACAATTTGCCTCACAGGGCTTTACAGCATACGACATCCCTCTGTCCTTAAGACCCTCACAGCGGATAAGGAAAAACTCCCCCCAAAAAAAACCCCTTTAACGGGGAAAAAAAAAAACGGTAGAAACCTCAGGAAGAGCAACTGAGGAGGGATCCCTCTTCCAGGACGGACAGACGTGCAATAGATGTCGTACAGAACAGATCAGCATAATAAATTAACAGTAATCCATATGACACAATGAGACAGAGAGAGAGAAAGAGAGAGAGAGAGAGAGAGAGAGAGAGAGAGAGAGAGAGAGAGATGCAGGTAATGACAGTAGCTTACAACAACATTAATGAAAGTGATAATATTATAGTTATAGTTCTGGCTACTGTGGTACAATATGTTGAAAGTATGTATTAATATCTGACAGTATACTTGTGTGACAATAGTCATATGTGTATAATAACAGTAGAAGTATGACTAATGACTAATGATGGCAGCAGCAGCAGCAGGAGGCATCTGGCAGGACCACGGCAGCAGCACAACCACACACGTCACGCTGTCCAGGCACCGCTGCGATATGAGTTAATCTGAGAGACAGTGGAGCACAAAGGCTCCGGAGAAGAAGCCGAGTTAGTGACAACCAGAATGGCCGAGTTAGCAAGATGCAGTAATAGGATGAGAGAGAGAGAGAGAGAGAGAGAGAGGGAGAGAGAGGGAGCCCGGTGTATTATAGGGGGTCCTCCAGCAGACTAGGCCTAAGTCAGCCTAACTAGGGGCTGGTACAGGGCAAGCCTGAGCCAGCCCTAACTATAAGCTTTATCAAAGAGGAAAGTCTTAAGTCTAGTCTTAAATGTGGAGACGGTGTCTGCCTCCCGGACCGTAACAGGAAGATGATTCCACAGGAGAGGAGCCTGATAGCTTAAGGCTCTGGCTCCTGGTCTGCTTTTGGAGACTTTAGGGACCACGAGTAACCCTGCGTTCTCAGAGCGCAGTGTTCTGGTGGGATAATATGGCACTATGAGCTCTCTAAGATATGACGGAGCTTGACCATTTAGAGCTTTATAAGTTAACAGTAGGATTTTAAATTCAATTCTGGATTTTACAGGGAGCCAGTGCAGAGAAGCTAAAACAGGAGAAATATGATCTTGTTTCTTAGTTCCTGTTAGTACACGTGCTGCTGCATTCTGAATTAGCTGGAGAGTTTTTAAGGACTTACTAGAGCTACCTGATAATAGAGAGTTACAGTAATCCAGCCTTGAGGTAACAAAAGCGTGGACCAATTTTTCTGCATCTTTTCAGGTCAGGATAGGCCTAATTTTCGCAATATTACGCAGATGAAAAAATGCAGTCCGTGAGGTTTGTTTTAAATGAGAATTAAAAGACAAATCTTGATCAAATATTACTCCGAGGTTTCTTGCGGTAGTGCTAGAGGCCAGAGCAATGCCATCTAGAGAAACTATGTCATCAGATAAAGAGTCTCTGAGTTGTTTGGGGCCAAGAACAATAACTTCAGTTTTGTCTGAATTTAACATCAGGAAATTGGTGCTCATCCAATTTTTTATGTCTTTAAGGCAGTTATGGAGTTTAGTTAATTGATTACTTTCTTCTGGCTTCATCGATAAATACAACTGTGTATCATCCGCATAACAATGGAAATTTATAGAGTGATTTCTAATGATGTTACCTAAAGGAAGCATATATAAAGTAAATAGGATTGGTCCGAGCACAGAACCTTGCGGAACTCCAAAACAAACTTTGGTACGTAAGGATGATTCATTACGAACGTCAACAAATTGAAAACGATCAGATAAATAAGATTTAAACCAGCTTAGTGCTGAACCTTTTAGGCCAATTAAGTGATCCAGTCTCTGCAGTAGAATTTGATGGTCAATTGTGTCAAACGCCGCACTAAGATCTAATAAAACAAGAACAGAGACGAGTCCTTTGTCTGAAGCAATCAGAAGGTCATTTGTAATTTTAACTAGAGCTGTCTCAGTGCTATGATGCACTCTAAATCCTGACTGAAATTCCTCAAATAAATTATTATCCTGGAGAAAATCACACAGCTGGTCTGCGACTACTTTCTCAAGGATCTTTGACATAAAGGGAAGATTAGATATTGGTCTATAGTTGGCTAACACCTCTAGATCCAGGGTGGGCTTTTTTAGGAGAGGTTTAATTACAGCTACCTTAAAAGACTGTGGTACATAGCCTGTTAATAAGGATATATTGATCATATCTAATATATGAGTGTTAACTAAAGGAAAGACCTCCTTAAGTAGCCTAGTTGGGATGGGGTCTAAGAGACACGTTGATGATTTAGATGAAGAAATCACTGCGGTCAATTCTTGAAGAGAAATATATATATGAATATGAACTGCCTTTATAAGCTGGGATCAATATTTACATTTGCCATACAACTCCAAAGGCCTAGTATGATTATTGCCTGTTTTTATCTATTTTTCTTTTCATTGATGTGTAACAGATGCGTGTTTTAAGTGTCCATTGTTGTGAAGTAATATGACTGATTGATGTCACAACATCTACTTTGTGTTGTTGGCATTAAGGTGGAAGACTCCCCATGTATTGTATCTTTTTTTAATTATGTGTGTAAATAAGGAAACAACAACAAACAACAATAAGGTGAATGTGTAATATTAACAGAAAAAAAAATATACACCAAATCATCCTCTAAGTATTATTTGCTCTATAGTCATTGACCGGAGGTTCTGCTAAACAGTAACACAATACATGCTCTATACATGTACAGACACATACTTACACACTAAATACACTAGTAGTTTCCATATTTTTCAAGTAGATGATTTTATACTCCTCTTTTGGTTGATAAAATTAACCAATCTCATTACAGCACCAACCCCTCTCAGAGCCCAATGGATCGACCTTTTCAGGTTACACAAAGGATAAGGACAAAAATAGAAAAACAATACCTGACAACACTAATGTGTCCTCCTGTGCCCTATACCTGGAATGAGATAGAAGCCTAATTGTCTTCTTATATTTGTCATATAACAGCATGCATGCATATCTCAGTCCAATGACAGCACTATTATGTTAGGTCATACTCAATCACACCAAAATCAGTGTCCTCTGAGGCAAGGGCATAGTGATGGAAAGTGATGGACAAGATAAGAAATAGCAAGTGACATCAAGATCTATCGTCTGAGCATAACTGTATGTGAGCAAGAATACATTGAATGTGTATTATTATCAGTGAACACTGTAGGCACCATGCATTCTGGGCTTACTAAGCAGTGTACCAGGTGCAGCTACTTTAAGTCTAACAATGCAAAATCTTTCCAGGGAACAACCAGCTTGTCATGCCTTCAGTGAGGAGGGAACAGTGTTGTAGCACTGAACAGCAACCGCGGGGAGTTTATCGGAGTTACTGAAAGTGAACTGAGAACACCCTCCCAATCGCAGGAACACCGCAGCTTTTTGAACAGGGGAAGCAGATTGTTTAAACTCGCTCTGTATTTCAAACAGGCAGGCACAATGCTGCCTTTTCTTGACATTCCATTAAAGAGGCTGGTTGCTGCTTCCACGCGAAGGGGAACTGGGCTGGGCTGCAAGAGGAGAGCAGGAAAGATGGGGGGGGGGGGGTTGATGGTGTTGAAAAGTTGGCTTGAGTCATACTGCCATCTAGTGTCAGCTCTGACATCAACAGGTGCTGTCCATGGTGCTGACCAGGCACACAAAAACAGATCTGATTAGTTGTCCTTTGGGGACGATTATTGTGTACTGAATATATAGGATATAGGATGCAGTTTAAGTGGCCACAACACAAAGATGTTCAGCTAAAGGCCATCCAAACATGTTCAGATGCATTAGATGAGTCTAATTGCAGGATTCAAGGCTACTTCACAACCTCTCCCATGTGCAAGAGGAAAACCAACCGCCCTCACACAGACATCTCAGCCCCTGCAGGTTAAGCCTAATAGATTGTAGAACTAATTCATCCCCAGTTCAATTTAACTGCTGGAGCAGCTCATGAGAGGCCAGGGGCTATGTGCGGTGCAGTTCATAGAGAGAAATGTTTGCATCTGTTGCCTCTGGTGAAGACTTGTGGTGAGTTAAAGTAGGTCATGTCATGAAGGGGATGCTATGGGGATGTAATGGTGTTTAACGTAGTATATGCACTGCACTTTATTGTTTTTATTATAAAACAGAGAACATAAATCCTGGAATACATTTTAAATTCAAATAGAAATATATTCATGCCAACAGAGACACAGAGAGAAAAACATAGATGACATTTGGGTTGATATATGGATGAAGTCATTTCAGTAAATTTTGGATATGAGTCAGTCAGTGCTGTCCACCCCTCTGACCACAGACTAGAGCAAGTGACATTAAGTGCTTTCTTACTTTACCTATATTAAAGGGACAGTTCACCCCAAAATCAAAAAGTAGTGGTGCTATTTATCAGTCTAGATAGTTTAGGTGTGAGTTGCTGGGTGTTGGAGATATTGACCGTAAAGATGTCTGCCTTCTCTCCTATATAACGGAAGGCACTCGGCTTGTGGTGCTCAGAGCACCAAAAGTCATGACCCAGGTACTCAAGATAATCTACAGGTCTTGTTTTGAGCAGTTTCTAGTAGGAACTATTTTTTTTCCACCAAATTACACCCACCAACCTAAACACACAGAAGGAAGAGTGCATCTACTTATGGACAAAAGGCTTGTGCTTGTTACAGTGCAACAACAACAGTGTCCTCCTCAGTTGAGGTGTAATGTTATTTAGCGCTAGCTTAGTGGTGTTAGATGAGCTTGAAGTAGATGCACACTCCCTCCTGTGTGGTAATAAGCATGCATCTACTGCTAGCTCACCTTTTTTTCCCCTTTTTTTTTAAAAAAGGCCTCCTGTGGACAGATGTTGCAAATTAGCATTTTGTAACAAACACTAAACATAGTGCATCTGGTTCTTTTGCATAACTGACATTTCTAATGCCACTGTGATGTCCATATCAAATAAACTATTGACCTAGCACCACTGAGCTAGCTAATGTTACAGTTCAGCCAAGAAGGACGTCATTCATTTTTACATCTCCTCATGCCTATGAGTTGATGTACGCTTCCTTCTGCATGGTGATATGGTTGGCAGGTGTAGTTTGTTAGAAAGAAAATAGTCTGATGTCGGCTGATATCTCCAACACTCAGCAAAACAATCTACACTGATAAATGAACAGGTAAGGACAAATAGGGATCTTTGATTTTGGGATGAACTGTGCCTTTATGTCCAATATGAAGAAACCTGTCTTGGTCTTGGGTTCCCACACCAAGACACAAGGCCCTGTGTGTAAAGAGTTTGCCATAACACCATGTGAATTTTTCATTTGCACACCAGAAACTGACAAGAAATATGAAGTTCATGTTTTTGATAATGTTATTTTAACAAAAATCTACTTGACCTTTGATACTAATTACCCTAATTGTGAAACACTGTGTCATATGTAAAGGGCAGATTGTTCTGACATTTGGTGAGAACATTCATGTTACCAAGTAATAAAATAGTCCTGCATTAGAGAGTTTAAAGAAAAGGCATGGTGCATGGCAACAGGTGCATTTTTATATCAATGTGTCATAACAGAAGCAGAACTAAAAGAAAAAGTAAATTGATAAACTAGTTGGAATAAGAAATATGTATTAAAGACCCAGGAAAAATTAAATGAAAACAAAAGCTATACTAATTATAGCTATAAGTCCAATCCTGATCCTTCGTACAGATCCCATCTTTTAATCTCCTGAGCAATGACTCATAATGACTATCTTCCACTGCTGCAATTACTCACTCATAAATTTGGAGCTTTAGCTATTTCCTATTGCACTAAAATTCCTCTGGAAGCTGCAATCATACCCACTATGGTGAGTGAAAATGCACAATGTAATTCGTTTGGTCAAACAAACTAGGTTTGTCATGATACTAGAAATTTAGTAGTCGCTACCAATGCCAGTGAAATTCCATGATTCTCAATAGCCAATTCAATACAACAGTAAAAAACAAAACAATGAATCCTATGTACCTTAACATACACTCCTTTACTAAAAAGGTTTAGATTTAAATTAAGTCAAATTTTATTATTTATTCCTCATGCTCTGCCTCAAACACAAAGTACTAGTCTTTGCAGGATCATGAGATTTTGTGGCCAAGGAAAGATATATTAATATGTAGCCTACAGTATATAAACATGTTTCTCCTCCATTGTTGTGGTAGGCTTTGTGGCTCTGTGATTGGATAAAATGTGACAGTGGTGAGTGCACGTTTTACCCAAGGTTGAACATTTTTCAACTCTTGAAAACCAGAAAAAATGCTAAACATGCAGCTCTCAGTGCAAAAATAGACAGCCCTCTCTTATCCTCAGTTCGTCAAATACCAAGGGTTAGTTACAACCCTTGGTATGTTATATAAATGCCAAAGGCACCCTTTAGCATCTTTATGGGCATCACCAGGCTTTCAGCTAAGTTAAATGTAAACCTATCTGTGGCAATACTTAATGCTGAGAGCAACTGATGTAGTGTAAAGAGCAAGAAAGGCTTTGTAGGGCAGGGGGAAGGGGAAGTGGATGGGTACATACATATACTGGCCTCAGAAAAAAAAAAAATCACTTTTCTGTTCAAGGAGTTGAGGTGGAGCTGTCACTGCTGCTGCACTCGTCGCCATTTTGCATGTGATGTTTTTCTATGCTATTAGTTGTTTTTCTCCTTTCTTTGGCATTTAATGTCAGACGAGAGCACTTGTATGCATTTATGCTGCCTTATCAGATCCAGAAGTCCCTATGGTACCCGAGGAAAATAAGCACTGTCACGTTTGCAGAGTTCTGGCATCAACTTGGTACTGAAGTATCTGTTCTTGACAACAAAAACAAAGCAGGAGTCAAACGGTTTACTGAACCAAACTGTTTACCTAGGAATTCCATATCCTTAATCATGAATGGTTTTATTAGTGAACACTCCCGTATACATTGTAGAATATGATAATATCGATGTAATATTTCTGTTGCTTAAACTTTTTCTCCTTTACATATTTACCACATTATTCTGACAAAATGTTCAGACATTTGCCATATTTCGAGGGACAGTCCTGTTTAGACACATTTCATCAGTCTCAATTTCCCTAGAGGGTTATAATGTCCCATGATGATCTAAATGCTTCTCCACCCCAACTGAATCTTTTTGTGCCATGAAAATGCTCCATTTTCTGTATTTTGTGTATTGCTGCGATATCTCAGCTCCTTCAGTCCACACTGGTTTACAGCGCCTGCCTTTATCAGTCCGCTGTGCCTGTCCAGTGTCTCATTGCTCTGAAATAGATCACAGCAGTTCAGCCACACGCTGATCCACGGCGGAGGCATTACCCCCACTGCACACACAACAACGCGCATCACCATCAGTCTTTTTGACTGGAGGGCCCGTGTTTTTCTGAGGTCATGGAAGATCAATGTTGACTCCATGGTGTAATCATCTGAGGAATAAGATTAGCATATCTTAGCGCCGATTGAGTTGTCTCACTGGCTGCAGTAGGGAGGGGTGATTAAGGATTGATTGTCCCAGCAGGAGCACTTGTGAAATTCAGGAGACAAGGATGGAGAAGAGAGGAAAAAGAGAGCAGAAAGACAAAGAGAGGAGAAATAGTTTGACTCTGAATGTGGCAGACAAAACCATTTCTGTTCCAAATGAAAAACTTTTCTTACTGATAATTATTCATACATTGTAGTTTTCAGAACTTTAACTTTAATAAGAATAATCCTGGTTTATTACAACTTGGGTCTTATTTTAGGAGTCCTGGGCCATCAGTTACAATAACATTGCACCTATTAAAATAATTGTAGAGATCGCTAAAACAAAGTCTGACAGGGCAGGAAAATTGATGGCCAACGTTACTGTCTTTAAGAGGCTGTGGTGCATCTTCAAGCAAGCACAAAGGTAAAGCTATCTTGTGAAACCAGACAGTCTAAGGCATCCCTTGGTACCAACCATGTTGGCATAACTTGATGTGAAGTAGGCTAAATAATGCTCCAAAATTAGGCAAAATGTAGTCGCAGGAACAGCTTCAAGACATCTGGATGAAAATGGGTTGTATGGGCACCTACCAGCCTCTCCTAAATCTGAGAAGGCTTGCTCCCTGTAAATGTTTTGTTCCTTACAATTATTTGTCTTTTTAAGGAAAAGGGCAACCAGCCTATGTGAAGACAAATTAATTGCCTATCAGTCAGTGATTTCTTAACTCGTGTGCTGCCATAGTTTTCAACTAGCCTATATACTACAACAGCATAATAGAATTTCTGAAATTCAGTTACAGCTTTTGATTTTGGTGTGCCACCCCAAGATTTTCAGTGGCCCCATCTGGACACCACAATGAAAGATTTCTGGGGTGCAGCTCTGCCCAGTAGACTTCTTTTCAGTCCTTCCAAGTAAACAAGACCATTATTCATTTCAGCAGGTGCCATGTAATGATATATGATTACTTTCATTCATTTCAGACCTCTAGCATCTGTGTGTATTGAGACTTTTATCCATCCAAGGAGGAATTGGTGTGATTACAGAGTCACAAAGTCCACAGAGTTAGGAGGTCAGAGTGAGTGGATGGGTCCACAAAACATCAAACCTTTTTGTGCCTGAATCTTACCAAACCCCATCCACAGTCAGAGATCAGAAAACACGTATATGAATATTTTTTGGACAGTCACTTGAAACCGTTTGAAAGGCACTAATCATCAATACTGTCATTCATTTAGGGGCTTCAGGTCACATTTAGAGTAACTCTTATTTATTTGACTGTAATTAACACAGCAAAGCAAAAGATGAGAATCAACAACAAAGACAAACAACAGCAAAGAGCATTAAACATAAAGATACATACATTTAGTGCAGTGCAGTAGCCACTGTAACTGACTACTGCACTGGTTACAGTGCAGTAGTAAAGTGCAGGCTTTTCTGAAATAAAATTTTTATTGTGGGTCCTTGAAAAGTAATGGAAAGGTTTTTAAATTTTGTCCATGAAAATGTGTGGGAACCCTGTCTTGCTCAGCAGAGTAAACATAGCTACTAAAACTGACAGTGCATTCAAACAGGGCACTGAGCAGCTGACAGCAGGTATGTGCTTAGTGGTATAATCACCTGTGTTAAACTGTCAATTTTTAAAGTTGTGTAATTTCCTGTTTTTGCATCAGTACATGGTGATTGTAGCCCCACCATTTCTTTCCAGCTAAAAACACCACTGCCTTCATCCAGTGAAGGCGGGTGGAGCTATGAAGTTTTGCCCACAGTAGGAGTATCCAACAGAGTTACGAGATTTAATCACAAGCTCTTTTTAATACTGTTCATTGGTTAAATATTTGTAAAACAAACACATCCTTACTCTGACCTCATCATATATCGACGTTTGGTCATAAACGTACATTGCACATTCAACGTGCAAGTTATCCTGGGTACGTTGGTTACTGACATTCTGGGATGCCATGTCAACTTCAGCCTGTTACATGCATTGTCTTTTTTTCAAAATACACTTCTGTTTTCACAGGCAATGTACACTTTACATACAATCTCTTTAAAAATAACAATGTTACATCCGTAAATGGTTAAAATTTGCCAACACACACACGTGGTTGGGTTTGGAAAAGAAAGAAGAGTTGGTTTTACAATCACATGGGAAGCGAACACTGGCCTCCTAGGTGAAAGTCAGTGGTGGCAGGACCCATCCACCACTGACTTTCACATGCTCTACTCAGACTTCTGCCACCCTGACTTTCGTTGTTGTCCAGTGGTGTTTCCCTCTAATACCGCTGGGCTCTAGGGCTGTCAACGAATATTCTAAATTCGAATTTAAATTCGAATTTGACAAAAAAAAATGGACCCTCGAATGTGAAAATTGATAGTCGATTGTGGAGAAGAAAAAAAAAACACCACCGCAGCTGTCCTCTTTGCGAGTGGCCGTTGGCCTGGGCCGCTGCACTGAACGCACTGCAGGGCCACACCACCCGCGGAAGTACTGCAAAGCACAGCGCACCGAAATTCTTGCACGAGCCGGAGCACTTCAATTCACATCAGACCAGTGGTGGCGGCTTCAAGGAGGGGAAGCTCATTTTCGGCCTACATCGTAAAATGTGTCAGTTTATTTATACATAAATTCTACCCTCTGGGGCTGCTGTGTGAGGCTAGTGTGACCGTCTGTGAGTGCTTTGGGACGGTGGAGAGGCTCACAGCAGCACCCGCTGCTCGGTGGGTACAGTAACGGCAGAGCGACAGAAGTCAGAGTCTCCAAACATGAGTACAGTCTCCAATAACACCAGAAAAAGATGCTAGATTTGTCGCTAGTCGTTTTTAACAAAGAAAAAGTCACTAAGAGGATTGGAAAAGTCTCCAGATCAACTCGGAACAACGGAATGAAACTTGAAAAATGCTCCGGTGGTGGTTTATATTTCAAGATCGCAATTCCCTCATTTCGCTGTCAATCAAAAAGGGATTCAGCCTCAGACAGATCATCCAATCATCATGCAGAAGCCCAGCGTCCAGGCCAGCCAAGGCTAGCCCACTGCCCCATAGACCCCCAGACACGCTGAGCGTCCGATGGGCGGGACAAAACCGAGCATTTATCCAGTGACTGTCTAGTTTCGCTGCAGTGGAACAACCCACTCTATACTTCCCCATTGAAGTCTTTGGACGCTGAGCTTCCACTGTTTAATGCACTGTGACACTACGGGAATGAATGAGAAGAAAGTCACGTCAGTGACCTGTGATAAGTAGCTGATTCTGAACAAAAGTTGAACGTGTTCTAGCGCATATTTAGTCAATGAAATGTAAACACAACAGTACATATTTGACCACTTATTTTTTGACATTTTAGGGGAAGCTGAGCTTCCCTTGCAGTTTTAGAGCAATCGCCACTGCATCAGACGTGCATTTCTCCACACTGGTCGCTCCCAGCTGTTGTCTCCGTCACCCGGCTTGACACATTCGCTCGCGGCTCGCAGAGAAAATAGACCAGATGCCGAAATGATCGCTGCAGGGCGCGAGCCGGCCGATGTGGATGACACAATTGGTTAACACGGGTGCCGAAAGGAAACTGGCTTCGCTTCTCGGCGCTTCGAAGCTATTCACAGCGCTTCTGCGGGTGGTGTGGCCTGACGGGTCAGAGAGGGGGGTCCAGCGAGAGGTCCGCGGTTGTTTATAACGTAATGTTATAGATCATTGTTTTATGTGTTTTAATGTGTAGGTATGTAAATGTTTTCAAAGTTTATGTTCGTTTATGTTGAAATAAAAATACCTACAAGTAGTGATGTTTCCTTGTATTAATACATATACAAGTATGTTTCCTTGTAGTAGTTTGCCCTCTTGTGGACATAATGCGAAAAAAAAAAAATTTGAATGGTTCGAACCTATGAGTTATTTTTAGAAGGAATATTCAAAGGTAATTTTTGAGTAATTTTGACAGCCCTACTGGGCTCCGTTAAAAAATAACGGCGATCGGCGGCGTATCATGTCAACGTGAAAAGACGGCTTTTCGGCAGTGTCTGACGCCAAAAGTCACTGACCAAGCACCAGATTTCAACAACTTCGGAGTGAGACCATGTTGGTAAATCCCACATACAGATATACAGGTTGACCAAAAGCATTGATTTTGTGAAAAATAAATGAAAGAAATTATGTAATATGGAGATACAAGGTTTCCACCCGACAGCAAGAAAATACCACATTTTAGAGTGGATGTCCCTGTACTGTATGTTGCTTTACCTGCTTGTAAACGAAGAGAAAAAAGGAAATACTCTACAAACTTGTTCCATTGCTCTTTCTTTATTGCCTGGCTGTTTGTTCATAAATATTCATAAATAAATTCCAACCTCTGGCTTTAACTGTCACAGGGGACGACAAAGGTCTCATCCACGTCCTGTGCCAGTTGTTGTCAGAGAATATAAAGAGCCCATTACTGTGTCTGTTTGAGTAGCTGTGAATATCATTACAGAGTCCTCTATGCCACCTCAGAGTGCGTTTTGTGGCTCTCCAGTGGAGTAAAGGTTACATCACGTTCCTTTATTGCGGCCATTACCTGCGTATTCACACCTGCACTCTCCAGATGCCGTTACATTTGGCTCTGATCATCAGAGTGTGACTGACAGATGCCAGGAGTGATTAGATCCAGCGGATTAAGGTGGATGCTCCCTGCCTGAAATACACCTCTGCAGCTCTCAGATGTCAGCCATGAAATGAGACAGACATTCCAAATGAGGGAACAGCTCAGGCTAATATCCCATTACAAATGCTGTTTACTCCGGGTGTCTGGATTTAGCCCAGCTGCCCATGACTGTGTCTGGCTAGGCTGTGTGTTGGAGGGAAGGAGCACTGCCAGAAACATTTCCCTTGAAACCTTAAGAGACATTCCCAACGTTAGAAGCAGAATGCTCCATATCTCATCCAGCCAATTCCCTGTCAGTCATGTCTGAAATCTTCCCCCTAACGCAGGCTGAGAGACAGTCACAGAGTGGCGTCTCCTATTGCCGAAGAGTGGCAAAGTGCCACAGAGGCTCACCTTGCAGCCAAAAAACAGTCGATAACATTAATTAGTGAGTCCTTTGTCCTTGTGTTTTTGGATGGCTTCCTCCCCTTTATGGATGAAAGTGAAAACTCTCCAACTGAGTTATCATTAAGAGAATATTACACTTTTGGATGTCGACATGATGCCAAACAGTCTCTGAGTGCAGAGCGATTACAACAAAAAATGTTTTTTACTTCCATGGACACCCTGTGGCAACACCAGCATCATGCTACACCTGAATACTAAGGCTTTCCCTTACATCCTCATGCTGAAATATTCACAGTATAAGTGTATGATTGTGACGCAGTTACAATGTAACTTCAAAACAGGACCCAACCATCCTAAAACCTCAACGAAGGTGACAATCACAAGAGTCAAATCAACTTACTAATCATTTTAAGAACTATATTTACTTATAAATAGACAGATATTCATAGGTCTAACAGTAGCAACAGTGGCAATGGTAGCAGTAGGGTTAGTTGTAAAGGTAGATATTAGACGAGCTGTTGCTACTCTCAGTGTCAAACAATTTCCACTTAAATGCTGTGGTATAGTATAGCATAGTATTTTTTGGAGATACTATGCTGCCAGTTCGGCTGCAGTGAAATGCAGTGGATTCAAGATTCATGTGTTTTAGTCAAATCAGTTTTATTTACAATGCGCCAAATCACAAGAAAAGTTATCTGAGGACACTCTTCATACAGAGCAGGGCGAGTACATACTCTTTAATGTTCTCACCATGAGCAAGTACTTAGGCAACAACGGCAAGAAAAATCTCCTTTTAGGAAGCAGAAACTTTGAGCACAACCAGGTTCTATGGTCAGCATCCATCTGCCTCTCCTAGGGCCTGTATCACAAAGCGAGATCAACCTTTCCTGGGTTACCCAGACCTATCCTGGGTTGACTAACCCTAACAATGGCAATCAGGATAATCGATATCACGACGCTGGATATCAACTCGGTAACTCAACCCAGGGTTGCTTTATCAAGAGCTGTGAACGCGCACACAGCGGAACAATCACAATCATGAGAGAAGCGCAGCGTCACTGAGCGTCCTCACAGAGCGCCGTATGTGAGGGGAAAAAAAAGTATTTCTCGTGAGGATCAGAGATTAATTCTGCTAAAATATGAGGAGGAGAAAAGCAACATTACAGAAAAGGCCAACACTGTGGCAGCTGCAGGAGGAGGAAACATGCGTGGCAACGCATAACGGGATGGATAATGTTTAGTTTTAGTTTAGATTAGTTTATTTGCACACAATGTTAAAAACAGACTGTATAAAATTTACAAGATTAAAAAAAGAAAAGTGCCGGAGAGGTTAGAAGCCACTAAAAGCTTATCAAAGAAATTCCCCTGTCAAAACATCAATGAAATCACATAATAGAGAAGAAAAAAAAAACAGGTAAGGAAAGAAGAAATAGAGGAGGAGAGAGGGAAAAATCAAGACAAAACAAGGTAGCAAATAAAATGATGTGTAGGTTAAAATACTCATCACTGGTTCAAGTAGCTACAGTACCTGTACCTGTACATCTGACACTGATCACACCCTTGAATCCCATGAAATCAATGCTGTGCAGATGAATTGTGTGTATTACAATTATCGTCTAATAACATTGCGTCTGATAAATTGGTCTTCTTTGTCATAACGTTATGCTACAATAAAGCTTAAAGTTGACGCCACAATTAAATCATATCAACACCAAATTGATAGTCAGAATAAAATCATCCTGATATTGAGCTGTGTTAGAAATTAACAGCTGCGCAAAAATATACATAGTCTCCCTCTTTAAAAAACAAAAAGGAAAATCCCTCAAATACCATGAAGTGTAGACATGATAGGCTACTTTCCACATTTCCAGCAGCAAAGCTGTCAATTAGGCCCATTATCTTTAACAGGGATCATTTCCTCCAACATAAGAGGAAATTAATAATAGCACTATTAATTAGTTGGCACTAATTAATAGTGCTATTAAGTGTCCGCAAATTATCAGTTTCTTTCTTATGAAGGGGTGGGATGAAATTTCGACTTCTTTCCACTCCATTTTGAACAATCTATTCATTTTCTGTTGTTGTTGCTTCATTTTCTTTTTAAAGGCCCAGTGTGTAAAATGGGTTGAAAACCGTTGAAAACAGTGACATCAGTGGTCAAATTCTAGATTGCAGGGCTCACTCGCTCACCCCTCCCGTCGGGTAAATGACGGTGGCCTCATAGGGACAAAAAGCCTTGCGCAGACACGAGTTTTTCAGGAGTAGGTCTATCTAGCGACGAGGTGAATGTTTATTTAGAAATCTAAACCATGTTACGATATTGTAATGAATCTCTCACGAGCAGGAGACCAGAGTAGCGTTCGGGAAAAAGGCCAGTTTATTTGAGCACTCCAGAAACTCCGGTAACACTCCAGGGGGTAAAAGACTCCGTCCCAAACTCTGACTCTTCTAGTGTAACACACACACTTCATACACACATACTCACTTACAGTACCCAGCGGGTACCTCTTATCTATCGCTCTGCCCCCTCCCCTCTCTGCTCCACCAATCTCCAGCCCGCACACTGACTGACAGCGTAGCCGGTAAACAGAGCTCAGCTGTTTATTTAGCCTAGCAATATCTCCGGACTATAGCAGCTGCAATGGACGACTCTGAACACGATTTTGAAGAGTTTCTTGTAGCGGGCACAGACCCAGAGCCATACCTGTTTGAGCCGGAGCATACAGATGAGGAACTCCATGTGTTTGATGCTGAGCGGGCGAGAAGAGAGGCTGAATCCTCCGCTCCCATTTTGCTGCACAGAATGGGATTCGGTGCTACTGCTACCATCGCTGGGGAGATATATCATCAGGAGGGAAAGCGCCGCAGAGAGTGCATCACAAGGAGTGAAGTTGCGTCTTCTTTTCCTCGCAGATGACGGTTCGGGTTCATTCTCTCCTGTTGCATGGTAAGTGTGGTCCATTCGCAAACTTTATAACTAAAAAAACTTTTCACTACTCTTTATCGACGAACTACTAACACTCTCTGCTGTTTCCTTCTCCTTCTTCCTTCCTTCCGCTGTCTTCGTTGGTTTATTTATGCACTCGAAACGCATTCTCTGGCTGGCTGGATTATCCGCTCGGTCTGATGTACATACATGGCGGCGCAAGATGGCAACCTCTCTAAAGCAAGGCCCTTGCTATATATATATATATATATATATAAAAGCATAATTATAAGGCTACGAAAACCAAACGAATTTTATTTTATAGCGATTATACACATATATAAACATATTATTGAGTAGAATATTCAGATTCAGATTCAGATTTGACAATAAACCATGGCAAATATTACACACTGGCCCTTTAAATGTTCAAAATAAACTTTCAGATCAAAATCAATCAAATTAATTAAACTTCCCGTCATGACTGGGCTGCATTTCTGTCAGTGGAGTCATTTTTTTCCGAACAGCTGATTGGCCAGTGGGTGGTGCTTTTTATAGGATCAGATTCAACCCTGAACTTACCCTGCTACGGAGCAGGATAGCTGTTCAGAGTAAGTTACCATGGTGATCTACCCCGATAAGAACTGAACTGGCTTTGTGAGACCGAAAACCCAGGGTTAACCCTTAAGTTACCTCGCTAAGACATTAATACTGCTTCGTGATACAGGCCCCTGGTTGGATTAAAGAGAGAGAGGTAGATGCACTGATCTGAAAGACATAAATCTAAAAGTCAAGATCATACAGTAAATTTCTTCGCATTCATTTGATTCCAAATCAAGACACTAAGAATTGCTTTACCTTGTTAATCTGGACTCCAGAACTGTTTTGAAATGCAAAAAATGGAATTTTAAACACGTGATCAAAAAAATGTGATTAATTGCAACTAACTATTGAAATTCAGCAATTCATTGCAATTTTAAAAATTCATCATTTGACAGCCCTCATCATTCCTGGTCAGACCTACCTCTGGCCCATAGTGTTGGATGTACCAATACTACTGTTGTTAAGCTTTGAATGGGCATTTATTCTTAGAATTTACAACAGTTTACATTTAGTAGTCATGGTGGTAGGATCAGTATTTTTTTCAGTAAGCCACTGGTGCCTGATAATGATGTAAATGGTGTTAAAGTTCAGGAGCACAACACTGTTTTTTGATTTGTTGGATTTTTTAGCCATATAACATTGATAGAAATCACTGATGGTACCTTGATTCCAGAGGTATCACTAAGGGAGGTCGCACTCAGCAGACAGCGGTTGTGTCAGTGCTGGTAGACGGAGTACGTAGTCTGTCAGGGTCTAGCCTATATGTCTGCTGTTTGTTGTCTCTGCTGCTGTTATTCTCTGTGCAGTGGTGTGATAAGGGCTGCTGGGAGCTGATCTACACCAAGCCTTTGTGTTCAGTCTGTTTGTTTTTGATTGTGAGTCAGTCCCGCTGCAAGGACAAGACAAATGCACAGCTCTGACCTCTGTGACCTCTCAGAGCACAGCCTCTTGCCAACTTCCCTCTCTCCTCCTGTGCCTCTCTGGCTTACACCATAAATACTTCTTCTGATTGGGTTTTTCCCTTTGTCTTCTGTCTCACTTACTGATGAAAAAGTGTGGCCTCTGCTACCATTTTCCCTTTTGTCATGATATATAAGGTTTGAGTTTTTGTGTGTTGCTCAGCAACTTGTTCCCTTTTCAAACGAACCACCAACCCATCTTTCTTTTCATCATAGTACATAAACGTTAAATAGTATATAATCTCATGAAATTTTGTGAGTGTGTGTGGGTGTGTAGTAGACTAAAAACAAAAATAATGTTCTTTAATTCTCTTGGGGGTTTAGTATATAATGATGTTTTATCATTTTTGTTATGACAGCAGACTGAGGGTATGCAGACAGACACCCTTCCCTCTTCCTGAAAATGTATCATCATTTTTGTGGATATTTTGTGTTGCTGTCACTTTAATTTTTCTGATGTCTTGTTTCCATCAGTTTCTTTTAAACTATAAAACATGTAGCTTTTTTTCTGTTTTGAATTATGAACACACTCATATGTTTCTTAAAGCTGTCATACTTCTGCAAAGCATTCCCACTCAGTTCTGCCCACTTTTCTGTCACGCTGCTTACTCCACATTTTTCAACATAAAAACTTATTTTAAACCTCAAAATATTCAGCTCAACTAGGACATGCATGCTTGTATTTTTATCATTCATAGCTTTCAAACTTTCCGAAATATTCACCATTTTCCAGGGAATTTTCCCCATTCAAATGAATGGAGGAGTGTGACACAAATTCAAGGTTTTCCAAGCATTTTCAAAGCCCATTTCTTCATTCATACATTCACTTAGAAATTCCATTCAAGCTGCAAAATATTCCACAACTTTCATACATTCATGGTATTATTCAATGTTTAAAGCCAGCATTGCAGTGTAGTGTCAGTTTTTCATCATGTAGCATTCACACCTGCACCTTCTTCAAACACTGCACTCTCTAGTTTACATTACTTTGGCACTGCATGCTTATATGACCCAAACATGGTTGGACCTGTGAAATGGTGAGTGGACTGTCCAACAGACATTATTCCTAATGTGTCATTGCCTTGCAGTGCCAGTGGTAGTTCTGATACAATACTTGACCAACACCAAAACTACACTTTTTCAGATACCATACTTTGAAAAGTGTTTAGACTCATGATGGGCAAAAAACAATCAAGCAGAACCTGAGATATTATTATTATTATATTAATATTTCCAAACTTGTAGTCTTAAGCCCCGACAAACACTGACTCATTTGTGCAACATCATTTATTGACTCCACACAGCTTCCTCTGGACACGCATTAGGCTTTTTCCACATATGCCGTAGTGCCCTCCAATATCTGTAAATAGGCTTTTATGCGTAAAATTGGTGGAGTTCCCCTCTAAGTCTCTCAGTTCCTCCCTATTTTCCCCAATTTGTATGTAGCCCCCTCACTCAGTTCCTAATTTTAACACAAACCTTGTGTTTACACAATCTATAATTTCAACACCTTATTGCATGGTGAGAAATAGGTGATGGCTATAAATATAAAACTGGGAGTTGTGTACAAAAAAATGATTTAAAATCAAGGTGCAAAGAGGCCCAGTTAGCTTATAATATAGCTATACTGTATGTGTGAGCTTTAACTCCCATGCTTCATACTTACTCAACTTACTTTACTTACTTACTTACTTATCCCATTACAGCGGCTGGCGCATAGAGGACAGCAACAAAGTCCCTCCATTTCTGTCTGTCTCTGGCCATCTTCTCTATGGTTCCCCAGTTCTGATGGTGTTACTGGAGTTCCTTCTCTATTGTCCTCCGCCATGTCAGTTTAGGCTTCCCTTTCCTCCTTTTGCCTTCCGGGGTCCAATATAGTGAGACTCTTGGGATGGCATTGATGTCCATTCTGAGGACATGGCCAATCCAGCTCCACCTTTGACTATTAATAATGCTTTGCATGTCATCTTGCTGGGTGATGTTAAGAAGTTTATTGTTTGAGATGGTCTTGAGCCAGAATATATGTAGGATTTTGCGCAAGCATGATGTATGGAATGTGGATAGTTTATGGATGTCACTTTCTTTTTTTTTAAAGATATTTTTTGGGGCATTTTTTGCCTTTAATGGACAGGACAGTTAAGTGTGAAAGGGGGAGAGAGAGAGAGAGAGAGAGAGAGGGGATGACATGCAGCAAAGGGCCACAGGCTGGACTCGAGCCCGGGCCGCTGCGGCAACAGCCTTGTACATGGGGTGCCTGCTCTACCACTAAGCCATCGACGGCCCATGGATGTCACTTTCTGTTGTTTTCCAGCACTCTGCACCGTACAGTAGTGTTGACAGTACGCAGCTTTGGTAGATGCGGAGTTTTGTTTTTGTTCTATATTGGTGTGATTTCCAGATTTGTTTAAGTTTTATGAATGTTGTGCGTGCTTTGTTGATCCTGTGTTGAATGTCCTGACTTGTTCCTCCATCGTGATGGATGATGCTTCCAAGGTAAGTGAAATGATCTCTATTTTCTAAAACCTGTTCTTCTATTTTTATATTTGTTGGTGTACTCGTGTTAATGGGCATGACTTTAGTTTTATTGCTGTTTATAATTAATCCAAGTTGTTGGCCATATTGTTAGAGTTTGTCCGTCTTTTCCTGCAGGTGCGTGTGTGTATGTGATAGAAGGGCTATGTCGTCTGAAAGTCAAGGTCTTCAGTGGTGGAGTAGAGGGTCCAACGAATCCCCCTTGCCTTGTCTTCAGTGGTTTTCCTCATAACCCAGTCTATAACAAGGTTGAAAAGAAATGTTGACATCACACATCCTTGGCAGACTCCGGATCTAACCAAAAAGCTGGTGGTGTTTGTTCCCACAGTACATGAAAAGCTGTTGTAGAATTGTTGGATGATGTTGACTATGTGGAAGGGGATGCCATAGCTCCTCATTATCTTCCAGAGGCTATCGCGATGGATGCTGTTGAAAGCCTTCTGAAAGTCAATGAATATGATATAGAGCTGTCGTTGCCACTGCACTGCTCTATGATGTTCCTGAGAGTAAAGATCTGGTCAACGCATCCCTTTCTTTTCCTAAAACCAGCTTGTTCATCTCTGAACAAGATGAACAACTTACTCAACTATAGCCCTTTAATGTTCAACATAAATCAAATTACTGTACCGTGAATTGGCTTACATAACTATTAAACATGAATCAATTCTCAAACACACAGATTGATTGCAAAAATATCACAATATTTATTTCAAACCCCCAAAACAAAAAAAACAAACAAACAAAAAGAAAACAATAAAAGATAACACCCGGTATTTTCTCACTCAGTCTATGGTACCATGTTCGTTGGTGCGCTGTTGGAGCTCATATGTAGCCCTCAGGTGGAGAAATGTTCGTATTCACGGTCCCTTGGAAACTCAGAAAGCTGGTAGTAACAGTCCACTTAAACCCTCGATACCGCAGCGAGCTGAAGGAAGAAGAAAAGCTCTGTCCACGTGCAGGAAGTCCCTGGCAGCAGCAAGTCCTGAGCACCTCTATTGCATCAGCATGAGTGGCAATGTCCGAAGCACACTAACATTAAAAGTCAAAACCTCAAATGAATATACTGTTGGAAAACCATAAATGTGCATAATTTTACAGTTCACAATATCTATACTCACTCAGAAACTTGTAAATAAACCCAGGCTTCCCACATGCAGCCTGACACAGGTCTCCTCCGCTCCTGTGAAAGCACGCTAGTCAGCTAACTCAGTTTCACGTGCTAACAGTATCAGCTAATTTAGCAACTATACTCACTCGAACGTCTCCCAATACGGCTCACACTCCC
The DNA here is from genome assembly GCF_041903045.1 of Epinephelus lanceolatus. Classification (NCBI taxonomy): domain Eukaryota; kingdom Metazoa; phylum Chordata; class Actinopteri; order Perciformes; family Serranidae; genus Epinephelus; species Epinephelus lanceolatus. Next base: position 39,774,636 of record NC_135743.1, read on the forward strand.
GCCAGTTTAGGTTACACACAGTCACAATCCCGCTGGGTCTTACTTCTTACAAAATATTGCATTTATGATGACTATAACGAACTTAAAATAGCGTGTCATCTCTCTTTCTGTCTTCGTGTTTCTCCTCGCTCCGTCTCGTCTAAAGCTGCGTTCACACAAACCGCGAATTCGCGCGTCAAGATTACACACAAAGTCAATGCAAAGATGCAATTAGACGTGAATTCGCGCCGGGCGGCGCGATGGACGCGATAGACGTGAAATTCGCGTCCAACGCCTCATCGCTTGAGTTGAAAATATTGAACTTTTGAGGCGAATTCGCGTGACGCTGTGCCGCGAAAGCCAATCAGCGTTGAGATTCTCCCGACGTCACCGGCGTGCGTCAACAACGTCCAGTTGTTGACACAACAATAAACTGCCACTCACCGGAGACAGATGGACAGGCGCTCCGCAGCTGAAATGGAGCACCTGCTAATGCAGGATAGGGTGAACCCAAAAACGACGGCGTTTGGCCCTCTGACACACCTGGGACTTCCAGAGCAGGTACAAAACAGCGATGGTGGTTATCTCAGCCATGGTCATCAGTGACGTCTTGACGCCGTGACGTCCAGTTGTTGATGCCGAGATGGAGGAGAAACTTATCATTGCGGTGTGCGGCTACCCGGAGCTATATGATACTATGTGTCTACTCTGCAGAGACCACAACAAAAAGGAGCAGGCTTGGGTGAAAGTCGCCGAGGAGACTGGTCTACTTGGTAAGTTCTGTAAATATGTGTCCTTAATTAGTTTGCATAATGGTTGTACTATGAATGTTAGCACTAGCTTAGCTCCAGTCAGCACAGCCGGCTTCCCCGCTACTCGCGCGAATGACGCGATAACGCGAATTAACAAAATGGTCAGGCGTCTAAACTCACGCGTTACGGGCGGCGCGTTACGAGCGAGTCATTCGCTTCACTCGTGACCGGTGTGAACGCTACATAAGTCCCGCCCTTCGCAGAATCCGACAGGTCACAATCCTCACCCTAACTTGATTGATTGACGCCTGTCTATCCAATACACAAAACGGACATGAGAAGTTCAAGGTCTGCTCTAAATGTGGGATATTTGAACACCTCCAAATAAACAAACAAACAAACAAACCTTAACAAAAATACACATTTTTCCATATTAATGCAGAAATCAAAAGAGATACGTAATAAATGAGGTGGTATTTTACAAAATCAGCATAAGGATAGAACTACATTAGAAATATCCAAATACTACAGTATGAACTAAAATCAGTAGGGCACTACATGTTATGTGTGTGTTATGTGGTTCATAAAATGAATTATGCTGTGACACTGAGATAGGTTGTTTCTGCTGCTTATTGGATTGTTTGTTTAAAGGAAAAGGCGTGCATTGTCTTATAATTTTCTTATTATCAATGAACTGCATGAAAATACCAAAACCAACAATTTCTGTCTGTCTCTCAATACTTTCTGACTCTACTCTGTGGCTCTCAGTCCCACGCCCATTGGTTCCCACCGGAGATGTAAATCTTTAAAAACTGGTCATGAATACACTGCTCAAAACAATAATGGGACACTTAAATCAAATATCAGATCTTGATGAATGATTTATTCAAATAAATAACTGATGCACATTGTATAATTTGTTGAGAACAAAATGATGTAGCAACTGTCAATGGAAACCAGAATCATCAACTCATGGAGGGCTGGATTCAAAATCACTGATAAATACATAAACACTGAAAATCAAAGTAAAAAAAATGAAATCACAGGCTGATTAAGGTATAAATCTTATTACAGCAACTCATATTGTGACTCAGTAGTGTGTATGGCCCCTGCGTGCCTGTATGCACTCCCTACAATGTCTGGGCATGCTCCTGATGAGTCAGTGAATGGTGTCCTGGGGGATCTCCTCCCAGACCTGGATCAGGGCATCGATGAGCGTCTGGACAGTCTGTGGCGGTACTTGGTGGCATCAGATGTACCGATACATAACGTCCCATAGGTGCTCAATTGGATTTAGGGTCAAGGGAACTAGAAGGCAAGTCAATGGCATCAGTACCTTCTTCATCCAGGAACTGCCTACACACTCTGGCCACATGAGGCCAGACATTTTCCTTCACCAGGAGGAACTCATTGTTGGTTTTGGTCTTTTTATGTAAAGAATAATAGAAAATAAAAGGAATGCCAATCATATCCTTTGATGTCCATTGAAGGTGTATGATTAAAACTAGCTGCTTATTGTGTAATTATAAATTGTTTAAAACAGCAAACATTAAAGCTTTGAAAAAAACTATAGGTCAACAGAATAAAGTGTAATGAGGAGATATTTGAAGGTGCTAAATGTAACTCTAGAGAAAGGTTATTGATTGTTGAGTCTCATTTGCAAATTGTCAAATACCGACTCTTTAGGTTTGTAGTAAGACCTAACTACCAACCTAAAGTGTTAGTATTTGACGATCTCATCAATCAACTATCTTTCTCTTGAGTCACATTCAGCATTTTAAAATGTCTCTGGTGTGAGTTACAGAGACATTTTAAAACGGATTACCTGCCAAGTATGGAACATTTTAAAAGTAGGATTAAGGACTATTTGAGTACTGAATGCACATGTCCTGTTACTGAGCGCTGCTGGTGATTATACTGTCTTGAAGTGAATTGCCAACTGTTTTGTAACTGTTTGTTTCATGTTGTCTGTTTTAACCTGTTGTGTTTGTAGTGGAACTATTATGCTGCTCACTTTTTATATCTCCAGGCTTCATCAGTCCATTCCATTCTGGTGAACAGGATATCTCTAAAAAGTTCTGAGGGAATTGCTTCAAATTTGGCACAAATTGGCACACACACTGTAACTCAAGAATGACCTGATTAGATTTTGATGGTCAGAGGTTTAAGATCACTGTGACCTTATGTCCATCCCATTCTCGCATATGCGCTATCGCAGGAACGCATTAAGGTAGTGGTTCCCAACTGGTGGGTCTCAGGTCCATTCTGAATGGACCACAAGTCACCAGCAATTGTGTTAAGTTTGTAAAAATACACACTTTATATACAGAGAATTTCCACCACAGAGCTTTTGTTTTAAAGTGCTCACTGCTGTATAGTGAGTAAATACCTTGACCTTGAGCTAAGGACTAAGGAGAAATCTGGTCCCTGTGGCTGGACAGGTTGGGAGCTATTGCCTTAATGAAATTTCTTCAAATTTGGCACAAATGTCCACTTTGACCCAAGGCTGAACCACTTAAATATTAGGGGTCAAAGGTCACACATTTTTGGCCATAACTCAAGAATTTGCGCCATAATTATGAAAAAAAAATCACAAAAATGTCTCACAGGATAAAAGGATGAAGTGATAACATTTTATATCCAAAACGTCAAAGGTCAACTTCACTGTGACATGATAACGTTGTGCAGAAACACTTTCTTGGCCATTACTCAACGTCATATCTCAGGAACAGAAGGGGAGACATTTGGTCAGATATTGGTGACACTAGTCTTGGGTGTCCACCTTGAAACTGTTGCGACTGTCGCACGTCTGTGCTGCCAGATTGCAGATGTGTGTGAAACATTCATGTTTCAGAATTTGTAGCTTCTTGCAGCAACATCGATATTCGAAGCATTGTCAACTGTCATGGCTACATCTGAGTCATCCAGTCATCCAGACATGGATGTAAAACTATAACTCAACTGGTTGGCAGAGACAGAAAACAGTGAGGCAGTAATTCTAGTTTGTATCCTTAAGAGTAAGGGCAGACCATCACAGAGTGGAGCTCTATGTGGAAAAACTGGTCATCCAGCAAATCCATACAATAAAACACTGAAGCAACGCCATGTCTCATTTCTCTCTCCAATATTGTTCTTTAACCCATGCCTTACACTGTTTGCCAATCATTTGGGCTGTGCAACAGTTAATAATGGGTGAATCAGACGCTGAAATGGAGGGGTGGGAAAGGCTGACAGCATGGCAATGTCGCTCCGTTTTAGCCTTTAGATCAGCCAGCATGTAACACAAAGTGACAGGCAAAGCCGACTCCAAAAATCAAAGCCTCCTTTAGCTTCCACATTCTGCGAATGGAACTATTTGAGTGGCTTAGAAAAACTTCAAAGCCGGAGAGAAGGGGACTTTTTTAATTTCAGATAAGGCCCTGGAGCTGGATGTGAACTGCTGGAATTGTAGAAGTTCACATCTTAATCGACGTGACCAGCTGAATTGAGGAGCGAAGAACTCATCTTCCGAGTCCTGTTTTTCTTTCTCCCTGCTGTTTTTTTTCCTCTTTTTTTTCCCTCAAATTTGTATAATCGAAAGATGTTGCCAAACCTCAGAGGGTAGAGAGAGACTGAGAGAGTGAGTGTGTATTGATTTAAAAAGCTTTGGTTAGCGCAAAATACATTTACTTAGTTAAGCTGCAGTAGTATCATCAGCTCCATTGATTTCAGTGTGATGCTGTTGTCATTATCAAGCCAAGATAATCTCTCCTAAATCAGCCTCCTGCATGAGCAGTGAAGTCAGTGGCTTTCAATGTATTAGGCTATTGACTCCAGCTTGTTCTGCTCACTTCATGTGTGGCTCCGTGTGTGTGTGTGTGTGTGTGTGTGTGCAGTGCCTGTTCTAGCCCCACTTATTTCTTTCCTTGTTTGTGCTGAAGGACTGACTAAGGAACAAAGGCCACAGTCATACAAACATGCACTGTCACACTGTCACATAAATGAGCCCAGTGAAGCAGGCCTACTTTACACACAGGGAAGCAGCTCAGTGGTGGACTGACACTGTCTGACTTATTACTCAGGGAAGGGAATCTAAGCATCAGTATCCCTCTCTGTTTGGATGCATTTTCTTAGTTATAATACAAGCAAAGTGTTGACCAGCAGCCTGTCACATACACACTGTTGCAGCAGCCCAGTCGCTAGAAGAAAATGTTGGCATTGTACATTCTGCAAACCATGATTATGTTACATACCTGTGTTTCATACATATAATATCAACGTTTCTAAAGGGATGTAGTATATGAGCTGACTTTGTCATTGGGAGGTGGAGGGGACGGCGGAAACCCAGAAATGTAGGGTTTTTGTTTGTTTGTTTGTTGTTTTTTTGTTGTTTTTTTTGCTGAAGATATAAAAATAACAATAATTGTATTATCTAGGTTCAATGTCATTTCAATGTATTACGACCCTTTTCTTTATAACAAGCATAGCAAAAAGTTGCTATTAGTTTGTTGATGTGTGAGTAGCTAACTAGCTAGTTAGCTAATGTTACATTGTTATTGCTTTTTTATGCATGACTGGGACTGTCCCACATTTTGATATATGTATGACCACTGTTCGCCAACAAACAACAACAAAACAACCCCATATACCAACACGTTTTTTAGAGGTACACTCCAAACCTAGTGTTTTGAGAATAGCCTCATCATCAGCAAGATGGCTGCACAAGCATCAAAGAAACCCACAAATGTGTTTTTGTTTGTTTGTTTGTTTGTTTGTTTGTTTATTTATTTGTTTGTTTTTTTTGTTATTAGAGATTTAAAAATTAAAAAAAATAAATTAAATTTGTATTATCTTGGTTCAATGTAATGTCATTGTAATATGGTCATTTTTTAACTAGCATAACAAAAACATTGCTAGTAGTTTGCTGATGTCTCGGTAGCTTACTACTTGGCTAATGTTACTTTGTTAATTCTGATTTGTCTATGACTGCTTGATTCACTGCTCTCGGCATCATATAGCAACACACAGAGGCACCCTTTAACAACAATGTGAGACACACCAAGTGGCAGCATTTTTTTGATGCTCCAACCAAGTAGCCTATAAAGAGCAAGGAAGTCCTCACAGGGCGTAACGGAGGGGAGGTGGATGGGTCACACAAATTGCTGAACTCCACCTGGGGGACCGCTGTTAGTTTCCTGTAAGAAACCAAAAGTCAACCAAGTTATTTCAATAACAAGTATGTGCAAGTATGTGTAGCATAATACGGTAGCAATGTATGTGACATGACATATGTGACATGTCATGTGACATTATTGCGTTAGTAACAAATGTACTTCTTTTAAGCCAATCCATGATGTTTTTTTGTGAATCTAATCATGTACTTTTGTTACCTAAACCTGAGGAAATAAACCAAAGAATGAAGTTTTTATCCTACATTCTAACTTTATTTTGAAAAGACACAGTGCAAGTAGAGTGTAAAATTACAGGTTTTCCCTGAAAGTCCAATAGTGATGCTAGAGGGTATCAAGACAGCGATACTTTGAAGTGTAGGGTCACTGACCAAGGATCAGTATTTGATAAGTTGGGAGTGAGAATGTGTTGACAAAACAGCTTATTTTTTGGTGAGTCATTGCTGTGTTTCAAGCTATTTTTTAAGGCACCAAAATTGGCAACATGTTTTTAGTGACCCATCACTGTTTTTTCAGCGGGGATTTTGGGAACTGCCCATAAAATGTAAAGTTTTAACATATCTGCCACATAATAACATGCAAATACAATGGATCTGTGATTTGCAGAAACTTACATGGCCAGTATCAAAATTATCACTTCTATTTTTAAAGTCTAATGTGTCCCTGTTGTTAATGAGAGCGTGTAGAACCTCTCAGTATGAGCTGTTACACAGTAAGAGATGTTTGCATCAATTATCTATAAACCACATTTTCAGCTGGTTCTCCCTGCATCTCCTGGTACACAACACGAGGAAGAGAACAGGCCTAACATTACAGTACAGGGACAAAAACCAGAAGAAGAAGACACAAGAAGAAAAAGCAATAATGTAAGCATATTACTTGCAATGGATTGTTACAAATTTAAAGAGGAGCTGTAAGGCAGGAATTCAGAGAATTTAACCATATTTTGCTGAGAAACAACAACCAATCAATTTTCTCTCTCAGACTAATTTCATTGGACTCCAGTGATTATGGGCCAAGGATTTAGCTAATTTCCTTTGCGAGAAAACAGCCCTTTGCTCCTTAAGCAAACTAATGGCATGGGCAAGCAGCCATACACAGGCATTAGGCATAGTGCTGTTAACAATGGGTAAATATTTCTGCACTGTTCAGGATGGAGTGACAGGCGGAATTAAGGGTTGTTGCTGTTTGCATGGCTCAACCACAGATACAGTGGAAACATAATTTTAATTGTTAAATGTTCATGAGATGTTGATAACATGTTCACACTCTAATCCTGACACTGTTTTCTTTCTCCACCTTCATTTATTTCACACATTTAATTGGTTCATCCTCTACAAATGACAACTTGATTTAATGGCATTTTGTGACTACATTGATTGAGAAATGATGAAAACAGCTCCAGAGAAAAATTACCTCATTACTGACAAGTTTCACTATAAACTGAACTGTTTTCTCACTGACAGACTACCTATAGATGTTTCTTTACACTGCCAGTTTCCCCATAAGCCCCATTTCAGTATGCTTTTTTTTCTGTTTCCACTGTGAAAAGTTGTGGATGGTACCAGTTCCTTACCGTCCCCATTTTTGGTACCCCCTCTGTTGGGGTACTTTGCACACAGATCTGGTACTAAAAGGTGGAGCTGTGAACACTGCAGTCCGTTGATTGGTCAATAGAGGATGGTCACTCTTGCTCAGGGCTGAGTTGTGGCTGGTTTTGAAGCTCATGCAACCACTGTTTATTCTGTGGCAAGATTTTCATATATTCATAAACTATAACCATACTACATGAAAGGATGTTTTGCTGCCTCTCACAGCAGCTGTAGACTGAGGAAATAATAACTTAATTCACTGGGCTGACTGCCAGCAACTTTTAAGGCGAAATGTTTACTTGTACTGTCACTCAATGCATGAGTTGACCATGTGAATACGTTGTGCACCTTAAATTTCAATATGAGAACTTTGACCATTACTTTACCTTTTATTGTCTCTCTTTGATGACACACACTTTAAGTAATGAGTGGATCTTCAAGCATTTAAAATGATATTTTAATTTAGACTGGATTATGTGAACAGCATATACTTTAATCCTCACTCGGAGGAAAAAAGCATTGCAGAGCGTTGCTCCTGTGGCTACTGCAGCACAAAAGCCCTGCGCTTGCCTGAGAAGGACTAAATGCACAAACCCACTATTTTTAAATATCCCATGGAGAGAAACTCTCACTGCAGCCTTTTGTTTTTGTTCAGAAAATGTTGGCGTGCAACCCCGGTCTGTGGACGATAAATGAGATTCATACTTTTAGAAATAGCCTACAGTGAGTGCTGGATAGAGCAACCCTGCCCACATATGAGAGTACTGTTTGCAGTGGAATTGCTAAATGGACCTAGGGTCTAGGTACCATGTCTTAAGGGTTACTTCTGGTTCCAGAGGAACCATACCGAAAGTGTTTGGTGGAAACAGGGCTATAAAGTAGTGCAGCTACTGCAGATGGTAGAGTGACTGCAGGACATGTTAAAGAATGAGATTTGACAAAATTAGCAACACTATAAGCATTGATAAGTGAAATAGTTATACATGTATGTATATGGTATACATGGTATACACAGGATGTTACAGCTATATGTGTTCCCAAGGTTTACAGAATAATAGCGAAAAAACACGCTTGTTAACAGGAACCGACAACACAGTTCCCTATTGGTTTTGCCATAGGAAGCCTGAGGAGAGGAAGGAAGATGTGGTATTCCATGCCTTAGATCAACCACACCGCACTAAGATAAAAGTCTCTGTTCCTTTCTGAGAGTTGCTTTGAGAACTTGAATGTTTGTGAATACTGCCCCCAAAGCATCTAAAGCTAATGTATGGCTACATATGGCAAAATGAGTTCATTACTTTACCACGAAAGATTCATCACTTGACATGAATGAGTCTGTTGCAGGCTGAGTCTGTTCTCATAAACTGTTAATATATTTTCCAAAAAATAATGCACCTAAATTCTTACATATCCCACGTAATGATGGGCCAGTAATTTGCGCATAACCCATGTATTTTGGAGGTCTGCAATCACATGACCAATGCACTGATGTGTGTAAACAAGGAAGTGGTCCTGAGCATTCTTAAAGTCCATTCTCATTGAGGGCGAATATCCGTGCGGATTAGTCTCGCGGAAAAATATAAAAGTTGATTTCATGGGTTCTTATGGAAGTTTGCACACCGGGGCGGAACTTTCGTGTGGTGAAAAAAATTTCCGCCCAGACTTTGACCTCCCCGCGGAATTCGCCAGCGGAACTACACAGCTGGGCCAATGAAATTGTTTGTTTACAGCTGCGCAGACCGGGAGAGTCCGAAATCCAGTCAGGCAGGACAGTATGGGAGAAAGGTTGATAAACCTCGTTTCACAGCACCCGGTCCTTTTTGATAAAAGACGGGATGATTTTATGAACAATGAATTAAAGGACAATGTCTGGCAGTCCATTGTCCAGCTTGGTGGCTGCGGTGAGAGTGGTAAGTGCTAAAGAAAGTTGATGTTGACGCTTGTTAAACATTAGCTTGCTAGCTCGCTGCTGCTGCTGTTACTCTCGTCCATGTTCACCCACACCCATTCACACTGCATGGACTTGGAACACAACAACGCGAAATTCCGCACCGTGTCTGTACGGCGCCTGTGGTTTAAACGCGGAAAAGCGCTGTCATTTTAAGTAAGGCTCTCACTTTATTTTCCTTACCCTAACCACAGTAACTTTATTTGCCAAAACCTAAACCCGATAACTTTATGTTAATTACCTAACCTTACTTTAAGGACATTATGTCATTTGTACAGTGCTAATTCCTATAGGATGTTATACAAACTGTTGTATGGGGATAGGTTGTCCATGAAATATCCAACGTACTGGCAACATTTGTGCTTTGAGCATAAGCGGTGTAGTGACATGAAGGCAATGGAAGAAGGGAGGGAAATTGCGACATAGTTGCTAATGTTATTAAAAGCACCTTTAAAGTTTCAATTGTGAATTGCAAACTTGTCTGTATTTTCTTTTTTTTTTTTAAAGAGAATAGACATGCATTTTTATACAGAATATAGATTTCATAGGGGATATGTTGTTTGACAGGTGCAGCAGCTGGTTCAAAGTATCGCCTTTTTTGTTTTACTTTAAACTCTTCCTTTTTGTGCGTGTGTTTCCACAGTTTACTGTATCTTGAAATGTGATCACATCACCAGAGTATTAACAACCATCATACAGCACGTGTAACTACATAAGGTGAATCAAAACTGGTGACAGCGCTATTATGAAGGATGTATTTTACAAATAAAATCTAGTTTGGTGCAGATTTTCAAGTGGTATTACCCCAAAATACAAACTGTTTTCATGTGGGTTAGTGAGTTTGCTGGGTCTGCCGCCGTGCTCTGCCTAGCCTGCGGCTGCTCAGCTTGTTTCATTATGTCAAAGTGTAGCAAAACAACCCTGTAGCAATTATAATCCTGTAGTCTGTGGCAGTCTTTGGAAAACTCCAAAGAAAATTCCATTCCTGCGCTTTCAAAGACGGGCTTTCACACTTCAGAGATGGCTGACTTAGTAGCTGCAGGGGAACACCGGGAACCCACACAGCATCCACACTACAGAGGAGAAATAATGCAGTCCTTTGGACGGACGGCAAAAATATTTACTTTGGAGCTGCAGTAGGAGACACTGGGGGGAAGTTCTTTAACCTTGATGTAATCGCCCGGAGAGACAGAGTTCTCACATGTCTCTAAAGTGAGTTGTGGATTAGTCTGCATTCTGATGTGTGCAGAATCTGTTTTCCAAAGGCTGTATAATTGTCAGAAATATATGCTACCCTGAGATTCTGCCTCTGTGGTCAAGTATTCAGGAGGACTTATATGCTGTAGACTGAGGCTTGTCACAGAACTACTTACTGTCAATATCTGAGATGCAGAGTTATGAAGAAGAAAAAACATATGCACATGATTGCTTATATGCAGAGCCTCCCACTGGTTTTCACAACTGTAATTATAATTCAACTTACTTACAGTACACACACACACACACACACACACACACACACACACACATACCACCCTCAGCTCTCACTTCTCTGCAGCTTATGGTGCTTCTTAATCCCCCTCACACTCTGTGAAGCTCAGCAGTCTGCCTTGTGTGTCCTCCCTCAGCTCACTCATCCTATCTTTATTTATTTATTTATTTATTGCCTTGCGGATGTTCAGTATGCATATTGATTACATTTATATGTATGACTGAAGCCTGTTCCCCGGCTTCATTTGGATCAACAGGTCAAAAGAATCAGAGACTTCTTTTGTTCTTACAGCCCAGTTTTGGAGTGGACGAATAGCGCTGCTGCTGTGCATGTGTCCCCACATCACTTTGCGGTTACAGATAAATACTGGCTTTGAGACGGCACATTTCATACACAGATTAGCCTTCAGCACAACACATCTGCTGGCTGAGTGCATTTCTCTCAAACTGTCATCAAACAAATTTCTGCTGAAGGTTAAAAATCAAGCTGTCACAATAAAATGCCTGCATGTCGTCCTTTTAAAGAAAAATGTTTTTGATTCCAAAGGCTGATTTATTACTAAGACGGGCGTGTGTGTGTGTGTGTGTGTGTGTGTGTGTGTGTGTGAAATACACTGATTCACTTTCTTGCCAAACGTAGGATGAGATAAATTTAATTAATTAATTGAATTTAAGTCAAATTTAATATTAAATTAATTTCTTGTCATATTTGTTGGTACTGTCACTATATTCAAACAGTAGTAGGGGAGACTGGGGTCAGTTGGGACATTTTTGTATTTACACAAAATAACCTTTTATTACTCACAGAGTACTTGAACAGTAGTGAAAATAATTTGATCCCTGAGCAGATACAAGTGTCCTCTAACAATTTATCAAGTTTTTTAGAGTCTAAACCCAACATGAAAGGCACAATTTTGTAAAATGTACAAGGAGTGCATTTTCCCAAAATTTCGTCTTTCTGGGACAGTTAGGACAGCAGGTTGGGTCAGTTGGGACACCTTGCTAAAAATATCACTTAGACTAAAACAATTGCAGTCAAAATTTAAACACATTATATATTTAAGAGTCACTTGTTTTTATATTTCTTTAAGAAAAATGAAAATATTAGCCCATTATCTTCATAAATTACTAAGAAATGGAATATGGCTGTCTTGCAAGTCTTTGTCTCAATTTCGAATTTTAAAATGGTGAATGTTTAAAGAACCTTTTTTTTAAAAAAAAAAAAAAAAAAAAAATTCGGGTTCAAAGCCATGCAGTTGTTTACTTCCGGTGGCTAAACATGCATTTTATTTAATCATATATTTACACAAACTAAGAACAATCACTTGGATATGAATGAACTGACTTTGGTGGTTGAAGGTCAAAGGTCAAGGTCACTGTGACCTCATAAAACACATTTTTGGCTATAACTCATGAATTAATATTCTAATATTTTACACAAACGTCTAATAGGATAAAATGATGAAGTAATAACATTTTATATCCAAAAGGTCAAACGCCAACTTGACTGTGACATCATAATGATCTGCATAAAACACTTTACTGCCCATTATTCAATGTCATATCTCAGGAACAGAAGGAGAGACATTTGGTCAAATACTGAATTGGTGACACTGTTCTTGAAACTGTGCTGATTGTATAAATCTTCTGTGTATTTAGTGTCCATGTTTTCTCAGACATGGATGGAAACTGTAAGAGAAACTTAACTGGTGTGTGAAGGAATACAACTGCAAGGCAGAAATTCTAGTTTTAGTCATTGTCTGTAAACTCAAAATGTCATTCTTCATCTTCAGTATCACTTTCATCTTAATCCTGTTTTTTTCAATCTTGAATATTTATCATTCTCACATTGTTTACTGCAAAAGCAAAAGTCAGTGCATTGTACGTTTCTTGATCTACAGGAACATCTCTGCGTTGAACAATATTAAATGAGACATTCTGTTGGCAATGATAGAAATAAAATGGCTGCAGAATAAAGAAGATCCATATAAGAGAGGACACAACACAAGTCATAATCAACAATCGACAACAATCATATTTCAGGGTTTTTGTACAGTGTAATACAATTCCAAAAGCCTTGGCATAGTTTCTGCCAGTCATCCTGGTCAGCATGGATTTGTATGAGGTGGTTTTTGTCATGTAATTGACCCATTCTTTCATTTCTGGGGGTTTAAGTTGATTTCCAATACCTGAGCATTTTTCTAGCAGCTGTAGTGACTCCGGCCATCACAACTGAGAATTCTTCTCTTGACATGTACCTGCGATCTGTTTCCTAGTGAACACATTCTTGGAGACACTGGCAGCGTCTTACCTAGTCACTAACTCATGTGTCGAAGAATTTTACTTCATTTCTTTATGTTTTTATTATCTTATATCTCCACCTCTGGTTACCCCTGTCTCTGTTCAGAGATGATGTATGATCTCAAATGTGAATGTCCTTGATATTTCTGTCATCGTCCACTGACTCCTTGCTGATGACCTTTGGCCTCTTGCCTGTGGATATTCTGAGTAATTTTGGTCTGCTGTTCACGGACGTGTTCATTCAGTCTCCCGTTCAGGGTTCTTGCACTTATGTTCATAAATTCTCCGTAGGGCCATCCCCTATTGATACACAGTAAATTTGATGTTAGGTTAGGAAACCCACTACTTGCAAGACCCTGTGATTTGTGACTACAGCTCTTAAGTTGAATAGAAAAAAAAGAAAGACTCAATGAAAGTGCAAAAAGTTTATCTGCACAAGTTGTCTGCATCTGAAAGTGTGTCTAAAATGCTTCTAAACTTTTAAGTTGTTTTTTTTTTATCCTGCCATGTATTTAAATGATAATAGAAGCAGCCACACTATCATTCTCTCCTCAGAGCAGCAGACAGCCAGGCATTGACGTCAGCAGCTCTCAGTCTAATGGATCCCTCCCACTGCTCTGCAGCCTCCCAGCCTCCTGAAGGAACACTGCTGCTGGTCATGCAAAGCGTTCAGCGTGCAGTCTTTTCCAAATGTTTTAGTGCTCTTACGTCCAGTGGATGTGGCCATCTGTCGGCATCGGCCCGCTGCCCTCTCCCAGGTCTCATTATGTTGGCGTGGCGCTGAATATCAAACCAATGCCATGCCGCCTGCAGGAGCAACCACTGAGGCATAGTATGCACTGGCACACACTGAGATACACAGGTGTGCATGTAAGCATGTGAAGCGCACATACACACACTCATTTACTCACACACTATTAAGCTGTAAGGTCACCAGAAACACACCTCTTATAAAGTACACTGAACTTAAATAAAAAAGCACAGAACAGTGGATCAATTAATTACAAAGCATTTATGATGCAAATAGTGCTTAAATTAATTGTAGGGACCACTAATGGTTTGGCTTTTTATTAACCTATTAACTCACATGAAAATTACATTTACATAACATGCTGTACTACTTTAGAATCTAAAATATTTCAATGGGTTTTGTTGTTGTTGTGTGTTGTTATTTTTCTTTCATATTCATGAAGAGGCAGAGGAGAGAGGCTGCAAAGTTTGAACCGTTGAGGAGACGCCATGTCAAGGACACATTGCTTTCTTCATTGTGACCAAAAATTACCCTTGTTTGGACTGCCAAAGGATGAAGGAACAAAGAAGAAGTGGTTGTAATTTATTTTTCATACAATTGCTCCATAATACAACCTGGACATTTTATTGTGTTCCCTCTATTTTCCTGAGGACTGCTTCACAAACTGACAACGGTTTACTGCTGGATTTTCACTGCAGTTACTGCTGAAAGACGGGGCAGTTCCCTTTGTTGGACAAATATGGAGATTCGGGATCACAACCTGTAAAGGCCTGAACATACTAGGGCGGAACGTACGCGGAACGGACTCCGCGAGGAATGTCCGCAGTCAGTCGGGATTTCATAGTCGAGCGCACTTCTGCGTTGTAGTTTCCTGTTAAAAATGTCCGTGAAAAATCCCTACGATGTGAAAAATACATGCCGAGCAATCACTGGTGCGCGGAGTGGAGTCCGCGCGGTCATAAATTCTGAGCTTTGCACGCACAGGGGCTTGCGGACCTCCGAGGAGTCCGTTCCACATACGTTCCACCCATTTATGTTCGGGCCTTAAGTATGCTTTATGAGTTCTGAATTTGTTGTGTAAAAACAAACTGGTTTAACTCCCTCTTGTGGTCATTGTCCTGAAGCTTGGGGGGAAGAAAAATAAATAAACTGTGTGCTGTGGGTACAGTTTTGCAAAACTGCGCACAGTTTACTAATCTGTCCACATGGATGTATATTGACAATCTGTACCCACAGTTTAAATCCGTCCCCACGGATTGTAAAACCATGCACACAGTTTATTTAATTTGCTCTCCCCGGAACCTAGGGGGGGTCCATAGAAAAAGTCGCTTGTTTTGGGCTTGTTTTCACAGGTCTGGTTACTTATTTGTCTCGCGAGATCTGGCAACACTGTTTCACGGGCATTTTTACAGGAAACTATAATGCGGAAGTGTGCTCAACTATGAAAGCCCGAATGACTGCGGACATTCCTTGTGGAGTCCGTTCCACATACGTTCCACCCAAGTATGTTCGGGCCTTTACAGTAACGAGTGCAGCTGCCGTCAACTCAAGTAATTTTACTGTTTTTATCTTTACTTTCACTATCACTTCACTATCTTCACTCAGCTGTTTACAGATTACCATGTCGTGTAGGCGTGTGCATGTACGTGTGTGTATGTGGAGCAGTTCAGCCCCGGCACAGAACGCAGATGAGAGGCTGCAGGATGATAATGAATTAAACCAAAATGTGTAAAAGTACTGATAAAAGAACATACCGTCAGAGATTATCAGTACTATGGTCTTTCATAATTTAGCCCCAGGGCTATTACTGTTCAGAGTCAACATCTAAAACGCTAAGCAGTGTTGTCCCCTCCCCGTTAAATCAGCAGACCACACATATACGTATTCAAACACATGTAGACACAGACACACACAACGTCCTTTCATCACAGAAATACCTCCTCAGCTGTATAACTCAGACTAACTACAGTGTTTAGTAACAATGTTGTGAACGGCCTCCACATAACAGAGCTCCAAGTAAACAAATATGTTGTACATTTTCCATAAAGCATATGATTAAATTAATGATTGATTAAAGCGGATTCACAAACAAATTCTGAGTACAGCCACACATTTTGACAAATAAATGCAGGTCTGATTGCTGCCTGTCGGCTAATTGCTCAAGCTAGCAGCAGTTAGCTGCTCAAATCGGGCATCACAGACAGACATGTTGAAACTTTTGTCAATATGGACATGCTACACAATGTAGTTAGATTCTCCACAATTTAAATTAAAAAATTGAATTAAATTAAATCGTTAAATTCATCTTACTGAGACGAGCGTTTAACCTACTGAACACTGCGTAGCAAAAGCATTTCAAAACAATAACTTTGGTTAGCCGGCTAGCCGAAATCTACAGCTATGACGCTGTGTAAAACACAAGTAAAGAGAAAGCATAATAGGTCCTCCTCAAAAGCGGACTCACAAACTCATGCAGCCACACATTTTGACAAAATAAATGCAGCTCTTAATTCAACCCAAAGTCTTACTGTTGCCTGTCAGCTAATCACTCAAGCTAGCAGCAGTAGCTGCTTAGCTTGGGCATCACATATAGAAATGTTTCAACTTTTGTCAATATGGACGTGCTGCACATCTTAGCTCTGTTCAGTTTTCCACAATTCAGTCATTAAATTCATTTTACTGACACCATCCAGCTGGCAGTTTAACTTACTGTACGCTGTGTAACAAAAGCATTTCAAACCAGTTAGCCGAGGCCTACAGCTAAGCACTGGGTGTACAGCCTAACGTTAGCTCCTACAGCCATCTACTCCACACTTCAACACTCGGTAGAAGCTTCCCACCTTTTAACATTATTTAACATTAGAAAACAGATGGGATATCAAATATAGACTGATGTACCAAGTACATTATATACACAGTAAACCTCTGATAATTAAAATGTGCACACACAAATAAATATCATCCTGAATTCACAAATTCTTTATTTATTATTGCTTTTTATGCACTCATCTAACTTTTTTCTTTTAGTTACAGGACTGATGTTTTCCTAACAAGAAAAAAACCCAGATTGCCCTGCTCTGCCTCTGATTGGCTAGTACTCGTTGCCATCAGGGTCAGAGCCAATTAGAAGCAGGATGCGGGTGGGAAAAAACTCTGCTGTATCCTGTGTGTATGGGGAAAGGGGAGGGACAGAGGGAACAGGCAAGACAAACTATCCTACGTTTAAATAACATATCGAAAATATCTGCTTGACAACTTATTATGGAGCTGGGAACAAGCCCAAATAAGCAACTACACTTTAGAAACAAGCCCAAAAAAACGCGACCCGCGACTACCAATATTTGTAAGTGACTTTACAGAAAAACAAGCCCAAAGTCGCTTATAATAAGCCGACTTGGCAACACTGCCATGAAAAATCCCCGCGATGTGAAAAATACATGCCAAGCAGTCACTGGTGCGCGGAGCGGAGTCCGCGTGGTCGTAAAATCTGAGCTTTGCGCGCACAGGGCTTGCAGACGTCCGCTTTGAGTCTGCGCGGACCTCCACGGAGTCCTTTCCGCCCGAGTATGTTCGGGCCTTTAGTGCAATTAAACCTTAGCGAGTAAGAAGACAATAATTTATCAATACATGTGTTAGCAAGCATGAACGTGTAAATATGTAGATATTCAGTATGCTCCGTCCACAGTCTCTCACTAACGTGATGTCTTACAGGCTGATTTAGACAGAATGCTAGTTTGGCTGATAGTGAATTGTTACTAATAAGCTCAAATGACAGCTGTCTGTATGTAGACTAACTTAGTTTGACACTTATCATAAAATTGGGCAGATACTTTTTAACAGCTGCCGGCTGAGACAAACAGCCCCTCCTCTCTCTACCAGCACTAATGTTACCTGCACACGGTGAATCACATCAGCAGAGACGGAGCAGGACAGAGGATAGGCGGATAGGAGGACAGAGGACAGGAGGACAGAGGACAGAGGACAGCAGGACTGACTTACAGTGACTGATAAAAACTAAACTTCACTCAGTATTGTGATGTCAGTAATATTATTTATATAGTGACTTTGCTGTTGTAAAAATTACTGTTGCTGCTCTGGAAACATTTAGTTATATCCTGTTATGAATTTATTCTTTTTGAATTAATATATTTTCAAAAAGCAATTATTTAGAAATGAAAAAAAAGTGATAAGAGTACCGATAAAGTACCAAATCGATAAGGAGTACTGATAAAAGTAGTAGTGTCGATAAACTCTTAATGATACCCATCCCTAATGTTGACTGTTTTCATTTTGTCTTTTAGAGTACATCACAGCAGGGCCCTGGTGCCCAACACCTCTCCACTGCAGCCAGATTCCAGGATGCAGGATGTCAAACAGACCCTCCACAAACCGTCTCAGTGGGCACACAGTCTGTGGCATCTCAAAAGATGGTGGTAATCAGCACACACCTGTAAAGGGCTACTCTGAGGGAGCAGCCCGCGAAGCAAAGGTATATAACACAAACATTATATGTTACTTTGTGTTTGAGATACAGTACCTGGAAATGTTTTACAGTACTAAAATGACGTTTCCCAAAATCTTAAGAATATATATTTCTGCATCACATTATCACATGCTTTTGACTTTGTTATGATGTTAGGGCAGGAAAATTTTCTATATATATATATATATATATATATATATATGTATATATATAAGCTGACCAGCTGCACTATACTTTTTATTTTAATTAAGTAAAACTGTTTAAGCAGAAATGTATGTTTATATTTTACATTCAAAAAATGTGTTAAAAAAAACAGCAGGATTTTATTTTTCACTTTTATTTTTCTATTTTCATTCAAACATTGTGAAAAAGCAGGATTTTATATATATTTGTTTCATTCAAAAATTGTGTAAAAAGAGTTAACTGCTGTGGTGGTATGTTTTAATAAGGTTACCAATAAATAAAAGATATTTAATAGTTGTCTATTTTTTTCATTACTGTACCGAAAAAAAACGAACCATGACTTGTGTACCGAGGTACGTACTGAAGCGAGATTTTTGTGTACCGTTACACCCCTAATATATCTATATATATATATAGATATATATATGTGTGTGTGTGTACTGGAAAGCTTTTTTGATTTTTGCAAATGTATTTCCACAAACTACCATTGCATCGTTCATATTTCTCCACATATTATCCATAATTTCTTCTGTTTGCATGTAAATAAAATCTGACCTTTTAATTGACACCTCATTTGAGCCAATAAGAGCTTCCATATTGACAGTATAGGCTTTAATATATATATATCTATATGGCCGAGGACCAACAGCCCCACTGTGTGTATGGAGAACTGAACTGATACTGCAGCTTCACAGAGAACTGCAAGGTCAATTAATTGCTTCTTATTCAGGCCATCGATTCCATAAAGTGGTTTGGCTGAAAAGGCAATTTCAGAAACCGATCCTGACAGTTAACTTTGGCTCAACCTTCGAGGCAATTTAGGACTGTTTAACATGTGTCAATAGGAAATATTTATCTTCATATGAGTTAATTGCGTGATGCAAGAAATCAATATTTGTGACTTATCTTTTCCCCTCTTGTGTATGTGTTTAGAGACAAAGAGATCACTGGAAGCTGAAGCCTTCTCACTCTGACACAGTCTCAACAGCCTCTGCGTATTTTATTCTTTAAATGTCCCTTGCTTCTCATGTTTAGTTTCCCCGTCTTTAAGAGCAGAGCTTAGAGACAATCCCAGGAGTGATTAGAGAATACTAAACTGGAGATCTTGCTTCATCCTCCAAACATTCCTGTTTTTATGCATCCATTATTATTCTGAGGCTGTTTCCTGGAACAGAGGAGAGAGGAAACGAGCGGGGCCTAAGGCAAACACAGGTACAGGGCCCTCTTTACACGCTCTTCTCATCCTTTTCTCTTGTCTTAACAATCCTACTTGTTTCACATATTTTTACTGAACAACTGAATTGATTTACTGCAAAGGTTTCAGTGATCTATCTTCTGTTTCATCTCGACATAGTGAAATAAAGCTCTAGCAAAAGTTCTGTCAGGAAGACAATGCTCTTCATGCTGAGGTTATGATTTTTAATTCTCACTCTGCCATTCACTCATTGCATGCATCCTCACTCACTTTCTCCTGCTGTAATTGTCCAGGGTTGTGAACTGAGTCATCAGCTGTTATACAGCCGATTCACAACCAACCAACAGCACAGTGACACACCTCCTCCGTCAGCCTGTCATCCTACTGCTACGCATTTTAAATATGGTTCTTTTTCTGCCTGTAGTTCTTTCATGCTGCAGCCGTGCGAACCCTCCACCTCCACATCATCGCCTAGTCTTCTCAAATTCATCAGCTTCATCTGCTTCTTCAGCCATCAGCTTCAAGGGTCATCATCCACCACCACCTCCACCAGTGTCTGGACTCCATGGGGGGATTTATATTGCTGCTACTCAGATGTCCCTCGATCACAAGCACCAAAGACTTCACAAATAATCTGTTAATCTGAACACTCATACTCTGCATTAAACATAATCTCAACTTCATTCTTCTGTCTCCTCTGTCTCTCCTGATTGAAGTGTTAGTATACGTGACTCAGATAAGGAATACAGTACAGACTCCTTCTAGTCTTAAATTCATTTCTGGGCTGCTTCCTATTAGAAAAGAATGTCTCAGGTGTCAGGTAGGAGTGTGCTTTGTCACCATCATCATCACCATTAGTGCTAACATTATTGCATGGAGGAGCACCTATTGTGATAGCAGCATGTTGTTGTTCAGAAGCAGCAAAAGTCTTGCTTTTCTCCTTTTCTCATTTCTCTGCCGTACTCAGATAAATGAATTTCATTTTAGTTGTGGAAACTCAGCTACCTGAAATTGTTCCCTGCAGGTACACAGTAACTGGAGTAGTCCAGATATCTCAGTTAAAGAACTGTTTGCTAACACAATTTAAAAAACACAATTAGCAATTTGACAAGGAACTAATGTTGGTGTTTAAACAATTTGTTACAACAGTGCACACATGGTAGTTTCATATGATGCTCATAAACACATTTCAGCAGGCTCATCCACTGATGAAGACAATGTGATACAGATGAAAAGTGAAGCTTTTCACTTACACACCAAGTCAAACACAGTCAAAAACAGCTTTGGATGAAATCTTACTGTAACAATTCTTGGCAGGTATGTGCACAGATAGACCCCAGGTGGTGCTCAAGCACCTGCCCTTCTGCCCTCTGTCTAGATATGTGCCCTTTTTGCAAGACATGTTTTTTTTGTTTGTTTTTTAAATAATTTAATACTTTAGTGTTCAAATTTGGCCCATGGCATCAATTCTCAATTAAAAGTGTGTTGTTTGTCCGACAACAGCATTTGAGTCAAGCCCCTCCCTCTACAACTTCACTTGTGGCAGCTGTACGCAAAAGAGCCCTGCGGAAATGATGACTGATCAACATCTCCATCTTTATGAGAAAGTAGCCAACTTCTTTTACCAGTGAAGACTGTGTCATACAGTTTAAAACTGTGGGTAAGCTTGTTCGTGGAATTCTGAGGATAAAATAGAGATTTTTGGAATAAAGTTTAGAATTCTGTCTAATGTCAGAGAAGTCAGATGAGTGAGACTAAAGAAAATTTAAAAAAAAAAAACAGTAGCTTAATTTGTACAATTTTTAAACTAACAGAATCTCTAATGTTTTTGGCGTAAACTGTCTTCCATAGAACAGCAGAGAGGGCAGGACTGGTGGTGGAAGGGTCAAACAAACTCTGAACTCATACGTAGGAGCCTGCTCTTCATGTCCTTCGGATAATCAAAAGCCATTTGAGTTATTTTAATAACAATAGGGTGCTAGTGTGTGTAGCATACAATGATGTATGTCACATGACGTTACATTAAGTTAGTACAGGTTGTTCTGTAAGTGTTGCATTGATGGGAGCAATTTGGCTTCCCCAGTCTTCATTGAGTTATCTTGTAAATCACTGGATAATATCGCAAAATATATGATCATTTCAAGAATAAAAGATTAAATGTTTCCTTTTTTCCTAAATTGGAAAGGAGGTCATGACATACAGGACTAATGAACCCTGATAATCTGATGTCCCCCACATGAACAGACAAGTATTTTTATTTCTTTTGACTGGTTTTGTGTTATTAAAACAGTTAATTTATAGTCTATGTGTGTATTTATCTGTCTGTGTTATACATGCACACACACACACACACACACACGCACACACACACAGACAAACAAACACAGACTCTCCAGCTCTGGGTAAGCAGTTTAAGTCTGTGTGTACTTACAGGGTTGTGCAGGGTTGTTGACAGAGCCTGGATGATGGGGGCTTCATCATGAGCTCCTTCCACAGCAGAGGGGATTGGAACAACAAGCCGCTCACCATCTCCTGGATCACAGGAGTTTCCTGACTGTCCAACCAAACAAACTTGGCTCTGATTATTTGCCAAATTGATGAGAATGAACCTAATTCAGCTCCTGGTGGCATTTAACATTGTGATTGATACAGAAATGTATAATCTTTACAGGCACAATCACAGGTAGACCCCAGGTGGTGCTCAAGCACCTGCCCTTTTTGCCCTCTGAGGGTTGAGTGCCTATTTTGCGAAATATATATATTTTTCTGTTTCTTTTTCTAATTTAATATTTTACTTTTTAAATTTGGCCCATGGCATCAATCCTCCATTAAAAACATGTTGTGATGCCTGACAGCAGCATTTTTAATTCTGCCAGTAATGTTTACATCTGATAATTCATTTAAAGACATCTGAAATGTGGTTTGGTGCTGCACATGCCTTGTGCCAAGAGCGCAGGGAAGGAGAGAGGAGCACAAAGCTGCAGCGAGCTCTGGGATTCTTTAAGAATATTTAAAGCTTATTTGGAGGATAATTTTAAATATTAGTACATGACTATTTAATGAGATCACGTTTTTTTTTTTTTCGTATGGGGGTGGGGGTGGGGGGGGGGGGGGGCGTATTTGCATGTTACTGCATTATATTTATTATACTTTTATTTGGATTTGTCACCTGCCACTTTACAGTTCCAACCTAAACTGATGCATAAAAATTCACCAGAAAGCAGGAAATGAAGTGTTTGAGGCTCAAAATTTCCTGGGTAGGACCCCCCCAGACCCTCCCCCTTAATATGTGTCCCCCTCAATGATCAAACAAAATGACACCCTTGTCTGCATCACTGTATAGATATTAAAATAAATATGTAAGTAAGCCAAACATGTTACTGTATATAACTTTATTTTTAAATCAATAATTATGAGAGAGGTGTCCCTTTTTGTTGATTGAGCACTTTTGTTGTCTGTGCACAGGACTGAATCTTTGTTATCCACAGTACCAGACTGAGGCCACTACCCTAACTGAAGCTTGTGTGCTCTATGCACAGTGACGTTAACTCATTGTGGCACTGTCAAACAGCTGACACTTAAGTACAACCAAATCATATTAAGACACAACTCAAATGAAAGGAAGTGGTGCTGACCTCGCACCGTTCATCATGACTGCCATGACAGAGGCAAGAGTGAAATATTTGCACATGATCTGATATAGTGAATCTTATCTTGGTCATATCAGGACCAGACGAGCATGGCCATGAATCATCTATCATGATTTGACAGTCTGGACCTTAATCATTTAGTAACTTGAAATATGATGTAGGTGTTCTGTAATTGGCAGTGTGAATAAATATGCACACTGAAATGACCATAAATGTCTGATTGTTTACAAGATTAGCATGTTTAACTTGTGCTCTATTATTTAAATACCGTAGGTTAACATAAGTTAGTCTCAGGTGTTTTTGGCGATGTAAAACACTGAAAAGCGCAATGATGGATTAGCCTAACTGTATACGTAGAACTTGCTTGAAAGGTAGAGCTGAAGAAACTGGTAGGTTTGTGAAGCCACAAATATTAAGCCCCATTTCCTAGTATTATCCCAGCGTTAGCATTACCCCAAAAGTCTGTATGTTACTAACATTAACTTTCAAATGAGATGCACACAATTATTTGTAACTCCACTACACAACACGGAATCACTACACAGCACCACTAGCCATCATGCATAGTGTTGACCTCCTTTTAGTCTTCTTCTTCTTATTTTTTATAGATGTGGGTTAAATAAACAGAACTAATTTTGCAAAACAGTCACATGTCATCCATCTCATCATCTGCTGGGATTGTGTGTAATTGCGCACTGACCCCTGGAGGGTCAAAAGTGTTGCAGCACTCCAAGTGAATAAGCTCTCCCCACCATGGATGTATTAAGAGACCTGGATACAGCACTGAAGGCAGGACCCTACTCATTAGGCTACTGTGAAAGTTGCTCAGTGACGCATGAAGCCAAGAATATTACATTTCTGCAGTATGAAATTACCTTGAGGATTAGCACTGCTTCTTCCCATGGAGCAGATGCACTAGAGACTTATGGCTGCCGGGCACAGCCCAGCATGGCCAAGCGGCTAACTTACACCAGCCAAGCAGCTTGGTTTAGCGCTCTGCTAACTTGAATAGGGATAATATGATTTAATTTAATTAATGTAGCTCTTATAAACTTTCCAAATGTTATCAGACTGAATGAATCAAATCCTGAAAGTGCAACAAGTCATTGCGTGGTGGTTGTGGTTGTGGTGGTTAAGCCATTTGGGCCAATGACATCACATGACGGACCCTGGACATTGCAGTAACACTGTTTAGTCTGATCCTGGTCTGTCCCGACTCCCCACTGGATTGGCAAAACTTCTGTTGTTGCCGTTACATAGGTTAGATGCAGCCCAGTCAGTTCAGTGTCTCCCAGTTAGCACAAGTTAACAAAGTAGCAGCGGCCAACAGAGAGATGCTAAACCAACTCTGTTGTTAAAACAGTTAACAACCGTTAGGTAAAATTAGCTGTGTGATGCTAACTGTTAGCGCCGTCACCATGTGTGTCATTTATAATAACACCTAGATAGTAGAGCCGACTTATTCATTCCAATGAATATGTTCTTTACTGTGATGACATCAAAGATTTTTTAACACTTTTCTTGTCTTAAGCCTCCTGCAGACTGTGAGATTTTAGCAATCTTGTATGTTTAGTGCAGCTACACTGTGCGACATGAATCTAATAAACTATGACATCAAGTTTGATGTATGCAGACTGTATGATGTTAACGCTTACTGAATCACAGACTGCAATGTATGTCCATCAACATCACTATGCAAGAAAAAAACATCATCAGCGTGCATCATCCATGAAAACAAATGTGAATCAAACCTTTGCTATAGAGGCATTCATGTATGTCAGCAAAGTCTGAAGAAGAGGGAAGGAGAATGTGAACGCAGTCGTGACGGGAGAAAAGAGATCAACTTGGCATGCCAATTTGGCAACGAGAGGTCGAAGTAAATCTATTAGCATCTACCAGCATTTAGCATTGTTGCGCTGATCAGTGTGTCTTTTCATGCTGCATTTCTATTGGTTGGTTAGTCAATAGCAACAGCAAAAAAAACCTGTTTGGCATTGGAAGAGAAGATTTGGCAATTTTTCATGGGCGAAACCCACATACTCAGCTCTGCTGCTCATTCCAAAAATGTGTGTTCCTTAGAAATGTGGCACCATTTAAAAGGGAAATAAACAGGCTTTCAAATGGCAGTGTTTCCCATACATTGACAAGAAGAAGTTACCCCGCCATAGTCTCCAAAAATCACCCAGATTTAAAATGCCTCCGGTAAATGAATGTCACTCTGTAGCGCACCAGCAGGAACGCCTACTGAGAATTCTTTGGCTTGGATTCAGTCCACTTGACATGCTGCTGTGTTGTGCTATGGCCTATTCAAGTGCTGGAATTTGTTATTGACGTGACAACGCCTGAACGCAACACAGGCTCCGCTCCATTAGTGCCATGGTGCAGGTTCAGGACGGGCTCGGTTATAATCAGTCAGGAAAATGCGGCCCGAGCCGTGCTCTAGTGTGCTCACCTGTGTGTGTGTGTGTGTGTGTGTGTGTGTGTGTGTGTGTGGGTGCGAAACTCCGCCGTGCACGATACAGAGAGCAGAGGAAATTTGTAAACACACAACCATGTAGGGACAGAAATGACATGCCGTCATGTAAATAAGATAAAAAAAACATAAGGCTATTTAGTTTGTTTAATAAAAGGACAAGGTATAGACCTGTTCTATAGGCCTGGATATAAAGCATCTGTAGTTGCATATAGGGGAAACACTGGCCCTCCGGAGGAAGATCAGTATGTTAGTCATTTTTCTTTTGATTACTGAAATGTTTAACCACTAAACCTTAGCCATATTTTAAGTGTAACCCTTCACCATAACATACCACTAGTGTTTTTATCAGTGAAAATAGAACCTTTTTCACACATAAAAAGCACAAAGATGTTAAAATCTAGGCATATTCTGCCATCATAACTTGGCTTTCAGAATTCACCGGATTGATGCCTTTAAATCAAATATATACACAATTTTCTCCCGGGGGGGCATGCCTCCGGAGAGTGTTTTTTAGGAAAGTTTTACAGATATAAAACTTCCATATATCAAAAAAAGCACAAAGAATCATATTGACCTTGTTCCAGGCGCCCTGTCAACAGTTTTACATACGTCTCTTTTATCATGGTGGTCTATGGGGAAAATGCTTTTTTGGCAGCAAGGGAAGTTTGTTTCATTACCCTGAGTGGCCACTGGGGAAAACTGGCTGCAAAGCTGGGCAGTGTTC
The DNA here is from genome assembly GCF_041903045.1 of Epinephelus lanceolatus. Classification (NCBI taxonomy): domain Eukaryota; kingdom Metazoa; phylum Chordata; class Actinopteri; order Perciformes; family Serranidae; genus Epinephelus; species Epinephelus lanceolatus. Next base: position 39,801,329 of record NC_135743.1, read on the forward strand.
CTGAGGGCCTGGTATGGGTGGACTCTCACCAACTGTTCTTGGTGCAGAGCTTACACTCTCACAGCAGTAGGCTAGTCCTCAAAGAGGAGGGACTGCAGGCTATCATGGGAATGATATAACGAAGGAATAACGATACTAAAATTTAAAAAAAACAACAGAATTTTCTTTGTATGCACGCATTTTAAATCAGTGCCTCCACAATATGAGACATAAAACCAATATGGGTGGAACTTTTTTTACACAGTGGTACCTAAAGCTAGCTAGCTATATCCTGTGATTACCATAGACTTTGTTACATGACCAAAATCGAGAGCGCATGTATATCTACTTGTTGCAAAATGAATTTATTCCTCTACCACCAAAGATTACTTACTTGACTTGACTGAGTCTGTCTGTCCACTCCATCATGAGATATGCAGGTTGTGAAACCACTTGTGCGTCGAGCAACAGCAGTGAGTGTGGTGGGGGGGGGGGGGGGGGATGTTTAAACAAACTGATCTAGCAAAACACCTAACAAATCTGAATTTTGCTGTCATTTTCACTCTCCCTTCGCAGCATCCATTCAGACAGTCCAGCACAATAAATGACAAAGACAAACATGAAAGCTCTTTGGTCTTCTAGTATCAGTCCTTAAATCTGGTATCAGTCTAATCTCCTTAATCTTCAGGGTTGTTGAGAGGCAATCAATGTCTCTTTTTCCTTTATCACATATCACCAGGGTGTCCATATTTAGAGCAGATTTTTGGCATTATGGCACAGTATATTAAGACAAGTGGGAAAACTTTGCATTTCCATTTATGCTCTGTTAATTTCTCATTCATCTATTTGTTTCATGCATTAGGTTCTACTCATTGTTTTACAAGGTAAATGTGATTTTAAAGAGACATAAGTGCTAAATTAGGGGTTTTGTGTGCCTGTGATTGTGTCAGTTTGCAAAGCTCACATTAGCTGAATACAACTAAGACATAATGCACATAACATGAAACACATAAAAGTTTTATTCTTGTGTTGTGAATTGTCATGAAAATGGAGAGCTAAGATCTTAAAATGAAATATCCAGTTGGTTTAAGTCTTTGTTACATGTAAGGACCCGGAAACCTGCAGAGGTCCATCTGACCTTCTCATATCAGATGGGAGAGACTGCCAGTGATTCAACAGCAACACTGTCCACACAGAAACAGTATTCATACTAAAAAAGACCTGGACCTCCCTCACTCCTGCAACTTCTGTGTAGTGTAAGGATGTCACACTTCCTGAACTGGAAAAAGAAGCTTTGCCAGTGAACGTAATCCTGCAGCTATTACATTTCCTCCTAAATGTATTTGGCAAATACAAAGTGCAGAACTTTGAGTCCCACAAGTTGCTTGAGCAAAAGCAATAAAAGCACTTTGGTTTAAGTTAATGATAGCCTAGCTTTGGTTTAATACCACTGTCTTTCCCTAACTTTAACTCAGAACCGTAAGAACATGAAATACATTACATTCAAAGCTTATAGTTAGGGCTGGCTCAGGCTTGTTTTGGACCAGCTCCTAGTTAGGCTGACATAGGCCTAGTCTGCCGGAGGACCTCCCATAATGCACTTCTTATAATACACCGAGCACCTTCTCTCCTCTCTCTCTCCTTTGCTAACATTCATGTCCTGTTACTGCATCTCGCTAACTCGGCTTTCCTGCATGTCACTAACTCGACTTCTTCTCCAGAGCCTTTGTGCTCCACTGTCTGGCAGGTGACCTCGTATCGCAGCTGTGTCTGGATTGTGCGATGTGGTTGTGCTGCTGCCGTGGTCCTGCCTGATGCCTCCTACTGCTGCTGTTATCATTAGTCATACTTCTACTGTCATTATACACATATGATTATTGTAACATATATTACGGGTCTCAGGAATGAGTGCCACGGTAACAAATATGTAAACCTGTATGAAGCAGGTAGAACAGAGGCAATGAGGACAAGGTGCACTGCGTTTCCTTCCAGACTGCTTCTCCTGGTTGTTTTATTAACAAGTTACATGTAAACAACAGATTTCAGTTCTATGCAATTCAGTTTCTTTTGTTCTTTTCTCTCTCTTCCCTATGTTCAGTCCATCACTTTCAGTATCTCACAATTCTTACAGTTTCACTAAAGCATCCTTAAATATACATGTACATTTCTCACAGTATACTACTGCTTAAAATATTCTTCACCTTAAGTGTTAACTCAGTGACATGAAATGTGCCCTTTAACCCTATGGGCCCTAGGCGTTTTTGGGGTATTTTTACTGCCTTTACTTTTAAGCTCATATCACAGTCATTATAAAGGCTACATACACATGCTATATCTTGTTTGTTTTTTTTCAGGACAATCTGGGCTAACCAGATTTGCCATCAGTACATGTCCTTCTATGTGCCTGGATTTTATATTAATTTTTATATCAAGGAAAAAAACAAATCTGTGTGATTAAATTCTTACATTTTTACATGTATCTCAGCATAGCAAGTTGGAAAAAGACATATTCTGCCATATATGAAGAGGGGAGACTCTCTGGAATCTGGCAATATAAGAACCATGTTGGTGGGACATTCTGTCACTTCACAGTTGTCCAAAACATGTGGTTTGTGCCAGGCATGATTGCCAGTATTTTTTCATTATAGCAAGAAATTCCACTGACTCATTCACAAGTCAAAAATGTGTTTTATCTGAAAGAAACATGCAATATTTACATCTAAGATTATAGAAAAATAGTCAACCAAGTGCAATGATGTCCTCCAAGATAATATGTGCCACTTTGTTTGCAGTAAACAAAGTTTGTTGTTGTTTTTCAGTTTCAGTCCCCCTCATGTATATGGTGACTATGGCCCTGTCAGCATGCATAATTAGGCCTCAGTTGTCTGGGTGCGCAAAGGTGAAGCGTGCTGGTCTTGTCATACAAAGTTTGATGGAGTGTCAACTGGACAATATGGAGATATTTGCATCTTGAAAGCTGGACTACAAATGTGGATAGACAGGGAGAAACACACACAAGCCTAAGACGTGGTAAGATACGATATTCCTTACTATATGAAGAGACTGATAACAAGATCTGTATAATGGACTGTAAAGAAATTCGTCAGGTTTTTATTTTGTAGACAACTAATCTGGATTTATAGCATGATGGGATGACAGCACAATGATGTGTGTGGTATCACTGGAAAGCTCTGCTCCTGCGCTTTCATGTGATATGCGTGGCCTTTCTGTGCATTCGCGAGTAATCCATCCAAGAGTAATGTGTGTGCAGAGCTGTATGAAAGCTCTGTTATACATAATTTTAGTGTAACTTTATCATTTTTTTTCGCTGTGAAAACATTGGATTACCAACAAGTGCTATGATTCCACTGTTTCACGTGATATGCGTGGCTTCTCGCTATGACGCACAGTCGCGGAGAAAATCCACAGAGAAGAACAGGTGTGAATTTGGACGCACTATGCGTCGTTCGGACCCATAGTATACTGTACCTTTCATTAATCTTCTGTAATAATTACAGGCTACTGAAATGAATTACTATGAAATGCTTGTTTTACATGTTTTAACTATGTATTTTAGTAGGAAACATATGGGGTGCCGTTTGTAAAGTGGCTCACGCTGAAAATAACATCAACAATTTGCCACATCTAGCTTCAAACAATTAAAAAAGCATTGTTAATTTTTTAACGTCACCTTTTACCACATTTACAGCAATATTTGTTAACTTAGAAATATATTAAATAGTTAAATCTAAATATTAAATGTGGCACCTAAATGTTAAATGTTAAATCTAAATGTTAAATCTAAATATTAAATCTAAATCTAAATCTAAATGCTAAATCTAAATGCTAAATCTAAATCTTAAATCTAAATCTAAATATTAAATCTAAATCTAAATGCTAAATCTAAATCTAAATGCTAAATCTAAACCTAAATGTTAAATCTAAATATTAAATCTAAATCTAAATGCTAAATCTAAATCTAAATGTTAAATGTTAAATCTAAATGTTCTGAGTGAAACTAAATATTTAGCTAATATGCAAATTCACAATGCCGGTCACCGGAAGTACCAAAATAAAAGCTCGAGATAGATAGACTGTGTTTATAGAATCAAATAACGAATTAAAACCAACGTATCGGGGGAAATGAACACTTGAACATACATTAGCATGATAATAACTACCTAAAATAACAAGAAACATTTTTGGAGAAATTTTATTTGATGTGTACTTTGAGTTGTTAGTGTCCCTTCGGAGGGAATCGCCTTGTTGCTAACAAATACTTCCAGGTAGAAAACCAGCAGACTTTAGCTACATACAGTACAGGCCAAAAGTTTGGACACACCTTCTCATTCAATGCGTTTTCTTTATTTTCATGACTATTTACATTGTAGATTCTCACTGAAGGCATCAAAACTATGAATGAACACATGTGGAGTTATGTACTTAACAAAAAAAGGTGAAATAACTGAAAACATGTTTTATATTCTAGTTTCTTCAAAATAGCCACCCTTTGCTCTGATTACTGCTTTGCACACTCTTGGCATTCTCTCCATGAGCTTCAAGAGGGAGTCACCTGAAATGGTTTTCCAACAGTCTTGAAGGAGTTCCCAGAGGTGTTTAGCACTTGTTGACCCCTTTGCCTTCACTCTGCGGTCCAGCTCACCCCAAACCATCTCGATTGGGTTCAGGTCCGGTGACTGTGGAGGCCAGGTCATCTGCCGCAGCACTCCATCACTCTCCTTCTTGGTCAAATAGCCCTTACACAGCCTGGAGGTGTGTTTGGGGTCATTGTCCTGTTGAAAAATAAATGATCGTCCAACTAAACGCAAACCGGATGGGATGGCATGTCGCTGCAGGATGCTGTGGTAGCCATGCTGGTTGAGTGTGCCTTCAATTTTGAATAAATCCCCAACAGTGTCACCAGCAAAACACCCCCACACCATCACACCTCCTCCTCCATGCTTCACAGTGGGAACCAGGCATGTGGAATCCATCCGTTCACCTTTTCTGCGTCTCACAAAGACACGGCGGTTGGAACCAAAGATCTCAAATTTGGACTCATCAGACCAAAGCACAGATTTCCACTGGTCTAATGTCCATTCCTTGTGTTTCTTGGCCCAAACAAATCTCTTCTGCTTGTTGCCTCTCCTTAGCAGTGGTTTCCTAGCAGCTATTTGACCATGAAGGCCTGATTCACGCAGTCTCCTCTTAACAGTTGTTCTAGAGATGGGTCTGCTGCTAGAACTCTGTGTGGCATTCATCTGGTCTCTGATCTGAGCTGCTGTTAACTTGCCATTTCTGAGGCTGGTGACTCGGATGAACTTATCCTCAGAAGCAGAGGTGACTCTTGGTCTTCCTTTCCTGGGTCAGTCCTCATGTGTGCCAGTTTGGTTGTAGCGCTTGATGGTTTTTGCGACTCCACTTGGGGACACATTTAAAGTTTTTGCAATTTTCCGGACTGACTGACCTTCATTTCTTAAAGTAATGATGGCCACTCGTTTTTCTTTAGTTAGCTGATTGGTTCTTGCCATAATATGAATTTTAACAGTTGTCCAATAGGGCTGTCGGCTGTGTATTAACCTGACTTCTGCACAACACAACTGATGGTCCCAACCCCATTGATAAAGCAAGAAATTCAACTAATTAACCCTGATAAGGCACACCTGTGAAGTGGAAACCATTTCAGGTGACTACCTCTTGAAGCTCATGGAGAGAATGCCAAGAGTGTGCAAAGCAGTAATCAGAGCAAAGGGTGGCTATTTTGAAGAAACTAGAATATAAAACATGTTTTCAGTTATTTCACCTTTTTTTGTTAAGTACATAACTCCACATGTGTTCATTCATAGTTTTGATGCCTTCAGTGAGAATCTACAATGTAAATAGTCATGAAAATAAAGAAAACGCATTGAATGAGAAGGTGTGTCCAAACTTTTGGCCTGTACTGTATATACATATAGCTAAACTCTGCTGGTTTTCTACCCGGAAGTATTTGTAAACAACAAGGTGATTTCCTCCGAAGGGACACTAACAACTCAAAGTACACATCAAATAAAATTTCTTCAAACATGTTTTTTTGTTATTTTAGGTAGTTATTATCACGCTAATGTATGTTCAAGTGTTCATTTCCCCCGATAAGTTGGTTTTAATTCGTTATTTGATTCTGTAAACACAGTCTGACCATCTCAAGCTTTTATTTTGGTACTTCCGGTGACCGGCATTGTGCATACTGCATACTTGCATACTATTTAGTTTCACCCAGAACATTTAGATTTAACATTTAACATGTAGATTTAGATTTAGCATTTAGATTTAACATTTAGATTTAGATTGAACATTTAGCATTTAGATTTAGATTTAGCATTTATATTTAACATTTAGATTTAGATTTAATATTTAGATTTAACATTTAACATTTAGGTGCCACATTTAATATTTAGATTTAACTATTTAATATATTTCTAAGTTAACAAATATTGCTGTAAATGTGGTAAAAGGTGACGTTAAAAAATTCACACTTTTTTAAACATTGTTTGAAGCTAAATGTGGCAAAATGTTGATGTTATTTTCAGCGTGAGCCACTTTACAAACGGCACCCCATATAAACACACTTCATCACATCATAAACAATCAACATTCAATGAAATGTTTTAATCTTTAAATTTTAACCAAGAGTGTATTAAGTAAAGCGTATATTAATTTTGAACAATATATTTTTTAAATATTCACGGTGTGCAGGAGCCCTTAAACACTGAACACTTCTCGATCATGTTTGTGGCACAAAATAGCGCCACCTCAAACTCCTATAAACTAACTCCTTTCAAGGCTTATTTCAAGTAGCTGATTTGTGCTGCTGGGCTTTATAAATAAAATTGATTGAGTGATTGATTCAGCATTTATTCAAAGCCTTACAATTAGTGCATTCAACCAGTGGGTCCAACCCCAAAAGTGCAAGAATCAAGCAAGTACATTAACTTCATCAAATATGCTGAATTGCTTTAAGTGCTACATTTAGAAACAATAAGATGGTTATAAGACAGTGAGATTTTGTGGGCCAAGGTGCGGCCTGAACAGATGACTGAGCTGAGCTTGTTAAAATAAATGTTCCTTTCTGTCTCAACCTCACCTGTCGAACAGTGACCACATATTCTGTTTTCATTTGGTTACCATGATTTTTTTTGTCTTCCTTTTTTGACTGTCAGTTTGTAGTCACTGCGCCTGCATTTGGTTAGAGTCTGTCTCTGCTTTCTATCTCTGACAGTAGAGAGATATTCTGCCAATTCATGATCTCATTTTAGGGCCGGATAACATTCTAATCAACTGAGGCTTTTGTGTCTGAGAGTGGGCAGTTAGCCTCAGTGCTAACTGACATAGGGGACTCTTTTCTGGGTTCAGCTCTTGGGTTTGGAGGGCTTTGGATTGGAGGCTGTCTCGGGGGCTGGATTTAAAGTGATTAAAACATTTGAGTGCTCTCTGTTGAATGTTAATTATCAGTGGGTGTCTGCCTAATTCTGCTCTACATGCATTCGTTGGGGTTTTTCTGTGTATGTGTAAAATGTATCAGCAGAGTTATTGCTGTTGGATGTTTGTCCCAGCGGGTAAAGCTTTAATGACTGAATGGACCCCGTACTTCACTACCTCTCTAACTCTATCTTTCCCCATCAGTTTTGGTGCTGTGTGAACTTTGTCTATATTTTGTGCATCTTTAATTATATCACTTTTCGTTTCCCTTGAACATGTTTATTGCCTCCTAGTGTATTAATAAATAGATAGATGCTAAAGATTATAATAAAGTTTTATGAGTAATCTGTGTAAAACTAATCACAGTCTTTCTCAGGTGGAGTTGGCTGAAGTAATTATTTGGAATCAGGATCACTACGTAGTAATTTCTTTGCAGACCTTAATGATCTGATAGAAATCCCACCACTGCTTCTATGAGCTCTCTTCACTGGCAAAGTCCCAGCAAACATTGGTTGGACAGTGATGTTTTGTCGCTGGGCATAAATGGTCTCGGTCGGACGCCAAAAACTCCAATGCAATTATGAGGCAGAAGGCCAGATGGTGACGTTTTTTCCTTGTCCAATAATGGTCCATTTAGACCCTCTCTTACAATCCAGGAAACATTGACCATAATATTGCTATTAAGACAGAAACTGCATGTATCTTTTTTTTATATATATTTTTTTTAGATACAATTGACCCTTCGCTGAGTCCCTCCTCTCAAGCACAGACTGACCAATCATAGCATTCCATCAGCCAGCTCTGACAAGGATCTGAGAGCAACATAGCTGTGCTCCATAGACTCACATGCGATCCTGAAGTGTGTGTAATGTTGTACAAATCACAAATAAGCCACTATAGGGTGGGAGTGAGGGTTGGTGAGAGGGTCAAACCATCACAGGATTTTAACCCAGGAGATCAGTGTTTGCCTCCTGAAGTTTACTTCTTTTAATAGAAGCGTAGACTAGTATGGTAGTATGTGATGCATGCTACACTAGTGATGTATGTGACATGTCGTATGTGATGTATGTCACATAACATACATCACTTACGTTTGTGATAAAAGTACATATTTAATGACAAACAGTGATGTTTTTTTCTAAACTTTACCACATAGTTTTGTTGCCTAAGCCCTAACCAGGTGGTTTTGCAGCGAAACTGCAAACATTTCACGATGTTAAGACTGTGTTTAAAACAGCAACCATTAGTGGCGGTAATTAAAGTCATTTTGAGGCCAGTCAATTAAGAAGTCAGTGGAAATCACCCCATGCTGGGTTTTTTTAGGTATGAGAGAGCACTGTGCAACTTATATTCCTGTCTTGTCGTTTGAAGCCGGTGATGTTTGTAAGAGTCAAAAGTCTTTATTCAAGCTGTCTTTGATTTGCCAGAAAGTCAGTTGTGACATACCATAATATAAAAAGAGACAAAAGTCAATGTAAAGAGAAGAAAGATGTGATGGATGAATGTGCAAAGCACAGGACTTTTACCCACGAGACTGGGATTCAGGTCCTGTTTGGGTCGATATTATTTTTGGTCGTGTTGATGCCATATTTTACTAGGATGCTCAAGAAGAAGCCCCAGGTAAGGTCGGCAGAACTCTCACTTTGGAGCTACTTTTGAACAGTATCAAGATGTGGACAATGGACATTCAAACAACCAACATTTAACACCTAAATTTTTGCTGCTGTGCATCTGAAGGTTTAGTACCAGGGTGGGTGCAGGTGTTGACAGCGTAATCACACACTGAATACATGCAGACTAAGGTGCAAATGAACACTAAAGTGTACATTTGCCCTATGACATTTTCTTAGTTGTCTACCATAGTTGAAAGGATATTTCTGGATTCAAGAATCTCCACAGGTACCTATTTTTCTTAATTACAAACGAAAGTAATACAAATAGATCTGACAGAGTTTAATAGATGCTTGACCTGATTTCTAACTGCAAGAAGGGTTGATTTTTCTAACTGGTTGGATCAAAGCAGGCCTAAGTAAGATGCTGTGTATCTCACCTGATGATTTTATAAGCTTTGGCACTCCTTGTGAGGCTTTAATTATCTTCCTCACTTATTCATTTCTCTAAAAACGGCCTGTCTGGCTTTCCATTTCTGTGCTTTTCTTGCATCTCGTATTCGTCACTTTGACTCTCCCTACCTTGAACACTGATTGTGTCCCACTGTGAATGGCCCTGCTCTCCCAGACAGTAATTGGACAGTGAGTAGGTCACCGGGAAACAGCTGCAGCGTAGTTTAGAGGCTGCATGTAACAATAAATGTGTTTTACTGTCAAGATCAATGCAGGTTTCTCTCATGCATAAATATCAGCTCTGCCTTTTTTCCCACATTATGGTAAAACGTTTGGACAATCTGAGGCTGCAGAGAGTTTGAAATATGTATATGCAATCTGAAATTGTGTTCCTGTTTTTTTTTTTTTTTTTTTTTTTTTAAACTGCAGTTACCTGTGTGGAGGCATTGCACATAAAATCAGCACATTTGCACAGCGTCAGTTCAGCACTGTGGCTCTCTCCTTGCCTATAGAAGTAAAGAGCGAGGGGGTGGGAGGAAAAGACAGATGGGAAATAATAGGAAAGATATGACTGACCAACCAGGGGAGGAAAAGAAGTACAGTCAGAGAAATGGGGATGAGATACTGAGAAAGAGAGAGCAATGTAGCAGCGGCTGCAAAACTGTTTGCTTGAGAGTGCCTTTTAATCAGTAGAGAAAGCACCGGCGAATTGGATAAAATGTTATCTGGGAGCTGGAAAAGTGGAGGTGGAATTTATGGTACATTATGTTCCCGCTATAAACAAGTGCTCCACGAATTTTAGCTCACAGAAGTCATTCATCACACACAGCTCAAAGCACTCCTTTTCCTTTTCTTTGCTTTTGCACGCAGGCTGGAACTGTGCCCAGACCCATTTGGGGCTCCAAACGCACAGAGCGCAAAAAGTTAGAGGCAGAGAAAAGCACTTTTTCATTGTTCTACACTGAATCTATATTTCTCTTCTTTATCTGTGATAAACACATTGTATGATTTGTCTGAGTAGAGACATGTCCAAACACTCAAATGCACACACTTGAGAAGAAGCAAAGTGAGGATATCTTCAGAGGCAATGCTGAAGTCAAATAAGGACTTTTTAAAAAAAAGGTTTATCACTGGTATGTTGTATTTTACTGTACAGCTGAACCTTTTCCAAGTATCACCTTTGAATTCAATAATTGAGACACATGAAAATATTATAGAGGTTGGGGGTTGCAATTTAAGCTACTGATTAAGCAACAATTTGTTACACCCCTTGATGTCTGAAACACATTGGAACACATGGTTTATGTTGCGAAAACAAGATTACATTTTGGGTTAGAATAAACACATCTTTTCACGTAAAAATAACGTGATGTAAATACAGCACATGAGTAATGTCAGTGTGCGACAACTGTATGTAAATACATACATGAAATTAAGTTAAAACAAGGGTGTTTTTTGGTTTCACATGAAACTTAGGCAGGTAAGTAGAGGTAAGGTTAAGTTTAAACAATTTTTTTCTCATTTTTTTCTGTCATGCCCGTCTTAGGAAGCCAAAAAAAGTTCACGCCCACCCATCCACCCCACAATTTTCAGGCTATTCTCATGCACTGTTCATATGTATTCATGTATATTTACATTAACCTTCTATCACATGAAAAACTTCTTTATATACTAAGAAAATGTATATATTTATTTAAATACATATATAAAACTACTGACTTTTATTTAAAAAAACGAACAGAAAAAACAGATTTTCACCCAGGACTTTCCCCTGGAGTCACGTGTTCAGATCAGTGTGATCTCTGAGTGAACTCTGAGTTATTTTAAGGTACGTCCTCACCATGTTTCTTTTCTTAAACCTAACCTCAGTAACTTTTATTGCCTAAACCTAAACTCTGTACTGTATGTTTATTATGTAACTGTACATTAAGAACGTTACATCATTTGTGGGTAGCAAATTCATAGGATACCATACAAACTGTTGGGGTCCATGTCATTGGTTCGACAGCCCATTGGTTCAACATCCCATTAGTCCAACTGTCCGCGGTGCTGAATGGCTCGCGGCGGGCATATGGTGCGCCGCTACCTGCTTGAGGCGGAGCAGGCTCACGGCTTATGTTTGCCACTTTCTTTTTCATTTTAACCCACACCATGATCTTTTCCTGACCCTAACCAAGTGGTTTTTGTGCCTAAACCTAACCAGACCTTAACCACAGGGTGTCATGATGATTTCGGAATGGACTTAGGAACAATGAGTTTGATGTGGTCGGAACAATGGGATGTCGAACCAATGGGCAGTCGATCCAATGGGCAGTTCCCAACTGTTGTGCATGCATTTTTCATGGGTTGTCACACAAACTGTTGTACGAGAGTATGTTGTATATATGTAAGTTTAGTGCGTCCTTTTGTCCTGACGGCGTTACGGGGAAGATTTCTATTTGTCCCAAACACATTTTCTACTGTCCCTGAGATGACAGGACGCTGGCTGCTATTAGCCATATCATCACACAACAGTAAGATCACAGAGCCCATTTACCAAACAGTCATTGTATTTTTCTTGCACCTGCTCATTAAATTAAGTTTGTGGCCATCAGTTTGAGACCTGCTTTTTAGCCTGTGCAAAGCTGATGTGACATAACAGAAAAACATATATATCAGCCGATACCAATGTTTAGCCAATAAACCGGTGCATCCCTAGCACATATGCCATGTAATGATGAGCCAGTAATTTGTGCATAACCTGCGCATGTTGGAAGGTTGCGATCACGTGACCAATGTGCTGACGGGAGAAAACAAGGAGCATTACAGTTAGGAGGCAGGTTTGAATTGGTCCCAAAACACAGGGCTTTCCCCAAAAACCGTGTAAACTTTGACTTATTTTAGGTCATTTTACATCCCCGCCAGATTTCTTTTCCTAAACCTAACATCTGTAACTTTATGCCAAATGCAAAACATTGAGAACATAACATCAGAGGACCCATTAGCTCACCTGGTAATCCATGTTTAAAGGCTTTGTCCTTGCCACAGGGGCTGTGGGTTCAATTCCAATCTATGGCCCCTATGCTGCATGTCATCACCCTCTCTCTCCTACCCTCAGACTAAAACAACAGGGACATTAATTAAAGGCAAAAAAGCAGAAGATACGCTGCAGTTTTTTTTTATCAATCATTAAAAACCTGTTAAAACTGAAAGTCTGCCAATTGGGGGACTTTGAGAGCGACTTTGCAAACACAGTGTGAAACAATGCACTGATCACAAAGAATATAGTGATGTTGCACATCAAATTAAACAGCAGGGGCTACAAGGCTGTAAAAGCCCTTTGTACACGCCTCAAACACAGCTCAAACAACAACTAAATAAACAACAATAAATCCAACTCCATACCATTAAGTGTTCCCTTTACCATGATGCCAAAAGTATTCAAAGAGACCTTGTGGTTGCAGAGATAAATTCATTTCATTATGGGTATGCAATTTTCCAGCAGAGGCCTATAAAATAGGCTCAGGGCTTTAACTGTAATTGGGGAGGCAACTAATAGAAAAGAATCCAGGTTGAATTTAAAGAGCAGCATCCTCACACTCTTTTTTGTTTATCTTCTCTACATATATCATATTCATTCAACTTTGTTTCATTCCATATTTTTCTCGTGGTCATCCACACCCCCCCCCCAGGGGGGCCCGCCCCATAGTTTGAGAACTAAAACGACATTGACTTTTGGTTTTGCAGAGAACACAAACTGTGGTAAAAGTCCGGTTTTGTTTGACCCTTCTGCCCTACGTGTATTCTTGCTCTTTATACAACGTCAGCTGCTCTCAGCATCAAGTATTGTTGCCATCAGCGTTGGTATCACACGTCGAGCAGTGTGACAAAGCATCTGTATCTGATGACCTGGGAATAGGAACAGGCTGGGTTAAAAGGGTAAGGATGTCAATCAACAAACTAGAGGACATGAGTCTCAAAAAGAGGCTTTATGGGTATGAGGAGATGGTTGTTGAACGCCCAGAGTTGATCGTGCTTAAAAGCCTGGCTGACATGAGTTGAAAAGCCTAAATACCTCACCACATTAGCTGAGAGGCACTTTCCCAATTCAACAAAAAGCAGAAACATGCAGATGTTGTCAAGCTTAAGGCCCATTTGGACAGGATTAATGTCCCTGGTGGATGTGTGTGATAATATATCAGCCATGCCTCTCTCTCATGAGACTAATTGTTCAGCATTTTAGCCAGTGCCAAATTACTGGGGGTGACTGGTAAGCATTTTTAATTCCTCATCTGCTCTTACATAATTATCTGTTGTTGACATTTCAACAGTCAGTTTGATGAACTAGTTAAACCTCACCTAAGATTCTATAACTCTGTCCTCTCCTTCAGTTTAATGACTTGGCCTACATAACTCAAGGGTTTCCTTAAGCTAATAAGATGCTTAATTTATGACATTATATGTAAAGATCTTAGAAACTTTTTCTTGTTTTTAAATCAGCCAGATATTTCACTGTCTTCAGAGCTCACTCAAGAGCCCGCAGCTCACCTCTGAGCTGCTGCTATCAGGATGTTACTGGTTAAATAATGTATGATAGTGTTCCCTCACTGCACATTAAATGGATGATAATGGATATTTTTATAAGAGCAATGTATCAAATGACAATGTGACGATGTGAAAGGTGTCGTTCGTAGTGATGAACGTACAGAGAATTATAAGCTGAGTCTGCAGCTCATCAAGTCTTTACAGAGCTTTATAGTGAGTTTCAGGCTTTCAGGCTACGACTTTACTGTTTTGTGTCAGAGGGATAAACACAAATCGACAAACACTTTACAACTGAAGTTTAAACATAAATTCAACTTAGATATATTAGGCAACGACTTCATTCATCCGACAGACTGCTGCCAATGTAGCTAGCCTACAAAGACTAGCAAACCCTGAGAGCTGCACATGCAGTTAGAGAACTAAAACACTGCTTTTGGATAATAATTTACAGTGGTTTGTTTATTAATTATGTCACTTACTGTAGTTTTAGTTTTACGTCACTCGCAGAGTGTGGAATAAGTGGGATGAGTGGGGGGGGGGGGTCAGTCATCAGAGCAGCAGTTTTTGAAGTTGGTCCAGTTCTGAGCGAGGCTGCAGCTGTGAAACGGGCTGAATGGTACTACTTGGGGCATTTGTGCACGATCAAATTACGTCCACTAAAAGTTACCTGTTTCTGCCACTGACAGGCTCAGATTATTATTCTAAGTGTCTGACAATTTATGGAAAGGATCCATACAGAGGTCGACTTCTTCGATAAAGAGTAAGATCAGAGTTAGATTTGTTTATTCAGAATCAGAGTACACCAGACTCCATTTAAATAATCTGTAACTCTATTATCATGGAACACACTTAGTATGAAGTCAGCAGAAGCAAACTAAAAACTCACGGACACTTTTCAGACACTTAAAATAACTGGCTGAAAAATAAGTTACCCTACGACACCTAGCACCCCCAAAAGACATCACAAGAAAATACCAGTGCTGGTGAAGTGATACATTCTGAACTCTGTGGTTCAACTCCTCTCCATTTTTGAAAAACCTCATTGATGTCCTATGTACACATTAAACTAGCGGAAAATGTGTCTGAACAATTCTTAAATTTAAAAATATATGACATTTGGAGATTTGCCAGTCTGCTGCTATTGACAAATGATTCTGATGTATTAAGTTTACCACTAATAGAAAAACACTCAACCTGAGTTAAATCCTGGTGATGTCTTGGAAGATTTAAAGATTTAAGATTTGAGTGAAGGTATCCACGCAGTGCAAACTGTGCCTACTAATACACAGGGTTTTGGAGATGTGCGAATGTGTGTCTGAGGAGAGGGAAATGCGTGATCTGCATGTGCAGCTGCATTTTTTCCCCAACACCTGTATGCAGTTAGGCTATGTATGTCACAGAAATATCACTGACCAATGATCTGCAAAGGAACTGCCCATTGGTCCAACAGCCCATGGTTTGACATCCCATTGTTCTGACCATATTAAACCCATTGTTCCGAAGTCCGTTCCGAAATCATCATGATGCCCTGTGGTTAAGGTCTGGTTAGGTTTAGGCACAAAAACCACTTGGTTAGGGTCAGGAAAAGATCATGGTGTGGGTTAAAATGAAAAAGAAAGTGACAAACACATAAGCTGTGAGCCTGCTCCGCCTCAAGCCTTTTCCAGCTGACCCAGAGCTGGTCGCGGCGCACCATACGCCCGCCGCGAGCCGTTCAGCACCGCGGACAGTCGGACTAATGGGATGTCGAACCAACGGGCTGTCGGACCAATGACGTGGACCCGATCTGCAGGCCACCAACATCTTTCAGTGTTGATATTTGGCTAAATTTAGATCATAATGTCAGATGACCAAATTCAATGTCAGGGCTATATGTAGAGTATTGACGACAGAAGACATTGATATTTTGTTGCTGGTTTTAAGTTGTGTTGCTACGTAATCAAAATCCAAATGGCATGACAGTGGCATGAGACATCTTCCAAAAGTCTCATCTTGATATCTGACATTTAGTTGTAAGGTATGGAGAACAAAAGCCAACTTATGCAAAATGTCATAATGTTATCGTCCACACAGCATGAAATCTCAACACTGACATATAAAATATTGTCATGCTGATTTTAATTCCAACCACAGTGTCTGACATAATAGTGATGTTAAGAGTTACCTCCACAGCCTTGTGTTGCAGTCGTGTTGGTGTAATCTGGACAATGAGTTCCCAATCATATTTCATGGCTGTGAGATGCTCTCATCTCAGCAGAGACTCTGACCACAGTGGCCAGCACGAAAACAGAAATGCCCTTATCTAAAGCCAGCGTTTGGTTTGTCTATTCTGGGCTACGGATCAAGCATGGCAGTGCAACATGGTGATCTCAGTAGACGAGGACCCTCTCCCTATGTAGATATCACTCTTAAGGGTCATCTGTTATTGCGACTTCTGAGAGGTGTTAATCAGTTGTCAATCAGCTGTCATCTGTTTGCAGTACAGTCGACGTGAGGTATCGTCCGCTGTGCAGCGGATTGTGGGTCAGAATAGCCATAAAAGCATGCTGGCTTGCATACTGCAAAATCAGACTGGATGTAATCAAATATCCTGGTATAACTATGTTTTGGGACATACTAAATCTGTTTCCTGCATGCTATATAGTATGGTGGTATAGGTAATGAAACGCACAGACAAATTTGCAAACAGATCCTTGTCTATAGTCTGCCATGTTGCACTGCCATGTTTCTACAGTAGCCAAGAAGGGATGAGTTTTTCCACATGAAATTGCTTCATTCATTGTTTTTACTGGTATTACTGTAATCACCTGGTCTGTTTGTTTTGGAGAGACCTTTGTGATAATTCAAATCCTTATAAACAAAACAATGACCGATGAAGGTATTATAACCGGAAGAGGTTTCAGCTGATGGCAATCTGCAATCCTCACCACTAGATGCCACTAAATCCCCCAAATCTCACACACTGTACCTTTAAATCTAATAAGTAAGACAAGGAACAACCTCGGTTTCAGTAGGCTTATGATGATGACGATGATGATGATGATGATGAATTCAAATAAACACAAGAAGTCTGTGCTCTAATAAAAAACAAAAAAAAAAGGGATCAGCACTCAGTGAATAATCCTCCTAAGCCCTACGATAAGCTATTATGGCAAGGCTTAACTATATAGACCTGTGAGCAGTGATAACTAACATGTCTTTGGGGTCATCGGGTGGGAACCTCCTTTCACCGGTGTTTCGTCTAGTTAGTCCCACGACACCTCCAGGAGGCTAGACAGTGATCTCTGGCGTCCCAGAGACACTCCCCTAATGCCAGGTCTCACTGCTCCCCACACTAACCGAACAACCTCCTTTACCTTACCTATACTACCACAGAGGAGGTAGACCCAGGGAAGGAAGCCTTGTTAGGCTATCACACTCCCCCGCCGGGTTAGGCTGTACAGTCTACCTCCCCAGGACGAGCCCTCACAACAATGACACCTCCAGGAGGCTGGACAGTGATCTCAGCCCAAACAGCACTGCCAACTTCAACCAAGCCCAGGCTCCGTTTATGCGAGCTCCAGGCAGAAGCAATGCTGATACTACCTTTACTAGCACATTCACCATACTCTATTTCACACGCTACATAGCATAACTACAGTGTAAGCTAAAGTTAAAGGAGATAAATGAACTCACAGGATCAGCAAACACACTCACTTTGCAGCATGGTCTCAAACAAAATGGATTCAAATAGGCCACTCCCACACTTAAATAACCTTCCTCTTCCTGGATTTCCTTCTTACTTACACATGGCTTTCTCAGCCCAAACAGCACTGCCATCTTCAACCAAACCCAGGCTCCATACATGCGAGCTCCAGGCAGAAGCAATGCTGATACTAGCTTTCCTGTCACATTCACCATACTCTATTTCACACACTACATAGCATAACTACAATATAAGCTAAAGTTAAAGGAGCTAACTGGACTTACAGGATCAGCAAGCACACTCACCTTGCTGCATGGCCTCAAACAAAATGGATTCCAATAGGCCACTCCCACACTTAAATACTTCCTCTTCCTGGATTTCTCCTGACAGGAAGTGGATCTCTCCACCTGATCTCAAGGAGTTATGTGCCCTGCTTAGTAGTTCCCCCTGCTGGCCCCCAGCTGACATTATTTCTTCTGTAATAGATAAACTGGCTGCATTTAATTGCTTCATCTGACATTTCCCTCACTGTCTTCCTCAAATTCTGTCCCCGCACTCCGAGTTCCCCCAGGAGTGAGACAGTTGATCTTGCTATGAATCCCCTACACCCCACTTCCACTGGACAAATCCTAGTCTTCCATCCTCGCTGCTCAGCTTCTGCTCCTAAGTCTGCATATCTAAGCTTTTTTCTTTCATAGGCTTCTTCCACTGAGTCTTCCCAAGGAACTGTCAGCTCAATGAAATAAACTATCTGTTGACTCACTGACCACAACACTAAGTCAGGCCTCTGCCTGGTACAGACTATTTCCTGAGGAACAACAGGCTTTCCCCCTAAATCTACTTGCATTTCCCAATCACAAGCACCTTCTAGGCGGCCACACCCTTGCCTCCTCACTAACTTATCCCTTCTGTATTTCTCTCCCTCACGGACAAACTGAATTACTAAACTCCTATCCTTAACACCTTCTGAATTCACCTGTCTTCGTTTCCCTTCGATGCCTGCAGCTAAACATTTCAACACCTGATTATGTCGCCATGTATATCGGCCTTGTGACAAGCCAACTTTACAGCCTGACAAAATATGCTTTAAAGTTGCGGTACGTGAACACAATGGGCATGATGGGTCCTCATTTACCCACAGTTTTAGGTTCTGGGGGGTTGGTAACACATCGTATGTAGCCCCTACCAGGAATCTAATACGATTCTCCTCCATACTCCACAGGTCCCTCCAACTAAGCTTCCTCTTCTCTACACTTTCCCAATTCAACCACTGTCCCTGTTTAGCCTGGGCCACTACCTTTGCACCCCTTACTATCTCTTCCTGTCTGCGTATCTGTTCTGCAACCAACTTTCTTTTATCTTTGAGGCCTGCTGTATTCCATACCGGTTTACCTGAGCCAAGCCCCAGGCCTCCCCGGCCAAACTGAACATTACCTACAATCTCTGCATGTCTAAGAGCTGCCTCTGCCTCCTGAACTGCCGATCTTGGGTTCCACTTCCTCCCCTTGGTTGGATTTGGAACCACACTCCTAACTACCACGTCCTTACTCCCAGATAACAAGAGCTCTGTCCTGACCTTGGTACATTTAAATTCCTCTGTTAAACTAGATACTGGCAGCTGAAGTATCCCTTTTCCATACAATGCAACACTACTTAGGCACCTAGGAGCGCCCAACCACTTCCTAATGTAGGAGCTAACCGACCTTTCCATTCTCTCCACAACAGATATTGGAATTTCATAAACGATAACAGCTTATTCTAAGGCAACAAAAACAAAACATTCTTATTTTTAGGTGATTATACGCTAAAGAAAACATGTTATTATATTATATTCCAATATATACCCCTAAATCCTACACACTGAACCTTTGATACTCTGAGAAATAAAATACAACACATCTTCTTTGTAGTGTGTTGTTTCTTCATTACAACTTGGAATGCATGAATAGACAGAAATTTGTAGTAGGACATCCAAGGAGCATGTGAATGCACCATTGGCCTTGGCTGGCGGAGGTCTTGACTCAAGTCTGATTTAATCACCCCTTATTCACTCACCATAGCAGGCAGTGTGAGTAGTAACCTACGATCACAGCATGTGGGCAAGAAGGAAAAGTATAATTTATTTATTTTAACCCATCACTACTCTCAAAGAATATGTCGCACACAGGTCACAGGGTGTACTAAAGATGGGCAACAGCACCAAAGAGGACATTTTTAAAGCCAGTTTTAGAATTCAAATAAACATCTGCAGCTCTCTGTGAGTCACTATCAGACTCGTGTATTGGTAAGTTGATGAACAATGCTTCGTCTCCCCACACACTGGCAAACGTTATCTCCCTCCAGCTCTGTCGGGAAGCTTTATTATCATCTGCAATGCTCCTCTTCCTGGGCTTATTTTCCTGTTGTCCTTCTTTGTGGTGTTTTTCTCTTCCTCTGTTTCTAGCCTGTTTTGATTTCCTCTTAGCTGGAGCGAAGGTCACCCCTGTGTGCGAGCCATGTGATATGGAAGGCCCCAGCAGTAAATGGCGGAGCAGCAGAAACAAGATATGGTGATAGGAGGTTTAGCACAGAGCATGTTCAACATTACAGATGGGCCTTCATGGTGGTCCGGCACAGGGCTCCCACCACTCACAGGCTTTATCTCTATTTAACCTTGAAGACTGCAGATAGAGAGTAACGGCTGTGGTTTCACTCCTTCAGCAGACAAAAATCTAATATCCCGTGGCCAACGTACACAGGAACATTTATTTTCACCGTTTGTTCTCACTGTCACCCCCAGCTCCCTGCTTTGCTTGCTTTTATGATAACACTGCGTTCAAAGTCAAGGATCCACTCAGAACAAATGGGAAGGATTCCCATTTTGGATGGAAAAATCTGACTCCAGTCTCCAAGACTTATGTTTGAGAAGTGTAGAGAATATGTAGAGAGATCTGCTGGAGGACGGAGTGTTGTTGGATCTTGATTGAATTCTTAGATCATTAAGCTCAGTGGATTTGATTGAGTGAAAGGCTGTGAAACTGTCTGCTTTCATCTCCACTCTCAGTCTTTCCCTGCTGATGCAAATTTCTAAAATAGATTCATGGATTTGAACTGAATTTTTTTCTCTCTTGCTCTTCCCACATTAAGAAAATTGAAAATGTAACAAGATAAGTGTGCATGTGTGTGTGTGTGTCACTGTAGAGTACATAGAGTAGATGGAAAGAGTACATGT
Source organism: Epinephelus lanceolatus (assembly GCF_041903045.1). Classification (NCBI taxonomy): domain Eukaryota; kingdom Metazoa; phylum Chordata; class Actinopteri; order Perciformes; family Serranidae; genus Epinephelus; species Epinephelus lanceolatus. Next base: position 39,822,249 of record NC_135743.1, read on the forward strand.
AGAGTACATGTGTATGGGTGGAAATGACATTGCCACGTACAAATGGGAACATTTCATTGTACCTGTCCATACTGACTCAAGCACTGTTTAAAGGGCCTATTATGCTTGTTTTCAGGTTCATGCTTATGTTTTTGGTTTTTACTATGTTCATAAGCTTTAATAATCAAAAAAACTAGTCCATACGCAGGGATGTGTTATGTTCATTCATTCATTCATCTTCTAACCGCTTCATCCTCTTGAGGGTCGCAGGGGGGCTGGAGCCTATCCCAGCTGACATCGGGCGAGAGGCAGGGTACACCCTGAACAGGTCACCAGACTATCGCAGGGCTGACACAAAGAGACAGACAACCATTCACGCTCACATTCACACCTACGGACAATTTAGAGTTATCAATCAACCTAGTCCCCAATCTGCATGTCTTTGGACTGTGGGAGGAAGCCGGAGTGCCCGGAGAGAACCCACACTGACACGGGGAGAACATGCAAACTCCGCACAGAAGGGCTCCCACACCCGGGATTGAACCGGGAACCCTCTTGCTGTGAGGCGACAGTGCTAACCACCATGTGTTATGTATAGAGGAATAAGAAATCAAAAACAGTATATTAGAGGAGATGCAAAATCAGAGCACTGTAAATGCACTGTGTAATAAATATTAATGTAAGACAAACAATGCACACTGTATTTAGAAACATGCTTTATGGCAAAATACATGGAGCATAGTTTTGGCTGATGACATGGAGGCATGCGCGTGCGCAGAGCCGTGCGCAGGCACACAGGTACACACATACACACGCAACATGGAGAAAGACTGAAAGAAACACTGCAAAGTGCACAGCGCAATGTTTAGTTTGTAATGTTTGTAGGCTAATGTCAGCAAAGTGAAAATACGTAATGGCTGGCTTGTGCACACAGACACAGATGCGTGTTTGTTCAGTAAAATGATTACCTTAGTCATCAGCAAGTGTTGGTGCTTGAAATTGCATGTCCTAGCCATAAACTGTGGTCCGAGCGCAGGTGTTTTCCAAGTGGTTTCGATCCACAAGTATTGGAGATAAAAGCTTCCCAGCCAAACTGTGGTCCCAGCACAGGTGTTTTCCAAGTGGTTTCGATCCGCAAGTGTTGGAGATAAAAGCTTCCCAGCCAAACTGTGGTCCCAGCACAGGTGTTTTCCAAGTGGTCTCCGCACATGTGCAGCTTGCGCAGCTCACGCTGCTAATGGTGCTGACAGTATGAATGGGTAGTGGAAAAAAAACACAAATATAAACAGTAGAAATGTGGGAAAATGCAAAAACGGCATCGTGGCTGTTTGCACATGACCAAGATGAAAGCCTATGTGCAAGTTCAGAGATTTTTATTTTGAAAACAGACAATGCATGTAAGTTTCAGGGTGTCTTGCATCTCAGCATTTGGATCGCCATTGACTGAAACGGAGAATAGCAGCTTTCTACTGGGAAAAATCACCAGTAAAAGCTTCTGAACACACCTCGACATGTCCCAGCAGGAATATGATCCAAAATCAGGGAGATATTAACATCAGCAACCAAGGTTAGATGTTGCTCTGATATGAGCATGTAGCTACACGTAGCAGCGTAGGCTATGCAATGTAAGCACTTGCAGTAGTGAGTTAGGATTTTTTTTAAGATTCCCTCATCTCAAAGTTGAATGTTTTTTGAATTGTTTTGAATGGATTTTTGGTTAGATGCCTGACGGTATGTGGTTAACAAAAGCTTATGAGATTTTCATGGTTTTATTCCATGACATAAATTCAAGAGTAAATTTCCTACATGTGAATCTGGAAGCTTTTACACGTCATTAAAAATGCAGTTGCAAACAAGAGGCTAAGAGACTAAAAAATGTCATACTTCTCCTGTTTTAGCTTCTTTGCACTGGCTCCCATTAAAATCCAGAAGAGCATTCAAAATCCTTTTCCTCACTTACAAAGCTCTGAAGTCTCCAAAAGTAGAATGGGAGCCAGAAACCTTCAGCTATCAGGCTCCTCTTCTGTGGAACCATCTTCCAATGACAGTCCAGAAGGCAGGCGCTGTCTCCACATTTACAGTAAGAGTAGACTAAAGACTTTCCTTTTTCAATAAAGTTTATAGTTAGGGCTAGCTCAGGCTTGCCTTGACTAGCCCTTAGTTAAGCTGATATAGGCCTAGTCTGCCACGGGACTTTCTGTAATACATTGAGCTACACCTGCTTCTCAAGACGTCAGAGGACCTTATGAGTCAGGAAGATGATGGCACCCTCTACTTTGATGGGCAGCTGCTATGCAACAAAAAATGTTGTGCACTGTACATTTCTGCAAACCATGGACAAGTTACATTTGCACATTATTATGTAGCGGATACATTGAAACTTTACGTTTCAACAACACTGTGGTTAAAGTGAGGGTAGGGTTAGGCACAAAACCACTTGGTTATGGTCAGGTAAAAAATCATCTTTTGGCTTAAAATGTCCAGTTTGGGGGGCACAATCCCTGCTGTAAACGCAACGATGTCTCCGTAAAAAGCAAGCACTTTTTGTGCCATAATCTCTGGTTGAAAATCAGTGAAAGGCCCCTAAAAAAATCATTCACGTTTGGTGCCTAAGAGGTAGCTTGAAACACAGCAATGACTAACTAAAAGCAACCAAGCTTTGTTGTTTGTTGGTCTTGAAGAACGTTCTACAGCTTGGCAGGGATCTCGCCCAGGTGCCACCATTCCCTCCGCCTCCTGATGACAACGTCAGCTCATATACTATGTCACTTCAGAAACGTTGATATGATGCCTATGAAACATCAGATGTAATGTATATGTGGTTTGCAGAAATGTACAGGGCCAAGATTTCCTTCCTGTGACTGGGCTAAAGTCCTACAGGTCTGTGGTCATTTCCAGCATTTGGATGTCCTTTCTTTGGCACTGGAACAATGCAGAAGATCTTCCAAAGTTTAGGCATCTTCCCCAACTTCAAGAAAAGATTGAAGAGGTGCTGCAAGCTGCCCAGCACACACTTTAAATACCCTGGGATTGATGATGTCTGGCCCACTGGCTCTGTTTATTGGGAGCCTGGAGATTTCCCTTTCCACCTGGCTTTAATTGGTAGTAAATGACTCTTTCAACTGTGCATTTGACCAGTCCCGAATAGATGGAGCAACACAGATTTTTCCATGTACATGACATCACTTTTGGCAAAAGGTGTTGCACTTTTCTTATTATTTTTGTTATTATGCTATTGATGAGCATGATATATGGACAAGGCTTACATTATCTTATATTGGATATATTAGTGTATATGTTGGCAGTGAAGTAACAGTAAATGTCAGTAAAGATATGCCAAATATAACAATGTCACTATTACATAGTGTTCCCATCAGAGAGCACTGACAAGTTTAATTTCCAACTGTAAAATGTCTCATTCAATACATCTTAGAGGATGCTGGTTTTTGTCACCCACATTACTACTGTGCAGAGCATTAAACAAAAACCTTTAAACAACAGGGCATTGAAATTTCACAGAGGTATGTCCCATCATAAGGTATACATTTCCAGCAAGAAGCTCCAGGCCTTAGACCAACCCTCCACAATTACTCGGAGTTTAGTGATATTGACACATTTTTGCCTGTATTGATAGTTAACAATAGAGAGAGAAAGGAAACATGGGGAGAGAGATGGGGACTTACGGTATGTGTATATAAGGCCCCTGGCCAGAATCAAACTGTGAATATTGCATTTTCTGTGTATGGTACACTGGGGTGAACATTCTGAGCTATGTTTGTTTCAGTGAGACATTCTTAGAAACAAAATGAGTTCCTCTACAGACTTTAATTCTTTCATCATCAGTTATAGTGCTGCCTCATTTATATAAGTGAATGCTTAAAAACTGTTTATTCAAGAGATATCTCCTACAGGTTAATATTAATTGGCACAGCAACGAAAAGACAATGTTGGCATTGTATATTTCTGCAAACCACTAATATGTTATGTTTGCATGTTTCAACGCTTCCAAGGATACAATGTATATGAGTTGAATTTTTGTCATGTTAGGTGGAAGGGATGGTGTCACCCATTGGTTTGCAAGGCCCCGTACTAAAGCCTCTACTTCGGCATTTTGACTCTCGCCATCTTGTTTTTTTGGAGACAGAAGTGACCATATTGGGACAAGAGGCTTGATCAGACTGAGGAGCTGAGGACAATATCCACAGACAGCCTGTAAGTCAAAGCAGCCAACTGTTAATTATGTGTAACTTCAAAGCTTAATCAAATGTAAACAGGTGTTTTACATAAAAATCTAATTCCAGCACAGTTGTCACGAAGAGAGGAATTAGCTAGACACCAAAACCATTTTTTGTACCAGGCTGTAAACATGTTTATTTCTGCTGTTAAATCTGGAACCAGCCTCAAGTGGCCACTATAGGAACTGCAGTTTTTGGCACTTCATTTTTGGGTGAGACACCTGCCAAGTTGTAATCCACAGCAGACCACTGAGATGAACAAACAAGAAAACTACATGTTATGTAGCGAGGAGTGAATGCTGTTTTTCCAGTGGCTTTTTAGCCACCAAATGTGGCTGTTTTGTAGCAACCCATCACTGTTTTTCCAGCAGGGACAGTGGCACAAAAAGTGATTGTTTTTTACAGAGACATCACTGCATTTCGAGATGCTTTTGTGCCTCCCAAAACTGTGTATTGTAAGCCAGAACATGATCTTTTCCTAACCATAAACCTAACCAGCTGTTATTTTGCCTAAACCTGACCACACCTTAATCACAGCAATGTGAAGTTTCAACTTATCTACTAGATAATAAAGTGTAAATGTAACACATCCATGGTTTGCAGAAACGTACAATGCCAATGTTTTTTTTTTCTGGCAATTGGGTTGTATTTATCCCAGTGAAAAGCTTTGACTGGTTCTTTAGCCTCAGTCCTAGTAGATACCTGCACCCATGGATGGCCTACCTGGCCCAGGCCCAGGGGCCCACAGTGTCAGGGGGCCCCCTGGCCTTCACTTGCAAAATGTCACTCAAATTAACACATAGTGACCAGGAAGAGAGTGAAAATGACCACAAAAGGAACTGCAAAGAGACCAAATACAAAAAATACAAAACCCTGTAAAACAACCAGAACAAGACACAAAACAACCGAAAACAAATAAAACCTCAAAGAGCCACACAATTATACCTCAGTAAGACACAAAATTCCCTCAGAGAGACACTTAACAACCACAAGGAGATACAAAATGACTGCAGACACAAAACAACCCAAAAAACACATGAAAATACCTCAAACAGCCACAAACTTATACCTCACCCAGACACAGAATTTCCCCAAAGAGAGCCAGACAACTACAAAATGACACAAAACAACTAAGGAAACACAAAATGACAACAAAGACACAAAATGTATTAAAATCACCACAACCAACTGTGTGTCTTGCTCCCAAACAGGAGAGGTGGTGGGGCCCTTTGCATATCTGTGCCCAGGGGCCTAATATCTCATAATTCACCAATACCGCCCTCTTAACAGGAATAACCTCAGCTGAGGTATCAAATTACTATCTGTAAATAATTTTAGCCCACTATTGTTATTTCCTGTTGATCAGCAAATGTATCTTCCCACTGAACATAGGAAACTTATTCAATGGCAGAAGATTTAGTGTATGGTTAAGTCGGTTTACATCATTAACAAGCAAGAGCATAACTTCTCAAAAAGCAAAGAGGATTCCTAAATTCTTTTATCTTTCTAATAAAAGCTTATTTCAATCTGCAACTGGGTCCATTTCCATCTTACAGTGTTGTGGTTGGTGTTTGTCTTTGGGGGTGAATCCATCAGATCCATTTGACTGGCTGAGCGTCGGCAGCTCATATGTTTCTCATCGGATAGGTGGAATAATGGCATATTCATTTCTGGTGTCAGTCAGTGGAGCTGCGTGCCTCTTTGGATAGTTTGCTGCAGGCACGCCCCATACTGAATGCTGCAGCACAATAAAAACATGGCAGGATGCGCTCCCTCCTGACCTATCTCAGAGGGTGTGGGCCTAATAAAAGAGATATAAGTAGCCTGTCATCAAACCCATGTGGAGATGACTGTGGTGGCTGTTGTTATTTTTATTTTATCTGTAGCCATGAAATGAAAGCTACTGTTTGATTGTACTGAGGGTGAGACAAGAGATTCCTCATTCACTGAAAATTAAAGTCCAAGCCTGTGTGCTCTGCTGGGTATAGTAGATTGTGCTTCTGCTGGATGTGCTTTTATTGCTTCTGTCTTTTCATTATCTCAGCTAGATGCTCTTCAATCTGTGAGGTTTCTGTTTGTCAGTAATTTGAGATGGTAAGATTATCCAGAACAAGCTGCTGATAATTCACAATTTCACACAGCTGTAAAAGTTGGTTCAGTTGCAGAGGGCATCCCCACAGGTGTGTTTTTGATGTAGAGACTATTTGAATGTTTGTTGTAAGCAGCTTTGTATAGAATTTTTGGTATTATAGCATCTTTCACATAAATATACAATCAGTAGCAGCTCGTGGGGAAACTGGGTGGGAGGGCTAATGCATTAGGCCTATGGCCTATACTGATGAATAGTTCAGCTGCATTAACAGTAACATCACACTGAGATACAGTACCAGGTTACAGCAACAATGCACTACAACAAAACTAGAGAATTAGGCTAACTACAAAAATGTTATGATGCCAAAAGCTCTCTCTCTCTCGCTGGCTCCCGCGCACACACACACACACACACACACACACTCACTATTTTCCGCTGACACACAGACAGGAAAGGTAAAGAAAGGAAAGAAGTAATGCTCCTTTAATAAGAGGTTAGAGCTTGGGCCTAGGGCTGGGCGGTATGGCCTAAAATCAATATCTCGGTATTATTTTGGGGGGGTGCAGTGACGGTATGATATCGTGGTATCGTCTTCTCTCCTTTTTTTTTTTTTTACACCTTAAATAAAACAATTTAAAAAGCCACACAAGTCTAGGCTGGACACTATTTATCTTCAGAAGTAAAACGGTTTCTAATCTATCTATAATTGTGTATAAAGCGTTATATAGCCTTGTATGTAGGCTACAAACGTTAGAGGGAAGAGGGAGGGCCGGCGGCTTCCGGGCCCCCTTCTCCTGCAGGCCTGGGTTTGGTGGTTTGGCCACCTCCATCACGTAGTGAGGGAGGTGTGTGAGGCCGGCCGGCAGGCTGGCAGGCAGGTAGGTAGGCCGGCCGCCAGGCCCCGTTCTGCCGCCATAGCCGTGGTTACCTTCATACTGCGGTATGAAGGTAACCACAAAAGCAGTACTGCGGCTCATGTTTAAGTTAAGTTACCGTCACGGCGAATACCGCCCAGCCCTACTGGGCCTACCTTATTTGAAGAGAAGCTCACATCGACGGCCTTTCTGGGATGCAAACAGGTTAATCACCAAGTCATTAAGTCCGATGATTTTTGGATGAGGTCCCGCTCCATAGACAGCATTTAAAATAATCCACCTCGTGGATTCGCAAGACTCAACACTCACTCTCCCACTACAGTAACAGCGGGCAGGCCCTCACTGTACTTTCACGCACAGTCATTGGCCAAAAGTCAGTGGCCTGGGCTGAATGAATTTAGCTCAGCTGGACAGTAAATCAGGGGGGCTTGTCACAACACCTGTCACTCACGATGTGACAACAATGATTGGAAGCTGATTCTAGGAGTATGGGCTGTAAAAAATCAGCCCATTTAGATAAATCCTACGTTTTTGTGACTATTTTAGTGCTGTTGCTGCTATAGGTTCCACCAAATACAATCAGTTCTAAGCATAGACTGTATAAAAATAAGTTCTATGGTTCAATAACTAATATTTTAATATTTTCTTTAATTTAACAATTTTCTCGTGTTTATTGTAAAATATAGGCAGGGCTTGGCCCTGCTAGCCCATTTATACCAGCCACCTCTGCAAATAATATAAAAATAAAATGTTTTTGTTCTATTTGTGTAGTGAAATTTGCAGTCTGTGCAGCTTTCTGTTCAATCATGTTCCTGGGTCAGATCTAAGGCGGCAGAGAGGCGTGTGAGTCGGCATTCACACTTGCCAAAGTTTTTTTAATGGCTTCAAGAAATAACAGTAACAGTATCAGAACAACAACCAGAAAACAATAACCAAAAAAATGGTTAATCATCTATTAGTGAGAGTATATGCTACTGGGTTTATGTAACTGTTAAAATAAAAATGCTTATATACATATAATGACATATAATGTCACATCAGTTGTTTGCTGAGGAAATTGACAGACTGACTATCAGGAGTTAAAAAGTCACTCTGGTCTTATTCACTTGTAAACAGAACTGAAAAGTATGAATGACACAAGAGCTCAGTCAAGCTGGTTTGACTATTAAAGGCAGATTTAGCTGTATGCAGAACCTACACCTTATTCGGACACACGTGACCTTTGCTGTTGTAAGCATTTATACTTGTGTGGTGGTGTGTCTGTGTCACTCTGCAGTTACACCTCCAGAACACTAGTTGGCGGTGGGGTTTCTGTGAAGTCCTTTAAAATTGAGTGGCTTCAAAACACACATTAAACATGGCTTAATAGTGACAGTTTTAAACACAAGTACATAAATTGGCTTTATTATAACTCACAGGAATTACAGCCAAAGTACCTGTCTTTTGCTGGACACATTACCCCACAAATACAATATGCTAATGCTATAAGCACAAGCCTATGGCATTTTATATTGTAGAAATTATCCTAGCAGCTAAAAGATTTCCTCTCCTCATATGAAGCCAGGGGCAACAGCAACATTTAACAAAGGTAACATTACAAAATTTGGCTCCATTACAGCTCAAAAAGTGTACCGACAAAACAGCTGTCTTATGCTTAACACATTTTCCAAGCAAATACAACATGTTAACATTATTAGCACAAGCCATGGCATTTTACATTGTATAAATTAGCCTAGCAACTAGTGGAGATTTCCTCTACTGATATGAAGCCAGGTAAATGAAAGAACAGCTTTTTCGTTGGTGTCTGATGTCACAAGTCACTGACCCAGCACCATTTGTCAACGAATTCAGAGTGAGAGTGATTTGAGTTTATAAATAAGTCTCAGAATAATGGAGGGGCTGAAAACACTTGCCATGTATGTGCCCATTTCTAACTTTAATTTTTTATTTGTAAGAGGATTGTGTTATTTTCAGAGGTTACATATGAGGTTTTTCAGCTTGGTTGATGCAGGGCCGACCGCGGCCAATCCATGACAGTCCCCTACCTTTAAGCTGTGTCTGGGGCAGCTAAAGTCATGTTTGTCTCTGCTGGAGACAGAAAGCTATTAAAAGAAAAAACTTCTACTTGAATATCTGTGGTTTGGAGTTTCCTCCTCCTCTTCCAGTTTGTACTTTCTAATCAACTAGATATGGACATATTTAACATTATTTGATTAGTGGATCAGTTTTAAATATAGCAGGGAGGAACACAGAAACAGCCACAGGTAAACTACATTACCATGTTGTGCGGTGCAATGAAAACACTCTTGCCTGCTTGTGGCCCTTCACGCCATGGCTCAACACAACCGCCTTTAACTACCTATTAATTAGGATCTGTATGCCTACAGTAACAACTAGGGTATCTATCTATAGGCCAGAGTTTGTCATCCAAAACGCTGAAGAAAAGGCTCTGCTGCTCTCATCAAACCCCTGCACCTCCAGTTTCCCAGGAAAAGGATGAAGAATGTCTTGAGTGTTGGGGAGACATTCAGCTCATTCTGGCCTGGGGAAGTGTGGCTGCAGTGTCTCTTTTGTCTGCAAGGGTTCCATGAGGCATATACTGATTACTGAGGGTGCAGAGCACTACATCTATCACAACTGTGACAGTGAATACAAAAAAAATTAGAGCAGGAGCTTATTTAAGTTTATTTACATTCACATAATATATTTTTTTCCATACTTGTATTGGCAAATTTGCACCCTCGAGAGGTGATATGGGTTTATAGATAATAGAGCACTTAAATATGTGTAACTTTAAGCCTTAACAAAATATAAACAGATGAGTAATGTAACGTTCGGTTACACTGTAACCTTGGTTCTCTGATTGAGGAGATTATCTCCTCACCCAGTAGTTATATCATAACTATGGGAATTATCCCTATCTGGGGTAATCGGCTTGGAAAATTTATAATTTTTAAGACACACCACTTTACAAAGCTCCACCTTGCACATGCACCCACTAATTAGCATTGATTGGAACGGGTACTGAGCAGCCTTGAGCCCCTCCCAGATTGGGATTTGAAAATAGGTATCCTTGAGGTTGACGGTTGCAAACCATTCGCCTAACTGGATAGCCTGCTTGACCCTGGACATGGTCAACACTTTGCAGGGTCCTGAGGAACTTGTTCAGCCCCCTGAGGTCTAAGACAGTCCTGGCAGCCTGATCCATGGGGGGAAATGGCCCACAGCCTACCCCCCCAGTTGTCAACCACAGCCATACAACAACAGGGCCCCAACCAGTGTGCCCCTGCAGTCGGTGTTGTAAACTAACTCCTGGCCATCTCCTTGAAATCAGAAAGGAGAGGCACAAGGAGCCATGTAGGTCACCCCCCTGTTTCATCATTTAAACGGGAGAGGGCAAGACCCTTATCAGCTGGCAGGTCAAGCCCCAGAGCCGAAGCAGCCCAGCCAATAATTTCTTGAAGGAAAGGTGACTGCTGGTCGTACTCCTTTATAGGCACCTGCCCCTCCAACCCAGCAGAGGAAGTTCCTATATGACACAGTCCGCTCACCCCCTACTGAAACTGTAATAAAGGAGGCGGGGGACAATCTGATGGGCCCCCGTCCCGTACTACTGGACCCGCCAACCTAGGGCACTTAGCTGGCTGCAGGCCCTGAGAAGGGGTGGGTGGACGTCTGGACACCTAGCTTCTCTTTGCCTAGCAGACATGTAGAAGGAGTTCATGCATGAAGATGGATTATCACGAGCAGCACTATATGCTCAATTCCCAAACATAACACACAGTAGTCATGGCGATCCTCTACTGGCATATAAACATTACAACTCACACAAGAAGGGCCCTGCCAGCTTGCCATTGTCTCTCTTTTTCCTTTTTTTTCCTTTTTCTGTTTTTTTTTTTTTTAAGAGAGTGACATCACTGTAGCCCAACCAGAAAGTGCACTCTTTAGCTATAGCTTAGTGCTGCTAACTGTCTTTAATTAGTTTCCCTGAGCCAACAGATGTAAGTGTGGCCACAGTATGGATTATTTTCTTTGACACCGGACAGCGGGACACTTCTACTGGAGGGAGATGTTTTTGTTGTAATGAGGAAATGGGAAGCCTCTGCAGGTGCGAAAACCAGCCACATCTTGTGGTGGCTAACTGTGGAGGCAAGCCGCTCGCAGGCAACTAAACCCCTGAGGAACGTTGCAAACTGCCCCCTGACTCTGTCAGGTTTGAGCCAGCAACTACCTTCTAGAGGGACACAGCACGCTGTCCCCTGACTGTGTCAGGCTCGAGCAAGCTGCTATGCCTCCACTGTGCGTAAACAGACAGCTGCAATACACAGATATGGCACCCCTCTCAACTGTTTCACTCCTTATTGCCAAGAAGAAGAAACGGCGTTTAGCTATCCTCGAGAGGGACCCGCAAAGGCCAGCTCTCTAACCTAAATGAAGGTAAGAGGACAAAGCGTTAAACTCCACGCTCTTTTCTGTCTGCTCTCACGTTGACTCATTTCGACAGGTGGAAATCAATGGATCAGTGGTTGCACGCACAAGATGGGGCTTTTATAGCCGGCCATGTTATGTGGTGTGTCTTTAAATTATTAATTTTCCACATTGATTACCCCAGATGGGGATAATTCCCATAGTTATGATATAACTACTGGGTAGGGAGATAATCTCGATATGATAGAGAACAAACAATTCATCCCATTTACAGTTGTAATTAATGTTGAAATTAGCTATAGAGATCAAGACATTTTTTGGCACTTGTGTGGTGGCTTCATTTTCCAGCCCTGGAGGTTGCAGCTTGTTATTGACCCATGTATGTCAAAAGTTTCAATAATGTACCTGAATATTTTTATTTGTTTGTTTTTCGTTTTGTTTTTTCGTTTAAGAACATTTTTCAAGTAACGTTTTCCTAACTGAAAGAACACTGAACACTTAAAAAACTTGCTGCAAAAAAACTTTATCAGAATTGTTCAAAGATAATGTTTTCATAACCTTATGGGAATCTTAGGGGACAAAACTAACTAAAGGGAAAAAAACATTTCAGTAATGTATCAGAATGTTATAGGAGTGTTTCCTTTTTTAAAAAGAATATATTTAAGATAACATTTTTCCTAACTAGGGAAAGAACATTCTAGGAAAGCTTAAAAAACACTTAAATAATTCTTCTTTCTAGAAGTCTAAACAACTGCACTGATGGGGCATTTGCACCACAGGTCCAGTTGCAACGGTAGCAGTCACTGACGCTAAGCTTTCAGTGTCATTGGTTCACCATAGCTGTTTCTATGGGGGATCAAAATGATTCAGTGCAGCGGTTGGAGGTAAAAAGGATGATACATTTTTTTTCTTTTTGCCCCACAACCCCTAAAATTCAGTAGATGATTAATAATACAATTTTAGGAAAGGTCAAGAACTGAGAAATGAGGGGGTAAAAATGACCCCCTTGGCAGTTCTACTGTAGTTCTAGTAGTTCTAGTATTAAAGCGGTCAGCAACAGCCTGCTACCAAATTAACACTCCTATTCCTGCAGCTCATTTTGTTGTTAGGCAGTAATACAGTACAGCAATGGTACTGAATGAACAAGCGAGATGTGATTAAATCAGGCTCAAGTTGAGACCTCTGCCAGCCAAGGCCAATGGCGCATTGAGGTGCTCCTCGGATGGTATTCTTTTGATTTCGGTGTGTTCATGAGCTTTAAGTTGTAATGTAGAAACAACATTGATGCTGAAAAGAAGATGTGTTGCATTTCATTGCTCGTAGCGTTTAGACAACACATTGATGAGGTTTGAAAGGTTCGATATATTTACGTGTATCAACTCAAAGGAATCAAAACTGTGAAAAGAATCAGTCCGCATGTCACTACCAAGGTCGTTTCACATTTGTACAAAATATCATCTGGTGCTGATAGAACACTTGTAGGAATTGTTGATCACGTTATTCAAGTTATCTTTTAAAATGATGTTCATCTGAAAAGTGTTACTTTCTTAACGGCTCGCCCTGGTTGTCCTTCACAAAGCCCCTCGAGGCAAACCTGTGATTTGTGATATTGGGCTATATAAATGAAAATGACTTAACTTGAGAGCAGTGCCCCAGGATAAGATATATTACTTCACCTTCATTCAGTTACCAGCCTTTGATTGTTTACAGACCACATCCCATGCCATTAACTGACTGCAGACTTTTATTTGACACTTTATGGTATGGCAAAATGTTCCAAATAAAGTCATATTCTTAAAATATTCTCATATATCTCTGCTGCTGTCTTCTTTTAGCTTCACTGAAGAGGCAATAAGGGCATGTGCCTTCTTAATCAGTTCTCTGTGGTGGAATACAGAGCACAATGATGCTTACATTACATCATGATCTCAATGGAAAACTCATCATTGACCCTCTCTGTGTAGAGATTCACCTTCCATTCATATCAAAAGTGAAATGTGATTGCTGAAAAAGGTTGTATTACCATTATGACTGTGAAGTTATTCCCTCTATTAAAAAGATGTTGAGTGCAGTCAGTTAGCCCTTCAGAGCACTCTCTCATTATTATTTACTACAGCTAAAGTGTGTGTGTGTGTGTCCACTGTCAGTCCAGCTGATGTAGTTCCCGTTGACAGTCTGATCTATGTAAAGCCGCAATATAAGAGCAGAATACCACTCCCTTCACTCAGCCACTTTATAGCTCTACGAGACACTTTATTTCCTATAATAAAGTCCCACTTAAAGCAGCATGAAAATGACATTGCCATTACTGAGCTCCCACTGCTGCTATCAGGCCAAAGTGCTGAAAAAGCCCAGCTAATTAATCAGAGAGGATTACAAGGTTTGCACATTCAGACGGCTCTCTTTGAGTAAAGACGGCAGCGGAACATTGAATGAAACAGCCTGTAAAAAGTGACAGAGAGAGCAGAGGATCTCTATCAGTGCAACAAAGACTTGTGTCTGCTCCCTGTCACTCCCTGCTTTTAGTAAACAGGAACTGTGTTTAAAGCTGTGAAACAAAACAGGAAGAGTTCGACGTCTACAGTGACAGATTATATTGTGTGTTGTGTGGTGCAACATGACAACAAAATAAGTGTAATCATGTTCATCCCTAAAATGGTAATCATCAGGATGGATTGTTTTTCCCTCCCTGTGCTGCTAAGCACTCATTGTTGTGTTGTTTACTGCACTTTGAGTCAAACATTTCACCTGGGAATCAAACAAAACTTAATATTATGTATTTATGTACAGTTTGAATTTATGCTTACATCTTGAGAAGTTGCTGATTTTTATACCTCCACACTGGCGACAGCAGTGGCTGGAGGCATTATGTTTTCAGGTTGTAATTTTGTCCGTTAGTATGTCCGTCTGTCCCATTCTCGTCTAAGCCCTGAAAAGTCCTCAATTTTGCCACAGAAGTTCACTTAGCCCCAATTAGATTTTGCCGGTCAAAGGTCAAAGATCACTGTGAAATAACAACACGTGTTTTTGGCCATAACACAAAAATTCATTCATCGGTTATGACAAAAGTTCACACAAATGTCTAATAGGATGAACTGATGAAGTTGTGACACTGCCACAAAGGTGAGGGGATAAACGTATAGTATTGTTAGAGGGTTTTAAAGTAGATATACTGTCAGAGTGACTCACAGTTTATACTTCGCGCCCCTGCTTTCTTTTTACCACCTATTAGTTCACTCTGTTCAGGTATGCTGCTGCACACAGGTGAAGGAGGTGTGGCCTTTGGGAACAATGGATCAGGGAATTGTTTGGATAGGATTTTTTGTTTTTGTTTCTGGAGGAGGAAAGCAGGACAGTGGTGGAAGCTGTACAAATAAATAAATCATGTTAATAAATCATGTTTGAGCCTTATTTAAGTTTCCTTTTAGTACTTCCTTTTGCTGGTGTCAGAAGGGAATTAAAGGCAGCCCCCTTATTTTGCTTACCCTCTTCTACCCAAGTTAAAGTAATCACTGCAGCTTTGGAATTTAACTCATAACTAGGATTTAACGGTAAGCTGATTGATATAAAGTGATGATATTATATATCCCAAAGGTCAAAGGTTAACCTCCCTGTGACATCGTAATGTCAATACTCGATTGGGACCTCATGATTTTATCTCCGCTGACTTTTCGGAGCTCCCTAATACAAGCCCCAGATCAGAGGCAAAACGGCACTCAAGCGCTGTGTGACCTACTCAAAGACGCAAGTCAAGAGGCTCACAGATGTATTGCAGAGGCTTCCCAGGTATCTACTAGGCTAAATACAAATCACAACCTTTAGGGCTGACGCGGAAGTGCCAAAAACAGCAGTTCCTCTAATGGCCACTTAAGGCTGGCTCTAGAAGCCAGTCTTTCCCCATAGACCCCCATGTTAAACTGCTCGACTTGGCAGCAAAAATAAACATTTTTACAGCCTGGTTTTGGACTTTATAGCTAATTTACCCCTGTATGACAACTGCTTTTACATAACTCACCCATTTACAATTTATTAAGGCATAAAGTTACATATAATTAAGGGTGGGCAGCTTTGAGTGACAGGCTGTCTGCTGATAGTGTCCTCGCCTTCAGTCAGATCCATCCCTGGCTCCTCCAAAGGCCACCTTCTCACTTTTGGCTCCAAAAACAGCCACTTGTCATCAAGGATTCCTCCTGGTGAAAGATCTTGTAGTGTGTGACCCCCGTCACTGCTCAGTCATGTAGTTTGAAAACCACAACAATATCACTTATCACAATAACAAGACAGCGAGTTGTGTAGTGTGTACAGGACAGCAATATGATGTCTTTGAACTAGTGTAGTGTGAACATCAAGCACACACAGGGCCTCACAACAATCTTGTGACAGTCTGCTACCTGGGCTGGGCCTAGTTTGTCTGTGTCAAATTAGTTTGTAGGCTAATCATGTGATTAAGTCATATAAAATGGAAGGTCCTAATAAAGGTCCTAAAACTATATGTTGACACAGGGCTCCTCTGTTAGACAGCCTGGAAATTTGGTATTTTAATAAAACCCATATCACCACAGTTGATGGTGATGTGGAACTGTTGCTGACTTTGTCCAAGTGGTAATCTTGCCTTGTTGGAGCTGCCCATTGTTGACTTGAGATACATTATTTACTACTGAAGGCTGAACATTTAGTCACTGGTGATATAATTGTTCAGAGTGGCTGTTAAATATCACTTGGTGATGACAGAGAAGAAGAGGGCAGGTGCATTTATCTGATAGTGATGTTAATAACTTTAAGTGATGACAAATAGTCACATTAAATTAAGTTATTGAAATGCTGAGTATGGTGTGCATGTGTTTGGTTCCTCCCTCATGCTGATTCCATCTGGCGTGTGTGTGTGTGTGTGTGTATGTGTGTGTGTGTGGTCGATGAGCCTGCCATCCAGACCAAAAGGCCAATGATCCTCTCAGTAGGTGGATGTCCTGATTGTGGAATGGAGTTGTCATTAGTCATTGTCCAGGCCGCCACCCTCCCCTCCAGCCTCTCATTTGTGTTCCATCTCCCCGGCCAATCATATGCCCATTAGTCTTCATTTCTTCTTTTATAGCCAGGGCTCGCTCAGTCCAATCAGCTCCTGCTCTCATTTTATTCACATTGGTTTTATCTACAGAATCGACAGAGCTGGCAGCCCTCCAGCCAGATACCTCCCCATCATTTACCAAGCCCTATTAACAGACACACACGCACACACTTCAAATACATATAAACATAATTTTAATAGGCTCACAGTTCTCTCACAGACCAGAAAACAGAACTGTTTGGGAATAACTATACGGTACAACAACAGGCTCTAGTTTTAGTGCAACATTGTTCTGGCAAAAAGCTGATCTGAAGGCAGACCTAATCTGATTGGTTTAGAAAAACCTTACGTGTGACACCAAAGAACCACAATTTTAAAGTAATACTGTGTAAGATAGTGAAATGGTAAGAAGACCATAACACAGAGTAGCAATGTTGTACTGTAGCACTGTACACAATCCACACATAGAAGTTGCATCATATCATGAGTTTAAAAAGTAGTCTTGGTCTAGTTCACCAACTGAAAACATATCTGCATAACACAAGGGCCCCTTTTTTGAATCTTAATTTTAATCTGAGACATGCTAGTTTAAGGTAACAGTAGCATGGCTAGAGAAGAATCACTAAGTTAGCAAACTTGCTAACATTAGCCACCAAAAAAACCCTGCTCACACCAAACCAACTAATGTGTCCCCCTTACACCAAACAACTTTTTAATCAATTTCACTGTCATGACAAAAGTCCAATGTTGGATTAAAATCATGACAGCTTTACCTCAGTTAGGTGTAAGGCGGTCCAGCCTGTTCTTATTCTGAAGTCATTGTTTCTTGCCGTTGCTTTGTCAGACGTCTAATGCCAAAAGCCAACTTTCGCAGTGCTATGATACACTGTCGAGCGGCATCAGTTTGTGACACAGTTGGATGTAACCTGTTGTGGTGATATGATACACTGCTGGTCAGCCAGATGGTATCTGTCACAGTGTGGTGCTGTGCTGGACGGCATCAGGTTGAAATGTTGCAGGTATCAACGTAATATAAGAATCTGGAAAGTCCTTATAAGGTGGGTGGAACGAGTGGTGGATGGGTTCAACAAACCCTGGATTTTCACCCAGAAGCCTATGGTATTCGCTTACCGTATGAATGTAGAGCCAAACCATGATGTTTTTTTCTAAACCTAACCATGTGCTTTTATTAACATCCTGGCATTGTTTACCACTGCTTTTGTTGCCTAAACCTAACAACGTGTTATTGTTGGCACCCTGGCGTTGGTTGCAGCATCCCAGATCATCAACAACAGATGCAGGAGGATAACGAGTGCATAATAAGTAGACATGAACAGCCACTGGCAAAGCGACAATATGTGGTGACTTGGGATGAGCACGTGCTAGGTGCTCAGGAAACTCAGTCCAAGCTGTCTCGAGAAAGTCATTTTCTTATCTTAAGGTTTCCACAAAATCCAACATTTTTTATATTATTGATAGTTTTTAGTCTTGGCTCATGCAAATAGTGAAGTTCAATGACGGGAACACTGACAACAACCAATAGCTATACTCCAACACCAAACAGGAAGGAGCAAACCATGTAGTCAGTAAACATGGACAGGACTCCGGGGAAGAGCAAAAACATGAACAAGTCTCAGTTCTTCTGTACTGTGGAAAAGGAGGAAAAACTAGTGGAGATGTGGAATGAACAAGAATCTGTTTTTAATTCGCTGTGTAATTTCTGTAACAGTTCGCCTCTCATTCCCACAATCTTCTTGCACTAAAATATCCCAGCTAACCAGTGGAGCCTGGTAGCAAGTTGAGGCAACAAAATCAAAAATGTAAAGTTTTTACATAAATACAGTTTATCTTTATTAACTTTATTGATGCTGAATTGACATGAATACTGTTGACAAATTACACCCTTGATCGTTATCTTTTCTAGAGTTATGTGTTTTTGCGGACACATAGTAAGTTATGTCAATATGTCATATTTCTTAAAGCGACTTTGGTGTAATATTTTCCACCAGGAGCAAGACGGGAAATTATCTAAATGGGAAGCTAGTTGCAGTCTTGCAGATAGCGACCCTGCAAGATCCAAAGTCTTTGCAAAATCTTACATTCTCATCTTATAATGTGAGACTAAAAACTCACATTGTCTTTAGAATTGAAAGGATGTCACACTTTTAAAGATCTTTTCAAAGTGTACTGCAGTAAAACCTCTTGAGTGTATTAAATTGAGTAAGGATCTGTTTTATTACTTATAAAATCAGCTTTTCGTTCGTTAGAGGAAGATTGTGGTACTTCTCCTTAAAAGAGACATCATTTCAGTACTTATGACCAGCTTATAAATAAGGCTCAGAAGAATGTGAATTTCCTAAAGGATAAAAATCATTACAAAACTTGCACATAGATATGCCATAGCTACTTCTGTATAACAGAAGACATTCCTTCAGGGCGCCCTGGTGGCGTAGGGATTAAGGTGTCAACCATGGTCCACAATGACTCCATCTGTCTATCTGTAACTATCTGACAAAGGCATAATGCCCAAAAAATAATCTAAAAAGCATATAATGCCCCTATGAGGGAGATACAGCTTACAGAAAGTAAGCAGGACTAACCTCCATTACTTCAATATTTGTTTGGAAAGATTTGTCATCTATTTGTTTCATTCTTGAAAAAAGTAAAGCTGCATTAAAGGAACAACATTTAGTGGGATTTAGTGTCATCTTGCCGTGAGGACTGTGAGTTGCAACCAGCTGAAACTTCTCCCAGTTAGAATTCCTTCAGCGTTGTTTGTTTGTTCAGATAGTTTTTACCAGGAGCCAAATTATCCACAGAGGTCTCTTCCTCTCCAAAACAATGTAACAAATCAGTTTTTCTCCAATACTGTTTCACAGACCCGACCTGATACCCATCATAATGTCCAAGTCAAGGAAAGGCTACAGTTACTGACATTAAGCTGGGTTTGCCATTCTTGAATTACAAATCCAGCGGAGGAAAAGTCTTTTACTGGCTTCCCTTGATGTCAGGATGGCAAAACAGGAAATATTTTAGCATGCCCCTTCCACCCCCATAAAACCTCAAAAGGATCCTCCTTGGGTATCTTGAACTCGATGTAAGTCATGGCTGGAGTCCTCCACGTCGTTGACGAATGTGACAACAGGGGCAAAGGTTTGACTTGTATCATTGACTTTCAAAATGAATTTAATTGCATCTTTTTTTCTTTTTTTTTCATTTTTCCCCATGCCCATAATTCATAATTATACATATTTTTATTAATTACCAAGTTATTGCGGGTTACGTGGGTACCTGATCCATTGCATGACTCTGAGATCACCTGATTTCTGATTCTCATTCAGGAGTTTTTTACCAGGAGCCAAATTTTCTGCAGAGCTCTCCTCCTTTCCAAAACAAACAGACCTGGTGATTAAAACCAGTTGAAAAAAAACAAAAAACTGAATAAAGCAGTCCCATTGCTGTTAGGCATGTCCGAGATGACACGCTAGCCTAGTACCACCTAATGTGTGCTCACCTGTATTTCTCTGATAACTTTAGATCCAGACATTCAGAGGATTTCCACCAGGAGCTAAATTCTCCACAGAGGTCTCTTCTTCTCCAAAACAAATGAACCCAGTAATTTAAACCAGTAAAAACACTGTGTAAAGAAGTTTGGCTTACTGCATTGGCTGACACAAAAATGTGAGTGGCACTATCTAGAGCCAGTGTTTGGTTTGTCTGTTCTAAGCAACTGTAGAAACATGGCGGTGCAACATGGTGGACTCTGTGAATGAGTAACTGCTAACTATGTAGATATAAACAGCTCATTCTAAAGTAAGGAAAACATAATTCTTATTTTGATGGTGATTATATGCTAAAGAAACCATACTTACTATTCTATATTCCATTTCTGCCAATATATCCCCCTGAATCCTCCACACTGGTCCTTTAAATCAGTTTTAACCTCAAAGGGCAAAACTCCAACAAGCTAAAAATCACAGGTTTTATATGGCTAATGTGTTAGGAAGCTCTTTCCCTTTTACACATCTAGCAGACACAGAGAATCATATGCATTCATTACAATCCGTATTTCTGGAATTCTGATGAATGTAAATCCAAGATTCACACTCTGGTTTGGTCTCCACCATCTCCTGAGAAAGATATCTGGCTCTTTAGCTGCTGAATGCTCCATTATGTTTACCTGCTAGTCTCTAACTGCATCTGTCTGGTGTTTGGTGCTGAGCAGGTGTTGTACAGTGGGTTTATCAGAGATTTTTGAATGAAAATGGAAATGAGGTTGATAAGAAGTTGCAGCCACACCAAAACTATGAGCTGAAAGATGCTAAAATGCTCCACAGAGCTGAGCGGGTAATGATTCTCTGCGTGTTCGTTTGTACGAGCGACCCTTTTCAAGTTGTACATAAGGCTGCAAATATGGCAAGACAAATGCTGACTGTTTTGGTGCTTTGGTCACTCACATTACCATAAATGTTTTGAGGTGCATCATGAGGCAGCTGTTGAGAAAGGACACAGACAGTTCTCTTACACATGGGACGCAACCAAATGATTGTGTTCATTTGACTGGTCCCTGCAGAAATATTCCCAAGTTGTTGATTTCCAGAACAAGTCAAACTGAGTGAGAAGTGTTTGCTAGAGGGAGGAGGCCGAGTCCATCAAAATTGAGTCTACAGAGACGTGCTGACCTTCTAAATTCATGAATGCTATTGTTATGGATGAACGAAGGAACAAGTTATCGCTCTGTGTTATTATTTTTCATATTTGAATTCCTTCTTTGACATTAAAGTTTGCCACTTGTGCTTTGATTTTGTGGTCCTTTATATCTACCCATCAGGGTTATCACAACCTTTGAGACATTTTGTTTTTAAATTCTTTTTTTTATGTCTCGTCAGATCAACTGTGAGGCATATTTGCATCCTTAAAAGCCTCTGTCCAACACAATGTCTCTGCTGCCGTAACTTAATTTCTCACGTCTGACACAGCACCCATGGTGAAATGAGAAATGGATCTTAAATTGAAATTGTATTTTTCATTATGCCTTCTACTCGGCACAGATGGAGAGAGGTTACAGGAGCAAATGTCACTTATTGTTTCTACTGCATTCCTTTTTTTTCCCTCTAACACTCTTCATTATGGCTTTATTTGTTTGAGAGATGCAATCGTGTTTGAGCTCTGTTTGCTTGGCCTATAGAATAGCTGCTCTGAGGGGACTCCGCCAGCCTCTCACAATAAATGAGATGTGGCATGACAATCTGTGGTAAGAGGCTCAGGTCATAATAAGTGCCCTCATACATAAATTACCTAGTTAATGCACAGCTAATCATCCAGACAGACGGAGGGCAGCACCCGCTGGCAGTGTGTATGTGCAGTTACATTGCATGAAATAGGATTGACATCAGCAGTCAGACTATAATGATGGAAGTCTGCATGTGTCTCCGTAGGCATCTCTGTGAATTACATGCATCCACAAAGAAAAAACATTATTGTGCACAAAGTTTGTGGAGTTTACACTGTTGGTGATTAAATGTTCATAGCATAACTTTGCAAAGTCTTGAATGTAAATACAGTACATTTGATTACATTTTTCTAATAAAAAATTTGAATTCTTATCTTAATCAGCAGGAGGTCAGTTAGAAAAATTGCCTGGTCCAACAGACCAAGATGAGAGAAGAAGCAAAGCAGCGGCTGGGTTTCTGAACATACTTTGCTTTAGTGCACTGGTAAGTTCTAACCTTGGCTTCAGCTGGTCACTATACTGAACCTGGTCTCACAAAAATACTTTAAATGACCAAAACCTCTTAACACTGCATTATGTGGTAGTGGCACTTACTGTCTTGAAATGAAGTGAAACAATGCCAATGGACAGTAAATTAGGATCTTTTGTTGTGGTGGACACACACAAGTCCCTGGTGCAACAATGTCAGGTCCTGGGCAGAGGTTAATGTTACGACCCCACAGGTAGTCTAAGGGAGGTCAGGATGGTTGATGGGTCAACAAACAGTGGACTTTCATCCAGGAGACCACTGTTTGTGTTCCACGTGAAAGTAAAAGTCAATGTTGACTTCTTTTAACTTAAAGGAGCAATAAGGGAAATTCATCATTTCTAGACTGAAGGAATTAAAAAAGAGGTGTAATTTCATCTGGAGTATAGCATGACCTCACACACCCTCTCTCTGTGTTGATCTCCAACTCATTGTTTACAAGCCGGTCCGGCTGCGTACGTACGTTCATGTGAATCCCCCCCCCCTCGGAGCCCTTGGCCCTCCCTCCCTATAAAAGGCTACAGCCAGTGAGCAATGGTAGCGCATATTTTCGAAATGAAATGGCAGAGAGCGGAACGAAACCGGGGCTAACCGGTGCTTCCTCCTCAGGCTCCACTTCACTCAGCTGCTCCACAGATCCGCTGCCTCTCCCACTTTAACCTCAATAACAATCCGGAGCTAGCTGGGAGCGGCTGGCGAGGCGTTAGCCGCAGCATGACCGGAGGGAAGCACAGCCAGTTAGCCCCTGCTAGCTTCCCAACTAGTCTACTACTCCCAACTCTCTGTTTGGATCCAACCGGAGCACCAAGCCCTGGTTTGTTATTCAGGTTAATGTGGGAAGAAGCAGCGGGTTTATCAGGCAGCTGAGTGAAGCTGGGTGAAGTGGAGGCTGCGGAGGAAACACCGGAATGGGTTAATGTCTGGAGCTTGAGTTATTAGCGGCTCGGTCCCAGCAATGGGTCAGGTGTTATGGTTGTGTTAAGTGAATAAGTTAGCCCAGCAGCCCAGCTAACATTTTCAATTAGCATTGTAAAATGTAGCCTCCCTGCGAGGCTACATTTTTGTAATATATTTGCTGAGATGGAGGCGAGGCTCAGTGACTAGAAGAGCTGATAGAAGCGATCCATAGCTGTAAGTTACTTAGGTTGACCAAACATCCTCTTTTGCCTGGACATGTCCACTTTTCACGTCCCGTGGTTTTTTATAAACTGATGATAATGTCCGGTTTTCCATGTGTTTGTGTGTGTGTGTTAGAGTGCGGCATGGGCCGCATATTTCTGTCCGAACCTGAACCGAGCCCAACATTATTAAAACCTGTCTCCCTCTTTTATTTTATTTTCAGCGTTTAATCAAGGCGGAGGCGGGTGGCTGGAGGTCCGAGACTTCCAGCGAGGAGAGAGGTAGAAACAAACAGCCAATGTGTGTCTGTGTGTGTTATGTTCATGTGTTGTCACATAAATAACAGTGCCCAAGCAATAAACAGGACAGACAACAGGATTTTATTTATTTTTACACTATATTTTCACTGAAAGCTGACCGAATCCGACCCGAGCCCGAATACAATTTATAGCTACATTTTTTACCAAACCCGGCCCGACCTGTCGGGTACCGTCGGGCTCAGATCGCCACACTCTAGTGTGTGTATGTGTCCCCTATTGAGGCCTATCTGTATTTCTGAGCAGAGGTAGAGGGAGGAGTGGCTCATGACACACTTTGTTTTGGTCTACAGGCAGTTCACAACAGCAAACCTAGCGGTGAAACGATTTCGCTTTTTGCCCCTTTAATGTACTGATGTCCTTTATGTAGCTATTTCAGGTTACGGGACGTAAGTATGTCATGTAACACCAGACTTTTAATCGGGAGACTGCTATTCGTGTCCCGTGTGAAACTAAGATCAACGTTGACTTCTTTTAACTTTAGGCACTCATGTCCTTGACATAATTATTTTAGGTTACAGGACATGAGTATGTCACGTGAAACCAGACTTTCACCCAGGAGACTGCTATTTGTGTCCGTTGTCAAAGTAAAAGTCAACGCTGACTTCTTTTAACTTAATGTATTGATGTCTTACGTATTTCAGGTAATGGGAGGTAAGTACATCGTGTTACACCAGACTCTCAATGGGGAAACTGCTATTGGTGTCCCGTGTCAAACTGAAAGTCATCGTTGATTTCTTTTAAAGGGCCAGTGTGTAAAATGGGTTGAAAACAGTGACATCAGTGGACAAATTCTAGATTGCAGGGCTCACTCACTCACCCCTCCCGTTGGGTAAATGACGGTGGCCTTGTAGGGACAAAAAGCCTTGTGCATGAGTTTTTCAGGAGTAGGTCTATCTAGCGACGAGGTGAATGTTTATTTAGAAATCTAAACCATGTTACGATATTGTAATGAATCCCTCACGAGCAGGAGACCAGAGGAGCGTTCGGGAAAAAGGCCCGTTTATTTGAGCACTCCAAAAACTCTGGTAACACGCCACTCCGTCCCAAACTCTGACTCTTGTAGCATAACAGACACACACAGATGACGGTTCGGGTTCATTCTCTCCTGTTGCATGGTAAGTGTGGTCCATTCACAAACTTTATAACTAAAAAACTTTTCACTACTCTCTATCGACAAACTACTAACACTCTCTGCTGTTTCCTCCTCCTTCTTCCTTCCTTCCGCTGTCTTCGTTGGTTCATTTATACACGCGAAACGCGTTCTCTGGCTGGCTGGATTGTCCGCTCGGGCTGCCTTACATACATGGCGGCGCAAGATGGCGACCTCTCTAAAACAAGGCCCTTGCTATATATATATATATATATATATATATATATATATATATATAAAAGCATAATTATAAGGCTACGAAAACCAAACAAATTTTATTTTATAGCTATCATACACTTGTATAAACATATTAATGGGTAGAATATTCAGATTCAGATTCAGATTGACAATAAACCATGCCAAATATTACACACTGGCCCTTTAACTTTACACACTTATGTTCTTGATATAGTTATTTCAGGTGACAGGACGCAAGTACATTATGTAACACCAGATTTTCACCCAGGAGACTGCTGTTTGTGTCCAATGTGACACTAAAGTCAAGCCTGACTTCTTTTAACTTAACATAGTTATGTCCTTTACATAGTTACTTGAAGTTATGGGATGTAAGCAGTGCTCGACAGTGCAAGCGTTTCACTTGCATTTGCGACTAAAAATAGGTGTGTGCGAACTGTAAAAAATATTTAGGGGCACATGCGCACATAAAAAAATCAGCCAAAGCAGCCTATAGCCTATTTTTGTCAATAAAAAAATATGTTGGAGGAACTCCAGCAGCCTTCCCTCTTCCCCGTGTGACACGGTTATGGGCGGTTTTCCAAGCCACTGTCGGCACAATGAATATAAGTCCCACTGTCGGCAGGGTGGAAATAAATCAAAGTGTGGCGGAGGAGACGGACCAAGTTAAGCTGCGGACCTCCGGAGAAGGCCTCTCCCCTCTCCCCGCAGTAAGGGACCGTTCTCCAACCTACCGCTGCTGGGCAGCGTGGAAATAACGCGGTTTTCCAAGCCACTGTCGGCACAATGAATATAAGCCACTGTCGGCACAATGAATATAAGTCCCACTGTCGGCAGGGTGGAAATAAATCAAAGTGTGGCGGAGGAGACGGACCAGGTTAAGCTGCGGACCTCCGGGGAAGCCTGCTCCGTTCACCCCACAGTTAGGGACCGTTCTCCATGGCCAGGCTGTCGACTGGGTGGGAATAAGTCAAAGTGTGGCGGAGAAGAGGGACCGGGAAAAGCGGCGGACCTCCGGGGAAGCCTACTCCGTTCTCCTCGCAGTTAGGGACCGTTCGCCACGGTACCGCTGCTGGGCAGGGTGGAAATAAGTAATAAGGATAATAATAACATTATATAAGATAATCATATTGCAAAAATAATATATATAAGATAATTACATTAAAGACAAAATTAAATTGCAATACTTTTTCAAAACTTGATGATTTTACCTTTCTGTACATTTTGTATACAAATTCATTAAATAATTTTGCTTGTAAATGTCTATTTGCATCACGTTTATTACGGAAAACACATTATTTGATCAATTTACATTGTGCCCTTAAAGTTCTTTGTGCGCTCCTTACTTTTTCAACTTAGGAGCACATGTGCTCCTTGGGAAAAAAGTTAGCGTCAAGCCCTGGTAAGTATGTCATGTTATGGACTTTCACCCAAGAGAGTGCTGTTCATGTCCTGTGTAAAACTAAGGTCAACATTGACTTATTTTAACTTAACATGAAGATGTCCTTGTCGTAGTTATTTCAGGTTACAGGACATAAGTACGTCATAAAACACCAGACTAGGGTGGGCAATACCACAAAATTTGGTTTTGATCCAATACCAAGTAAAACAGGGCCAGAAGTGCCAATATCAATGCTGATAGCAATATTGTTTATTAATTAAAGTGGCTTGTGTACTTTCAGGGAAGAGCAGTGTGTCATTATTTATGAGGTGAATAATCACTCTGCTAAAGTAGCAGCTTATGATGACCGTACACTGTTTAAAAATGTAACAGTAGCAATGCTGATTGGACTACAATTTTAATTTTACTAGGCTAGTTATGGATATTTTATTTATTTCTGTGAGATCACGTTGGCTGATGTGGCAGTTTCATGGTGGGGAAATTTGTGTGTTATGATGCTTTGTGATTCAACAGTGATTTCACAATGACAGTGATTCAATGTATTAACATTAGGAGGATGACTGCTACAAAGTAAACTAACATTAGAAGTAGTTAGATTTAGAATAGGTAACACTAAGTTACACAAACTACCTCTTATTTTAGCATAACCCTGTTTATTTTTGTCATAATGTTAACATAAATGTTAACAAATTGCTTTCATTTATTTATCAGCCCCTCTGTGAATCACAGTCACATAAACTTGCTATTGCATGAAGCAGTCAGTTATTAACAGAGCTAAGCTACATGCTAGCAGCCATCACGCTGTATTTTCCGCCGTGTGTGAAGATGTTGTGAAACAGTGGAGGTGTGCTTCACTGAGTACAAAGCAGTGTGTGCTTCAGGGAGCTGAGATCAGTCAGTCAGAGCTTTAGGCAGACAGACAGGTATGTCACACACACTCAGACAGCAGAGCAGTGTCATCATGAAGCAGAGCGGAGCACACATTATGCTGACACTGTCTGGTGACAGGAATAAATTTTTATGACATGGACATCAGTTGGGTCTGGCAGGGTGTCCGACTCTCTGCCCATAAGTTATGAACCTTGAGCCTATATGGAGAAAAATAGTTTGAAAAACAGAATGTGGATGCCTTACAATGCTGACTACAGATCACGACAAATACTTTGTTAAACTGTCAATAAGTGACCTCATACATATAATTCCCAGTAATTACATAAAATATTGTTTTGGTTTGGAAATTTCCAACTGAAGCTGCCCACTACAAACCAGACAAAAGGGCACAGACAAAAACATAAATACAGAAAACTCTCATGTGAAATAGTAAGAAATTGTCTTTTTAGGGCCTTCAACCCTTCCGAGTAAGTATTACAAAAGTATTCAAAAATAAGAACTTAATAGTATTGCTTTATGCTTGCTAGAGCAATGTCTAAGGAAGTCAATATAGCTTCACAGGTCCGTCTGTTGGTTTATAATGATTTAGGAGAAATAATAAAATATAATCGATACCATGAAAAAGAATCAAGTCAAATTTAGGTGTGGCTTCTATGAGCAGAAAGGCCCCATTCATTCACATGTCAATAGTAATTTGTTAGACTCAATAAAATATATGACACATCTTGCAAAAGTATAAATCTTGCTTGTCTTGTGCAATGCGTGATATCGACGCCATAGGCACCCTCTAGCATCTTTACGAGACGCAGCAGGCTTCGGCTAACTCCAGTGTAAACTCATTTGCAGCCATACTCCACAGACATTAAGAGCGATAAAGTCCATGTAGGGCAGGAGGGAGGGGAGATGGATGGGTCAAACAAAACATGACTTTCACCCAAGAGAGTGCAGTTTGTGTCCGGTATGAAACCAAAAGTCAGTGTTCTTTTCAAGTAACAAATGGAACTTTGTAACCTTTGTGAGGCGTCCCTCAGTTAAAGGGGTGGTGACGGCTGGTGACAGCACCATGAATTGTTTGTGTATATTGCCAGACCGCCACCACGGAGCTTACCAGATGATGCAGCCTCCTTGTCTGCTCTATGTAGTGTTAGCCCGGTTAGCTCAACACCGGAGTCTAATATGTTACCATTCATCCATGCCTCAGTGAACACAAGGACGCAGCAGTGCCTCACTCCTCGGTGAGTGGATCTCCACAGGCGGATGTGATCCATTTTTCGTGTCCATTCGCCAGAAGGACGTTGGGATCAGCTGGTTTGATGGGGTTAGCTCTTAGCCTAGAGCTAACCCCTCCGTGCTTCCCCCACTTCCACGTCCTGTCACAGCGCTGCTGGCATCTCGTCGTCGGGACAGCTCTAGGCGAAACCACGGTCATCTCAGGGCTAGCTCGATGTAGCAGGTCAAGCTTGCTACACATCCTGAGCTTTCTCAGTTGTAGCGTTAGATCTCTGCAGCGGTTTCTAATGTCTGTTAGAAACTCACAACTGTATTGCACTGAAGAATTTACTTCTTGTTGCACCATGTTTACTTCACCTGTGTACGCAGAGGCTGCCGCAAGCACTGGTTGCACCGCTATGTTGATTCAAACTTAGAGGCAAACTAAAAATGCCTGTCCAGGAGAAACTCTGCAGCCATTTCATCCCTTTTTAGCTCAGGATGAAGCTGCATTAGTCTTCGCCATCGCTCAAAAGCGGCGCCGATGTTGACCCGAGTTTTGGCTCTTGCAGCATGGAGTTCTCTCGTAGTGTTAGCTTTTTCTGCTATATTCTTTCTTTTACCAACTGTTTTCCCTGGTGGAGCGGCTGGTCCACATTTGTCTGCCATTGTTACGGAGAAAAGTTTATATCCACTGTTACTAGTTTATATCCACAAGCGTCCCTGTTACTAGGGTATTTGTTGTATCACAGACTCAGGGGCGGGGGTGGGGGGGGGGGATGTTACGCGAGAGGTTACATCAGTTGGAGGCCTCCATGTGGGGGAAGACAGACAGGACAGGACATTGCATCCAGTCCGAATGCAATGATTGGTCGGAGTTTTCTTAGACCCATATGAGAATGGTATAATTATGAGTTTTTATTTCTGGTGGAATTCACTTACATTTTAGTCTGCCATCAGCTTATTAATAGCATTTTAACCTAAATAAAGAAAAGTGTTGCTTGAAGAAATATGACATATTTTAAATCCCCTGCCTGTCCTCAAAGACACATAACCTGAAATACAAGATAAAAGGTGTCATATGTTAATAGTATTCTTGTCACTTCAGCATTGTCCAATCTATAAAGATAAACTGTATTTGAGTACAAACTTTACATTTTGGATTTTGTTGTCTTAACTTGGTACAAGCCTCTTAGCTGGCTATTTTAGTGGGAGGAGAAGGGCATACTTCAAACCGATGTCATCTGGCCAATCAGCAGCGAATCATAACACTGCGAAGGTTTCCATCCGGCCTTGTTACAAACTGATACCGTCTGGCTGTGTATCATACCACCACAAAAGGTGTGTTTTGGCATTGGTGTCGTATGCTGAAATCACTGACAAAGCAGTGGTATTTGATGTTGTTGAAATATGAACGAGCTGGTGGATCAGATACACACCAAATTAAACATCGACTCTTGTTCACTCCACCAGTTTTTCCTCTTTTTCCATAAAACTGAGATTTGTTCACATTCTTGCAATTCATCAGAGTCCTCTCCATGTTAATTGTCTACCCAGTGTGCTGCTTCCTGTTTGGTGCTGGAGAGAGCACAGCTATTGGTTGTTGACAATGTTCACATCATTGAACTTCATTATGCGCATGAGCCAAGAGTAAAATCTTATGAAAATATTAAACATGTTTGTCAGGACATCAAGACAAGAAAAAGACCGGACTGAGTTGTATGTCCACCGTACTCCAAAATCTAAATCACGGGGGAGCTCATCAACTGAGGTAAATCTCTCATGAATTTAATAAGACATTTGGAATCTGTTGACAGTGAAATTGCTTTAAAAATCATTTGGCCAGTATAAATAGTCCACATCGAGTCAATAGAAGATTAAGCATCCTGTCTGCTTAATTAAAACAGCTGAAGTTTGTGCTATTTTTAAAAATTTTATGGCATCATCTTTTTTACAACTTGCATTACCCATCAGCTGGATCCAGCATCTTGTTTATTTACTAGACAGCTTTTACAGTAAGAGCTTCCCAGTTTTGGAACATCCTTCCATTTAAGATAATTACTCTTTCATTTTCTTCACATAAAATCTTAAAACGTGGCTAAAAAGCAACCAGACCTGCCATCAGACTGCACACTCCTTTGTCAGATACTGTCCCTTCTGGTTTTATCGGTGTTCTGTCATGAAATGTGATTTTCTGTCATGTGAAAAATCTTGGTGCTGATTGACTGCCTAACATTGTTTTGTATTTGACTGCCTGCATTTTACCTGTCCTACTTTGCATGGTGCTTACCTTACTCCACTGAGATCTTTATCCTGTTCATTTGTTTGTGTTTTGCTTTCTCGGGTTCTAATTTTATATGTTGAGTATTTTATTGTTGTTTTAATAGCTAATTTAACATCTGGCCAGGGGACAACAGTTGAAAATCAGCCTTTTGGCTAACACTGGCACATTTACAGTGATGCTGATCGATGTGCATTGTCCCTGAGAATAAATGAATACGATAAAAAACTATAGATTTAGTAGTTGGTCTTAAATCGAGTTCCAGGTAGTTGTAGGAGGAAAGGCCTAAATATGGCTATCTGAAACCCGCAGATACCCTGCACACTCACACACACATGCCCATTAACTGACACACACCATTCCAAAGATGTACAGTAGTAAGACATTCACGTCTCAGTGTCATCATGTGCAGTGATATTAAACACTTTGGTGTCGTTACTGGGGCTGACGTGTGCAGCAGATTTAATGGGTGTCCATTTTGTGGGGGGAAAACACAGTGTAAATCGAGTGTGCGGGGTAATTTCAGAAGTGGCTGCAGAAGCAGGCTGACAAAGCAGTAAAGGGATGAGGTATAGAGCGAGCCCCGGGGTGCCTGGCAGCTCCTCAATAGAAGTGTCAGACTGGCTCACAGGGGAAGTTTTACTGCCAGTCTGACTCAGTCAATGTCGACGCTCCATCGAGGAAGCACAAAAAGCACAGATGTACTTAGATCTGCCAAGTGTGACAATGTCAATGAAATTCTCTTCGTCTCTCTCTTTCTCATATGCACACAAACACACATCAGTGAGGGCTTTTATTGGCCTCATCCATCACCAGGAACCCAAAATTGGAACCCTGAGTAACCCCTTATCATAAAGGACAATTTGGCTATTTTCATTCTTACCTCGACATATTCATCATGGATTCACATACTTCAAGACACCACGATGCTTGACAGTACTCTCTGTAACTTGTTGGATGGTTCCCCCACCTCAAATCCTACACCTGGTGACATAAGCACATGGGTATCTGAGTTAGCTCAGTTGGAGGTTGGATTCCAGCTTAAAATGGATCTGGAGCTTTAGCACTTAATTCAAACCTGCAGAAGTACTTGCTTATCCAAAGTTAGTTGGAAAATGGACACTTTCCAATAGTCTATGAACTCACAATCAAGGATGCACACACAAAAGTGGGGTAGACAACATAATGTCATGATAGCTTATAAATTGTTGTAAATGGTGAGTTTAGGGAGGAGGATTCAAGTGAGATCCAAAGGTTGAACACTTGGAAAGATATCCAAGATTGGTTATTATACTGTCTCACTGTTAGTCATGCTATAATGATCCTACATGTATTAAATTACTAATTAAGCTGCTTTGATGACTTGTGGCCACTAGATGTTGCTGTATGCAGATATGGACTATATTTCAATTAAATGTATTCAAAATACAAATTTAAAGGGAAATTTCAGTTTATTTCAACCTGTCTCCTATCGTCCTAAATTTGTTTCAAGTGACTAATGACATAAAAATAATAGTTAGCATGTTAGCCGTTAGCCTAGATACAGCCGTAGCGTCAGACCTGTTAAAATGTAAGTGAACGGGCATACTTCAAGTGCAAAGTTAGTCCACTAAACAAGCTTTTTTTCCACAAAGACCGCCTCATATCGTTAGGATAAATGTCAGAGAACATATAGAAAACAACATGTAAACGTGTTGTCTTACCTTACCGGTGTGCTGCTCCTAGCTCCTAGCTCTGCTTTCCAAAGCGCGGCCGAAATATATCCCGTTGGCTCTAGATAAAGCCCAGCTGGATACTACACCAGGTGGAGGTGTCTCGTCCTCGCTCACATCCAGACCTTGAAAATAAGGCTGCAACTGGTCCCATTCCTTGCAACAGAGGCATTCCTCTTCTGTGGGCATTGGGGCACAGCATTCACAGGTACACCACCAATCTCCAGAGCTACGCAGCCTTGCAGCAGCCATTCCTCCTCTTTCGTCCTCTACCTGTTGCGCCTCTCTCTCTCTCTCCTTCCTCCTCCGTTCTTCAATTTCACGAAGCTCTTTGTCAGTGTATTCTGGCTCAAATAAATAAGGGCGGCCATCAGACTCTGCAAAATCAAATTCCTCCTCCACAAAGTCGAAGTCTGGCAAAAAGTCAGCCGTTGTTATATAAATCTTTCATAAAATAAATGAATGAACTTTTCAGGCTACTGTCCGGTTCTGCCTTCCAGCTGTTGCTGCTTGTTATCGCAAGATTTCAGGCAAGGTATGAGATCGCTGCTTGTTCTCGTGATATTTCGGCCGCGCTTTGGAAAGCAGAGCTAAATAGGTTTCATGGCCACCCTTATTTATTTGAGCCAGAATGC
Source organism: Epinephelus lanceolatus (assembly GCF_041903045.1). Classification (NCBI taxonomy): domain Eukaryota; kingdom Metazoa; phylum Chordata; class Actinopteri; order Perciformes; family Serranidae; genus Epinephelus; species Epinephelus lanceolatus. The sequence goes on from NC_135743.1 coordinate 39,855,596, forward strand.
ACTGACGAAGAGCTTCGTGAAATTGAGAACGGAGGAGGAGAGAGAGAGAGGCGCAACAGGAAGAGGACGAGAGAGGAGGAATGGCTGCTGCAAGGCTGCGTAGCTCTGGAGATTGGTGGTGTACCTGTGAATGCTGTGCCCCAATGCCCACAGAAGAGGAATGCCTCTGTTGCAAGGAATGGGACCGGTTGCAGCCTTATTTTCAAGGTCTGGATGTGAGCGAGGACGAGACACCTCCACCTGGAGTAACGTTAGTATCCAGCTGGGCTTTATCTAGAGCTGGCGAGATATATTTCGGCCGCGCTTTGGAAAGCAGAGCTAGATGGTAAACAAACATGGCAGCACACTGGTAAGGTAAGACAACACGTTTACGTACATGTCGTTTTCTATATGTTCTCTGACATTTATCCTAATGATATGAGGCGGTCTTTGTGGAAAAAAAAGCTTGTTTAGTGGACTAACTTTGCACTTTAAGTATGCCCGTTCACTTACGTTTTAACAGGTCTGACGCTACTATGTGCCCCGGCTGTATCTAGGCTAACGGCTAACATGCTAACTATTATTTTTATCTCACTAGTCACTTGCAACAAATTTAGGACGATAGGAGACAGGTTGAAATAAACCGAAATTTCACTTTAATTATTGTTGAGTATTTTGTCATTTGTATTTTGCTGGACAAAAAATGTGTCATGTGTAACAAAATACTTTAAGAGCTTGTATTTGTGTATTTGAAAAAATTAAAATACAGTATTTAATATATCCTTTTCAGGTTTAGATTAGGCAGGGTGCTCCATCCAATCACACCCCTCCAGGTTTCTCCGTTGTTGTCCCCCGATTGGTACCCTTTCTAGCACCCCCCCCCCAAGCCCCAGTGACTCTAAGAACGGTAGATACTCTGAACTGCTGTCAGTCAGTGACCTCATCTCAGCAACTGGCAGTCGCATTGGAGCAACCCTCTCATTCCCTGGGGAGATCTCCTACACAGTGATGCTGGGTATCGGTACTCAATACCTTTAAAGTGGAAATGAAACATGCATGTTTTGGCACTGGTAGTGCAAAAATATATTTAAAAAAACACCTTGCCTAAAATTTGATTTTAGAAAGTTGTTAAAACCACAGATATGACAAATTTATTTTCGTAATTTCTTCCCTAGCTATCTAGCTAGTGCATCACCATTTTGAAGTGACGTTACTGCCTACGTAACGGTGTTGGTTGGTTCCGTTGGCCAGTGAAGACAGTAAAGCGTTTCTGAACCGGGTTGAGCGCCACACTTTTTGAAGATGAACTGGAAAGGCCTTTTGAGTCTCTGACAAGTCCTTGCATATGCATATGAGCCAATACGGCGTGGGAACCGAGCAGTGGTAAGGGTGGAAGAAGTCATGGAGCTGGTGATTTGGGGTCAAGGGCATGTCGGCAACATTAGCTACTTGGCGTCAGTGTGGTTTTTGTACGCCGATGCCCACTGTGCCAGAGTCCATCTGCTGTCAGGAGGCTGGTCTGGACTATCTTCTGCGTGACCACAACTGCATCACAATGGTGCGCACATTCAGCGTCCTGTGCCGGGAGATGGATGTGTTGGATGTGGCGATGCTTTCACTGAGGGTTGTCAGAGCTGAAACACTGGAGTGTCCTGTCAACAGCAGGTAAGTCAAGCTAGCCATAACCGCGGGCAAATGACTCAGTAGCCGTATGCAGTAAAGAAAACAAACGCATGCTGTATGGTGTTGGCCAGGAATATGATAACATACAATGCAAACAATGTTTCCACATGCAGCTTGTTTACATATAGTTGTTGTCTGACCGAAACGTCTTTGTGTATGTCGTTTCTCCGGTACTAATTGCTAGCTATCCCTTAGCGTAAGCAAGTTGACACTAACAGCTATAAGCTATCAATGATGGTACCTAACATTAGTTCGCCGGTTTACATAGCTGACTTTGTTACATATTGCTACTGGTGAACGAGCCGATTAGATGCGGAACATGTCTGAGAGACCTGATGTAACAATATAATGCCACATGAATGCTTTCTATATGTAGTTTGTTTACATTGTGTTGCGCAGCATGTTATGAAACCAACGTTTGGGAAACTGCTGTCAAAACACCGTGACATAGACAGTTTGATGTCGGATATTCAGACGTTTAGTCGGGTTCAAAAATTTGAGACTGCATGAATAGCAGACAGTTCTGGAGAACTGAGAAATGTATGGATACATGTGGTTGTACTAACACTATGAAAAAAAGGTAACTTCTGCGGGGTCTGCCCATTGGTCCGACAGCCCATTATTTCGACATCCCATTGTTCCGACCATATTAAACCCATTGTTCCAAAGTCCCATTGTTCCAAAATCATCATGAAGCCCTGTGGTTAAGGTCTGGTTAGGTTTAGGCACAAAAAACACTTGGTTAGGGTCAGGAAAAGATCATGGTGTGGGTTAAAATGAAAAAAAAGTGGCAAACACATAAGCTGTGAGCCTGCTTCACCTCAAGCCTTTCCCAGCTGACCCAGAGCCGGTTGCGGCGCACCATCAAGGCAGAAATTCGCCTGCCGGGAGCCGTTAAGCACTGCGGAGAGCTCCCCACACAACCCCGACCCCAGAGTTAATAACAGGAGGTTATGGTGTTTCATTCTCTTCTCTCTATGGCTCTTGTATCTCAACCAGTACCCTACTTTTGTTGCGTTTGCTGATCCTCTATGGTACACAAATACAGTATAGCCTAGTATAATCACATATCGGAACAACGGGACGTCGGACTAATGGACTGTCAGACCAATGACACGGAGCCACTTCTGCACACTTACTCCAAGCCACAAATCTGTAATAATGACGTTTTATCCTACTTGGATCTTCATCAGGTCACAATGTTCAAAAATGGAAAACATACCTATATTTATACATCATGCACACCAATAGGCTGATAAGCTCTATGATGGCAGGTGTGGTTATCCATCCAAACTGCCCAGGGTGATAAACATCCAAAAACAATTAATATTTCAATAAAGTATATAGAAAAAAGCAGTAATACAACAGCCATACTTCAAAATATCAAACATATATCTTATATATAAACATTACATCAGATTCATCATCCCGTCTATCAGAATGTACATCACCTATGTTCAAATATTGTGTCCTATATAGTGATTTGAACTGTAAACAGAGGATGGAGACTGGATTACAATGGACACTGACTCTCTTCCTCAGGGGTGTAGGTACAGTGCTCACACTTTGTGATTGTCTCAACAGACACTCAGTGGTGCACATTGCTTATATGATGCAGGACTGAGATTCACTTCTCCTTTAACCTTGTCACAGTTCCCTCACATGTTGTGACACAAAACCAGAGATGGTTTGTGATCATTCTAATCCACTCGAACAACTCCTCGTTGTGGCACTGCAGCAGTCGTTTTTTGACAGACTTCACAATGTGCCAGAGGTCATACTCATGCTGTATGCATTTATACTCCTGACGCGTGACTTTCTGTACAGATGGGTGGCAGTCGGTTGCCAAAACAGATATGGCCACATCATATTCTTACATCTTGACTACTGATTTATTAAAGAATCATATACCTAAACACTTTTTGTTTTGTTGTTATTCTTTCGATAACCATGCATAGAAAACTATCCAGTGTATCCTCTGTTTTGTTTCAGTGATGGTTGGGTGTAATTGGTTTTGGTTCAATGTCCATACCAGTTCTGGCTGTAGTGCTTGTTGAATCAATACAATTATTTGGTGTTTTATTATCATAAGATTAATGTGTGTAAACACTGGGGATGTTTGCTTTGCTTCTGAGGGACATTAAACAAAATTATCAAAATTATAATGTTAATATCACATTTCTTGTAGGAGCCTGGGTACAGAATGTAGCAGCCAGAATCATATGTCATAATGTCACCAGTTCTTTTCCTTGCTGACTTATTTTCTTTTCTACAGTTCTACTAGTTATTATTCTTTTGTGACTATCAAAAGTATCAATGTACAGTTATTTCTAATGTCCATGGAGAATCATGCACCTCACTACATTTGCAATGTCCTCCTGATTTGCATTAATGTACAATGTGTTTTTACTAGGTGCTGTAGTAGGTAATAGTTACTAGTACTAGTTTTTAGAGACTGATAGTATCTGTCATGAAGTGTCTGTTGTGTGTTACTGCAGTTCAGGACCAATACAAAGTTCCAGTGCTAGTTGCATAAATATCTACAATATATGTTCAGTAAAAGGTAAAAGCTTTTGGCCTGCTGCCGCGACTATTGGTTCTTGTTGACTTTTTAGTGTTATGGTAATGTAAGTCATGACTAACCATTTGCAGTAGTGAGCGGTTAGCGCTAACATTGGCCAATCAAAAAGGTTTATTTTGTTATGAGTCAACTCCGGTCCGGTGGTAAAAACAAAATCAAGTGAGGACTCAAGCAGGTTGCTGGGCGGACGGTCAACACTTTTGGCTGAAAAAGTATATTATTGTGCCTGACGTTGTTTCGTGATGGCTACGACATATATATGGATATGTATATATATTTTTTAATTTGCCATTAGATGCGTGTGGCGGCTTTTCGACAGCCGAGCCATGTGAAGGAAAAGCTAGCTAGAAAAAACATTAGCGTATGCATCGCAAGAGGAATAAACAAGATGATGGTGAGGAAGATAATGGGATTGGAGTTAACGTATGGGGTTTGGATTCCTGACTCACTGCTTTGGAAAACGTGGAGGTAAGAAGTATTTCTTTGGCGGTTTGCATCAGCTGTGATGACCGCTGACTGTATGGTGTGGGATAACATGAGTTTTAGGTGAATACTTTGAGGCCTGGTCATTTATATGGGTTGTGGTTCATTTTTAATTTCTGACAACATTAATTTTGGCTGCTATGTTGAATAGCCAGGCTCCCATCAGATAAATCCTGTGCTGCAGAGATGCTGTGGAGATCTTTGGACTTGGGGATTTGTGTGTTTTTTCTTTTATATGTTTACGTTTGTCATGGTTGTTATATAATTGTTGATTAGAGTGGAAATCCATTTAGTAAATCATGTTAACTTGAATGACTGCTTCATTTCCACTTTAAGGTATTGATCCATATAACCCAGTACCACATACACTGTAAACAATAATCAATCCATGGCACAAAATTTTAATGTAAAGTCTACACAGATGCCCCGAACTGTCAGAATGGAATAAAAAAGTTTTGTTTACACGACACAAACACTCATCCCTTATGAGCTTGACATTTTTTTATTTTTTTTTTATGTTTTTGATTTTTGAGTAAATTTGATTAAAATGTATAAAGTTGAATTCTCCTAATTAGTTTAAGGCCAATAAACAACATTATCACTGTGCACTTAACATATTGTGGCATGTTGGGGCTAAATGGGTGGAGTTTCTCAGCATGCCATGAGACAATGTGTTTAAGCCATAAGCCAAAGAACTGTGTTTATATGTGTTCTAAATCACTCTATTACCCATTACACAGTGATTAATATTTTTGTATATCACAATGGTTTTAATGGATAGCAGTAATGTTGTGGTAAAAGACATTTCACACCTGCATGGCTATTGGAGTGTCCATTGTAAAGATGTGCTGAGATGAAGTAAAGAGCACTTCCTAATCAACAAATCATTTGTTTGCCTTATTCTAACTTTTGAGAAACCTAAGCTTGCCACAGAATATTTTCTTTGTTCAACTAACTTAAAAAGAAAAAATCCTTAAAATGTGTACTTAATGCTTTATGTTCATATAACATAGAAGTAAATGCTCAAACACAAAAAAAGCTATGTTAAACTGACATAAAGTCCCTGTCTAACAAGGGTCATGTGACACATTTATTTTTGAGCCTAGTGTACTCAGAATGTTTATGTTATTGTATTGTACTAAACTTAAAGTTTTGAGTATAAGCTGTTTCCAAAAGAGTTTTTAAGTTAAGTTTGCGAGTTGGGGTACATTGGGGTACAGTCAAACAGTTCCTTTTTGAGCTGGAGGTCTGTTGAATTCACGCGTCATGTATTTGATAGAGTCAGTAGCTCAGCATACAGAGATGACACCAAAATGTTCAAATTTATGGCTGCTGTAAAACTTCAATATAAAGCCAAGCCCCAATGAAACGCTGAGTCCCTTTTACTACCCAGATGTGGTTACAGGTTTTGACAAATAAACGCAGGACCTAATTAGGCGCCAGGTCTGGTTGCCATTGTTACATTAGGTCGGCCTACACAAAACAAGCTGTATAAATCTGTGTGCAGTAGGGCGAGAGGTGAAACATTGTTTTGGCTATTCTTGTACAATATGTTGAGAAAAGAAGGCAGAACGTTACAGATCATTCAAACTAAAATACAAACACTTGGACGTGGTACTAACAGCTCATTACTGATTACCCTAATAATCAATACAGATCTATTTACTTATATAGTGGGGGGAATCAGTATTCAATGTGTCATATTTCCAATGAAATTTACACCAGGCATTGATATTAACTCAATTAAACTATACAGATACAGACATCATAACATTACAATCTATATACAAAGTTACGTGTAGTAAAGTGGAATAACACAGGAAAAAAGTATTGAACACACTAACTGAAATGTATTCATAATTGGTGGAGAAGCTTTTGTTTGCAATGCCAGCTTTCAAGATGCGTCCTATATGAAGAAATTAATCTCTCACAGTGTTCAGATGGGATTTTGGTCCATTCGTCCACACAGTTAGTCTTTAAATATAGGAGATTCTGAGGGGCCTGCTGGTGATTGCATAATCTTCAGCTTCTTCCACCAATGTTCTATCAGGTTTAAGTCTGGTGATTAACTGGGCCATTCAAATACCTTTATGTTCCTCCTCTGGAACCAGCTGAGAGTCTCCTTTCAGTAGTTTTTGGTCCACCTGCGTCTCATCCTCACCGTCCTGGTGGATGCAACAGATTCTTCTCAAGGAACTCTTACATGGCTCCATTTATCTTCCCTTTGATTAATTTGGATTCTGCTGGTACCACGAGAAGAGAAACAGTCCCATACCAAGATACCTCCACCTCCAAACTGCACCTTAGACATGATGTTTTTAAGGTCATTTGCAGAGCCATTTCTCCTCCAAACATAACGAATCATACTATTTTGCAGAAAAGTAATTTTTGTTGATTTTTTGTCTAATTCGGCCACACTATGTTCTTCCAGTAATTTACAGTTTCTCCAAATGTTGTGTAGCACAGTGGTTCCCAACTGGTCCAGATTTCTCCTTAGTTATTAGTTCAAGGTCTACACAGTTTCATACATTCAGTGTCATACTTGCGTTTGGCCATGTCGTTGAGCTAATTTGTTGTCAAGCTCTCAAGTAGCGGTCAGTTAGTCACTCTACAGCAGGAAACAGCACTTCAAAGTAAAACCTCTGTTAGAAATTCACTGGAATTTAAAATAAAGACTGTTTTTTTAAAAACTTGACACATTCGTGAGTCACTTGCAGTCTGTTCAGAATGGGCCAGCAATCTACTGTTGGACCGTGGCCCGCCAGGGAACCACTGGTGTAGCAAATTTAAAACAAGCTTTTGGGCAAAAATACAACATACCATGTTTGCAGGAGAAATAGTTCTGCATATGACCTTAGAAAAAAAACACACCTACAGTGTGGTTTGGAGGTGGAGGCATCATGGTATGGGACTGTTTCTCTTCTCATGGTACCAACAGAATCCAAATTATCAAAGGGAAAATGAATGATTATCCATGTGGAAGAATGGACCAAAATATCATCTGATCAATGTGAGAGATTGATTTCCTCTGTTTCTATGCATTGTAATGTTATGATTTCTTTATCTATATAGTTTTATTAAGATGTCGGGTGTAAATAAATTTCATATGAATAGCTGCATTGGAAATATGTTTAATGAAAAAAATGTTGATGCATTGAGTACTTTTCTTCCCCCACTGTATGTAAATGTGTGAGAATTGATTGTATTAAGAGGGGAAGGGACCCTATAAGACTGCTTATTATGCACAGGGCCCAGAGATCCCCCTGTCCTCTTCCCTTTGCCAAATTCATTACATTTCTGTGAAAGTGTGATTATCGTGTGAAAAGGCTAGGTATTGTATTCATAAAGTAAACAACATAAATACTAAAGCCTGAACTGCTGTACATGCACAAAAAGATCAGTCACCTTAGCACAAATGCATTAAATGATACCAGAATATGTAACAGTAATTCATAATCCTCAAGTGGCTCCAAAAATATGCATCATAAACACATTAGGGTTCACAAAAGACAAAGGAGAGTGATTGCATTCAACTTCAGCTCTCAGAAATCCTCACTTTTCATTTAGATAACAAAATTTAACTTGCATTAAATCCACCTCAGGGTGCCACCCTTCAAAAAGAGAAATAGATAGCCAATTAATGAATTAGTCTCAATTCTGAAAGTTGCTTTTGAGTTCCAGACAAAGTAGCAAAAGTGTACAGTGACGTAATGTTTCATACACACAAACCACTTAATCAAATGTTGAATGAAAAGCTTTATTAGATTATTGACTACACACATATCTGATAACTATTAACATACAACTAAATGAATGTGATGATCAGAGTTGGGTATAACGCATTACAGAGTACTTAGTTAGATTAGTTTTTGCTGTTACGAGTAACTTAATGCGTTAGTTTACTGTTTGAGTAATCAAATACTTGAGTACATTTTCAAACAAGCTATCAGTTACTTCCATTACTTTTAGAACGCTGGTCCTTCAGCTTTGCAACAGCAACGGCTGTCTACTGGTTCTAATAACAGAGATAACTTTAACCTATCAGTCTGAAAGAAGCCATGAAGCTTGTGGCTCGCTACGTGGTAGAAGAAATGCTGCCGTTGTCTACGGTGGAGTCTAAAAATTGGTGGAGGAGGACTCGCTGACAGACTCAGGCAATGAAATGAGGAGTATTAGTTTTATAGGGAATGACTATTCAGCATTCATAAGTGTAGTTCATTCTGACTGACATGATATAAGCAAATGATAATGTTATAAAATTGTATGAAAGCAATTGATGCATGTCCAAAATGCTCCAAAAGCATTTGCAATTTGTTGGAAGGAATGAGAAACTGCTATTATGATGTGCACAAATGACTAAATGTTGTGGAGGTTGAACTAACAGTTATTCATTCATAACAGTCACTCATTCATCTTCTAACCACTTCATCCTCTTGAGGGTCGCGGGGGGGCTGGAGCCTATCCCAGCTGACATTGGGCGAGAGGCAGGGTACACCCTGGACAGGTCGCCAGACTATCGCAGGGCTGACACATAGAGACAAACAACCATTCACGCTCACATTCACACCTACGGACAATTTAGAGTCCTAGTCCCCAATCTGCATGTCTTTGTACTGTGGGAGGAAGCCGGAGTGCCCGGAGAAAACCCACACTGACACGGGGAGAACATGCACAGAAGGGCTCCCACACCCGGGATCGAACCTGCAACCCTCTTGCTGTGAGGCAACAGTGCTAACCACCACACCACCGTACCGCCCGAACTAACGGTTATGACAATTTTCATTCTGATCAGAGAAATGCACTAAAGCAACTGAGAAAAACTGTAATTCATCTGTCTTCAACTGTCCAAGGTCACTAGAACAGCACAATGTGAATTCTGTTTTATGGTGGATTTTCCCTTTAAAAGCAGAATCCCAGGGCCTGCCTGTAGGTTCTTTGGAATTGTGTTTTCAAAAAGTTGTCTGTGAAAATTGCCCAAGTAATCAGAGTTGTGTGTTGTGATGAGAACTCAGAGAAACCCTCTTCAGAGGATAGCTCAACAGCACCACAATGCATAAAGAAACCAGGAAAGAAACAAGCTGCAACATCAACCCAGTCTCAAAAACCACTGCTTGGCCAGCGACTTCTGGCGTCAGAAAGCGACGAGAAAAGCCAGCCTCTTACCTTGGCATGATATGTAGCCGGGCGCTGTTATTGTTTAATGGTGCCTGGGGTCATCAGGGGAAAATGCAGTGAGACAAAAATGAAAGTTAAACGGGCAGAATTTTGAGTAGGGTGGGCAGGAGGGGTGGTAGGTAGGTCCAACAACCATATAAGTATAAAGCCAAACCCTCTTCTTTTTTTTCTAAAGTGTGTTTTGTTGCATAAACCTAACCATGTGCGTGTGTTGGCAAAACATTACCAAATGTGTTTTTTGTTGAAGGGTAAAAAATGTCAATTTGGTGTTGTACTAACATAGTGCATTTATTTTGAAAGAGACTGTATGCAAACTGTAAATTTCCTGCACAGGTGTATTTTGAAAACAGGCAATGCATGTAACAGGCTGAAGTTGGCACAACATCCCAGAACATCAACAACCAACGCGCCCTTGGTTCCTTGCACGTCATATCTCAACGTGGAAAGTCCATGACCAAACATCGATATGTGATGAGGTCGGAGTGAGACTGCGTTGGCAACATCTAACAGACCCCCCAGCCCTAACTCCTTACTCAATGCATTTACAAGGACATGAATAAAATGTTTATGATTAGATTTTTGGGGATCCCATTTATGCGTTTGAGCATGGAAACCCAAATATGCTAGCTGGAGTATTCACAAAAAAACACACACACACAAAAAACGGGATCTATACAAGGAATCACCCAATTTCCCTGTGCTCATGTAAACACCATATCCTGAATATGACCATAACTGGGATACGCCTATAATAAGCGTCAAGCCCAAAAATAAAGTTTAATGCCAAGAGATTTCACTTATGTCATGAATAAACAGATTGAGAGTCGTACAAAGCAAATATGGTTATGTGGTGAGAGACTGATCCAACCCTTCAGGTGGATCTCGAAGTGTCATCTTCACAGCTGAAAAACGATAGATCGATAGATAGATAGATAGATAGATAGATAGATAGATAGATAGATAGATTCTTCCATGACGAACACAGTTCATAACCCACTTCCACTCCTCACTAGTTGGTTGGATGGCACTTAATGTGGCGGACACTCCACTTGAATGCAGGAACAGAGTGGAAGTAGATAGGGGGAGGGTGTAGGAGGTGGTTTGGGAAAGGCCCAGAGAGTGCGGAGTACATGGAATGAAAATAGAAATGTGGAGCAGAAAAGGTCAGAGACAAAATAAAGAAGTAGTCAAGACTGATGCTGCAAAGTGTTTGTAATCTTAGCAGCAGTGCTAATAATAATAAAAAAAGTATGGCAAAGGCACCAAATAAAGAGGAGGAAGGAGTGGACAGATGATCAGCCGCAGGCTGATATCAGCCTTAGTAATGTTACAGGCAAGGGGCATGAACAGGAGGTTGCTACCCACTGCTGAGGACAAGCAATATGACAACCTCAGCAGGTGATACCGCTTATGCAAGGCTAGCTCATGTAGTGACAGTTAACGGATGGTAGCGATGGGGCCAGTTCAGAGAATAATTGCCAGGGCCAAATTCTGTTCCCTGTCCTACCCTGTATATGTCATAATTTCCAAAAGTCTCAGTTTCCACACGTCCAGACAAAAACGCAGCCCCAGAGTTTTCAAACCAGAACAGGATCAGCAGCGTTTCCAAAGGTCTCCGTTTCAGGGGTTCCAAAACACCAGAGTAGTGTGGGTGCTAGGCATTAGTTTAGCAATAGTTAACATTTTTAAAACAAAAAATTAGTGTGGATGTAGCCTCAGTCTGCTGGATGACCCAGTACAACCTGTCAGCACCCAGACTGGCGCTAAGAAAACAACAGGGGGAAAAAAGTGTGCTACACTTTCACAATAAAGGCTGTGGGCAGAGACGGTTACCTTGAGATAAATGTATCTCTCTCATGTATTTCCCAGGAGAATGCCTTTGGTGACCACTCAAAGTATTTCTACAAGATGTGATTTAGCTCTTTATCTCTGTTTATCCTCGCAGCTGTGTGTTTTGCAGCCAAACTGCACAAAGCTGTTCAGAGTTATTACTGTATAGAAGCTAAACATTTTTTACAATTGCAATTCTTTAATTATAATATATGGGATTCCCCTGTGTGTCTCCACAGCCAGGTGCCACTTTCACTTTCCTTTTGTGGCTAACTTCAGCATCAGGCCCTTCTGCCTCACAGTGAATAACGAGCACAGCCTCTGTGGGGGCACACTGAGGGGCAGGACCTGGTGATGACATCTCATCTGGGGAAGAGGTGCAGGTTCAGCTATTACTCCCCTGAGGGCTACACCATCACAGGCTGGGTCTTTCAAAGGACACCCTGAAATGGGGCACAGTTTAGGACTCTGGCTCAGTAACACAAACTCACCCTGATGAGCTCTGCCCAGCTTAGACAAGCAAACCACAAACTATCAAAAACACATACTACAGATTGAATGGTAGCCTATATAATGTGGCACATTCCTCTTTGCACTAGAGCAGATGTGCACAGGTGTGGCTGTTTTTGTTTACATATACATACATATTTTTATATTAACAATGGATGAAATGAGTGTCATGTGAAAGGTGTCACTTACAGTGACAAATCCACTCAGAATTACCATTTCTGTAATTCCCCTACGTTTACTGCTCTCACCCACCACAATTCCAGCAGCAACGGCAGGCAGCTGTTTTCAGTGAGAGAAGCTCTGATAAAGCCACTGTACAGTCCCTGTCCAGCACCAAACAGCAGACAAACACAGTTAGAGACCAGCTGGGGAACACAGTGGATCATTTAAGCAGCTAAAGAGACAGATATTTTTCTCAGGAGTTAGTGAAGACCAAACCAGAGCTAAAAGGAGAGTGAATATTGGAGTGTTTGATTGTGTGCTTACACCCCGGCTAACCAAATTATGTACACACAACTTGGCTATATTACCTAACTAAAGTTTGATCCTGACTGTGTAAACATCAAATTGTAGCAATCAGAAAAGCATTTCCAGGATTAACTGTAGCAGTGTAATTCGGTTATATCATCAGATAGGAACTGCAGTATTATCAGGTGTCCAGAGACATGACTCCATGTCTGACAGATGTGGAAATAGGCGACTATTAACATGTTTACCACAACTGCTTTACAAGGTGATAATATGCTCATCTTGTGTTCACATCTTGTTCTGCTGCTAAAAGTGGTCAAAAACAGGGACAGAGGAATGGTGGTTTTACTTATTGTTACTTAATTAACTTTTATGTCCTTCGGTGACCACTGTGTGTGAGGAGGTTTTCTTATTATTTTGCTTTGTGTGAGCTCACCAACACAAATTCCCACTCCGACCTCGTCACATATCAACGCTTGGGCATGGACAAGATGTGACGTGTAAGGTACCCTGGGTGCGTTGGTTGCTGACGTTCTGTGACGCCGTGTCAACTTCTGCCTGTTACATGCATTGTTTTCAAATTACACTAACGTTTTCACGGAAAATCTACAGTTTGCATGCAGTCTCTTTTAAAATTAATGTGGACAGCTGCAGGATACAAAGAAGTAACTAGGTTGTGGATGGATATGTGGTGAATGAAGACCCCGAGGTAAAAAAAAAAAAAAAAGATCATTTGCACGCTATCTAGCATTAGCTACGCTTACTGGCGATTACCCTGACATTCACACAGAGGCACACTTATCTTAATTTGGGGAGATATGCAATTACCAAGTTCATGGGATTAACGGGAAAGTAATATAATGAGTAATGTAACAAATTATTGTTGGCAAGGAGTAATAAGTAAGGTATTTTTTTTACTTTTGAAAAGAGTAACGAGTAATTAGTAATTTACTACATTTTTAGTGTAACAAGCTTGACACTGTTCTGAGTCAAATCCCAGTCGATACTGCATTAAAACCCTTCGAAACCTGCAGGACCGCTACCCCCTTTGGGTTCCCTCTATACCACAGGGTATCGGATCATAAATGTATATCAAATTGTTTGATACTTGCAATTTGAAATCAGTGTGGACTGGATGGACTTTTAATCAGATTTGGGAAAAAAATACCCTCAAAATACCCCACACCACAGAAAAATCTCACAAGACGATCTTTAGAACCTACAAAAAATCAGGGCTTGGCTGACGATTGTCAGTAGGGGGAAGCAGGCTCAAGATCGGCCTGATTCTGATGTAGTATGTACCTGTCATCATACAGGAAATTAGTTTGAACAATCTGCTGTTTGACATGCAGGGCTGCACCATGCAATGTGGAGATCTGGAGGGTGACAGCTCTGCAAGCCTCTGTGATCTTCAGTTACCCATGTCACCCTTCTCTGCACAGGTCTAAAGAGATTTTTAGATGTATTTTCGCAAGTTTAATTTCTGCATTAGTCTGATGGACATCCTCTCGACTACTTGACTTTACTTTGAAGGAATACTCCGACGATTTGGGAGTTATGCCCTTTCTCCATCATTTTCATATTGAGACATGATCAATATCTTTTTTATGTCTGTACGTCCAGTGGCTGGGTCTCAGCAGTTAGCATTGCGCTTATAGGGAGTCAGTACCCTACTCGGTAAAAGTGAACAAATAAACATTACAGAAACCCTGAAGCTGGTATTTTTGCACGTGCATTTAAAATAAACATGTTTAAACATTAATTCATAAAACAAGAGTCCTTTTTAGTTGTTTAAGAAGAAGTTTCATACTTGGAAGTATAGTGTGTTTACGTCCTGCGTGGAGGGATACACCGGCAGGGGCGGCTGGCCAATAGAGGGCTATAGGGCACCGCCCCTCCTTGAGCCACAAAAGAAAAGATGATAATAAATGTATGATTTTCATCATCATTATTGTCATATATACACACAATATATTAATTATTCTGATAATTTTCACTTGAAACAGCTCATCCTGCCTCTGAATATCCAATCAGATGCAGTGTGAAGTCACGTTCCGGCCCTTTGGGGCGATATCAGCCTTGCTGGAAATCGCCCCAATCACTCTCATAGACTCCAATGTAAAATGCTTTTTTTTTTTTTTAAATGCAGGCACTCCAATGCAATCTCTATGGGTTCCGAGGGCTTGCCCCAACGTGTTTTCGTCATAAGTAAACCACCAAGTATCATTCATGTGCTCCTCGGATGGTCAGATTTCCCACGTCGGGAAGTCGTTCTTATTTCATTGTGTGTTCATTAGCGTTTAAGTCGTAATGTGGAGACATCATGGATATTACAAAGAAGATGTGTTGTATTTTATCACTCAAAATGTTTAAAAAATACATCGTCAACCGTTTCCACTGAAATATTGCTTTATATTTGCTTTGCTGGCTCTGGGACAGGTACGCTAGGTCACTCGGTAAAACCAAACAAAGAGACGACACGGACGACATTACTCACTCGACTGAAAGCTGTCCATCAGCTCCTCAGCCCCTTGCTGTTCCACTGCCTCGGAGGATTCAGCCTCTCTTCTCGTCCGCTCAGCATCCAACACCTGGAGTTCCTCATCTGTATACTCTGGCTCAAACAGGTATGGCTCTGGATCTGTGTCCCCTACAAGAAACTCTTCAAAATTGCATTCAAAGTCGTCCATTGCAGCTACTATAGTCCAGAGGTATCGCTAGGCTAAATAAACAACTGAGTTTTGTTTACAGGCTATGTCTGTGCCTGTGCCTGCTCACCGGTGTATCCCTCTGCGGATCACAGCATAGGACGTACTGACCCCCTATAAGCGCAATGCTAACCGCTGAGACCCAGCCACTGTACAGACACAAAAAAGATATCGATCATGTTGTCTCAATATGAAAATGATAGAGAAAGGGCATAACTCCCAAATTGTCGGAGTAGTCTTTTAAAGTACAATGTTACATAATGTCTGACTTGATTGTTATGTTGTTAGTATTCTGCTTTGCTATAGCAGAGCAGTTGTGCTGTACTTCATTTGACAGCAGATGTTATTAACATGTGGGAATGGAAGCAAAACTATTTCCCCATTTGTACTCATGAACACAAAGTCCTTTGATTGTAGATCTTAACTGGCACTTGCCCCCCTCTGTCACAGTGTAGTCACAGTGCTAGTTGCAAAAAACATGTATAATTTACTATAATCAGTTTTTACACATGCAGCTTGTGGTGTCATACCTCTGCTTTGCAATTGTGAACATGACATACCTGGTGATTTCAAGCAGAGGCGTAACCTGTCTAAATTTAAACCCAACTGTCTGCAGAGCCCAGCTGTGCAGCATCTACAGCACTTCCTCTTTCACTGCAAATAGGGAGTGAAAGTAGTTGTACAACAACTGTGCTGCTTTCATCCTGCACACACAAGACAACAAGAATAAACCACAGGGCGCCACAGTTTTCATCTGTAGCACAACGTATAGACTTCAGCTGTAGTTGCAGGTACATTTAGAGACGGTTGTTACAGAAAAACTTGCTCCTTTTATTACTAACTCAGAGGTAAGTTGTGAAAGGTTACAACTATATGTGCTGTAGTTACACTCATGCACAGTGAATGCTTTCAACAGAATATTATGATGGGTCTTTTTTCACAGACAACCTTGATATGGCACATGGCAAAGAGATGCAGCTCCTGTTCCATGTGGCACTGGTGTTGTCAGTCATTCTGACCTCAGCTCTGAAGACCCTAGACTCAGAACAAGAGCTGCAGGACAGTGGGTTCGGTCAACCACCACCTCGCCACGGCCTCAAGTTGCTGGTGTGGTACGTTCAGGACTGTGTGGACAACAACATGGTGGCTCTGTGTGATCCTATTCAAGGAGAGTATGGATTTCATGAATTTCGGAACCTCAAGCCCTGGCATCTGCTTCCAGTAATAAAGGATAAAAAGCAATACACGTACTACACCATCGGAAACCTCAACTATCCTCATGCCAAGGACCTGCCGTATGAAGTCAGGAAGTACTACAACCACAGCGACCCTGACAGTAACATGGACAGAGTTTTGGTGAGATACAACAACAACAACAAACACATCGACCAGATCTACGCATCTGCACATTATAAGACGAACGAGACGTACATAATTGGCCCCAATCTTCTTGCCTCTCTTCGACAGCCAGCAGCCCACATTAGCATAGAAATGTGATGTACTCCTGATGTAAAATCTCTATGTGACAACTTTAAAAGCTCTGTGATTCTTCCAAAAAATTGTGATGAAATTGCAAATGTGTTTTAAACAAGCTTGACTGACATGTTTGGCTGCTTTGTAGTCAGAATGAGAAAAAAAGTGCCAGACTACTTTGATGAGCTTATTTAACTCTTGAGTATGAGTCAGGAAAGTAACCCTGCACAGCCTGACTGCTTGTAGAGTACACTGTGTAGAATGCTTTGCAGAAAGCGTCTTTGACCAATAAAATAAATGTTCAAACATGCTGCTTAAGAATATTTTTTTCTTTAATAGTTGATACATTAGCATTTCTGTGGGTGTGTGTGTGTGTGTGTGTGTGTGTGTGTGCAAAAATTTCAGTTTAGCTTACATCTAGATTTGACCATCTTTTAGTTAAGACAACTGTATTCACCAAGGCTGATTGCATCACTTTGCTGAGGTCTAGGAACACAGCAACACCACAATAAATTGCATCTGATGGGTCGAAAAACATAAGGACAGTCAGACAAGTCAGAAACAAGTCAACAGCTTATCCAGATAAGCTACCTTTTTTTAAAAGGTAAGACTGGTAAAATTTGGTAATGATCCCTGTTTACACAGAAAAACTGTGCACACACACACACACTACTGTGATAAGTAAATTTCATTGGACATTTCGTGCAATGGTAGACATGGCCAAAATAGTGCAGGCTCCAACATTGCAAATTGTTTCAGAAACGAGTTTAGTATGAACTCTGAGTTAACCATGACACCTCATTTCCACTTACATATGTGTACCAACACAAGACAACCGGAAGTCCATTCATTCCTATGGGAATCTCCATGATATTTGATGTGCCTGTGAAACTCAAGTACATTCAAAAATTAAACTTTTGCGGTGGATTTCAGAGACAATATGACAGTATGCTAGCTTAGCTAACAAGCTGCTAATTAGCTAAGAGAGTTGGGTATAACATCTTACAAAGTAACGCGTTAGAGTACTTTGATTACTTTTTCCAGTAACGAGTAACCTAATGCGTTAGTTTGCTGTTTGAGTTATCAAATACTTTTCAAACAAGCCAGTTAATTCCGTTACTTTTAGAACGCTGGTCCTTCAGCTCCAAAACAGCAACGACTGTCTTTTGGTTCTAATAACGGAGATAACGTTAAACCTATCAGTCTGAAAGAAGCCATGAAGCTTGTGACTCGCTACGTGGTAGAAGAAATGCTGCCGTTGTCTACGGTGAAGTCTAAAATCGTGCTGTGACTTGGCCAACAGACATGACACACTACACAATGGTACTCACCAATTATCCCCGTCTTTCACGGCGTGTGTGATGTCATTGGGTTATTCTTGTCTTATTTTAATTACTTTTACTATTATTTGAGTCACTGTGTCTGTTCATGTGCCAGCCAAAATGTTGTTGTAGTCACCTTAAAGCGCCAGCAGATGGCAGGAGCTACATTTGAAGTACGTAAACATACAAGCTATTGTATCCTCCACAATCAACTTTCTACAAATGTTTCACAATAAAAGCCTATTTAGAAAATGGAGGGATTCTCTCAACCGAGGTTATAAGGGGCTTTTAATTTGAAACAATTCAGGAAGTGTTGAGTTTGAAATGACGACACAGTATGTTTATAATTATACTTTATAGTATGTTTATAACTATACTTTATAAAGACAACAGAGCGGATAAAAAGTAAATATATAAACACACAGAGGGATTAATAAATAACAAACCATCTATAATGTAGTCTGTTTCAAATGACGCTGGGAGCCTCTGCAGTTGTGGTGAGTAAAAGCCTTGCTGCTATTTGTTGATGTTATTACTTTATGTCCAACCGTGAGGATGTACCATTGTTTGCTAGCTTGATGCTAATGACAGTAACGTTAACTCAGCGGTTTGACAAAGTGCCTCTGCTGTTTCACACCATCATTTCCCCCTTTTATTCTGTGTGGTAACATCCCTAGAGGAAATATTAAAAACGCTGGGGTGTTGTTGTCATACAGTTGTCTATGGCAGCAGATCGTTCTGTGTTTCTACTGGTCAAAGTGACGGCTGTGATGGGAGAATTGGATCTCAGCGAAGGGCAAGTGGTCCATAACTTTAATTTTGGAGACAAAAAATGTAGGCTTAGCGCCCTGTGGTCCATTGCCCAATAGGAAATGTAGAATACTCAAAAGTACTTTAAAAGTACTTGAGTTACTTTTCTCAGGAAGTAACTTTGTAAAGTAACTGGTTACTTTTTAAAAAAGTAACGCAGTAAAGTAATTTGATTACTTTTAATGTAACCCTTACCCAACTCTGCTAGCTAACTGGCTATTTTCTTCAGTTTAGTTGCCTATGTTGATTGTCAAGTGAGTTTGTATGATTTAAAAGAACTTGTTTATTTAGTTTGAACACATTGTTAATCTGAGTAATGGCGGAGTGACTTTCTGTAATCTCATTGCCACTTGTTAGCAAACAACCTTATTTAAGACACGTTCAGGCTTCAACATTTATGAGTGGGGTATTTACTGACAAATTTCATGTTGTAGAACAAAACATGAAAGTCTCTTAAGCTTACCACAGACTTTATTTTCGGCATCTAACAAAAAACTAATTTGAGAAACCCACTGACTTCAAGACAAGGGAACCAGGAGTAAAAAAAAAAACTCATTTCAAGGTTTTCAGACTCATTCCTGCAGCAGTCTACAAAGTAACATCTTCATTGTTGTGAGGACATGCACAGTATTTACAATTATCTTTACCAAATTGAAGACAAATGTGCAGCATTTAGAAAACATCTTCACTTATTTGACAAACCATGAGCAGCATTCAGAATAAGCACTGCAAGAAGCTCACATTACAATGGAAACTAGGGATGCACGATATTGGATTTTTTCCTGATATCCAAAATGCCAATATATACCAACTCATTTGGCTGATAACCGATATTGATATATCCATAAATTATGGAAAATTATGCACTTTAATTACCAAATCCGCTGACGAAATATACCTCATTATGCTTGTATCCCGGTTTATCTTAATTTTTATATGTATCTTCATTTATGTAGGCCTACTTATGTAATAACCCAGTTAAGCCATGTAAGTTTGCATTGTGTATTACTATTATTGTCTGATTTATATGCATTTACAAAGAATGTCTCCTTTAAATTGAGTATGTATGTATGTATGTATGTATATATATGTAAAGATAGATATTTATTATCGGTAGAAATCACCATGTTGGCCGATTCATGTATTTCGATTTACAGCTAATATCAATACCAATGAGGTGCCAATATCTTCATGCATCCCTAATGGAAACGATTTCCAGTAGACACTAGAAAGTGGTGCAAAGACTGGGACACAATTGTTGTCATGGTTTGTGGCTTATGAAGTTATTAAATCAGCTGTCAATCATTGTGATCACATGATTCAGATATTATAATAATGGGTAAAAGGCTAAAACAAGGTTAGCAGTAGATATTTGCAGTAACAAATGAATCATGTTGTAATAATGTTAAAATAAGAAAAAAAAAACCAACAAAAACATTTGAGGTGGTTTTCCAACACTGCTGATGGATAGCAATCTTAAATATCTTCATAAGCCACCAACCATGGCGACAACAAGTGTGTCCTATGGATGTATGATAAGAAGTGGAAACAGCATTGGAGGCAGGGCTCTGTTTATTCCTATGAAATTTGCTCAGTTGCTCGCATCACTGGGCCCACAGAGCAAGCACACAAGAGACTAAAGAGGATAAAATGATTTAATCGTGTGGCTCTTCTAGACGTTATTATTTAATTTAATGTTATCAAACCAAATGGATCAAATTCTGATGATGAAACAAGTAATTTCATGGGGGTTGTGACACAAAAAATGTGTCCACTGATTTACAAACTTCTATTTTACAATGTAGGTCTATGGAGAAGAAATCTGGGGCCCTATGGCATCATGTGACAGACTCAGAAGTTGTAATTCCACTGTTTGGCCTCTAAGAAAATTGTATCCAAAGCCTGGTGCACTTCCTGGGGGCCTGCAAGCATGTCCCCACCAACACTTTTTAATGTCCCTTGGAAACCGTTTCTGTTGTGTTGTGAGCTTCTTGCAGCGGTATTTCTTGCTGTAAATGCTTTGCATGTGTCTTAAAATAGGGGAACATGCTTCTTCATTTGCTTTTGCTGTTTCTATTTGCATGTGTTTTCTTATTTTGCAGATCGCTGAGCTCTCAGGGCCACCGTACTCAACCGTATTTTTTTCTCTCTATCAAGACAACTCATTCTTTATTATTACTTATGACATGCCACCTGGCCAATCAAAAATGAGTATGGCAATAGCAAAATATCTCAAATTATGTAGAGAGACTTTAAAGTTAGGCAGAAGACGACTCTGCTTTCTCGGTACAGATCACAGAGCATGGAAACAACATGTAGCTTTAGTGAAATAAATGAGAAAAGTACAGTGAATAAACATTAATGAGGCTATGAACAAGAAATGAGTGTATTGTTCGGTACTACTTTCTTCTGAGGATTTTAAATGTTATGACCTTACTGTCTAGGTCAGAAAGTACCACCAAAATATAAAAACTCTAAATATGAAAGTTCCACAGAGCTTTAGAAATTTGTATGAACTCCAATATCAGCTTGAATAGCAGGCAGTCAATCAAAATGTTGACTCTAATGAGTTGTGAAACAAGGCAGCACACACCTTCATGGCCAAAAGGCACAAACTCTTGCAAAACTCACTTTCAATATTATGATGACAAAGCACCCTCATGCCTGCAGTCCTCAAAACCCACAGAAAGGCCTCATTCATCTTCTGCTCTCCTCTGTTGCCAATGGGAGGACACCATTTGGATCGCTGTGCGCTCACAAGTTGAATTCAGATTTGATTTGATACTCCCACTGAAAATATACCAGGGCTCTTGAAAGGGCCCGTGAACAAGCAGGACCAATCTTAGCAGATAAGAGAGATTTATAGGGTCCTTTCATTGTACAGAAATATGTGGAACACTAAGCCTGATTTTGTTATACTATCCACAGATGCCTCAAAACTCCCAAGATGTCCGCTCAGCTTACTGTGATGTGTAAAAACTCAACACTGAATGGTTGTGTTTAGGCACAATTAAAGCTATAATCCTTAAGATTTCAGTCCTGGTTAATTTGGCTACACCTGTGGTTATCATTGGAGATGACAAATGAGTTTTAATAATACATGTAATTTTGTGAGTTACATGTGTGACATGTGCCCACTTGGGTTAGGTATTGCCTGCCTGCCTTTGGACTTCTACCACCTTGACTTTTGTCGTTGTCCCAGTGCAGTTCCCACTGACGCCAACAGCCGCTGTTAAACAATAAAAGCGACCAACTGCATATCATGCTGAGGTCAAAGGATGGCTTTTTTTGTCAGTGTTTAAAGCCGGAATTCACTGACTGACCATCAGGTTGCTAAGTATGGTCCTATCTAGAGTGAAATAGAGAAGGGTATGCTTAAAGGTGTGGCCACCTTGTAATTGAAAACTTGCAACCACAGCGACGTCCTCAGGCTCTCAGTCAGATCCACCCTTCACTCCTCCACAGCTCCACCTTCTCGTCCAATTAAGGTCACTTCAGGCTCCAAAAAATGTGGCGATGGCCAAAATGCCAGACTTAAGGCTTCAAAATGATAACTCAATAGCCAAAGACACCGAACAACAACCACATGAGCTTTATGCCTAAGCCTCCTTTTTATTTAACTTACAAACATGAACTCAGCTGCATCTTAGCTTGTTGAACAAGCCACCATTTTCACTGGGGAAAAGTGTACTGCTAACGTCACTTTACAGGCTATTAGCTGCTCAGCTACAGCACATTAAACAGCATCCAAACCTACCTGTTAATGTCACTTTAGTCCAGTTAGATGCTGGTGTCGTCCTCACTCCTCACAAAACATGGTCTGGCCATGATGTAGCTACAGCACAGGTTTGTTTACTTTGTCTCCTGTTCTCCGGTGTAACACCGGCACCCCGGCAGCCTGCCAGCTGCTGTCAATCAAACAGACACCCACAGTCTCTTCAGCCAGCTGAAATGAAGAAGAACATTTCTGATTTCCCCAAAGACCCTTTTCTTCCTTTTAATAATAAAAGAACATTAAACAATACATATAAAAACATGTTCCCATTATTTTTGCGTTCAAAAAGGGATGACTAAACCTGTTGGAGTTTAATAAAATGTCTTCAAAAACTGGACAAACATCAGTCTGATATGATTCTGCTAAAGCATTCTTGTTATTGTTGAATTGGTGCCTTTTTCATTACCAGATGCGGTTCATCCCATTCTTTTGCGGGACCACCCCACACTTAAAATAAGGATAATAGTTGTGCTACAGATCAAAGTAACTATAAGAGGTGTCCTTTAATGTGCTTTTCAAACTTTAATAGAGTAAAAGTCATCTGTGTATGACTTTTCATAAAGGGTGTAATGTTGAAGTCAACACTAAATAAAGCTGAGAAAGTTTGGCTGTAATTTAAAACTCTCAAGGACAGCAGTATTGTGTGCTTATTGTGCTGATTACCCCATTACAGTGCGAGGTTTACTGTACATGTAGCCCAGGTAGCAAGGAGGCTACTAAAAAGAAGCCTTATTGTGACTTTGGCTGCTTTTGTGACTTTTATGACCATTGCTTTGCACATCGTAGTGGTCCCTCAAGGGTCTGTTGGATCTGTTTAAAATGCATCCAACCCACCAGGTTTAGAGAATTTGTCATGTCCCATTTTATTAAAGAACACTAAAGAAGACAGTAAATAAGAAATGAGCATTATAAATGAAAAGTGCTCATTCACTGGATGTTGTATTCTGTATCATGCATACATCACTTCCACAGGATTTCCGGACGTCCTTAAGAAGTCTTAAAAGGCACTGGAATTTAACCATTCGTTCAATAGGGGTCACAAGGGGGCTGGAGCCTATCCCAGCTGACAATGGGTAAAAGGCTGGGTACACCAGACTATCACAGGGCTGACACATAGAGAAGAGACAACCATTCACACTCAGATTCACACCTACAGCCAATTTAGAGTCTCCAGTTGACCTAACCTGCATGTCTTTGGACTGTGGGAGGAAGCTGGAGCACCTAGAGAAAACCCACATTGACACTGGGGTTAACATGCAAACTCCTCACAGAAGGGCTCCCGCACTCCAGGGTCCGAACTCCCCATCCCAGATTCAAAACAGGAACCTCTTGCTGTGAGGTGACAATGCTTACTACTGCACCACCATGCTGCCATTAAAAAAAAAGGTCTTAATTGGTATTAAAATGTCTTCAATCAATTTTTCAAGAGATTTCTGTCACAATGCACTGTAAAACCCTAAAATTATCATTGCTATCATTTATTGTCTTTTTTTTAATATAATTTATCAAATGCCTCTTGTATTAACGTGATACAGATCAGGATAGCAGAACCACTGGCCATTAAGTATCGTTTCCAGCAGGGATGCTCTGAGCAGAGGATCCACTGTCACTGTACCCTTGATGACATGGGGAAGTACAAATTCAACAAAAATTGGCTGCTTCGCCAAGATTTTGCAGCATGGCTGATACCAGTACAAGTTAAATTCATAAGACACTTGGTTCATTTTATTCAAAAAGTTTTTCCAAGCTCAGCACGATGGGAAGCAAGGCAGTGGAATCCCACGTGCAGATTAAAAAAATGAAATGGCCAAAGAACCCACCAACAAAGGCCACATATTTTCCAGTTACACCCTCATCTATACCAGGCCTCTACTCAAATATCTGATAATCTTACCAGGGTCAACTGGTAAGATCTCTGAACAACATCCTGGTGTATACCTACACAGAAGCAGTGGCACTGTGGTGTCTGAACACGGTGACATAACACCAATCATACAAGTCAGATGGAGTAGGAGAACTATTCTACACAATGTTCCCTGAATAACCTGAATAATGTTTTTTTTCCCTGCAATTTTGGTATTTGTACAATTATCTGTTTTTATTCCAAGTAGCATTAAAAGTGTTAAGAAGTCTTGAATCTTACTTGAGTTACACTGTAGCGATCCTGTTCCTGTGAATTCCTTGTTAATGGTATTTGAAACCCATGCAGCATAGGCAGCTTTCACCAGTGTACATTTAATAGATTATAAAATTATGACATGGAGAGGGATTTACACATTGCAAATACATTGAATGGCTATTGCTGAGCAAGTGCTGGCCATAAATAGTACACAAATAGGGTTTATATTATGATTGTTTTAAATCTGAAGCAAAAAATTCACATTCAGAATGGTATTAAGTTTCACTACATATCATTTCAGACCACAACATTTTAGGAAACTGATACATATTAATAATGGCACAATTTTACTCCTCATGTAATTTCCCTGCATTTCTATAACTTTTTATTATCTCATAATCCTTTCATGGTCGAGGAACATCATTTTTCACGTTACTCATTTCTACAGCACATATACTGCTCATACGTTTCAAATTTAGGCTTCTTTCCAAAATATTTTTGCTCTAAATTATTTCTGAGGAAAGATTTCGTATTTGGTGCAGCACATCTGGTTGTTCCCACTATAGCTCTCCCGAAAGTCATCACAAGTTTAACTGATCTGTTATTTCATTCATGTTATTTTAAGGTTATAGCAGGGGTCGGGCATGCATTAATTCCAGTTAAGCTCACAGTAATCCTCCAAAGAATAAATGTAAGTCAATGAAATGTCCCCAAAAGTGACATATGCAAATGTTTGTGTGTGTGGGTGTGTCAACTTGTGACATGTGTACATGCACTGCTGTTTCCTCTATGACAGCAAGTCTCTTGCTACATAAAACCAGCCGAATGCAGATAATGGCACTGATTTACACACTGCACTCCTTTCCCTGTCCCCTTGTTTTGTTTGTCTTAAATGGGCTTGAATGGAAATCAAATTGAAGGCGGCTCTTAGTGGAGGCTGGCTCTGATGTTTCACTCTGCCTGTCCATGCTTAACGGAGGACAGGTTTTCTCTGAGTGGATGGTTTGGGGTGGGGTGGGGAGTCCGAGCTCTTTGACAGAATTGTAAAGCGGCAGAATGAACAGATGTCTCCCAATGATTAATGTTCCTCCCCGCCTTGCCTCAGAGGAGCTGCGTGCTCATGCATCTCTAACCCTACACCTCCTCCCCGGCACTCTATAAAGCTAATTTCTTTAACTCACAGCTTTCTCTGTCTTTTCTCTAAGTTCATCTCGCCTCTTCATCTTTTATATTTCTCCCGCTAGAAACATCAACTTCAGTTTCTTGCATGTTTCGGGAGAAATTAGAAAGAAGTGCTACCTACCCTAAATGATAAATGTCTTTATTTCTTTTTTCTTTTATCTTCTTTTTCTCTGTTCCATTCAGTACCCATGAGGAAATGCAAAAGCAATGCTACCATATATGTTACCTATAAGACAATATATTATTATGACATACATACATCTTCTGAATCTATTTAGCTATAAGTTTAACATATTTGAAACACCAAGAGTAAATGTATTTATGTATATATATAAAAAATATTTATTTGATGAATTTTTAAATGGTATTATGTTCCTACCGTATGTGTTAACAATTAATATTCAGATTTAATTTCCAAATCTATGAAAAAAAACATATTTTCAAAAATTCTGTATGCTTAAATATGTTTTTCTCATTATTTTTGATATACATGTCTTTATATTTACATCTATAATAACATATATTGGGCTTTGGGGTGGATATATATGTACGTAACAATATAAGCACGGAAAAACTGAAAAAAAATAAGCACGTAATATATATATAGCTATGTATAAACATTAACAATGTCTATATGATGGAATTTTATACAGTATTATATGTTGCAACAATATATGTTAAAGATATATTTATATATGCAAGTTTATGCAAAAACATTTAAACAAAAATGCTATATTTCTTATTTACATATATAATATTAGCATATATTGGGCTTTGGGATAGATATTTGGAAAAATAACATATATGTCTACAATATGAGCTTTTTTTTTACCTACATGTCTCTCTTTTATATTTACATATATAATATGAACAAATAAAGGGCTTTGGGATGGATATGTAGGAACATAACAATGAAAGCATGTATTATATATGTACATACTTTCATAATGTTTATATGATTGATTTTTGTATAGTATGATATGTTATTATATTTACATATATAATGTCAACATATGGATTTGGATTTTTGGAATGAATGTGTATGCATATATGTCCACAATATAAACACATTACAAACATTCAAAACATCTATATGGTGGATGGTAATACAATATTGTGGCAACAATATAAGATGATATAATATAAGTTAATACAATTAATATAATCTAATAGTCATATATATGTGTTTAATTCATATACATGCAAGTTTATAAAAACACCATATATACAAAAATCCTGCTTGCCTACATATGTCATTCATTTTTAGCATATAAATCTATGTCTTACATTCACATATATAATATCAACATATATTGGTGTTGGGGTGGATATATATGTACATAACATATATGTCTACAATATAAGCATGTTCATACATTCAAAATATTTACATGGTATTATATGGTGTGATACATGGTTAACATTTACAAGTTCATTAAAACAACATATATACAAAATCTCTGTATTCTTGTATATACATATTTTGTACTGATTCTTAACATGTGTCTATCTTCTATATTTAGATACATGATATCAACATATATCCTACATCTTTTTTTTTTAAATTGCCATTCATATACACAGCGCCTAGACAAGCAAGCTTAAATGTTTACTTTATATGTACATACATTTCATATATAGAAATTCAGTATATGTACATACATTTCCCTACGGATGCACTGGACTTGAAGGACATTACAAACAGTTTAATTTGTGGTGTAAGGTTTTAAATGGAAATCCCCTTGTTCTGTATGATGGCAAGACTATAGATGTTCAGACTGTGTTTTGAAGGGATCAATCATAGAGAGGAACAAATAGAAACAGTCAGGCACTTCTCTCTCTTCTCACTGTAATTTGAGGAACACCTGGAAAACCCTCTGTCAAGTAGTGTGTGCCTGACCCCTGTTGGCAGAGTCGAAGTGGAATTCCTTTTTGCTTTTCAGTGCATAAGATGAATAAACAGGAACGTGTCTGATTTATGTTTTCACTCCTCACCTGGTTTTCCCTCAGTGGTTGGAGTTTATCCCAGCATACATTAAGTGGACAGTACACTGGGCAGTTGCTACTCACATCACACAGCTGATAAGCCCTGTTATACAATCTCTCCCATTCGTTTTTCCATAAGCAAACAGCTACAGACCTATGACTGGAAGGAGAGAATAAAAACACACAGTAATTTACTGAGCAAAAACTGCATCTTTTAGCTTCTCAAAACATGTCTCTCAGTTCGTCTCCTCCTGTCTATATAGTGTATTTATTTTTGGGTGAGCTCACCAAAGCAACGCGGAGCACCAGCGTCCCCTGCTGCAGCTGCAGGGGAAAAAGGGAAGCCACACACAGTCTCTGGGGAAATTGCCCATTAAAATCCAGCACTGCATGGTAATGAATACCAGGCCTATGGTAAAGGGCTCGCATTAAATATTTACACTGTCGGTTAATATTTCATATGGTAATTTTGTATTTAAATTGGATTTAATATTTAATATAAATACAGAGCTAAGTGGGGTATACTATTCTCAAACACCAATCCAGACACCTTCCATATGACTCGGGAAGTAAATATGACACGGACAGCATACATATGTAGATCCTCGGAGCTAGAACACACACACACCACACAAGACAGGACGCACAGACATAATATCCACTTTGTCTGCAGCACTGGGTTTATCACTTGAGTGTTTTCTCCTCTGGGAGGAAATGGGCTGTAGGGGAGAGCGGGGTCAGAGCAGCCAGTTTTACTTGAAGAATGTTTACAGCGATAACAGCGATGTCACCAAGTAAGATATTTATATTTTTGCTATGACTCATGCTGGTATTTCAGGATGTTGTGCATCTCTGGAAATTATCAGACTATTGTGAAATAAACTAAAAAATTGCCAGTGGTTTGAGATTAGTGCCAAATGAAGCATAAGATAAGGATAAAATGATGTTTAACAATTGTTTCTATGTTTAACAAGCTTTAACAATTTTAAGCACTTGGATTTTAAGGGGAAAATACAATACAGTACACAGATCTTATACAATAAGCCTTTTTTCAATTTGTCTCATTTTAGGTTTCATTTACACTTGTCATTTCAAGTTTGTTGTATCCAAATAAAATCCAGATAAGATTTGGGACATATGTGTCTCCATTGGCCAGATCAGAAATCTTATTGCAATCTGTCTTTTTGCAAATTGGATTTCCTCTCAAAAGGTTGGGGGTTCTGCATCTGAAACGCGTTTCCAGTGTTACTTTAGCTGCCATATTCACAAAGGATATATTCTGTGTGGCGATGTCCAGCAACTGCTTACTGACATAGTTACAGCTGGGAGGAATACAGCTCACATGTGTTTCTTGGAGACAAGGATGAATTGACACCTTTAAAACATGTGTGCTAGAATGTGTTTTAAACCTCTTTCAGTCTGTGATAAATTATTTTTTGGTGCATATACACTCTGCTTTTTTTTTTTTTTTTTTTTGTGACCCAATCACCAACCACCAAAACATTTTGGCATACTACGCTACAATTGCACATGATGTAGTCGATGTGTTAAAACTTTACATTTCAACAACACTGTGGTTAATGTGTGGTTAGATCATATTTTGGCTTAAGATACACAGTTTTGGGGGCACAGTCCCCGCTGGAAAAGCAGCAATGGGTCGCTTAAAAACACCCATGTCTGGGGGCTGCAAGGGTGTTGAAGGCGCAGCAATGACTTGCCAGATAAAAACTGGTTTTGTTATTTTGTTGATCTCAAACAGCGGCAGGGGCGGCGCCAGGAATTTTTGGCCCCATGAAAAAAAATCACATTGGGCCCCCCTGCACAGCTGTTGTCACCACATCTCTAGGACCTATCTGACCCATTAAAAGCTTTACATAAATCTGACTTTAAAGGCTCGCAACTGTCTTGCCAGTACAATATTTACTGCTAGTGAGTTGTACATTCAACAGTCTGCATACAGTATGCAATTCACTATTTGATGCAAGATTACAAGCCGCCATAGAAAATGTGCTAAAGGCCATCCTTTACCGTCTAAATGTAATTTTTATTGTAAAATCCCAAAATGGAAAATTCTCTTAACATAAATGAAAGACTTAAAAAAAAAATATATATAATATACATTAACTTTTCAATCAAAATAAGTTAAGATCATCATCTCAAAATAATGAAAACAGCAGATTTTTTTAACTTAGCTGCACATATATCAATCAATCAATCAATCAATCAATCAATCAATCAATCAATTTTATTTAGAAAGCCCAATATCACAAATCACAGTTTGCCTCACAGGGCTTTACAGCATATGACATCCCTCTGTCCTTAGGACCCTCACAGCGGATGAGGAAAAACTCCCCCAAAAAAACCTTTAACGGGGAAAAAAACGGTAGAAACCTCAGGAAGAGCAGCTGAGGAGGGATCCTCTTCCAGGACGGACAGACGTGCAATAGATGTCGTACAGAACAGATCAGCATAATAAATTAACAGTAATCCGTATGACACAATGAGACAGAAAGAGAGAGAGAGAGAGAGAGAGAGAGAGAGAGAGATGCAGGCAATGACAGTAGCTTACAACAACATTAATGAAAGTAATAATATTATAATTATAGTTCTGGCTACTGTGGTACAATATGTTGAAAGTATTAATATCTGGCAGTATACATATGTGACAATAATCATATGTGTATAATAATAGTAGAAGTATGATTAATGACTAATGATGGCAGCAGCAGCAGGAGGCATCTGGCAGGACCACGGCAGCAGCACAACCACACACGTCACACTGTCCAGGCACCGCTGCGATACGAGTTAATCTGAGAGACAGTGGAGCACAAAGGCTCCGGAGAAGAAGCCGAGTTAGTGACATCCAGAATGGCCGAGTTAGCAAGATGCAGTAATAGAATACGAGAGAGAGAGAGAGAGAGAGGGAGAGAGAGAAGGAGAGAAGGTGCCCAGTGTATTATAGGGGGTCCTCTGGCAGACTAGGCCTAAGTCAGCCTAACTAGGGGCTGGTACAAGGCAAGCCTGAGCCAGCCCTAACTATAAGCTTTATCAAAGAGGAAAGCCTTAAGTCTAGTCTTAAATGTGGAGACAGTGTCTGCCTCCCAGACCACAACAGGAAGATGATTCCACAGGAGAGGAACCTGATAGCTGAAGGCTCTGGCTCCTGATCTACTTTTGGAGACTTTACGGACCACGAGTAACCCTGCATTCTCAGAGCGCAGTGTTCTGGTGGGATAATAAGGCACTATGAGCTCTCTAAGATATGACGGAGCTTGACCATTTAGAGCTTTATAAGTTAATAGTAGGATTTTAAATTCAATTCTGGATTTTACAGGGAGCCAGTGCAGAGAAGCTAAAACAGGAGAAATATGATCTTGTTTCTTAGTTCCTGTTAGTACACGTGCTGCTGCATTCTGAATAAGCTGGAGAGTTTTTAAGGACTTACTACTACTTTCTAATGATGTTGCCTAAAGGAAGCATATATAGAGTGAATAGGATTGGTCCGAGCACAGAACCTTGCGGAACTCCAAAACAAACTTTAGTACGTAAGGATGATTCATTATGAACATGAACAAACTGAAAACGATCAGATAAATAAGATTTAAACCAGCTTAGTGCAGAACCTTTTAGGCCAATTAAGTGTTCCAGTCTCTGTAGCAGAATTTGATGGTCAATTGTGTCAAACGCCGCACTAAGATCTAATAAAACAAGTACAGAGACAAGTCCTTTGTCTGAAGCAATCAGAAGGTCATTTGTAATTTTAACTAGTGCTGTCTCAGTGCTATGATGCACTCTAAATCCTAACTGAAATTCCTCAAATAAATTATTTTCATGGAGAAAATCACACAGCTGGTCTGCGACTACTTTCTCAAGGATCTTTGACATAAAGGGAAGATTAGATATTGGTCTATAGTTGGCTAACACCTCTGGATCCAGGGTGGACTTTTTTAGTAGAGGTTTAATTACAGCTACCTTAAAAGACTGTGGTATATAGCCTGCAGATATATTGACCATATCTAATATATGAGTATTAACTAAAGGTAAGACCTGCTTAAGTAGCCTAGTTGGGATGGGGTCTAAGAGACACGTTGATGATTTAGATGAAGAAATCACTGCGGTCAGTTCTTGAATAGAAATTGGGGAGAAGCAATCTAAAAGGACTTGAAAACAAACGTGGTTGGTTATAATTAAGTGATTTTTTTTTCCAGGTTCCTTTAGGTGGGCCATGTAAATGGGGATGTTTATTTAGAAAGTGTTCAGTAGAGGACAACAGAGCCTAATTAGAGACCAAACTTTATCAACAAGTCTGAGTCTTATTTTGCACCATGTAAAATCAGGCTACTATCCTAATTATGGTGAAAATCATGGTGAAAATGGATTATGATGAATATCGCCACTTTTTTTCTTTTTAGTAGCTACTGTTAAATAATTTTCCCTCCTGGTGGTCATATACCCAAAAATACAAAATAATGGAGCCTGTCTGAAGTTTCTTTTTTTGTTTTTGTTTGTTTCTGTTCTTCTTTTTTTCTCTTTTTTTATTAGATTAAAATAAAATCTCCTTAAAATAATTTATAAATGTAGGAGAGAGCGTCGTCCCTTTTACATCCCAGGATGTACTCAGGAAGTATCAAATGGGTGGGTGGGGAGGATGTGAGGTGCTTCCCCCCTCAAATCTGGATGGGTAGGAAAAGTGTTTCATTCTGCTTTTACTTCCAACTCGAGAGGTGTTGCGATTCTAATCAGGCAGAATGTACCATTTCTCCCTGAAGAAGTAAAGTCTGACATAAATGGTAGATTTATTTTTGTCAGGGGTCTCCTTGTCCAGATTGAAATCATTTTACTAAATTGTTATTGCCCTAATTATGATGACCCTAAATTCATTAATGATCTCACATTGATGGTCACACAATTCAAGATCCCCATCTTTTGGGGGGGCAGATTCAATTGTATTTTGGATGCAAATTTGGGCAGATCCTCTATTACTAATTATTCGCTATCTAATATATCTTTTGCTTTGGCTTATAATACTCAAGAATTAGGCCTTCATGAGATTTGGAGAACTATTCACCCTGATGACAGGGACTTTTCATTTTACTCCCCTGTGCACAATTCTTACTCAAGAATTGATTTTTTCTTTGTCTCATTAGCGTTTGTTTCCAAAATATCAAAATGTGTTTACTTGGCAAGAATACTATCAGATCATTCAGCGCTATTGTTTTCAATTGATTTTGATGGACCTCCTGCATCATTTAAAAGTTGGAGGTTTAATACAACATTGTTGGCCAACCAGCAGTTCATTGAATTTGTAAATGCCCATTTAGATACTTTCGCTGCCATGCATCAGGGCTCAACAGTATGCCCTTTAATAGTATGGGACACGTTGAAAGCCTACATTAGAGGGATCATTATAGCATTTTCTTCTTCCCTTAAAACTAAATCCAAAGATGAATTACAGCATATTGAACAAAAAAATTGAAAATTGGAGAAACTTCACTATCTATCCAAAGATCCTGCTATACTTTGCCAGCTTGATAATCTGAAAATGAAATATAATAATATAAACACACATTCTATCGAATTTACTATTTTAAAAACAAAACAAAAGTTTGTAGAACAAGGCAAAATGGCAGGGAAATTATTGGCATGGCAAATAAAGAAAGAATCGGAAGATCGGGCTATTTTGCAGATTGAGGAGGCTGATGGTGGTGTAACAATGGATCCAGCTCAAATTAATGAGACATTCAAAGGATTTTATAGTGGTTTATATAAAGGGTTAAATCTAATTGTTATTGTAGTGAGGAAACTCTTAGCTCCTTTTTGAAAGATATCTCTTTACCTTCTCTGACACCTGAGAATAACTTCAGAAGATATTTTGAAGGCTATGCACTCTCTCCAAAGTGGCAAGGCACTGGGATTGGATGGTCTTCCAGGTGAATCTTATAGACAGTTTGCTCAGCAGCTAATGTCTTTTTTTCTTTCTATGATTTCAACCTGTCTTGAGAAAAAGCTGCTTCCTCAGTCCCTTTACATAGTGGTGTTGGGGTCAACATATATTTACCTCACTCGGCGGTACCATAAATGTTGGGGTCAACACACTAGGCTTCACACGGAGGCACCAAATATGTTGGGATTGAATTGGCTATCGGAAATAATTCTAATAATTAATAATTATGTTAAATAATGTGACTTAATTAACATTAAATCACCTCGTGGGGCACCATTCCCGTAAAGGGAAAAATGATAGCCAGTTAAAGATATCAGTCTCATAAAATACGCTAAACTATTAATTTGGAGTTTGATTAATAGTTAAATTAATGACAACAACCAAAATTAACAGTAACGCCTGAAGGATTTCAGAGTTCTTGACGCAGCAGAGGTTGACTATTCATTCACTCTTGTGCAACATTAAACAGGCAGCAGGTATGATTCCAGAGAATTATATTTATTCACAAATTAGCGAAGCAAACCAAAACACACAAATTCTAACAAACTATATACAAGCTTGGTGCGTATATGTGTGTGTGTGTGTGTGTGTGTGTGTGTGAGAGAGAGAGAGAGAAAGAAGAGAAAGACAAAGGCGGGTGTGGTGATCAAAGAGCCATTTGGCCTACAAAACAAAATGGCTGACAACAGAGAACTGTTTAGTCTGACCGGTCTGACAAAGGAAAAGAAGCGGAAACTTTGAGATGTCTGTTTGGGTGTAGCTCTGTTGAAAGCCTGTTTGTTAATGAGTCTATGTCAATGTGACGTATGTTGCAAACGGTCTGGATTAGTGCAGAGATTGTTTAGTTGGGTGCAAGAATCTGTTTGTGAACAGTATTAGCAAACTAAACACTTAGCTTTGGCGAAGCCAACTAATCAATGACCTAACTGCAAACTATCACAACAATAACTCAATGACAGCATTAAATCACATACAACAAGTTAAACAGTCTTGCTTAGCCTGTAAAGCTGTGATAAGCTATGCCCAGTTGTTACATTACCGATCCTTGAATGGATGGGAGAAAGAGTCACTTGGTGGTGTACTGCTTTGTTAGCCGGCAGAAGAAGGCTGGAAAGATGGTTCCAGGTGCAGTCTTGGTTGAGTCCTTTGTTCCAAAGGTTCTGATCCCAGGAAGCTGGTCGCTCGGGGTCCTTGCAGAGTTAGACGCTGGGTGCTAACTCACTTAGTTCCTTGTTGCTGGAAAGCTAGTTGCAAACCTTGTGTTTGCCAGAGAGTCTATGATCAATTGTCCTCCCTTTAGTGGTTTGGGCTATGGAGCAGGGGTTTGGGCCTCTGTGCTGTTCCAGGCCCAGCCGGAAAGAGGTGTGCAGCTGTTACAGCAGCTGGAACAAGAAGAGCGAGATCTGTGGAAGGTAGCACAGATCTACAGATGCCTGTGACATCAGAGTCACATGTCACTGTAAAGGTCCAATCAAGTTTTGGGACTTGAGTCTCACTGAGGTGTGAGGTGAGATCTCCTGTGGAGATGGGTGTCGCATAGCTCTCTTTGTTTGAAGACAAAGAGCATGCAGAGGAAAAAGCCTTTAAATGTCCAGTGATGATTTTACCAAATGATAAATCATCTGTGATCCTGTGAATCCCAACAGCTGCTATTACTTTACTTAAAAAGAAAGATAAGGATCCTCTGTTCTGTTCTGTACCTCTTATAAACCAGTCTCACTTTTAAATGTCGACTATAAGATCATTACTAAAATCCTAACTTTTCGTCTCAAATCAGTGACCTCTAGTCTTATTCATTTAGACCAAACAGGGTTTGTACAGGGCTGTCTATTGTCTGATAATATACCTAGGTACTTTGATATCCTTTTTCACACTAAAGACTACACAACTCCCATGGTAACTATATCTATTGATGCTGAAAAAGCATTTGATAGATTAGAATGGAAATATTTAGTAGAAGTTTTATCAAGATTTAATTTTGGCCTGATTTTTATTTTCTGGATTCAAATTAATTATAGTTCCCCTATGGCTATCATAAAGACAAACACTCAGTATTCTTCTCCCTTTGAGTTATCACGTAGAACAAGACAAGGTTGTCCATTGTCACCGTTATTATTTGCTCTTGCTATTGAGCCTTTGGCCGCAATAATAAGATCACATAAAAATATACAAGGTGTTGAAATCGGAAGTGAGAATCATGCTATTTAAGCAATATCACACTCGAGCTCGTGATGTTATACTCGTATAACTGCGGCCTGGTGCCTATGACCAAATCACAGCCGTGACGATATACGAGTATAACATCACGAGCTCGAGTGTGATATTGCTTTTATACAACAGTTCAACAGGCTGATTAAGAAATGTTGAAAAATGAGGACAAAATAGATAATTTAAGCGTTTTATTTGTCTTCCACCAACAAAAATAGTTCCCTCAGGACTCCGCTGTCACCGTTGCTATGTAACGCAGACATGGTGCGCCAGGCACTTACACTTTAAACACATTTATCTGCACATTTCCATTAATTGTGCAGCCGGTGAAATAAGTCTCTGGTGACTGCATGGTGGACTGTCGCTTCACAGGCACAGCCGACTCTGCCTTCTGATCTGACAGTATGTTGCTCCATCGTTTTCTGCTCTCCATGGCAGGCATACTGGCTTCCAGTAGCTTTTTAACAAGCTCTCAGACCGGCAAGACAAAAGGTATATTTTAGGGCCCGACTCCTAATTAGTAGACTAACTTCACACATAGACTACGTTAAAACAACATCATACCTGTGCCCACTCACTGTCATGATCTCCCTAGCTTCAAGACCCGCATCTGACAGCTTCTGTATGGCAGTCGCCCTGAGGCTGTGATTGGTGTAGATAGCTGTTGTCCTTGCCTCTTTGCACATCTTCGGCAGCATCTGTGCGAGTGAGTTTATTCCCAGTGGAGCTTTAGTGTACCAGATATTGTCTGTGTGAGCTGCTGTCATCCTGGGCTTCAGATAAAGGGCATTTGCATCTGCTGGAAGTTTGTTTAAATACTTTTCCAGGGATGCAACGCAACTGGTTGTGTCAAATAGATAACAAAAATCTTGTTGCTGCTGTTTTACTTGACTTCAGTGCAGCATTTGATGTGATCGATCATGATCTATTATTGAAAAAACTGTCCGTTTATGGTTTTAGTTTAAATGCTGTCGACTGGCTAAGGAGCTACTTAAATGACAGGCGTGTGTGTGTGTGTGTGTGTGTGTGTGTGTATCTATATAAAGTATATGTATATAAATGTGTATATGTTTGGGGGTGGGGTGGGGATGGTTATGTGATCTTGTGTAGTTTTTTGTTGTTGTATTGTATTGCATGTTTTTAATTTTGTAGTTTGGACATTTTTGTACATGGACCCCAGGAAGAGTAGTTGCTGCCTTGGCATCAACTAATGGGGATCCAAATAAACAAATAAACAAATCTTTTTGATAATGGTATATTTGTCTCTTTTTCTCAGTTACAATCAAAATATAATTTACCTTCTACTCATTTATTTAGGTTTTTCCAAATTCATAATATAATACAGACAAGTCAAGGCACTCAAGGAACCTACACCCTCCAAAATAGAAGACATCATTTATAAGGACGGAAGAACTCTTAAATGTACCTCTAAAGTATACAAATCTCTATTAGAAAGCTTGTCTACAAGCACAGAGGTTACTAGATGTAAATGGGAAAAGGATTTAGAGATCAATATAAGTAAAGAGGACTGGTCTTTTTTTTTGGTCTAAAGTTCATAAATGTTCTTATGAGGCACAAACTTTCTTTATTTAAAATTTTGCACAGAACTTACTGCACACCTGAAAAACTTAATAAGATGAATAATGAAATGTCCTTTCTGTACTGGCATTGTAAAAAACAAAAAGGTAGTTTCTATCATATGTTTTGGTCCTGTAATTTGCTTTTAACATTTTGGAATTCTGTAATTGATATTATATCACTCTGTTTAGATATTCATATCACAATGTCACCTCGCTTGTGTCTTCTTGGCATAGGCAATATGGACCCTTGGAATGTAATTCAGAAAAAATATATTGACCTTGCTTTGATTGCTGCAAAGAAGTGAATCACAATTCATTGGAAATCTAACTATCCTCCTACAGTATCACACTGGTTAAATGAAATCTCCAGTTATATTCCATTAGACAAAATCTACTACAGTTTAAGATGCAGGAGTCAGGACTTTTTGAAAGTTTGGCAACCACTTTTAGATTTTATGGCAAAGAGAAAAAAGAGAGAAAAATGCTCAATAAAAAATATTATAAAAAAAAAAAAGAAGTGACCACCTCTGACATGTCTTCACTTGTATTAAAAGACTTTATTACAAAAAAAGAAGAGGAAGAAAATAAAAAGATAACACATGCATGTTTGCTATTATAACAAAAAATAACAGTTCCTCCTATACGTGCTTGCTACAGCACAACCTTTAACAATGCAGCAAATTTATGGAGTGCGAGAGCGAAAACCTGTCAGGCAGCCATCTTGCTTAAAATTTCAATCTAGACAGGAAATTCTCTCACGGTCCCTCTGCCTTAGGCAACCACATATTAGTACTCCAGACCAATTAAAAAAAGGCGGAATTTTTAAAACTTGGATAGAGATGCGACTCAAGCAAATACACGTGGACACCTCAGAAAAAATAAAATCAAAACAACGTCCAATTTCAGGCTGGTCAACCCGTCGGACCCTCCATTGGACCTTTCCCTGCCTAATACTGATCTCCCTAAACACCGAAAAAGAAAAGAAAACATCTGAGGTTCCAATGCATTCGCCTACTGACAAAAACATGTGTAAAGTAATTATCTATGTCATAGATTACAACAAAATCCAATACTGCGAGAATATATGTAATAAAAACATAAGATTGTGTCACTCTGCAGCTCTACTTTGCTCTACTCTGCTCTACTATACTATACTCTGCTCTACTATACTATACTCTGCTCTACTCTACTTTGCTCTTCTCTGTTCTACTATACTATACTCTGCTCTACTATACTCTTCTCTACTCTGCTCTACTTTGCTCTTCTCTGCTCTACTCTATTCTGCTCTACTCTGCTCTACTTGGCTCTCCTATCCTCTACTCTACTCTACTCTACTATGCTCTGCTCTACTCTGTTCTGCTCTACTCTACTCTGCTCTACTCTACTCTACTCTACTCTGCTTTGGTTTGGCCAAGCTGCCTGTCAGAATCTGTAGGTGGAGGCAGCGGCAGCAGGTTGCTGAAGGAGGCTGTTGTTAGACGTTTGGCCAAGCTGTTGTTGCAGGTTTGGCCACAGCTGTCTGCAAGAACCTGCAGGTGGAGGTGTCAGTGCTGCAGGTTGTTTGCAGAGGCTATAGATGGAGGAGCTGAGCTGTCTGCCAGAATCTGCCAGTGTGGATATACCTGTTAGAGGAAGAAGATGATGTAAACTGAATGTAACATAAAGGCAGCTTTAATTTATCAGCCCAGGTGTGCTATTATTACACAGTTATGATTGTCTATCTTACCTGAAAGGTTATATTTATGAGTGCATCTTTGCTCTTTGGTCCCTGGTGCATCTCTGGTCCCTGGTCAACTGAGGTCTTCACATGGAACAGCGACAAGATTCAGAGGCGTAGATTTCCGGATGATGCTGTAAATGAATAACTGGCCAAACCTGCAACAACAGCAGACTACCGACAGGGGCTCTAGTCGAGGTTTGTCAAGCTGTCTGTCAGAATCTGCAGGTGGAGGCAGTGGCTGCAGGTTTCTGACAGAGGCTTTTGTTGGAGGTTTGGCCAAGCTTTTGTTGCAGGTCTGGCCACAGCTGTCTGCAAGAACCTACAGGTGGAGGTGTCAGTGCTGCAGGTTGTTTGCAGAGGCTATAGATGGAGGAGCTGAGCTGTCTGCCAGAATCTGCCAGTGTGGATATACCTGTTAGAGGAAGAAGATGATGTAAACTGAATGTAACATAAAGGCAGCTTTAATTTATCAGCCCAGGTGTGCTATTATTACACAGTTATGATTGTCTATCTTACCTGAAAGGTTATATTTATGAGTGCATCTTTGCTCTTTGGTCCCTGGTGCATCTCTGGTCCCTGGTCAACTGAGGTCTTCACATGGAACAGCGACAAGATTCAGAGGCGTAGATTTCCGGATGATGCTGTAAATGAATAACTGGCCAAACCTGCAACAACAGCAGACTACCGACAGGGGCTCTAGTCGAGGTTTGTCAAGCTGTCTGTCAGAATCTGCAGGTGGAGGCAGTGGCTGCAGGTTTCTGACAGAGGCTTTTGTTGGAGGTTTGGCCAAGCTTTTGTTGCAGGTCTGGCCACAGCTGTCTGCAAGAACCTACAGGTGGAGGTGTCAGTGCTGCAGGTTGTTTGCAGAGGCTGTAGATGGTGGAGCTGAGCTGAGCTGTCTGTCAGAATCTGCAGGTGGAGGCAGCAACTGCAGGTTGAAGACAGAGTCGGTTGTTGGAGGTTTTGCCAAGCTGTTGTTGAAGGTTTGGCGACGGCTGTCTGCCAGAAAATGCAGGCGGAGGCGGCAGCTGCAGGGTTCTGGCAGAGGCTGTAGACGGAGGTTTGGCAACGCTGACTGTCAGAATCTGTCATTATTGGTGTAGAATGAAGCAGGACATGTTAGAGGTGGTACTTGAAAGCATGGCCGCAGCTGTCTACCAGAATCTGCAGGTGGTGGAGGCGGCAGCTGCAGGTTGCTGGCAGAGGCTGTTGTTGGAGGTTCTGCCAAGCTGTTGTTGAAGGTTTGGCCACAGCTGTCTGCAAGAACTTGCAGGTGGAGGTGGCAGCTGTGCAGGTGGAGGCAGTGGCTGTAGATGGAGTTTTGACCAAGCTGTCTGTCAGAATCTGCAGGTGGAGGCGGCAGCTGCAGGTTGAAGACAGAGGGTGTTGTTGGAGGTTTTGCCAAGCTGTTGTTGAAGGTTTGGCGCCTGCTGTCTGCCAGAAAATGCAGTTGGAGGTGGCGGCTACAGTGTTCTGGCAGAGGCTGTTGTCGGAGGTTTGGCAACGCTGACTGTCAGAATCTGTCGTTATTGGTGTAGAATGAAGCAGGACATGTTAGAGGTGGTACTTGAAAGCATGGCCGCAGCTGTCTACCAGAATCTGCAGGTGGTGGAGGCGGCAGCTGCAGGGTTCTGGCAGAGGCTGTAGACGGAGGTTTGGCCAAGCTGTCTGCCAGAACATGCAGTTGGAGGTGGCGGCTACAGTGTTCTGGCAGAGGCTGTTGTCAGAGGTTTGGCGACAGCTGACTGTCAGAATCTGTCGTTATTGGTATAGAATGAAGCAGGACATGTTAGAGATGGTACTTGGAAGCATGGCCGCAGCTGTCTACCAGAATCTGCAGGTGGTGGAGGCGGCAGCTGCAGGTTGCTGGCAGAGGCTGTTGTTGGAGGTTTTGCCAAGCTGTTGTTGAAGGTTTGGCCACAGCTGTCTGCAAGAACTTGCAGGTAGAGGTGGCAGCTGTGCAGGTTGTCTGCAGAGGCTGTAGATGGAGGTTTGGCGACAGCTGTCTGCAAGAACCTGCAGGTGGAGGCAGCAGCTGAATGTTGCTAGCAGAGGCTTACTTTGAGGTTTGGCGACAGCTGTCTGCCAGAAACTGCAGGTGGAGGCAGCAGCTGCAGGGTTCTGGCAGAGGCTGTTGTTGAAGGTTTGGCAACGCTGAATGTCAGAATCTGCAGGCGGAGGCAGCAGCTGCAGGTTACTGACAGAGTCTTAGATGGAGGTTGACGCAGGTGCGAATCGAATATTGGTCTTCAGCACTCTGACATGAGACTGATAGAAATTGCAGGTGGAGGCTATAGTTTGAACATTTCAGACGGCTGCTGTAATTTGAATGCAGTTTAAAACTAAAAATTGCTGTGAGAAGTTATTGGTGTAGGGTGGAGCAGTACACTTTAGAGGCAGAAGATCGAGGTTGCTGGTAGACGGCATCAATGGAGGTTTCAGTAAAAATCATGCAATATAAATAAATCTAAATAAATGTGATAAAAAAATCATCTCAGTTCATTTGAATGAGAAAATACCTGAAATCAAAATCAAGTATTTGGACAGAAGCGCTTACCTGAAGACTCACCTTCCAGTTTGGCTGTCCTCTTACGCCGGATGCTGCCGACCTGGTTCATCAACCTAAACAGGTTCTGTACCCACCTTGGCTTAGGGCCCCCAGGCAATGACTTAATCTTACCTGGAGCTGGAGGTGGGTCAGAGGGGCTCACCTCAGGGTCACAGCGTGGAATGCCGTCCTCGTCTGGGTGTGGGATCAGCTCACTGGTCCGCGTGTAGCCCTGGTCCATCTGAAGGTAACAACAAATACAGCCGTCAGACTACTGCTCTACAACATGTCAGCAACTTCAGTTTGGCTCCATTCTTTCAGTTTCTAACATGTGTTATGACTGTGCACCAAAGACACATTTTCTTCTTTTCTACATGTTAGACAATAGATTAGGTTAGAATACAGTGTCTTACAGTGTCTCCCAGCAGACTGGACGTATCCGAGTCACTGGTTGAGGAGTCAGAAATTGAGCCAAGGAGGCTGGCACACGTGTGGTCCTGGTCCATCTGTAGGTAACGACAAATACAGCCGTCAGACTACTGCTGTACATCATGTTAACAACTTCAGTTTTGCTCCATTGTTTCAGTTTCTAACACATGTGTCATGATTGTGCACTGATAAGACATTTTCTTTCTTTTTTTTTCATTTTGGACAATAGACTAGATTAGGTTAGAATACAGTGTCTTACAGTGTCTCCCAGCAGACTGGACATGTCCGAGTCCCCGGTTGAGGAGCCAGATGATGAGCCACTGGGGGAGGTAGGTGCTGGGACCCTCCGAAGGATGACCCGTGGAATGCCACCCTCATCTGGGTGTGGGATCAGCTCCCTGATCCACATGTAGCCCTGGTCCATCTGAAGGAAAAAAAATCCAAC
Source organism: Epinephelus lanceolatus (assembly GCF_041903045.1). Lineage (NCBI taxonomy): Eukaryota > Metazoa > Chordata > Actinopteri > Perciformes > Serranidae > Epinephelus > Epinephelus lanceolatus. The sequence goes on from NC_135743.1 coordinate 39,898,554, forward strand.
CCTGAGACCACATCACATAATAAATTGGCCCATTACCACACAGTCAGCACTGCTGCATCTTAATGCCAAACTCAGAAAATTCAGTCACAACCTACTTTTGAAAACTAACTCAAATTATAGCCTTTCTTTTAGTCACAATAATTGTGTTATTTCTAAACCCAGTTTGTCCTTCTAAGAGTCTGAAAGCTTTCTGACAGCATGGATGCATTACTGAATGGACCTACTGGACACAGGCCCAGGGACCCTAGAGTGTCAGGGCCCCCTCTGTCCTTCACCTGCAAAATGTCACTCAAATTAACACTGACCAGGAGGAGACTCAAAATTACCACAAAAACATGCCGAGGAACTGCAAAGAGACAAAATCATTACAAAATAGACAACTACAAACAGACACAAAAATGAAAAAAGACACAAATTGACCTCAAAGAGGCACAAAATGACCCCAGAGAGACATAAAATTACCTCAGAGAGAAACAAAATTACCTTAGAGAGACATAAAATTACCTAAGAGAGACATAAAATTACCCCAGAGAGAAACAAAATTACCTCAGAGTGACACAAAATTACCTTAAAGAGACACAAAATATCCTCAGAAAGACACAAAAAGACTAAAATGACATATGTTGACTTCAAAGTGACAGAAAAGACCTAAAAAAAAAGACAAAAGACAAAATAACCTAAAAACGCAAAAAAAAAAAGATTGAGTACCTCAGCGTGACACAAAATGACTTAAAAAGACACAATATTTCCAGAGAGACACCAAATAACCTCAGAAAGACAAAATATTGCCTGAAAGACACATAACATGACTAAAACAACATCAAATAACTCTAAAATACACAAAATTACTTTTGAGATACACAAAATTATGTCAGAGAGACAAAAATGACCTCAGAGACACAAAATGACTATAATGTGGTAAACTGACTCCAAATTGCAGACTCAAAATTACCTCAAAGTCACAAAAAAGAACTACAATGACACAAATTGACCTCAGAGAGACACAAAATGGCCTCAAAAAAGACAAAATGGCAGAAAAAATTACAAAATGATCCTAAAGAGAAAAATACCTCAGCCAGACTTAAAAAGACACAACATGACCTCAGAGAGACACAAAATGTCCTTTAAAGGACACACAGCGGTCAAAAAAGACACAAAATGACCTCAGAGAGACACAAAGGAACCAAATCAACAACAAATTCACCTCAGAGACACACAACATGACTTCAAAGAGACACAAAACCACCGCAGACTCAAAGTTGTCTCAAAGTCACAAAAAATAACTACAATGACACAAATTGACCTCAAAGAGACACAAAATGGCCTCAAAAAAGACAAAATGGCAGAAAAAATTACAAAATGATCCTAAAGAGAAAAGTTCCTCTGCCAGACTTAAAAAGACACAACATGACCTCAAAGAGACTCAAAATGTCCTTTAGAGACAAACACAACTGCCAACAAAGATGCAAAACGACCTCAAAGAGGCACAAGATGACCTCAGAGAGACGCAACATGACTTAAAAATACACAACATGACCTCAAAGAGACACAGATGACCTTAAGGGACACACAACGGCAAACAGAGATATAAAACAACCAAAAATGACACAAAATGACCTGAGAGACACACAAGATGACCTCAGAGAGACGCAAACAACAAAAAGAGGCAAAACCAGCACAAACTCTGTGTGTCTTGACCCTGTGTAGGAGAGCTGGTGGGGCCTTTTGCATATTTGTGCCCAGGGGCCCATTGGCTCATAATCTGCCCATGCATACAGTAGACATAGCTGTCTGTTACAGAGGGACATTTTTGCCAGATGTTCAACATGCCAATTTTAAGCTCTCTTGCTGAATGAGAAAAAGCCAGTGCCATATCAACATTTTTTTTCCTAGAAAAATCTCCATGATACAAACCTCTCTGTTACTCTCACGGTATCATAACATAATATTTAAAAGATGTTTTGTGTAAAATACTGAAAAACATCCTTAATATTGAGAAAAAGGTTGAATTATGAGCATATTCGAATCATAAGGCTTCAATGCTTGTGTCACTGCTTGCAGCACTGATGGCCTATATCACCTAGAAGTTCAAAAATACATAAGATATATTTTTATTAGCATGTTTATGCTGGGCTGTTTGTTGGACAGATAAAACAGATAGCTGGTAAACCAAAGACAGTAGCTTTGGATTTACTTATTTAAACTTGGTAACAGTCAAATGTCAGTCCAGTTTGATTCATTTACACTAAAAAAGTACTGATGTAGGGAAAATATGGCCAATATTAATCATACTTTGCCTACATCAATACATTTTTTGTGAGGTCTCAACGGTAAAATACACAGAAACCAACATGGGCTTTAAAAAAGAGTCAAAAACTCTCGTCTACCTTGAAAGAGTCCGTTTGTGAGTCACAGCAGGTCTTAAGATGAGGTCCAGAGGCAAAAGGTCTCAGTTTGTGGGTTGGTTTTCAGAAAAATCGTCGTGTGCAAGTTGAGTTGCTGCTTCTCTCTCCGATGCAAAGTTTGTTCTGATTGAAATGTTTAAATGTGTGAAAAGATGCACTGAGAGACAACATAGCAACCATGGAACCATCAGGTCTGTAACAACACGTCTGACCTCAGAGTTGTCATTACGTCCACACCGGCCAGTCCTCTACTGCAGGAACAATAGCATCTGTTAGTGTGTGGCGATTTATTAAACCGGCTTACATGATATAGCTGCGTTGCGATATAAATTGCGTTTGCTTTGCGTGTGTGTGTGTGTGTGTGTGTGTGTGTGTGTGTGTGTGTGTGTGTGTGCACGCGCGCGCCAACATATTATTGCCGTTTGTGAAATGCTGGCCAGCTGCGCTGTGATGCAGGGCCGTAATACTTATTTAACACTGGGGGGGACCGTTGTAAATCACCACTAACCCCCTCAGGTGAAATTTTAATTTTACAGCTAAACTGACCATTTTAGAGCAATTTTAAGGAAAACTCTTGGATGAGGACTTTTCAGAGTTTAGATGGCTGAGTGCCATTTTAAAGAGCCAGCATATGATTAAGGGTCACACAGGAGAAGTGAACACTGACTTTTTCTGTTATTTTTAGGCATGACATACTGAACTATGCTTTTTTGTTAATAAATTGTTTTAACTTTTTCTGACTTTTTTTAATGACATACCAACAATTTACAACAACAACCACAATGGATAGTGATATACTGTACAAAAAACTCATATCATTATTATTATTTTTTTTTTCATTTTTTAAAACATTTTAAAGTATTGAAATACATAGCATAATAGCGTACACTTGACCTCAAACTGGAATGTATACAAAAGTATTGAGTGTGTTGTTACAGTCGCCCCTGCATGTGGGGGCAGATGTAACGTTTGACTTCTACTGTTTCAATAATGTGACTCTAACATGGCTTATAAAAACAACTGATGACTGTCAACAAATAGAGCACAGATACAGAGTCTTTTGTACTGAATCTTCTGATTGACAATATTTTGCACAATGTTTAATATCATAACAATGACCACAAATAAGTATTCATTGTATTTCAGAGAACTGTGTTCAAATACTGATTCTTGGTCAGTGGTCCTCGGTGTCTTATACTGAAATATTAGAGGCACTCTTAGGGTGCGTTCCACTTTTTCTTTTTACTTATAGTATGTACTGCAGCTGCCCCTAAAAAGTGGGTACTGTTGCATGCAGTATGCACACACTCAAGACATACTGTCTCATAACGTTTTGCCCTAAACTTTGCCAAGAGGTTCAGCGCTGACGATCAGAGGAGCTGGTGTAGGAGTAATAACAGCAGAGTCTTGCTCTCTGATAGGTTCAGTGTCTTCCTCATTCACACTTCCAGCAGAAGTTGTTTTCAGCCTCTGTACCATCCACCATCTCTGCTGGCTGGTTGTCATCCTGGTTGGTGTCTACAACACTTCTCTGAGAGTCTGAGGCTGAAACAGTGCACAGATCTCTCCTGCTGCAACATTATCGATGGTGCTTAGCACTTTTGCTCCAAAGCATTTAGGCTTCTCCACCAGGTCGTCCTGAGTGTAACCCTGTCTAACTTTTTCCAGGATACACAGGACCATGTTGTCTCTGGTGACCTGAACGAACAAAGTGGACAGAGCAGTGAAGACATGGTCCACAGTGGCTTTTGTGACTCCAACAGCCCTTTTGCTGAGCTGCTGGGAGGGCATGTTGAAGGAGGTGTTTTTAGGAAGCAACCAGAAGCCCAGTAGGACATTTGGGACCACCTCCATCACCACTTCCTGTGGGCCAAGCAGTTTAAGGTATGGGGCCCCCTGGTGCTGCTCTGTCAGGCTCCTGGCGTACTTCTGAGCCTGGCTGATGATCTTGGGATGTCTGCAGTTTGGCAGGAGGCTCCCCTAGGTGTCATGACATCCACCATCCCTTCCACTTGCTGGTGACATAGTCAGCTCATATACTATGTCAATTTAGGAACCTTGATGTGATACACATGAAATGTACAAATGTAATGTATTTGCAGTTTGCAGGAACATACAATGCCAACATTTTCCTCTGGCAACTGGGCAACATTGTCTCACTCCAATGTCACTGAATATCCATTCTTGGGCAATGATTTCCGGCGTCAGACACTGATGCAAAGAGCTGTCCTTGATACTGTATGTCAATTTCAATTTCAATTTTATTTATAAAGCCCAATATCACAAATCACAATTTGCCTCACAGGGCTTTACAGCATACGACATCCCTTTGTCCTTATGACCCTCGCAGCGGATGAGGAAAAACTCCCCCCAAAAAAACCTTTAATGGGGAAAAAAGAACGGTAGAAACCTCAGGAAGAGCAGCTGAGGAGGGATCCCTCTTCCAGGACGGACAGACGTGCAATAGATGTCGTACAGAACAGATCAACATAATAAATTAACAGTAATCCGTATGACACAATGAGACAGAGAGAGAGACAGAGAGAGAGATGCAGGTAATAACAGTAGCTTACAACAACATTATTGAAAGTAATAATATTATAGTTATAGTTCTGGCTACTGTGGTACAATATGTTGAAAGTATGTATTAATATCTGGCAGTATACATGTGTGACAATAGTCATATGTGTATAATAACAGTAGAAGTATGACTAATGACTAATGATAACAGCAGCAGCAGGAGGCATCTGGCAGGACCACGGCAGCAGCAGCAGGAGGCATCTGGCAGGACCACGGCAGCAACACAACCACACACGTCACGCTGTCCAGGCACCGCTGCGATATGAGTTAATCTGAGAGACAGTGGAGCACAAAGGCTCCGGAGAAGAAGCCGAGTTAGTGACATCCAGAATGGCCGAGTTAGCAAGACAGACCAGGCATGTAACAGGCTAAAGTTGACACAGTGTCCCAGAGCGTCAACAACCAATACACCCAGGGTACCTTACACATCGTATGTGGATGTGGAAAGTCCATGACCAAGCATCGATGTGTGATGAGGTCAGAGTGAGAATGTGTTGGACTGGGGTGCTTTTTGACATCAGTTAACTATCTGATCCACCAGGAAGCATGAAGTAAAAGCATTTTTAAAGAAGCATAGACGTTACCACTAATATTAATGATGGTTTTGTTCTAGTCAAGTGTTCTGGTAAGACATGAAGGTGTGACAGTGAGTCAGAATGCGCAATACCAAGACCCTGGTGCAAGATCATCGATTGTGCCAGCTACAGCATTGCAGTCCTCTTGGGTCTTCTTATTAGGGATGTCACAATTCTCCAAATCCACAATTTATTTTATTTTCAATTTAATCATATTTACTTTTCAGCACTAAAAGCTATGCCATTGTCAGTCTATGGAGTCTTGATCAGATCAACAGACTGTTGTTTCTATGCCCTGAAAACCAACACATTCTCACCTCAACCTTGTCACATATTGATGTTTTGGTGGACTTTCCATGTCCACATACTATGTGCAAGGTACCCTGGGGGTGTTGCTTGTTGACGTTCTGGGACGCCATGTCAAGTTCTCTTCTTTCAAGATACACTTCGTTTTCACAGGAAATTTAACATTTACATACAGTCTCTTTCAAAATAAACACACTACTGTACATCAGTACAACACCGCAAACTGACCTTTTTTTCTATTACAACAAAAGCACGTTAGGTTTAGGCAGCAAAAGGAAGTGGTTAGGTTTAGAAAAAAATAACAAGAATACTGCGCTCAAGGTTGAAAGTCGTTGTTTGTTGGACCCATCCACCACCCCTCCTGCCCGCCCCACTCGGACTTTCGGCGCCTTAACTTCCGTTAACTAAAATGGCAACCGGCCATGTATCATGCCAACATTAAAAGACGCCTTTTGTCGTTGATTACTGAAGTCACAGCCAAAGCACTGGATTTCAGAGTGAGACCATGCTCTGAAAACTGTCATTTAAATTTTCAAATTCTCCTTTACAAGAGGCTGCGTGGCATCAAGTGTGATATAACTGCCACATTTTTTGGAATGTACCACACTAACACCATGTGGTCAAAGGGGGAGGAAATACAACAGTCACCAGATGGCAGAATGGCACTTCTACTACAACCCCAGCTTAAAGGGAAATTTCGATTTATTTCAATCTGTCTCCTATCGTCCTAAATTTGTTTCAAGTGACTAGTGACATTAAAAAAATAGTTAGCATGTTAGCCGTTAGCCTAGATACAGCTGGGGCGCATAATAGTGTCAGACCTGTTAAAACGTAAGTGAACGGGCATACTTCTAGTGCAAAGTTAGTCCACTTAACAAGCTTTTTTTTTCCACAAAGACCACCTCATATCGTTAGGATAAATGTCAGAGAACACATAGAAAACGACATGTAAACGTGCTGTCTTACCTTACCGGTGTGGTGCCATGTTTGTTTACCATTTAGCTCTGCTTTCCAAAGCGTGGCCGAAATCTCGCGAGAACAAGCAGCAACAGCTGGAAGGCAGAGCCAGACAATAGCCTGAAAAGTTCATTCATTTATTTTATGAAAGATTTATAGAATAATGACTGACTTTTTGCCAGACTTCGACTTTGTGGAGGAGGAATTTGATTTTGCAGAGTTTGATGGCCGCCCTTATTTATTTGAGCCAGAATTTGTGAAACTGAAGAACGGAGGAGGAGAGAGAGAGAGAGAGGTGCAAAAGGTAGAGGACGAGAGAGGAGGAATGGCTGCTGCAAGGCTGCGTAGCTCTGGAGATTGGTGGTGTACCTGTGAATGCTGTGCCCCAATGCCCACAGAAGAGGAATGCCTCTGTTGCAAGGAATGGGACCGGTTGCAGCCTTATTTTCAAGGTCTGGATGTGACCGAGGACAAGACACCTCCACCTGGAGTAGTATCCAGCTGGGCTTTGTCTAGAGCTCGCGAGATTTCAGGCAAGGTATGAGATCGCTGCTTGTTCTCACAATATTTCGGCCGCGCTTTGGAAAGCAGAGCTAAATGGTAAACAACAAACATGGCACCACACCGGTAAGGTAAGACAACACGTTTACATGTCGTTTTCTATATGTTCTCTGACATTTATCCTACCGATATGAGGCGGTCTTTGTGGAAAAAAAGCTTGTTAAGTGGACTACCTTTGCACTTGAAGTATGCCCTTTCACTTACATTTTAATATGTACGATATTGATATATCCACCTTTTCCCCCACCTAATTTTAGTGATCATCGAGTCTCTTCTGTAGTGGAGTTAAAATCATATTATGCGTGCATACTCTTGTGACAATATTATCGTGCATCCCTGTTATTGTTGTTTTTCCATCATCGCCGACTCCAACAGTGACCATGATGTCGCCAATCCTGCCTTTGAATTTGATGATTGAAATTGAAAGCTCACTTCAACTGATTTTCAAATGAGAATCAAAATCTTGACACCCCTGTTTGTTATTTTGCCTACCTTACTATTTTTTTTTTAATTCTGCCTGTCTGCTCATACCCTTTTAAACTATGGTCGCCTGTTTAAACTGTCCTTTTTACATACCTGGCCTGCTTGGGAGTCCACACGTGCCTAACTGAATCTTTATCTGTCATTTTCTCCAGCAAAATACCCTTTAGCACTATTAATCTGCTTTGCCAAATATGTTAGGAGGAAACATAGATGCTGCTTGGATTAGGATAAAATATCTAGGTTGAGGTCATAGAAAAATTGTACTTTTGATTAAATATTTAAAAAGCCAACTGGTCCTGTTTAATGCTTTGACCAAGACCATGAATGACAAATGAATCAAATAACTAGTATAATGTGAAAGGTGTCACTCTGAGTGACAAACCCACAGAGGACTCTGCAGACCCCTCAGCTCTTTTGATTTCCTCAATCGACCACACTTTGAGCCACAGCAGGAAACTGTTTTTTTTTTTAGCAAAAAGCAAAAATGATTTAGCTTTAAATGTATAAAATGTATGGTGGTGCAGTGGTTAGCAATGTCGTTTCACTGCAAGAGGGGCCCTGGTTGAAACAATGTGTGGGGGGTTCAAACCCCCGGGTGGTGGAGCCCCTTATTTCTGTGGATTTTCTCTTGTCTTTCTGATAACTTAAGATCCAGAAGAAAAAACAACCAAGACCTAAAAAGGGTATCATAAAAATGTGGCTTGAAACTAATATAAAATGTCAATTTATGACAGCTTCTGGCAAACAACCTCAACCATGACGCATGTGCAGAGGAGAGATGACACTACTGACGGGTGACAACGACCAAACAACACGGACTGTGTTTCTCTGGGTTTGAATATTGTTGAAAACGTTTGGGATAATGTAAGTACACAACTTTGCGAAACATATAACATTGAGCCAGATGTTTTTAGACATTTTAATGTGGAAAGGTTACATATTATATCTCTAATCTGTCCATTATTCTTCACATTTAAGAGTCCTTACACCTTAATACAATTGGCTACAAATGTACATGTTCAACCTTAAATATGTTTTCTACCTTTCCTTTGAGCCTCTCTAATTAATTAAATAAATGAAGGACACTTTAAATGTGTGGTCACATGAGTGGTTTTGATTACAGTTTTCTGGAAATGAGAGGCGAATGGCACCACTTCTCCACTGTGTTAAACCACCCCACTCTCCCTTTGGAAAATGAAGCTAATCCCTTCCCCATATGGCATTGGCAGGCGCCAATAAGAATTACAAATGGCAAGAGATAGTGAGAGAGAATTTGATCTACTTTTGATAAAATTCCAAATTGTAATTTCTTGGATAACACACACAAACGAGACAGAGTTCTTGACACGCAGCACAGATTGGTGAGGATTGAATTGAATAAACGTTTGACCTATCTGGCATAGCTTTATCTGTGTGGGCACAGCACAAAACTATGACTGACAGCATCGGGAAGATTTCTCAACACGACAACAAGGGCTGAGATAGCACACAAGGATATTTGAGGGTATGTCATCCTCGTCAGTGGCCATCGGGTAAGCTGTCATATCAAACATCCAGCCCAGAGGAAGAACAGGCAGCACAGGAGAGATCTGTCTCTAAGAGGGAAGTGTTGAGCCTCCTGACAATCATCTTTTTGCTCTAAGCAGACATTATGTGGTTTGCCCAAGCAGAAAGTGATGGAGAGGATTCACCAGGGTTGAGCTTTTCCCATCAAAGCGAATAGTGCAGACAGAACTAATCAATCACTGGAATGAGCTTCAAGTTGATGAGGTTTAGACAGATTGTTAGTTCTCCAATGTGACACTTTTTTCCCTGCCCATTTATCTCTCGATTGTTTCATTCATCTTAATTTTATCCCTCATCTCAAAGATCATTATTTCTCGTATTGGTGCCTAAATGAAACAGCTAAGCTTTTACCTGAAGTACAGAGACACATCTCTTCACATTCCCCTCTAGAGCTACTTGTTAGCTGTTTATTACTGTTTGTCACTCTCTGATATCAAAATGATATGAGTGTCATTTCCTATTAGTTGCATCATCTCCATCTTCAGTGTACCCCTGCACAGTCACACATTTTGTGAGAGCATGAACACTGAAACACACCACTCCACCTATCCTTACTTGTAAAGAAGAGATAACACCTTCCTCTAAAATATGAAACATTGAATTCATATGCAATAAAATGCACCCTTATTCAACTCAAAACACAACTTATTTGGTCTAACATGACCAGTAGCTTATGGTGACTAGTTTTGGCTAATGTTTGCAAACCTAAGGTAAATATTGCATCGCAGACATCAATGTGTCAGTTCAATGCATTACTCAGCAAAAATCCCTTAATTAAGTTTGAACATAAGTGGTCTGAGAGAACACTAGATTTGTGCACCTCCTCTTGGCTCTGTTTCGGGTTTTAGAAAATCTAGCCTGTGAGGGAAGACTTTGGACAAATCACAGGTCATTTCAGAGAGAAGGCATTCCTATTGGCTGTTCTACAAATGTATACACATGCACATCTTTTTGGTGAAAGCCTGATTCAGTAGCCAAGGATCAGACGATAAAGTTACTATTCCAGCATTGGCAACAACTGCTTACAGTGCAAAGCAACTTGAAAAAGGAAGGCAGACTTATCAAAAAGACAGTCTGACAATAAATGAAACAAAACGTGTCAGTATCAGCAAAGTGTTTCAGAGATGGAGAGAAAATGTTGCCAGTAGTTTAGCCTTCTGCTAACTGAAGCCAAAGTCTCACAGCTGTAGCTTCAAGTTCACGTTTAGCTAATGATCACATTAAATGTTATGTCTATTTTAATACCACTGTGTTGTTGTTGATGAGGGGAAGTGTGGTTGTTGTTTTTTATGAGTTGCTGGACAGTTGATCTATCAAAGTATACAAAGCGCAAAAGCTCCATATTATTATAGTTCATTTCAAATTCAGTGCTGTGCAGGTCTGACCCATTCATGCTTTCACACACACAGTGGTTACCACTTTGGATTGAAACCCCCTGCTTATATTAATAATAGTGTGATAATAGAGAACAATTAAATAACCAAAACTATTGGATTGGATAAATATTTGTGGGCCTATGATATGAAACACAATAAACAAATATTTAGGTCAGCCACTATGACTGAAATGAATACACCGGAGCTGGAGGACTCACCTGCCAGTCAGCTACAGCAGCACTGGAGAGAGAGTTATGCATAAGAATGGGACGCTATGCTGGCGTTGCTCTGCAGTTGAAGGTGATGTAAATGGAAACACATCCAACATGTACTAACATCACCCAGCTATGTAAATCATCGAGACGAGGAAAAAAACGAAAGGAAGGCCAGTTACTTATACCAGCTGCTTTCTAGCAGCCTTATGATGCAAAAGCAGAACAGGATATGTTGTAGACATTGCAAGTGTATTAATGGAAACACACTGAACATGATAACGCAAAGTGCAGCATGAGCCAGATGTGTTGATCACAGGCGCCCTTCTATAATGTAATGACACAAGAACCTTGGGGGATGTTTTGCCTCTGGTGGTGTGGTGTGGATATGTGTGGATGAATGAAAAACACAAACAATAAACAATTTATTTAATGCGTTACCATTAATATTAATAATAATAATATTACCCAAAATCCCATTGGTAACGCATCATATTACTTTATTGCTGCTAAAACTAATATATTACTGTGCTGCTCCCAGCGCTTACCACTACGGACCACCTCGCCGGGAGGAGAGCAGGCAGCAGCTCTGGAGTGACAGACTCCCAGTCAGTGGCCACAGCAACCTGACTCCAGACAGCACAAACCCCAGCTCCAGGGGAACGGACAGCCTCGACTCCCCGCTGGATCAGCAGACTTTCGTATTGCTGTCATTACCCAGCGTTGCCACTGGCCACCAGCCTGCTATGACACTGACACCTGAGGGTTTGCACTGCTAAAATTTAGCTGACTGAAGGACCATCTAATTCTTGCCTCATTTATGATCCAATAAGCTGAGAGAGAGGGAGAGAGAGAGGGCGAGGGGCCGAACAAATGGCTAAATAAATCAATCTATAGGAAACACAGGGTTATTGAATGAAGCGTGAGCATGTGGTCATCTGGTGGGAGGGCTTAGGACAGAAAGGGGAGAGCTGCAGAATTGTATTGAATTGGTGCATTTAAGATAAGGAATACGTTAGATTATGCTTTCAACTCCCAGTATTGTGTTTCTGATCCTGATGTTAAGGCAGGGTTATCAAACTCTGAGGAGGGCATTATTAACTTATTTTTTATGTAACAGGTGTTACTTGAAAATGTGCCAGGTTATTATGTGCATACACGCATCATAAAGTCCTGCCTCATGACTTACAGTATGACTTAGGCCTACTGGGAGCCATACTGCATCTCTTCTTTAATTCTGTATTCAGCCAGGGTAGTGTTGTATAAAATTGGATGTGACATTGCCTCAAATGGAGACTCCACCATGGTAGATTTTCTTTCAGAGGTCAACATGTCTCGAGCATCACTTCAGTCTGCTGTGAAAATTCAGTAGGTTCAACTTCCCCACATGCCTCACAGCCCATTCCCCCGTTTTGTGTGGGTTTTCAACTTCCACTGATTTTCAAACTACTAACCTTTTGGGTTGTGTCACATTTCATCCTCAGATTACATTACTCACATTTTAGGACATGTTTATTTAAAACTTTGGGATGGAGGAACAGAATGAAGACTGAGTCATCTTCCCACGCCCCTGTTTCAGTAGACTAAAAGGTAAACTTCAAAGTTGAAGTAGCCAACCTGAGAATCCAATCCAGAGCCATCAAATGAACCCAGTGCTGTGAGGGAATCTGGGGTAAAGCATAATCAACTAAACTGCAGTCTGGTCAAACATACAGCATCCACTCTGGATTCTAATGCCCTAAATAAAGAAATAGACAGCTGCATAAGGTGCAATTATATATCACTGACAGTCACTCCAATTATCTGTGATGGAAGTCCATCCCCATGAGCTATTTTTCTATAAGCATCTTCACATGAATATAGATCAGAATAGAGCTGGTTGGTGGGAGGATGATGTTAGCTGTCCAGTTTTCACAGTGGAGATGGTGATCCCAAAGTCAGTGTGACAGGAGAGGACAAAGCCTTCATTAGGGCAGGGAACCAGTGCATTTACATCAGAGATGCACATGAAAAAGGGAGTGTGCTGACCAGCATTCCCATCTCAATCAGTCAACCAGTTATCCTAGAGCTGCACAGCAACTCATTCGGCAGAATAAATGTTGGCACTGTATGTTTCTGCAAACACTGGATCCCTTACATTTGCATGTTATCATGTAGTTGATACACTGAAACTTTATGTTTCAGCAGTGCTGTGGTTAATGTGTCATTAGGTTTAGGCATAAAAACTTGGTTATAGTTAGGAAAAGATCATGATTTGGCTTAAAATACCTGGTTTTGGGGGCACAATCCCTACTGGAAAAATAGCAATGTCTCGGTAAAAACAACAACAACAAAACAAAATTGCTGGTACTATTCCCTCTGGAAAAACAGTGACACATTTCTAAAAACAGCCACATCTGGCGACTGAAAAGTGGCTGGAAAAACTGGGATGGCCCACCAAAAAACACTTAGGGGCTACAAAGCCGCTGGAAAAAGAGCAGTGGGACCCTAAAAAACATGTTTGGTGCCTAAAAAAAGCAGCTGGAAACACAGCAACGACTTACTTAACAACAAGCGGTATTGTTGTTCATTGATCTCAAGGTGTGGTTGGGAGCTTGGCAGCCGTCTCGCCTAGGTGACATGCCATCCACCATGCCCTCCACCTTGTAATGACAAAGTCAGCTCACATAAAACATGCAAATGTAGCATATCCATGGTTTGTAGAAACGTACAATGCCAACATTTTTTGGTGCGGACTGGGCTGGGCACATCTGATCCAACACTGATGGTCCTATTGAGCTCTAAGATGCAATCATAAAAGATGAAAGGCATTCATTTGGCTGATTGGGGAAAATGTTGATTATTGTTAGCGCCCCTCTTCATTGCTCTAATCCCTGACTGTTATTCCTCCCCCTTCTTCCCTCCTTTGAGTTTACAACAGTCAAGGGAAGTGCAGGGGATATATTTATATCTGACTCCTTCTGATGAATGAAAGGTCAGGAGTATTTTATCATAACTACACAATGCACATTTGCACTTAAGAACTGGTCACAGATCAACACTATCGCGATTAAAATTTAAGTGTTCAGGTCAGTGTGTAAGCACAGTAATTATAAATAATAGATCTATTTTTGCATAAATAGATCTATTATTATAAATAATAGATCTATTTATGCAAAAAAAATTCATTTGTTTCCTGATGTATGTTAATTCAAAGTTATTGTTTTTTCATTGTCTTTCATTCTTTAATAAACTGTACCTCTTTTCCTAACAAGACTCTGCAGCCATGCTAGCAGCTCCGTGAGGCTGCCTGTGAACTGGATTGACCCAAAATCTAATCTCAGCTCAATTTTAGGATTAGTGGATGTTGTAACTACAAGGGAGTTTATCTTTAAAAAGTGCTGTCTCATGTGAGTCCACCAACTTTGTGGAGATGTGATAATAAAATCACTACTGAGTACTTTCAGTTCCAGTTATGAATATAACCACTAATATATATTTAAATATCCCATGTAAAAGTGTACAGATGCCAGTGCTACAGTAATGATGTTACCCTGTCAGCAGCATTTTGTGGCCTGGGTGCTGATGTGTCTGACTACTGCATGCTGTTGGATAAACTGTAGAAATCCAACATATTTTGTGACTCCATGATAATAAATATAATGAGAAAACATGCTAGAATAACTTAATAAAAACAACTTTTCCAAACACATTGCAGCAGTATTGGTCGAATGAGCACATCCACTGTGTTAGAGAACAAAGATGAAGTCTGACCTGCAATTTGGCATGAGGTGGCTGGACATCACAATGACAGGACAGGACAGGAAACACAATTTGGCCATACCTTAAGCTGTGTGACGCTGAGGACCCTGAAACGGAACATATTTACAGCTCTGCTTTTCCTGCTGTGACATTCATACAGTTCACAAAATTGAAAAAGTACTGTTATCTAGTTCCCCAGCAAAGAGACCGTCCTCCTCCAAAATACAAACACATCGTCATTTATACAAGCTGCTCATTACGACCCACATTTACATTTATTGTTAGGCAGAGACCTCTAGTGGCCATAGTAATTATCAATCAATCAATCAATCAATCAATTTTATTTATAAAGCCCAATATCACAAATAACAATATGCCTCAGAAGGCTTTACAGCATACAACATCCCTCTGTCCTTAGGACCCTCACAGCAGATAAGGAAAAACTGCAGATAAGGGATCCCTCTTCCAGGACGGACAGACGTGCAATAGATGTCGTAATTATGACAGGAGCAAAGAAGGATGTCAGGTAAATTAGTATAAAGAGCAAGAGAGTCCACGTAAGGAGAAGGGCTGGGTGGATGGGTGGGTCAATCAAAAAGGACTTTTCACCCAGGAGACTTCTGTTTGTGTCCAGTGTGAAAACAACCCAGCTGGCACCGGACGTCAGTCAAATTTTCGCAAATGTTGGGTTTTGTTCTCCATATCTTATGACTAATGTTGTTATTTTGCTTCAAGATAATGTTGGGTTGAGATATTTGGAAGACATATTTTGGTTACGTAACAACCAACAAAATATTAACATCAGCCTCCATCACTATTCTACATCCAACTGTCAGTTGCATTCAACATCCTGACATTGAATTATGGTCACCAGATATCACAGTCTAAATTCAACCAAATGTTAACATCTAATGACCTTGGTGGCTGGCTGGGAAAAATCAGTGTTGAGTTATTTTTACCATGTAATGTAGTATGTTAAGAAGCATATCACACAACGTTATTTTAGGTGAGTAACTAACATAACCAGTAATTATTTTAAGCCAAACTATGATCTTTGATCTATGATCATGTGTTGTATGAGGATACGCTGACACAGTATTAACTACACATTTAAAACTGTGACCATTACAGTCACATGGAGAATGTGAAGTTGACATGACACCATGTTAAATTTTTTGGACAAGAACGCCATTTTGTGAGAATAGTACTGTGTAACCTGCAGTGTTGGGGAAGTTACTCTCAAAATGTAATTCATTACATTTTACTAGTTACCTTTATTTGAAAGTAATTAGTTACACTACAATGTTAGTCTCTGTGAAGGGTAATAAGTTACTTATTACTTTACTTTTTCGTTACTTCCCCAAAATGACCTCAGAAGAATCCAGTGCTGTGCAGGTTTGACCCATTCATGCATTCACACACAGTGATGACCACTTGGTATTAAAACCCCTGCTTATATTAATAATAGCATGATAATACAGAACAAATAAATAGCATAGACCATTCAAAATAAATGAATAGACTCTGACACAGAGAGGGTCAGGCAGAAGATCAAAGTCAGATTATTAGAAGATATGGATCAATATTTGTGGGCCTATGAAACACATCCAACATATACTAACATCATCCAGGTCAGATGTGTTGATCACTGGGACTAGGAAAAAAATGAGGCAGAGGCCAGCTCTTAATCCCCAAAGCTTTCTAGCAGTCTTAGAACACAAAAGGAAAATGAGATGTTCTCCATCATGATATTAATGGAAACACACTGATCATGATAACACACAGTACAGCATGACCCAGCTTTGCTGATCACTGGCACCCATCTATGATGTAGTCTGCTGTGACATGGCAAGACACAACAACCTTTGGGGGATGTTTTTTTCTGGGGGCACAGTGGTAAAAGTGGAGCAGTGTGAATCAGTGTGGATAAAGGAACGTTTTTTCGGGTGCTAACGTGTTACGTGACATTGTAAATGTAATAATATCACCCAGAATTCTGTTGGTTATATTACTTTGTTACTGCTAAAGCCTACTGTAATGTGTTACTGCCACATTTTCCTTATGACTTATTCTGTTGTTAAGGAATAAGGATGTGTTGAGGCACCAATAAGGGAAACATTTCTGTGGGTCATATTTGAGGGTAGGAGCAAACCATTTATGTTGTTGTATGGGTTAAAGGACTTGTTGCTCAGAAAATATTCAGTTTCTTTTGTCTTTATTCTATGTTCAGATCATAACAACCATCAAACACATGAGCTTCATTTCCAAAAAAGTACAAAATAACCAGACACTGTGTGAGTAGTGGCTGTCTGACATTATGTTTGCTCTGTGATCCGCAGATACCTGACCATCAGAGGTTTAAGGCACACAAGACAGATCAGCAAAAAACAGAACCGCCTATATGATGTCTCTTTTCCTCCTTGTATGCTTGACACACAGTGTGAGTGTTGGATGTGTGTGTGCAAGGTTATAAGGGACAGAGCCGTATAGAGAGGCAGCAGGTGAAAACAGAGTTTATATGGATCCGCCCTGACCTCTGAAAGAAAGAGAAAAGCGAGCAGGGCAGAGTTTATTAGATTACTACTGATCTCTGGTGACGGACTGCCCTTCCAGGCACACAGACACGGGGAAGAGATGGACTGATCCTCAGCTCAATACTGCCACCAAGTGGAGAAAATATGACTCCTGCAGCAGCTGTGAACTGCAGTCCATGCCACACAGCTACTGCTAAATAATTGATACTGGCTAAATCACTGATTTAACCAATGACTGATTCTGTGTAACTCTTCAGGAGGAAAAAATGCAGCTGTATCAGGCTGCAACGAATTGACAACATCAGAATAACTTAGACTTGTTTTTGTCGTTGTATGAAAAGACCTGTCAGCCTAGGTCAGAGTGATAGCAGAGTATAATTTCACATATGAGTCTTGAACAGTTTCACAGTAAAGGCAATCATCAACTCTTATTATCTGCAAGAAGGCTTTAAAAAGTACTTTCACACTCTGGCTAGTTGTCAGTTCTCCTTTTAGTCCACGTGGACATGATGGAAAACTGTTTTGATCACATATGGTCTTCAGCAGGGAAAGGTGACATTTGAGCACACAGCTATACAGAAAATATGTGATGATGTCACAGATCATCTTTAAATTGGGTAACTGACAGCATACATATGAAGAAATATGCCCAATCATTCGATTATCAGTTGGTCACACTATGAATGTGAGCTGCAACCAACAATTATTGTCAGCTCTATGTCACCTCTGTCACATCAACTTTACAAGTAAATTTATAACTAAATGCATAAACAGTAACACTCATAGGTGAAGGAAAAGAGAAGGAGACAAATTGTAAAAAGACATACTACTGTGGTGATTGGTGGTCCTTTCAGTTATATTTCAGTTCATTCATTTACAATACAGGCATTTTTTTGAATGTCCTCCTGTTTTCTGGAATATCTAGAACTATCTCTGTGTTATTAATTTGGGTTCTGGTGGTCAGTTTGTATCGGAGGTTGGACCAAGTTGTTGTTTTGCAAGTCACAAGCAAGTCTTTGCACTGAAGTCCCGAGTCAAATCTCAAGTCAAAACTGATCAGGCCAAAGTCAAGTCCCAAGAGTTAAATTTCAAGTCATAAACAAGTCTTAATGCACACTTCACCAAATGTAATGTCATTTTAATAACATAGTTATAATATAGTACAATATATTAAATCTGCTGAAGTCACGAATGCTTTTTAAAATCTGGATTTATTTGCTAAAACAAGGTTGTTGAGCCTCTGTCTGTTTTCTAACAAAGTTCTTCATGGTTTTCTCCTGCAACTAGATTGGATGATGTTGGACTGATTCAAACAAAGTGGATCTGGGAAATTAAGTGTTGACTGTCGAGTCTGACTCCAGTCCAAGTCATGTGCCTCAAGTCACCGCCTCTGGTTTATATTAAATAAATGTATTCCACCATCAGAATAGCATGATAATGGCCATTCGGAGTGAATAAAACAAAGTATTTTTTGTGTGTGTTGCACACCAGCAGAGCTGTGGCTCTGTCCACATACTTTTGGCCGTGAGGCGGGTATGTAGCTCCTGATCAGTTCACGTACAAACCCCTCTCAACCTACCCGTCAGCCCATTGGTTAACATTTCTCCCGACGTAGTTCTTTCTAGCCAATCAGGCTGGTTTTGTCACCCGGCTGGTGTTGCGGGAACTGCCAAACACTCAAATCGACAAACTAAAAGAAAGGGACGTTCAACAAGTGTTTGGCTGAGAGAGTCACCAACGTCGAGTCTTTTATGTGAGTCCTGTCGGTGTAAGAGTGATACATGTACGCTAATGAAAATGTTGTGCGTATTCCGCATCAAGTGGGCAAAAGTTTGCTCCCTTTACTAGCCAGCTAACGTTACTAGCTAAGGAGATAAACTACTTAGCTACGGGCAACTGTTAGCTGTGTCAAATTTTTTCAGAGAAACACCGGAAGTAGAGCGATACTTCCTTCAAAATAAACACTACCATTTGTGCTGCGCCAAGTTACACACTGACAGTAGGGAAAACTATGAAATTTTTTGACAAAGTCACATCTTGTTGATAATGGGTGAATACAAATATTTGTCGAGAAAGAGTTAGGTTGACACCCCGAATATGTCGATTAAGTTGGGTGCGGCTGTATTTTGACAGTCTCAACCGGAAGTGGCACTGTTTCATCCTATCTGTACAATGTCAGTCTGACAACGTCCCGTTTTGTCTTAAAAGCTTTTTCCAAATTCCAACAAGAAGATATGGCAGTGTTATGGTGCACTGTTTTTGCTTTATTGATCGGTAAGACTCGGCATAATGTGTATGAGCCAGCAGCCATCTATTTCCGTAATCTGTGACCTTTTTATGAATGGTTTACAGTGACCGCTAGCATCAAAGGCGCAGCATTTTGAGTTCAGAACATTTGGGATCCCTCGTAGAACTAGACCTGTAATGGTAGCAGGTGCTCCTTGGTGTGTTGCATATTAGCTAATGAAGGAAATAGTAACTTGAAAAATGTCATAACAGCGGCTCATACACGCTGTAATTGATATACAAATGGCCGTTTTTCTCACATTACTTTTTCCAATGTCAGTATGAACTTTGAGGCTCATATGAAGATTGATTTACAGCAGTGAAGCAATGTAACGTTTCATATATATATATATATATATATATATATGTATAATTTAACTGTAGTATGTACTAGTTGTACTGTTTAAATCAACGTGTGTTAATTCAGACACTAAAATTTTCTTCTTTAACCCACTTGAATACCTGCACTAGATACTGACTGTCCATCTCTTTGATTGCCAGTGTTTTGTATTGGTATCCATGATGGAAAGAACATGATGATACCTGTGTTAAAATATGCTTCACATACTAAGTATAATTTCTCTCCCCAATGTTTTATCTTAATTTTATTTTTTGTCTTTATGTTAGGCGTCTGTGTTCCCATTGGCTGATGGAGTGGAAAGTACCAGTATGTCTCGCCGACTGACTAAGAAAGAGTTGGATGAGCAGTTTGAGCTGTTTTTGAAGGAGGTAATGTAATATCATGTGCAGGCTGCTGTGGTACTGTTTATAGATTATCATGCTCTCTATTTAGGGTTGCATGTTATGGAACGAGTGATTCATCTTTAAAAGTGCTTCGTAGGCCCTTTTCAAACATAAAACACGCCGACAGTGCTGTTGTCATCTGTCTGTTAAAGTGGTGCCTTTCAGTTATTTACTGTAGACATGGATGGCTTTTAGGTTTATGTTCCTTGTGGCTCTATTTATGATGGGACACTTATGGAATGAACCAGAGAGAGAAAGACAGAACAGTGAAGAGGCTGCATCACTGGAGGATTTTGAGAATTTTCTGTTGGAGCCTCAATTAATGACCATTGTGAGTGTGAGGGAAGTTCACTTCAGCTCCTCACAGTGAATCCACTAATACATTTCCACATCATTTTGCTGCCTGTATAATAATAACTGACAGTGCACATGCATTGAATGACAGGAGCTTAAGATGGGACTCACGTGATTCCTATATGATGGCATGCTGTATGTTAAGAGTTTTGCTGTATATTCATACAAGGAAAGAGTGCAGGTCAGATTAGCATGATGGCTTTTTTAACCTCTTTTACTTCGGTGACACTGAGATGGGAAAAAGACAAAAAAAAAAAACAATTTAAGATTAGAATTGACTAGAATAAAAATAATCATATTACAGTAATTTTTGAAGGCAAGACACATATAGGGGCCATATCATAAACACAGTGCAAAGCAGCGCACAGTGCAGCGTGATGGTCATTGCTAGCTTCAGACTGACACAGTTATCATTTTCAAGCAAATGCACATATAGTGTAAGTAGCAAATGTATTTTTTGTGCACCCATGGGCATGTAAGTCTTAAAATGAGGTGAGGTCAGGCACATTGTTGGCATGTTGCTCTTTTGAGGCAGTAGAAATGGCACCATTAACCAACTAAAACCTGGTCTAAAATATGATCTGATTATTCAGATAGTAAGATGCACCTACATAGGCGGGGTTGTAACAGATGTACACTCTGCTTGTTATACACACAGGGAGGTCAGGATGAGTTTTTGGTGGTTGAAATAATTCATCATAATGAGGAAAATATTATGACATTCTTTAAAATGTGAACGTGGCAGAGATCAGAGC
Organism: Epinephelus lanceolatus; assembly: GCF_041903045.1. NCBI lineage: Eukaryota > Metazoa > Chordata > Actinopteri > Perciformes > Serranidae > Epinephelus > Epinephelus lanceolatus. Next base: position 39,919,989 of record NC_135743.1, read on the forward strand.
AAAGCTGCTGTCTGACTCCACATTAAGAGAGATGCTGTGCACATTTACGCACAAAGAGCAGCGTAATTTCACTGACTGGTTTAAAAGCTAATAGTTTAGTTCTGATTCGTCTGTTAAGTTTGAAACTACAGTTTTAAGTTTTGCTGCTTAAATGTTCCACGATATTTGCTGCAGTGACATAACTGCTTTTACTGCGTTACGGTGCATGCCCACTATATGCAATCTCTTTGCCTAAACTCATGTCCGCCCTGCACCGCTGGTTGCTTGAGGCTGCAACTTCATTGGCTGTCTTGATGTGAGCACCGTTGAATTTTTTAAATTGGCATGCCCTCTTGTTGCGCCGCCAGCTTGAGCGGCATCACAGGTATCCCAGAGGGCTTTGTGAATCAGTTGCTTCCAATACTCAATGAATGGGAGAGGATATCTGGTCGTATGTAGCCGGCATGCACTGTTACTTTCAGCAGAAAACTGCTCGCTTCTACAATTTGTCCTATTCCCTACATAAATAGCAGTGTGCCAGGTGCAGGCACAACTGACTTTTAAACAGAATGGGAAATGACGCTCTGACTGGTTCAATCATGTGTAAAGATTTTTCTCCTGTATATTTTACTGTTTTTTGTCCTTTGCCAGTCACATGCCTAAATCTTTCTCTGCATGTGTTGCTATGGTCTTGTTGCTAATCTGACAGCATTCAGTTTAGACTTTTTCCAGGTTGACAGGATCATGAAAATGTTACTAGGTCCGAACAAAACAGCTTCAGAGTCGCAAAGAGATTAGACTGGAATAAGTCATTCTGAATTCTCACCAGTAGAAACATGGCAGCTGACTGAAAGCACATGTCTATCTGTCCAGTCCACACCAACTCTCTTACACATAATGACACACACTGGATGTTAACTTTTCTTGTGCTGTAAGCCTGATAGAAGAATGAGTATCTGACACATGGTTTGCAGTCTGACACAGTCTATCCTGGAGGCATCTCTCTTTACTAAAACCTGATTTCCTGTCAGTCTGTTTCAGATGACTCGGTGGATTTGGGCGGCTCTGACAAGCAGTCCGATGCTAAAAGCAGTCAGAAACCAACAGTGTCTTGGTGGCAAGATGATGAACACAGCGGTGGAGGAACAGGGAGAGGTAATAATGAGGACAGGAGAGGATTCTCCAGGATACAACACCCATCACACTGGACATGTCTGCCTTTGTTAGCCTGGTGCTGTTCAGAATGTGTCAGTGGCTGCAGTTGTGTCAGTGTTTAAGCTCTGTAGTCCAGGGAGGAACTGAGAGAGGATTTGGGCATATGTTAGAGGATTTTACGACTGCAGTTATCAGCTGGCAGTAATTAAATGCCCATAAAAGTAGGCTGTAGCAGAAAAACTAAATAGAGGTCACTGGCTCAGTGGGGAATATGTTCAGAGAGGGGAGAGCAGCTTTATAATTCTTCTTTTTGCCATAGGAACATTGTGTAAAATTGGTATATGCAGACATATAGCAAGCCACAGTTTATATACAATATGGATGTTGTTACGAGTTGAATCTGTGTGGCTGAACTGACACTAACATGTCGTGGCACTATTTATGTTGATATTTAGTATACTTGTACAATAGTTTAATGTAAATTGTTTACATCGCAGTCTGAAATCAGTGGATCTGGTCTTTGTTATGTAGCCTACTCTTTAATTTAGGTGTAAAGGACCTGAAAACAAATTTGTTCAAACAGCTTGTCACTGTGATAGATGGATCCTACAATAGCATGCTTTTTTGTCTGCCGAAGTTAACACATTTTTTGTCACTTTTTCAGTTGGAAAAAGTTGATGTCATGAAGCAGAAATATTAAGAACTTGAAGGCAAGTTTTCAGGGGATTTAATACTAAAAGGACAAAGCTTAAGCAGGCTGTTGCACCAGCTTTGTGTATGTGCAAATTTAGTTTAATTGGAATGAAGTGTAGGGATGGGATCAATGGGTTCCAGTTGAGAACAGGTTCCAAATTGTCCAGTCTGTCAGAAACACATGGCTCCGAGTTTATCCATTTGTTTTATTGATGCTGGCATCTTTTTTTGACGGTTGCTAACTGCAACAGTGACATCAAACTCACGCATCTATGCTGCTGAAAACTTGCAACAAGGATTCATGGCAGAGAGCAAGATTTTTTCCAAAGTGTGGCATTTCACAAAGGAAGATGGCAACAGTACTGCTTGTAGTGTCTTTAAAATGATCATTTGAAGTGAGAGCGGAAATACCAGCAATATGCTAAAACATTTTTGGACACGTCATGGGCTTAAATTCTAATAATGCTATGTGTTTGACACTCTACACACTAGGGTTGCAACTGTATGAGATTTTCACAGTGCTATGTCTCAGAAAATATTGTGGTTTCACTTTATCACAGTATTACAGTCAAGTCAAGTCAAGTCAAGTTTATTTCTATAGCACATTAAAAGCAACCTCAGTTGACCAAAGTGCTGTACAGGCTATGCATGTAAATACATATAAACAAATAGAAATAAAATAAATATAAACATCCCTCTCTAAAACACCCGGTAAAAATAAACAATAAAACGTAATAAAATGACCAATAAAACATCATAAAAAACAAATCAAGATAAAATAAATAGTACTAAAACCAAGATCTCATGCTTAACTAGTGCTGAAAGCTAGTGAGAAGAAATGGGTTTTCAGCAGGGATTTAAAATGCTCAAGAGTCTGAGCAGCTCTTATATGCAGTGGCAGGCTGTTCTACAGATTGGGGGCTGCCACCGAGAAGGCTCTATCACCTCTACTTTTAAGTCTAGATCTCGGAACCTCCAGCAGCAACAGGTTGGTAGACCTCATTGCTCTGACTGGGGTGTGGGGGTGTAGTAGCTCAGACAGATAGGATGGTGCCAGGCCATTAAGACTTTTAAAAACGAGTAATAACATTTTAAACTGGACCCTGAAAGAGACTGGAAGCCAGTACAGGTGTGATGTGGTCACGGCGTTTTTTCCCTGTTAATAGGCATTTTGAACAGCCTGCAAACGGTGCAGTGAAGACTAGTCAAGTCCAGCATACAGAGAGTTACAATAGTCTAAACGAGACGTGATAAATGCATGAATTACTCTCTCAAAGTCATGTGGAGGGAGGTAGGCCTTCACCTTACTGAGGAGTCTTAATTGAAAGAAGCTCGTCTTGACAACTCAACTGATCTGTTTATCCAGGTTAAAAACAGCATCAAATATCACGCCAAGCTTCCTCACAGCAGGACGACAGTAAGATGCCAAAGGACCGATGGCACTATTATAGCCATCCAACAAATTAGTTTTTCTAAATAAAATTATCTCTGTTTTATTTTTGTTCAGGTTAAGGAAGTTTATCTCCATCCATGATTGTATATCATTAAGACAGTTCAACAAAGCCTGGATAGAGGCATCACTGTTTGTTTTTATGGGCAGATAGATCTGAAGGTCATCTGCAAAACAATGGAAGGAGATGTTGTACTTTTTAAAAATAGACCCCAAGGGAAGCATATACAACGAGAATAAAATGGGGCCCAAAATGGAGCCTTGCGGTACGGGACGCAGCAGAAGAGTACTGGTCAAGATGAAGAGAGAAACTCCTATCTGACAAATAAGACTGGATACATTTTAGCGCTGTGCCTTTAATGCCTACACAGGAATCGAGACGTGACTGGAGAATGTCGTGATCGACTGTGTCAAAGGCAGCAGATAGATCCAGAAGAACCAGGACAGCAGAGTTGCCAGAATCAACAGTTAAAAGCAGGTCGTTAAAAACTCTTAAAAGGGCCGTTTCTGTGCTATGACGCGATTTAAAACCAGACTGGAACTTCTCAGAGATACCATTTAAATCAATGTGTGATTGCAGTTGCTTATAAACTACCTTTTCCAGAACCTTTTACAGAATAACTATTATTACCAGTCAGAATTATCCTTAAAGCGATTAAAACGTAAGGGTTATTTTTTTGTTTTATTGTTATATTTGAAAGATGAAACCAAATTTTAAGGGGAGTACGTGTAAAAAGTCTCCCTTTTGAAAATAACTAAAATAAAGTTGAGATTTTCTGTCAAGTTGTATTTTTTTTTCAATATTGTACATCAGCAAATGTACACGGAATGATAACCTTCATTTTGATATCATGGTATACTTTGATCCCAGTATACCGTTGCTACCTGACTGCACACGAGTGCCACTGCTTCCCAACCAATCAGCACGTCTGTCTATGGTATGATCACATTATGACCAAGCAGGCAGGTTTAGCAGGTTTTATCTCGGACTAACAAAAACCTAGATAAAAATGAATGCTGTACAAATATTCTTTCATTCTCCCATTTAAGATAATTACAGTCAGACTGTTACTTTTTTTCCACACAAGAAATTGATCAGGAGTCAGACCATCAATAATGGCATTGATATCATTAAAATCATATCAACTCCCATCCCTAATGTAGTGTGGGACTTACACTGTGACTTAGTAAAAACATACATTTAGTTACAACTTACAAGAGTTAAGTTGTAACTTAAGATATATACCTTCCCCAAGCAGGTGGGAATCCCACCATATTTACTGTTGCCAGGGCAGAGTGGTCAGAAGGATGGCAGACTGATGATGGACCTGGAGGAAAAGCTTTTTTGATTTTAGGTTACTCTAGAAGTGCATTATCAGTGACAGACTACAACCTTTTACATTTATAATGACACTGACACACATGGTCACTATTCTACTGTACAGTTACCATTATTTAGAACTGACAAGGGCACAAGTACAGTTTTAAGCTTTACTCACGTAGCATGGAAGTAACTGTTGGCACAATTTGGTTGTTCGTATGATAAACTTGATGATAGCTGTTTAAGTGTTGACCTGCGCTTCACTAAGAGAATGGTTTTCCAGAGGCTTTTTGTTGGTGTAACTGTTAAGAACTTTGGTCAACAACATCTAACAAAAAAAAAAGATCTTTGGGTTGTGTTATTGAATAAGCCTCACAGAGCCACTATCGAGTCTCTTGTTAAGGTTATCCTTGCTGGTTAGACCTCTGCTCAGGTTAAATTCTTTAATATTATTTTTTGGACATTCTCGCCTCTCCACCCTTCTCGTCAAGTTAGAGTGCCTCTCTGTCTAACTTGTATTCTTCTACTTTACACTGTTGACTGATCTCTCCTTGACTCATCTCCCTCCTTATTCATCAATTCCAGCAGGACAAGTGTGATGTTTTTTAAAAATGATGCTTCACTGTTTCATTTCTTCCTGCTTCTTTCATAACACTGTCCTGTCTGCCTGGCTTGCTGGATATGATCTTTCCCTGATTTTTCCTCTTTTATGTTCACTGAGCATTGAAACACACATACCCAGCATGCTTGTGTGTGGTCTAAAATGTAAATTACTGGTGACCAACATTAGACTCATTTAAGCACAGTACAGCTCAACTCAAATCACTTGGAACTGTTCTTTTTTGGTTTTTCCATTAGCAAAAGTTGTGGATAGTACCTGGTGCTTTCTTTGGTACCTCCTCAATCGAGGTTCCAAACAAGCTGAGCTGATACCAGAAGGAGAATTAAAAAAACTGCAGACCATAGATTGGTCAGAGGGAATTGTCATTTGTGTGACATGAGAAATCCTGCATAAACTCACCATTTTTAAATAGCCAAGCTGCCATCAGTTATGACTTGATTTTTTTGATTAACTCAACCCAGATTTTAAAAACTAGCAGCTGACAAAGCCATGCTGTGGTCAGTTGATGAAGTGTGGATGTTCCACTGTTTTATTGCTGATGAGAGCTGCATGAAGCATCACGCAACAAGTGTTTGTATCCCATTGAAGGTGAAGTCACGCTACAAATCCTGCCTACATTTACGGGTTACTATCTCCAGTGAAAAAAATAAACAGAAGCATCTGGTACCAAAAGTGAGTCAAGTTGAGCTGAACCATGCAACTGATATTGTTAATTAGTCTTTGGGAAGTGTTGCCCTATGCAAGATATTGTGATAATAGTCATTTATGTAGCAACTTCTGGTCCACAAATCTCTCACTCCTACTGTGAAATATCAAGTTCACTTAAAAAACTGTGCAACTCTGCAGAAACGTGGGTGTACATTTCACAGCTTTGTATTTGTCTGTTAATTATCTCCTCTTTTGAAAGACTGTCCTATGCTGTTTTTCCTCCTTCCCTACCAGAGACGGCCAGAAGCAGATTTATCAAAACCAAAAAGTCTCAGCCTGAAAACAACAATGGTGAGAACAAGCTGAGAAAAAGTCCCACTAAGGAGTTCTGTAGATTATGTCCACATTAAGATGGTTCATTCAATCAAACCCCTTTGCCCTTTGAACTTTACTTTGTGCCCAGATTTTGCACTGTTTAACTAGCAAAGGTTTTTGGACATGTCCTGAATACATTTGCACCATACACTATAGATGGCACCAATGTCACTGGTGCAAAAATGTAACCCTCCCATTAAAAAATCTCTCCTTTTTGAGTCTTTCCTACTGAACTTTACAAAGAATGAATGATGTTTACTTCACATATAATTCCTCCATATTTAAATGTTTGGCTTTCACTGTTGCTGAGAGATTCCAGACATCCGTTATCAACCACTGAATAAAACCTTACAGAATTATATGCAATTAATTACACAGGCTCATAGATGGCAATCATGTTAAAACATCTGTTGTACGACACATGAGGTTAGTGTCTGTGGTGTGTGTCTGTGTTAAGGGAATGTGTCCAGGGGTGGGGATAGCGTCCCTGAACAGACTTGCACAAAAGCCCAGTTCAGACCAAAGATTTGCAACAACACCAAACTGTTTTAGGACGTTGCAGAGAAAAGTTGCAGCGGTGTGAACTGCCACGTCTCAGCTCGACTCAAGCGGGTGATGGTGGCACCTGCATCTCAGCTTGTCAAGTCAAAAGTAGCTGGTTTAAGAATGTAAGGCACATCATCACCTGTCTCAACTGCCAGCCGATCGTTGCTGTGATATTCTCTGACAACAGCCCTCTGTCCCTGCCAAGCCTGAGTCTGTCTCATTTACGTCCCTGCGGTTGATGACACGCATGTCAGTGTCTGTCCTCACGGTGTGTCGGTGTTGGATGGTGGGTCGCTGCTGTTGCTAGCTGTATGTACCCATGTGACACACACAATCTCAGCAACTGATTAGTTGGCGTAGGTTATTTAAATTATTTTGGCCAATTTATGAATCCATCCATCTGAAGCTCAGGTTGTTTTGTATGTTTATGCTGTTCATCACTACTAGAAATGCAACTGTAGCCAATATCTTACTATCACCATTCTCAATGTTAATTTAAGAAGCTACACATTATACTCAATTACAAAATAAGCCTGCAAAAGCTGGAAATTAGAACAGAAGTACAGAAAGTTGTTGCTATGGAGACTATACATGGCTCGTCTGTTCGCGTTAGTATGAACTAGCATGTTTTGAGAACGTCAGAGACAGGCACATTGCAAGTTTTAGTTTATTTCGCTGCACGTCTTTGGTCTGAACTGGGATTAAGTTAGCATCAGCCTCTCAGGTTACATTTTGACTTCTTACAAGGTATGACAAATTTACTGGTAGGATTTATATATTGTCCCATTCCCCTAATTTTTATCTACTTAATGAGACCAAACACTCCGTGTTTATCTAATGGGGATGTGTAAGCAGTTCCTGTTTTTTAGTGTCAGTGGGTCCTGCATCAAAATCAGCATGTTACAACCAACTTTCTATATTTTCTGTATGTTCATTAAACATAACACATCATTTAACGTAGATATAATTTTGTGTTGAAAAGTCAGTCCTTTTGTTCTCCCTTTCCAGAATTCGCAGTGCTATGTGTGACTTTGCAGGCCACGTCCTAGAATGTGGGACACTGGCTCTAATAAGGTGTTGGTGCAAAGTCTGCCATGTATGACCTACCATAATTTGGTCAGTTGTCCATTAGTGTCCTACCTTGAGGCCGTTCTCTGACCCAGAGCTCAAAGTTTCCTGTGTAAGAAGTATATATTCGCTACATGCCATCGTTTCACACTGGAAGCAAATAAGGTCACAACAGTAACATCTTGCTATTTGAAGTGGAACTGAAAGTGAGACAGATATTTTTTTGGACACGGTCTCTGTCAAACTCTATTGAAGTGGGCAACACTCCATTGTAAAAACACAATAGATTGCAAGAAATTTCAGTGAATGATGGCCAGTGTGTGTGTGTAGTTTAGATGTCACATTCAAAAAGCTATGCCATATTTAATTGAACAGTGCACCAAAATGATTTACCCTATTTTTCTTCTTGCTGTATGAAGTGGTCAGTGCAGAGCCCTTTTATAAGCCGGTCCCCAAACCTCGCTGCAAAGCTGTTGATAAACCAATTCAATTGGACCAGACCCACAAAGCTACAGTTTTGGAGGTTTCCCAAACTGTGAAGAGACACAGAACTCCATCCTATGGCTTATGCTCTGACAGTCAGAGCAGTCCAACTCATGAAAACCTCCAGTGTGTGTCAGGAGAGAGGAGCCCTGATGAGACACACTCTGATGACACTCCACCAGCCAGCACTGATAGTCATTCCCAGGGGGACAGTAATGACGGTAACTTCAAATCAAACCCTCAAACGTTTCGTTGTGTTGCATTAGTCCCCCAGCAGTACAGTGATTGACATCAGTAGCACCACTAGTTGTCTTAAGTATTGTCATTGTCTGTATTAAGGTTGTAGTTTGTATATTAAAGTAATAGTTTTTCTACCTGTCACATAGACCTGAAGACTCATAGTTTTGTATGTTTTCTTACTGGTGTATTAGATCTATATTTACATAGAATCAAATTGGTTATGTCATTGGTATTTCCTATCTGATAGTGGTTTTTTCTTAATTATTCCAGCATGAAAACATTCTGACAAACTGGAAATTCCTTTTAATATCATTTAATTTTAATTGCTAAAGGGCAGGAATTGAACAGGCGGTGAAATTTTCTGGATGAGACATTTTTCAGCTAAGTGTCTATAGTTTTACACTCAAAACAAAGCTTTAATTTTACAGGTGAGCCTCTGTAAACTGCAAAACAGAAACCATATAAGTTCACTTATTCAAAATCCCAGTGGAAGAATGCACACATAGCAATAGACAGTAGGTGGCAGTATGGTGCCATGAGTAGCATTACACTTGTAATGAAACTTGTAAGAGTTTCATTTATTATCCATCTAAACATAATGCAGCTAAATCAGCATAATGAACACACATAAGGATATTGTGACATTTTCACCATTGAGCATGTGGTTTATAAAGAACTCCATGAAGTCTCAAGCTGGAAAGGCAGAGACAAAAGTCAAGTAAGTAATGACTGCAGTGACAGATGGGGAGAAGTGGGTACAGAAGGGAAGGATATTCATTTTGAGAAAATGCACTAATTCCACACACTGTTTCTGGTTGTATAGATCTTTGTCAGGCACCAAGACCTGAGTCAAACACAAATTCACACAGGTTCCATCAACTGGTAATCACAATTCAAACCAACCTGCAGCTGCTATTCATTGATTGACAATTTACCAATTCTATATACAATAGAAACAGAAATGTATAAAATTCCTGCTAGGATAACGTTTAGAAAATCTTTGCACCGATGTGGTGAAGTCACAGCAACTTGAGCACACCTGTGCAGTACAGTTATTGAGATAAATATTACCTTTTTGAAGTTATGATGTGAATAATTTGTTGTGCTTGTGTCAGGTGTTGAATCCACTGCATATAATTCTTTGGGTCCACAGTTTGTTGTTTGTATTTGTCCACATGTACAACTTGTAGTACTGTTAGTGTGTATATGAAAAACAGGATGTTGAATGGCAGTTGGCACAAGAGAAACAGATACACTAGAATAAATACCTGTAAGTATAATAAATTCTCTAGTCATTAGTCAGTCCATCAGTCATCTCAGATTGTTTGGGTCAAGTGGCTTACAGTAGGTCAGCTGATGTGGCGTGACCTGCATGAATTGAAACAGGGTTGACTTGCGCTTTTCTGTGACATCTCTTTCCAGGACTGCTGGGATCTGGGAAGACTTTCAGAAAGTCTTTGAGGAAGTCTCAGTCCATTCAAGAGGAGGATGAGGATCCAGGAGACACTGGTTTGAAAGGAGACAGGCTGACAGCAGCTGTTCTCAGCAGTGACAGTATTGAACAGGGTAAGACTAACATATGGAGGCAAAACACTCTTCTTAAAACCTGCATCTGCCAGTAGTTTGTCGGATTATATTTTATAGTACAGTTGAAACAACACTGGTTGTCTATGGCAGGATTATTTAGACAGACAAAACTCCCATTATTGATAATCTCACTTCTATTTGGGGGATAATCAGGCTCTTAGTTTTGCAGTTACAGTTCCAATAGTCAGTTACTTAATTAGTAAGCTGTTTTTTCAGCCTATATTTGTTCACATTGTGATAAATTGACAAAATACTCCCAAGCAGGTGGCAGAGGCACTGTTCTCTGTTTTAAAAGGCCTGTAACATTATTCCCACTACTCACAGTTGCCTTGTTTTACAGCTCAGCTGCTAGTTCCACCAGTAGAGACTGACCCCTGGTGGCATATACTACAGCACATCACCTCAATACAGCATCTTTGTATCAGTTTAACATAGAGAGGAGTGTCTGTGTTTTTGACAGCATTAATAATCATACCTTCAGGATTTCTAAATACCCTAGTATGCCGTAATATTTTAATGTTACCCAGGCCTACTAACAGGTATTTTAAATAGCAAGTCATTTGAAGTACACAGCAACCTTTAAGCAGGATTTATACTTTTGCACCAAATCAATGCAGTACCTATGGCGTGGGCTCAGCATAGACATGTACATTTGCCATAGTATGATGTGCACCTCCCCAGAAATGTAACTACATGTTGCACGTTTTTTTTTCTCAAAAAAGAAATGTGAGGACAATAAAGACCCCCACAAAATAACATTTTAAGTCGTGTGAGTGATTTATCCCAGTTTCATATGAGTAGAAGAAAGTCCGCTAGACTAATTTATGTAATGTAAAATATCATAGACTTGTGCTAAAAACATTAGCATGTTGTATTTGTGGGGATAACACATCTAGCTAAAGACAGTTGTTTTGTCTGTGAGCCTCATTATCCATAACCGCTTATCCTGGTACAGGGTTGCAAGGGGGCTGAAGCCTATCTCTGCTGACACTGGGCGAGAGGTGGGTCACCTCACTATGACAGGACTGACACATACACACAGACAATCATTCACACCTATGGACATCTAAAGTCACCAAATAACCCTAACCTGCATGTCTTTGGACTGTGGGACGTAGCCCGAGAACCTACAGAAAACCCACGCTGACAGGGGCAGAACATGCAAACTCCACACAGAACCTAGTCACTGAACCTCGTGAGTTATAATACAGCCGAATATCTTCCTTGTGATCAATATTGTTGCTATTAAGCCATGTTTAATGTGTGTTTTTTGAATCATAGAAACTCAACACAGTGGCATAGAAACCCTACTGCCAACTAGCATTTTGGAGGTGTAATTGCAGAGCGACACAGACACACCACTGCACAAGTATAACTGCTTACAATGTCGTAGGCCTCTCTGCGTAGAGTCTACGCACAACTGTAACTAAGCTTTTATCATTTTAGCCCCTGTATTTGGTGTTCTACATCCAGTCCAAACAAGCTGTAAACCAAAAGTGGGACATTGAACCTTCCGTTTCTCCTTCATCTTCACACACAGTTTTTGTTTTCAGTTTAGAACCATCATAGCTGTGCTTTCTGTGTGTGCTCTTTTAATATCTGTGTGCAGACTCAGTGATGGTACCAGCAGAGAACACGACCAATATTGGCTTGGACACTATAGAGGAAGAAGAGGAGAAAGCCAGGTTCTTTGCCCAACTAGAGGCAGGGGCTTTATCAACTATAGATTACTCCAAGCTAAACAGAGAGCTGGACTCAACAAGTTCTACCATCGATACCAAACTCAGGTTTGTAAACTGCCATGCTGTAATATTACACCCACTAAGCACTAAAAGACAGAAGTAGTCTGAGCAGATCAGTCATGAATGTATCACACCACACTCGATGCTCCTTTTCAGAGACAATAACACACACAATGGAAGATGTTTTGGTGCCAACACAACATGTCGTTTTCCTAGACTTTTAAGGTTTGATTGAAGGTGACATTTGTTTCACCACTCTTATGGGGCCTCAGATACAGTGTCTTTGCTGCTGCTCTTAAAGATTGAGGTTGTGACTTTAATGTAATGAGGATTAATGTCCTCCCTCCAGGAAAGCTGAGGAAGCAGTGGAGCAGAGTGATGATGATCAAAGGAAGGCCAGAGTCACAGAGACTGTCAGAGAGTCTCCAGGTATGAGCAGTTAGCCCTCAGCAAACCTCTCTTTCTCTGTTTTTCTTTATCACTCTGTTTCTGTGTGTCTCAGTCAGGTCTTTTCTCTCTCAGCCTTGACAGGATCTCCACATTACAGTGAGGATTTTGATGAAGAGGAGAATGGAAAAGAGCCACTGCAGGAGGTTTGTAGTTGAAATCTATAATGATTAAACTCAGTGAGTGTTCTATGATAAGTTAGGACCTTGGTGAAAAATAATACGAAAAAATAATTTCTACTAAAAGGCCCATTCATTAGTTTGTTAAGAGCTTTCACCTACATCTCATGACTGGCTGAGGCCCCGATACCACCGTAAGCATTTTGCAGGTTGCAAAACGCGAGTAGCAGTGCTACTCGCGTTTTGCTACTGTAGCACCACACTGCCTTTTTTTGTAATTGAATGCCACTAGTAAAAAAAAATGCTTGCTGCACCTTTTCAATGTGGGAAATTATACCCCCTGTATAACTTGTACACACAGGTTATTTTATGGATAATGTATAATCAGTTTTAGTAGGCTGACCCCCGAGCGAGGGCTAAGATGTCAGTCATGTCAATCAAGATGTCAGGAATCCAAGCAAGCAAGCAAAACTTAATTTATGTAGGACATTTGATTCTAGGTAGAAGTGCAATGTGCTGCACAAAGTGTGAGGTAGAAATTGCAGGCATAAAACAAAGCCAGCAACTGATCATAATCAAATCCATTAAAACAGAATATATCCTCATGAAATAATAATTGAGAAGAAGGAACCAACTAAAGATACAAAGACACGAGAGTCAGAACTGATAAAAAATGTTTAAATTAAATAAGATAAAAATACTAAATGTAGACTATTAAAGGAGTATAATACATATGACCAGGCAACCTGTTCCAGATGACCTTAGGGGTCGAGCTGGCTCATAGCTCACAAACATATCAGAGAGATATTGGTGCCTGACCATGTAAAACCTCAAACACAGGCAATAACATTTTAAAATAAATTCTGAAATGTCCTGGAAGCCAGTACAGTGACTTTAGCACAGGTGTTATTTGGTTGAGTATCTTTGTTTTGGTTAAAACCCTCGCAGCTAACACACAGTGGTTTAAAGAGAGTGGCTGATAAAGATAGACCCTGGTATATACATGACAATATTACATCATCAAAACCAAACAAATGAAATCTAAAAAAAAAAAACACACACACACATCCATAATCCATGGGTTAATATGTTGAGGAGTTATGTGAACATGGCACTCAGTGTAAAGGCAAGAGAGGAATCCCACAGCCATAAACTGTATGTTTGAGCTGTGGGAGCCCTTAAGGACCAGAAATTAACAAAAAACAGTTTGTGGTCAACATTGATGGAGTATCAGTACACTACAACATACAGACGAATATGCTCCTTCAAATTTTCAAGGTAAAAAAAGTCAGCCAAATTGACACATAGCACTGTTCAACAACTCTGAGAAGTCAGAAAGCCCCCTTTTTCAACACTAAATAGTCTGTTTGTCAATCAAACATCAAAGTTGTGTGAGTTGAAAAAACACACATTAGTGTAAATCTGTTAAACAATCTCAGGCTGGCAAAACCCAAATAACACGAGTGTGACATGTTTGTAACTGGCAGGGTGGTTTCAGATCTCCAAACGTTCAATACAATGTGTGATGACATCGCTGAGGTGTCATGTTGTAAGCTTTAACTGTGTTTACACCGAAATATCTCAAACTGACATTTTGCTACATTCTTCAGTAATTAATGTTATTATCTCTTTTTTTTTCAGAAGCCTAAAATGTCTCCAATTCTTGCCAAAGGTAAGAAAAGAAGACATAATGTTTCACTGAGGTGGTGGGTGGTTGTTTGGAGGAATAAATATGTTCAGTCAAAGAGAGTATGGAGTAGAGTTTGACGGTTTCGGAAGCCTGAGACAAACAACTCATGCACAGCACTTCAACCATTAAATAATGAAGCAATACAGGGGAAACCATAGTAATGCTAATAACGAATTCACTACTAACAGCATATACAGTATGTGTATGTGATCTCATTCAAATGTCTCATTAGTTTTAGTTTATATGACAAACCGCATCAGCAAACAGTCTATATATTAAATCTCTTACTGCAATACTTCTCTGAAGAAGTTAATATTGACCTATAGCTGATCATGTTGTGGAGTTAGTCTTAAATACGGTTGCTCTAACTTCTGTCTCAGTTTCTCTGCATGATTCCCTGGATGACACCGGTGGAGAAGACAAAGGAAAGGACACAGCAGGGTCTCTGGACAGAGGTTATTTATTTTTATTTTTTTAAATCTATATTGAACATATTGCACATCATGTACAATCAACTGCACATAGCATCCATCGTGACGATATAACGATAAACGATATATCGTGCAGCCCTAGATGAAACAGTTTCTGGATGAGCTGCACACAAAGAACAGTTTATATTGATATCTGGTTTGAATTTTCTAAGAAAATGTTTAGCTGGATAAATATTGTGCAAAATTTTAAAAGAAATCTCCCTAATGTTATTAGTAATTAAATATTTATGGGGCAATGTCCACATTTTTGTCCAGGGAATGTTGTTAACAAAATTATTCCAATAAGAAAACATAAGGTTTTGTAACAACTTCATTCTGAAATAGAGACCGGATAGCTTTGTTATTTTTCTTACATGCTGAAAAACACACTTTTCCACATGGAGTATCATCAAGATTAACAATAGAACCATCAACTGGGAATGATCCCCTGCACCGAGTCACAGAGCCATATGGTATAGCCCCGATTACTAGAGCAAATTCACTCGCTGTGACAGGGAAATCATAGTAAGAAATAAATTCATCATAACTCATGAGACGACCTTCAGTGTTAATCAGCTGACTCACCAAAAACATGTTTCAGTCAAACACGTTCTTTAGAAATATACTCTTCTTTTTTTACAGAATGTCTCCATTATTCCAAATATAATAACACTGTGGCAAGAAGTTGTGCTTGTAGATTAAGTTCCATGCCAGTAAAGCCTGCTTGTGAAAATTGAACACTTTAACAGGTATCTTGTTTATCTTATAATTGCAAACTAATAGGAACTGGAGTCCTCCAATTTGGTCAAAAACAAATATCAGAATAAAGTTCCACATGGAGGATTCCTTTTTTAAAAAGTGTTATAACCAGTTTATCTTAAACACGTTATTCAATGTGGAGAAGTCCAGAAAGTCAAGGCCACCATTTTTACAAGAATTAACGACTACAGATTTTGTGATATAATGTGTACGGTTCTTCCACAAAAACTTAAACAACATTTTATCAATTCTTTTGGCAGTTTTGTTATCAAGATACAGAGAGTATGCAATATAAATAAGCCGTGAAATGCCTTCAGCTTTTGATAGGAGGACACAACCCTTCAAGGATAAATCTTGTTGTAACCAACGATTGAATTAAAAGATAAACAGATACTGGGCAGCCTTGCCGTATGCCTCTTTCGAGACGAAATCTTTGAGTGGTAGGAACCAGTTAACTTCACAGAGCTGTTTCCTTTTGCATAAAGGGTTTTAAATGCATTGCAGAATATGAACCAAAGCCAAATCTCTCAAGGCAATCATGAAGGGATGCTCAACAGTATCAAAAGCCTTGGTCTGGACAGAGGTAACACAAACACATACAGCGTCAGGGAAGTTAGAGAAGAGTGTTATCCAGTAGCAAATAACAACAACAAAATAGATGTTACATGGAATTTGTATTCTATTTAAAACAATAACAATTCCAAGTGTAGTGAGCAAGCTTTCACTAAAGTTAGTTGTGTGTCCATGTTTGTTTAAACATTGTGATGTAACAGTCAGTGCATGTTTTTGGAGAAAGTTCTTCCAGGTAGTCTGGAAGACTATGAACTTCTCAAGAACAGAGAGTATCCTGAGAAATGCGAAGAGAAGAGGTTGAGGTCCACAGCAGAGGCTCCCTAAACACTGAATCTGAATCAATAATTAATCATTTATGGCCATCCAACTCTTTCGGAAGATGGAGCACCCACATTCTAGATCTAAAGCACCCAGACACAATACCTGATAATGAGCAGATTGTGTGCAGTAGTCTGCATAGATATCCTAAAAAAATATTGTTTCTAAAAAAATCGTGTTTATTGTTTATATCAGTTAAATTGCTTTATTTGTTTAACAAACAAAGACAGGGAGCGATTGACTTCACCCAACAATATTCATAACTCAAGGAATGGACGCATACTCAGACTTAATACCCCCTTTAGGGGTAGGGAGTCACCCCCTTTTTTGTCTCTCTTGTTTACCATGCCAGTATATCTGAATGAATTATGCTTTGGTGCTCATGGTTTCCATAACATCAAGTGACCTAGTCTTGTCAAAAATATCAATTTATGGATACATATCCATTCTGAACACTTGAAATAGTTTCAGTACAATGGCAATGGAAAACATGCAAACTTCTCAGAGAAGGGCCCCAGCAGGTCGATGAGTTCGAACTCAGAACCCTCTTGCTGTGAGGCAACAGTGCTAACCTCTGCACCAGTGCTGCCCCAAATAAATGTTAGTTTCATCTTGTATTGTTTTTGACACAAAGTAAACTCAGTTTGTTTCTGTACAGGCCAGTCATATGTGCAGAGTGGAGGCTCAGAGATGGAGGCTCTCCGTGAAGCCTACAGACAGATCCATGTGGTGGAAGATTCAGATGACCATAATCACCATTATTCGTCTCTGGAAGGGAAAGGAAGAATAAACAGACCTGTGTCTCCATCCTCTCCTCCTCAACATGCCAGACAGTCTCTTCAGCCTGTTTCTACCAATGAGTCAGGTCAGACACCACCTTACTGTAAACAGCATTTGGGTAAATAGTGGAATTCCTCTGTTTGTCTTTATAATTCACTGGTCTAACTGGAGGAATGATGCTCCAATAAATTGTTTAGTGATATATTCAGGAAGTCCTTGTCACCTCTGAAAGTCAGCCGTCACTGGTAAAATATGTATCTTCATGACAGCACTGAAGCATGCTGAATGATTCATTTGTTTTTGTATCTAGAGCTACCCACTGCAGAGGAGCTAATGAAACCCATCCGACCAGAGAGGGACCATATCAGAGGCTTCAGCCTCCAGCCTGTCAGGTTAGAGGTCCTATTTAAATGATACACAAGTGCATTCAGGGTGTGTCCAACTCCACTTTTTCTGCTTAAATGGTGCAAAATCTTGGTGCAGAGTAAGACACAAGAGGCAAAGGGGCTGTAATTAGTCCCTTGATTAATCATAGGTGTGTTCTGGGCGTAACATGAATACAACCAATCAGTATCATCTCCCGTTTTTATCCTCTGTCAATGAAGTTAAACTGCTCCTTGTGTAAATGTGCAAAGTGTCTCTCTTAGTGGGGATTCGGGCAGCAGCTCTGCTCTGATCTCTGCTATGTTCACATTTTAGAGAATTTAATGAATACTTTCCCTGTTAATGATATATTATTTCATCCACCCTCATCTCATCCCTGTTTCCCTGTGTGTGTAACAAGCAGAGTGTACGCAAATTGTGAACCTGCCTTTGTAGGTGCATCCTACAATCTGAATAATGTGCCCTTTGCATAGCAAGATCATACTGCAACGTTCTGACTTCTTACTTTCTGCTGCCGAAATACCAATACGCAAATAACGCACCTGAACATGCCTCGTTTTAAGACCTAGACACCCATAGATGCACAGATTGGCACAAGTACATTTGTAACGTGGGCGCTGGCCTTGAAAATGACAACTTTATGAGCTCTGTAACTAGTTTGGCTGCGCTGTGCACCGCTTTGCGCTGGCTAAAAGAAAGGATTGCAAAATCTTACTTACCATTATCTGGAATGAAGACATCACAAAACATCAGCAGACTGCCAATAGTTTAATTATTTTGACTGCTCACTGGTTGGTCTGACTTGCATGTAATTTCTTTTTATTTTGACACATTTGGGGACATTATGCATATGTTTATGCATATGATTTAGCTCATATGAATAACCTCAGTAATTCATTAATTTATTAAACATTTCTTTATACAGTGCCATCAAGTTGGAGTCATTATTTCCTTAATATGGGTGCCCTTTGTATGCAGTACGATAAAATCAGAAGTTTACATCAGACAGAACAAGGATATTAAATTATGCAAACTGCAGTTGATAATATAAAAAGAGTAAATGGTAAAATAGTAAATAAGGACTAGGGGTGTCCCCGACTAAGAATTTTCATAGTCAAATCTGATTTGACGGATTTTTCTTTTAGCCGACTAATCGTCAAATCATGTCGAGACTGGCCGTCGAATCAGACTTCTCTGAATCGAATCACCGAATCATTAGTCTGAGTGGGCGGAAGTTCGCTGCATAGATCAGCCTCTCATTGGGCGGAACAAGCCACCCGCTGAAGTCCTGCCCTACCACCTCCAATTGTGTAGCACTTTTCAACACATCCTTTACTAACTTTTGCGGTGTTTGATCTTGCGGGGATGTAGCCATTTTTCTGCCATGGTTCGCGTCCTGTAGGCGATATTTTTATGGGCATGTTACACCAAAACCTGTTTCCCCTGGCAATATTTTTGCAAGTGCACCGTTGCTGTGGCACTGCAACGTGATTGTGATTGGTTGAAAGAAATAAAAAAAAAGCCGGGGCGTTTTTTTTCTCCAATCTTAAAGTGAGAGTCGGCGCAGCCAGACCTTTCTTTTCTTGAGAAAGGTCTGGTGAGTGAGACTACCGAATCATCGACTATTCGGGGTCACCCCTAATAAGGACTAAAATCTGCATTAAAGCATTTACTTAAATATAACAATAAAGGCGGAAATCCGTGTTATGAAAAGTTGTTCTCAAACTCATACTGTTACTTAAAGCATGTCATGACAGAAGTATTAATGTATAATGTATGTATTAAGCATGCATATAAATACCACTGTATTCCAGCCCAGACAGGACTGTCAACAGAGCTAATTTATCCGGTTACCTGTGAACAAGAGAAACCGTTTTGCCTCTGCACCACAAGCCTGTGTGTTTGTGGGTTATTCAACATGCAATTAACAAGAATATTTATCATCTACATGCAGTTCAGTGCTTTTTTTGGATGACACCTGTTCAGTCTGAGGTTCAACCAACAAATATCCAACACTGTACCATAAACATCAGACACAGATCTGATTTGTTCTTTCTTCGACCTCCAAATCTGGTGAACAGTAACACAAAATGTTGGTTTATGTTTTTCTTAAGTTTGAATGTTGTTTTCTATGTACATTTTGGGATTACAGTGCTGTAGGTCTTCATCAAGAAAAGACATCCAGCTTCATGGAAACAAGTTTCCCAGATGTGACTTCTCCAGAGTCACAACTGAAGAGACCAGAAAAGGCTGAACCTGCTGCAGGGATAAAGGGAGCCAGAGGATTGACTAGCCACCCATCCAGCTCCCCAGAGCCTCTCAACCTGACATGGAGCATCAGACAGGAAGTAGAGAGGCTGATGCAGGATCAGGACAAATGTTCTTCTTCCACATCCTCTCAGGCTGATAAAGCTAAGAAACAACAGGTGAGGAAACCCTAAAAACTTTCCTCCATTTCAGCAATGCTTGGATCAGACAAAACCCTTCAGCAGCAGTAAGTGGTGGGATCAGATCCAACAGAGCAAATTAATGTTAATCAACATTAATCAAAGTGCACAGTTTTTTTCCTTATGTATATTCAATGTATCAGGACAGCCTGATCAAACATATTTCAAACAGAACTGTGGCAATGTTTTGTGTTGTGCCGTATTGCAAAATTTACAGCTGCATTCTGTAGCTTTGCAGTAGTGCTCCACATGTATTCAAAAATTCAAATTTTGGTCATAGTATACATGTTTTAGCGTCAGAACGCTATTTCGTCAAGCCCTGCTAAAAATTTTTCCTCTGTGACCCAATGTAGACTTCTGCACGATGTCATGGCTACATATAAACTCATGTACTGCTGTGGATGCCACAGAAATCAGGTCTGAAAGTCGCCCGATACCACAAACAAATGATAGAGTCAGCAGGTAGACAAGCAACTTCCGTGTGCTGTGAGGTAAAATTGTTCCATGTATTTAAGGGTTTTTTAAAAGTGATGAATTATGGGCTTTTTTTTTTTTTTCTTCTGCTCTCCCAGGTCTCCCGTGGCTCCACTTTTTCTCATTCCTCTACATCTTCAGTGAGGAAACCCACTGTGGCTTCTGTGAGAGGCAGGAGAGTGGAGGGGAGGGCAGCAGTGACCTCCAGATTGTCAGGGCTGAGTAGAACTGCTGCTCCAGCCAAAACCCATTCTTCTGTTTCCCGTCCTCTACAGCAGCCACGAGAGAAAATCAATGTCACAAAGACCCAAGAAAAAGAGGACTACACAGGTTATTAGAGGCACTCACACATAAAATTTCAAGTAATTAAACTGCTCAGATAGTGTAGAACAAGGGTGTGCCTTTCCCCAGTAATACCACTATGAATTGCACAATGAAATGGGTGCTACAGAAAGTTTATACATTTATTTCTTTGCTTATAAATCTATGCAAAGTTTTCTATCCTCGTCATGTTACCAGTTATCAATGAAAGCTGGTTTTCAAACTTAATTTTGCCCCATTTCTAAATCCCTTCATGTCTTCACAATGTAGGAGCATGGTGTGGAGACGTGGAATCAATGTGTCATGTTTGGAGCTACATGCTGGAGCTACATTTAATCCGTCTGTGTGACTGATATAAAGGCACTGAATACTTTTTATGTTGGTTTGATTAGCAGAGGCGGGTCTGAAGGTGAGCAGTGAGCTGGTGGCATCTGTTCAGTCCTTAGTGGCTGTCCTCCAACAGCAGATAGACACCAGCAGTCACCAGGATGTTACAGACACAGATGCTATAGTCAGAGGTCCCCAAGAAACCAGACTGATGCATCATCTGCCTGATAACAATGTAAGTAAAAATGCCTCATCTCCAGATGACTTTTTGGTGTTTACATATAACACAGTACATGATATAAAGCTAACTCAGCACCTTCGATTAGCTCATTAGACTAAGATTTTATTGTCCCGGGGGAGATTTGTTGTCAATGCATAACATCTTCATGAATACATTCTTCCAGTGTCCCAGCTCACAATAGTGTCAGTGAGGCAGTTTGTTCAGGACTGCTTTGATAGAAAGGACAAAACTCCTGCTTAAATTCCCATATCTCCAACCAGATGGCAGTAATGTGAAGTGTCGATTGAAGGAGTGATCTGTGCCATTTGTTATTGTGAGTGATGTCTCCGTCGTTCATGTCTGAGAGATTGGGTGCGGATAGGCAGATGACTTTGGGGGCAGTGTATGTGTTTCTGCTAAATTAGTTTTGTTGGAGATAGGTTACAGGATGAAGAGGACTAAGGACATAGCCCTGTGGGACTCCAGTGTTGGTAATGATGGTTATAGATGTTACTGTGCCTATTCTAACAGACTGTCTGATCCTGAGGAAATTATGAACCCAGCGGACGAGGACTGAGATGGTGACATTTCTTGATAGTCTTGTGGAGCTGAATTGTGTTGAAGGCAGAGCTGCAGTCAGTGAAAAGAAATTTAAGAAAAGTTGCCTGGTGATTCCAGATGTTGGAGGAGAGAGTGGTGGAGACATGCCACATTATCCTTTGTCCCTTGTTTAGCCCTACAGGCACACTGGTGTGGGTCTTGCAGGGGTCAGAATCAGTTTTTCTTCCTTTTTTTTCTCCAGGCGTTTTATGACAATTAAAGTGAGTGTGACTGGTCAGTAGTTGTTGGAGTGGAGGATGGGAGAGAGTTCTGTGCCACAGAGCTTCAGCACCGTAGGTTTGATGCCATCTGGTCCTGGGGCCTTGCCAGGTTTTCACCTGCCCAGCAGTTGTTGGACATCCTCCAGTGAAGGGGGGATGTGCAGGCTCATGAAAAGGGAAGGGCTCTCAGCAGCTCAGTGGATATGGATGTCAAACTGTGAGTTTGCAAAGCTGGTGGGGTGAGGTATCATGGAATGAATTTGTCTTGATTCACAACCAGCCCTGAGTGGCTGACAGTCATGACATCTGCATCAGGGTCCCATACCTTTATTCACTGACACAGCACCACACGTCACTGATTCAAAACAAGCACGTCTTTTTGCTTCACCCCAGCAGCAAGAAATAATAAACTTAATTTGTGTGTGTGTGTGTGTCCTTGTATCATTGTGTCCTTTCTCTAACTTCTGAGGTTCATGCGGGTCTGTGAACAGCACAGGCGAAACTCTTCATGCGTTTTTTTCCCCCCCTCAGCATCAGTTTGTGGAGTTTGAGTCTTAGGGTGGATGATTGATCAGTAGATCCGGTCAGAGCTGATCAGATCAGGTCGACTTTCACTGTGCCTGGTGTTCTGTTGCTCCGTCTGTGCCCAGAGTATGCTCTACACCTCTAGAGCCTGGTGCAATAAATAACTGAGTGGTATATAATTTATATATTCCAATTAGGGCTGGGCGGTATGACCTAAAATTTACAGTACAGGCCAAAAGTTTGGACACACCTTCTCATTCAATGCGTTTTCTTTATTTTCATGACTATTTACATTTTAGATTCTCACTGAAGGCATCAAAACTATGAATGAACACGTGGAGTTATGTACTTAACAAAAAAAAGGTGAAATAACTGAAAACATGTTTTATATTCTAGTTTCTTCAAAATAGCCACCCTTTGCTCTGATTACTGCTTTGCACACTCTTGGCATTCTCTCCATGAGCTTCAAGAGGTAGTCACCTGAAATGGTTTTCCAACAGTCTTGAAGGAGTTCCCAGAGGTGTTTAGCACTTGTTGGCCCCTTTGCCTTCACTCTGCGGTCCAGCTCACCCCAAACCATCTCGATTGGGTTCAGGTCCAGTGACTGTGGAGGCCAGGTCATCTGCCGCAGCACTCCATCACTCTCCTTCTTGGTCAAATAGCCCTTACACAGCCTGGAGGTGTGTTTGGGGTCATTGTCCTGTTGAAAAATAAATGATCGTCCAACTAAACGCAAACCGGATGGGATGGGATGGCATGTCGCTGCAGGATGCTGTGGTAGCCATGCTGGTTGAGTGTGCCTTCAATTTTGAATAAATCCCCAACAGTGTCACCAGCAAAACACCCCCACACCATCACACCTCCTCCTCCATGCTTCACAGTGGGAACCAGGCATGTGGAATCCATCCGTTCACCTTTTCTGCGTCTCACAAAGACACGGCGGTTGGAACCAAAGATCTCAAATTTGGACTCATCAGACCAAAGCACAGATTTCCACTGGTCTAATGTCCATTCCTTGTGTTTCTTGGCCCAAACAAATCTCTTCTGCTTGTTGCCTCTCCTTAGCAGTGGTTTCCTAGCAGCTATTTGACCATGAAGGCCTGATTCACGCAGTCTCCTCTTAACAGTTGTTCTAGAGATGGGTCTGCTGCTAGAACTCTGTGTGGCATTCATCTGGTCTCTGATCTGAGCTGCTGTTAACTTGCCATTTCTGAGGCTGGTGACTCGGATGAACTTATCCTCAGAAGTAGAGGTGACTCTTGGTCTTCCTTTCCTGGGTCGGTCCTCATGTGTGCCAGTTTGGTTGTAGCGCTTGATGGTTTTTGCGACTCCACTTGGGGACACATTTAAAGTTTTTGCAATTTTCCGGACTGACTGACCTTCATTTCTTAAAGTAATGATGGCCACTCGTTTTTCTTTAGTTAGCTGATTGGTTCTTGCCATAATATGAATTTTAACAGTTGTCCAATAGGGCTGTCGGCTGTGTATTAACCTGACTTCTGCACAACACAACTGATGGTCCCAACCCCATTGATAAAGCAAGAAATTCCACTAATTAACCCTGATAAGGCACACCTGTGAAGTGGAAACCATTTCAGGTGACTACCTCTTGAAGCTCATGGAGAGAATGCCAAGAGTGTGCAAAGCAGTAATCAGAGCAAAGGGTGGCTATTTTGAAGAAACTAGAATATAAAACATGTTTTCAGTTATTTCACCTTTTTTTGTTAAGTACATAACTCCACGTGTTCATTCATAGTTTTGATGCCTTCAGTGAGAATCTACAATGTAAATAGTCATGAAAATAAAGAAAACGCATTGAATGAGAAGGTGTGTCCAAACTTTTGGCCTGTACTATATATCACGGTATAAATCAAATCCCATCACGGTAACGGTATATATCGCGGTATAAATTTAAGTGTAAAAGTTATAATGGAAGTGTTTCTGAATGGGTTTTGTAGTCCCTTAGCAAAGCTAAATTGATTAAAAAAAAAAAAAAAAAAAAAAAAAAGCAAAGATATAATGTGTTTTTTAGAGCATTTACTGTGCAGAATACAGATCTCAAAACTCAAAATTAAAACCCAGTACTCTATGGTGCAAATTGTCCCCTGGGATCTATATCAAAAGGTAATTTCCTTCTTTTAGCAAAATCCTAAATGACTGAGTTGTGTTTTTTCCACCTGGACCTTTATGCTCTGCCATTTCTCCTCTAATCATTACGCTGTAACCTGTGACAGGCTGTTTTGATACCACAACTATCACACATTCACATATGGAGTTTTTTGTGGAGCCCCTAGCGTCACATAGGTTTACATTACCAAAGGTTTATGACAAACTCTCTTGCCGAAAACCAACTCCCGTGTGCGCACGGCGAGAGAGGAGAGGGAGAGACGCTGTGCTGCTGCCAGAGGAGACACTGAATGAGTTCCCTCTGAGCGGTAAGTCGCTAAAAGAGTCTGAGAAGTCCAGGGCTGTTCATAAAACATTAACTCACTCACAAGTTCTCCAGCAACACATGTTGCACGTGCTACGCTAAATCACGGACGTGAACCAGCTCCTCTTGCTCCGCTGTCTCTGTGCTCGCAGCCATTTTCACACTGAGGCAGGTGTGATGACGTCATCAACCATAGGACGGTAGAGCGCAAATCTCTACCGTGGGCCAAATTTATATCATTTCTACCGTCTACCGCATATACCGTGCAGCCCTAATTCCAATGAATTAAGCAATGGTCCAGCTTCAAAGATTAATTTGTGGCAGTAAATGTTGTTATTGTGGTGGGCTGCTACAAATGAATGAATGTTTGAGAAACCCTGGAGAAGCTTCATAGAAAGGATCAGTTATCTGTGTTTGCAGATGGGATTCCAGTGAGGGATGTGTCAGTGTTGCTGTGCTAAATAATCCTACTGGATGTTTGGGCACCCGAACAGTTGAAATGTGAGTTGGAAAGTGTGAACCTCTGTACATGTTAACAGAGTATAAATGCTTTTCTTCTATCACCATTTGTCCTTACAAACTCCATTATGTTAGGTTTGATTCATGATGCATTTGATGTCAGTGTTGTTTCTGACTTGCAGAGGGAGCAGGAGAGTTCTCTGGTGGAGGAGCTGAGAGTCCAGCTAGCTCAGAGAGAGCGGGAGCTGCAGATAATGAAAGAAGGTGCAGAGGAGCTCAACTCACTCAGGCAGCAGAACTACCTGCTGCAAAGCAAGGTGCACAAACACACTCACAACACAGAAGCTTTTGAAAGAAAACATTTTGAATGTTTATTTCACTACCATAAGCCATTTCCAATGTTATTTCCCTGAATTTGGCAGTACATCCAACCAGCCGCCTTACATCCACAGACAACGTGTAACCACACCAGCTCAGGACTTCTATATGCAGCTTATTCACCTGCAAAATGGTCTGAGACAAGCCACCCGAACAGCTGATGCAACAATTAGTTTACACAACCGACAAATTTCTGTAGAAAACATCTCAGGGAAGCTCACTGCATGCACATCCTCCTCACCAGGGTCTTGACTTGACAACAATTCGTCATCCTTATTGACTTGAGTGGGTAACTGCTCACCATCATTGCCATCTAACTCTTTGGAAAAGTGGTCTCTTCACAGGTGAATCCTGGCTTACAAATTTGCGACCAGACTTCTTGAGAAATATATCTTTTGAGTGCGGAAAAAAGTCTTAGCTCTTAAACCTGTGAAATATGGGAGCAAAACCAAAAATGTTGCGTTTAAAGTTTTTTGTTGTTCAGTGTGACTCAAGGCCAGGTTTTGTGTGAACATAATAGTGTGGATGGGATCGTGTACAAAACACCTCCTGGCCTTCCACTCGATTATGTAAATCCATTACAGAACTGTCCATCAAGTATATAAAATTGTAGAACTTAAAGGTTGAGAAACAAGAAAAACAACTCAAAGTTATAATTAATGCCCTGCCAGTATATTAGTAATATTGGTTGTACAACATAACCACCAGTTGTTAAGATAAATTATATCAGAGTGAGTCAGCGAGTGATTGGAGCAGAGCTTTTCTGAGTTTAGAAGTGGTCTCTTTATGTCTATTTTCAGCTTTGTGCAGCATGCCTCGCCCATGAAGAGCTGCTGTTGCTTAGACACTGCAGGTGAACAGTGTTTTGTTCACAGTGCAGATGACGAAAGTGTGTCCAAATACTGTCCAAACTTTCCTGTCACAGTTCCAAACAACATCCCTTATTCTGTGGAAATCATAGCAAACACTGCAGGACAAAATAGAAGCAAGAATTAAGGACAGCTTTCTTTAGTTGTCAAACAAACTTCCCTCATGGTTTTAATGTAGGCTTATCGTGTGTACTGTGTTGCTGTACTGTGTGTAGACAAATATGTTGTTTCAGATCTGCAGATGGTGAGTATTGAAGGAATTAGATGCAAAAAGATCAGGCCATCTGTATTAGCAACAATGGGTATGTTTACATGCACACTAATAGTCCACTATTTTTCTGAATATGATAATATTCTGAATTTGATACTGGTCATGCAAACAACATATTTCGTTTAGATATTCCGAATTAGGCCTTTTTCCAAATGTAGCATTTGCTGATTAAGAAATGTGGGACATGCCAGTATTATTCAGGTTAAAGGAGCATTCTTTGGACATGTATACAGTGCATTCAGAATATGTGTCTCAGATGGGGTTTTACAGCAGTTTGCGATACATGGCCTCCTGCCTGTTTATGGCTGGATCTGTGCATTGTCATGGATACATTCACAAACCAACTCACAAACAGTTTGCAAGGTTTTTAAACATTACAAAAGACTTGGATATTAACTGGAAATGCACAAATATCACAACACCAATGTTTCCAGGAAGGTGGTTGAAGGAATGAAGGAAGGAGGCTGTGTTCACACAGTCCAACAAGTCCACCACCAGTAGGACACTTTGGAAAAAATAAAAAAAAAATCACATTTTGATGCAAAGAAGCAAAATGACAAGCCACTCCACTTCTCTATATTTTGACATGATAAAGGACATGTTAGGGCTTAATCAGTGTACGCAGGGCTGCATGTTAAAGGATATAATAGTGGAATATATATTCTCTCTAGCCATGTAAACAACTTAGTAGGAATAATTTCTTTTTCAGAATAAGGCCAAATACCAAAATAATTTGTGCATGTGAAAGTAGCCATTAATACATCATTAAGTATTTAATAGGCTGTTTCATTTGCTCTCCTCAGCTGCGAAGTGCAGAGGAAGCCAGTCAGAAGAAGAGATGGGCCGAGGCCTCTGACTCTGCCACAGAGGAAAAGCTCCGACAGATTGATAAGGAAATAAAAGAGCAGGAGACGCTCATAAAAGGTTACCAGCAGGTTTGTTTCTCTGAACACTCACCTCTTAATGATTGTCTTTACTGTTCATAGCTGTCCTTAATTTGTGTGGTTTTCCCTTTGATCTTCATTTAATCAAATCTGTTCTTGGATATTGCTATAATTCCAAGCTCACTGACATGACAGAATTTTAGGGGTCAGAGAAATATTCTTACTTTGTTAGGGTGCTGGGATGCAGACAAAAAGGTGATTTTCACCACACCCATGATTCAGAATGTGTTCCCAGCTGTGGCAACTTCTGGTTTGGATGGACACTCTATCAAACTCAGTAGGCAATGGAAGATTGCCTAGAGATCATGTCTTTGTTTCTGCATCACCAGCTCCTATTGGTAGGACGGTCTGGGGGAAAGCGTGAAGTCATGACTGCAGGTGTCGACCTGACCAAGGAGTAAAAACACTCCTTCCTCAGTATAGGACCTGAGAATGAGTCTTTCTAGCCTGGCTTTCAGCAAGGAGAGGGATTTCTCCTGGGTGAGAGTGTGATGTCACTGCTGTATGACAAACAGCTGCAAAGTAGGAGTTTTGATGATGTGTATTTGTCTGACAGTGATGGTAAAGTGGTACAATTAAAATAGCTTAGGTAGCCTTGTAAGGTTACATAATTGTTATATATGCAAGAATATGATGACAACATAATGAATACTCATATTGATGCTTACAAGTGTGCCATTTAGACAGCAAGTAAAAACTGTCAAAACACTCATGTTGCTTAAAAAAACGTGGAGCCTCTATGTAAATGTAAATAGCAGGTAAGTAGGTAGGTAACTTTCTGTCTGGAGCCCAATCTTCTCTTCCACTGCCCAGTTCATCTATCAAGTTACACCAAATTTATAATACTTACATGCATGAAAAATTTCATTTCTGCACTGGTTCCCCTATTATTGTTTGAAACTGATAGGGGGACTTGAGTCACATGACTTGACTGGAGTCAGACTCGAGTCGCAAATATGATGACTTGAGACTTGACTTTGACTTGAGACAGATGACTCGAAAAGACTTGGCTTTAATAAAGTATTAAAGGCATGCTAAGCACAGTTGGGCGTCACTTCTGTTTACATTCAACAATGTTACCAAACACAACGGAGCTAGCTAGTTTTAGAGTCCTCACAACACTTGCGGAGATCCAAGGGGAGTGGAGGTAACTTGGCAACAAAACTCCACCTTATGGAGGCTTACTGCGCCCCAGATTCAAACGTCCAAAATCACATAATTGAAACCACAAAATGTCTCCATACTGCTCGTCCGTAGGGATCCAAGTGTCCTGAAGCCCCGACATAAAAAATTGTTTGGAAAAATGTCATTTGAACTCTATTTTTAGCCTCATTGTAGCCTGTAGCTCTGACTGCCTCTCAGCGTTCACGTGTGCGCGCTTGTGCTAGACTGTGAGACAAGGGCACCGCTAGTAGTTAGCGGATCGTGAGGAGATGTTTGCTGTATGTGACATATGACTTGACTTGTGACTTGCTTGACCTGAGCAATGACTCGACTTGACTTGCTTGACTTACAGCAGGGGCTTGACTTGACTTGCTTGATTCTCACCACAACTAACTTGGGACTTGAAGGTAAAGGCTTGAGACTTGCCCCATGTCTGGTTTAAAATAATGAGTAAAAAATAATAAGCTCTTAATTTAATACAGGGTCTTATGTCTACGACCCTATACTAAACATAACCTTTTGTTATTAAGATGAGAAATCCTTCATTATGCAGGTTACATAGTTGATTCTCACTGAGGTGAGGACCCTCAATTTGTCACATAATAGTGATCAAAATTTGATTTATGACAGCTGAAACCATTGCTCCTCCCAGAATTAGCACTGTTGCACAGCTGCTGTCTCCTGAGAGCATGAGGCTGTGAGGACATGGGTTTCTCAGGAGAGATCAGTCTCAGAAATTATTCTGTTTTTGTCACAACAAACTTTAAATAAGCTTAATGTCATCAGCTGATCACTTAGTACAGTAAGATGAAATACAATGCAGGAAGTCTAGTTTGAGGGATTTTGACAATGACAATCATTTATCCTCCATCTCAAATTTTAAGTAGTGTCCATGGTATGTGTCCCATTAAATCCCATAATGCACGGCTCTGCGTTTTAAAGATGCAAAACTTACAGGAAGGCCGACAAGCTGACAGCTGTCAGTGATGATACAAAATGATGATGAATTTATTAGAGACTAAAAATATCCATTTGCTGCTCACTATAGAGTAAACTATGAAGTATGTGTTATATAGGGAGAAGTGAATGTGTGAACGAGGGAAGGATTTCAGTCACAGCCTAGAATTACTGTACTTTGTTGTGAACCTGGAATGTGCACCTGCACAGATACAGTCTGACCGGCCAGAGCAGTGTGTTGGCAATAGGGCTGCCACGATTAGTCAACTAATCGATGACTAATCGACTATAAAAATAATCAGTGACTATTTTAGTAGTCGACTAATCGGTTTGAGTCATTTTTCATAGAAAAGTACTATAAAAGTACCCCAAAATACTCTTACTGCAGCTTCTTACATTCAGATATTGGCAACTTTACACACTCTCCCGTGACAGTGAACTAAAACCCTTTGGCGTGAGCATGAAACAAGACATTAGATGACATAATTTTGGGGTTTGGGTGAGACAGACCGACATTTTTCAACATTTTAACACATTTTTCGATGAAATGATTGGTTGACTAATCGAAGAAATAATCGACAGATTAGTCGACAATGAAAATAATCGTTAGTGGCAGCCCTAGTTGGCAAATCATATCACATTCCACTGAGGTAAAACTTGTTAGCTTGACAAAACTTTGGGTTTTTTTGTTGTTTTTTTCTCGACGCACTGTGTGTGTGCACCAAGTTGTGCCAGCTCAGTAGTCTGAATTAATCAATTCTTAAAGTGAATGAGGGGGCTGCCACCAAAAATCATTACTTACTCATTACTTAAATTATCATCACTACTAGTTTTCTTTCCTTTTCCTCCTCTTTGCTTTGTTTGTTTTTTCTTCCCATTGTGTTGTGAATTTAAGTGCTGTTGAACTGTAGTATATGTTTGGGTTTTTTTTTTTCCAGGAGAACGAGAAGCTGTATTTGCAGATGAAAGCTCAGCAGGTTAAGAGTAAAGCCAACGAGGAGGCCATGTTTAATGAAAACCAGAGGCTGCTGAATGAGCTGGCTTTCACAAGGTGGGTCCAGTGAAGGTTTGTGTATCAGAGCTGTGTTCAATTTTTGAATCCATTTCTGTCTGTGAATGTCTTCCAGATATGAATGTCCATTTAAAATAAATGTTGCTGCTGCTTCTGAAACTTCACATCATCACCCTTTGAAATGTATTTATTCAAAAAGATGTGTTATTAAACATTTGTATTCTCTGGCATTTTTCCATCTTCACCAGGGAGCAGCTGAATAAAACCTCAAGGCCCATAAGAAGTGTCTGCTTAATGGATCACACCCAAAGAATTACAGACTTGTTAGCTCAGATAAAAACATTTGAGGTGAGTATAACAATCAGTCTAGTCTCACTCACCAGACCTTTCTCAAGAAAAGAAAGGTCTGGCTGGGCCGACTCTCACGTTAAGATTGGAGAAAAAAACGCCCCGGCTGCTTGTATTTCTTTCAACCAATCACAATCGTTCTGGGCGGTGCCACAGCAACGGTGCGCTTGCAAAAATATTGCCGGGGGAAACAGGTTTTGGTGTGACACGCCCACAAAAATATCGCCTACAGGACGCGAACCATGGCAGAAAAATGGCTACATCCCCGCAAGATCAAACACCGCAAAAGTTAGTAAAGGACGTGTTGAAAACGGTTGAAAACTGCTACACAACCGGAGGTGGTAGGGCGGGACTTCAGCGGGTGGCTCGTTCCGCCCAATGAGAGGCTGATCTCTGCAGCTGACTTCCGCCCACTCAGGCTACAATCAGTCAAACACTGTTTCCCAAGTTCTGACTGAAGTTCTGTTTCAGCCCCCACAGTTTCTTGAAAGATATGTTTGTGTGTGCAGAGCAATGAGGCCCAGCTGTCTGAGGACATTCACAGACTGAAGCAGGAGAAGCAGGCTCTGGAGGTCGACCTGCAGCTGATGAAAAAAGAGAGGGACCTGGCTAAAGCTCAGGCCATGTCTGTCTCAGGTAAAAACTGTCTTCAGAACAGTGCTAGTGGTGGAATTTAAACGGACCATTGAAAACTCGGATATCAAACAATTAGAGGAAGCTCCTAAGTTTTATACCGTACATGTATATGTGATCCTTGTTTTTTCTGACATAATTTATCCACCCTGAATGTGCCAGGTGACAAGAGTTTTGAGAAGTGTGTATTGGAGGATAAGCACAGAGAGGAAGTGACGGCCCTGAAGAAGAAGCTGCAGTGGTTTGCTGAGAACCAGGAGCTGCTGGACAGAGACGCTGGCAGATTGAAAGCTGCTACAGCTGAGATACGCCGACTCAACGAGCAGGTGAGCCTCCTTTACCATCACTATTTACAGTACATATATTATTGTATTGAAAGCATCCTCTCATCTTATGTTCTGTACCTTTCAGAAACACATTAATTCATAGCATTTATTAACTTCAAAAGATGACTTCATAATGATAAAAAATGATCTGCCTGCTTACCCATCATCGTGCTCGTCTGGATCTTATCTAAGCTTAAATAATGGGTAAAAATATTTACTTGAAAAGCCACCCAAGTAGTGTGTGCCCAACAGAGGTGGGACTAAGTAATTGTTTTTCAAGTCTCAAGAAAGTCTCAAGTCCTTGTGTCCAAGCCCCACATCAAATACTAAGTCAAGACAGGAAAGTCCACTATCCTAAACTTTGAGTTTTAATTCCAAAACAAGTCATGATGCGCTCCTCACTAAACATAATGACATTTTAACAACAGAAATAATATGTTAAATTTACAAAAATCATCAATGCCCTTTAAAATTTGTGCTTATTTATCAAACACATTTTTTTGAAGTTGCATCTTCAGCTGTAATTTTTGGCCTGACCACCACATAGTTTTTGCATGGTGACAAATTTATCTGTGATATCATTTTTTGCAACTGCAGCTGAGTTACTGAGTAACATGATGCAAGTTCTTCATGGCTCTCTCCTGCAACTTGATTGGATGCTGTTGTATCGATTCAAACAAAGTGGATCTGAGGGAATCATTCCTGCTACTTCCAGTGTCCTTGCTCGGACCATACCAATCTCTGAACTTGGACTTTATTTTTATCTCAACAGCACACCTGTAAGGTTTCATGACTGCATCTTATACAGTTCCAAAGCTATTGTGTTAACAAAAATATGTTCACAGACAGAGAGACTTACACCTGTCAAAACACTTTAAATAGCTTCTGTGATAGTTGTAGTTACAATTGTTGTTGCCTGGACCGCATTTTGACATGATGACATACACAGACGCACAAGGTGAAAGCAAAACCAGCAGCAATGTTAATGAAGGCTGAGTTTGAAGATGGATATGGTCCTAGCAAGGGGACTGGAAGTAGGGGGCAGGAAGTTGAGAAGGGACTGTTGGTCCCCCCACTTTGGCTGGAGTGAACTCATCACAAGATAGTTTCTAGTTTCCTCTGTGGTGGTCAGAAAGAATTAGACAGAACTCTCCACACTGCTGAGAGCTGATCTTTGTTTTGATATGTGTTGATAGGTGGATGTGAGCCAGATTGGAGTGAGTGTTGTATTGCCTCGTATTTTGGGGGCATGGAGTACAAGGCAGCATCACAGAGTTTTGGTGTTTTTTGTCTATTTGGTAAAATTACAAAAATTCTCTCCAAAAGGACAAAATTGTTCCAGAGAAGGCTCCAGACTGGAGCTAAGTCTTTAAACTCTAACACTGCTGGATAGTTAAGGGTTTGCAGCTTTGATGTGAGGAGGAAAGTGTGTTGAAAGCCAGTTACATTTTACCAGTGAAGTGTCTCTTTCTTTGTATGAATTAACAAATCTTCTCCAATTCAGGTAGAAAAACTGAAAATGGATGTGGGCAGACGAAGCACTGAGCAGCAGAGAAAAGCCAAAGAGAAAACATCAGACACTAAGAGGATGCAGGACCTGGAGCGACAGGTTTCTCACCCCAAAAAAACCTAACTAATTAATCAAACTTATCCCATCCAGTTTATGTCTCTTCATGATTAGGAGTCTTTGTCTCTTTACCAGGTGAAAGAGCTGGAGCAGATACTAAGACGAAGAAACCCAAACTCCCTGCCTGCTCTGATCTACGCTGCAGCCACGGCTGGCAGTCAAGAAGATGTGTCTGCCAAAACGGCCCCACCCAGCAGGATCAACACCCTGCTGGAGCGCAGGATTCAGCGTCTGGAGGCTGAGCTGGAGGGTCACGATGAGGAGGCCAAGCGCAGCCTACGAGCCATGGAGCAACAGTTCCACAGGATCAA
Organism: Epinephelus lanceolatus; assembly: GCF_041903045.1. NCBI lineage: Eukaryota > Metazoa > Chordata > Actinopteri > Perciformes > Serranidae > Epinephelus > Epinephelus lanceolatus. The sequence goes on from NC_135743.1 coordinate 39,954,303, forward strand.
GGTACAACTAAAGAAACCAAATGACATTTTCAGATTAATATATTTTTACACTGTAAACATGTAACTTATGTTCAATGAAAATATATTATCACTGAGTTACAATTTCATAACCAGGACTGTCATTTTGCTAAAATTTAAGAATTACATTTGCCCTAATTAGCCTAAAAAACAGTTATTGCAAGTTTGATAGAACCAGTGGCAATTAACGTGAAATTGATATATACATATACAATACAATCCAGTTAAATCATAGGAAATTAGCTATTACAGAAACAAATATCACCATCTGGAGAAGAGAGAAGAGTCTGCTGCTGTTTAATGAAGTATATCGGGAGAAAACATGTAATAATAAACAATGAAGACAGTGAAAGGGCTGCAAATCAGCTTCAGCGAGACGCCCTACATTACATCTGATGCCTTACTTCTCCCCAAATATAGCAGTGTTTATCTTCATTGTCCCTGTTAAATGAATTCATGAATAAATAAATGAATAAGATGCATGGACACTGACTGCACATGAAATAAATGCCAGCTTTATTCTTGTTTGTTTGCCTGAGGAATGCAAAAAAAGTGGTGGATTCTATCAGATGTTGCAAATAGTTAAACAACTCTATTCTGAATTATATAATCAACATATTACCTCAGAAAATAGAGTATTCCGATACATTTAAGAGGACTTTTTGTCAAAAGAAATCTTATGGATTGCATTTATTCTTACATTTGTGAGTAGGAATAGAGACCAAAATGTCTCTTTCAGCAGTGTGATGAAAATACAGCCAACAAAACTCTATAAAACCAAGACATAAACAGTATTAATGTGTGATATCTGTCAACAATATCTAAAACTTTTCTAACTTATTAAAAAAGCTGAGCAAGTAAACAAGACCCAAGATTCACAGAGCTGTTTGCTGCTTTGCTTCAGTATCAAACTTGAACTATTATTTGAGTTCTATCTTATGACAGCAAAAAATCAGCAAATGACTTTCAAACCTTAATTTGTTGAAGAAATGCAAGTGAACGCAAAGCAAGATCAAAAAATATTTTTTTAAAAACACTCACTAGAGGTAAATGAGAAAAAAAATTTCTTCTGATTTGGGTCAAACTGTTGGGAAATTGTTTCCTTGAAATTTACATCACAATGATAAAAGATTGTATGCCAGTCTGTCTTGTATATAAATCTGCCATTGAAAAAAAGATTGATGCACAACAAGAACATTGTGATTAACTGCACCAAAATTGTAATTGAAAACTATTTGCTCTAGAAATGGATTCATGAAGATGTACAAACAGAAATGCTTAAAACAGAAAATGTGAAATTTCAATGTGTGTCTGTGTGCTCTGTTTAGCTTCGCTATGAGCAGCAGATCTCAGAGCTGGAGCAGCAGCTGCAAGCAGCAAACTGTGGAGTTGGGAATGAGCCATGGACATCACAGGTTCAAACACTGGAGGAAGAGCTGCAGCATGTGAAGGAAAGCCATCAAGAGAAAGAAAATTCCCTCCAGGACCAGATTGAGTCTCTCCAGCAGCAGCTCAAACACAAGGTCAGCATAGGAGCTCCCCAAGTCATTAACTTAGCTTTAGCCTCACTGTTAGCTTTAGCCTCACTGTTAGCTGTAACACGGGCTGGTGTGTGGAGATGTGTCAGTAAAAGGTGCAGTAACTATACACAACTCACAGAAATGTGAGATTCTTTGCTTTTGACACATTGGACAATGCAAAATTTTGGTCTGTCTGTGATAAGGCAAAACCAAGGACAGAAAATGAAACTTATTGTACTTTACAGGCTCAACCAAGTCCAGGCCGACATCAGCATCAGGCAGAGGCAGCGTTTGGTGCCCGGATAGAGCGGCTGAACCAAGACCTTGCCTCCAAGACACGGACCATTCAGGAGCTGTCCCGCACTGTGGAGAGACTGCAGAAGGAGAGGAGGAACATGTTGTCTGTTCCCAACCCACGACCAGATACCCGTTCTACAGAGACCAAACGACAGCCAGGCCCCGCCAAAACACTCTGCTCTGCTACTGCAGGAGAGACACACGGAGAGGAAGAAACATTTCCAGCTGCTCAGTATGAGAAGACCTACCAGCCCACTGTCTTTACAGGTATGGACCTTTTGTTCTGGCTGACTTTCCTCTGCACGCCTCGATGAATATGAGAATATGTTGTATATGCCCTGATATCCAAAACAGCTGAGGGAGCAAAGCTGCTTCAGCTGTGCTTACTGTCCTTTACTTAAATCGGGACTTCCCTGGACATGGGTCAGACTGAAAGATATAAACCCTGAACCAAATGTCAAGCAATGCAGATGGACATAAGTTGTAATCTTAGGTGCATTTTCCAGCTTTCTGTAACACCCATGAGTCCAAGATCATATTAAAGAAAGGCCTCAAGACCAGACTCGAGTACCACCACCCTGGTTGTGAGAGGCTGTGATACTGGCCAATGACGCCTGTGAGCGGTAAACAAGTTGAAGCAGCGGCACTCTGTGTGTTTGACCAGTCAGCAACAGTCACCCCTGCAAACACCACCCCAGAAATTCCTGTAATTTCCAGGAGTAGTAATAGTCCTAACAAGCTAATCAGGGTCTGAGACAATGTAAAGGTTGCCTGAGAGCTCAAATGTTTTGGGGTGCCCAAACTTTTGCGTTGTGCTCCTTTATTTTTTTCACCCAAAATGTTTATTTTTTCACTCTAAAATGAAAAAACAAAACAAAAATAATATGCTAATCCTGCTTAAAATGTTTGACAGGCAGTCATATCTCAGAGGTTCAGCAGGAGAACGAGGCTCTGAAGCAGCGCCTGGAGCTGCTGGAGCTGCACAGTGAGCAGGAGAGGGACGCATTAAAGGCTGATGCTCAACAAGCCAGGGAGGAGCTGTGCAGGTATCAGTGTGGACACATGTGGACCGACATTTTCTGCAGAGCATTAATGTCATCAAACAGCTGAGTGTAGTGTGCTCTGTTAGGCTAAAGGAGCGCTCTGCAGAGCAGCTGTCCTCCATGAAAGCAGAGCACCTCAGGGAGTTAGACCAGCTGCGTGCCACCCATGCCCTGGAACACTCATCCTCAAAGGTTGCTGAACTGGCCAATAAGCTCAGCACTCAGGAGGTACTGGCTCACCAACCAAACAGTCTCATGTCAACAGGAAGTGCTGCAAACGATCCTGTTTAACCTTTACATTTACCTGCAGATTGTCATGAAACATTTGCAAGACCAGCTGAAAGAGCTGCAGGGAGCTAAAGAGGCACTGGCAATATCCAGGACCCGAGAGGATGCTCTGCAGAAGCAGGTAGGGGATAGGTAGGGGTTGTCCTAGTCTTTTTAATGCAAGAAACTTTTCTTTATAGTTTAAAGGTTATTTTGCTTATTATTTGTCTTCAGGATTTTTATTTGTGATACATTTTGTTTTTAAAAGCAATAAAATTTCATCCCACCTTCACCCCAGTAGTGACCAAACCCCTTCCTTACCTGCCACAAGACTCCTGCGCTTGTATACTGGGACGAGGACAGTAATAGTCGAGCTATAACCGTACCTCGACTTAACTGTGCATGTAAAGGTACTTATTGACACAGTATTTAGACCCACTTAGGTCATACAGCATTTCTTGAATGCACAAGGGGCAAGAGGCTCCAGGTGAGGAGAGATAGAAGAAGAAGCAGAGGGCATGACAGCAGTTTTCCAATCCTTTACCAGCATCTTTTTAGCAGCTGTAACACCAGCTAGCAAGATTGTTTTCTGCCAGGTTGAGTGATCTAAAGAAAATGTGTTATTCAGAATCATTAGTTTGCAATAATTTGGTAATTTGGTTCGTAGAAGATGTAACTCAAACCTGAGAACATGTTTCCAAAAAGTCCTCACAGTGGGACATCCTCAGTAACACTGGGTACCTGAGTTGCAGTGCAGGGATGATACAAGTGTCATTACAAGGCGAAGTGGCATTAAACGTGTTCTGGATGGGATATTTTATGTACATCTTTTGACTTTAATAGAGAGCTCCCCTCTGTCAATAGTCATATTTTAAGATGAATCTGTTTCTGTACTGGGTGATCACATTTAATTTGAAAGAATATAGAAAGTAAATGATTTTAAGTATTTTTCTTATGATTTTAATATGAAGTCGCTGCTTTGTGTCCAGCTAACCCGACTGCTGAAGGAGCTGAAGGAAGCTAAAGAAGCTCAGAGCCCAGAGGTGAAACTCCTGTGTAGTCTGGAGAGGAAGATCTTCAATATGGAGCTCAGACACCAACACAGAGAGAAGGAGCTGCAGCAGGTACAAATGATGGCACAATTTACTGTTTCTATAATGCTTTAATGGCCCTGGGCCCCTGACCTTCACTGTGTAACCCTGTTATTGTTTGCTTCTTTGTGAAAAGTCATATTTGAGGTGGTTTTGGGGTCACTTCAGAGTTCTCTTGAGTTCCACAGAGGCCTCTCTGATATAGAAACTTAGGGACCTGTAACCAGGAGCTGTAGTGACTCTAAAAAAATCAGTATTGCTGAATTAATAGAAGCTCCTCCCAGAGTAGGAGTTTGGCAAAATTGAAGAAAAATAAAGTAGACTGACTTTAGACCAAAAGAGCCAGAGGTGGATGCATCCTACACGACAGGTCAGTCACCGCTCTCTCTGCTTTATTTCATCAATTATCATCATCAGGCTGATTCTGTCCCAAATTAGAAGATGAGGACATGATGGTGCTAAAATGGGGGTAGAAAATCATTCCTAAACTTTTCTTTGTTTCATTAAGACAATATAAAATCTAGTAATGAAACATTTGGTGACACTGCCCCACTACTGTCCTGTGTTATTAATTGGAATCCAGCTGTTGTGCCCATCTAAAAGGCCTAGACTTGGATTTAGTACCTCATCCTTAGCAGAGTTTAAATTTAGGTTCAGGAACTTGGTTTAGAGGGCGGAGCACAGTGGAAACAAAAGCTCCACTAAAGATCTCGTATTGGGAAAGGTCTGACCAGTATTTTGATGAATCAGTGGTGATGTAGATGACAGATGCAGTGAACAGTATCAGAGATATACAGTGTATTGTTAGGTGGCTCGTGATCTTCACCTTAACCTTACTGAACAAAAATACTGGCTGACCTCAGTAACTGTCCGTCCCTCTCTGCAGGTGATTGGCGGATCGTGGCAGACGTTGGAGGCTGATCAGGAGTCAGAAGTGGAGACCTGGAAGCGTCTGGCTCAGGACAAGAGCAGAGAGTTGGAGGCTTTCCGTCAGGAGCTGGACTCCATCTTGGACATCCTGAGACATCTCCAGAGACAGGGTGTAGTCCTCCCCACTCCTGACCCCTCCATAACAGCCCCCCTCACCCAAAGGACTTAATACACACGAGGTTTGACTAACGCCTGTTTGTGAAAGCTCATGCTGATAATTGTGTGTTGAAGCCAAAGATAGACAACGTAAGCTACAATCGATGTCTCAGCTGAGCTTTCCTTCCACAGCCAGTAGAATAATTGTCAGTATGCCACATATTAGAGATACACAGCTGCTTTCATCAGCTAAACTTATTAATACATACACACAGAAATAAAGGTTTAATATATTTACTTTTTGTTGCTGAAGCCAAAACACAAAATGTCTCTCTACACATGTACCTGTGTAATTGTGTGTATATTTTGTAGCTAGTTTCTATATTTCATTTATTTAAAATTTTGTAACTTATTTAAGATGTTGTGAAAATAAAAAAAAATTAAAAAATCAAGTCTGAACTATCATAAATTTTACTCAGATACTCCCTTTATGAATTCTGCACTGGAATCTCAGTCCAGACAGAGTCAGCGTTTTGAGGAATCTCATGCAAGTCATTCACAGAATTTACACTGAACAAAAAATCAAATGCAGCACTTCTGTTTTTGCCTTCAATTTTCACATGGGTAAGTTTGAGATCTAAGACTTTTTATGCACTCAATAAATACATTTCTCTCACATTTAGGTTGCAAATTTGTGTTACTGAGCACTTCTCCTTTTCCAAGATAATCCATCCACCTGACAGTTGTGGCATATTAAGATGCTGATTAAACAGCATAAGCACAGGTGTGCCTTGGGATGGTTGCAATAAAAGGCCACACTGAAATGTGCAGTTTGATCACACAACACAATGCCACAGATGTCACAAGTTTTGAGGGAGCGTGACGTTGGCATGCTGACCATAGGAATGTCCACCAGAGCTGTTGTAATCACACTAGCTCAGGACCTCCACATCCATTGTCTTCATTTGCAAGATCTTGTGAAATCAGCCACTACTGGCATTGCTAATGCCAACATTGTAAACACAGTGCTCCATGGTGGCGGTGGGGTTATGGTATGGGCTGGCATAAGCTACAGACAGTGAACACAGGTGCATTTTATTGATGGCAGTTTGAATGCACACAGATACTGGGATGAGATCCTGAGAGTCACTGTCATGCCATTCATTAACCACCATGACCTTGTGTTGCAGCATGATAATGCACAACCCCATGTTGCAAAGGTCTGTACACAATTCCTGGGGTTCATCCCAATATCCCTCCTTGACTCCTCTGTCCTCTATCCTCGATCGAGACTCGCCATCTTGTAGGACGTCTCAATTCATTACATGCGCTTGGAGGAGAGAGGAGGCCTTCAGAGGAGAGGGAAGCGAGCACACATGCAGCCTTTGCGGAATTGGCCTATGTCTAAGCCCCACCCATAAACGCAATGAGCCAATCACAGTGCATACAGACATTCCATACACGCGGGGGCATTCTCTGCCTGGACGTTCATTGAAATGCATTACAGAAAGTCAGTTTTGTTCGGTTTTATGAGCTTTTTCTGAGATTTGAAGTTTAAAAATGGTCAAACGGTGTGCATGGGGTGCATGCAACTCCGACACAAGGTATCCTGAGAGGGTGGGCAACGGGGTGTATTTTAAACCCTTTCCTAAACCACATCTCAACCGAGATAAGTGTCTTCTTTGGATAAAGTTGTGCGGTAGACCACAACATCAACTCAATGTGAATAAGATTAACAAGGATGTCTACATCTAGCCTGCCGTTGTGCTGGGCCTTTTTCCAGACAGTGTTTATGTGGGAGGTCCACTTCAGGTCCCGAGAGCTTCTATGGTCAGAAGCGGGTTCAGCTCCAAGTGGTTCTGAGCTGAACCTGCTTCTGACTGCACCAGAGGATCAGCTGCCCCACCTCCTGTCTGGCAGGGGGAGCAGCTGGTCAGGATACAGGGAGATGGTAGCTCAGCTATCCTGCGTCCAAACCCGGCTTTCATGCCTAAAAATCTCTAGCTCGTTCAGATCGAGAGTGATAACTCTGGAGGGGTTCTTTCCCTCTCCCCACAAGTCTGTGGAGGAGGCCACGTCTCATCTTCTCTGCCCAGTACATGTGCTGGCCATCTACGTTGAGCGCACGGCTGCCTCACGCCGCTCACAGCGTCTGTTCGTGGATTACAGAGAGCAATCTCAGGGGCTTCCTCTGTCTGCACAGCACCTGTCACACTGGCTGTGTGAGGCTGCTTCACAGGCATATCTCTCATCTGGGGTGGACCCCCCTGAGGGCATTAGAGCGCACTCCAGAGGAATTTCATCCTCCAGGAATGACAGTGGAGGACATTTGCACTGCGGCTTCTTGGTCCTCCCCCTGCTCTTTCATTCGCTTTTACCTGCAGGGCGTTTCCCGTTTTCCTATGACTCACTCTGTTCTGAGTATTCTGTCAGAGTGATGAATATTGGGGGGATTCGAATGCACGCATTTCCCTATTCTGCGCCTCACTGGACTGTTACAATGTGTAACCTTTGTCTCCACTTTCTCACAGCAATAGGGTTATTTCTCTGCCCTCATTCCTCCATGATATGCACTCGCCATTTCCAATGATTGTTACGAAATGCATGCTGGGATACCTGGCTGTCTTAAGTCCACACAAGTCTGCTCCGATTCATCCCCGGTAAAAGGGGCGTGGTGAGAACACATCCGGGCATTCGGACTGAACTTGGCTAGATGTGAACTTTGAATTGGAACAGTACTTGGGCTGTGTCTGATGACGTGTCACAAGAACACAAGTATGCACAAGAACGCATATTGAGAAACGGCTCTGGACTGCTGTGGGGACAAAGGTGGCCCTCCTCCTTTGTGTTCTGCAGTGTGGACAACGCAGCCTGCGTCCTGATGGGAGCCACTCAAACACTGAGTGTAGAGTGTGTGAGGGGTCGTGTAGGATCCTGTGAACAGTGCGTATTATTTGTTGGTCACAGAAAGCAGACAGCAGAAAACAGCTCTAACAGGGTGTCCAATGATTTTGGAGCAGACTTTGGTGATGCTAAATAAGCATGTCCGATCTTGCAGGCTGATTGAATAAAACCAGGAGATGAATGAGAATGTTAGCACGCTCTCGATGAAGGAGTGGTAAAAGGTCAGGAGAATGTCTTTATTCACTCCAAACAATCTCAGCTTCCTGAGCAGATATTGTCTCTGGTGGCACTTCTAACACTCCTCCGTGTTAGAGGAAAACCTCAGAAGGCCATCGAAAATTGTGCCCAAATACCTGTACTCCCCCACCACCTCCAAGGGCTCCCCTCGGATGGTGGTAATGACGGCCTCTGCCAGTTGTCTCTGCTACCCACCAAAACGAGACTGACAGCACTGTAAGCCAATCAGAGTCAGCAGAACGCTGTTGTGGGGACAGAACCTAACGCCAGTCATGTTCACCCGGATTCATTTGAACACAACACAACATGTCCGTCTACCAGGAATGTTTACTGGCAGAATTACCATTTCACAGCAAAACAACATGGTAAGAGAAATATTACAACTATGGCTCAGCGAAATGATGGTGGAAATAAAATGTATGTATGAATGACCGTTTAGGGCTTCCGTAGGTTTACTCCAGAAACAGTGGCGATTGCTCTAAGACTGCAAGGGAAGCTCAGCTTCCCCTAAAATGTCAAAAAATAAGTGGTCAAATATGTACTGTTGTGTTTACATTTCATTGACTAAATATGCGCTAGAACACGTTCAACTTTTGTTCAGAATCAGCTACTTATCACAGGTCACTGACGCAACTTTCTTCTCATTCATTCCCGTAGCGTCACAGTGCATTAAACAGTGGAAGCTCAGCATCCAAAGACTTCAATGGGGAAGTATAGAGTGGGTTGTTCCACTGCAGCGAAACTAGACAGTCACTGGATAAATGCTTTGTCCCACCCATCGGACGCTCAGCGTCTCTGGGGGTCTATGGGGCAGTGGGCTAGCCTTGGCTGGCCTGGACGCTGGGCTTCTGCATGATGATTGGATGATCTGTCTGAGGCTGAATCCCTTTTTGATTGACAGCCAAATGAGCGAATCAGCGATCTTGAATTATAAACCACCACCGGAGCATTTTTCAAGTTTCATTTCATTCCATTGTTCCGAGTTGATCTGGAGATTTCTCCAATCCTCTTAGTGACTTTTTATTTAAAACGACATAAAAACGACTAGCGACAAATCTAGCATCTTTTTCTGGTGTTATTGGAGACTGTACTCGTGTTTGGAGACTCTGACTTCTGTCGCTCTGCAGTTACTGTCCCCAACGAGCAGCGGGTGCTGCTGTGAGCCCCTCCAACGTCCCAAAGCACTCACAGGCGGTCACACTAGCCTCGCGCAGCAGCCCCAGAGGGTAGAATTTATGTATAAATAAATAGACGCATTTTATGATGTAGGCCGAAAATGAGCTTCCCCTCCTTGAAAGACCAGCAGCCGCCACTGTCCAGAAACATACATACTGTTTATGTGTATGTTGAGGAGCTGCTGTATCAAAATGAGTTGTCCTCCCCGAGAAATTAGGGTTACGATATGTTTCTTTTATGATTCCAATCCATTCCTCTTTTGCTGTGGCTCAGCATTTAAATAACCTTTATCAGATTTGATGGTTTAGTCACAGACTTTCCCAAAAAGTGTTTTTCTTTCACAAATGTGGGAATGAAATTGAGTTAAAATGTACAAAACAGTAAAATTTATCTTGCCTGGCCGGGCAGCTCTCTGGGTGCTGAGCACCCCTAAACCTCTGATCCTAGAATCGCCCCTGCTTCCAATGTTACTCCCTGAGAAAAGTAACTCAAGCACTTTTAAAGTACTTTTGAGTATTCTACATTTCCTATTGGGCAATGGACCACAGGGCGCTAAGCCTACATTTTTCTGTCTACAAAATTAAAGTCACAGACCACTTGCCCTTCACTGAGATCCAATTCTCCCAACCCAGCGTTTTTAATATTTCCTCTAGGGATGTTACCACACAGAGTAAAAGGGGGAAATGATGGTGTGAAACAGCAGAGGCACTTTGTCAACCCGCTGAGTTAACGTTACTGTCATTAGCATCAAGCTAGCAAACAATGGTACATCCTCATAACAGAGACGGACATAAAGTAATAACATTAACAAATAGCGGCGGGGCTTTTACTCACCACAACTGCAGAGGCTCCCAGCTTCATGTGAAACAGACTACATACAGTCCGTTATGTATTAATCCCTCTGTGTGTTTATATATTTACTTTTTATCCACTCCGTTGTCTTTATAAAGTTAACATATCGCACCGTCATTTCAAACTCAACACTCCCTGAACTTGTTTCAAATTAAAAGCCCCTTATAACCCCGGCTGAGAGAATCCCTCCATTTTCTAAATAGGCTTTTATTGTGAAACATTTATAGAAAGTTGATTGTGGAGGAGACGCACGGCACTTCAAATGCAGCTCCTGCCATCTGCTGCCGCTTTTACGTGACAACAACATTTCGGCTGGCACATGAACAGACACAGTGACTCAAATAATAGTAAAAGTAATAAAAATAGGACAAGAATAACCCGATGACATGAAAGACGACCAGGGATAATTGCCACGGCCAAGTCATGGCACAATTTTATGACTCCACAATCGTGTAATGTGACATAGTGACTTTCAAAACGGGCAGAAAAGTCATGTAGTGTGTACCAGGCATAATGCAAGTCCTCCTGAGTCTGACCTGTCTGTCAGCGAGTCCTCCTCCATCTACTGAGTTGTGGGGATATTACTGACAATCCTGCGGAATGTTTTAGACTCCACTGTAGACAACGGCAGCATTTCTTCGACCACGTAGCGAGCCACAAGCTTCATGGCTTCTTTCAGACTGATAAGTTTAACGTTATCTCCGTTATTAGAACCAAACGACAGCCGTTGCTGTTTCGGAGCTGAAGGACCAGCGTTCTAAAAGTAACGGAAGTAACTGATGGCTTGTTTGAAAATGTACTCAAGTATTTGATTACTCAAACAGCAAACTAACGCGTTAGGTTACTCGTTACTGCAAAAAGTAATAAAAGTACTCTAACGCGTTATACCCAACTCTGATTATAACTTCATTGTACTGTACCAGGTTGGTTGTGTGTGCACGCATTAATGGAATAAACAAAAATCTTAATTTGCCTGTGATTATCTTATGTGTGTATTAATACTGCAAAGATGAGCAATATCAAAGTTTGGTTCATCTTTTTAGAGCTCCCTAGACACTTGGTCCATATTTTTTAAAAATATTTCTCAAGCATATATGTGTAATAAGAATTAATTTCTTTATAATAGTGTAACAAGCTATATTTTTCCTGTCCCTACTTATGACACTGGTTACATCAAGCATTGTAAACACCCCATACAACATGCCCCATCATATAACAATGCATCTGACAAGTTAAGGCAGGTCACATATCCCCAAGTTCACCTGCCAACTGAGTCCAAACCCTTATATTGCATTATGTAATGATATACTGTAAAGCCGTTTAGCTTGCTCTGAATTACTGATGCTACACAATTTGACTCCTTACTTTGGTGAACATACTTTTAAAGTGGAGATGAAATGAAAAATGCCTTTTCAACCCTTTTATATCACATCCCTGGTCATTTTGTGCACCTATTTAACAATAAAGGCAAATAATGTTTTCTTCCTGTAAAACAAAATATGGTGTGTGCTTGCGTAGGCTTGAACCCATCAGTTTCAATAAATAATATGATATATACCCAGCAATCATTCTTCAACTTTTAGCGCCACAGAGCTGAGATTCATTAGTTAGCCGCCCACTTTTCAACGTTAAAATCAAATTCCTCCCAATGTTATGTCCCTCCTGTCTATCCTGTTTAATTTGGAAATATGTCACGATACGGAATTTCTGTACTCAACTTGAAATGCTGTTTCATCTGGACTTTAAAATCTAGTGGGACTGTGAGGGATGTGTATGTATACGGGGGTGAAGGAGAGGAAAGTTAGTTGGGGAGTAGGACTAGGTATGAGAGGTGTGAGTGAGTGAGTGAGATAGAGAGAGGAAAAATATGGGGAAAATATCAAACTTAAAAATCTTGTCATCACTTCCAGCTGATTCCATCTACAATTTATTTGATAATGGACAGCAGTGAGGTTGTTTTGCCCGGCCCCACCAGCTATATAAATGACATCAGTGTGGGCCAGCGATGTGAGGTGTGTGGGGATGACGATGGCCCCACATCTCAACTACCTGCAACTACGACTGCAACAAACAATTCTTTTCATTGTAGATTAATCAGTCGATTATTATCTTGATTAATCAATTTGTTGTTTGGTCAATAAAATGTCTGTTAATGTCGAAAAATTTCGATCTTTGTATCCCGAGATGACGTCCTCACATGTGTGGTTTTGTCCACAGCCCAAAGATATTCAGCTTACTGTCATGGAGGACTTAAGAAACCAGAAAATATTAACATTTAAGAAGCTGGAATCAGAAAATTTTGTTTTGTCTAAATACTGAAACCAATTAAGCAGTTATCTAAATAGTTGGCAATTGATTTAATATGACAACTTACGGATTAATTGATTTATTATTTCAGCTGTACCAGCAAGACAGCCTGGAACGGCAATGCCATTTCATTTTGCCACAGGCCTACTGCTTCAGCTGCTTCTGCTGCTGGACCTTCAACCCCACACACAGCAAGATACTTTATGAGGTATGGAACCAAAGAATACAGAAAAAAAAATGTACCAAAAAAGATTTATTACAAGGGTATGAATGTAGCTTCCATGGCTAGTTTCTTCTATGACCCCCCAAAAGTTAGTAAGAAATGTCCCCGTGATGCAATTGGGAGTTGTAACTGCTAACATTACCAGTTTACCGTGAGTTACACCGTAACGACCTACCAACCAGTACATAGAAAAGATTATTTTTATCTATTTATTCTATTTAAAATGGTTTCAATATAAGCCTTTTGAATGAATGACAAATAGACTGAATAAAAGCCTCTCAAGACTGATATCATGCAGAGAAAAAATGTTAATAGTTGCCTAATCTGTCTGGCTACGCAGCCAGGTGAATAACATAAGCATTATCATCAACACAGGGACTTCACAACTGATAAATGAAACCTAATTCACCAAGTATTTTCAGTTGTTGCTTTCTTGCATCAATAAATAAGCAAGGATTTGTTTTTGAGTTGTACAAACTCAACACCTGGAACTCTCTCTGTTCACCCTCTCTTTCTCTGTGTCTTGAAAGGAACATAATAATAGGTAGGGTGGAGCGAGGGAACTTGTTTTTGGATGGAACTGCCCTCTATGTGGAATTTACCCAACAGGAGGCAACAGTGCCCAACATGACAGAGAACATTAAAAATAAACTGTGGATGCAGGAAAACATTGTCCTCTGTGACGGACAGGGCAATCGCCTAGTACAGTCCAGCGGAACAACTGGTACGTAATAGTCTTTACAAAGTTGGTCAGTTACTCTTGTTTGAATGCTTTGTAGCTCATTGTTGAGGGATTTCAATCCTAATTGAGGCTTGAATTATTTTTCAAACCGGTAGTTAAATGGTAATTACCATAATAATATAATGATGTTTGTCAACCATAAAAGTTCTGTATTGGCACCTGGGGCTGGCCTAGAACAGTAAATGTCCCTTGCTGATTCCCTAGCTCCATATCTACCTCATCTGTTGCAAGCAAATCAGATGAGGTTACATCTTGTAGCCGTAGCGGACACGTTTTACTTTTTTACTTATTCTGAAAGGGTTAATTTAACAAAATGTCAAAAAAAATGTCTGTCCAAAAAAAAAAAAAAACAGTTAAAAATCTTCAGGATACGATAATATTAGATCATGGGTGCCTGTCTGTCTTCGGTTTTGGTCCTTCTTTTTAGATCAGTGGATCATTTCTTTTTTTCATAATAACGTATCAGAAACATCCGCTTCGATTGAGTTCCACACAGCCGCCGCTCCTCCTGTCGGTTTTGGGGGGTTCTTCAAGGGGGAATGGTTTTCTGCAGCTTGGCCTAAGGAATGCTCTATTTACCGTCAGACTGCAATCAACGGCATTATTTGAACTGTACCCAATTGTTGTGGCTTCCTATTGTGGGGCAGCAAATGGTCTCGGAAACAGATTATAGTCTCGTGTGATAATGAAGCTGCTGTTAACATGATTAACAAGGGCACTCTAAGATGCCCACAATTAATCGTTTTCTCAGACGCCTCACCTGGACATGCGTGACAGGTAATTTTTTAATACGCACTGTCTATATTCCGGGTCATGACACCAGGGTAGCTGATGCTCGCTCTCGTTTTAAATTTCAGAAAAATCAAACCCTGTGTCCAAACGCCAAGCCCAGTGGCCTGCCCTGCCCTCTGTTCTCTCAAGTCATTCTAGATTAGGATGCGAAGGCCCTCTGCCTTCTCTGCTAAATTCTGCTGCCAAATACATAGGGAAGGTCTATCAAAGAACACATTAAAACTTATGATTCCGCTTGGTGGTTTTACTCTTCTTTCTGTGCTCGTTTTGCTTGCCCACCTTTGCCAGTCAATATTCCCTTCGTTTGCGCATTTATAGTCCGCTCTTTTGAGTCCTGTAAGTTGCAGCCTCTCTCCAAAGCCATGATAGCTGGCATTCAGTTTCATCTTCGTTGTCAAGATCCTTCAGTCTGTGGCCTGTTAACGCAACCCAGCATTCGCCTGCTTCTCAACGGCCTCAAAAGAGCGACCTCCAGGCTATGATAAACGCTTACCTCTCACTTCTCCTTGGTGCACAGGATGATTTTAAAGTTAAGATACAGGCTGTTCACTCCCGGTGTTAACAAAATGTTGGAAGCCATTCTTTTTAATGGCGTTTCATGGTTCATGAGGCGTGGGGAGTTCTGCACGACCTCTGTTTTTCTGATTTAATATCAGAATCTGATCATTTCACTGTTTATTTAAAACATTCTAAGACAGATCGGATGAACAAAGGAACGCCTGTGAGGACTGCAAAAAAATTAATTCTGCTTTCTGTCCATTCGCCTCCATGCTGAGCTGCCTGAAAACCCGACCTGCTCCTGCTCCAAGTGACCCGCTTTTCACCATTGATGGCAGCAAGCCATGACCAGATCTTGGTTTTCCAAAAGGCTGCGTGAACTCTGCTTGAGTTGTGGGGTGTCTCCAGTGGCGTACACTGCTCACTCCCTCCGAATTGGGGCAGCTACAACTGCAGCGGTGCTCGTGCCCACGCCCTCCCTTAAGTCTCTGGGCCGATGGTTTCGGCTGCTTACGCCAGATATATTTGCTTCAACAAACAATGAAATACTGCAGGCTCAAAAAATCATGAGTGCTCATGCCCCGTAATCCGGCTTCAATAAATGTTCAGCTTCTCATTACGGTTGTATCTGGTGGATTGTTGGGAAGGGGGTTGCTGCTATTTATCCTCTTAGGCTTAATAGACTGACAGGGCTGATTCTATGGTAGATGCTCCACCATTCTCATAATTGGGCAGCGCCAGGCTCTGCATCTCAAGCTTGTTGGGGGACTTGCAGTTTTGGGGGTCTGCTATTCATTCCCTGTAATGTCTGTCATACAGATCATTTTCAGGGAATGAATAAATTGAGATAGAGCCCGACGCCAAACTTGCTTCAGCCATCCTAAAACTATTCATGCTCTGCTTCAGTATGCAACATTTATGCTCAATATAAATGTTAAATTCAATCCAGAGTTGTCTGACCGAACTCCCAATACTAAGGGGCCGGCATGTTCTCATCCGGACAGAAAGCGCCTCTGCAGTATATCATGTCAATCATCAGGGGGGTGCTCCGTCCAGGCAGGGTCTGCAAGTGGCACAGCAGCTCCTTACATGGGCATTTCCCCACTGTTTGAGCCTCAGAGCCATACATTTACCAGGCATGCAGAACAGTGCAGCAGATATGCTGTCACACCAAGGGCTGACACAGGGAGACTGGAGATTATATGGCAGAGCAGATGTGGACGTTTTTGCCTTCGAAACATCAACGCATTGTCCCCACTGGTACCCCCTAAGGGAGACCACCAGTCTGTTGGGGCAGGATGCCTTAGCTCACGCTTGGCTGACCTGCCTGTTGTATGCCTTTCCACCGATTTCCCTAATTTGGGCAACAGTGGACAGAGTCCAACATGGAGGCCACAGATTGCTTCTAGTGGCTCCCAACTGGCCAGAGAGACCATGGTTTCCAGTGCTTCTGAAACTACTCAGTGGGGAGCCTTGGCACCTCCCAAGGAGACCAGACCTTCTGTCTCAGCTGGAAGGATGCATATGGCATCCAAATCCGGATCGCCTTCAGCTGTGTGTCTGGCCATTGGAAACCTGGATCCACTCCTGGCTTCCTGTGACCAGTCGGTGATCCACACTGTTAAGTTTAAGGGCTCCCTCCACTTGGTCACTCTATTTTTTCCCAGTGGTGCAAAACACATGGTGAGGATGCAGAGACCTGCTTGGTGGCCATCATTCTGCCTTTTCTGCAGTCACTGTTGGATGTTGGCAGATGTGCATCAACCTTGATTATCGACCATTTCAGCAGGACATATGAGAGTGAACAACCACACAGTGGGGTTCCACTACCTGGTTAGTCAGTTTTTGAAGGGTGCACTTAGGCTTAGACTATCAAGAGTCATTGTAGTGCCATCATGGGACTTGAAATTAGTTTTGGGGTCCTCGTGTCTGCCCCCATTTGAGCCACTGGGGCAGACCAAATTGAGATGTTATCTGCCAAAACAGCGTTTTTGCTTGCTATCACATCAGCAAAGGAAGTGGGGAACTCCATGCCCTTTCAGTGAGCCAGATGTGCATGCGTTGGTATCCTGAGGGTTCAGGGGTTACTCTCCTACCAAATCTGCCCTTCCTGCCAAAGAGAATGCCTTCCTCACATGTAAATCAAGTCATCGAGTTGGCAGCATTTAATCCACCTGTTTCATCTCAGGGGGCAGAGGAGCCATCTGAGCTACTGTGCCCTCTTCGGCCACTCAAGACACATGTGGAGGCCACTGCCAATTTACGTAAGACTGACCAACTTTCTGTTTGCTATGGGGGTTGTAAGAAAGGTACACCTCTATCAAGACAGACTTTCTAACTGGATTATGTATGTGATTCTACAAGTCGCTAGGCCTACCAGCCCCTAGTAATGTATCACTCTACTCTGAGTGTGTCCACATCCTGGGCAGCATTGAAAGGGGTCTTTCTGCAAGACATCTGTGCTGCCACGACCCGGGGGTCTTCATGTACTTTTGCTCGCTATTACCGTGTCAGTGTTGCTGCCCCTACAGCTGTGGCAGTGGCCGTCCTGTCAACGGCTTCTGTCCCTTAGCATGGGAAGAATTCCTCTTGACCTTGCTGCTATAAGTCACCCAGTACTAAAGCACTGCCATCTGGCGGTCAGGAAGAATGAAATATGGTTAAATAATGGTTCCTATTTTTGCATTTTGAAGGGTGGACATTGAACATTTCCTTCCTCGCTTGGATTATTTTCAATCAATGAAGATGGTCTTTAGTTGGACGAAGAGTTTAATTATTAAAGTGGACATTCCTTCAATTACCTTTCATTTATTTATTTTTTTTTTTTTCATTCTGTATTTTCATTTGGGAAGGGCTGTAATACTGAAATAAATTGTGTTTGAGCATTATTCAAGGCTTAACTACTGGGGCCTTGCAATCACAGGTAATGTAAAAATTCCCACTCATTGT
Organism: Epinephelus lanceolatus; assembly: GCF_041903045.1. Taxonomy (NCBI): domain Eukaryota; kingdom Metazoa; phylum Chordata; class Actinopteri; order Perciformes; family Serranidae; genus Epinephelus; species Epinephelus lanceolatus. The sequence goes on from NC_135743.1 coordinate 39,972,245, forward strand.
GCACTGCGACAAAACCCCACCCACTGTGAACAGGGAGCTACTGGGGAAAAACACAGCAAATCAGATTCACAAAATAGACACTTCACTTCCCAAAGCTAGAATGACTGCCTCACAGTTGTATGCATCCACAAACCAGCCGAGTTGTAGCATCAGTTTACATCCATGTCTGTGAAAAAGTGGATGCTCCACACACATCTTCCCCCGGCAGCACAGAAGATTTATACCATCAGCACAGTTTCAAGATTAGAGTCACCAATTCAGTATCTGACCTGTTCTGTTTATGGCAAGAAAACTGTTTTTGCAGAACATTATGATGTCACAGTAAAGTTGACCTTTGACCTTTTGGATATAAAATGTCATCACTTTGTAATTATGTCCTATTAGACATCTGTGTGAAATTTTGTCATAATTAGCATATGAATTCTTGAGTAATGGCCATAGGGATTAAACTTCTCCATCGCTATGACGGATTTCCATCATTTGGAGTTCATATAGAGTATTTAAAGTTGATGGCTGCATTAGACAATAGCAGCAATGGTTATATGTGGAATGGTGCTGAAATATCATAATTTTATAAGAGCTGTGGTACGGTGCATTATGTGACGTGTGTCAAGTGCTGCCCCTAGCACACACTGCATATGTCGCACTGCAGCTCGTTAACCGATGACCACACAAAGTAGTTACTACTTTTACTAAAATGTCTGTACCTCTTCCACCTCTGCGTTACCTTAAAATCATGTGTAGACAGCCCCTAATCAAACTTGATTTCTCACCTGAAGAGCATGTTTCCAGAGCTATGACTCGCCAGGCAATGTCTTTTTGGCCATTGTCTTTATATGTCGGGATTGTGGGTTGTTAAGCTCAGGAAGTTTCTCGACCTCAGTGGGTATCTCCTCATCCAGTCTTGCTGCTACAGGAGCTGGTATGTACAAGCAGAGAGCAAGTATAGGTAAAATGCATATAATTCTGGGGGTGGCAAGTGGACATTTGTGCCAAATTTTGAGAAATTCAAGGTGCTCTAGTGATATTGCAATTACAAGAATGCGACAGACGAGGTCACAGTGACCTTTGACCCTATGACCACTAAATTCTAATCAGTTCATTGTTGAGTCTGTTAGGATTTAAATTCGGGCTTAACACGGAGGCACCAAAATGTTGGCGTCAACACATTAGGCCTCACCAAGGGACACCAAATATTTTGGGATTTAATTGGCTAGAAATAATTAATAATTATTAATAATTAATAATTATGTTAATTAATGTGACTTAATTGACATTAAATCACCTCGTGGGGCACCATTCCCGTAATGATAGCCAGTTAAAGGTATCAGTCTCATAAAATAGGCTAAACTATTAATTTGGAGTTTGACTGATAATTAAATTAATGACAACAACCAAAATTAACGGTAATGCCTGAAGGATTTCGGAGTTCTTGACGCAGCAGAGGTTGACTATTCATTCACTCTTGTGCAACATTAAACAGACAGCAGGCATGATTCCAAAGAATTATATTTATTCACAAACTAGCAAAGCAAACCAAAACACACAAATTCTAACTAACTATACAAGCTTGGTGTGTGTGTGTGCATGCGTGTGTGTGCGCGTGTTGTGTGTGCGAGAGAGAAAAGAGAAAGACAAAGGCGGGTGTGGTGATCAAAGAGCCGTTTGGCCTACAAAACAAAATGGCTGACAACAGAGAACGACCAAAATGGCCGAATCAAGGCTGGCTTCAGGTCGGGGGAGGTGTTTGCCTGACCGTGTGGTCAGGACAAAGACAAAGGAAAACAAGCGGGAACTCTGAGATGCCTGTTTGGGTGTAGCTCTGGTGAAAGCTTGTTTACTAATGAGTCTATGTCAATGTGGCGTATGTTGCAAACGGTCTGGATTAGTGCAGAGATTGTTTAGTTGGGTGCAAGAATCTGTTTGTGAACAGTATTAGCAAACTAAACACTTAGCTTTGGCGAAGCCAACTAATCAATGACCTAACTGCAAACTATCACAACAATAACTCAATGACAGCATTAAATCACATACAACAAGTTAAACAGTTGCTTAGCCTGTAAAGCTGTGATAAGCTATGCCCAGTTGTTACATTACCGATCCTTGAATGGATGGGAGAAAGAGTCACTTGGTGGTGTACTGCTTTGTTAGCCGGCAGAAGAAGGCTGGGAAGATGGTTCCAGGTGCAGTCTTTGTTGGGTCCTTTGTTCCAAAGGTGAAACTCCAAGGAAGCTGGTCGCTCAGGGTTTAGCAGAGTTAGACGCTGGGTGCTAACTCACTTGGTTCTGGAAAGCTGGTTGCAAACCTTGTGCTTGCCCCAAACCACTAAAGGGAGGGCAATTGATCACAGACTCTCTAACCTGAACTGGAAAGGTAGAGGACCTTTCCAGTTCAGGTTAGGGCAATTGATCACAGGGCAATTGATCACAGACTCTCTAACCTGAACTGGAAAGGTAGAGGACCTTTCCAGTTCAGGTTAGAGAGTCTGTGATCAATTGCCCTCCCTTTAGTGGTTTGGGGCAAGGAGCAAGGGTCTGGGCCTCTGTGCTGTTCCAGGCCCAGCCGGGAAGAGGTGTCAGCTGTTCAACAGCTGGAGCCAGAGAGAGAAAAGGCTTGGAGGGAGCAGAACTTCTACATGCCTGTGACATCACAGAGTCACATGTCACTGTAAAAGTCCTGTCCAATCAAGTTGTGAGACTTGTGTCTCACTGAGGTGTGAGGTGAGACCTCCTGTGGAGATGGGTGTCACCTAGCTCTCTTTGTTTGAAGACAAAGAGCATGCAGAGGAAAAAGCCTTTAAATGTCCAGTGATGATTTTACCAAATGATAAATCATCTGTGGTCCTGTGAATCCCAACAAGTCCAAGTAAACATTTGTGCGAGATTTGAAAAAATTCCCTTAGGGCATTCTTGAGATATCGTGTTCACAACAGTGGGACGGAGGTACGTATGTATGGACAACCCGAAAACTGTCGGCAGTGTAGAGACATAAAAGGCTGCATCCTTGAAGACATGCAGTCAATTAAGCCACCTAAAAAAGAAAGAAAGGGGTTTGCAACAACATAAGCACTCTTGTGTACATTACCAACATACACAGCAGGGAATCCCAGGGACATAAGGCACCTGCACTGAACACAGTTACCAAAAGTATCTTATGGTCTTGCATGAGATGAGAAAGGTGGGGCAGGAGGAGGTATGTCACCCAGATGTTCTTACAGATGGCGAGACAAGTCTCCTAAGGTCAGTAACATGACTGTTGATATTGGATCATAAGGATAGGTAGATGACATCATTTAAGATGAAGACTATAGTGACGGCCTGAGTGAGGTCAGAGTAGATCAGTGGTTCTCAACCAAACACAACAGCTAATTTCACACCATTAAAGACATACAGTCCATAAATAAGGTGGAGGATGAAGTTTTTCTGATGAGCACAGACTTCTGCTTAAGCAAGTCAGTGTCATGTGGGACCAGTCAGTGTTTAAAATGTATGGAAGTGTAAATGCATCATCCATCCACGTTTTGTGAAAATCAAACCAGTACCGTTCTCACCTGAGTTATCACATTTGATGAGTAGCTGCTCTCAGCTCTCCAGGCCTACGGCAAATAACTGTGGTCATTATCGTTCCTGCTGCTCTGATCCTGCCCCCAGCAGCAGGTGGTCCTCCCCTACAGTTGAGCTCTGCTCAGAGTTCACACAGTTAGGAATACTGAAGTGGGCCAGCAAGATGGCTTCTCTCTCAGTCCTATTATCTGTCACTGTTAACTCCTGCAGGAGTGTACCGTCCCCCTCCTCCGCACTGCTGCTGGGCCTCCTGTGGCTGCCTCCTGATGCACCCACACCCACACCAGCAGCAGAGCTCCACAGGGCTCTGGAGCTCATCTGACCCTCCTTGGATACATAGCACTGAAAGAGAGAGCAGGATGAGTCCAGACCAATAGGGTGGGGAGAAGAGGCTCTGTTGTTGAGGTTGGTGTCCATGTAGCCAATCATACGGGGCCGCTTCTCACATGGCTGTCCACTGCTGCTTGCATGAAAAGGAAAAGACAGACAGACACACAGAGAGAATACAGAGCACATTTACTTGAGAATTCATTGTTCTGCAAGGGGTTGAAAAAACAGCAACATCATTAAACATTAAAAGGAACTGTTCTCAATATGGTATCAAATGAAAACAATGTGAAAGGGGTCACATGTAGTGATGAACCGACAGAGAATAACAAGCTGAATCTGCAGCTCCCCTCTGCTCTACAGAGCTTTGTAGTGAATTTCACCTGTTAATTTATCTGCTCACCCACAACATTACTGTTTTAGCTCAGTATCACCACTCTGATTGTGTTGTTTTCGACTGCAGCAGGCACCTGTTTTCAGAAAAATAGAAAGCCCTGTAAACCCACTGAACTTTACCTAGCAAAAAGCAGACAGACACAGTTAGAGACTAGCTGGTGAACACAGTGGAGCATTAAGCAGCTCTAGGGCCAGATATTTCCCTGAGGTGGAGACCAAAAACAGAGTATTGGACTTATGGATAATGGATAATGTTGCTCCCTTTGCGCTAAATTTGTAAATAAGCAGCTGTTTCCAAACAAGTTTACCATGAAAGCTCATTAAGCTCAGAAACAGCTGCATTTGAAGTTATAAGGAATCTTAATAAAGCAAAATTCCCATGCCAAATTCTTGTCAACTTTTACAGTGGAGCAATAGAAAGCATTCTAGCTGGAAACATTGCAACTGGCATGGTTGTGCAACCTTGCAGTGTAGAATGACACTTGAATGAATCTTGAATGATGGCACATCAGATGGTCAGAGGATCATCAGAATTATTACAATTCATTCACAGGTGGACATGGTTATCTGGAGCAAATTTCTTGGCAATCCATTCAGTATTTGTTGAGATATTTTAGCCTGAACCAAGTAGTAAACCATCAGACTGACAGACCAACATTGACAACCCTGGAGCAATGCTCCAAGCCGGCAACAGAAAACAAGTCACAAAAACTTACCATGGTAATCCTTGCCTTCTTTGTTTAAAGAAGGAGCAGAACAATTCAAAGAGGAAGCCATTAGTTGGGACTACACCAAGTGACAACCTCCAGGGATCAAAAATGAAGCCAACACAGAAGTGCCAAAAGCTGAAGTTTCCCTTGAAGTTGGCTCCAAGAGCAAGTCAGCCCCATAGACCTCCATGTTTTGGTCTCTTTACCTAATTTCCCTGTTTGTGACAAATGACATTTTTATGTGTTTTATTACATTTATCAAGGCTTAATGTATTTCATAATTAAGAGTGTGGCTGTTTTGAGTGACAGGCTGTCTGCTAGGTGTAACCTCGGCACTGTAAATTCCAATTTGTCTTGGTTTTGGCTATTGTCAGGATTTTCTTAGGGGGACCATCATCCAAGCACATTAAAGAATAATTTATGTGTTTATAAATGCAGAACTGTATTTTTCAACCAGGATCCTATTTCCCCAGTTGATCAAAGACACTGATGTGGACAACAATTTTTTAAATGAAATTATTGAGCGAGCTGGCAGTGGCTGGCGTCCTGGATTTACTTGTGACTATGTTAATCGGCGACTTTCAGCTAATCTCTTTCAACCAGAAAGAGAATATGTAGCTGTCCACCTGAATGCCTCTTAGTTTGTTCACTGTTTCATTGCCGTGTCAAAACAAAACATGCCTGAGTCATCTTTTGAGTTGTGTTTGAGGAAACATGTCGCATACGATTACCCAGTTACGTTTTGTTCCTTATTTGTTGTGATGGAATATTTTGAAAACAGGAAGGACGCAAGTTGTTTTCCTGTGAAGTTTTGTCAGTAATAAATTTCCTCAGTACAATTTTTAGTCTTTGGAGTCTGAGTTTACATGTGTTACATACAACATTCAGCCTTTCTAAGCCCAAAGGAAAACAGTTTTTAGGGGTTTCGACCTCACTCTGTTGTAGAGAAACAAACTATTAGCCATCACTTAACCCACTGTCATAACACTACAGTTATTGTTCCTAAGGTTTCTTAATTTGTGTCAGCACACAGCCAGCTGTGTCACACATAGACAGCTAGATCAACTTGTGACCACACCGTCCATGCACTTGTAACCGAGTTAATAATTTGGTGATCCCACTTACCATAAAAGCTGTTTTCTGTCATTATGGAAGGTGTACTTAATTTAATCTATTGTCAACTTGTGTCGTTATTATGTTATTTACTGTCTTATTTTTGTTGTTTGTTGAGGTGTATTATGTTACCACAGAGATTTATTATTTTTTTGTGTGTGTACTTGAACGCCACACTGACGTGCCCCTGCTTGCGCCCCGTGCGCTGCTACACTCTGCTGTGTCTGGATTCGTGGTAGGTTGAATTCGCAAAGCTCCGCCAAAAATTACTTTACTTTTTATGCTTAAATGTGTGTTTTATTTGCTTCTGAAAACATGAATTATGTTCTGTGATGATGTTTGGTGCTTGGAGATATACAGTATTTTGAGCAAGTAGGTGTGCGGTTTACTGTGTAGGTAACTTTATTAGCTTGCTATCCGTTAGTCGTTGCTAATCCAGGTGGTGTGGCTATTTAATTTACAGCTTAATGTGTTCTCTGTGGTTCCACTGGGGGTGTGGCAAGGCCAAACACAAATGACAACTTTTTATGTCCATCCTGTTTACCGGCTGAGATCGATACCAAAATGTCAACAAAAAGAAGGGTGCTCAAAGTGCAAAAATTATGGAAAATCAATTTAATATACAAATATATAATGTTAAAGCATTTGTCTCTTTATTTGCAGGAAATAAAGAATACAGAAAAATAAATCTCATCTGAAATAAATCATGTCTGTCCTCAGTTTATTTGAAAGTAGTAAATAATGCTTAAGGAAACAAAAATGCACTGTCATCTCATCTGACAGGGGACTGGTGGGAGGTAACGAGGGGATTACTAAGAAAAATGGTTGCGAGACACTGCATCTCGGACTGCTCTTCCATCCTGCCCATCAGTGGGGTGGTAGGGATGGTCTTCCTCTGGGTCATGTCTCTGTGGCAGGTTGTCGCTCTCCTTTCAATATAGCAATATTGTGGAGCACGACACAGGCCACAATAATGTCACATGCCCTCTCTGGCGTGACCCTGAGCCGACGCAGACACTGGAAGTGGGCCCTGAGAATGCCAATGGTCATCTGAGTTCTTGCTCTAGTTCTGCAGTGAGCCAGGTTGTAGTGTTGCTGTGGTCCAGGCTCAGGGTCCAGGTAAGGGGGTCATCAGAGAGGGCAGGCAGGGGTACTTTCTGTCACCAAGTAGGATACCATTAAACTGTAGGCTGTAAAAATGAGTAGTGGAGGTACACGTTACAGTTTTGAAATTTAAATTCCACAATTATTGAAGGAGGGAAAATCAAATTTTAACTTACCCTGTGCAAATGTATGGCTCAATGTAGAGTCACGATAAATCTGTGAGGCATGGACAGAGCCTGGCCATTTGGCTTCAACATTGGTGATGATGTGAGCTGCATCACATATCACCTTCAGTGCAGACTAATAACCATCATTAGTTGCAGTATATTACACAAAAGGAAGCTTGCAGAGACTTCAAGAGATAGTATAGAGTCAAAATGTTTGTGGCTGCAGTCATTACTTAAAAAAACGGGGGAAAAAAACCCCCAGGGAATCTCACGGATAAATGTATTTGCTGGCTAATCAATTTACTGTAGAGACATTTGCCCAAATTTTAAAAAGTCAAAAAATAAACTTTCTTACAAGACATGTCTTACTCTCATACATGAGAATAAAATAGATTATCTTTTAATTCATGATGTTATTGTGCTTTTGTATGTAATTTATTAACTGAAATGTTATGTTATAATCTGAAATGGCCTTTTTTAATTATGAAGTGAAACTTTTGAAAGACAGTACCTATTGTCGTGTCTACCTGCACACTGATGCTGTGAATTGATTTAGGATTCACATAATCTCCTTCATTCTCAGATGGAGCTATGATGAAGATGTGAGTCCCATCAATGCAGCCAGTTGCACCAGGGAATCCTTAAATATATAAGCACTCATAAATCATTGCATGAGGTATCCACACAAAAACGTAAAACTCAGTTTCCCTCATCTCAGGCTTAACGTACTCAAATTACAAACAGTGCTATTGGTTTCCTTAGGGTACAGAAGGGCACAGACACTTTTCTAAGTATTGCATCATAATTAAGGATGTGAGTGTGAATGGCTAAAAATGGGTTTGTTACCTAAAGACAACACAATACCATAGAGAGTTAAGAATGTGGACAGTGTGGTCACAAGTTGATCTAGCTGTCTATGTGTGACACAGCTGGCTGTGTGCTGACGCAAATTAGGAGACCTTAGGAACAATAACTGTAGTGTTATGTCAGTGGTTTAGTGGGTTAAGTGATGGCTAACAGTTTGTTTTTCCACAACAGAGTGAGTCTGAATCCCTTAAAAACTTTTCCTTTCTTTGAGCTTAGAAAAGCTGAATGTTGTATGTAACACATTAACTCAAACAAACTTGAAAGACCAAAAATTGTATTGAGAAAATTTCTTGGAAATATAGGAGACTATGAACAGTGCTATTGGTTTCCTTAGGTCCCTGGCACATATTTAAAGTATGGCATCATAATTGAGGATATATTGTGTGAGTGTAAACGGCCAAACATGGGTATGTTACCCAAAGACTACATAATTCCATAGAGGGTTAAGTGCAGGGACGGTGTGGTCACAAGCTCATCTGGCTGCCTGTGTATGAGACAGAGCTGGCTGTGTGCTGACGCAAATTGAAAGACTTAAGGTGCGGACACACCCAACCGACACCAAAAAACTAGCAGCGAAGAAAGCCAACTGTTGCGTCGTCTACGTCACGTCACATCGCCCTGTGTCAGTTGCATTTGAACACACTACAAAGACTACATCTGACAGCCAAGTAGCACATACGTTCTGCGCCTACGTGAGAGAGAGCAGAGTGAGAGAGTGGTTTACATCCAGACGGTCCCAGTGTTTCCTCCGCAGGCTCCACTTCACTCAACTTCACTCAGCTGCCCAACTAACCTGCTGCTTCTTCCCACTTTAACATGAATAACAAACCAGGGCTCAGTGCTCCGGTTGGATCCAAACGGAAAGCTGGGGCTAGCTGGGATGCTAGCGGAGGCTAACTGGCTGTGCTTCTCTCCGGTCATGCTGTGGCTAACGCTCCGCTAGCCTCACAGCTAGCCCTGGTTTGTTATTCAGGTTAAAGTGGAAAGAAGCAGCGGGTCTGTCGGGCAGCTGAGTGAAGTGGAGCCTGAGGAGGAAGCACCGCTTAGCCCCGGTTTCACTACAGGCAGATTCACTCGCTACAGGGGCGAGGAATTAAAACCTGAACAGCCAATCAGAGTGATCTCTGTCACCATCAAGCTCCGCCGCTTATTCAACATGCTCCATTGGCCAAACAGCCGCCGCCGCCAGAGAGCCGACGGTGCGGGACACACCGCAAAAACTAGGGCCACAGACGGTCACCGACGGCCCGACTTTGACCGACGGCCAACTGTCGGCTTTGTGTGTCAGGGCCTTTAGGCAAAAGCACTACAGCATACCATAGGTGTTTCGGTGGGCCACACTTCTGTTTTTCATTTCTTTTTCCAACAACGGAGTTCGAATCCCATGTTTTCTATTTTGTGCGTAGAAAGGCTGAATGTTGTATGTAACATGCTGTAATTCAAACAGACTTCAAAGACAAAAAAATTGTATTAAGAAAATTGATTACTGACAAAACTTCACAGGAAAGGCAACTTGCTTCCTTCCTCTTTTCAACATATTCCATCACAACAAACAAGGTACAAAACACGATTGGGTAATTGTACGCAACATGTCTCCTCAAATTTAGCTCTTAAGATGACTCAGGCATGTTTTGTTTTGACACTGTAATGAAACAGTGAACAAACTGAGACGCATTCAGGACGACAGCTACGTATTCTCTTTCTGGTTGAAAACAGCTGTTGTCACTATGACAACCACAGACGCATTCAGCTGAGTCGCCGATTAACATGATCGCAAGTTAATTTCAAAATACCAGGGCAACTGAGCATCGTCACTGTATGTTCATTAAAACTGGTTATTTTTGACAATGCAGCTCAGATTGTTAAACAGGAACCAATGAAGCTGAGGCAGAACTCGTGGTCGGGGACAGAAGGCTGGTGTGTTTACTGGGAGTAGGAGGAGAAAGGCTGGTCTGAGGCAGACAGAGTCGGCAACAGAAGATCAGGCAGGTAAAGAACATAGGAATGTTTTGCATCAAGGTGAAACAGTCTGGCAAAGGGTGAGTGAGCTGCAGAGGCTTATATACTGGGCTGATGAGAGATGAGCTGCACCTGTGCCTGCAGGTGAGCGGAGCTGGGCTAATGAGGTGGGAGTGGTGTAGTGGCCCAGATTGGGACCTGGATGTGGGCCTGGAGGCTCCCGACCTCGTCCACTACGTAGCTTTTTAGCAGTCTTCTGATGTAGGTCTGATATCTTGGAGTCAACTAGATAATACTCAAAGAAACACTGGAGACAGGCAGAGTCTGGTGCAATTGAGTTTAATGTGTTCACAAGCTATAACACATACAACCCGTCGAGTCAAGCTCCGGAGCCAGACTGAAATTTCGCTGCTCTGCGCTCTTCCTTTTATGCTGGTGGAGGGTCTCCACCTTCTTTCTTTAGCCCTTCCTACCCAGGCTAGAATCTATTGGTAGCAGGTCTCCTTGCCTTTGTCCAGACATGTCTAGACATTTCTAATGGTATAATCTTTTCCCTTTGGCCTGGAAATTCTCAACCTTTGCCGTTAGATCCGGGCCTGGGTTCACATTATTTTTAAAAAACCTCATGAAGCTTGGGGACTATCATGTTCTTCAATGTCCCCAACCTTCATGAAATACAATCTTTTAATGTGTTTTTCAATGTGCATCAGATAATATTGAAATACAATCTCTTAATGTGTTTTTCAATGTACCAGATAATACAGGTAATTAGGTGGGTGTGTATCATGCAATACAATCTCTTAATGTGCTTTGGATAATACTTGTACATGTGTGTGTATATCACTTATGCTGAACATAATATAACATCAGCTCCTAGCTTCGTACCGTGAACACTTTATCATCATGAACAACAACACTTTATCACATATGAATACATTCTCAATCGTAGAACATGATAACATACTGATAACATACTGATTATGATAACATACTGATTGTGTAGCTTTTGTCTCTTAATCAACACATGTAGTGCAACATTTTTCTTGTTTAGGTGTTAACTCTTTACACTACAGTGGCTAGCAGGTAGAGTGGAGCAGAGGCGGGGAAAGTGGAAAACTACTGAGGGAGAAGAAGAGTGGAGCTGTGACAGTTATTGTGCAAGCTCTTATACACACTCTTTTCTAATAAGATAATCATCTGTTATTACTACTATAGGGAAGTTTGTGGTGTTACAGCCGCAAAGGTGATAGTGTGATAACAAGAAGCATCAGCAAGATGTGATGAATCTGTAGTATAATGAAAACCTCTGCTGCCTTTTTATCTCTCTGTCCTCGTCCACTTTTAATGCGTATACTCCGTCATTAATAATGGCGGTGTAAAAATTAAAAGGCCTGAGGCTCATTTGAAATCGGGTAAATAACAGTCCATGATATTAATAATCTTTAAGACAACACTGAAATACATTTTCTGTAAACCGCTCCGGTTATTGTACTCTCACCAAATAACACTCTGAGCTGTTCTGCAAAAATAACCATTTTGAATCAACATACAGCGACAATGTTTAGTTGCCCCGTGTGCTTCCATTACAGGAAATGGGGCCCAGGTTAAAAAATGCCAAAGTGGGATAACTCTTAAATAAAAAAGATCACTTTAGTGAGTGTGCGGCTTTCCTTTCATTAATAGCCAGTTTAGCATTGATGTGGTATTTTATGGAGCTTTATCCCTATCTTTATTCAGGATAGTGGTCTATCAGTTTGAGAGTATTATTTATTGATTTCATGCTCAAAAACCCTGCCCTCGCATTCAAATAGCCTCTGCTTGCACTTGGATCTACTCTGTTTCTGCTCAAACTGTGTGCTCGCACTCAGATACAATGTTGCTCGCATTCAGATACAATGTTGCTCGCACTCAGATACAATGTTGCTCGCGCAGATTTCCTGCTCGATCTTCGGCTTTTCTCCTCGTGCTCAAACTGTTTCTGTGCGCTAGCGGAATTTCTGCTCTCAGATTTCTGCCCTGCGCTTGGATTTTTTTGTGTAACAACCCTGTCAAAATCCCCCAACCAATAGAATGCCAGATTTACTGTTGACCAATTAAATGATCCCTGCCTCCTTAGTTTTAGAGCGTCCCGTCCAGGCGGGTACTCTTTAACCGGGTTCATCCACTCCCACCCTCCAGGGGCCGGTTGCACCAACTGGTCTTTACAAAGCCTGGTCGTAACTCCTAAGATGGTCTTTGTTAAGACCAGCTATGCTGGTTTTAGCTGTGCACGTCCATGTGAATGTCCCCGGAATGCCCCACGCGGCCTGCCTAGAGGAGCGCAGTGACGTTAAATGACGCGCCGCTGAATCACCCCATGTGCTTGACAGATGACAATTGACAGTTGACAGCCCCTCTCATCTGTGTTGACAGTTTATTTACAGTTTAAGATTTGAAGAAAACATTAAGGATCAACGAAAAATTTTACCGACACTGAAATTAGAAAATGAATCAAGCTGTACAGCCAGCACAGAGACGTATCACAATTAAGAAAAAACAGTCGGTATGGGCAGAGATAACGGGGCACATCAATACGTGTTCAGACTCTGGCTGCCTTCATACAGAGGCTGACATGAGGAAGAAGTGGAAAGATCTTCTCAGCAAGGCAAAAAATACATCTCCTCCAAAAAAAATCATCCAACTGGCGGGGGTCCTCCCCGAAAACCTCAATTTACAGTGACATCATTGTTGACATATTTGTGGAGGATTCCCCTGCCTGGTGGGAAGGCCGGTGGTAGTGCTGCGTTGCAGCCCAACACAAACTGTAAATCCGGTGACAGCTCTTCAATAAGTTCAAACTGATGTCTCCTACCGAAGTGAAACCTCTCAATCAGCTCCTCGTCATTATATAGGCTATGTCCAATTGCTTCTGTCCCTAATTACCCTCTCCCGTCTAAAAGCCCGCTCATATACAGACGGTGGATGAGACGTGCCATAATCAAGTTGCGCTCTCTGCACTCTAGAGCGCATGAGAGCAGCTTGATAATGACCTTACGCCTGCTCTTGACTAGGCGTAAGATTTACGCCCGGTCTTAGTGAGAAGAAGGCTTATGCCCTGTTGGTGCAACTGGCGTAACTATAAGGTCGGACTTAGAACGCCAAGTTACGACCGACTTAGCTTAAGACCAGACTTAAGACCAGTTGGTGCAACCGGCCCCAGGGCTTTACTAAATGTTATTCCCTTGCTTTCTTTACCACTTTTGGAATAAAGGGACTGTTAATTTAGACATGTGCGTCATATATATATACATATCTATATCTATATATCTATTTATACAGCAGTTAGTTCCGACTGAGGAATTTGATTGGACAAGAGGCATTCCGTGAGTGCTGATATAGAGTATAACATCACTGGGACTTGTAACAGTAAAATCACTCCGCTCACAGGTGTTATAAATATAAATAAACTGTCACACTCGCTACATTGACGCAAACTGACACTATAGCGTTACACCAAGAAGATGGATATTTTCCCCCAAATTACATTTGAATTAAATTATGAGTGGTCGTCAGGAGAGGACGAGGAAAAGGAAAGCCAGGACTCTTCTCTGCAGACCTCATGTGTTTGTGTAACATCAGCCGACCTCGACAAACTGGAGAGGAGCAAAAATGAAGCGAACACGGTCAGGAGTTATCAATGATCATCTGATGAGGTACTGATGAGGATGAGGGAGAGTGGAAGCTGAATCTGGCCGTGCCAACATCCAGGTTTGCCAACGTTTCATCAGCCGAACTGGACGAAGTTACACAGCTGCAGATCAATGTAAATACAAAGTAGTTTGTGAGTTCCTGGCATGTGTGCTGCGTTGCCTGGCAACGGACTGGGGGAACTGTTTTTTTGGGGGGGAGCTACATAACATACTTAAATAATTTATTTCATCACCTTTTGTTAACATTTCCTTACTCAGCATTGCTGTTTAAGCTGTTGTTGAACTGTTGTATAAAAGCAATATCACACTCGAGGTCGTGATGTTGTATCGTCACGTCTGTAATTGTCTTCTATGACCGAATTACAGCTGTAACGATATACAGTAGGCTACGTCACTCCCTCTTGTGTGATATTGCTTAAATATATCTATCTATATCTATATATACATACATATATATATATATAGATAGATAGATAGATAGATAGATAGACAGATAGATATGACGCACGTGTGTAAATTAACAGTCCCTTTATTCCAAAAGTTGTAAAGGAAGCAAGGGAAGAACATTTAATAAAGCCCTGGAGGATGGGAGTGGATGAACCCGGTTAAAGAGTACCCGCCGGACAGGACGCTCTAATACTAAAGCGAGCGTGCCCACAAGGAGGCAGGGATCATTTCATTGGTCAACAGTAAATCTGGCATTCTATTGGTTGGGGGATTTTGACAGGGTTGTTACACAAAAAAACCCAAGTGCAGGGCAGAAAGCTGAGAGCAGAAATTCTACTAGCGCACAGAAACAGTTTGAGCGCGAGGAGAAAAGCTGAAGCTCGAGCAGGAAATCTGTGCGAGCAACATTGTATCTGAATGCGAGCAACATTGTATCTGAATGCAAGCAACATTGTATCTGAGTGCGAGCACACAGTTTGAGCAGAAACAGAGTAGATCCAAGTGCAAGCAGAGGCTATTTGAGTGCGAGGGCAGGGTTTTTGAGCGTGAAATCAATAAATAATGCTCTCAAACTGATAGACCACCCTCTTGAATAAAGATAGGGATAAAGCTCCATAGTATTTAAAATTAAACTATCTTATCTATGAGTGAACACACAGTTTTGAAAAGGACTGTATCAACAGGGGCGCCGCCAGGGATTTTGGGCCCCATGAAAATAATGTTTACTGGGCACAATTTTTGATGCTATTTTACATAAAACTATGCTTTTTCATGGTATTTTTGACTATCATTCCCACATTTGTGAAAAAAGAACAATCTCTTCCTCCACTTTCACATTCCTCCCTGACAAACTTGAAGAGGATCCTGGACCTGGCTCTGTAGAGTGTACGTTATAGGGCTGACCCAAAAAATTCGAAGCTTCAAAGCTTCGTTCGATGGCACGGGATTCGATTGTGAAAAAAAAAAAAAATCGAATATTCGGCCTTTTTTTTATCCCGTTTTTTGGGGGGGCCTTGAACACAACACCATATCCAAAAAGGAAATAGAAAGCCCGACGTGCAATGAATGGAGACCTATTATCCTGCTTGAACACAGACAACTAAATTCTTTCAACAATGTGACTCAAAATAATGATAATAATAATAATAGATTTTATTGATGTAAAAAAATAATATGCTGATGGTGACATTTTCCACCGGTCCGCTGCGCTCTGAGTCTGGTGTCAGTGACACATGCTGCTCTGAGTCGCGCATCTGTCTGCTTGCGCTGCAGTGCGCACTGAGGGTTTTAATTTTTAGTGTTAAATCAAAAGTTTAACACTACTTATCAGCAACCAGAAGTGTTTTTTTCGTTTGTGAATATTTTTATCTTAATTCTAGGGTTGCAAGAAACTACCTTTTCGCTATAATTTGTAAGTTATTAACTTCTTTGGACTTTTTTTTTTCACTCAGCAAAAAAAAAAAAAAAAATATGTTGTTTGCTTGCTCATCCCTAACTAAAATGATCACCTTCTTCTGAACATTAACTTTGTCCCTGGTCTATAAGCTGCTTATAGACCAGGGACAAAGTTAATATTCCATAACTTTCCACCACATGAACCACTAACAAACCCACCTTGCTTTTTGCAATATTGGGTGACATACTGTCGACTCTTTGCTTCTTTCTCCTCTCTTAGCTTCCTTTCTTTCCGTTTTTGGCTACCTGTCTTTTGAGGCATATTGCCGTCTCCGCCTCCTTACCCCGCTGTCTGTGACAAATTATGGTGCACTGCAGCTGATTCAGTTGGACTGAACCATTTTACATAAATAGAGAGGGGGGGCATTAATGTTTCCAAAACAAATAAAGTTATTGTTACCAGTACATTGTAAATAAAATATATTTGTGATTATAAGTTAGTTAATAACTTAGTGTCATATTATTTTTTGTCAGTATTATAATTTTATTAGGGGCCTCTCTGGGCCCCTCTTAATCATGGGCCCCTAGAATCCCTCTCCTTTTCCCCCCTTTTACATCTGCAAACATAACCTGTCTAAACTCTGCATGAGGTCAGTGTTGGCTTAGTAAACAATATATTTCCTCCTCTAGTGGCTTCATTTTTACATCACCATCCAGGTGGCAGAGTACATATTGACTCTCATTCCTGGAGCTCCTAATAAGCCAGCAGGATGATGCCCTCCATCAGCATCAGCTGCACATACACATTTCAATTTTCTACATTTACAGAGCCAAACAGCAGCAGAGATTACAAAGAAAGCCGGGAAGTGTCCGGGTCGGGACACTGGAAGTAGGGAAGGGGCCATTGCCCTTCCATTTCACACCCCTGGCTCACATTTGTTTTAAGTCACAGATTGCTGTGAGCGACTGGAGTGATCAAATCACAAGATGGCCTCTAGTTTGTTTTGCCACTGTTGCATGGAGTAAATCAAAGTACACAAAATGAAACTGAAGTAATTCTGGTAACAATACAAAACTACATTTCCACTGTACATACTTGTATAAGACAGCTATAGAAGTCCAACGGCAATCAACCCTCATTTAGCCACAAGAACTCATCCACATCACACCTTCTGTCCTCTGTTGCAACACACCAGGAGACAATCTTTTTGTATGTCTTCAGCAATCTGGAGAAGCTGTGTCCAGATGACCAGCATTCATTGTATCCAAGAGGGACATCTGGTCATGTGGCTGGTGGTCATAAACTTTTCATCTCCACCAGGAAAACAATTCCTTTAAGGGGTTGAGCAGTGGAGAGTAAAACCCCATTTCCACCGAGATGTCAGGTTCAGTTCAGTTCAGTTCAGTTCAGTACACATTAGAACGGGTATTTTTCCATTTCCATGGTGAAAAGTTGTACCAATAGAACCATTTCATACTTGGGTTACCTAGCACACTGATCTGTAGCAAGTCTTTCATACATTAGTGAACTACCATATAACTATAAAATGAAAGGGTGTTTTCTTCATCTTTACCAGTTAACAGCAGCTAGAAACTGAGAAAAATATAATTTAATACACTGTGCTATTCAAAGGCTACCGCATGCAGCTAACGTCAACTTTTAAGGTGGAATGTTTTCTTGCCTGTTACTCAATGCATGAGTTGAGGCCACAAATCTATCAACACTCTTCAGATGTCAATATGACAACTTTGATCATTCTATTTGGTTTTATTTTCTCTTGCATGACATATGCTTTGTTGACTATTGGATCTGCAAGCACTTTAAAAATGGATGTGAATTTCAATCGGTTTATGTTAACTGCAAATGTTCTATTTTGTCATTTTTAGATAAATGTGCTGGAGAGTTGTTGTTGTTGTTGTTGTTCACACCTGCTCTTACTCGACAAGGATTCAGTGCACAAACCTGTTTTTTTTTTTAAATATCCCATTGAGACAGACTCTCACTCCAACCTGTCCTTTTTGGTTCTGACAATGTTGGTGTGCAAACCCATTCCGTGGACGAAAAAGAAATGAAAATAGGCACTCAGTGTCCCAAAATATCTTTTTAGGTATGTTTTGAATGTAAATTTCACAGTACTGACAATAGCATGCAAACATAATGAAGTGTAAATACACAGAGTTTTGGTGGTGGTTGAGTTTGAGCAAGAACAGGTCATACATTTTGACTAATGTGGTGATTGAATGCATTTTGTCAAAGCAATAAAAAGGGATCCACACTTAAGTCCACTGTGAGATCTGTTGTGCTGACTGTGGAGTTTTGAAAAGGTGAACTCATAGAGAGCAATTTAAGTTAGCCATTGTGATAAACTGTAAATCTACATGTGTGCTCTTTGAGCTATACAATATTTTTACATCCATCACACACCAAACATCTGCTGGTCTTGCTGTGAGTCCTTGACAATTCATAAAGTCTGAAAAATAGAGACCTTCTCATAATGCTAGTCTTCCATATTATTATTTGATACCATTGTTTCTGCTTGAGATTTCATATCTTTGTGATGACATTCTCTCAGTTGGAATTGTTACCATATTTTACTCTACTGTATTAGGTGTTTTGGTAATACTTTGAATTTAACAGTGGTGACTGTTGCAGTGACTCACTCAGGATGTGGAGCTCCAGTCTTGGTCAGAAGCGTGAGGAGGAAAAACATAAAGATGACAAAGACAGCCAGGCCGACCCAGAAGCCAATCACTATAGAGTCTATAAGATTAAAAGAAACAAAAAAAGATGCAGGATATGATCCCTGGTGACAGTGGTGATAAATTGACTCAGTGTTCTGACAACACAACCTCATTACAAAACTCATACTCGTAGTAACCATGATACAATGGTTTGAAAGAGATGATACACACATATTAAATGAAATCAATATCCTGCAGCAGTTACAGTCATATATTGAGAGGTAATCACATAGCTTGCACCCCAGACACAACAGACATTTTCCCTCAGGATAGTGATAGGAAGTGAAATACCACATTGTGTGCATAAATTCACGCAGATACACTAGAGAACATGTAATGAAATAAGATAAGCTTCTTCCTCAGGGGACCATTAATATTCACAACAAATTTCAAGTCAGCCATTGGATGTTTTGTAATCAAAGCTGACAGTCTGATCTGATGGTAGAGCTTTTCTTAAATTGAGTGTCCAAAATGGGAAGGGTTCTTCCTCTGGGGAGTTTAAACATGCTCTATATATATATGTATATATATATATATATATATATATATATATATATATATGTATATAGAATATATATATACAGTACAGGCCAAAAGTTTGGACACACCTTCTCATTCAATGTGTTTTCTTTATTTTCATGACTATTTACATTGTAGATTCTCACTGAAGGCATCAAAACTATGAATGAACACATGTGGAGTTACGTACTTAACAAAAAAAGGTGAAATAACTGAAAACATGTTTTATATTCTAGTTTCTTCAAAATAGCCACCCTTTGCTCTGATTACTGCTTTGCACACTCTTGGCATTCTCTCCATGAGCTTCAAGAGGTAGTCACCTGAAATGGTTTCCACTTCACAGGTGTGCCTTATCAGGGTTAATTAGTGGAATTTCTTGCTTTATCAATGGGGTTGGGACCATCAGTTGTGTTGTGCAGAAGTCAGGTTAATACACAGCCGACAGCCCTATTGGACAACTGTTAAAATTCATATTATGGCAAGAACCAATCAGCTAACTAAAGAAAAACAAGTGGCCATCATTACTTTAAGAAATGAAGGTCAGTCAGTCCGGAAAATTGCAAAAACTTTAAATGTGTCCCCAAGTGGAGTCGCAAAAACCATCAAGCGCTACAACCAAACTGGCACACATGAGGACCGACCCAGGAAAGGAAGACCAAGAGTCACCTCTGCTTCTGAGGATAAGTTCATCCGAGTCACCAGCCTCAGAAATCGCAAGTTAACAGCAGCTCAGATCAGAGACCAGATGAATGCCACACAGAGTTCTAGCAGCAGACCCATCTCTAGAACAACTGTTAAGAGGAGACTGCGCGAATCAGGCCTTCATGGTCAAATAGCTGCTAGGAAACCACTGCTAAGGAGAGGCAACAAGCAGAAGAGATTTGTTTGGGCCAAGAAACACAAGGAATGGACATTAGACCAGTGGAAATCTGTGCTTTGGTCTGATGAGTCCAAATTTGAGATCTTTGGTTCCAACCGCCGTGTCTTTGTGAGACGCAGAAAAGGTGAACGGATGGATTCCACATGCCTGGTTCCCACTGTGAAGCATGGAGGAGGAGGTGTGATGGTGTGGGGGTGTTTTGCTGGTGACACTGTTGGGGATTTATTCAAAATTGAAGGCACACTCAACCAGCATGGCTACCACAGCATCCTGCAGCGACATGCCATCCCATCCCATCCGGTTTGCGTTTAGTTGGACGATCATTTATTTTTCAACAGGACAATGACCCCAAACACACCTCCAGGCTGTGTAAGGGCTATTTGACCAAGAAGGAGAGTGATGGAGTGCTGCGGCAGATGACCTGGCCTCCACAGTCACCGGACCTGAACCCAATCGAGATGGTTTGGGGTGAGCTGGACCGCAGAGTGAAGGCAAAGGGGCCAACAAGTGCTAAACACCTCTGGGAACTCCTTCAAGACTGTTGGAAAACCATTTCAGGTGACTACCTCTTGAAGCTCATGGAGAGAATGCCAAGAGTGTGCAAAGCAGTAATCAGAGCAAAGGGTGGCTATTTTGAAGAAACTAGAATATAAAACATGTTTTCAGTTATTTCACCTTTTTTTGTTAAGTACATAACTCCACATGTGTTCATTCATAGTTTTGATGCCTTCAGTGAGAATCTACAATGTAAATAGTCATGAAAATAAAGAAAACGCATTGAATGAGAAGGTGTGTCCAAACTTTTGGCCTGTACTGTATATACCATAATACCTTCCTGAAATGTCACATGACGGTATTAGTATTTGTTGCTGTTCTACCCACCTCCCATAAGTTTGATAAATAAACAATATAGTCTCACAAAATGTCAAGAAAGTTAATATTCCTAAACCCATTTTCCTTATTAAATAAAGAATCCAGGGCGACACGGGGGTGTGGTGGTTAGCACTCTCGCCTCACAGCAAGAGGGTTGCCGGTTCGATCCCGGGTGTGGGAGCCCTTCTGTGCAGAGTTTGCATGTTCTTCCCGTGTCAAAGTGGGTTCTCTCCGGGCACTCTGGCTTCCTCCCACAGTCCAAAGACATGCAGATTGGGTACTAGGTTAATTGATAACTCTAAATTGTCCGTAGGTGTGACTGTGAGTGTGAATGGTTGTTTGTCTCTATGTGTCAGCCCTGCGATAGTCTGGCGACCTGTTCAGGTTGTACCCTGCCTCTCGCCCGATGTCAGCTGGGATAGGCTCCAGCCCCCCCGCGACCCTCAAGAGGATGAAGCGGTTAGAAGATGAATGAAATAAAGAATCCAAGTTTCTCTCTTTCACCAAACTGAGATTAATATTAGCTTTATTGCCTTGTTAACTCACAGTAAAACACTTTCATGCTCAACATAACAAAATAAAACTCTCATCTTAGTTAGCCTTGGTAGTCGTATAGTTAGTAAATTTTTCCAACAATCACCATCTCTGGCCTGGTAAAAATAAACCCTTAATTCACAGAGTTAGATGTGAAAATATGTTGTTTCCCCCTGCAGTCTCTCTCTGCTGCTGTGGCTGTAACAGTCCTGTCATGTTATCCCCACCACTCGCAGTCACGTGTTTGTCTGCTCAGCTGCTTGTTCCACCAGACTGACCTCTGGTGGCACGTGCTGTGCACTACATTTATTTTATGATATTTTGATGGCTGGCGTATTGCGGTAAGCGAGTTGTGTCATTTCTGGTGTTTCTGTGACAGCGTCTCTGTACTGCTCTGGTGGATTCTACTAGCCTGCTTTCTCACTTCAGTTGCTTTAACGTTGCTTTAACGTCTACTTCAAGTCTTAACCCACACTGGTTCTGTTTAACCACTTATAGCTCTCCTTCTTTCTGCGACTTTCTCGCTAATCTCTTAGCTGTTGTTTGCACGTTACTAGCCTTGGTAGCTACATTAGCTTTACAGTTAGCGATGGCTTCTCCCTCTGCTCTTTCTTGCTCGGTGTGCCAAATGTTCAGTTATGCCTCTGCCTCCTTTAGCGACAGTGGTAATTGTAATAAGTGTAGCTTATTTGCTGCATTGGAGGCGAGGCTTAGTGAATTAGAAGCGCGGCTCCGCACCATGGAAAACCATTCAGTAGCTGCGGTAGTTAGCCAGCCCCCTGTAGCCGGTGCGGAGCCACATAGCATAGCCTTAGCCTCTGCTAGCGGTCCTTCGGTAACTCCCGTTCAGCCAGGAGGTTGGGTTACGGTTCGCCAGAAGCATAGCTCCAAGCCGAAGCCCACGGCTCCCCACCAGCCTGTTCACGTTTCCAACCACTTTTCCCCACTCAGCGACCCCACCCGCTGAGGATAAAACTCTGGTTATTGGCAGCTCTATTCTGAGAAACGTGAAGTTAGCAACACCAGCGGCCATAGTCAAATGTATCCCTGGGGCCAGAGCGGGCGACATTGAATCAAATTTAAAACTGCTGGCTAAAGCTAAATGTAGATTCAGTAAGATTGTTATTCACGTCGGCGGCAATGACACCCGGTTACGCCAGTCGGAGGTCACTAAAATTAATATTGCCTCGGTGTGTGAATATGCAAAAACGATGTCGGACTCCGTAGTTTTCTCTGGACCCCTCCCAAATCTGACCAGTGATGACATGTTTAGCCACATGTCATCATTTAATCGCTGGCTGTCCAGGTAGTGTACAGCAAACGATGTGGGTTTCGTTAATAATTGGCAAACTTTCTGGGGAAAACCTGGTCTTATTAGGAGAGATGGCATTCATCCCACTTTGGATGGAGCTGCTCTCATTTCTAGGAACCTGGCAAACTTTATTAGTAATTTAAATCCCTGACAACCCAGAGTTGAGATCAGAACTCAGAGTCGCAGCCCTATACGCCTCTCTGAGCTTCTAGTTCAGTTACCCAGCCATAGTTTTCATAGTTTTATACAAACGGTGTCTGTCCCCCGACCACCTAAATTATTTAAATCTAAAATTAAACAAAGAGGAGTTGTGCATAATAACCTCATAAAAATTAAAACCTCTTCTGTGACAGAAAGACAAAACAGGAGAATTAAATGCGGACTGTTAAATATCAGGTCTCTATCGTCTAAAGCAGTGTTAGTAAACGAATTAATATCAGATAATCATATTGATTTACTCAGTCTCACTGAGACCTGGCTGTGTCAAGATGAATATGTTAGTCTTAATGAGTCCACTCCTCCCAGTCATAATAGTAGCCACATTCCTCGAAGCAGCGGCCGAGGAGGGGGAGTTGCAGCCATTTTTAACTCTAGTCTGTTAATCAGCCCTAAACCTAATCTAGATTATAGTTCATTTGAAAGCCTCGTTCTTAGTCTTTTACATCCGACCTGGAAAACCTCGCAGCCACTTTTATTTGTTATAGTGTACCGTGCTCCTGGCCCGTATTCTGAATTTGAGTTTTTATCCAGTTTAGTTCTTAAATCAGATAAAGTTATTATTCTAGGCGATTTTAACATTCATGTCGACGTTGATGACTCCCTGGCTACTGCGTTTATCTCATTATTAGACTCCATTGGCTTCAGTCAGGGTGTACATGAACCCACTCATTGTTTTAACCATACCCTTGATCTAGTTCTGACGTATGGAATTGAAATTGATAACCTAAAAGTCTTTCCACAGAATCCCTCGCTATCGGATCATTATCTGATTACTTTTGATTTCTTTTTACTCGATTACACGCCACTCAGCAACAGTTACTATACTAGATGTTTATCAGATAGTGCTGTCGCAAAATTTAAGGAAATGATTACTCCGTCGTTAAATTCAATACCAAGTCCCTCAGTAACAGAGGTTTCCTGTACCGACTTTAACCTCTCCCGAATTGATCATTTTGTTGATAGCACCGTAGGCTCGCTGCTAACAACACTTGACTCTGTAGCTCCTCTTAAAAAGACGTTAAAAAAGCAAAGAAAGTTCGCTCCTTGGTATAACTCTCAAACCCATGAGTTAAAACAAATATCGCGAAAATTTGAAAGGAATTGGCGATTAACCAAACTGGAAGAATCTCGTTTAATCTGGACAGACAGTCTCAAAACTTATAAGAGGGGCCTCCGCAATGCCAGAGCAAACTATTACTCAGCATTAATAGAAGACAATAAGAACAACCCCAGGTTTCTTTTCAGCACTGTAGCCAGGCTGACTGAGAGTCAAAGCTCTGTTGAGCCTTGTATTCCTTTAGCCCTTAGCAGGAATGATTTTATGAGCTTTTTTAATGACAAAATTCTAACTATTAGAGACAAAATTCATGACCTCCTGTCCTCAGATAGTACCTATCTAACCTCAAACACAGCTGTAAAACCTAATATACATTTAGATTGCTTCTCCCCAACTTCTCTTCAAGAATTGACCGCAGTGATTTCTTCATCTAAATCATCAACGTGTCTCTTAGACCCCATCCCAAATAGGCTACTTAAGTCTTTCCTTTAGTTAACACTTATATATTAGATATGATCAATCTATCCTTATTAACAGGCTATGTACCACAGTCTTTTAAGGTAGCTGTAATTAAACCTCTACTAAAAAAGTCCACCCTGGATCCAGAGGTGTTAGCCAACTATAGACCAATATCTAATCTTCCCTTTCTGTCAAAGATCCTTGAGAAAGTAGTCGCAGACCAGCTGTGTGATTTTCTCCATGATAATAATTTATTTGAGGAATTTCAGTCAGGATTTAGAGTGCATCATAGCACTGAGACAGCACTAGTTAAAATTACAAATGACCTTCTGATTGCTTCAGACAAAGGACTCGTCTCTGTACTTGTTTTATTAGATCTTAGTGCGGCGTTTGACACAATTGACCATCAAATTCTACTGCAGAGACTGGATCACTTAATTGGCCTAAAAGGTTCTGCACTAAGCTGGTTTAAATCTTATTTATCTGATCGCTTTCAGTTTGTTGACGTTCATAATGAATCATCTTACGTACCAAAGTTTGTTTTGGAGTTCCGCAAGGTTCTGTGCTTGGACCAATCCTATTTACTCTATATATGCTTCCTTTAGGTAACATCATTAGAAATCACTCTATAAATTTCCATTGTTATGCGGATGATACACAGTTGTATTTATCGATGAAGCCAGAAGAAAGTAATCAATTAACTAAACTCCATAACTGCCTTAAAGACATAAAAACTTGGATGAGCACCAATTTCCTGATGTTAAATTCAGACAAAACTGAAGTTATTGTTCTTGGCCCCAAACAACTCAGAGACTCTTTATCTGATGACATAGTTTCTCTAGATGGCATTGCTCTGGCCTCTACCACTACCGTAAGAAACCTCTGAGTAATATTTGATCAAGATTTGTCTTTTAATTCTCATTTAAAACAAACCTCACGGACTGCATTTTTTCATCTGCATAATATTGCGAAAATTAGGCCTATCCTGACCCGAAAAGATGCAGAAAAATTGGTCCACACTTTTGTTACCTCAAGGCTGGATTACTGTAACTCTCTATTATCAGGTAGCTCTAGTAAGTCCTTAAAAACTCTCCAGCTAATTCAGAATGCAGCAGCACGTGTACTAACAGGAACTAAGAAATGAGATCATATTTCTCCTGTTTTAGCTTCTCTGCACTGGCTCCCTGTAAAATCCAGAATTGAATTTAAAATCCTACTGTTAACTTATAAAGCTCTAAATGGTCAAGCTCCGTCATATCTTAGAGAGCTCATAGTGCCATATTATCCCACCAGAACACTGCGCTCTGAGAACGCAGGGTTACTCGTGGTCCCTAAAGTCTCCAAAAGTAGATCAGGAGCCAGAGCCTTAAGCTATCAGGCTCCTCTCCTGTGGAATCATCTTCCTGTTATGGTCCGGGAGGCAGTCACCGTCTCCACATTTAAGACTAGACTTAAGACTTTCCTCTTTGATAAAGCTTATAGTTAGGGCTGGCTCAGGCTTGCCCTGTACCAGCCCCTAGTTAGGCTGACTTAGGCCTAGTCTGCCGGAGGACCCCCTATAATACACCGGGCACCTTCTCTCCTTCTCTCTCTCTCTCTCTCTCTCTCTCTCTCTCTCTCTGTCGTATTCTATTACTGCATCTTGCTAACTTGGCCATTCTGGATGTCACTAACTCGGCTTCTTCTCCGGAGCCTTTGTGCTCCACTGACTCTCAGATTAACTCATATCGCAGCGGTGCCTGGACAGCATGACGTGTGTGGTTGTGCTGCTGCCGTGGTCCTGCCAGATGCCTCCTGCTGCTGCTGCCGTCATTAGTCATTAGTCATACTTCTACTGTTATTATACACATATGACTATTGTCACACATGTATACTGCCAGATATTAATACATACTTTCAACATATTGTACCACAGTAGCCAGAACTATAACTATAATATTATTACTTTCAATAATGTTGTTGTAAGCTACTGTCATTACCTGCATCTCTCTCTCTCTCTCTCTCTCTCTCTCTCTCTCTTTCTGTCTCATTGTGTCATACGGAATACTGTTAATTTATTATGCTGATCTGTTCTGTACAACATCTATTGCACATCTGTCCGTCCTGGAAGAGGGATCCCTCCTCAGTTGCTCTTCCTGAGGTTTCTACTGTTTTTTTCCCTTTAAAGGGTTTTTTTGGGGGGAGTTTTTCCTTATCCGCTGTGAGGGTCATAAGGACAGAGGGATGTCGTATGCTGTAAAGCCCTGTGAGGCAAATTGTGATTTGTGATATTGGACTTTATAAATAAAATTGATTGATTGATTGAAATTGATTGATATAATACATCCTAATAGGGCATCTCAGCATCAGTTTAATAGAAAGGGGAGCATCTGTATTTTTAACAATATTGAAAATCATACTGTCAGGATTTCCAAATACCATGGTATACTTTAATACTGTGATACAAACCAAGCCCAGTGTCATTCATCTTAATCTAAGGGCAAAAGTGCAACAAGTGGATGTTGAGATTTTTATTAAGACCAAAGTGTTGGATGAATGAATGGATGGACAGCCAGTTAGGCAAAGCACTGCAGATATGGAAAGTAATGGACAGGGTCATGAATAAACATGTCACTGTAAATTGTGTTTGACAATGTGTTCCATCTTTAACAACTTAGAATTTCACATGCTTTCAAGGGAATGCATTATATATCTCTCAAACATTCAGGATAACTGATTCAGTCAGTGCAGTAGTGGTTGAACTCCTGCAATGTAATTGTAGGTGGTTCATATTAAGTTCATTCTGGACCTCAGGTTCCAAACACAAATGAACCATTTATTAAGCAAACATAGACAAGAAGACCTTAAAGTGCTCAGACAAAATGAAAGTGTTTACAATGCCATGACAACTAGCAAAGTTCATATGCTGATATAGCTTGTGATGTGACCAATTCCCAAAACATCTGCTCAGTGACAGTGGTGGAGGAAATATTTAGATCCTTTACTCAAAAGTAAAGTACTGCAGTGTAAGAATACTGCATTACAAGTAAAGGCCCTGCTTTAAAAGTGTCTCTTTAATAAAAGTATGAGTATTATCAGCAAAATACACACTGGTAAGGTTTAGGCATTAAAAACTACTTGGTTTGGGAAAGATCTTTCAGCCCTAACTCTAACCACCAAGGTGGGATCTACGAATTAACAGAGAAAAAACACATATTGATGGGGGAACACATTTCGATACAACACTGGTCCTGTTTATTTCTTTATTATTATTATTATGATTATCAATGTTATTATGCCTCTGCACCAGCAATAGCCATGGCTAGAAGCATTATGTTTTTGGGTTGTTCCTTTCTTGTGAATGTGGCATCTCAAGAACACCTTAAGGGAATTTCTTCAAATTTGGCACAAACGTCTGCATTGATTTAACAATGCAACTGAATAGATTCTGGCGGTCAAAGGTCATATTTCAAGGTCATCTTGACCTGTCTCCTTCTCATGAACACAATATCTCAAGAACATCTTGAGGGAATTTCCTCAAATTTGGCACAAACATCCACTTAGATTCAAGAATGAACTGATTAGATTTGATGGTCAAAAATCACTGTGACCTCACAAAACCAGTTTTTGGCCATAACTCAAGGATTCATATGCTAATTATGACAAAATTCACACAAGTGTCTACTAGGATAAAATGATGAAGTGATGACATTTTATATACAATAGGTCAAAGGCCAACTTTACTGTGACATTTTTTTGGACATTCCACAGCAGCATATCCCAGAAACAGAAGGGGGGACGTTTGTTAGATACTGAATTGGCGACACTAATCTTGTAACTGTGCTGATTGTATAGGTCTTCTGTGCTGCTGAGGGGAAGATGTGTGCGAAACATCCATGTTTTCACAGACATGGATGTAAATGGTAAGAGAAACTTGACTGGTTCACAGAGGCATATAACAATGAGGTGGTAATTCTAGTTATTGTTATGACTATGATGATGATGATGATGATGATTATTATTATTATTATTATTATTACAATGGTCATCTAAGTGAGGAAACATGGTTGCCGCTAAAATTCCAGAGATGACATAACAGTAGGTTATGGCAGTGAGATGACAAAGGTAACTTTCACTTCAGTTTTACAGAGAGGTACAAACAAACGGCTACTCACAGCGGTGTGCCTTGAGTCCTTCAAAAGATACTGGCTCCTCGTCATCATAATATTCATATCTCCATTCATAGTCCGGGACTGGAGACGCACCGGTGCCATTTGGACTGTCAGCACCTGACATCTCAGAGAAAAAGATAGAGTTGGGTACCAGACTGAGCTACAGACAGTTTCCTCTGAGGCTCTGAGATTCCTCCAAGCATCTGACTCACATCTCGCATCGTCTCAGCATGTGATGGCACACATTGGTTTTGAGCCTCAAAGCAACATGCGCGCACACACACACACACTTACACACACACTCTCTTTCTCTCCCTCTGTGGAGCCCCCCCCCCCCACCTGCGCATGCCCTCTCCCTCTCTCTTTCTATCTCCTCTCCTCTCTTTGTGACAGGTGACAGGAAGCTGACAGCTTTTAGAGAAGGAAATAAATTTCACTTTATATTTCCCCTGACAGTACAGTGTGTATCCGCTCAATCATTTGGCAACCTTCCTCTATTCACATAAATAGATACCTGCTGGTAGAAGCCACACACACTTGAAGCTTCAGTACTTGTTTACATTTTACATTTCGGAATGTGTGATTGTGTTGTGACTGAACAGTGCAAATGTATAGGGGTGTAAGAAAGTATCGACACACTTGAGTATCACGATTTTTGTTATACTGTACTGATTCTCAAAAACTGACATAGAGAAATGTTCCTTCTGCTTTGACTGCACAAAAAGTTGTCAAATCAACCTTTTTATGTGTATGGTGGTGTGGCCTTAATACTGTGACATTCATTCACTCATTTTCCAGAACCACTTATCCTGTTGGGATCGTGGGGGGGCTGGAGCCTATCCCAGCTGACATAGGGTGAGAGACGGGGTACACCCTGGAGAGGTTGCCTGGGCTGACACATAGAGATAGACAACCATTCACGTTTACATCTACACCTACGGCCAATTTAGAGTCACCGATTAACCTGCATGTCTTTGGACTGTGGGAGAAAGCCAGAGCACCCGGAGAAAACCTACGCTGACACGGGACAGGGAGAACATGCAAACTCTGCACAGAGGGGTTCGCCCATCATGGGGTTCGAACAAGGAACCCTCTTGTTGTGAGATGACGATGCTAGCAACAGTGTCCTTAATACAGTGACAGTATTCCTGAAATTAGATTTTAAAAATGTTCAATATATCTCTTTGCTTACTGTATCACAATATATTGCAATATATTGAATCATAACCCTGTATTATGAAATGTTTTGTTTCGCCAGATTTCTGCCAATACACAGCCCGAATAATGTGTGTTTGTTTTTCTATTATATATTGTGCCAGAGAGGATTCTATTATCTATTCCCCTGTATATCATTGTTATTCTGTCTTGAGATGCATTTCGGGGAGGTGACGGAGGCCTTGCTTGTTCAGCTGGCAGGATCTTTAGATTTTCCCTCAGGGTTTGTGTCTAGGTGTTACTATAAGAGTCTCTGTGATGTTGTTATTCAGGGCCAGGATGTGTGACAGTAAGGTAAAGCGGTGAAAATATTCTAAATATAGCATACACTTAAACTGATATTGTGTGTTTTTTTTAGGTGGGACTTTTTTAAGTAGCTAAAATACACTGTGTTGCTCCTCCCGTTCACAGCAGTACATTGCTTTGCTTTTGTGGCAGTAGTGCTGCCTGCTTCTCCAAACTGGGGGTGCCCTGAGTGTCATCTACTGTAGCCTATGTAATATATTGTCTATGGATAAGTACCCCATACAATCCCACTTAAAAAAATCTGAACTTTCCCTTAAAAACATTAAATGGTTTGAGTTGCTCATATTTCAGAAACAGACTGGTGGATTGAGGTCACATTAAAAAAAAAACTTCGCTTTTACCATGTAGCTTTAGTTTGTCACCTTATAGTCAGTACACACTACATTACTACATTATTGAATGCTCAGGTCACCAATGAATGCAGAAGTGTTTATACTTGTCCATTCCAGCTCAGTCAGTATGAACTGTAATCATGACACTGAGTCGCTGCTGCTATGTTCTGCTCCTGCTGGGCTCTTCCTCAGTGATTAATGCACAGCAGCAGCTGGGTTCATCTAATTGAACACCTTGGGGAAAACACACTGGTGCATTACAGATATCCCCTCTGAGATATTAGACCTGCTGCATCCAGCTGCGATGAATATTAAAAAGCCTGGTCAGATACATGACTCACTTACAGGGTAGCTGCTGTTATTCAACCTTTAACTGTTGTTCAGCAGACCTTCGACCAGTCCTCTGGATAAAAAAGGCTTAAAAACATTTTCTGCTTCAGAATGCAAGCGAATGTTCTGCTGTGTTAGTAATGTGCTTCTGATAGTTGCAATCTAAAAAGCCCTTGAAGAGTAAAACATCTCGTCCAGTTTAACAGTCTTCGTTTGAACATATTCTTGACTGGTCTGCACATCCAGTTTCCCCTGAACTAACCATGCTGGTGGTGGAAAGCACTATGTTCTATGTTATTATGTACATTACTCAGTGACTGTACTTAAGAGCAATTTTAGGTCCTTCCATTTTATGCTACTTTCACTCCACTACATTTCAGTGGGAATTCTGTATATTTTACTTTACTATTTATTATGAATTATATTTACTAGTTACTTCAGAGGGTTAGGATTTCATTCATATATATGATCAACTTCTCAGATATGATGTGTTATTACAGATCAAACTACCCACAGTATATGAAGTAGTTAACATTAGATCCCCTTCGATCAACTACAACATTAAAGTACTGCTCACTGGAGCTGTAACAATTAATCTATAAGCTGTCAACTATTATATTGATCACCAGATAATTTGGTAATTGATTGTTTTTAAATATTAACGTAAAAAACATGAATATATTCTGGCTCCTTTACACCTCTATGAGAGTTAACTCAGTATCTTTTGGTTGTGGGCAAAACAAGACATCTGAGGACGTCATCTTGGGCTTTGGGAAACACTGATCAACATTCTCCACCACTTTTTGACATTTTCTGAACCAAACAACTAACTGATTGATCAAGAAAATAATCTTCAGACTAATCTACAGCTAAAACAGTTATTTACAGCCCTACTGCTCACATATTATTACATCAATATTGACCCAATAATAAAACACTTACATGAATTCTTCTATACATAGTGTTGATAATACTTGTTTTTTTCCTTAATATTTTTAATTGCAGGGCTTTTACATGGAATGTAGTGTCGTCATGGTGATGTGCTAATTTTATTTACGTAAATTATCTTAATATGTCTTTCACACACGCTGACAAGCATAGACATATATACATAGACGTCGCACTGACTGCCGCTGCCTATCAGAGCTGACGTCCTCGCCGGCCGCCATCTTGGATGGGTCTCGCTTCGCCTCCACAGTGCATTCACTTCTATTGAGGAAGGGTCTGTATGCACAAGTAAAATAGAATAACTCACTGAATTTTCAACTGATTTTCACGCGGTTTGGTTTGTTACAAACGGCACACATGTAGTTATGATACAGGATGCTTTCGTACATTAAAAATGCGGGATTTCATGCTTTAATACTTTCTGCAGATAGCAACAGCATGTTATTTAGGTCACAACACAGTTCTTTTATTCACCTCAACCCCAGAGTGGGATATATATATACATATATATATATATATATATATATATACATATATATATATACACAGTATTTATATACTGTATAAACATACTGTATAAACACAATATACACAATACAAAACACAGTATAGCATATTATGTATAGCACACCTTTGTGCACATATTCACTTTTCCACCAGCTGTGCTGCAAATATCCCCTGCTGCTCATCCTTCTGTATCTTTTTCAAATTATCTTGACCACAGTCCCATTTTCATAGTTATAATACCAATACCAAAATTAATTTCAGTGTTTATGTAAATACTGAAAATGTTTTTTACTACTTTTGAGGGATCACAGCAGTCACTGTAATAAGAATAAGAAGAACTTTATTAATCCCCGATAAGAAAATTTCAAAGTCTGTAAGATCATCTGTTTAACAAAGAATTATTAAGTCTGATGGCTGTGGGTATAAAAGAAGAGTGTGGGTATAAAAGAGAGTGTGTGTGAGAAATAAACTCAATCAACAATCAAGCTTTTTCTTTATTAAAATATATTAATACATTTATTAATATGCTATACTATGTTTTGTATTGTGTATATTGTGTTTATACAGTACAGTATAGCCTATATATATGTGTGTGTGTATATCAATCAATTCAATCAATTTTATTTATAAAGCCCAATATCACAAATCACAATTTGCCTCACAGGGCTTTACAGCATATGACATCCCTCTGTCCTTAGGACCCTCGCAGAGGATAAGGAAAAACTCCCCAAAAAAACCCCTTTAACAAGGGAAAAAAAACAGTAGAAGAGCAACTGAGGAGGGATCCCTCTTCCAGGACGGACAGACGTGCAATAGATGTCGTACAGAACAGATCAACATAATAAATTAACAGTAATCCGTATGACACAATGAGACAGAAAGAGAGACAGAGAGAGAGACAGAGAGAGAGAGAGAGAGATGCAGGACAGACGGCAATGACATTAACTTAAAACAACATTAATGAAAGTAATAATATTATATTTATAGTTCTGGCTACTGTGGTACAATATGTTGAAAGTATATATTAATATCTGGCAGTATACATGTGTGACAATAATCATATGTGTGACTAATGATAATAGCAGCAGCAGGAGGCATCTGGCAGGACCACGGCAGCAGCACAGTATATGTGTGTGTATATCTATATCTATCTATCTATATATATCTATCTATATATATATATCTATATATATATATATATATGTACACATATATATATATATCCCACTCTGGGGTTGAGGTGAATAAAAGAACTGTGTTGTGACCTAAATAACATGCTGTTGCTATCTGCAGAAAGTATTAAAGCATGAAATCCCGCATTTTTTATGTACGAACGCATCCTGTATCATAACTACATGTGTGCCGTTTGTAACAAACCAAACCGCGTGAAAATCAGTTGAAAATTCAATGAGTTATTCTATTTTACTTGTGGATACAGCTCCTTCCTCAATAGAAGTGAATGCACTGTGGAGGCGAAGCGAGACCCATCCAAGATGGCGGCCGGTGAGGACGCGCTCAGGCAGTCGATGCGGCATCTATGTATATATGTCTATGCTGACAAGCATATCCTTACCTCTGAAAATGTGTGCCCCTGGCACCAGGGGTGGAGCCGCCCAGCCTTCTTGTAAGCAAACACTTCCCAGGGCATTTAAACACATGAGGACGTCGTCATGTTGCCGCTTTGACCTGAAGAAGCTTGACTAGCGAGCTAACCATTTCTACCTAAACCCAACTGCAATCAAACAGCAAGCAAAAAGCATCTGCTGTCAGAACACGGTGCATGCCTGCATTACAGTGCTCTCAGTATCTTTCATTTCACGCTATGCACACAAACGACACCTCAAATGAATCCTGAGAATCCCAGCGTTGTTTAGCTCCTTTCACTGTTCCACCAAAGGTTATGGCATAAACTGTCGAAATATCCAGGAACAAAAAAACTCCCCTTTTTGTATTTACAACTACAAATTGTGTCTTAGTTTTGCTGTTGTCATCAGAAGTTTTGTGTGGTCACATAAAATTACTAGTAATGTCTAATCCAAAGTCTGCGGGCCATTTTCAGTCTATTCCATTGACCATTCTCTCTGTGCATTTGCATGTCCAGGATTCTACCTGCAGACTCTGGCTAATTTGTGCATGCAGGGGCATCAAAACTGGTCTGCAGCCAAACACACAGAAGCAGCAGAGGAACCAGGCAGAGGAGCTGTCACAAGCTGCCAACAGGAGGTAAGGTGATGGGGAGCAGTGGTGTTATTTTTAACCATTTTGATTTACTTAATATAGAGCTGTGTCTTCTTGCAACCCTGTGTCACAGCTGCATGCTTGCTTTAGCTGTTACACCTTGAAGTCCATAAAGTTGGGGAGCTCACTAGACACACTTTGAAAAGAGAATGATTAAACTGAAGCTGCAGAGGCAGAGCATCTTTCATTAGATCCACCATGCCTCCTGAGTGGCCATGTCTTTGACATATCTACTTTGCAAGCTAAGATGAAACATTATCAGAATTACAGTATTTTTTCAGGTTTTTTGAAATGTTGGGAAAGTTCCTCACAAACTATGCAAGATTTTATATATAGGTTTTCACAGACTAAGTACCCCTTATGAGGAGTAAACTCAAGTTCATGTATAAACTGGTGGTGAGACCATTTAATAAAAAACAGTGCCCTCTCTGTTTCCTACCTCAGTTATCATCTTATGACCAGTTATTTTTGTAGGGGTCCCCACCCCCTGACATGAGCTCATGACACTTAAAACCTGGCAGTTCCAGCTTTTTTTTAATTCTTTAACCCTTCTCAGATATCCATATTCTCATGTGTTTGACCTCTCACTGTGACTCTTGATGTCCAAGCTCACTACAAGATGAACTCCATTTACATTTCACATCGTGTCACTGATCCACAACCCTTTAATCCCACCGCCATATTACTGATTAGCTCAGTTCTTGCACTTTTAAACATAGTTATGTTAAGATATTTCCAATTAAGCCCCCGGGAATGACTGGTGATCATTTTATGGATTATACATAGAATTTCTTTGAATAATCCTAAAAAACTTATTGTAGAAATTTCACAGTTCAACATTTTGGGGAATATACTTATTCTCTGTTATTCTGAGAAGAGTTTTTATGTTATCTTTTAGCTTATTGAGATTATGAACAAATATATGCAGTAAGAAAATGGCAGCCACCAGTAAAAATACAATCAACACAGTTTGTCCCCTGAATAATAAAATATCATCAGGTTATCATTAAAATGAGTCAGTACAGTATCGATCAGTAGCACAATCACATTATCACAGTGTAACATCATCAGGAGAGAAAAACGGTGCCTACCCTGGCCACTGACATGAGCACATACAGCATCTGCCGTCACAGCAGACATTATGATGTAAAATAGCAGGAATGACTATTGTCATTTCCTACATATGCATGAATTCAGCATATTTTATGAACCTTAAAATACAAGGTTACTGTCTACCCGCAGTCCCTAGGGAACTCCATGCCATCTTTACTGGGAAATTGCGGTGCAGTGAACTTCTGGTTGGGAAGGTGGACAGGTGTCAGATTTATGCAGAGCCCAAGAAAGACACTGAGACATCACAGACCATATGCTAATAACACCCTAAACACAAATTTCACTCTGTGGTTTCTGTCACGAGAAATACTTTCAAAACTAGCAGGCTTTAAGTCACCAGATGCCACTGTTTCAACACGACATGCATCACATGAATGCATGACACATGCAAATATACTATTTATCGTAGTTCAGTCTTTTGCAACATCTACATCGCGCATATTGATATTGTGATGAAAGTGCTTTGTTGTTAAATTGTGCAGCCCTACTCCTGATAATTAAAGTGTAACATCAGTGTGTGATTGCTAACTGTGAAACATGTGTGCATTGTTCACCGCATCTGAACAGTCATATAACACCACACTATGGTACAGTGTTACATCACAGTGTTTCCTTTCTGTGTGTGACAAGGTTCACTGTATATAAGGCAGCAGAAGCAGGTTTTAGCCTGTGGGTGCTCTTAAAAAGGGTTAAACAAATAATCTCTTCTCATAAAGGTCAATTTGATGACTCAAAATTAAACTGGGGTGAGTCAAGATAACAATCAGAATAGTAATGAAAATTGGCCCAGGCTAAATGAATGAGAGAGCAACCTTTAAAAATGTCACACTAATGCATTTTATTTCACTGCAGTGGTTATAACTCTCCTGCAACTGCATCCATGTAACTGAACAGTAACACCCATGAATACTGTAACTTCACAAGATCCTTTGCTACACTCTGGTCATTTTATTTCTATTTTATTATTGCATATACACCAGCAGTTTACATCATCTCAGTCATTTCTCTTACATTTCCTGCTTTTATTCTACACCTTTACAATGTTTAACCTTTTATTTCAGAGTTATATTAACTTTGTATCAAACACTGACCAAACTGTCCAGAATCAGAAGATTTTTTACAGCCCATCAAAGCCTGAGGTGTGATGCCTGCTATAAGCATCGTCAGGTTCTTGGTGCATAGAAATACAATGTTCCATTCATTTCTCACAAACACAAGTTTATAAATATGGTCTCTCTCTCTCTCTCTCTCATTCTCACTCACTCACTCACTCACTCACTCTCAGGCACACAGTCTTTGCAGAGTGGAACTGGGTCGGAGCCGAGCACATCAGCCCTGGAAGGCGTGGAGCTCCTCTTCGCTGAAGCTCTGCTGCTTCAACAACCTGAAAGAGAAACAAACAGGAAAAGAGAGTAAGGTAAGAAACTGCTGAGTGCAAGACAAAGATGATACAATCAAGAATCACTGAAGTCTGCGGTGTGAAGTGCTTCAACCTATACATAGTTTTTCAAGCTGTGTATCTGGGGCTGGGCCATAAATCTGTAACTACTATGTGTCTCTCCAAATAACCATCACACCCATTCACAGGTCCAGTGTGGAGGATTCAGGCTGATATATTGGCAGATATGGAATATGTTTGTTTTCTCTAAGGTATACTCATATAATTTTTTAGTGAAATTAAGAATTGTTGTGTTTTCGTTAGCTTAATATGAGCCATTTATATCTATATAGGGGGCAGATACTCGTCTATGAAGATCGGCATGTTTCTACAGTAGCCCAGAATGGACAAAAATGGATAAACACTGGTTCTCGATAGGGCCATTGGGGAGGGAGAGACCTCTGTGGATAGTTCGGATCATGGTAAAAACCTACTGAACCTCTGGATCAAAAATAAGGTGAGCAAACATTTGCAGATGCTGAGAAGGCTGGCCGTCTCCGACATGCCAAATGGCGTCAAAGAAACACTGGTATATAACATGAAGCTGCTTTATTCAGTGTTTTAACTGGTTTTGATTCACCTGGTGTGTTTGTTTCGAGAGGAGGAGACATCGGTGGACAATTTAGCTCCTGGTAAAAACTCCCTGAACACTGATGGAATTCTAACTGGAAAAATTTCAGCTGGTTGCAATCTGCAACTAAATCCCCCTAAATTTTACACACTGGACCTTTAACGGCAAATTTCCAATATGGAGATATTGTGGCTCACAACTCTTATCCGTGAATAGCGACTATCTCACTATAACGATTTTTGAAAAATTTAAGATTTTTAGTTGGTCAACAAAACGTCACAAAGCTTGAACCAGACAGGCCCTTTCTAAATGTATGCTGAAATGTATGTTATACTGGAGCCCAGACCAGTTACCTAATAAGATTGTGTAGTTCTGTCACCACAACCTTCTACTGTGTTCCCATCAAAGTCAGAGGTTGAAATTTCCCAGTCAAAATTCCAACTTCTGACCAACCAGCCTTCCAGGTAAATGATGGCAAACATAAAGAAAAAAAACATGGCTGATCACGACAACCTCCTGTTTTTTAAACTCTCAGCAGAGTAGCCTCCTTGCATATATAAACTAAACAATCACAAATGTCACTACAACTACTTTGTTGTTGTGATGATACAGTGTTCCCAAATCTCAGCAATTACTTCGGAGAGTATGATGTTATAATAACTGAAAGACATTGTTGCCAGATCTACAAAAATAAGACCTACATTGTAGAAAAAGAACATATCCTGTAAAATGCATTCTTTTCTCAGAGCACTAAAACAATGATACAGGTTTCATTACACACCCTATAGTCAGCTCTGTAAAGGCAGTGGGGCCGCACACACACACATAGCATTTGGAGCCATCTGGCCTTTTGAGGAAATCCTTGAGCATGGACTCATCCACCCGTCCCTTCAGGCCTGTCCAGCTTTCACACGGATCAGAGAGGACGTACTCCACCTGAAACCTGAGACACACATACACACACACACACACACACACACACAAATACTAAGACACTGAGGTTCAGATTTAGCAGAAAAATTTGTAAAGCTGAGAGTTATTTGCATTTCACACATTATGCTTTGCAGAGTTCAGACAGACTGACTCTCTTTACACTCTCAATTCATTCACAACTCACTCTGCTCCTATGGGTGTCACCCCAAAATAATCCAACCAGATTTTGCCACAATCTCTCTAAGACAATCATATCGTTGCTGTCAAGTTTTAAAGCTGTTCTCCTCTGTGTTGCTGTCAGTTGTCTTTTTTTTTGTCTTTTACCCCCTAAATACTCGGGGTCTAATCACCAAAGAACTTTTCACCATTCATCTTATTGTGTGTTTTGTAATAAATTACTTTTCACTTTAAAATAAGTCTCCCATGATTTAACTGCCTCAACACAAATGTTATCTTTTATCTTTTACATCACACTTCAGACTTTCCACGCTGTCAACATCTCCACATTCACAATTCTGTGAATCTGACCAATGAACCTACTGTCTGCTTTCCTCAAGCTAATCAATCCCTGGATGTTGTTTTTTTTAAAAAATCTTGAATTCATTAATTCTGTTTTTAAGACCTCCTGCTTTGCAACGCATCTCTTCCCCTTCACCTTGACCTTCATGAAGTTGAGGGACATTTAACTAAGGCTATACTGTTCTACTACCAGCATCCAGGGGATCCTGTCCTATCTCCTGTCCTCCTTGGGCCTATGTACACTTCCTGAAGATGCTTCACATGGGTGGAGTCTAATCGCCAGGTGGGAGTAAGTCGCACATGTGCAAGTCATAAGCAAGTCTCAAGTCATAACCTTCAAGTCTCAAGCAAGTCAAGGTAAGTCAGGTCAAGTCATACTCAGAAACTCATATAGATAATATAAGATACTAAACTAAACACATTAACTCAGCTACTGTGAGTACAAATCTGAGTCTTTTCTTCTCATGCCACCATCTACCTCTCCTCCACTACATTTTTCTCACAGCTTTAATTATTAGTTACTTTTAATCCCAGTTACATTTAATCCTACTTTTAAATAAAATTTTGCACTTGAAACATATGAAAATGTTCAAGTACTGCTGGAATTATGAGTCAAGTAATGAGTTGACAGAAAATTTTCACCATTTTGATGATCATTTAAGTTGTTTTTAAAGCAAAAACATTTCATGGTTCCAGCTTCACAAATGTGAAGATGTTTTTACTTTTTATTATTTAGCAATTTTTATGAGGTTTGAACTGTTGGTTGGACAAAATTATGAAGATGAAATTATGTCACTTTGGGCTCTTGGTAAGTGTGACACTATCTCTCACTATTCACAGAATTTTAACAAACCAAACCAATCAATTAATGGAGAAAATAATCAGCAGATTAACCCGTAAAAAAAATAATTATAAGTTTATAGTTAAAAATGAAACAAATATAAAGAATGCACATCCTCTGAATCAACTTATTTCAATCGGTGCTGACATCAAAGGAAAAACTTGAGAAATCAGGATTTGTCGCACACGATGTATTGCTGCTCCCGTGCTTTATTCCCACACCAAACACATAAGCTTATTTGTTTGGTGTGGGAATAAAGCACAGGAGCAGCAATACATCGTGTACGACAAATCCTGATTTCTATAGTTAAAAATGAACCTCAACCAACTACACGAAATGCTTTTGCATTAATGCATGAGTCAGAATCATCTAATGAGATCATACATAGTAGTAGACTACAACAGTCACAGGGGACATTTTTACAGTATTTTTACTTCTAACAATTTTAGTACATTTTCACTTTTATTTATCTAATATTTAAAATGTAGGATTTTAACTTTTTTTCAGAGTAAAAGATTAAAATACTTCCTCTCCTGCTCCAAGCCCTCTGGTCAGGGTGAAAGACTCCACTTACATAACATACCTGCTGCTGTGCAACAGCAGGTGAGATAATAACACTGTTAAAATCCCCGAATGCAAGCTGAGCAAGGACGGGAGGCCAAAAAAAAGAAAATCACTGGGGAAACTATTTCATGGCGCGCAGATGCGCATGGCAATTGACACACACTCTCAAAGATAGTGAACCTATGTTGGGACAGCAGGCAGGAAGAGTCGTTACACACTGTGGCTGTGTCAGAACCTCATGCTCATGATGCCGCTGTATGTACTGCCATTCCTCTGAGGAGAGCTGCAGGCAGAAGAACAGTGCTGTCATAGTGTGGGCATGAATATCTCCCACGTTGTGACATATACAGTACAGGCCAAAAGTTTGGACACACCTTCTCATTCAATGCGTTTTCTTTATTTTCATGACTATTTACATTGTAGATTCTCACTGAAGGCATCAAAACTATGAATGAACACATGTGGAGCTATGTACTTAACAAAAAAAGGTGAAATAACTGAAAACATGTTTTATATTCTAGTTTCTTCAAAATATCCACCCTTTGCTCTGATTACTGCTTTGCACAATCTTGGCATTCTCTCGATGAGCTTCAAGAGGTAGTCACCTGAAATGGTTTTCCAACAGTCTTGAAGGAGTTCCCAGAGGTGTTTAGCACTTGTTGGCCCCTTTGCCTTCACTCTGCGGTCCAGCTCACCCCAAACCATCTCGACTGGGTTCAGGTCCGGTGACTGTGGAGGCCAGGTCATCTGCCGCAGCACTCCATCACTCTCCTTCTTGGTCAAATAGCCCTTACACAGCCTGGAGGTGTGTTTGGGGTCATTGTCCTGTTGAAAAATAAATGATCGTCCAACTAAACGCAAACCGGATGGGATGGCATGTCGCTGCAGGATGCTGTGGTAGCCATGCTGGTTGAGTGTGCCTTCAATTTTGAATAAATCCCCAACAGTGTCACCAGCAAAACACCCCCACACCATCACACCTCCTCCTCCATGCTTCACAGTGGGAACCAGGCATGTGGAATCCATCCGTTCACCTTTTCTGCGTCTCACAAAGACACGGCGGTTGGAACCAAAGATCTCAAATTTGGACTCATCAGACCAAAGCACAGATTTCCACTGGTCTAATGTCCATTCCTTGTGTTTCTTGGCCCAAACAAATCTCTTCTGCTTGTTGCCTCTCCTTAGCAGTGGTTTCCTAGCAGCTATTTGACCATGAAGGCCTGATTCGCGCAGTCTCCTCTTAACAGTTGTTCTAGAGATGGGTCTGCTGCTAGAACTCTGTGTGGCATTCATCTGGTCTCTGATCTGAGCTGCTGTTAACTTGCCATTTCTGAGGCTGGTGACTCGGATGAACTTATCCTCAGAAGCAGAGGTGACTCTTGGTCTTCCTTTCCTGGGTCAGTCCTCATGTGTGCCAGTTTGGTTGTAGCGCTTGATGGTTTTTGCGACTCCACTTGGGGACACATTTAAAGTTTTTGCAATTTTCTGGACTGACTGACCTTCATTTCTTAAAGTAATGATGGCCACTCGTTTTTCTTTAGTTAGCTGATTGGTTCTTGCCATAATATGAATTTTAACAGTTGTCCAATAGGGCTGTCGGCTGTGTATTAACCTGACTTCTGCACAACACAACTGATGGTCCCGACCCCATTGATAAAGCAAGAAATTCCACTAATTAACCCTGATAAGGCACACCTGTGAAGTGGAAACCATTTCAGGTGACTACCTCTTGAAGCTCATGGAGAGAATGCCAAGAGTGTGCAAAGCAGTAATCAGAGCAAAGGGTGGCTATTTTGAAGAAACTAGAATATAAAACATGTTTTCAGTTATTTCACCTTTTTTTGTTAAGTACATAACTCCACATGTGTTCATTCATAGTTTTGATGCCTTTAGTGAGAATCTACAATGTAAACAGTCATGAAAATAAAGAAAACGCATTGAATGAGAAGGTGTGTCCAAACTTTTGGCCTGTACTGTATGTCATCACAGTTAGAAATGAAAAATAACTTTTCAATATCTAGAAAAATACAAATATTAAATTAAGTCAAGTACTTTTGAAGTCATCTGTCTCAAGTCAAAGTCAAGTCTCAAGTCATGAACAGAAAGTCAAAGTCAAGTTGAGTCTTTTTCAGTGTTAGTCAAGCAAGTCTCTCGTCCTCAG
Source organism: Epinephelus lanceolatus (assembly GCF_041903045.1). Taxonomy (NCBI): domain Eukaryota; kingdom Metazoa; phylum Chordata; class Actinopteri; order Perciformes; family Serranidae; genus Epinephelus; species Epinephelus lanceolatus. The sequence continues at coordinate 40,014,744 of NC_135743.1, forward strand.
ATTTGTGACTCGAGTGCCTCATCTCTGCTAATCGGCAAGTCTTTGTCTGTTGCTAGCCTTCATAACTATTTTTATACACTTCCAATTTATCTCTCCTTCTTTTTAAAATTATGTTGTAATGCATACAATGCAGCGTGTTGTTTTAGCACCAGGCAGCACGTAATGTTTTATTGTAAAGCGGCAACCAAATTGCCACTGACTGTAGTTATCAAATCTGCTTAAAATCCATACAGAGGGGTGTTAAAGTTAGGAGCAACCAACCAGAAGCCTTGTGGGATCATCCTGTCAATGCAAAACTATTTATAGTCTGTATATTGTAATAGGTGCACTTTATCTTAACGTATTGCCATATCAGCATTTCCACATGGATTATTAAAGTGGATGCACCTAAATACAACTGAAAGAAGACACAGGCCCAGTTCAGATCTTCTCTCTTCAATATTTTCCCCAAATATAAATGGTTATAAAGGCATATTGGGAAATGTTTGTAGACACTAATTATCATTTTATAATCAATAACAGGTGAACTGGTGACAACTCCCCCTCTCTCTCCTTCTCTCTGCCTGTGAATTGTCTTCTCCTCTGCTTCTTTCTCAGAAATCTCTTAATTCACAGCAGCCCACACTGTGCTGTCCTCACACCACTCCCTTACACACTTCACGAATTTCATTTCTAACAACTAACATTTGCAGGCTGTGGTGTAACAGGGACAAACACTATGAGGCTTTAAACACAAACACACAGCTGCCATACCTCTCACTATTTGCAGCCAGTTCATCCAGTTCACAGCGCCACAGAATGTCCTCCTCTCGTCGGTTAAAAAAGAGCAGCTTGATTGTTCTGAGGACACACAAACATGTTGTGGATTATCAGGCAGGGCCTTGGATTTATAATCAGTGACGCAAACAGTACTGAGTGCTTTGGATGGGAAAGGTTGACGACAACAGTGAGGACAAGGAGTCTTTTTTCTCTATAGGGGAAATACATTTCTTCCTATGAGTTGTAGATACAATTGTCATTAAATGTTATTAAACATCTTTTAATATGACCATTTCACATAGAGACACAGACATATTTCACCTCACAGTCCTACAACACTCTCAATTCTAACTTCACATTTAAAGCTAGAACAACAATACTTAAACTTAATATTAGGGATTAACATTTAGATTAGGTGTGCACTGATGAAGACTATTGCTTCTTTAAAAACACATACATCTCTCTCTCTCTCTCTCTCTCTCTCTCACTCTCACTCACTCACTCACTCACTCGGCATGTGTCCCCTCATCCTGCTGTAATCTTTATGGTAATTTGACTGCATATAATTCAGACTTGTGTTCGGTTGAAGATGATACAGATATGTTACTGGTCCAACCTCGTAAGATTGACATTGTGACTTTTATGTTAAAGTGCCCAGGGAGCATGTTAAGTAAAGGGGCTTCCATGTGTAAATACAGAGGCAATATAGTGAAAGACAATTTAAAAAAAAAAATAATAATAATTAGTATGAATAAGTTGTGGATGGTACCAACAGAACCGTTTCATTCCACTGTAACCACTGTATGAAAAATTAAGTGTTCATACTAAAGCCAACTCTATAAAATGACTACAACTATAAAATTAAAGGATGCTTTGTTGCCTTTTGATCTTTACTAGTTAACAGTTAGCAGCTTAAGACTGAGAAAAAAATATCTGAATTCACCGTGCTGGTAAAGATTGGATCTTCAAGCGTTGAACAAATGTATATGAATTTTTCCAGTTTTATGCAAACTGCAAATTCTACTTCCTCACTTTGAAAAAAAAGAGTCTCATTCCTGTGCACTTTGGCAGTGCAAAATCCTCCTCTAAATACTCCCACCTGATCTTTTTGGTTCTTAAAATGTTGTCAACCCTGTTCTGTGGACAATTAGGGAGGTGCAGACGATCCTCTCCCCTGTCTGTGAAGAGCAAATGGAGCGAGAGCTGGGTGGAGCAGTGACATGGCTATTACCATCAGGTAACAGTGGCTATTACCATCAGGTAAAAGCCCCACCTACATTAAGAGCACTGTATACATTGGAGACGCAAAACAGATCTATAGTTTAGGTGCATGTGCGTGTGGGTTACATTCGGTTGTAAGGGTACCATATCCTAAGTGTTTGGTGGAATCATGGTTAAAGTGTTGTGACTCCCGATCTGAATTTTCTGATAGCTCCCACCTGATGGTGTCAATGTCCTGTTGAGCCAGTTGGATGAGGCGAGCCATGGGCGTGAACCCTGTGCCTGCTGCTAATAGGTAGAGGTATGTGACATCACGAAGGGGCCGGAGACTGAAGGGACCCTCTGGACCACTAACGGATATACAGTCACCTAGAGAATGACAACAGAGAAGTGAACAACAGCATATAGTTACAGATCACACAGTGCAAGCAAAAATTAAATAAAGTTAAGAGTGTCGAAAAGAAGTGAAAACACACTGACAATTGGCAACATTTTCATTCAGTTTCTACTTTTTAATTGATCGATGTGAACATTCCTAAAAACTGTGATTCAGTGATGTCAATATGAATATATCAATTGAATTAAACAATTAGAACATCCAAGAGAGTGTGACCCTTATAGGCCTATACAGGGACAATCATTACAAGTGAGTGACGGTTTAGAAATTACATAATAACCACAGAGAAGTGCACTTCCACTTGACCTCTAAAACTAGCCCACAGTAGCTCCTAATGGAGAGCATATAAAGGTAGAGCAGGAAGTTAGCATTATGTAACATCACCAGGAGAGCAGTAGTGGAAAATAATTGTCATTTGAGCCGTTACAATGCAGGTATTTGAAAATACCTGCTATGGCAGCAGAGCAGTGGGTATGTTTCGGACTCTTTAAATAGAAACTCAGTCATGTTTCAGGGTCAGAGCGATCAGTTCGGTGAAAATATTAAGTGATTCAATTAAGAGCTCCGTTTCCTTCAGCTGTTAGCTGTCCTTCTGCATGAAGGGGGAAGTAAAGAGAAACAAGGAGAGGGTGCAATGAGGGACAATTAAGCCAGCTGGATGAATACCAGAACCATAAAGAGAAAGATAAAAAACATTTTACTAAATCTTCAGCTGTTCATTATAAGTAGGCAAAAAGTAAACACAGAGCTTCTGCCCACTCTCCTCTAGAACATATCTGCTTATTATGCTACTAATTTTAATTGGGATATTTTTTGATGAACTGAATGACATTTAACGAAGTGTTGCAGGTCTCGAAGGCTGGCCTCATAGGGGACCACCGGACTCTCTCCCAGGGGAGTGGCTGGGGGAGAGAGGGAGATGTCCGGAGCCGGATGATTAAGAGGCAATTTGGAACGAGTTAAAAGCAATTAATAAACATACAAAGTGGTGTTTACAACTGCATATTTGCTAGCAGATCTATTTTCTGGCCTAAAGTGCGGCCATGACTGGTTCTGAATGTGGGCTTTAGCAGGCAGCCAGCTAAAGGTAAACACAGACGTTCATTTCTCCTTTCCGTTATGTTGTCGGATAATTACACTAACAATCCGAGCCTATCTGTGTGAATAAAATGGACTTTTAGTGGACGTATTTTGACGTTGTTTGACACTGTCTGAGTGCCCTATTAATTAGAATCGCGCGCGCTCACGGGCTGCAGGCAGGTCAGCCCTAGCTTCATACTGGAGAAATGTCAAATATTGAACATCCTATCACTCATTTAGACAAAAGGAAATCAGAAAATAGGGCCCAGGTTGAAAAAAAAAACAACCATTATTTCCCCTTTAAAGATTCAGTGGCGGTATGCATATGCATGCATCTTGTTAATTCAGTGAGTCATTAGCCTTATCATATTGTACATTCAATATTTTTTCATCGTTTCATCTTTATTTAATATACTCTCTCCCACATCCTCTTTCCTGTCCTCTCATGACACACTGTGACATGTTGGCTGCGACTTACCAATGTGCAGGCTGTTGAGGTGTGGGGTGAACACTCCGTCAGGGTAAACTTTGATCATGAGGTAGAGGTCTGATTCCTGTGAGGAGTGGTGGGAGGCAGCTGCCAGGTTCTGATCTACCGGAGTGTATGGCCTCACAACCTCTGTGTCTGGACATGGACAAAAATAACAATTCAATCAAACTTCTTATAATATTATTAAATAAAGTATCTAGTTAATTCCAGTCTGTTCCAGAGCAGCTTCAGTCCTCCTCACTCAATGCATTAATAGTGCTTTGAGGGTGTCTGAGTAGAGATCCTCCATGCATCTGTACTGATGTGGTAATTAATGTCTAAATGGAGTAATATTCCTCTTCCTACAGTATTTTCTCTCCTTGGCATTTAAGACTTACTTGACATTGTTTGGTGCCACCTAATGGACATCATAATACAACATATACACATCCATTCAAAAGTTTGGAGTCAGTTGTTGTAGTGATGTTTTTCCTCTTTCCTTCAATAATGTCTATTTAAGAGCTAAAAACAGTGTAATTCACACACCAAATGTATCATTTACATTTGAAATAGTGGTGGCCCCAGAAGAAGAATTAAATGATTACAACAGTGCAGCATCATAGAAAAATACTTTTGGAACCTGGATCTCAACTTTGTTTTCCAGTCTAGTGTCAGTGACCCTCGACCACTATTGAGACACACCGGTGAAAATGAGCTCTCAATATTGAGTTAGTCCATTTTTTCATTTGGGGCCCTCTGCAGTCTACTAAGTACTTAGATTTAATAGGTTTGAACTGTGGCAGTATGTTCGTCTGATATTTCTAGATCCAGATATTCAAGAATAATTTTGTTAGAGCAACGCGTTGCCTGTTCATTTTAAGTTGTTAGAGGCAGTACTGTGCACTTGACACTGAAACAGGAAATTGTTTCTATTTAAATCTGCACACATTTGATGCAAAACTTTCAGATGCTTATTTTGCTCAGAGGGATCTTTGTCTCTTTCTGCCATTCCTGTTCACCATTTACAAAACCCCAACACAAAATAACATCTATTTTTACAGAGGACTTTTTACAATCTAAAAGGACCAAAGACCATTAAAATAATATACAGTGGTTGTCTCAGCCATCTGACTGGACCCAATCAAGCTGTTGTGACAGAACTTTTTGACAGTGGTGTCCATAATATCTTAAATCATGATTTCACTGCATTTGTTTTAAAGCTAATTTATTTATCATTGCATGAAAAACCTCAATGTTTACACGTACAGCATGCATCAACTGATAAAATTTCATTTCATTTCGATAAAAAAATTATTGGAGTGCCTTGGTAGACAACTGGTTACTGCACATGCCGAATGAAGTAATTCCAGACTTGGGACCTTTGTTGCATGTTATGCTGTGAAGCTTTCATTGCCCAGGGAAAATGAAGCACATAGCCTTGGCAGAGTAGCACGACTCATATGCTTAGTATCAAGGATTAGAGGGCAGATCTATGCCAGAGAGGCAGCAACATTAGATATCTCTAGGAGCTCCAAGCAGACTGTTATAAGAGGCAGCAATGGGACCTGCTGTGCCTGGTGGTTGTGGATGATAAGGAAGCATGCAGCCATGGTAAATAACCTAACAAGTCCCTTTTTCTGCTGACTCAGTATATCACAATGAAACTTTGGCAGAGTCCTACTGGAATCCTGTGTACTTCACATTCACCACTGAAGGTAGTAGCATATATGTTTTTCTTGTTAATATGAAGAAGTTTATTTCAATTTGTTTGAAAAACAACTGTTTTTGCTTAAGTACAGAGGACAACACTCACTATATTCAGTAGTGTGGTCTGTCTGCCTGGTTCCTTACCTTGAATGAGGGCTTTGAGGTAGACATGTTTTCCAACAGGCACATGCATGACAGTCCCACGTGGAAGTTGCAATCTGAACACATGGGTGTTGTGGTTCACCGCAGTTTTAGACACCAACACACAATCCCTATAGTAGAGAGCTGTAAAAAGGAGATCATTGATGTAGACTCATTATCAACTTACAACATGTTAACGGTGATTACTTCTTTTTGTATATCTGTTACTTATTCAGTCTCTCTTTCAAACTTGGTACGAACTAATTTGGATGATTTTTGTGTGCTGCTTGGACAGAGATGGCTATTGCATTATGCCAGAAAAGAGGGGAAAATTAGCACTTCCACCGGGGTGTCATATTTCTGTCACTGCTGATGGGAGATGGAGCCGATAAATACCTGTGACTACTAAGCTGCTTTTACACTGCCCTTCCAAGGTGGGAGTATCATCCTTATCCTTATCCCGCCTCACCTTGCTGTATATAAGGTACGATCGCTCAGTTGGGATACAGAGTGGTCTTGCCTTTAAACTGCCATGGATGGTAGTAACAGCGCCGCAATGGTGTTTGTATAAACATGACAGCCGGCAGGAAAGGATGATGGGCAGGACAGGACCATGGGCAGGACAGGACAATGGGTAGGATGGGACCATGGGTAGGACAGTGTGACGTTTAAACAATGTATTATGTGTGACTTAAAAAGTAGGTGGTAGGAATTAGCTGCTGACTTGAAGAAGAACAGCAGCTGTAAATGTCCACAAATTGGGAAAACAATTAGGAGCTCCTCACCCTCTGCTCAGGGATCATGGAGGCAAGATCAGCGTCCATATAGGGACGATAAATGATTGTTACTGCCTTGTTTTGCCATTGTTGTTGTTTATAAAGCTCTGCTGACACATACATATGTTTGATGTCACACTAGAAGCCGACGCTGTTGTGTTACATGCTATGCCGTCACGGCTCTTTTGCATCTGGGATGACGGCATGCTGTCTATAATCGCATATTGGAGCTGCATGATGCCAATGGTGTTTGCTTCTGTGTAAAAATGCAAAGGCAGCATAACAGAAGAACTTTGTTGTGGCGCTATAGTGCACTCTGTGTAAAAAATTTGTGCCAGGAGTGAATGCTGATTGTAACTTTTCCCACTTAAGACAAAAGCCAGTTGTAGTGCGTAATATGTCCAGATGTACAGCGGCTCTCACCTCTGTCTTTTTTGCGTAGAAATGTATTGTGAAATTCCAGTGGTTGACCAAGACTTGTCCATTTTCCTTTATTCTGTTTGCGTATGCTGACCTGGATCTTTCCCACTGAGAAGGCAGTGTGGACTGTTGGAAGAAATGACAATTTAAAAACAATAACATGACAGTAACACAGATTTTGCGGATATTATCTTTCTCTTTTTGATCTAATCAAGCTGTTGTCTTACCAGTGACCTGTTCCTCAACTTCATCAGCTAGACCTGAAAGAGCATGAAAATCAGTAGATTTTACAACCAGTCATGTGCCAAGCAGCGTAATATAGTGTACAGTGTATCCATGTCCAATATTACGCTTGCATGCAAATCCTGGTTGGTGCCATGATGTCAGCACCTTGTCTGACAGCATACTTTGAAAGCAAACGCAGATACAACATTCAAATGCTTCTTAGCTTCAGCAGCCATATTTTTCAGTAAAACAGTCAGTGAATCATAGAGTCCTCCTCACTTATGGAAGATTCCAATAAAAGAAACATCTTATATTAATACATAATAATACAACAAACTAGTGTTAAAATATATAACAGACTGTAGTCTAAACAGTGTAAATAACAATTACACCATACGTTTTGCAATGGTAGTGTTTGTTACACTCCTTCTAAATTTCTGGTGACCCAGCACAGTGCAGGTTCTTACTGCAAGTTTTTCACGTTTGTTGACTTTGTCCTAAATAGGGGTGAAAAAGTGTCCGGTTTTACAATAAAATTCCAAATGCCTAGTATTATCGTTTTTAAAAACTCACAGTTAGCAACAGTCTCCCAGACGCATGCCAACACACAACATGGGTTTGTTTTGCGTAAATAAAAATATGGCAGAGGGCAGTGAACTACACCCGTATCCCCAACCATAACACTGCACAGAAGGATGCATACAGCTACTGCTAACTGACCAAGTACCACTGAGCTAGCTAATGTTACAGCTCAGCTGAGGAGGACACCATTAATGTTCACATCTCTAATTACATATCTTTGTCACAAGTGTTTGATAACCACATTTGAGGGATCACTGCAAAAAAATGCAAATGCAAACACACACACATATATATATATATGCATTATCTGTCAGGCTCTGATAACCATTTTAGAAATTCAGATGTGGAACCAGGACTGATCATAACAAGGCTGTCTGAGGGAGTTCACTGATGAGGAGCAGACACATAACTCTGAAAGGATCTTTATATGGAGTTATGTGATATTATTCTCTGTCTGCATCTACCAGTTTTCATTCTTTACGCATACAGTGCATGTTCTGCTGCCTGCAATCCTGCTACTATCAAGCAAGCAAGCAAGCAAACTTTATTTATACACTAGTACAGTGTAGCACTTTTCAAAAACAGCAGTTACAAAGAGCTTTACAGGAGCAAGAGCAAAGAAGTAAACTATATGTGCTGCACCTCAGTGTGTCTCACTTATGTTCTTGCAGAGGACAGCACATTAAAATATAGAAAGTCATAACTCTACTCACATAAATGTATCAGGTAGGACATTTTCCCCAACAGCACTTCCAGTCGTAGAACACCCGCCTTAAGGTCAACAATGGTACAGCCTGAGCTGGGAATCTAACAGGAAAAACCAATATGCATGAATGTGCCATCTTCAACCAGGCAACTTTAAACTTTTATTAAAATGTAACTTCACCCTTCAAACATTTACTAAAATCGACTAGTTGAGTAGCTTTTATAGGCTTGAAGCTTTCATCAAAAATTCTGACCAAAGTTATGTTTAATGATTAGACAGAGAAAGGCAGCTCAATCATCATCCCCTCCCAAACCTCACATGGTTGGTGGACAAAGGTGAAGATCAAGATGGGTCATTACCACCTACTGACATTTTCAACTGCAGTTTTCACCGTATGCTACCAGAGCTAAGTGACTGATATGATGCCTCATGGATGTGTGTATGGTTGATGGGTAATTACCTTCCTCTTAGCATAAATGACCAGATGAACAGTCGCATCAGTTTGGAACCAGTCGAATCTACACAACAGATAGTAGATAATAATAATGATGTCACTGAATATGTAGTTTGTGACATTCTGAGACATCTGTACAATATTTGTTTTCTCCTAAGTTCTTCCATACCGAGGCCGAGCGTCTTTGTCTGGAGGAGGAGCCACTGACATGGGTGGGGCGAGGCCAGTCGGAGGTGCAGGAGAGATGATAGCTGGAGAGAAAAACATAAATGAATGCTAACCACCACTGAGACATATCATAATTCTTCAGAAAGATTTCCAGGCAGCCACTGGGTTTTCACTCCTTTTGATACTATATGACAATCAAGCTGCCCTACACATCAGTAAGGTGTGTGTTTATTTTTAGGTACTGCATTGTTTTAATTTGGTTTAATGTGTAACAGGTTTTTAAGGTGGACCCCAGGAAGACTAGCTGCACTTTAGGGCAAAGCTAATGGGGATCCTAATAAATAAACAAATAAAGGTGTGTGTTTTTGTAAATCCCTTTTTATCTTCATTTGTCATATTTCTGTGCATAAGACGTTCAGAGCAGCATCAGGGCCCATATTTATCAACCATCTGACAGGAACAAGTTGACTTTATAGAAGCTCTCAGAGTGACACATACTGGGTACTACTTTTGGGACTAGGAGGTATTTTGTTGCATGAACACATAACAAATCATGTTTGATAAAAATTAATTTGTTTATTTAAATAACTGTGCTCAAGGCAATAATTTATCAAATATCATCAAATATTTATTTTTGAATAATATTTTTTATGTATACGTAAGTTAGTTACTTGTATTATTTCACTACACAGTAGCATACACCCATCAGCCAAAACATTAAAACCACTGACAGGTAAAGTGAATAACATTGATCATCTTGTCACAATGCAATGTTCTGCTGTGAAACCTTGGGTCCTGGCAATCATATGAATGTCACTTGAATCGCACCACCCAGCCACTGCCATCCGCAATCCCTGATGGCAGTGGCTTACCCAGCAGGGCAACACGCCATGCCACACCATAGGGACTGTTTAGCAATGGCCCGAGGAAAATGTTGAAGAGGTCAAAGCATCGATCTGGCCTCCAGATTCCAATCCACAGAGGTCCCATATCCATGCCTCGACAGGTCAGAGGCCCCACTGTGGATCAGACTTGGCTCTGACCTGTCAATGTGTGGACAAAGAACCTCTGGGGGTGTCCAGCACCGGGGCGTTGGTGGGGGATCTTTTGAGTCCTGCGGGTTGCAAGGTGGGTTGCAAGGTGGGTTGCTGGAGCATCCCAAGGATGCTTGATCAGATTGGGATCTGGGAAATTTGGAGACCCAGTCAACACCTTGACCTCTCTGTCACGTTCCTAGGGTCATTCCTGAACAATTTTTGTGGTATGTTGGCTTGCCATGGTGGAGTGAAGCGAATCTCAAGTCAGTTCGGTGAGGAGACCTGCGGTGCGCTGAAGGTCTTCCTGTGAAACACGATCGTTGATGTTGTCACCCAACTATAACAAGAACGCTAAGAGAAGGCCTGTGACTGCTGTGGATGTGAAGTATGCTCTAACAGGGCAGGTAAGCACTCTGTACTACTCGGAGGATAAATAAATAATTAAAAACCTAAAATCTGATCTGCATAATATAAGTTAGAACATTGCATTATAACAAGATCGATTCACTTCACCTGTCAGTGGTTTTAATGTTTTGGCTGATGAGTACATATAAAAGTGGTGCTATTTTCTGCATTTTCATTTTTTCCCCCCATTGTCCAGTACCTCAAATTGCAACTGTCAGATAAACCACAAAGACATCATCATAATTTCAACTTTGTGGCTGAAAATGTGGAACATCAGAGACGTTACACTCACTCCATTTGTTTTATTAAAGAGAGAGAACCCACAGTGACTGCATTAGTGGGAATGGAACACTGATCTGCTGCCACTGCAACTCAGCTAAAGCACAGCCTTTAGTGCTCACTGTGAGCGTGTGCGTGTGTGTACCTTTAATAGCTGTTGTGGCCTTAGTTGCCATCCTGCCCACCAGGCACTCTTTTAACATGGACTCATAGTTCACCCAGCGATGAACCTATGTACAAACACACACATTACCATGGGAACACATGTAAACCAATCAAGTCACCCATACCCACAGCCAAAACAAAATATGTTTTAGTCCTCCCAAGGTCCTGGGGCATGTTTCAGGGCAAGTTTATATTCACTGCTCAGGCAGACATCCTTTAATTCAGCCCTGATGACTTACAAACAGCAGGCAGAGGAATGTTTTTATCAGCTCAAAGCTCAGAAAAACATATTTTATTAGTAGCAAATTCTGTATAAAATGGAAAATGTATTTTGAAAAAGAGCAACGTGAAAACAGAAAGAAAAGCAAACTAGAATTAAGATTTTCGGATGGATGGCTACAAAAACTGGTAAGCCTGTGGCCTTCAGTAAGAGCTGCAGCGCATTAGCAGAGAAGCTCTCTTCACTTGTACACTGGCAGACCACTGTGTTCATCACTCATTGTTAAAACTATACCTACTGGATTTTTACCAAAGTAAACTTCACAGATATATAAAATAATTGCAGTGTCTTTAAAAAATATCAACTACTGGATTATTAAAACCTTCAAGGTAAACAAGTCATTTTGTTCTAACTTTAATACCTAGAAAGGCAGGACTGCATCTTTACCGTTTGTAACTTTAGATTTTAACAGTTACATGGAAACAACAGAACTCTGCTTTCTCCATCACCTTCCATACCTGGTCAAACAGGTCAGTGCCATCTATCCCAGCTGCCCTCATCAGCTCGTCCTCTCCACCAGGGTGGTAGTCCATGTAGGGGGTCACATTGTAAACCATACCTGAAAACATACAGAGCTTGTATCATGATCCAGTGCCCTCTGCTGACAGACTGGTAACAGCACAGACACCGATTTAAAATAATGACATTAAAAATGTTCTGATTTTGTGCCAATCAAATCACTATTAACCACAGTAGAAAAACCTGTATAACTGTCAATTTAGGGATTGACATTTATATTTAAAGACTAAGCCCTGTGGGCAAAACTGTCCGTGCCAGTTCAGCCGGCCATCACATATACAAAACACTACTGCAACTATTCTCCAGCCTGGTAAATACTGCAGCTGCTGGGGCGCCGGTGGCTTAGTGGTAGAGCAGGCGCCCCATGTACAAGGCTGTTGCCGCAGCGGCCCGGGTTCGACTCCAGCCTGTGGCCCTTTGCTGCATGTCACTCCCTCTCTCTCTTTCTCACCCTTCACACTTGTCTGTCCTATACATTAAAGGCTAAAAAGCCCAAAAAAAAATATCTTAAAAAAAAATAAAAAATACTGCAGCTGCCATGCAGGTTAACTTATTCATGTGTTCCCCTTGAATGTGAATGAGCCCTTGTCCCATGTCAGACCACCTTGCAGGCTCACCTCGTATGCACGTCCAGCAGTCCTCTCTTTTGTTGTGTTTCTGCAGCTCTTCCTGAGTAACTTCGATCAAGCGTCCTCTGAGCCCTGTCAGATCTTTGCCACTCTTGGAGAACCGAATCCAGTCCATTAAACTGTGGCCGGGCTTTAAGGCCACCTGATTAAGGAGGGGAGAATCAGAGAATAATCTGGTTATTTATTTTTCCTCTGGAGGATGTGTTAAGGCATGTTAGGACCAAATTTAACTAAGTGCAAAGTCATGCTGAGTCAATGTGGTAACAGAATATTAAGCCAGGTTTATGCTTGCTGTAGTCTACAAGCGACACATATTTTGTGTCGAACACAAGACTTTGAAAGACTCAGAAAGTCATGCATGGTAATAAACTTTTGAAGTTTTATAACTAAGCAGGCACCCACTGTCTGCCCTGCACTTTTCAGTATGTACAGTAAAGCAGTGGTGGTTTTCCTTCATTATGGCCTGTATATACTTACAATAAATAGGCCTGTATTTAGTTATTGAAGACATAGAAAAGAACTCAAGGCATTATGATTCTATTGTAATACTGATTTGACATTATAATGATGGAGGGAAGTGAAATCTCTCACACCCTTGTGTTTGTGGATGAGGCTGCTTTCAATCTGGCCAAAATATTACAGGCCACTGAGCCACGGTGGATATGCTATTGGATCACTATGTATCCTGTAATATCTGAGAATGGTGTGAGTACAAATATTCCCTAAATTGGTCTATACAACAACCAAAAACTCCTGCACACCCTGTACAAAGATCTCATCCCTGAGGCTGAAAAAGGTTTGGTAAGGCATGTACTGCTAACGTTTGTATCTTTGTGGGATAATGTAAGCTTCCACCATGCACATGTCATCGGGGAATGGTTTGTTGTTGTTAACCAGAGGATGGTGATGGTGTTCCTTCCAATATTTTGTACATCCCTGAAGTACCATAAAATCTGTTTCAACACATGTGAATGTTAACACTATTTCAAGAAATGAGCCAAAGCAATACAGAGAAAGTGAAATAACAGACCAGCTGTTCTTGTTGCTATTATTTTAAATTCTCAAATGCTATACTGTTGATTTTATGTATGATTATATCTCTGAGGAATTTAGCTTAGGGACTGTTTGTTATTAATGAGAGGGGAGGGGGTGGTGCAAAAAGGGGGACATATGTCAAATATTTTTTAAGCACTGGGGATGGACTCATGTTTTTTATTTTGACTTTGGGAAGGGGCATACAACTGTAACTGGTTCTATTTTGGTTTTATTTTACAGCTGATTTTAAAGAAAAATTACATAAGATGATGTTTCTTAAAAATCACAAAAATTACATCATTTTTACCAGCCAGAAACTGCCCATCATAAAAAAAAAATTAACAGAGCTTAAAGTACGTTATATTTTACCAATAGCACTTTATTCTACACATCTCATTTCAAATTTGGCCAAAATTAAACCCTTTGCATGAACAAACCAGTATGCATGATAAGAGTGAAAAACTGAGGCTGTCTCCAGCACTTCTTCCTAAACTTTTAACTATCAACTATCACAAGATAAGTTTTAAAGTCTAATTATCAATTTACAGTGGGGGAGGGTCGTGCATTTTCCACCGGTCCCTTAGGGAGGCTCATAGAAAAATATCTGTAGCTTCAAGAGGGGCAAAAAACACCAAGTCACACCTCAGCCACCCACCTCCTCTGACGAGTAACAGTCCCTAGATAGAGAGTTTGGTACCGAGTCTACAGAAAGGTAAACTGTTTTTCTCTGCTGTGGTTAGAGTGATAACTTACCTTGTTCCTCCCGGACTGTCCGGACGGAGTGACCCGCTGCTGGGAGCAGGGCGCAGGGAACGACTGGGTCGGAATGTTCAACATATTGTGAACGCTTCTGAGGCAGCCCCAGTTCCGAAGAAAACCTATTTAACCAACAGGAATTCACTACAATGGTACATGAACGACAGTGCTGTAGCCACACCCAGCTGTTAAAAGTTACCGACAACGTAACAAGTTCCTCCTTTTCTTTGACACATCTCTGTTGAAACTGTGTTGAGCAATGCTGCTTAACTAAACGGCTAAGCTAAGATAAGCTAAAATGGCATTGCGTGCTGTCTACCATGCTAACTAATAACAACCAGTTATATACTGTCGACTAAAGTTAATATTTGCCGTGTTAATAAAATGATTAACAAGCAAATTCATAAGCTACTCGCTGTCTAGTGATAAATTGCGAGCTAACTCCTGCCTTCGTGCTTCGGCACGGTGTAAAGACTACATTAATTGTCGCAGACTTTGACGACGACGTCAACAAATGTTGTCATCAAGTTGCGACGGCCCTCCGTTGCCCTCTACTGTTCGTATCATACATTGCAAAGGATACGAGAAGGAAGCCGGCACTTAACGAATGCTTCAAGTGACAACAAAGTTATGCAAGTTCTTTGAGGAATATGGTCTTTTTTTATCACGCAGATAATTTGCAGGAGTAGCACAGGTTTCATATTAATAATAATGGCTGTAGTAGGCCTACTTCCAGGTGTGCAATCATGCTCCAGTAGACTACTGTGCATGCTGGCTCTCCAAAATGGTTGAGATACTTAAATTGAGCACAGTCCTAATAAACAGTGTTAATTGCTCCTATGCTTTTAATTTAAACTGACATGAAAAAGGCCAGTAACCCACCTGAAATGAAACTACTGAATACAGCAATTAAAGATGAACCATTTCGTCCTCTGCTTGATCCACTCTCACTATCATCATCATCATCATCCTCTTCTGAATCTCTCTGGTTTCCATCTGACATTGTGAAAACATGGTATCTTACACAGCTATGATGTTGTATTCATTTACAGTGTAATACAGGATACCCGTCTAGACTTTCTCCAGGGCAGCTGAAGGGTTTGCTTATGAAGGGCTAATCTGCTAATAGGATTCAAGGACAGGAGTTCTCTGACTTCAAAATAAAAGTCCATATGCAGCTAGTAAAGATGTGACAGAGCTGTTGATGTCATGATGTCTGTCATGCTGATGAACTGAGAAGTTCTAATAGACCCTTTTCTGGTAGATATTTTGACTTGTCCTTGCAGGAAATGCACAAGTGGAAATAATAACATTAACTAGAAAATGTATTTTCTGCAGAACATGCATGTGAATGCTGACAGCTAAAGTGAATTGCAAAGCATTGCTGAAAATACAGAAATTTTACAGTGCAAATGCATTGCACTGTACTGGAAAACCTAAAACCCTGAAGTTAAAATGTAAAGCTTGCAGAGCTGGAAGCTAAATTGCACTACCTCAAGAAGCTTTGAGCTGAAAAACACTGCTAGAAAAGCTGGAAGCTAAACTGAAATACTGTCAAAGGGGAAGTTAAAATTAACTGAAAAGGGTAAAAGACAAAATTGTTTGTACTTTAAAAGGCATACAACATTAAAAAAAGTTTGATACAAGCATAAATGTCCTTAAAGAGCATAACATTTTGACATTTACATGATTTCTGTAGCTGAAAGAATGCACAAGTCAATCAAAAAATGTGGGCTACAGGAGAAGCAGAATTACTTTGTGACCTGTTTAAAGCTTAAATGAAGTCTGTAGATAAAAGCATGGAGAGTAACAGAATTTTAAAGTAGAGTACACTGAAGAGTTAGGCTAAATATTGTGTTATGTCACTACAAGTATTGAAATCAAAAAAATTCAAATTCAAATTCGATTATATTACAATATAAGGGCTTTTTTATTATGATTATATTGACAATTCTGCTTTGCCTGGGCCCCCCAGTAAACTAATGTTTCCATTTGAAGGCATTATTTATGAAAATCCAGCCTTGTTCAGGGCCACTAGTAAAATCCTGTCACCATCTAGGGGCTTTTATGTTGAAAATCAAGCCTTTTCCCAGGCCCTCCTAGTAAACTCTTGTTACCATGTGGGGGCTTTTAGTTTGAAATTCCAGCTCCATCCAGGCCTCTCTGTAAACCCCTTACCAACTGAGACTTTTATTTTGAAAGTTCATTCCCTCAGGAGAGCTACTGCTGGTGCTCACTGACATGCATTTTAACAACTTAGCAACTAAGAGAAATATATCTTTTGAGGTCAGAAAAAGTTTTAGATCTTTAATTTAAACCAGTGAAAATTTGAAGCAGAAGCAAATTGTATGTTTAAATATTTCTTTAATGTATGTTTTGAACATAAAATCAGTTTACAATATGAAGATTACATGGACCATAAATGTCAGGTTTTTAACTTCAGTGTAGATACAGTGTTTTGTTTGTGAATCATATGTTCAAGAGTGATGACCTTTTCACTAATGTTTCACATTCATGTTTACATACACTGAACTACCTGCTGCAAACTTGACCCAGTCATATCAATATAGAAACCAAAGCACAGTGCTTCCACCAGTCACAGTCTATCAAATGACACAAAATCTACACAACTGTGGCTTTCATTGGACACCTTTTTATAATTCAAATTAAATAAAGATGCTCACAGGGATGTGCCTGCAGTAATTACAGAACATATGAAATGGGGGTGATGTGGAAAACTTGTACTTCAGGTCAGTCTTAGCTGAATAATAGAACAAACTCAATGAGCCTCAGTTGTCCTTACTTGAATATAAGTTTATTACAATACAAATCTGACAACAGAGAGGATTCTGGTACAGCTTGTATGCACTGACACAGATATACTAAAAAACTTAAAGCATCATTACATTTACTCAGCTTAATGCAACAATGTCCACATCATACGGAATCATGTAGGATCACAGCACCAAACCAGGGAGACGACAAAACAGTGTTGCATAACCCTCAGTCCAAACTCTCTACCATCATATTAAACTGTGATGTTCTCATTGGTAAGGGCTGCATTTCATATGACTTCATGTGTCAGATGTCGGAATTACACAATCAAAAAGATATGATGCTCAAGGCAACTATATGGTGAAGAACACACGTTTATTAATAATATCATGCAAAATCTGGTACAGTGGTCAAATGAGAAAGAAAGACAAAAGGAGCACTGTTTAAAGGTCCAGTGTGTAGGATTTAGTGGCATCTAGTGGTGAGGCTGCAGAACTGAAACTTCTTCCGTGTACCAAGTGTGCAGGAGAACTATGGTGGTTGACACAAAATCGCATATGGCCCTATGTAGATTTGAGGTTTGATTTGACTGTCCTGGGCTACTGTAGAACAACATGGCGGAAAAGGACGCTTTCCATACGTAGATATATATGGCTCATTCTAAGGCAACGAAAATAGAGATTCTTACTTTAAGGTGATTATAAACTAAAGTCAACATAGTTATGAATATTATATACCATCTCTGCCAATAGATGCCCCTAAATCCTACACACGGATCCTTTAAAATTAGCATGGTTCTTACCAACATCATGCCACGTCACGTGACATCATGTGACATACGTTACTACTGTAGCATGCTACACATACTAGCATACTACATTGTTATTAAAATAACTCAACTGACTCTTGCTTTCACACAGGAAATGAACAATGAGCTCCCAGTTAAAAGTTAGTGTTGGTTTGTAACATCCATCTCTAATACGTTCTCATCCCAAGTTGTTACATGTCACCTCTTTGTCTGTGGTCACATCTACATATTACGTGCTAAGTATCCTCCTTCATCTGCTGTTGATATTCTGAGATGCTGCAACCAAAGCCGGGACATCGACAAAAGCACGTGGTTAAGTTAAAAGAAAAGAAAAAAAGAACAAAACATGGTTTGGTTGTAAATTCATACAGGTAGCAAACACCAGCCTCACAGGTGAAAGTCCAGGGTTTGTTGGACCCATCCACCACCCATCTTATAAGGACATCCCAGCTCTATTATGTCTTTACCAGCAGTGTTTCAAGCACTCTCCAGAGGGGTATCATACCATCTGGACAGGTGCCGTCCAACCACGTTATGAACTGACGCCGTCCGTCTGCATATCATACCGGCGGGACAGGTGTGATCTGGCCAGCTGGCGGCATACTATAATACCGCGAAAGGTTCCATCTAGCCATGTAACAAACAGTCATTGCCCGGTGACATATCATACTGCCACAAAAGGTAGCTTTTGGCATTGGTGTCTGACGCTGAAATCACTGACAAAGTGGCAGCATTCAACAGCTTCAGAATGAGAACAGGCTGCCAACTCCCCTCCCACCCAACCTTGAGGGACTTAATCACTTTTTATACTGCAATAGGTGCCAGCAACGTCGGAAATAGTCATTTAGTGCATTTTATACCACTACGAAGTGTCTGCTCGTCAGTGTCTGATGCAGACATCAATTGCCAAAGTGGGGGTATTTGACGAGTTCGGTTGTGGCTGGCAGCGTCAGAAATAGCCGCTGCCCGATGTTTAGCATACCACCATGTAATGTGGCTCTGTATGTCAGCATCCAACACAGAAATCACTGACAAAGTGGCGTTATATGACGAGTTGGGAGTGAGAACGGGCTGTTTCTAATTTCTCTTTCTTATATTATTTCATCGTTCATTTTTGAAAATTATTTGATCGTATTCTACTCTAATATTCCTATTTGTTAGTTGCTTTCTGGGGTTCTGCCATAAAATAATTTCACTACATGTTGTATGACTGTGTATGTGACAAATAAATGTGATTTGATTCCTTTTTGAATCAAAACCACTCGTGGGAGCTCCTAACATTCTCTGCTTTGTTTCATTCTTATGTATTTATAATTTCTACAGACTTTCTCTTCTCTTCTCTTTTTATCTGTTTTGTCCTAACATTCTCTTTTTCTGCTGTGCTTAAATACTGCTACCATCACCCAGAGCCCCACAGGGATCTTTAAGGGTTACAAGTTAATTACAGCATGCAGTTCAACGTGTTTGTCTACACAGCCTCCTGCAGATGGCAGCAAAGATCAACAACACTTCAACAGCCCAGAACATTTCCTTGATTTTGTTGCTTGTGATTGATGTTTTGTTGTCTTCCATAAGCACAGATGAGCCAACTCAGAGTATTTCCCTGTTACTGTTAGACATTGCAAACACATAGAGGGCTATATTTAAAGTCATTTTCACACATTGGATCTAAATACTCTGCTAGTGATGTGACAAGTGCATCTAAAAGTGTCATGTTTGTTGGTGTCTGTAGTGCTGTTTTTTATCACTGTCCTCCACTTGCCATTGCTTGCCTTCTCTTGTATTCCACCTCTTTTTCTCCCTTCATGTCTCCACCATCTCTCTCTCTCTCTGTAGATCCAGCACAGGGGCAGATAATTATTATTTCAAAACCATTTGCCAGATCATTACCAGCTAATCCCATGTTTGGTCTGATGAGTCACGCGCCTCATTTGCCACGGTGCAGGGCAGCTTGGGGCCCTTTCACAAACACTGGCTGAGGACCACAAGCCTGCCCTGTGGGGCCACCAGACTGCTGAGGTTGGGGGTGGGGTGTTCCTCCACAAGACCCAGCAGGGTGGAAATTAGTGGACAGAGTGTTAAGTGTGAATCTACACAAGATTTTTTATCATTTAGACTTGTGTTTGCCCTAAAAGACTGTAGCCACTAACTGTCATCATTATCTTGTCTAAAGCATTGTACTTGAGCAGCCATGCAGTGGTGATAAAAGGCCTTTGAATCTGTTTTTCCCCCTTGCAAGCCCCCTCTTCATATAAACTACATCAGTTTACACTATCTCCCAGATGAACACTATAAAACTGCCTATTTTTCCGTTCACTCTATAGCTGTTGAGCAATGAAAAGGGGATAGATGGAATATAAGTAAAGTGTACAGCAGTTTGCGCAGCATGCTACATTTAAAAAACAAAACAAAAATGCTATTATTTTAATAAATCTAAAATTCATTTTTTGCAAAAACAGTTTAAAGGTCTAGTGTTTGGAATTTAGGATAAATTGGCAGAAATGGAATATAATTTAATAAGTGTGTTTTCTTTCGTGTATAATCAATTGACAATAAAATTTGTTGTGTTTTCGTTACCTTAGAATGAGCTGTTATATCAACATAGGGAGCGGATCCTTGTCTATCAAGATCAGCATGTTGCACCACCATGTTTCTACAGTAGCCGAATACCAATATCAAACACTGGCTCTAGATAATGCCATTCACATTTTCATGTCAGCCACCATAATCAGCAGCTGCTGTGTGATGAGCAGCATTGGAAAAACTGTTTTTTTTTAAAATGTGAAACTACTTTATTCAGTGTTTTATTTTGGTTTTTTTAACCATTTTTAATCACCTGGTCCATTTGTTTTTAAGGGGATAGGAGACCTCAGCAGATGATTTGGCTATGACCCATGGATAATGATGTGTGTGCCAACACAGAAAAAATGTTTCATCAATGCAATTTTTGTAATCAGTCCAAAATAAACAATTTACTGTAGCTAATTACACTTTTACCACATCCTGTCCAACACAGTCTCACAGAAATGCGTGAAATGACCCCGACCTCTTTTTTATTTTTTAAAGATTTTTTTTTTTGGCATTTTTAAGCCTTTAATCGATAGGACAGATGAGCGTGAAGGGGGGAGAGAGAGAGGGAGTGACATGCAGCAAAGGGCCACAGGCTGGAGTCAAACCCAGGCTGCTGCGGCGACAGCCTTGTACATGGGGCACCTGCTCTACCACTAAGCCACCGACGCCCCGACCTCTTAACACTGCCTTCCTGTTGTAAATTACATGATGGTGGCACAGTTGGGTTTAGGCACCAAAACTACTCTTTTATGTTTAGAAAAAGATCATGATTTTGATTTAAATAGCTACATTTGTTATGTATGGTACAGAAGTATGATGAACCTAAGTATGTTACGAAAGATGACATTACTACATAAAGGATGTAAGTAGGTTAAGTTGAATGAGTCAATGCTGACTTTGAATTTCACACGGGACTCAAACATTGGTCTCCTGGGTGAAAGTCTTGTGCTTGTTTGGTCCATCCACCACCCCAACATTCTCCCTACGCAGACTTTCTTGCTCTTTATACTACCTGTAGGGTTGTAACATTAACCACCCTCCATTACGTGACGTTGTTGAACCAGGGAATTCATGTGTCCACCACCACAAAGGATACTAATAACTCCATTGGCATTGCTTCCATGCTGTTAAGAGTTCGTGGTTGTTTCACATATTTCTGTGAGATCAGGGTGTACCATCAGTGTTAGTGTGTTCATTGCTGCTGTTGGACCTAAGTAAGGGTCTGGGCCACACTCCTGCGCACCTCCAACTGTGACCAAAGGAGCATCGCACTCCTGTCAATCACTACCTTCCAGAAAAAGGGTCAGGCTGGTTACACTGGACTTACCTCTGTGGCTGGAATCCAGAAAAATCACCCCATTTTTCATCTCTCAACAATCGAGTCTGTAAGGGAGAGTCAGGAGCTGTCCCTGGGGAAGGTTCTGTTACAAGTCAACCTGATTGTAGTTCCTCTCTTCCTTGGACATATACTAACTCTCCTGTCATTTCATATCTTGCCACTCTATTCTGTCCTGCAGTCACCCCTCTGTTCCTGCCATTCCCAATCACCTGCTCCGATTAGCCTTGCAGTATGCTTTTATGTTTGTATTATTAAGAATGGATTCAATGGCTATTTATTGTCTTTAGGTGTTGCTTGTAGTACAAACCCACAGAAAATTATCATACAGTTCTACAGTTCCCTGTCACATCACCTTTTAGCATTCTTTGAGGCAGCAGAAACAAGCTATAGACACTGAATTATTGTCATGTTTAAAGTTGATATGGCAAATTTCTTAGCAAACAGTTTCTTATTTACACATCCAGAGATACTAAGCAAAATTAGAAATCATTTGGAGTTGTGTTTGTGTCCACTTGATCAATGTTAAATGCTAAATGCTTCGCTACATTTGCCACTTTCCCTAACTTTGTCTGCTGTTTAGTGCTGAGCAGACTCATCGAATATCGACCCTTGGTCAGTGGCTTTGGGCATGAGATACCGGTGCACTGAGGCACCCTTTAGCGACAGTATGTGATGTACTGGATGGTGAGATTTTTTGATGCTCTGAGCAACTGCTGTTGTATGAAGAGTGTGTCCCCATAGGGCAAGCAGGAGGGGAGGTGGATGGGTCAAACTCCGGACTTTCACCCAAGACACAATGCATGTAACAAGCATAAACTGGGATGCCATCTCTGAGTGTTCAAAACTGACGCTGGAGTGGCACCTATAGTGTTATAGTTTGACATGTAGGGCCACTGACCAAAGCATCAGTATTTGATGAGTTGGATGTCACAGTGTGTTTGTACAGTGGGATTTTAGAGCTTATCATTAAACGGCTGCCTGCTGTCACATGTAAATTAATGTTCATATAAAAATATTGGTTATAGCCATGTTAATTATAGTTAAGAATCAAAGGCATTTGGTTTCACTCATTTATGAAAACTGTCATATCTCCATGTTTTCTTCCCAGGGCCTGTGTCCACATAGCCTTTTTTTCTCAGTGCTTTTGTTTTTGCAGTTGTTCTCGATGTGGAGCAGGCTTATTTTTACAGAGCACTTTATCTTTTTATACTACTGCTCTGAACGCTTTAAGTTGAAGACCTCCTAACTTTTCAGAAAGGCGCCTGTGACATTACTGCCACTTCTTTAGCCAAGTTACTGTCTAACATCTCAACAAAGTGAAAAGCTCATTTTTAAAATATACAGATTTACCAAATTTCTCTTGGATTAACATCACCAAAAAAGTCATGTCTTTCATTACAATAAATATTAGGGCATCATTGTACCTAACCTTAAGTAACTGATGTCAGTTCATGTTTTCTTTTTCTTCAGTTTTGGTTATTGTAAAATTGGTCTTAAATCTTATTTTGAGTGGCATTAAAAAGTCTTTAATCTAACTTCCCTTAAGCTGTAGGAACCCTGTAATGTGATAATTAAATAACAGTAACTTTATGATTTTGTTCTTAACATTCTTGTTGTGGAAATCATTTTATTTAATCAATGTTTTAGAGCTAAAAATATTACATCAGCCCCAAATACAGGACAATGACAAATTTCTCAGAAATCTGACCACATGATTCCCTATACAAAATGTGAAGTAGGTAAACTCATCTAGGCTCAGCTTTTACATTTATTTAAGCAACAAGTTGCTGCTTGCGCCGCAGAAGGATTATTGTTTGCGGGTATACAGTATACACATGGATTAAAGCTGCATTACTGGGCTATATGAGAAAGACATATTTGAGTAGTTCTCCTGATTTTATTTCCAGTAGAAATGGTGTTCAACATATTTTTTTGTATGGTATCCTAAAAAAATAACAATGGTTTCCTCTGACTTCCTGCTTAACTCTTCATCTGGGCCAGGATGTTACATTGTAGCTGTGAAGACAGGCAGCATGAGAAACACTTGGGCCTAACCAAAAACAACCTATCAGACCTTAATGTCCATCTGTTTCCTCCTCTACGTGGTCGAGTCTTATTGCCAGTGTCTTCTCATAAACATTCACACCCAATGGACTGTTTGCTGTCGTTGACACACTGCCATGTGGCTGTATGTGTGCCATACTGGCCTGTGTTTCCTTCATTGGGTCAGATGACCAGACAGCTTGTGATGCCACAGCACACAGAGTTTCCATGGCAACACATGAAGCTGAGACGGATATCAACAAATGGCTTTGGCAACCATTTTATTCTATGTGCTGCACACTTGGTGTCATCACTTCAACGCTTTTGTGAGTGCAGCTGTTTAAATTCATCTCTCACATTAAAGTCTTGATTACTGCAAAAGCCAAGGTATTTTCATCTATATGTGGCATCCTGGTTTTAAACTATATTTACAAGTATGAAAGCTAGTTTGGACCAATGTATTAGGTCCTTGACTAAATTGGGATTAACACTGGCCTACAACTGAGTGGCCTACAAGTGATGATTTATATACGCCTCAAAAGCTCTAAAAACCAACTTTATAAAAACATCATTATTATAAAGCAGTTATGAAAGAAGTAGAACATAATTTTAGCTGTTTACCGTTTGATTATCCAGAGCACTACACTCAGAGTGGCAGAGCACACTCTAGCACTCTGTTGTGGGAAACAGAGCAGCTCTGTGAACGCTCTGTTTCTTTGACCAGCAGCGCTCTCATTTTAGAGCATCAGACTGAATATACGAATGCACCATGTCAGGTCACTCACTCTCTGGGACTGCGAGTGTTACTTGAATAAGTAAACACAGACCAGCAGGACCATACTGGCCGACCCGTCTGCTCTCGCTCAGTGAATGGATGATTTGACAGGACTGATGAAGGTGGGATGGCCAGCTTTGTGGTTGATTACTATGGCAATCTTACAAAGGAGGGCCAAACTTGAATGGCTTCCTCCATTTTGTTTTGCAATCAAAGATAATGTTAGCTAGTGTGCTAAAAAGTTAGTGTTACAGAGAAATCCAATATTTCTCGTAATACCTCCCCAATTTCTGATTAGGTGGACATGATAACCCTTAATAAACATAACTTTATTCATCCATACAACAGTAAATAGATTTCCCCTGACCTGATTAGAAGCACAGCATTTTTGATGATCGCCTTTGTCCAGTCCTTTCATCTTATCGCATTTAACCATAGTTGTCTTTGTTTGTGTTGATGGGCAGTAGCGGCTGACATGTGGCAAGGTGTGATGGCTCATTCATCGCTGCTTTCAGCTTTAATGTGGAGTTGCACTTGAGTTCACCTGATGAATGTAAGTCTGATATTCGCTCTCTCTTTTGTTTTGCCTTTCTCTCCTTCACCTTTGGATAAAGGTGATTCTTTAGCTTGCAAACAGTTAAATATACCCTATGTTTAACAGCTAGTTGCTGACATTGTCCCTCTGCTATTTGGTGCTGCATGGGTTAAAAAGCAAAACCACTGTACAGAAAACTTAAACGATTAGCTGTAGAGCTGAGGGGGCTGTTTGTTGATTGATAATTCTCTATGGGCTCATCATTACAAGTGAGCCCTTCAAAGTTATTTGATCCATTGTTAATATGAAAACATCCATTAGTGCATCTTTGAATATCTGATCAGAAGGCAATCCAGGGTAATGACAGAGAGCAGTATGTAAAACATCAAATAAATCCTCCTTTATCCTACCTTTAGTAGTAGCAGCTAGGTAAATGTTGCTAGTACAGTATATATATCTTCCATTGTTAGTCATCAGGTCCAGTGATGTTCTAAATTGTTATATACCCTTTTCTTGTGAGAGGTGAGATCTTGAACATGCACTGCTTCCCAGCTTCTTGCTGGCTGTCCTGCTGACCCCTTACCTCTGACCCCAGCTCAGGGACTCACTCATCATTCAGCCTATCGATTCTCCCCCAAATGTTTGAAGTGATTCTGCTCAACAGGATTGGCTGTGTCTTACTCAGATCCATGTTCATAGCAGGTCAGCAACCAATAAATCACACAGACAACTCAAGGAAGTTTGATTTTATTCACTGTGATATGAAATGAATCAAATTCATCACTTGCTGGATGTTTATAATCTGGAATTATCTAAATAAAATGCAAAACTATCTTTTGCAGTTTCCCTTTAATAGTTTTAGGCTGGTTTTGCGAGGTGCAGCTCTATCCATTTGTGAATCTGTAAAATGCAAATCATTTCAGTCATCACAGCAGTTTAGCTTTGTAGTGTACAAATGACATCAGTCAAACTGCTTCTAAAGGCCAAGAATGTGTCTGGTCGTGTCTCCTGAGACTCAGAGATGTCAATGCATCCTAGCTGCTGTGGCAACCCCTGTTCAGCATGGTGGGTCAGTAGGAGGGGGAGGAAAAGCAGGAATGGCCCTGTCAGTGTGAGGGCAGTATGAGCGACCCTGTGGAGAAACTCTCAGCAGGACAAAACCAACTGAGAGCCCATTAAAGCTGTGGGACAGCAGAGCCTGCCTGTCAAAGCAGGCTTCTGTTTCAAAATAATGTCCTCAGGGTGAGAAGTTTAGTGCAGGCTAACACTGTGAAATACCCAGAGGTGAAAGTGTTTGCTGTAGCTCTTCCACTTCCAACAGAGCCTAACAGTTATGATAATAATACAGTTATTTGTACAGCTCATCCCAAAACAGGACTCAAGAAAGTTACTTATGGTATACAACGTGTTTTCCTATCATGGTATAATACATCCTCTGACTTTAATATATCAGTTATCACTAAGTTATATCCTATGAATTGATACTTTGTAAACACTTATCTTATTACACATTTCTTATCTTTTTTAAATTCTCTTATGATCTGCAGCTTTCTTAAAATGAAATTTAAAAAAGAATGTTATGTATGTACAAGTTTAACAATAAGAGAAAAATCACCCCTTTAATGCATGAATTATGACTAGGTCGATCAAGATTTTTTTGTTTTCAGTGAAAACAAATTGAAGTTCCTTTTTTAAACATGCATTTTGCAAGGAGTTTTTCACATGTCCAATCAGGTGCACAGCAGACATTTAAGTTTTCAACTGAAGACATATAAACCAATGACAAAACTGATATATTATGTGAAATTATAAAAATATATCTTTACTGCTGTTAAATTAGTGTTTTCACATATTATCGGTATTAAAGGTATCAAGTTCCCTATCTGAGCAATTGCAAGCAGCGCCATTGATAGTGAGCCTACCAATTGACCTATGGCTAAGTCCTGCCCTCAAACGCAATGAGCCAATCACAGTGCGTATAGCCATTCCCATACACTCAGACATTCTCTGCCTGGACGTTCATTGAAAGGGAACTGCCCATTGGTCCGATATCCCATTGTTATATATTATACCATATTAAACCCATTGTTCCGAAGTCCGTTCCGAAATCATCATGATGGCCTGTGGTTAAGGTCTGGTTAGGTTTAGGCACAAAAACCACTTGGTTAGGGTCAGGAAAAGATCATGGTGTGGGTTAAAATGAAAAAGAAAGTGACAAACACATAAGCTGTGAGCCTGCTTCGCCTCAAGCCTTTCCCAGCTGACCCAGAGCCAGTCGCGGCGCACCATCAAGGTAGAAATACGCCCGCCGGGAGCCGTTCAGCACCGCGGACCGTCGAACTAATGGGCTGTCGGACCAATGGGCTGTCGGACCAATGACATAGACCCCATTGAAATGCATTACAGAAGGCCAGTTTTGTTCGGTTTTATGAGCTTTTTCTGAGATTTGAAGTTTAAAAATGGTCAAACAGTGTGCATGGGGTACATGTAACTCCGACACAAGGTATCCTGAGAGGCTGGGCGACGAGGTGTATTTTTTACACTTTAAACCACATCTCAACTGAGAAAAGTGTCTCCTTTGGATAAAGTTGTGTGGTAATGTTAGACCACAACATCAACTCAACGTGAATAATATTAACAAGGATGTCTACATCTGTTCTAAGGTAAGTCAACATTGTGTTTGAGGCAACATATTGTCACTTTGCTGGAAAGAAATATAAAGTTATCTTTAACATGTCTAGCTTACATTAGCTAACTTTAGCCTAACGTTAGCTCCTAGCTGCGTGCAGTCCATTTACCATATGAAAGCACTGAATATTCATGCAGCTCTCAAAATATACCAAGATAGTCTAATTGTTTTTGGACATTCCAGTTATGACATCTTTTTGCAGTGGGGGAAAACGAATCAAACTGAAACTCCTGCCACATAATCCACATCTCTACTATCCTTTGTATGTTCTTAATTGGCATGTCCAATAATTATTAAACATCATAGAGCCACACTGGGCAACATGCGCCATCATTACCATAAACACACACTGCAGTTTATTTTGACTCAGTCCCTCTTACACCAGTACCAAATGAGAATTAATGCACAGCTGAATATAGTGCATAAACAAATTTCCCCTTGTTTGAGTAATGTTTGCCAAAAGCTACAGTGGTTTGTTTTAGTGTTTAGTTCCTAAAACAGGAAGTTTAAATCCAGCTTGGGAGCCTTGGTGTGTGCATCCTCCTGTTCTGGTGAAATTGTGCTTTTAAAGTTCTTTGATCCATTTTATGTCAAAATGATGTGCTTGGACCCCACTTTTTGATACTTGTGTCTATATTTGACCTTGTTTCTTTATTACATGTAACTTGTCAGGTCCAGTCTCTACAAAAATAGCTTAATATCAGTATTTGTCCTGAGAGGTCTCATTTGTCTTGAGCACTAACAATATGCAGGAGACAATAGAGCTGACGCTAAAAACTGTCCTCCATAATGAGCCTGACCTTTGATAGTTTCTTAAATGTTCTACACTCATGGTAATTAATGGAAGTAGCATACTCGTAGTAATTGATCCGTGCCTTGTCGCTGACAGAACTAATAAAGTAGAACAAGGTTCATTAATTACTGCTTACTGGGTGCTAATGATATCACATGTAGCCCCAGGAGGTCAGGTCAGACAGACTAATCACCGATGGGCAGGTAAAGGTCTACTTTTGGCAGAGTCAACTTTCACATGGAACAACTCTGCTTGGTGGAAGTTAAGCCAAAGTTTCTGTGTTTGTGTGAGACTATTCATTAGGCCTATATTTTCCAAGAACTAATCAGCTTACTTTTTTCACTTTATCACATGCTAATGGACTACAGAACACATCTGAACAAGGGGGGGATGCATGTCTTAGAAACTGAGATTGAGTTTTGTAACAGAGTACTTTTTTAGTCTGACACCACACACTCTAACATCTACATGCATGATGAGGACAGAGATATTCATGTACACATGCTAATGTGGGGTAACTCAACTGGCTTAGCCCAGAGGGCACTTTTGCAAAGTGACAGGAGTCCAGGAGCCAGTTTCTAGGAATTAAGGAAGTTTGGGGGTTACCTTGGACCTCTGTCTTGGGGGTTGGGGGATCCTCCCCTAGTATAACTGCCCTAACAACTCTGATCCAACACACGGTGGCGCTGTGTAGGGGAGAAAAGTTAGGACGATTCCAAGGGCCCCTGTTAAATAGCTAAAAATTAATCTAAAATTATTAAACCATCATCATTAAGAATTTTTTTCAAATATAGTAAAATAATAGTAAATAGTAAAATTAATGATTTCTTTGCTTATACTTGTATACAGTAAAAGTTAAATATCCCCTGTAGCTCCCTCGAGTAGTAGACACAAGGCCCGAGGTCATGGTTAAGAACTGGGTTTATTCCAAGGACAGACCAACCCGTGCGAACTGAGTAAAAAGGAAAATAAATAAAATACAATAAACAAAAATGCACGTATGTATGTCCCTGCAGCTATAACAGGCAGACAGTCACACACATCACAGCACAGCCTGCAGCTTAACTATAAGGTTTCACTTATGTGACACAACTTGCACACACACTACACTTACATGACATATAAATTATGCACGTCATTATATATCACATAAGACATAGTTGCGACATTATGCTCATATAATTATCACATTTCTTCACCATATGAAAATAAACTTGAACCAAACACACCTCGTAGGCTGCTTACTACTAAAGAGGGCCTAAATCTTGCTTGCTTCTTCCTTATCTTCGTTTTCCTTCGTCTTCTGTACGTTTACATCTTTAATATTTACACTTAGGTAGAACGCTCATATAACGTTTTGCATCTTTTCGGCGCTATGCTGGCAGGGTGCGTTGATTAATTATGACATGCGGAGCGCTAGGTTGGCAGTAATTAGTTCCGACCTGGAAATACTGCATACAGGTAGGAACCAAAAAACGGGAGGATAAACAAATCAAACTTAACTGACAATGTGAGGCAGTTACATCCCCATTGACCAAAAAGTAAACATCCATATTGACTGACCACCCCACTGTATCTGCATGAAATGGTTTGGTCCTGCCTTAGCGCACTGAGGGTGACATGCCTAGTAGCAGTCAGCAGTTGCACTAGAAGCTACAGCCATCATCATGTTACCTAGTACTAACAGAAAATCCGGTTTTAACAAAAGGAAAGAGAGAAAGGAGAGAGAAGAGAGGCAAAAGAAAGGGTGTCAATATGTGACCCAGTTTTTCTCCAAGACAGGTGGATAGCCTATAGTCTGAGTGGTAGAAATGAACCTGTTAGCTTAATGTCCATAGTGAAATAAGCTAGCTATAGACTAGTGTCAGCCTACATTTCACTCCTTTTTAACCTACATTTAATCAGTGCAGGTAAATGTTTAGCAAGATATTCATATTAAAGGTAGGATCTGGAGGATTTTCAAACAAAACAAAATATAGACATATACAAATGAAATCCTGCTTAATCATCACCTATGGGCTTCTACTCGTGTGGTGGTGACTCTGTTTGCAGAGCTCCTGCCCTTTAACTGTATTTTGATGTTTATGTGAGCTCGGACCGCTTCTGGGCGGAGATTTCCGAGAGAGCGCAGGTGCTGTGCCCGAGCGTGCACCAGCACGAGCCTTGCCTGAACCTCTTCTTCACTGGCGCGCAAGACCAGCGAAAGCACGTGAACACACATGAAGGCGGTGCCGATGTCTCGCGCAAGTGCACACACATCAGCACAGTGTACACAGAAGCAGTTAGAGCTACAGGCTACAGTGAGGCTACAAACAGAGTTCAAATGGCGTTTTTCCAAACAACTTTTTATGTCGGGGCTTCAGGACACTTGGATCCCTACGGACAAGCAGTATGGAGATATTCTGTTGTTTCAATTATGTGTTTTTTGGACGTTTTAATCTGGGTCGCCATCAGCCCTTAGGTGTGCAGCTGTGCTGCTAGCCACTTCTCCCTTGGATTTCCGTAAGTGTTGTGAGGACTCTAAAACTCATTTTTGGGTGCATTATCCCTTTAATCTTGTCAAATACTTGTCAGTGAAGCGGCTGTGTTTCAGAGTATTTCTTGTTTTAAAAAAAACATGCTTAAAATGAGAATGCTTCTGGTGCCTCAATTTAAGACAAAGTCACTAATTTTATTGTGCCTTTGGAAGACATTTAGTCTATTGTAAGGGTTTTTTTTGCTAGTATTACCCTAAATGTAGATTTAAATTCTTAAAGTCAGCTCAATTGAGAGACCAAAATACTTCTTTTAAGTAAGTGTGTTTTAAATAACTGAGTTTTCATTGTTTGTAATAAGCACAACTTGCTTGAATCTGTTCATATTTGTCTAGTTTTAAGGCCCATTATGGTCTTTCAGTGGCTAGAAGTTTGTGCTAGTTTTAAGTATTCTAGCTGAGCAAAATTGGCTTTAGTATTGCCAAGTCCGCTTATTATAAGTGACTTTGGGCTTGTTTTTCTGTAAAGTCGCTTACAAATATTGGTAGTCGTGGGTCACGTTTTTTTGGGCTTGTTTCTAAAGCGTAGTTGCTCCATAATAAGTTGTCAAGCAGATATTTTCGGTGTGTTATTTAAACGTAGGATAGTTTGTCTTGCCTGTTCCCTCTGTCCCTCCCCTTTCCCCATACACACAGGATACAGCAGAGTTTTTTCCCACCCGCATCCTGCTTCTAATTGGCTCTGACCCTAATGGCAACGAGTACTAGCCAATCAGAGGCAGAGCAGGGTAATGTGTTTTTTTTCTGGTTAGGGAAACGTCAGTCCTGTAACTAAAAGAAAAAAGTTAGATGAGTGCATTAAAAGCAATAATAAATAAAGAATTTGTGAATTCAGGATGATATTTATTTGTGTGTGCAAATTTTAATTATCAGAGGTTTACTGTGTATATAATGTACTTGGTACATCAGTCTATATTTGATATCCCATCTGTTTTCTAATGTTAAATAATGTTAAAAGGTGGTTTAACTCCCTCTTGTGGTCATTGTCCTGAAACTTGGGGGGGTGGGGGGGGGGGGGGGGGGGGGGGGTCGCTTGTTTTCACAGGTCTGGTTGCTTATTTGTCTCGCGAGATCTGGCAACGCTGATTGGCTTACCCCACTGGCAAACACATTCTCACTCTGACCTCGTCACATATCAACATTTGGTCATGGACTTTTCACGTTGACATATGAAGTGCAGTTCTGGGTTCTGGGAAGCTGTTAGAAGTCTGTTACATGCTTTGTCTGTTTTCAAAATGCACTTTCAAAATAAAAGCACTATGTCGGTACAACACTGCAAATTGACGTTTTTTTTTCCTTCAGCAACAATCCTATGTGGTTACGTTTGGCCAGCGCATGCATGTGGTTGGGTTTAGGAAAAAAGAACAGGCTTTACAATCACATGGGAAATAAACACAGACCTTGCACTTGAGAGTTGGTGGTTGTTGGACCCATCTACCACCCCTCCCGCCCGGCCTACTCCAACTTTTGCCGCCTTAACTTTAACTTTCCCTTTAACAGGAAAAAAATGGTAGAAACCTCAGGAAGAGGGATCCCTCCTCAGTTGCTCTTCCTGAGGTTTCTACCATTTTTTTCCCCTGTTAAAGGTTTTTTTGGGGGGAGTTTTTCCTTATCCACTGCGAGGGTCCTAAGGACAGAGGGATGTCGTATGCTGTAAAGCCCTGTGAGGCAAATTGTGATTTGCGATATTGGGCTTTATAAATAAAATTGATTGATTAAACAGTATATGCACACGTTGACATAGCCAACATGTTATACGTTAATTTTTGCATTATGTTGTTATTGTCATACAATAAGATTGCACTTATAATGATTTGAAGACAAAATTAAACTATCCTCATGCAATGGTGTTTATGATATCTAATGAATTAGTGCCCTACGGATGACATTATGTACTTAACATAAAGTTATGTAGGTTAGGTGTAGGTAAGTGAAGTTACTGTGGTTACGTTTAGGAAAAGAAACATGGTGACGCTGCACATTATAGTGACTCAAAGTTCACTTGGTTTCACACAGTTCCAATCACCAGTCTCCTGGGGGAAAGTCCTGTGTTTTGTACTTGTAACTGTGGAAAGAACTATAGCTCTGCTGAAACACAATACTTCCCCACTACTCCTCCAGATTTTGCATACTTCTTTATTTTTTGCCACTTTTGTTAGAGACGCCTCATACCACAGTTTTTGTGATTACAGCGAGGCCCATGTTTACCAACAAGTGATGGTGAAATTTCTCACCTCTCGAAGGCAAATATGTACTCTCCCACACTTCACTATCACAGAGTGAGATAAAGAGGGGCAAAGAGAGAGTGATAATGACTTAAAGAAAGAGAGAGAGAGGGAGGCCAGATTAGGGGTGTAAACAGTGGTTGAATAAGCTGACAGTGTGAACACAGCTGATAGTGTTTAAGTCACACTGTCTCTCTTCGTAGGTCCTGCATTGTTCTCTGCTGCCTCTGGCTGTGTTTTACAGCATAATTAGAGCTTATTTCACTTGAAAACACCCACGTGCTATACATTTCCATCTGCTTGGCTCTCACTTCCTCCCTCATCCACAAGCTAGATGAGTTGGTTTTCATGTTTTTTTTTCCATGATGCCATGAATCAGTTGCTTTACATGTTCATATTGTATCTGTTAGTCAATATGACTGATCACACAAGGATAGTAGTGTCATGCCTTTTCAAGTAAACTGTTGTGTATGTGTGGTTCTAAACATCCAGTGGCTGGTTCAGGGAAAAACTCCTCCAGCCCACACATTCAGTTTACACATCTGGTTTGTCTGGAATAAACAGAAGTGGGTGGGTAATGTGACAAGTGATCTGTGGGAAGTGTGGGGCACAAACATCACAGCTAAGGCTGCTGTGGCTCAATGCTTTTTCTCGATTGCCTCAGTTGGCAACAAACATTTCAGAAAATATATATAATAAAGATCTTTATTGCATGCATAAATATAAACATATAAACAATATCTCACCAGAGAGGCGACAACAAAGAATATTTTTACTCACTTTCTTTTCATCAAGTCACACTTTCACCTACCTACAAAACTAATGCAATCCCAACACCCTCT
This sequence comes from Epinephelus lanceolatus, assembly GCF_041903045.1. Taxonomy (NCBI): domain Eukaryota; kingdom Metazoa; phylum Chordata; class Actinopteri; order Perciformes; family Serranidae; genus Epinephelus; species Epinephelus lanceolatus. Next base: position 40,048,882 of record NC_135743.1, read on the forward strand.
GCTGTACTTTGGTTTGGTGCTGAAGTGTCCTGTCCAACTGGGGGAAAAAGCATAATTAAACTACCCTTAACCTGGGTCCCCTGAGACATTTTATCATCTACAAATCAACACAGATTATGGTGCAAAAAATGCTAGGCTGGTTCTGGCACTGAAATGAAAAAAGAAAGATGATTAATCTACAAAAAAATTTAATAAATAAAACAGGCCGACTGCATGTGGGTTAGTCTATATCCAATTCCACCTTACCACATGCTCCCCTCAGATCATGCACACACACAAATACCCACTTTCACTGCAAACTAACACTTTTAAGTGTTGTGGGATACTTATCTGCATGCAGGTGCATGGTAAACCAAGTGACCAGCCGTAGAAACAGTACAGCCTGAATGTTATTACTAAATAAATAAGCACAGAAACAGCATTAAAACATATGGGATCAGAGGTACAGTGGGTTCACCTCACAGAATAAGCTAAAAATATATACACTAAAGCATAATAAACAATATAAGCAATAGGTGAAAAATAATACTAATAATACTACTAGTAATGATGAACAGAATAGGGCAAAATAAATACCCTAGGCAAAACCAAAATACTAAATAAAGCCAAATAAGAGACACAGCAAAATGACACAATAAGCAAAACAAAACACTAGGCAAAATAGGGTAGGGCAAAACAGTAACAAACTGTCCTAAAATGAAAAAAAGGAAACTCTCAATCTGCAACTCTACAAACACTAAATGCTGGGGGTTTGTGTACGTGCCGTCAACAGGTGGTAAGATCAGTACACAGCCAACAAGTAGTAATTTAATACAGGACCTGATCAAACACAATACACATACCTTGAATAGGAATTCCAACTCCCGATCTGCCAGTTGAACGGCATCGGGGAGGGCAGCAACCACGCACATGTGAAAACAGCTTTTTTTTTTTTTTTTTTTTTTTTTTGTAAGTGTGTGGTATTAAGGGGGTATTAAAAGTCTGACTGCCTGGATATGACAGTTAACTCAGCCGTGTTGCAGTGCTGGCATCTGGCATCTGTGCAGGGGCTATGCGGATGTAAATGGGAGGAATGTAGGAATCGCCCTGCTACAACAAATAAGCAGACTGATTGGTTTTTAAAAAAGAGTCCAACAACTTATAGTGCATCCATAACTACCCATATGACTCACATAAATGTTTCCAAATCTGCCATCTCAAGAGGGAAGGTTTTGTTAACTTTAGCCAACTACAACTACTTGATTAAAGGCCAATCACTGCAAGCAATCTTCGATTTAATGTGACATGATTGGCCCATTGCCACAGCAGCTACAACCCATATAGTCTGTAGTGTGGTGAAGTCAAGTGCAGTGTATTTGACAGAGTTGGCAGTTCAGTGTTCCGAGATGCCATTAAAACATTTGAAAGTATGGCTATACTTAACGTGTATGACATCTGGTGGCATTTCATGTAACTGAATGCTTCAATGATGAGTATCAAATAAAGAAGAAAAAAGATTATCAAATGAAGTAGGCCACTCTATTGGTATGTGTATCACTTTAAGGCATGGGTCCATTTTTGAAAACCCACCTACCCATTCCCGCAAACCTAAGTACCAGAACTGACCTGTTACCAATCAGTATGTCTAAGTTATAGCCACATCCGCCTGCATCCGTTAATAAAAGTCTCCTGATCCAACCCGTGATTAAACATACAAATGTGTGTGTATATATATTTATATATATATATATACATATATACAGTACAGGCCAAAAGTTTGGACACACCTTCTCATTCAATGCGTTTTCTTTATTTTCATGACTATTTACATTGTAGATTCTCACTGAAGGCATCAAAACTATGAATGAACACATGTGGAGTTATGTACTTAACAAAAAAAGGTGAAATAACTGAAAACATGTTTTATATTCTAGTTTCTTCAAAATAGCCACCCTTTGCTCTGATTACTGCTTTGCACACTCTTGGCATTCTCTCCATGAGCTTCAAGAGGTAGTCACCTGAAATGGTTTTCCAACAGTCTTGAAGGAGTTCCCAGAGGTGTTTAGCACTTGTTGGCCCCTTTGCCTTCACTCTGCGGTCCAGCTCACCCCAAACCATCTCGATTGGGTTCAGGTCCAGTGACTGTGGAGGCCAGGTCATCTGCCGCAGCACACCATCACTCTCCTTCTTGGTCAAATAGCCCTTACACAGCCTGGAGGTGTGTTTGGGGTCATTGTCCTGTTGAAAAATAAATGATCGTCCAACTAAACGCAAACCGGATGGGATGGCATGTCGCTGCAGGATGCTGTGGTAGCCATGCTGGTTGAGTGTGCCTTCAATTTTGAATAAATCCCCAACAGTGTCACCAGCAAAACACCCCCACACCATCACACCTCCTCCTCCATGCTTCACAGTGGGAACCAGGCATGTGGAATCCATCCGTTCACCTTTTCTGCGTCTCACAAAGACACGGCGGTTGGAACCAAAGATCTCAAATTTGGACTCATCAGACCAAAGCACAGATTTCCACTGGTCTAATGTCCATTCCTTGTGTTTCTTGGCCCAAACAAATCTCTTCTGCTTGTTGCCTCTCCTTAGCAGTGGTTTCCTAGCAGCTATTTGACCATGAAGGCCTGATTGGCGCAGTCTCCTCTTAACAGTTGTTCTAGAGATGGGTCTGCTGCTAGAACTCTGTGTGGCATTCATCTGGTCTCTGATCTGAGCTGCTGTTAACTTGCGATTTCTGAGGCTGGTGACTCGGATGAACTTATCCTCAGAAGCAGAGGTGACTCTTGGTCTTCCTTTCCTGGGTCGGTCCTCATGTGTGCCAGTTTGGTTGTAGCGCTTGATGGTTTTTGCGACTCCACTTGGGGACACATTTAAAGTTTTTGCAATTTTCCGGACTGACTGACCTTCATTTCTTAAAGTAATGATGGCCACTCGTTTTTCTTTAGTTAGCTGATTGGTTCTTGCCATAATATGAATTTTAACAGTTGTCCAATAGGGCTGTCGGCTGTGTATTAACCTGACTTCTGCAAACACAACTGATGGTCCCAACCCCATTGATAAAGCAAGAAATTCCACTAATTAACCCTGATAAGGCACACCTGTGAAGTGGAAACCATTTCAGGTGACTACCTCTTGAAGCTCATGGAGAGAATGCCAAGAGTGTGCAAAGCAGTAATCAGAGCAAAGGGTGGCTATTTTGAAGAAACTAGAATATAAAACATGTTTTCAGTTATTTCACCTTTTTTTGTTAAGTACATAACTCCACATGTGTTCATTCATAGTTTTGATGCCTTCAGTGAGAATCTACAATGTAAATAGTCATGAAAATAAAGAAAACGCATTGAATGAGAAGGTGTGTCCAAACTTTTGGCCTGTACTGTATATATATATATTAGGGCATTAACAGAAAAGTCGATTTGTCGACGTGTCGACGTCAGTGGCACAAGTCGACACCCCCCGGGAGGAGTCGACAAGTCGTGTGTTTTTTCCCCCTCTCTCTCTCTGTGCTTGTGTACAGAATGCAATCGGTGCCTCAGATTACGCTGATACTTGATGGCGTACTACAACCCCTGGCAAAAATTATGGAATCACCAGTCTTGGAGGATGTTCATTCAGTTGTTTAATTTTGTAGAAAAAAAACAGATCACAGACATGACACAAAACTAAAGTCATTTCAAATGGCAACTTTCTGGCTTTAAGAAACACTAAAAGAAATCAAGAAAAAAAACTGTGGTAGTCAGTAACAGTTACTTTCTTAGACCAAGCAGAGGGAAAAAATTATGGAATCACTCAATTCTGAGGAAAAAATTATGGAATCACCCTGTAAATTTTCTTTCCCAAAACTAACACCTGCATCAGATTAGATCTGCTCGTTAGTCTGCAGTTAAAAAGGAGTGATCACACCTTGGAGAGCTGTTGCACCAAGTGGATTGACATGAATCATGGCTCCAACACGAGAGATGTCAATTGAAACAAAGGAGAGGATTATCAAACTCCTTAAAGAGGGTAAATCATCACACATCATGTTGGTTGTTCACAGTCAGCTGTGTCTAAAATCTGGACCAAGTACAAATAACATGGGAAGGTTGTTAAAGGCAAGCATACTGGTAGACCAAGGAAGACATCAAAGCGTCAAGACAGAAAACTTAAAGCAATATGTCTTGAAAACAGAAAATGCACAGCAAAACAAATGAGGAACAAATGGGAGGAAACTGGAGTCAACGTCTGTGACCGAACTATAAGAAATCGCCTAAAGGAAATGGGATTTACATACAGAAAAGCTAAACGAAAGCCATCATTAACACCTAAACAGAAAAAAACAAGGTTACAATGGGCTAAGGAAAAGCAATCATGGACTGCGGATGACTGGATGAAAGTCATATTCAGTGATGAATCGCGAATCTGCATTGGGCAAGGTGATGATGCTGGAACTTTTGTTTGGTGCCGTTCCAATGAGATTTATGAAGATGACTGCCTGAAGAAAACATGCAAATTTCTACAGTCATTGATGATATGGGGCTGCATGTCAGGTAAAGGCACTGGGGAGATGGCTGTCATTACAGCTTCAATAAATGCACAAGTTTACGTTGACATTTTGGACACTTTTCTTAGCCCATCAATTGAAAGGATGTTTGGGGATGATGAAATCATTTTTCAAGATGATAATGCATCTTGCCATAGAGCAAAAACTGTGAAAACATTCCTTGAAGAAAGACACATAAGGTCAATGTCATGGCCTGCAAATAGTCCGGATCTCAATCCAATTGAAAATCTGTGGTGGAAGTTGAAGAAAATGGTCCATGACAAGGCTCCAACCTACAAAGCTGATCTGGCAACAGCAATCAGAGAAAGTTGGAGCCAGACTGATGAAGAGTACTGTTTGTCACTCATTAAGTCCATGCCTCAGAGACTGCAAGCTGTTATTAAAGCCAGAGCTGGTGCAACAAAGTACTAGTGGTGTGTTGAAGTGTTCTTTTGTTTGTTTGTTTTTCATGATTCCATAATTTTTTCCTCGGAATTGAGTGATTCCATAATTTTTTCCTCAGAATTGAGTGATTCCATAATTTTTTCCCTCTGCTTGGTCTAAGAAAGTAGCTAACTGTTACTGACTACCACATTTTTTTTTCTTGATTTCTTTTAGTGTTTCTTAAAGCCAGAAAGTTGCCAATTGAAATGACTTTAGTTTTGTGTCATGTCTGTGATCTGCTTTTTTTCTACAAAATTAAACAACTGAATGAACATCCTCCAAGACTCCACGAGGAATGTCCGCAGTCATTTGGGCTTTCATAGTCGAGCGCACTTCCGCGTTGTAGTTTCCTGTAAAAATGTCCATGAAAAATCCCCGCGATGTGAAAAATATATGCCGAGCAGTCACTGGTGCACGGAGCGGAGGCTGCGCAGTGGTAAAATCTGAGCTTTGCAGCACAGGGCTTGCGGACGTCCGCTTTGAGTCCACACGGACCTCCGCAGAGTCCGTTCCGCGTACGTTCCGCCCAAGTATGTTCGGGCCTTGACAGACAGACACACATCACATGTGTAGAGATAGTTCACTTTCCTCCGCCGTGTCAATGTGATGACATCATCAAATGACTTGTCGACTCGTTAATGCCCTTATATACATATATATATATATGTGTGTGTGTGTGTGTGTGTGTACTTTTACCCTTTCGAATCGCTCTGTTCTTTGTTGTGGTAGATGGTATGGCTGCGCAGTCATGTTAGTGCATATGAGTCCCTGTGAGTCCCTGTGTGTGTACCCCAATCACTGCCACTGTGTACTGAGCTTATACAGAAGTTACTGTCGATAACGCTGTCCCGCCCCATGGTGGCGGAATGGTGTCGTCACAGAAGCGTAGTGCCACCCTTCGGGTTCTAAAAAGTCAAAAAACAGAGCAGCCGCGCACATCCAATGAAATAGGTGCTGGACCAAAAAACATACATAAAGTCAAGAAGGATAGTCCTCACACTTGATGCTCCCAGTTCACGTGCATTTATTTAGCACATCCCAAAAATACTGTGTGTGACGTTTCAAGCTAAACACTCTTCCTCAGACATGAAGGGTTCTTCGGGTTCTCCCCATCATTAGCTGTCTCAGCACTGTTGCCGTTGTTGACACTGTTCATGTTCAGCCATGTCCATGTTGAGAACCATGTGCAGACAATCCTGGCTCAGCCTCTGATTCATAGACAGCACTTGGAAATCAGCTCTACAGCACTTTAACTTCTATTGTTCTCCATTATTACAGCACTTTAATCCACACTGTCCTTACATCTACTACTGTTATCCATCACAATTGATCACAACTACAACAAGAACGATGTACTGGACTCTGCATTGCTACAAGCTCACACTCTATCCACACACCCCATACAGCCCCTTCTCCCCCGTCTGCTTGTTACTTGGTTGCATCCAGAAACAAGGCATAAAGCTTACACATACTTAAGGCACTGGAAGCAACACGATGTGTGCAATGTTACTGTTATGTATCGCTGGGCGACTTTATACTGTGACGGTAAGATTGTTATGTGTTTTAATGTATTTTATATTGTAATTGCATATTTTATGTGTACTGTATTGATTTTTTATTATTTTTAGGAGCTATGCTGACAAACATCTGGCAGGGGGACTACCAATGTAAATCAGCCCTTGGCTGCAATTGGGTACATCTACATTTTCTTTTCTTTTTTTTTCTTTAAAAGGAATGTTCATTGATGTACACTGTCCCTTCTTAAACAAATAAATTATTTGAAATTTGAAATTTGAAATAGATATACTCATATACAGAACCTTTAGATTAGGAAAAGAGTGGTTATTATAATTATAATGACCACTATCTTTGACTGTCATTTAGCTGTCGTTAACGTGAGTCGCTGTCTCTGGTGTCAAAATCTCACACATTGTGAGCCCAACTATCCACCTTGACTGTAAGTGGTATAAAACAAGTCTAACTGTCATTGCCTTTCCACAAAAGACTAATATTCATATAATGATCTGCCCACACAATACTAAAGATTTGGATGGATTTAGGTACCAGAAACGTCTTGTCAGTCCGGCAGTCAGTCAGATTAGAACATGATAGCATCCACCTGTACTTAGTCATTATGTATTAAACTATGAAATGGACACTTGTCAGGAAGATGTGAACGTGGATGGCTATAAGTGTTTCAACAAATCATGACTACATTGTTTTTCTGGTCTCAAAAGCTCATCTCTTAATATGCAAGAGAATTAGATAACCCACAGTATAAAAACATACTGATCTACACTGACTGATAAGAGAATATGTCTGTCCTGTGTGAGTTTTCCTCCACCAAGCTGTTGGGAGTCTCGTAATCACAGCACAAACATGGCCCCAGAGGTCATCAAATTGGATGACGTGGCTCTTAAGCAGCTCTTCAGAGCCAGGCAAATGAGACCAGCATGTACTTGTGGAAGTGCATATGCTGGATGAGCTGAGACTATCATCCCTTCATAAAAGTGTGTACACAAAACATTAAAACATCATCACCTCTGGGTTTGACAGCCTTCTCAGCAAGATTCAATGAAAAGATATAAGCAAATATAGAGATCAACTGAAACTATATTTTTAAGGAACTTTACAAAAAAAAAGCACCTATGTTTCTAATTAAAGATAGGCGCTAAAATAGCAGTACAGCCCATGTTTGTCAGCTGTCATACCTAATTTGAGTTTCATTTTTGCATTTAATCAACAAATTTCACATTATGAGATGAATACAGTTATTTCAACTCTGGAATGGGAGCCATACAGGCATCATCAACAATAAATCCATCCTCACTGTGACTGCTACGCTACCAAACTAGAATGAATTCTAATCAGCTCATTGTTGAGTCCAAGTGGATGTTTGTGCCAGCTTTAGAGAAACTCCCTCAAGGTCTTCATGAGATCTTGCACTCACAGAAATGCAACAGATTGAGTCACAGTGACCTTGACCTTTGACCACCAAGGTCTAATCACCTCATCCTTTACTTAAAGTGGACGTTTGTGTCATTTTGAAGAAATTTCCTCAAGGTGTTTTTAAGATATTGCATTCTCAAGAATGAAGTGTTTAGAAAGTCACAGTGACCTTGACCTTTGACCACCTCAATCTAATCAATTCATTATGGAGTTCAAATGGACGTTTGTGCCAACTTTGAAGAAATTCCCTCAAGGCATTCTTGAGAGATCTCATTCATGAGAATGGGATAGATGGCAGGGCGACAGGTGAAAAACATAGTGACTCTGGCCTTGGCTATTGCTGGTGTGGAGGCATAAACGGATGATGGGCTTTCACTCAACAACAGAAGTACAGATGCCAGGGTGTGCTAAGTAAGGGTTGAAAAAAAGTGCTGACCCTACATAAGACTTCAGGAAACATCCCCCTGTGATGGTTTAGAAAATACCGTAATATCTTCACACACAGTCCAATCTGACTGTGCTGGTTGTTTGGATAGATACACAGATTAAGCTTTGAGCCGATTTCCTTAAGACAAATGTCAGTTTAGACCAGGAGCCAGACACATAAATGATGTATATGCACAAAAACATTTGTGCATCTTTTCCCACACATACACTGGTTTATAAAGGACAAATCTGCGCACCTCACGCATTCTGTAGACCGGGCGTCCACATGGAATTTTAATTGATTATAATATCATTACTTTCATTAATGTTGTTGTAAGCTACTGTCATTTCTCTCTGTCTGTCTGTCTCTCTCTCTGTCTCTCTTTCTGTCTCATTGTGTCATACGGATTACTGTTAATTTATTATGCTGATCTGTTCTGTACGACATCTATTGCACGTCTGACACAGGGATGTTGTATGCTGTAAAGCCCTGTGAGGCAAATTGTGATTTGTGACATTGGGCTTTATAAATAAAATTGATTGATTGATTGATTGATTGATGTTATTTAAAAGAGGGAAAACATTGTTTTTAGGTGGTTTGCTAACTTCACTGATTGTTGTTGGGGTTTTTTTGGAGCTTACACGGCTTTCTGTAAAATGTCAATAAAAAAATGCATTTATAAAGTTGATCTTAAACTATTTATAAGTGACACATTTCACCATTATTTTTATTCACCTCCCTGTAAGTGATCCTTGAATTTTATCTTGTGTACACTTTGTTAATGAACTTTTCACATGGGCGCTATGAATGAATCATTAATCATACTTATACACCAGGAAAGAACATCATTATTTAATGTAATGATTTTTTTAAGGCAGTGACAAATCATTTGGTCCTGTTGGTACTGGTGTATCTGGAGCTCAATTAAAAATAACAATTTTTATTTTAGAGCATTTGTTAGAAGGCAGACAGGCAGACAGGTGTCCAGAGTGCATCTGGTGAGGGAAGAAGAACAAATTTGACAGGGCACGGTAGCCTGGATTTGCTGATCCAGGAAGCAAATGTGATAAAATATGATGACATGCCTCATGACATCGTAAAAGTGCTGGTGCTGAAAAGTGTGTGCCATTTTGTGTTGCCCTCAAGTGCAAATAGTATTCATGTGCATCCTATACAACCTGCTGGTTTGGAGTATTATCACCTTTCTTTCATTCCAGTTAAAAGGCCGGATTGGTCAAAGGAGAATGGTCAAATTTAAAGACATATTGCCAGTTTTAATCCCAAATATATCTGCTTGGGATCGGCACTAATGGAGCCATACTGGTTGATCGGCACCTGTATCTTAGTATGAAACGCTGGTCTGATGACAGTGCTCTGATGTGGCAGAGCGCCAACATGCCAAACAAACCATCTGGCATCTTTCAGAGAACGAGTTAATCTTCATCATCCAACATCCCCCTGGCTCCACCGTCGCCCCTTTTCTCCATTATGTTCAATGCTGTAAATGTCAATATCAAGGAGGGTTGACAGATGATTTAAGTTACCTCCAACACACACTGCCGCAACCACCCCAACACACACAAATACACATCAATAGCAAACCCATGCTTTACTAATCAGCTTAGCATTCTCTCGCTCTGTCTCTCACCCCACTTGTAGTGTAGGATTGATATCTGATTATTTCATGTCACTCATCCAGATGGACCCACGTTCAGACACACCCGCCCCACCCTACACCACACCTGACCTCTGACCTCCTGTAGTGTTGCCTTGGAAACCTGTTCCGTGGAGATGAAGAGGAGAGGTGGGGGGAACCCATAAGGAGGAGGTAGGGGGAGGTATGTGTGTTTGGTATTCCGGACCAATCTCACGGCTGGTTAAGATCCATGAATAGAGAGTGAGCTGGCCGTGAACGTCTCAACCCCCCCTTCTCATCCCTCACTGTCTCTTCTCTGTGTCTTTTCTTGGGTACTCCTCTGTCTGTTCTCTTTCTCTCTTCTTCTCTCTGCTCTGGTGCCAGACAGATGGTTCAGAACACAAACATTCTAATAAATAAACTAGAGGAAACAGGACTCTGTAAATAAGACGTTTTCTTTGCGATTACAGATGAAGTTATCCATTGCATGTATACATAACAATATCAGCTCCTTGCCAGTTTTTTTAACTGGCACACTTTAACAATCTTAAAAAATGGCACATACTTAGCATTATTGGATATTTTGAGCAACAGCAGAAACCATTTTTGGTTCTGGTACAGGAAAATTGTGCTTTATAACAACTTTGGTCTTATTCTTGTAGTTTTGCTCATAATATCTTTTGGTTATAATAACATTGCTACAGCAAGTAATTGTTCAAATCTGGGAAAACTCAACATCCAACATCAGACAGGGCAAAAAAACATGATCAAGTCTAATGATCAGACAGGTTGAGCCAACAGTTTATCCAGATTATCCAAACCAGTGATTCTCATCCAGGAATACATGAACCCCAGGAGGTACTTATGTAGTTGCCAGGCTGTATGTGGAAAGCTTGTGGAGTGCTGTAGGTCAGCTAATTTCAGAAACTAGCAGTTAATTTAACTTTATTCTGCTTTTAGGATTCACCATTGTGCATTGTACTCTCTAGTGGGCTGGTCCTCACTCACTATGCGCAGTATTCAGCACTGGTATATTTTGATTTATAAGGCCTTGTTGGGCACTTTGCCTTCGTACATTAAATCAAAATTTGTCCTGGCTCAAGATTCCCACAACCTCAGATCCAGCACCTGGCTGCGTTGCATCGTGCCCTCAGTGTGGACTGAGGCTGGTCGTAGGAGTCTGTCCTATTTTGGCCCTTGGTCATGGAATGACCTCCAAACTCGACTCAAGTTGGCCTCTCTAGTCTCTTTGGAGAGCTTTAAGCACAATACTGCTGAGCTTTTGACCACTGTTTGCTCCTGCCATGGTGTTTAGTTTGCTTTGATCATCTGCTGCTGTCTTTTATTGTTTTTGTTTTTTATGTGATCATTCCTTGTGCTTGTTGATGGTAGTCCTTTTCCTCTTTGTCACATCTCCTATGACTGTGTTCTGTATATGTGTGTTTGTTTTTATTTGTTGCTCTCCGATGTGTAACGCTCCCGCCTCTTGGCCAGGTCACCATTGCAAAAGAGATTTGATCTCAACTGGTTTTATCTGGTTAAATATATTTAAAAAAAATAATTTAGTAGAGAGAGGAAAATAAACACCTAAACATTGACATTCAGTGATCATTTGTCTTGTATGAAAACAAGACTAATATTCTACAGCCATGCTAGTGGCTCTGTGACGCTCTGTGAGGCTATAAATATGAGGTACTTTGAGCTAAATGCTACTGTCAGCATGCTAACATGCTCACAATGATGATGCTAACATGCTGATACTAAGAAGGTAATAATATTTACTTTGTTCAACACAGGAGGTGCACTGGACATTCATGCCAATTTGACAACTTCTGTGTCCATCATGTGATGCCATGGGGCCCAAAAAGACTTTTTCCCATGGACTAACATTGGGAAAGAGACAGTTGTTGAACAGTGGATAAATTTCTTTGAGCATGACAACCCCATAAAAAGGTTCTCACTACTGGGATTTTATCCATTTTGTGTGATAACATTTCCCTAGAAGAGCCGTATGATTAAATCATTTTATCCCCATTCAAGTTAGCGGAGGGCTAAACCAGTAGCAGAGACCATTAATAAACTGTGAAGGCCCACTTTAGATTTCTTTCCTGTATCTGTGTCATGTGGGTTTCGCCACCCCTTTAGGAGACTTGCACCAGTCCTGATTCTATTCATTCCAGTGGAAAAAGTCTTTTGCCCCATAGTCACAGAAGTAAATACTGGAGCCAATTTTCACAAGCCACATATTTCCCAAATATTCTGACACTTAAAATGGCATTTTTCAGAAAGACGAATAAGGAGAAATTAATTTTGTTTGAGACCTGGCTCTGTCTCAGCAACCCACTCTTGTGAGACCTGGTGACACAGAATCTTTTCTTTCTGTTGGTGCTGAACTTGTTACTGTAGTGCTGCCAGTGTTGCTTTCCAGAAAATAAACAGATAAACAGAAATAGAAATAGACTTATACCTGAAACCATGAATCAGACATTTAAACTGAAATAAAACTTGTGTTTATATTATTAACAATACCATTACTGTTATAATTTACCTGTTTTTGAAGGGGCAAAAGACAACATTTTTTAGACTGATATGACCTTGTACTGGGTTGATTTCAGGTATTAAGCTAGCAGATAGCAGCAAACATTAAATTTGTACTGTATGTAGCAATATTGTATACTGTATGTATACAGTATTCACAACACTTCCAAATGGGGTAGAGGGATGAGTGGGAGAGGGGACTGCACCCACTTAGGAGACCAAATGTGTATACCACTTCATACCATTGGTGCAGCTTGTAATGCGCCATCCTTGTTATGGACTATCTTTGCTGGAAGTTAGCCAGTTGGTCAGTTGGTCGGCAAAAGTTAGCTGCCTGGTGGGCGAATGTCTCAAGTGCGCTTGCTCTATGGTCCAAATGATGCAGAGGATTCTGATAATTTTACACCCGGGAAGTTGAACTCTTTTGGTTTTATGCGCCACTAAATAACTTATGTAGGAGTGACTGGGACCCCATGCTTCCCATGCTGTATCCAGTATTCTTTATATATCCATGGTTCACCATCTATGTTAGCATACTATCATTTGCTAATTAGTACTTAGTCTGAAGATGATAAGCCTCTGGGGACAAACACCATATTTCAGGAAATCTTTTGAAGCAAGTGGATATCAGGGCCAAGACTTCCTGTTCCATGTGCCTGCCATTTTGGGTAATCTAGGTAAACAGATATTTGCATATGAATGCAGATACATTTTTTAAAAAGCTGATGTAAATCTAAATCATTGTCAAAACGCCGAATTGCATTTTGGCCAATGCATTCTGCCTCTCCACATGGACTGTTTACCTGCTGCTGAAACGTGATCGGTAAATACTACTTACTACAAACAGAAGCCAAAACGCTTCCAATACCAAACCTTGTCTGTTGACTACAGATTCTGTATACGGTTATCTGTTCGTAGAGATTTATGAGCATTAAATACAAAGAACAGATTAGGCTGATAGGATGTCATTAATTTTGCAGGTATTTGGTCATAAACCAAAACATTGGACAAAGTGAAAATTTGACTTGGCGATGGTGCTACATGAAGAGTAAGGAGAGCAAAGTTATTTTTATTTATTCTGAGTGAATGTTTGTACCAAATTAAATGGCATCTCATACAGAAGTTGTCAAAACAATTCACTCAAAATTATAAATTTGGACCTCATGGTTGTGCTAGATGGGGGTCACCAAAGTCATTAAGAGTCATTCTCTGTGCACCAATATCTGTAACAAGTGTCACAGCAATCTATTACATAATTGACTAGAAACTGTACCAAAAGCCAAAAATGTCAACCTCATGGTGGTGCTAGAGGTATGTCAAACCACAGACGGAGGGACTGACTGATCTGTACCACTATATCTGGAGAGGCACCCAAAAGGGTGCACAGTATAAAAAAAAAACAATTATTATCCTTTATACAAAAAGAACACTGGTGGCATGCACAACAACAGTAAGCACACTAGGCTGGTGTTTTTTTCTCACTTAAAAATCCTTCCTTAAGTTTTGTTTTGATGATATCCTCTCTATTCCATAACAGAGAAGTCTCCTGCATAACAATGCTACTAATTTAAACTTTGTAGTTTAAGAGTATTTTAACTTTATATCTGAGTAATCATGTTTTTCTATCACTGGCACGGCAGATCACTCTAAATACTACACTACCTATTAACCTCGGTCACCGTTGCTATGGTGAAGAAGCCAGTCAGAGGCAGAAATCAAAATGCTTTGTTGTTATAACGGGGAACAAAACATGAAGTTATACTTGTTGAACACAGCCAAAAGTTACCCAGAATCCAAGTGTGAAGTGATTCAAGCTGCTGATTGTATTGTCAACTTCTCTCCTGTGTTCTTACGTGCACAGGCTTTTACTTTTGTCTTTTTGAGAACTACTGGATGTTGTCTGGCATAACTTTTAAGTGCTAACTGTTGCTGTTAGTGACTGTCCATCCAAGCCTTAAAGGGCTCCCCATAGAAAATCAATCAATCAATCAATCAATCAATCAATTTTATTTAGAAAGCCCAATATCACAAATCACAATTTGCCTCACAGGGCTTTACAGCATACAACATCCCTCTGTCCTTTGGACCCTCACAGCGGATAAGGAAAAACTCCCCCCAAAAAAAAAACCTTTAACAGGGATAAAAAAACGGTAGAAACCTCAGGAAGAGCAACTGAGGAGGGATCCCTCTTCCAGGATGGACAGACGTGCAATAGATGTCGTACAGAACAGGTCAGCATAATAAATTAACAGTAATCCGTATGACACAATAAGACAGAGAGAGAGAGAGAGAGAGAGATGCAGGTAATGACAGTAGCTTACAACAACATTATTGAAAGTAATAATATTATAGTTATAGTTCTGGCTACTGTGGTACAATATGTTGAAAGTATGTATTAATATCTGGCAGTATACATGTGTGACAATAGTCATATGTGTATAATAACAGTAGAAGTATGGCTAATGACTAATGATGGCAGCAGCAGCAGGAGGCATCTGGCAGGACCACGGCAGCAGCACAACCACACACGTGACGCTGTCCAGGCACCGCTGCGATATGAGTTAATCTGAGAGACAGTGGAGCACAAAGGCTCCGGAGAAGAAGCCGAGTTAGTGACATTCAGAATGGCCGAGTTAGCAAGATGCAGTAATAGAATACGAGAGAGAGAGAGAGAGAGAGAGAGAGAGAGAGAAGGAGAGAAGGTGCCCAGTGTATTATAGGGGGGTCCTCCGGCAGACTAGGCCTAAGTCAGCCTAACTAGGGGCTGGTACAGGGCAAGCCTGAGCCAGCCCTAACTATAAGCTTTATCAAAGAGGAAAGTCTTAAGTCTAGTCTTAAATGTGGAGATGGTGTCTGCCTCCCGGACCGCAACAGGAAGATGATTCCATAGGAGAGGAGCCTGATAGCTGAAGGCTCTGGCTCCTGATCTACTTTTGGAGACTTTAGGGACCACGAGTAACCCTGCATTCTCAGAGCGCAGTGTTCTGGTGGGATAATATGGCACTATGAGCTCTCTAAGATATGACGGAGCTTGACCATTTAGAGCTTTATAAGTTAACAGTAGGATTTTAAATTCAATTCTGGATTTTACAGGGAGCCAGTGCAGAGAAGCTAAAACAGGAGAAATATGATCTCATTTCTTAGTTCCTGTTAGTACACGTGCTGCTGCATTCTGAATTAGCTGGAGAGTTTTTAAGGACTTACTAGAGCTACCTGATAATAGAGAGTTACAGTAATCCAGCCTAGAGGTAACAAAAGCGTGGACCAATTTTTCTGCAAAATGAATGTGACTCTTTTTTTCAGATGTATGAATGCCTGAAATAACTGTATTACTGATTGGAATAATGGCCAAAACTATCAAAACAAGTCTCAAGTTGTATAAAATCCAGAATTCCTTTAAGAGCCATTCATCAAAAGTTCTCTGGAGCAACGTACAGGGCTTGTTTGACATATGAAGCTTAGTTGAAGTTCATCCAGGAAGAGCTTTATGCTTCTCAGTTATTTTTTCTCTCCTTTTTAACTGAGCAGCTAACCACAATCTCCGTGAGCCAATCACAGCATTGCTGCCAAACTTTTAAATAGTTCTCTCTGCTGCTGTTAGTTGTCATCGATAGAAATGCAACCCTCTTCTACCCAATTCACCTCCAGTTCTCATTCCATAAGTGCCCCTTTGACCATTAGAAGCCTGGCTCAGAGTCACATCCATCCACATTTTCCAGCCCATGTTTAAACTTAAGACATTTCCCTCCATCCCATCACCACCACCTGCAGTGTCCAGACTCTGTTGGTGGGATATTCCTGGACTGCTCATGCAACCCAGTCGGCAGAAAAAATCTTGGCATTGTGTGTTTCTGCAACCTATGGATACCTTACATTTGCATGTCATTACAGAGTGGAAATGTGGAAATGAAGTTTCACAGTGCTGTGGTGAATGTGTGGTTAGGTTTAGGTACAAAAACCACTAGTCTATGGTTAGGAAAATAATGATGTTTTGGTTTAGCAATGATTTGCTAAACCAAACCTGCAGCATTGCAGGTGTCTTGCCTAGTTGTCACTCCATCCACCATCCCCTCACCTTCTGATGACAAAGTCAGCCTATATACTATACAGTACTAGGTCTCGTTGAAACATTGATATGAAACATATGTAAATATAACATATTTGTGGTTTTTTAGAAACGTACCATGCCAACGTTTTCTCTTGGTGACTGGGCTGACTCATGGCTTTCTACCCACTATAAGCTGATGTCATGATGGGGTCTAATAGCCAAAGGCTCTTCACATTTTTAAACTTTATTCTGCACCATGTCAATAAGTCTCGCGTGATTGAAATGGTCATGTGAATAATCCTTTTAAAGTCATATAATTTATCCAAATTAGGAGTATTAAAACATTTAGAGAACTACAATGACTTCTTATTTGTAATTTTGTTGTTTAGTTGTATGCTAGCATTCCACTCCACTAAACAGGGCACTGTGGAAGAACCCTCCTCCCTCTGTGTGTAATCTATGTAGAAGAATGATGACTTTCAGGTGTGTGAGTGATCTGTTCCAAAACCCTCTGAAACTAATGACGTTTACTCACAAATAACTCTCATGGGTCGCAGAAACACAGTCAAGTATTAAAGACCAGTAACTGCTTATCATATGTAATCAATTACACCCTCACTTCACTGCCCCCCCCCACTTCTACACATCCAAATTTAAATACATGTTTACTAACATGTGGTGTCTTCATAGCTTCAGCAAAAAAAAGTTTAGCTCAAACTTAACTGCAAAAAGATTAAAAGAAAAACAGTATTTCATCACAAAGCAAATGAGCCTTTTTAAAGTTACCCAGAGACATCCTACATAATAATTTCAAGCCGAAAACCTCCTCAGACAGATCTTCTATTTTGTCCCGTGTAGTGCACACACATGCACACATGGAGGCTAACAGTAACAGAGAAGTGTTGACAGCAGCCTCCTTGGTAAATATTTAGCCAAGCAGGCTCACTCTAATCTCCCAGCATGCACTGGGCTGATGCTCAGTTATCCAGATGGACAGCTTTGCTGGGAGTTATTTGGTAAACAGCTCTCATATGTTCTGCTATGTTGCAATCCAGACAAATACATGAATAACTGTGCCAACAAGTGGAGCCAACAACTTCCTCTTTCTCAAGTCCTACACAAAATATCTTGATTCAGTTTATTTGTAGTTATACAGAATACTTTAATATAGTACAGTTATGTTTATTGTAATGGACATTTTAAGCTTGGAACACAGCAGTCTAAACTGAGGACTGTCTGGCTGATGTTTGAATTTTAATCTGATGCTTTTTTTGGGGGGTGACAATGTAACATGTATGTAGCAGCTACAGCTGAACAACTTTCGTTATGGTTATGAGTCGTATTTCTCTGACATTTTGCCCTCCACTCCAATACAGTAATGAATGGAAATGATACTGTGTGCCCCATTCCTCTCTCTCATTGCGGTCTCTTGATGTTGTATGTCCCCCACAATTTACACCATATTTTCTTCACTGCTCCAGTCAAACAATTCTCTAGACTCTAGACGAATGCAAAACCCTGTAGAAAATCAAACCTGTTCTGTGTCTGATCAGGATCTATTTACGTTAAGTATGTAACATCATTCATGGGGCGCTAATGCATAGGATACCATTTAAACCATTGTGTGTGCATTTTTGTAGGATATCATTGTATGAGGATATGTTTTGAAATGACATTTTGTCACACATTAAAAAAATCAAATGATGTGTTAGCTATAGTCCGTTGTGACATTAGCAATAAATATAGACAATTACACAGTAGAACATGTTGTTTTTGTTGTTATTTTTACATTGAAAGGAAACATGAGCTGTTTGGAGATGGAAACCAATAAACATATTCTTGATTTAATAATTCCTTTCTTTTTGAAAAAAAAATTGTAATTTCATTTCCCTCCATGGAGCTAACTATCCTCAATCCATGTGCTATCCAGTCACATCAAACAAAAAACACTGAAACAAAAAACACTGAAATAACATTTTATACAGTGTGGAGACAATGACAGTAACCTCAAAGGACAGATCTTAATTTTATTAAAAACATAAAATACTAATATATTTTACATTTTATTAAAAAAGCTATTTATGTGTCATTTGTGTTTGAAGTTTATCTTTGATCAATATTAAATTTAAAATTAAGCAGGGTTGAATGTCACTTATCAAATACTACTGCTTTGTCAGCGATTTCAGCATCTGACACGATGCAAAAAGGCTCCTTTCCCAGCAGTATGATACACATCAGTTTCAGTGCCACCAAAACAACGTAATATAAGGAACTGGAAAGTCCTTATAGGTGGGAAGGTAGTTCAGTCCAACAAACCCTGGACTTTGACCTGCAGCGTGCTGTTTGCTTTCACATTGAACACATTGCAAAAGACACACACATATAATGCCACTTTTTATGTAATAAAAAAACCGACCGATCTATCATTTAATTTTTGTATATTCCTTTTAGTGTGAAGGGAGTGTAACAAAAATAAAAAATTAGAAAATGTGACCCTTGCAATCCTTGAAAAAAAAACAAGGTTTTACTATTTCTTTAAGTAACTTGAGGAAAGAGATGTTAACTGAGTTTAAAAAAAAGAGAAACAACATTCTGGATGAAGCAAAACTGTGTTACGAACAAGGTTTTGGTCTTTCAGTAGAAAAGCAGATCGGTGCAGCAGCAGAAGTATTATGTACTGCTTCATTCCTGCCAAGGTTGAAATTTCCATTGCTAATATGAACTTTGCATAAGTGCTTATAATGGTAGCGTGGATTCAGCCTGGTTATTGTTTTTCCACTAAAGTAAAGCAAAGCTGAGAAAATTCCTTGGTAAATATAAACTTTGCTTAAGTACTTATATGGCTGTTTTCTCTCTCCCATATGGCGGCCAAAGGCACAAAGCCTCGGGGGGAATACCAAGCAGCTCAGCTAAGCCCCCGTCCCCGTCCACCAGACAAAGAGACAGCTCTTCAAAGCAGCGCTGGGCCTTTAAACAGTTAACAGCAGTGAGCACTTTTAAACGTGACAGTGTTTGAGAATACTTTGCACCACTAAACCCTTCAAGATCTCCCACACTGCTCACTGCCGTCAAAAGGGAAAACTGATGAACTCATGCCTATATGAGCTCAGTTTCATTTTCTTCCCTCTTTACCAGCCGCTCTCTTTTTGTTTGTCTAATTAGTAGTTTTGTCCCTCATTTGTTGTCTTGCATAATTCTTCCTCTCATTCCTAACCATTGCTTTTCTACTTACCCATAACTCAAAAAGCATCCAAATGTGTGTATCAATATGCAATTTTGTGCAATTTTTCATAATGAACTCAAACTGCAAACATTATTTGCATAATTCTTTGCAGATGAGAGCTACGAGTTCTCTTTTCATAACTGTTTATGAGTTATTAAGGTTTTAGAAACTATGCAGTACAAACTCCATCAAAGTTCAAAATTCTGAAATGTTTTCATTTTCATGAGCTTTAAAAATTCTGGCAGTAACTGGATTTAATGTTAAAGTGACAGTTCACCCAAAAATCAAAACTATATGTTTTTCCTGTAGTGCTGTTTATCAGTGGAAATTGTTTTGGTGTGAGTTGTCGAGTGTTGGGATATCAGCCACAGAGATGTCCGCCCTGTCTCCAATATATTTCTGTCTCCCGAACTACATCCACCAATTATGCCACTGCACAGAAGGAAGCGTGCGTCTACTCATGGACGAGAGGCTCGTGGTGGCGTCCTCCTTGGCTGAGCTGTAACATTAGCTAGGTGAGCTAGCAGAAGATGCAAGCTTTCTTCTATGCAGTGATACGGTTGGCAAGTGTAGTTCGGTAGAAAAAAAATATTTGGGGAACTGCTCACAACAAGGTCTGTGGATTATCTTAAGTAACTGCATCATGAATTCTGGAAATTCTGGAAGTTTTTTAAAATTTATTTTTTAGGACTTTGAGCACCACAAGTCAAGTGCCATCTAGTTCCATTATATTGGACAGAAGACAGACATCTCTACGACCATTATCTCCAACATTCGACAACTCACACCAAAACAATCTAGACTGATAAACAGCACTACAGATAAGAGGAATTTTTTATGTTTTTTATTTTATTTTTGTGAATTGTCCCTTTAAATCAAGCGCTGTTCTGCTGTTGATTGTGGGTAAAATGTGTGTGAATGCATAGTGGAAACACACACACACACACACACGCTCAGCCACGCATCAGACATTGCTGTTTATGTGTAAGAATAATTGCTGTGAGCTGCAGGGAGATTTAAGAGTCCGGGCCCTGCTGTTGCACGACTTTATGGCAGGAGTGTGAAGTGTTATCATTAGTAATGTGATTAACACCTTCTCCACAGGGGCAGTAGGGGGCAGCGCTTTGTGTGAGAGTGAGTGTGTTTTGTGTGTAAGACAGAAAAGAGACAATTATGTGGTAGGTTTGGAGGGAGGGGGAGTCTCTTTCTCACTCAAGCCTGTAATATCTAAGAATGATGGTGTGTTGCATTTGTTGCAGCAGGGCTGCCTCTTACACAGCGCTATAATTACATTGTTAATATATTAGCGACCAGCATTGATTACCTAGCTAATCCGATCACAGAGTCTCCAATTGATCCTTCTGCAAGCAGTCCGACAATAAGCACTTTGAGCAAAGAGACGCTCAATAGCACATCCACAATTGGCTCTCTCACAGCTTAATTGGCTAAAATAAGCCAAACATTTTGGTTTCCTTCTCAACAGTCAGATCAATGGAGGGAATGAGGCCTGAATTCAGATGACTTTCTTAACAAGCTCAACTGAGTTTTTCCCCCCTCTCTGCCTCCGTCGCCTCTCCCTCCTGTCTTTTTCTATTCATTTTTCAAAGATTAGTTTCTGTGTGTGTGTGTTTCCTTGACAGCACAGAGAGACAGGAAGGACAGGAGTGTGTGTCATATTTTTCACAAAATGTGACATGGACAGAACCTCTGAACACAGATCAAGTTTTATGGATACAGTTTCCTACAAATGTTTGCCACATGATTAAATTTAACTAACAATAAGGTTTAGACATCAAAGCAACTTTGGCTGGGATAAGAGTTTTTCATGATTTTGTTATGTCCTACCTTTGACAACTGGTTAAGCAACACAGTGAAACCAATTAGAGTGCAAAAGGTCCTTAAAGCTGAAATGAATAATGGCCAAATTATGACTATAAACCTGAGACATAAAAAGATGTAAAAACAAATATTTTTGTAGTCACCTGTGATGAGAGGTGGTCATTGTCATGAGCTTACACAAAACATGAGAAGAAATCCGACAGACATTTTTATTTATTTCTTTTGATAACGGTTTACCAATCGCTTGAAAGCTACGCTCCATGCGGTTTGATTGATGTGGACCAGTTCAAGATACAATCATCACAGCAAGTTCAATAAACGCTTCTGTCAGACAAAAAATGAATTAATAAAAAAGTTATAACTCACTTATGAAGCATTATTATAATTCACAGATCAGTATTACACCAACAAAAATGCTGCTTGTGTAGTCCTGATATGCTGCCAGGGTCCAGGGGCCAGTTCACAAAGCACCTTAAGTTTACTCCTTAAGTATGACACTTAAGGTTTAGTTTTTCCCTAGCTGAGGAAATTCCTTAAGGGTGTTGCACTGAATCTCTTAAAAGGTTTCCTTAGTCAAGGAAAGACTTTAAGTCATTTACTGTTCTGAAACAGATTTTACAGCAGTATTATTTACTTCTACTTTAATTGGTTGGAGGAAGACAAAATCATCCTTTTAGAGGAATTCAAAAAAAAAAAAAGACAGAACGTACTGAAAAATAAATTTGATCTGAAAATAACAGCAAACATGAAGCAATAAATGTGGCAGGAAATTGCAACATTTGGGCGGGATATTCACCATTGTGTTCAGCAGAAGGGTGAGGGTCTTTGAAACCCGGGGAAACGATGCGGCACACCGTTGACTTGTGTACATGAAAGATATCTCGCCAGTTTCTTTTCTTCCTTTGGTTGTTAAGTCCTCTGTGCAGAGGTTTAACAAACTTTGAGCAATTCCTTAAGTAAGGAGAGATAAGAAGAAAAACGTAAGAAGAGGACTTAAGGATGTTTTGTGAAACCGATTTATTTAAAGGAAACCTTAACTCAGATAAGATTTAAGGAAACCTTCACTGAAAGTGCTTTGTGCAACCGGCCCCAGATGATCTTCATCCAGGAAATTATTTAGTTCAAACACATTAATATATCCGTAGATATCCACCAACTCCTGCTGCATCATTTGAAATGTTCATATTTCTCCACATATTATCCATATTTCTTCAGTTTACAAGTAAATATGCTGACTCCTTGCTGTCAAAATGGGGGCTGATTTGACCTTTTGATTGACACCTCACTTGAGCTAATAGGAGCTTCCAATACTGTTGCTATGGCTTCAATAGCCAATGAGAGCCTGTGTTGAAAGAAAGTGAACCAATGGTCATGCATATGACCATCAGTTTACTCATTACAGGGAGTTCTAGACAGCATGTGAAAACAGACTTAATTACTGTGACTGAAGGATGTTTGCTGTAGTCTGACAAAATGACTGATGCCATCTACACTATTATAAAAGAAAACCTGTCTGGAGTCTGAAAGAGTATTTACTAAGCAGGGACAGTTTAATGAAAGACACCACTGAGTTGCATTATGGGAAGTATAGGCTTCACCTGTGTGGGTGTAGTGCTTGACCCACACTACAAACTAAAAGTCAGGATATTTCAGCCTCTGTTGCTCTAATAATTCTGCATACTGAACCGGCTCGCCATTGACATAACTTTGTTCAGGTGTCCACTTACTTTTGATGAGCAAAAATGGGAACAACACCATCATGTCAACTCTGAAGACAGCTAAGCAGGAGCTAGAGAGCTATTGCACAAGTGGCAGGAGGACAAGTCCCTCAGGCCACAGAGGTCCTCAAACAGGCTCTGCAGGAAAAGGAGCAGGAGTGGGAGAAGACAGAGAGCTCTACAAGGTCCCAACTGGAAGATCTCCAGAGCTAGACTGCCAAAAAGAAAAAGACAGATAATAACAGATAATTTTTCTAATGGTCAGCTCCAGAATTACAAGCTGAGCAAAATAAAACACACACACACACAAACAAAATCATTCATTCTTTTACACTTGTGAAGATTCATCACTTGTAACCCTTAAACTGCACTTTGAAGAGGGCTGTTTGTTTTACAAGTGGAAATTGAGGACTACATGTCTTAAACTTTCCAGCATAATACTGAAACTGGTCTCCACTAATGCACACATACAGACAAATGCAGCCATCCGAGGAAAGGGGATCTCTCTTCAAATTGCCTTTCCTGAGATTTCTTCCCATGTCAATGAAGTTGCTCTGAGGTTCATGGGGAGTTTTTCCTTGTCTTTTTGAGAGCTCAGGCTGGACACATGCTGCTGATCTGGGTCTACAAGGCCCATTAAACATCTCCAGCCTAACAACTAATCTCTCTCTAAAAACAGATACATAAAAGTAATGGCACGTGATGACCCCTCCGCTCCACTAGGTGTACCTGTTTTCCTGGCTGGATTTTTTTGTGTTTGTTTGTTTGTTTGTTTTTTGTCACAGGTTGCGGGTTCCCAGCCCATTTTTATTCCAAACTCATTAAATACCACCACTGTGCCGTGACTATGGCGTCAGACACTGACACACCTTTAACATCAGTATGAAACTGGTAACAATGTAATACAAGGAGCTGGAAAGTCAGTACAGGGCAGGTGGGAAGGGAGGTGGATGAGTCCAACAAACCCCAGATTTTCCCATGAGAGTGCTGTTCACTTCTTGTGTGAATGTAGAACCAAATCATGATGTCTTTTTCTAAACCTAACCACATGCTTTTTAGTTGCACAAGTAAACTAGTGTTAATATGGGGTGTTTTACCAATGTAAGTTTATTTTGAAAAAGACTATCTAACAGAAGCAGTAGAAATTGGAAACCAGAAGCATACTGTTAAAACAACCCATTGCATGTAACAAGTGTATACAGCGTCCTGGAACATCAACAAATGCAGCAAGTAACCTAACGCGTCATACTATATGTAGACGTGAAAGTCCACTGACAAAGTAGCCATATTTGAGGTGTTGGGATTAGAATGTGTTGACTTTACACATCAGAGTCTGTTTACAGATGTTGGGGTGTAGTACTGCATATGTAAAAAAAAAATAAAAAAAAATCATGTATTAAGCCTTTTGTGTCCCCAGAGGGAACTGCGTGAAGTCTGATAAATGCCCTCGAGCGATATCATTTGAGTCAATGTTGGTTTAGGCTGAAGACTCCCAGTTTGAAAATGAAAAATATCTGAGGGTGTGGAGTTAGAATAAAGTGAACTTACCAAAACTCTGTAGCTAACCCCTCATCTCTGCTGGAAAGTAAAGACTCGAGGCTACATTAGCTGCTATCAACGTAACAACTGAATCTCCGCCTGAACTGGTGGTCATCAAGTTGCATTGTGGGTAATATGGCCCAGATTTTGATGAGGTAGAAGATGTTTGGAATACAAAGGATGACATCTGTAATTGTGCTACATCAGTTTTGATCATTCTTGGGGTGTTGAACTGTTCATCATGACTAAAAAAACATTATAGAAGTGCAGCGGTGACTGAGTTCCATTTCAAGATATTATTTGTGCCCAGTCTTGTGACCAGACTACATAGGAGCATTTATTGATATAAAGCTGATGCAAATCAGCCACCACCATACCTCATTCCCCCTTCATTTTTACTCCTCCTTTCTTTTTCATATTGCACCTCTCTTACCTAACTTGTGTGTCTCCTTCTCTCCATCTGTCTGTCTATCTGTCTGCTTCCCTCTGAGGCCCATCTAAAGGCCAGCTGGTGGCTGACAGCAGCTGAGGACCGTAAATCAGATGTGGAGGCAGAATTCCTTACGCCGCGTTGGCATTCATTTTGTCAGCCATGAAATAAAGATGTAGCGGAGCAGGAGGTCAAAGCATACAGAATCCACCCCCCCTAAAGCAACAACAACCTAACATGCACCCTTCTAAAATCTTTATCCTTCCTCTGTGACTTTCTCTCCACAGGTAGCTGCTCTCATCACCTCTTCATTTGTGTGGTCTGCCTTGTCTGGCCAAAATTTATGACTGGGTTTGACTGTTATGGGTTTCTGACAGTAAATAGCACTATCTCTGGAAGCCCATAACATGGTTATGAAGAATTCTTTGCAGCTATCTTAACACAAGATCTTTTTCTGTCTTATTTTTACTTTATGCTCTCAAGATAACAAATTATGTTTTGGTGATGCTCAAGTTTATATTTGTAAGGATCTATTCACCTTGTTGTGTCAAGACATTAAACCTCATCACAAATTTATTATGTCAGTATTTCAACATAACAAATTCTGTTTGCAACATTTTTTTAAAGGCCTACCCTCTTTCTCCACTGTCACTGTTGATAAAGTCTCTTGGAGGTAATAGCACATGATGAACTAATCAATAATTAGTCCAGTACAGAAATCTGTTATTTTGTTAGCCTAGCCTACGCTTATGATACATCTAATTTGTGGTCATAACAAACAGCCTTGTTGTTTGAATATAATTGAATGTTCCATTAAACTCATAAAAACTAAATATGAGCAGCATTTGGTGTGTCAAGATAATGATAATTAAAATCTTCACATGAAAAAATAAACAAATGAGCCTTGTAAATATAAAGAATATTTGTTCAGAACAATTTCTTTTTGTAAAATGCACAAAAAATATTTCATATCATATTGACAATGGGTCAAATGACAATGACAATGCAATGTGAATGGGGTCACCTATAGAGATGAACCCACAGAGCTGCAGTGGTTACCATCAGCTTTTCAACAAGCGTTAACATCTTTCAGCTCTTCATGTCGGTTTTACGGCTGCTTGTTCTGGTGTGGTCTCTGTACTCTCATTAGCCTTGTTTCCAGCAGCAGCAGACGGCTGCTTTCACTGACAAAGCTCTTATAAACCCACTGCACACTAGCTGCTCATCACCGAAAAATAATAGGCAAAATAATGGGCCTACCGTGACATCACCTGTTGGTTTGTGGACTCCTGTTTAAAAGCCTCAGGTTCAGCATTTCAGCCACCAGCGTTCTTGGTGTTTTGGAGCCAGATGTGACCATACTTGGACAAGAGGCTGGCACTGTGGAGGAGCAAGGGGTGGATCGGGGCAAGGCGGCCACTGCCACCCTGATACAATCACTGCCCCCCCCTCGCCCAATGTCACTTATTTATATGTTTTTTACTATTAATCCATGCACATCATTTTTAACATAATTGTTAAATAACAAACCAAAGTATATCAGTATGCAATTCTTTAACTTTCATATTGACATACCTTTTAACTAGCCTATGTACTACAACAGCACAAGAGAATTCCTGAAATTCAGTTATGGCTTTTGGTTTTGTTGTGCCATCCCAAGATTTTCAGTGCCCCAATATGGCCACCCCTATGAAACATTTCTGGTGGTGCAACTGAGGATTTGGAGGAGACCAAAACAGAAAAATGTTCACTCTCCCTGGAGAAAGATGAATATTGGACTTGCATTTGTCAAATGGCCCAAAAACACAACCCCAAATTGATTTTGTTCCATGTCTGCTGGGTGTGTTAATAGCCATAATTTTGCGATATTCACCATATAAACTTTATAAAGTTGATCATATGTCATTGGTATGTTTACAGCTTGTTCTGTTGCATCCAAACAGACAAATAAATCTTACAAATTATTAAATTTAGTAAATTATTACAAAAAATGCAAAGATGATGTGGTCACCCTTATACACACATACCAACATATGCATATGTACCCACGCACACAAATACACACTGCTCTGACTTCTACATTTGAAAGAGCTCATTGTTGCAGGACACCTGCCCGGTCTCCATCATGACCACAGCAACATAATGGAATCCCATGTAGGATTTCTGCTTAATCCACGTCCTGCTTGTTCCTGCATTAGTCTGCGTGTCATGGTGACATGTAGCCCTGCTTCTGCTGGGCTGGCCGGAGGGATTGTGTTCACGCGGTATGTATGTCAACGTATATAGCACATGTACAGCACACATCCAGCAGCGGGAATGAACAACTGAACAATAGAGCGATGATGTTGGTCGACGTGTGAGGATTCAGGGGCCAAAGGTTTAGTGTGGGCAATTACTTTTTTTTTTTTTTTTTTTTTTTGGGGCATGATTATGGGCCCCATCTGATATATCTCGGTTACACTGATATTAAACAGCTTTAAAGTGGAACTTCATACCAGAAAGTACAATATAAGATATTATGATTATTATGTGTCATGTAAAAATTAGAAAGTCAATTGAATTTTATTTTATTTTATCAATTGAATTATTATTATTATTATTATTATTATTATTATTATTATTATTATTATTATTATTATTATTTTGAGAGAAAATTACTGAAAAGGTTACCTTGCTTTAATAATATTTTCGTCTTTTTACTCAGGGTCCCAAAAAGGAATGGACACAAGCAACCCCTTTTATATCACAGGCAGCCATATAATCCAGTGTTAAAATAGAAAATATATATTAGTGCAGCTTTAAGATACAAATGAATAAAGTCTAGTTAATCGGCATTAAGAATAAATAAGGTTTTTTAGGAATGCATGTGATCAGTAGAAGGTGTAGTAATATTGTGTAGTATGATATCAAATGAGATGTGTGTCTGCTTATACATGGATGTCTGAATATGTGTGTGGAGTTTCTCTTAAAAGTCCATTCAAATACAAATAATTTTTGGTCATAAATAATTATGGCAGAGTTTATATTAATCAATCGTGTCCCTGTTACACTGAACACTAATTACCTTTGTATCTCACAAAGGTTAAATAGCTTAATGAGTAGCTGCTCTTAACTTTCCAGAGTTAGAATTCATCTTTTGCTCCCATCATCAGTGTTTTTGCATCACCACGTCAATTAGCCCCATTTGACCTCATCCCCATGGAGCAGAAAATTTAACATAAACTCTAATGGCTGCAATACATTGGGCACGGATGCATCACGTAGGGGGGGAGTGCTTTTTTTTTTACCTGCTACACAGACTCTGTCTTTGTAGCACGTGGTTGGGGCCAGCTTACTGTGTGTATAATGAGTATGACAACGCAGTTGGTTATGCAGGGTTTGGAAGTGGCCGTGCTTCGAGGAAATTAAAAAAAAAAAAAAGACCAGCGATGTAAAAACGGGGATGAGCAGTGCAATGCCCATGGTCAGTGTAGCAGCTTCAGTTGATTATGGTGGAAGCTCCAAAGTATTTTCGCCATAATGAATTTGCTTAACATTTCAAACCTGAGTCTTTTAACTGCCTCATGGCAGCTCACATCAGTTCCCATCCCTAATTCCCCCTGTCCTCCTTTCACCCTTTTTCTGTAGTTGTCAGTGGTCAGGGTTGGAGGCCAGGGGCAGGGGCAGGGTCAAAGGTTAAAAGGATAGCTTCATGTTGTATTGTCATGTTCTTGGTCCGTCTGACCTCCGACGTGCTGTGTTCAGATAAGAGCATGGGGTGAAACTATCCCTTATACATGTTCATGTGTATGTATGTGTGTGTGAGAATGAGTTTGCATACATAAAATGAAGCTACATAACTGTCTGAGTTAATGCTAAGACATCAAAGGCACAAGTAGAAGGGGAAAAAAGTGAAACCTCCGGCCACTGAGCGTCTTTGATAGACTGTGGATACTGGTCTCTGGTGAGGGGACCTGTCTGCTCTGTCTGAGGGGTTAACTCTGGTTGTAAAACCTGAGGTGGATATTTCCCTTTCAAAGATCCTTTGAAGAGGAACAAAGGGCTGAGCCTGTTGCAGAGATTACCGTGTTAAGCCATGGCTGGCCTCGCCCACCCAGGATGGCTGCAGACTGTACAGAGCAATCGTATCAGTGGCAACATCCACTCCGTGCTGGCCTGCAGCCTGAGGAAACATCCACATTAAGGGTCTTTGCAGAGCACCCCTGTCCATGGGTTAGATCCCTCTCAGATTGTCCATGTTCCATGTGTCATGTTACACAAGGTAATTTCCCTTTGTGGAAACAGGTTCAGACAGCAGTAAAAGGAGATGACAATCTAAAGGCAATAAAAAAACAACACGTCTAAAGCTAGCAATGTTCATGACATCATACAATATCAAAAGTGTTGAAAAGAACACATTATTTACTGGCTTGGTTAGTACTTCTTACAATGTGCCGTTCATAAGCACAAACAGTGAGCAGTAGCAGCGACCCACAGTCCGACACCAGCACAGTGAGTACAGAATCAAAGGGCTCAGTGGGGACGGAGCACCTGCTCCAACAGGTGAACACATGGACTGCAGTCATTTTGACTTGACCAGTACACTTAACTACAAGCCGATTGGCTGTTGAAACAGGTGGCATGCTCTATGTTCTAAAACCAGCTGCTGGCAAATTGACCAGCTGAGTTGCAGGTGATACCATCAGCCGACCTGAGTCGAGCTGAAATTGGCCAGTTCACATTGCTGCAACTTTTCTCTGTAACATTCTAAAATGGCTTCGTCTGATCACGAATCTTTGGTCTGAGCTGGGCTTTAGGCGTTGTCACAATATGTACTTAACATAAAGTTACGTACTTAATGTAATGCGACCATGTACCTTGAAATAACTCCATGTTCACTTGGTTTCACTAGAGACACAAACTGCAGTCTGTGTTTGGTTGAGACTCCACTGTCCCAAACTTCCTCCTGACGTGGACTTTCGCTCTTTAAACTACTTCTTTCTTGGCTTCCATCAGCGCATTGGTCACCTTATTGCAGCTTTCATGATTATGTGGGTTATAAACGAATTCTGGTGCATTCTCTTTCATAGGTAGCCTATACATACAAGCAGTTCATGAGACCAGTTTGCTAAGTCACATGCTTTGTTGACCCAGTAACAACAACTGCTTTGCATATTATCAGTATTTTCATTATTACCTCTATTTCTATTTTTGTAATGTTTCTTTTTATTTATATATGTATGACTTTTTTTCTGTACTCTTGTCTCCATCTATTCCTAATTATTGTATGTTGCTACTTCTGTTTGTGTTTATGCACTTCCCTTTGCATCAATACAAAAAAAAAAAGGAATTATCCTTTGAGAGTCGTCCCCTAGGGATCATGAAAATCCAGACTCAATGTCATAGTAGCGTGGCTAGTTTGTCAGGATATTGTAGTGTGATGCAGACATATGGCGCTTGCTGTCGTTAGGCTCCATCACCACCACTGTAAAAAAGTGTCCGAACACGTTGGACAGGATTTCATTTAAGACTAGAGTTCTTTCCATTAATAGAGATAATGAAATACCTCCAGAGAGGAGTAAAATATGTGCGAGAGGACACACAGCATGCAAGTTGGCAAGATGAAATTGTGTCCGTCTTGCTGCTCGTCTCATGGAAATTTAAGATGTGTGGAAATGTCCTGAGCGGGGAATGCGGATGATAAAATGTCTGTGACAGTTTTATTGTGATCCAGGAGCATCCTTAGCCAAGACATCAGTCAGCCCGACTCGACAGGCTCTCACAGCTGCTGTTATTTAGACGACAATTCACGACCACCGCACCGCCAGGGACATTTGATCTGACTGGCTGGGTTACTGTGTGGGGGTTTAGATGAACATAAATAACTGAGTTTAATGAGGCCTATGATTTTAATATCTCCAGGCCTTAAACTTCACATCTGTGCAGCCATAGTGTGCCTGAAACAACACAGCTTGGTTTACCAGCAAGATGCACAACAGTGCCTGGTCTGATCGAAATTTCAGTAGGCGCCCTACTGAACGCCACTGGACTTGCCAAGATTCTGGTGACAACTTGAGAGTCTGGCTGTGGGTCAGATCCTGCTTAAGGTCTTATTCATGTCAATCTGTTTTCCTGCCACTGAGTCTCGTTTCCATGAATAAATCAATTACAAAATATTCTCGCCCTGTTTGACTGAGGAACATTGGCTTGTTTTGTTCGCTGCCAGACTGTTTCCCCCCAGCCTCGTCTCAGCTTAACAACTCTGTCAGTACCAAAGGAAATCATGTAAATTGGAGTCTGGAATTTTAAACCAACACTCAACAGTACTTCTGATATTATAGTGGAACACCACCAATTTTACACATCAGAGTATGCTTACAGTTGTAAAGAAGTAATGCTGTACATGTAAAATAGTTGTAGGCTGTAATTGGCTCCCAAAGTGTGAAGTCTGATAAATGTCCTCAAGTGATGTCATTTGAGTCAGTGTTGGTTGCAGCTTAAAGATGCAAGCTTGAAGTTTCACTTTCCTCATAGGAAAAATAATGAATCATGCAAGCACAAACTGAGTTTGCCACTAATCATAGTTTAGTGACACGATTTACTCTCATCAAGCATCAGTTGGCAACCTTTTCCACCCATTTGGCCAGTTGTTAGATGCTGACACTTGGTTGAATTTAGGTCTTGACATTGCATGACCAAAATTCAATGTCAGGACAACATTTAACGCCAGTGTCAACTAGTTGTTGGTTTTTAGTTGTGAAAAAATCCAACATCTTCCAAACATCTCAACCTCATCTTGACGTAGAATAAGTACATTTAGTTGTGAGGTATGGAGAACAAAACCCAACTTCTGCAAAACATTGTAATGTTAATCACCAACAAAATAAAATTCTAACATCGTCCTGACATCGTTAGAAAAATATCATATATAATATCAAAAAAATAATTAAAATATTAAAAAAAAAAAAAAAAAAAATCTAAAGTCTGTCTTTTGATTTTCGGTGTCAGCTGGGCAACACCAACAAAAAAATCCCCAGTAAACCCATTGTATGCTTGCTGGCTAGAAACAGAGAGCAGACATTTACCAACGTGTAGAAAATCCATAAGGTCTAGCAGCTAGACACAGATACTAAATACATTTGACCGGAGTCTACAGGTACTTCACAAGACACCAAGGCTGTGCCCCTTTTGGGGGATAGAAAGCTGAAGATCAAATAAATGTCAATGCAGTTTGACGTGTTTGGATTATAATTTTGACAAGTTTGTATGCATTTATTTCTTGTTAAACAAATGTTTACTTTATAGACATGACTAATAATTGTTTTGCGTACCTTGCCTGATCGTTCACAATACCTTAAGGTTGATCGTCCACATGTCCCGTCAGGCTTCCCCTGTCCAAGTGGATGATTGACCCAACATAGATATTGCTTATTGATCAAATCACTTGTTTTTCAGCTAAGTGCTGAATGTAAATAAGCATCCCATTAATAGCCAATTGTTCAACATATTTTATCTAACATGTTACAACTTGGATACA
The DNA here is from genome assembly GCF_041903045.1 of Epinephelus lanceolatus. NCBI lineage: Eukaryota > Metazoa > Chordata > Actinopteri > Perciformes > Serranidae > Epinephelus > Epinephelus lanceolatus. The sequence continues at coordinate 40,081,699 of NC_135743.1, forward strand.
ATACAGTATCTGGTGAATGTGTATTTGTTTGTCAACTTGTTTTAATTTATCTCTGCCCCCTTGTGCCCAAAAAGCAATTAATGCAGCTTTAAAGTATGCAGAATTTAAGAGATTAAGTTTTCCCTTCCTTTCAAGCAGCGTTGTTGGTGCACAACATGTACTATGGAGTGAGAAACTGGTTCATGCAAGATGAATTTCAATGTCAGCATAAATTCTAGCCACAAATGTTGGTTGTAGAGTATGCATTTTTAGTCTACCAGAACAAGTCATCTGTGTACCTTCATTGCAATCGTATTTGTTGCACAGTAAAACCAAAATGCAAGCATGCCATGCTTGCTATGTCATAGTGATCATTTGGAAGAAAGCCAGGCATCATGGCCAGGCCTCTTTCGAGTTTATCCAAAACAAGTCGTGTTAAGAGGAGAATAGTCTGTACGTGTAAACATTGATACAATGACAGATGGCTGAGAGTTTGACAGCGTAGAAGCCATGCAATCTCAACAGGCCTAGAATAGACACTCAGCAGCACTAAATTAGTGCCTCCTTTCTCCACCTGACCATCCACACACCACACGTGTCAATCCCCTCACCCTCCGGCATCTCCTGCCCTCTGGTAACCTAAGGCCAGGGAGAAATAACCAGGCTCTAAGGTGAAATATCAGCTTACACTTCCCGTTCCAACAGGACAAATATGAAAACTAGACATGTATTTGCCTCACCAGAATGCCAATCAATCAGAAACCAAAGCTCAAAGTGGAGCTTCAGTTTCATTTGAGAAAACTAAAGCAGGCTAAGGTTGAGAAATGGTGAAAGGAATAATGTCTGCAACCGGCGGAGGGGCGTGATCAATACAGTTGAACCACAGCCTAAATTAGACGGATGTGTCTGGGTCTGAGAGAACAAATGGTAAAGAGTGAATGTAATGTGTTGAGATGACCTCAAAATATTTTGTTATTTCTTGACTGCAGATGCTCTTAATATGAGGCTGCTCAAGTGACTCTGAATTTGCAAGGGTGTTACAAACTGGGTTTGGCTTCTTACAGTCGTGTCTTTTAGTTAACATGTTGTGTATGATTGTTTAATGTTCCATACTCAGTGTAGAAACATTTCTTGTATAAAAAAGTAAATGGAAGTGAGCCCTTAAGACTTTCAGAAAATGTACATTTTAAAATCATTGAGCACACCACTGTCATACTGACCTTGAGTATGTGTGCCATTTACTGTCATACTGACCTATGTGTGCCATTTTGCAATTTGAATGGAGTGTGTGCGCTGAATATAATGGCTTATATTGTCGATACAGTAAAAGTGAATGGGGCCCCGCACTATTTAATACTAGGGCTGTCAAGCAATTTAAAAAATAATCTAATTAATTACATGCTCAGCGATTATTAATACTGTGAAAGTATTTTAAAACTTTCAATTCAAATGAATTTTAGCAGATATGTCGTAGTACAGCTGCTTGAGTTTGGACACTACCCCTGTTCTCTATCACCGAAACTGGTCTGCAGTCCATTACAGTCTATTTTGGAAGGTAGTTAGTTTGTGGGTCACAGGTAGACTTACTCAGTTTGCATCTGAATGCCTCCATAATGTGACAAAGTCACAGTGGCCAGTGGAGGATGTTAATTTCTAGGATCTCCAACTTTACAAGCAAATACTACTGTTACAATAGCATATGATACTGTAGAAAATCATAGAGGAGAAAAGAATGCAACCCCTTTCCCCCTCAAATCTAAAAATTAAAAAATGTATTGTTTGTGTAACCCCAAACACTGCAATCCAGGTGAACACAAATGAAATGAAATGAAATTCACAATGAGCACTTTGCTGGACCTGACAGGACATGTCACATGATTCACTTGCATTTAACCAAAGTTTGCACCAAAGATTGTCATTATGCTTGTTTTCACGTTTTTAGCGTTTAATCCTTGAGATAAAAATGTGCTTTATTTGAGAATAAAATTATTTTTTTTGTCCATCTAAATACAAATTACCCCATATTCAAAAGTAATTAAATACATTTTAAATATATTTGATTGAAATACTGCCCATCTCTGGCCCTACTATGGATTTAACTACGAAACAGCAAATAATATAGTTCAACTGATCAACCAAATCTTCAACCAACTGCAACATGCTCGTTAATGAACGAGTAATAATAATCAAATAATGAATTTAAAAAAAATCTATTTAATTTAATATTTTGCTTTTGATACCTGACATTTTGCTAATTATACCTCTATACTTAAAAGAAATAAATAAATTAAAAAAGAGAAGAAAAAAATGAAAGAATATAATGCAGGATATTTACTGGGAGTATGTTCCACTTTTACTTACTTAAAGAAAATATTTATTCCATTTTTATATACAACACAGAACAAAGCAGCTTGCACATGACATGACAAATAAAATGAGTAGCTAAAAATAAGAATAAAAAGAATAAAAACAATAAGCATTATATCCATCCCCAACTTCCATCACCACCTACAACAACATAAAGGCAGCATCAAACAAACAAATAGGCAAAGAGCACGGTTACAGGAAGACTGGCTAAGCCGATTCAGGATGATGACAGTTTAGGTCCAATGTACTTATAGTAAGGCTCCCAAACTTTATAAAAAGCAATTACTGAGGAGTGAAGTATACAAGTGATATATTCACTGGGAACACGCTGCATTATAAGATTGTGCCAGGATGTTTTTGTGGGGTTTTTTGTTGATGTTGCATATATATGTATATAAGAATAGGTTATTTTTAGGGATGCACTGAATATTGCAAAAAAAACACACATTTGGTATTTGGTGGAATAAGTTAAAAGCAAGGCCGAATAATAGCGGCGTGTTTTGATAACGCAATCAAACAGCATGCCGTGACGCGCGGAGTAAAATGTCGGCAGTGTGGTGATCCGCCCGTCACTGCACTCGCATTTGCGACTAAAAATAGTTTTGAGCGAGCAAAATAGGCTTAAATCATTCAGCACGCTGTGCGCGCAGCCTACAGATTTCAACCAGCAGCAGAAATGAAAGGCGAATCCCACCGGTTGTGGGTTGAACGGGGGTCACAGACACAGACAGTAATGTATTCCTGTCAAATACGGCGGCCATTGGCTTACCGGCGGCGGAGAAGTCGGCTCCAATAATATCCTCTTCTTGGCGTCATGACTGCCCAAAAGTACTTGAACAGCCGAGCCAGCCGAACACAGGTATGTGACGTATCAGAGGAGAAATGAGCCGTTCACAGCCCACAAACCTCACCGCACTTTAGGGACTGTTCTTTACTTATGAAGGGACTGTCAGGGGAGGAGGGTGGCTGGTTGATTCTTATTTTATTTATTTATTTTATTTTGATCCCCCCCATGTTAATCACTCATTGATGCTGTTTTTGAAGTATGAACAAGGCAATAAGTAATTTATTTCATTGAAATATCATTGATGTATTATAGAAAAGTGATTTATCTTTTTATAAATGACAAAAGGCACATCTGCCTCATTTTTGCTGTGATATCGTGATACTACTCAGAACCATGATATTTTCACTGGTATTGTACAGTGGGATCCAATATTGGTACCGTGACAACACTAATCTGGAGGGGGTTCATCTGCAAAAACTAATGAAAAACTAAACAACAATATTTGGTATTTGGTATTTGGCCAAGCGTTTAATATTATTCGGCTTCGGCTTTGGCCACAAATTTTCATTTCGGTGCATCCCTAGTTATTTTATAAAAGAAAACCATGCATTGATGCTTTTCTGAACTCTTTGAAACCTGGAAAGACATCAGTTTTCTTGTGCTGAATTCAGTTGCCTATCATAAGCATTTAAACCTTTGCAAAAAAAAAAGGCAATGAGCAACTTGGCAAGAAAGGTCCTGCAAATTGCAAGAAAACAGTAAAACATGACAATAAAAATAACCTGAAAAAAGAAAAGAAAGAGATAGAGAAAACTATTTGAGAATGATAAAACAAAATGGCCATTGTATTTATGTAAAATGTATTTATAATTATGTTCTATGAAAAATTGAAAATGAAAAAAAGTCTCTGTCCCTCTTTCTGAGTACTTTTTTCAGGTCATTTTTTTGTTTTCTGTCCCCCAGCAAAGCATGTGAACTGTTGCCAAAATATAAACCAGCAGCACTGATTGTGGCCTGTGGATCAGAGTCTCCATTATAAAAAGCCACATGTTGATTTGTAAAAGTAGGCAAGAGGCAATTCTGCTTTATGTCTCTCCACATCACACAGTAAGACATTAGTGTCTGACTCTTGAGTGGCAAATAGACAAGAAATTGACAGTGACAGTGGTAGTAGCAATGTCAAGGAGCTGAGGAGAGGCAGTTATGAGAGTGTGAGAACTGTTGTTGATTGTTGAAGGGCAGATGACGCTGTGGCGGCCTGTTGGGATACTTTGTGAGCGGTAGATAAGTGGGGTGTCAATGACAGAGTGATGTCTCTATCCACAGCCAAGAATTTGTCAAGTTCGTCACCCAAAAAAGGAACGTGGAGGAGCAAGCAGGGCCTGTCATTTCAATGTCAGTCTCCATGCACACAAACACTCCCGCAGCTGTGTAGTCACATATACCAGGCCAGCAGAGAGGGCAAAGACTAATGGAGTGTGTGAAAGTGATTTTCTTTATTACCAACTGCAACAGTGGGGCTGGTATTGTTTTCACCTTGTTTCATCATGGCAAAATGTGGTCTGGGTGACATCTATAGTAGCTGGAACTACCACAGAAGCCATTAGGAGTACTTTGCCAGGTGTTTATATATCTGTGGACAGATATTTTCACTGTGATTGCATCACAACCATGCAAGATGCAGTCTTGAAACTTTACAAGTGTGTAGTTGAGCTCAAAATGAAGGCCAAATTTGAAGAAGGGTGTGGTTGGAGCAAGGGCGCCAGAAGTACGGGAGTAGGATGTAGGAAAGAGGCCATTGGTCCCCCCACTTTATGCCCTTAGCCCACATTCATTTTAAATTCCTCTGAAAGTTATTGTGGTGTAAATATTTCTTCCGCACATAAACTGCATACTTGCCATGCTTGTCCAGTGTTACCACATATTCATGTATGCATATGTGGATATGTTTGTTATTTTAAAGTACAACAGGTGTATAAGTGTGCATGTGCTGTGTGTGTGAGTGGGTGAACCCCTCCACTGTCCCAGTAATGCAGACAAGCAGTCTAAAGGCGACCCTCTGTCCCGTGTCAGGGGGCCAGCTCCCCCCATGACCTTTTTAACACCTCCAGGACCCCTCTGCAAGCCTCTGGCCAAAAGTCGACTTTACAGCTTGCATGATCCACCTGGGCAAGTAATGGGAGTAGTCACAGGGATGACAATGTCAGTTTGCACCCACATTTCTCTATAACTACTAGCTAGAGCACCATGAAATTTAGAAGTTTAGTGCGTAATGCGTGAAATCTGTGTAGTATTGTAGCTGTATATTGTGATGTAACTCACTAGCATTAGTGTAATGCCAGAGACCTTGGCATTGGCAAGGCTGCTGTCTTTTATCTTTGATCTATTGCTTTTTCCCCTCTCCCTGCAGTAATGCCACATACTTTGGCATTACACTGGACAATAACCTCAGCTTCAATCAGCATACCTTGGACATTTACAAGCATAGTCAACAGACTTACAGCCCTCTACAAATAAATCACCTGTCTTTCCAGCCCCATCTTCTTCTCGTAGCACTATCGAGCCACTCCTACTGTACAGTGCAATCTGTTTTAAGAATAAACTCTTAAAGATAACTCATTTAGCTAGCAAACCATGTATTCCTACCCCCAATTTATCTGATTGTGTCACCTCATCCCACCCCGTTCTTACTCCCAGGTTTACAAAAAACGATGCCCTGTCATTCCCCTCAGCATGTCATACCAATGCTGAAGGCACCCTTTGGAGTCTCTGTGAGATGCCCTGGGCTTTAATCTAATTCCAATGTAAACCCGTCTGTAGCAATTTTTGACACTCAGAGCAAGTGATGTAGTAAAAAGAGCAAGAAAATAATTTTAGGGCAGGTGGGAGGGGTGGTGGATGGATCAGCAAACATACAGTAAGCCCGTTTTACATTGCCTGTTCAAGGTGGGAATATTGCATCGTTATGCTGCCTCGCCATTCTGCATATAAGGTACAATTGCAGAATGGGGGGATAGATATGTCTCACCTCTGAGTTGAGAACAGAGGTAGTAACAGTGCTGAGATGATGTCTGTATAAATGGGATGTCAGCAGGACGAGATCATGGGCAGCACAGGTGTGTTTTTTTGAGGACGTGTTCTGTGTGTGACCAACCACAGGAGATTTAAAAAGGAACTGATAGCAGCTGGCAGCTAACTCGAAGAGGAAGAACAGTGGCCATAATGGTCCATAAATTGGAAAAACAATGAGGCCCGGGTGCTCCTAACCCTCCAAGCAGAGGACCAGATCAGCTGCCATATAACTGCCTTATAAGGGACAGTATATGTTTGTCATTGCCATGTAAATGTCATTGATATTGTTAAGAAAGTGCTTCTGATGTGTGTGTTATATGTCACACTCGAGGCCGATGCTGTTGTGCTACATGTCATGCCTGTCACACCCCCTTGATTCCACAATGCTGGGATGTAGTCTTTAATCACACACGGGAGCAGCATGATGCCACCCTCATTTGGTTCTCTGTAAAAATGCAAAGGCAGCATAAAAAAGGGACTTCTTAGCGTCCCTAAAGCGCAATGTCTGTGTAAAAAGGGCTATAGACTGTCAGCCAGGGAGCCGCTGTTCATGTTCTGTGTGAAACCAAAATTCAGTGCTGTTTTAATGTAATGTTAGATGAGTAATGTACATCTGTGTGTACATCTAATTGGGGGACTTTGAGAGCAACTTTGCAAACACAGTGTGAAGCAATGCACTGATCACGAAGAATATAGTGATGTTGCACATCAAATTAAACAGCAGAACCTAGGCTACAAGGCTGTAAAAAACCCTTTTTACATGCCCCAAACACAGTTCAAACAACAACTAAATAAACAACAAGAAATCCAACTCCATACAGCACCGATATCCCGACCCACTCGGTATATTTCAGGCTCTAACTCGACCACACGTTATGCAAAACACACGCCATTCATCTCAAATGAAAGCAGAGACTCCGCTGTTTCCACACATAAAGCACGCTACACCAAAGCTTCAGAGAGATAGAGGCCAAAGAACAACAACAACAACAGAAATCGTTTCGCTATAGTTGTAATATTTCTCTTACTTTTGCCAAAAGCTCATTCCGCCGTTAAATCACGCTACATTCCGGTTGACCGACATGTTGTCCTGCAGTCAAATGAATCCGGGCGAATATGACAGCCTTCAGGTTCCGGAGATAAGCATAACAATGACCACTCACAGCAGCTGACATCTCCCCCACAACGGCGTTCTGCTGACTCTGATTGGCTTACAGTGCTGTCAATCTTGTGTTGGTGGGTATAGCATCATTCTATTGGCTCTAACGAATCAAACGAGGTGTGAATCACTCAAATCGACCAATCCGTTGTGGAGATACGGGCCTCCAAAGCACAGAAGAGAAAATCTGTTTCACATGTAGTAGGTGTGTATTGGTCAGTTTGGAGTGGGAAATAGACAAAAAAAACGAAACGGACAGTTGTATGTGTATATCCTAAACATCATTAGGGATTGACAGAAACAAAAAATGAAAGATATAGGATTGTACATGACAAAAATCACATGCAACCATGGTGCAATTTTGGAGAGCTCGTCTGAATTTTCTGTACTAAAACCTCTCTAATATTATTCTGCTTCACTTTATCAGAATCAACCTTTGCAGAGTTAATGTTCACATATTGTGCTATGATTTGATAGAGGTTTAGAGCTGCAGCTGCATCATTCCAAAGGGATACTCATCCTGAAAAATGTTTCATTTGTGCTGTGTGCCATCTTCATTTACTCTTCACATATAACACATATACTGATATTTACACATCTTAACAAATCTCACAAGTGTTCCCTTTACCATGACACCAAAAGTATTCAAATAGACCTTGTGGTTGCAGAGATATATTCATTTCATTATGAGTATGTTAGGCTTAGTTTTGAAAATTAAGTATTTGATGTGACGAAGCCCAGTCACATTTCTCTTCTTAAACTTAACCTATCGTCGCTGTCCGATGAAAAACACGTATCTCCACTTCTGACGATTTTGACTTTCTATGCACTTTGATGGACACTTCTGACACCCAGTGGAGATACATGTTGAATAGATTTAATTTAATTTAATTTTTTTTTATATACAGTACAGGCCAAAAGTTTGGACACACCTTCTCATTCAATGCGTTTTCTTTATTTTCATGACTATTTACATTGTAGATTCTCACTGAAGGCATCAAAACTATGAATGAACACATGTGGAGTTATGTACTTAACAAAAAAAGGTGAAATAACTGAAAACATGTTTTATATTCTAGTTTCTTCAAAATAGCCACCCTTTGCTCTGATTACTGCTTTGCACACTCTTGGCATTCTCTCCATGAGCTTCAAGAGGTAGTCACCTGAAATGGTTTCCACTTCACAGGTGTGCCTTATCAGGGTTAATTAGTGGAATTTCTTGCTTTATCAATGGGGTTGGGACCATCAGTTGTGTTGTGCAGAAGTCAGGTTAATACACAGCCGACAGCCCTATTGGACAACTGTTAAAATTCATATTATGGCAAGAACCAATCAGCTAACTAAAGAAAAACAAGTGGCCATCATTACTTTAAGAAATGAAGGTCAGTCAGTCCAGAAAATTGCAAAAACTTTAAATGTGTCCCCAAGTGGAGTCGCAAAAACCATCAAGCGCTACAACGAAACTGGCACACATGAGGACCGACCCAGGAAAGGAAGACCAAGAGTCACCTCTGCTTCTGAGGATAAGTTCATCCGAGTCACCAGCCTCAGAAATCGCAAGTTAACAGCAGCTCAGATCAGAGACCAGATGAGTGCCACACAGAGTTCTAGCAGCAGACCCATCTCTAGAACTACTGTTAAGAGGAGACTGCGCAAATCAGGCCTTCATGGTCAAATAGCTGCTAGGAAACCACTGCTAAGGAGAGGCAACAAGCAGAAGAGATTTGTTTGGGCCAAGAAACACAAGGAATGGACATTAGACCAGTGGAAATCTGTGCTTTGGTCTGATGAGTCCAAATTTGAGCTCTTTGGTTCCAACCGCCGTGTCTTTGTGAGACGCAGAAAAGGTGAACGGATGGATTCCACATGCCTGGTTCCCACTGTGAAGCATGGAGGAGGAGGTGTGATGGTGTGGGGGTGTTTTGCTGGTGACACTGTTGGGGATTTATTCAAAATTGAAGGCACACTGAACCAGCATGGCTACCACAGCATCCTGCAGTGACATGCCATCCCATTCGGTTTGCGTTTAGTTGGACGATCATTTATTTTTCAACAGGACAATGACCCCAAACACACCTCCAGGCTGTGTAAGGGCTATTTGACCAAGAAGGAGAGTGATGGAGTGCTGCGGCAGATGACCTGGCCTCCACAGTCACCAGACCTGAACCCAATCGAGATGGTTTGGGGTGAGCTGGACCGCAGAGTGAAGGCAAAGGGGCCAACAAGTGCTAAACACCTCTGGGAACTCCTTCAAGACTGTTGGAAAACCATTTCAGGTGACTACCTCTTGAAGCTCATGGAGAGAATGCCAAGAGTGTGCAAAGCAGTAATCAGAGCAAAGGGTGGCTATTTTGAAGAAACTAGAATATAAAACATGTTTTCAGTTATTTCACCTTTTTTTGTTAAGTACATAACTCCACATGTGTTCATTCATAGTTTTGATGCCTTCAGTGAGAATCTACAATGTAAATAGTCATGAAAATAAAGAAAACGCATTGAATGAGAAGGTGTGTCCAAACTTTTGGCCTGTACTGTATATATACTTTATTAATCCCTGAGGGGAAATTCAATATTTCACTCTGTTTGTCAATTACACACAGGTCCGAACACACACGCACAAACTGGACCAATACATGCACTAAGTGGAGAGATGTCAGAGTGGGCTGCCCATGACAGGGCCTCCGAGCGGTTGGGGGGTTCGGTGCCTTGCTCAGGGGCACCTCGGCAGTGCCCAGGAGGTGAACTGGCACCTCTCCAGCTACCAGTCCACACTCCATATTTTGGTCCGGACGGGGACTTGAACGGCGACCCTCCGGTTCCCAACCCACGTCCCTATGGACTGAGCTACTGCCGAGTAGATGATGTAATAGACGTCTTACCATTGGTCATTTGGATATCCAATGCTTAAGGTTGCTAGGGAATATTATGGACACTCCATGCACTGTAGAAAGTCAAAATCGTCAAAAGTGGAGATACGTGTTTTTCATCAGACAGCAACGCTATGTAACTTTATTTCCCAAAACTTAACCTAACACACATAATTTCACATTAAGTACATAACCCTTTGTTAAGTATGTGACGTGACGAAGCCCAACTGTGATACTTTTGTTAAGCCTAACCTAAATGGTTGCGGTGCTAATGTTTTAGATATCATACGAAGCATTGTAAGAGGAAATGTTGCTGGCTTGCCCATTTCTTCCTGTTGCCTTTCAATAAATATCTTACTGACTTTATTCCTATCCCCTTGTCTGAGCCTGCACTTGGATCTATGGCCCCACGTAACATAACCAAGTGTTTTAGTTGCCTAACCCTAAGCATACTTTAACCTTCACCTAACTATCTCTGACCCCAAGTACAACAGAGATGCCATGCATTGATCTTATTGGAAGTGAGAACTATGAAGTAAAAAACAAAACAAAAACATTGTCACCGAATGTTAACATTCAGCAAGGATTAGCAGAATCATCCAATAGCAACGTAAAAAGTTTGGTAAATCCTTAAAAATTTGGAACTACGGGGCGTTGGTAGCGTAGTGGATAGTGCCGGCCCCCCCAATATACAGAGGCATCGCCTCGCTGCAGCGGCCGCGGGTTTGAATCCGGCTCGCGGCGCTTTGCTGCATGTCAGTCCCCACTCTCTCTCTGTCTCCCCATTTCACTCTCTGTCCTGTCAATAAAGGCAAAAAGCCCAGAAAAATAATCTTTAAAAAAAAAAAAAATTTGGAACTAGGGAATAACTTTAGTATACCTGTGTAATACTGCCCGGGAAAGTTTTGTCACTCAGGTTGTAGCTCTCAGACAGTGGACGTAACCAAAGCCAGCAGCAACATCTTTATATTTCCTTTCAGCTAGAGAGTGAACCTGCAGACTCTCTGGCTCTGACGGTTTACAACAGAAAAAAAAACAAAAAAAACATCTGTTTTACTGGGTTTTGTGGTTTCTATGAACATGCAACATTTGCAGTGTGGCCTGAGTGTAGGTGGGTTCACCTTCCACTGAACTGCTCTTGCATGAACCTCAAAAATGCAATGGTCATCAAGGTAAAAGAAAAAAGGTTCCAAGACTTTTTTTATTTTCCAACCTGTGCTCGTACAGTGTGTGTGTGTGTGTGTGTGACCTGCTCCCTGCTCCCTGCAGTGTGTGGTTTCAGAGTCTTGCAGGTCGTGGAGAGGCTGTGTCCAGGGAGCTGCTGCAGGTCTTGTTAGCACAATGAGCAGCAGTCAGGGACAGTGTTTGTGCAGGTGGAAGCCCCTGCTGTCAGAGCACACATAAATCTGCCAGGGCTGGGAGTCCATGTGTAACCTGCACCTCAGCCAGGACAGACATGTTTACTGCCACAGAACAGTACAGCTACTGACCACACTGTGCCCCAGGTCGGACCAGGGTTAAACTGTTTGCATGAACCTCTGATTAACCTGTTACTCCCTCAAAAAATTAACGAGTCACCAATTGTTTTTCCCTCTTCACTTACTGTGCCATTTCAGTTTACTTCTAATACATTGGTATTAAACTGGCAAACACTGGTTACATTGGTAATTAGAAGAAGGTCTTTTCTTTTAAAGTAACATGTAACTGTATCATTCCTTCTTTATTTATGTTTCCAGAACACATTCTCACTCCGACCTTGCCAAATATCGATGTTTAGTCATGCACTTGCCATGTCAAGATATGACGAGCATGGCACCCTGGGTGCATTGGTTGTTGATGCTGTGTCAACTTTAGCCTTTTACATGCATTGTCTGTTTTCAAAATACACTGCTGTTTTCACAGGAAATGTACAGTTTGCATATAGTCTCCAATTGAGTTTTTTTTCCTTCAACAACAAACCCGTGTGGTTAAGTTTCACCTACACACATGGTTGGGTTTAGGCAGCAAAAGCACATGGTTGGGTTTTGAAAAAAAGAACTGGGTTTGGCTTTACAATCTTATGGGAAGAGAACACCAGCCTCCAAGGTGATTAGCAGTGACTGTTGGATCCATCCACCACCCTACTCGGACTTCTGTCCCCTTAACTTATGTTGTTGCTCCACCACGTTTTCCTCTGACATCCCTGGGCGGCGTTTAACAGTAACGGTAACCGGCTGTGTATCATGCTGACGTAAAAGGATGGCCTTTTTCGTCTGTCTAATGCCGGAGTCATTAACCAAGTGCAGGTTTTCAGTGACTTTGGAGTGAGACTGGGTTGGTTTCCATGTATTAAGTGGTTCACCCAGTCAAGGCTTTGGCTGAGGTGGTGCCTTTGACCAAATCTGTAAATGCTTAAAATGGCCACATAAAAAAAATCTCCCCATAATAATTATGGGCCCTGTTCCAAAAAGCAGGTTTAACAAACTCCAGTCCTGAGCTCTGATGTGACAGATGGGAGCAGAACAGCTGATCAGAGTCAGTTCAGTCAAATCAGAGTATTTTCAAGTTAAAATTACTGTAGTAGAAATATTGATGAATGCATACTATGACATATATTAAAAGCAGCAGCAGTGGTGAAAGAGCATGAATTTTAATGAGTCAGCACAGTTTTATTTAGCGTAGTCTGCTCTTGACTTGAATTTCTTTAATAGATGACAACCCAATCGGCAAAAAAAGAGGCTGGCATTTTACGTCTCTCAAAGCCAAGGATATGTTTTATTTGTATGCTATTATATTTTTTTTCCTGGCTCAAAATTAGGCGAGTATGGTACTATCCCGATCATGTGTACACATACATGTATACCATGCCTTCAACTGGCTCAAAGAATAACCTTATGTTAAAAGAATCTCTATATGATATGATTTCTGTGAACCACAAATACATTACATTACACATGTATCATATTAACATTTCTAAAGTGACGTAGTATATGAGCTGGCTTTTCATCTGAAGGTGGAGGGGGATGGTGGCAGCGAGACACCTACCAAGCTGCAGATCAACAAACAACAAAAACAGTTGTGTTTTGATGAGTCATCACTTTGTTTTCAGCTGCTTTATAGACACTGAACTTGGGTGTTTTTTAGCAATCTGTCTCTCTTTTTCCACTGAGGATAGCGCTATGAGAAGCAACTGTTTTTTATCAAGACATTGCTGCTTTTCCAGTGGGGACTATGCCACCAAAAGCAGGTATTTTAGGCCAAAACATGATCTTTTTTTTTTTTAAACATAACTGTTTTTTGCACCTACACCACACACACGTTGACCACAGCATTGTTGAAACATTAAGTTTCACTCTATCTGTGACATAATAATGTAAAGACATTTTTGTGGCTTGCAGAAATCTTCAATGCCATAATTTATTCTGTCAACTGGGTTGACTTTATCCAGTATACTTGAATGTGAGGGTGGAGATCATTGTTTGAAGAATGACTGATTGAGCATGAAATCAGTAGCACTGAAAGTTCCCGGGGAATAAACTAATATCCAATCAGAATGTTGATCTCCCTCAACTTAAATCTCTGCAAACGATCAATATGTACTTTGAGATCAACTGTGTCACTGCAGAAATTAAATGGTATTGGACAGCTCCTTCAGGCTCAGCAAGAGAGAAACTCAGAGTTTGTTGAAGAAAACCTGGTGGTGAGCAGGTCGAGAGTTTTCAGTGAACCAGCTTCTGGAACACATCCCTGCTGTCACAACAGAATTTATTTAGATTTTCCAGAGGAAATGGTAATTTGCTTAAAGTAAAAACATGTCCCAAGATCTTTTATAGAGCTCAGTGTTCATCCTGAAGTGGCCTTTAAAGTCCAAATGAATTCAATGTATAAACTTACTTGTGTGGGGGAGCTCACTGGTGTGTAGAGTAGGGATGCACCATGATATCGGCATGTCATCAGTATTCGGCCAATATTTGCTTTAAAACCAGAATCGATCAACATGCTTTTTCTGAATGAATATTACATATATTTTTTGAAAAAAATCTATTTCATGTCTCCATCTGCTGTTGGGCCATCATGATAAGAGAATACATGCATAATATGATGTTAATTCCACTACAGAAGAGACTTGATGATCACTAAAATTAGGTGGGGAAAAAAGTGGATATATCAAGTTAATAATATTATAATAATAAGTTGTTATGTATTGGCATATCGGATATCGGCAAAAAATCCGATCTCGTGCATCCCTTGTTGATAGGATGATCAGTTTCGGTCATGTCAGTAGATTTTAGTAATGAATTAAGATACAGCTGGGTGTCTACAAAATTAGAGACTGCAGGTGCAACACGCCTGCTACTGTTTGACAGCTACAACTATTGTATTTAATTGACTGAATGAATAGACTGATTGAATATCAAGAACTTTATACTTGGTAGACTCAGCCATGACCCAGTCCCAGCTTCTAAGTTTGTGAAGTGTAATGTAGTCGGCCTGGATTCCTTTAAATTGGGGATTACAGCAGTGCTGAGAGTAAATGTCTATGACAATGTTTGACGAAATAATGTGTAGGCTGTAATTACTGAGACACACACTGAAACTGTATTTTTAAACCTATTAGCACAGTTACTGTTCACAGAATGCTTAACTGACCCCTCAAACATCTACTAATGATTGTGTAAAGTGGCGGCTTCTGGGAACAGTTAAACATTTAACTGTCTGAGTGTCACTGCTGTGCTTTATTGAGGGAAAAGGGTAATGAGTGTTTCCATTATTTAGTTACCACTAAGCCTTAGGGGAATAACTCTCTAACTGCCTCTCTGTGTACCGCGCTCACGTGTGTGCGCTTGCGCGAGACCATGAGACATGGGCACCGCCTTCATGTGTGTTCACGTGCTTTCACTGGTCTAATTTTGGAAGGTTATCTTGTGGTTGACTTTTCAGCAAGTGATGAGAACACAGACATCTGAATCCTTCATGTATGTGTCTTCCATTGCTCCGATCCTACTTGCTTGTGTTAAGGCCAAAAAATGCTGGCGGCAAACACCGCACGTCAAAAAATACACCGCAAATATTTCCAGTGTACAAGCCCATACTGGCGGTGGTTAGATGTGTGTCAGCGCTCTTGGACGCTCTTTACGCCACTGTCCTATTTCCAGTTACACCATCCCCGGCATTAAATGCAATTTTCCCCCCACTCGCTCTATGCTTGTATATGCTGGCTTGTGTAGCAGCTCCTCTTCTCTGCTCTTGTGGCAGCTCGACTCCTCTTCTCATCATGGATGCATAAAGAGAATGCTGTTGCTGTCTTGTGTGTGACAATGACTGGATGACAAGAGACTCATTGTTGAGGTTGAGAAATATCCCGAGCTAAGTGACCCACAATCAATCAATCAATCAATCAATCAATCAATCAATCAATCAATTTTATTTATGAAGCCCAATATCACAAATCACAATTTGCCTCACAGGGCTTTACAGCATACAACATCCCTCTGTCCTTTAGACCCTCGCAGCAGATAAGGAAAAAACCTTTAACGGGGGAAAAAACGGTAGAAACCTCAGGAAGAGCAACTGAGGAGGGATCCCTCTTCCAGGACGACAGACGTGCAATAGATGTCGTACAGAATAGATCAACATAATACATTAACGGTGATCTGTATGACACAATGAGACAGAAGGGGAGACAGAGAAAGAGAGATGCAGGACAGACGATAATGTTAATAGCTTACAACAACATTAATTTAAGTAATAATATTATAATAATAATAACGACTATTGTGGTACAATATGTTGTAAGTATATATTAATATATGATAGTATGACAATAAGCATATGTGTATAATAACAGTAGAAGTGTGACTAATGATAACAGCAACAGGATCATTATAAAGACAATGGCCACAAAGATATTACCCGCCGAGTCATAGCTCTGGAGATTGGCTCTTTGGGTGAGAAATCAACTTTAATTAGGGGCTGTCCACACATGATTTTAAGCTAATGCAGAGGTGGAAGAGTTACATATCTTTCAGGAAAAGTAGTAATAACTTTGTGTGGTCGTCTATTAACGGGCTGCAGTGCAATGCATCCAGTGTGTGCTAGGGGTTAGCACTTAACGCACATCACATGATGCAGCGCGGTGGCGCCAGTAACTCTTCAGCTAGAGAGTGACATACTGATGTCACGTGTTATTTGCAGGACACGTTCAAGTTCTAATGTCCCCAAAAAAGTTTTCATTTAGGTCTGCTATTTTTATTGTTTACATTACTGTCTTTTGTTTATTATGGTTTTATTGACTGAAAAATATATTTTGGAATTCTGTTTCTGAATTACTGTCATTGCCAGAGAGCCAACTGATAGAGGCCAAGACAGAGAAGAGAAGAGAAGTAGGAAGAGGAGAGAGAAAGAGAGAGAGCAATAGGCTGACTGATGATGTCATGTTATTAGAGGAGATGTTCAAATGTCATGGGAAAAAAGAAAGTTTTAATTTAAGTCTGTTGTTTTATAATAAAAACAGTTCAACTGAACATTTTTTGCCTGACATTTGTTTGGCTGACAGTTTTTCTGATCACTGAGATAACGCTGATTTGACATAAAGTCAAGTAGCTTTGCAGGTAGTGAGCTACTTTGGCATTTTCTCATTGCTTAGCTTGCTACATTTCTCTGGGGATAGCTTCAATGTAGTGAAACTTTATTTTGATGTAGAGTAACTGCTGGTTTAGCTCACTACATGTTCCAAATTTGTCCAACACTAGGTAGGACCTATAGGAGAAGGTGTGGATTACTGACACGTTACTAAAATTAGTTGCTCACAGATGTTCCTACAAGTATCTATTCCTGGTAAGAGCTGTATGTGGGCTGATTGTGTATGGTGGAGTGAAAGGACAGAGTGGCTGCTTGGCTTGTCCCCATGAGAACCACCTGCTTCAGAGGATGTTAAAGTGTAATCCAGCCTGCCTCTCCACAGCCTCACAAAGAAAGCAGTGTGGAGTAATCTCCAGTGCCTAATCTCTAACCTTAATCACTGTGACACTGTGGAGAAAAAAAAAAGGCCACAGTCTTTTTGAACAAGCACCGCCAAATGGTGTGTGCAATTAATCTTTAATTCAGCCGCACAAAACAGCCAATTTGTATGTTAAAGAAGGATGTAGGAGGAGGTAGAAAGGGCCAGTTGTAGTTGGACATTATGGTCGGGACGTATGTGGTCTCCTTCAACAGCAATCTGCTGCCTGGTGAATAGTGGTGTTTTGATGGTGTGCCATGTGGCGGGACATAGAGGGGATAGAAGGCCCTTTGGAGGTTTTTGATAGAGGTGCAGGGGCAGACAGAGCAGGGAGGAGGCTGAGAGTGTGGGATGGGTACATGTAGAGGTCAGAGGTCAGAGTGAGGCATGAGGCATGATGGTTTCCCCTTTGTTCCCCATTATCTCCTTAAACACACAACTTGTTCTGGTACACTGCTGTTACACACTCTGCCATGGTGGTCCCAACTGCAGACAGATGGCCAAGAGCCCTTACTGTGGTTCAATCACATACACATCTTTTCTTCTCTGAAATGTGTAACAACATGGTATACATGAAGTTAATCACCAGACTTACTGCTTAATTGTAGAATAAACTGTCATTCTGGACAAATGCTGGATTTTGGCCCAGGAGGCATTTCGGCCCATCCTCCTGTTTGATTTTGAAATAGTTGATAAAAAGAATGATTCTGTGCTGTGTTATAGTAGATAGTAAAAGAATGATTCTGTGCTGTGTTATAGTAGATAGTAAAAGTTTTAACTGGTGTCCAGAGTTGACCTCACATTTAGATGTGGCCACTGATCTGCAACTAAGTACATTTGTGCAAGTACTGTACATAAAAATCCAGTGTGTAGGATTTAGAGGCATCTATTGACAGAAATGGAGTTAATTGTTTAACTTAGGTTCAGGAGCAGGACCACGCCTCAGCCACTCCTCTAATCACCTGACTAACGTGTATATATACCAGCACAGCTCTACCACAGGCCTGTCAGATCTCTCGACCATTGACGACCCTACGTATCTCAGCAAGTGTGTTTTTTCATGTACTCACCAAGATGGATCATGTGCTGCAAGTCAACCCATCCGGGTCCGACTCCGACGACTTGTACGACTCCCTGTTCGAGCCAGGTGATCCTCTGACTCTGTCTCAGCAGTCTGCCGGTAGCCGACACTCCCAGGGGAGCCGGCTGCGCTCTGTGGTCCACATCCCTCGGTCTCGCCGTGGTTCTTCGTTGGGCTCCATCAACGAGATCGCCCCAACTCCTAGTGGATCTCAGGCCTCTTCTCCTCCGTCCTCGCAGGTGGGAAATCGACACCGCGTCCGCAACCATGGGAGCCAGCGGCGGTCTTCTTCTCCTCCTTCCCGAAGCGGTGCAGCATCCAGTCAACCTTGCCGCTCCCGCGGCACTCCGTCACGCTCCACACGGCCATCTCCACCATCTCCACGTCCACAACAAGAGCCCGACATCAGGGATTGGACCATCGCCCGGCTCCAGCGGTTCCTGAGGGCAAAAGACATCCCCTTCCACTGCAGCGACAATAAGTCCAGGCTGTTCCAGCTCTATTCAGCCGCTGTCCGGGCTCCCAAGACCACAGCTCCTTCTGCCAAGCCGGCCGCACTTCCGGGTTCCCTTCCGAGGCCTACTCCCACCACCGTCACCGTCGGTGACGTCACGGTGCCTCCACCACTCCAGCCGGAGCAGCCTCTCTCATTCATTCCCCCAACCGGGTGTCAGGTCGTATCACCCCTTGTGCCCGCTCCCTCTGATGCAGATTTGTCACGCGCAATATCTGCCTTCTTCTCTTCCCTGTCTCGCAGGCCTCCACTCTCACCCCGTGCACACACATCCTCCATCCTCACATCCCTTTCCTCTACCCTTCCTTCCAACTATCCTGTTCCGGCTGGCATCGCAGCCCAGGAACCCCGTCCTGCAGCACAAGGAGCTCCTCCAGCAGGTGTTTCACTGCCTTCCACTCTCTTTCCAACGTGTCTCTCCTTACCTCTTCCCTACCCCCACCCTACCCCCTCCCTTCCCCAACACCTTAATGTTTTTTCCTCTGCTGCCGTCTACACTCTTGCCACAGCCACACCACCAGCTCCGCCAGCCTCTGCCATCCACCGCCCCTCACCCATCTCGCACTCACTGCGCCAGCAAATATTGTCCGGTAATTATGTAGACCTAGCCCAGCTCATTCAGCCATCCTTTTTCGACAGTAGTCAACCCAGGGAACTGCAGACTGTCCTCGGTCCAATTCCATTAAAGCAGTCACTGCCAGCCAGGTCTAAAGACTTGACTCCTGTTGAGTTTGCTCTAGCTTTCTCTCTCTTTCGCAACGTCATCTGCTCTGCTTTTCCTTACCGTCGATCAGAGCTGGACGACTATCTGTCCATCGTGTTGGACATGGCTTTGTGTTTTGGGGGGGGCGGGATTTTATACCTACCACGTCCACTTTGCTGCACAAGCAGCCGGCTGGTTGCAGCAGCAAAATCAGGGGACATACTGGGGGGTCCTCGATTCTGAAATATACTGCCGCATTTTCGCAGCTCGTTCCTCCCTCTCCTGCGACTTATGCGGCGCCCCTTCTCACCCTGCCTCTGCATGCACTATCATGGCTCCTCCACTGCACTCCCGCCCCACCACTCCACGCAATGCCCCGATCTTCGACCGTCTGTCTTCCGCTGCACCTCTTCCTCCTGTCATCCCCAGAGCCAAGGACACACGTCCCACTGTCAACGTGCCGGTGTCAAAGGGCGTCGACAAGCGAGGACGGCCGATCCTCTATCAGGGCGGCAGGATGGTGTGCAATAATTTCAATCAGTGGGGTTGCAACTCATCCGGCTGCCACCTCCTGCACGTCTGCTCCTTCTGTGGGGGCGCTCACACCAGGACCACCTGCCCCCACAATCCCACCAACACAGCAGCATGACTAGAACGTCACCTCGGCACGCCCATCAAGGTACGTGCACTCGCTGCTGCTCTCAGTGATCACCCTGATAAGCAGTTTGTCGATTTTCTCATCTCTGGCTTCACTCACGGTTTTCACCCTGGCATGGAGGTGCTTCCCAATTCTTCCCACACGTGTCACAATCTTCAATCCGCACTCACTGAGCCCGACACTGTCGACACGTTACTGGCAAAAGAGGTCACTGAGGGATTTATGATAGGCCCTTTCGACCATCCTCCTTTCTCTGTATTAGTCCCATCGGTGTCGCCACACGCAAATACTCGGGGTCTTCCCCACACGGCTCTGACATCCCGAGCATCAACAGCCTTATTCCTAGCCCGGATTTCTCTATGCAGTACGCCACCATTGACCACGCCATGGCACTGATCCGTCTGGCAGGACATGGAGCATGGCTGTCTAAGGCTGATATCACCAGCGCATTCAAGGTCTTGCCCATTCACCCTGACTTCTGGTGTTATTTTGGTGTCTGCTGGAAGGGGGCTTACTACTTCTCCGTGCATCTCACTTTCGGCTGCAAGAGCAGTCCCAAAATCTTTGACTCTTTATCCGAGGCTCTATGCTGGATCCTCTCCAACAATTACAGGCTCCCCTACGTGCTTCATCTCCTTGACGATTTTCTTGTCGTGACTCCTCCGTCCTCACCTCCTCACCACGGTCTTACTACACTTACATCCGCATTTTCCGACCTCGGCGTCCCTCTGTCCGAAGAAAAAAATTCAGGACCTGGCACGTCCATTGAGTTTCTGGGCATCACTCTGGACTCAGCGCATCTCACTGCTCTTGTCTAATTATCTCCTGACAGACAGGTGCACCAAACGCCAGCTGCTCGCTCTCCTCGGGCACCTCAATTATGCCATCCGCATAATTCCACAGGCAAAATCTTTTCTTTCTCAACTGCTGACCAAAGCTGCATCCATTCCCTCTCTCCACGACCACGTGGTTCTGGACGACACTTGTAAAATGAAAATGCGCATGTGGCAGCAATTTCTGTCATCCTGGAATGGCATCTCATTCTTCTACGATGACTTCATCACCCATCCCGCAGACATTCAACTCTACACGGACGCGGCTCCCTCTGTAGGTTTCGGTGAGTATTATGGGGGGAGGTGGTTTGCTGCTGCTTGGCCCTCTGAGTTTGAGTCTCTCGACGCAGAGTCACGCTCTCCCTCGTCTGCTCTGTACGAGCTGTACCCCCCACTCTAATTTGGGGGCACGAATGGTCCAAAAAATGCATCACTATTCACTCTGACAACACAGCAGTAGTAGATATAATCAATAAAAGCCATTCCCGTTCCCCAGCCATCATGCCATTCACCCGCAGACTCACTCTCATCTCCGCTCAGCATCAATTCATCCTCCGTGCGTCTCACATTCCTGGTCACCACAACGCCATCGCTGACTCACTTTCCCGCTTCTCTTTCCAGAAATTCAGATGCTTGGCTCCAGACTCGGATGTCCATCCCACACCAATCCCACCATTTTCAGCGACCGTATTCAATTAAATCCACATCTGGCAAATCTCACTCGCACCTCCCAAGAAACCATCCTTAACAGTTTAGCACCAAGCACACTATCTACTTACCTCACTGGCTGGAATTCTTTCAAGAATTACCACGCCACTTATCATCTACCATTTCCCCTCTCTGGACGCCATGTCTATGTGCAACTTCATCACATACTGTCATACTGTAACAAAGATCCGGGCCTCCAGCATACAAACATATCTGGCTGGTATCAATTTATTCCATAAATTATCCACTGGCCTCCCTTGTCAGTCAATCTCGCACCCTCACGTCACCATGCTAATCAAAGGCTTACGAAAGCACGAACCAGCACTGACAGCCAGACGCCTTCCTTTCACCTCCGATCTGCTCTGCCGCTGCATATGCACTCTGCGCTCCGGTTACATTTCTCCCACAGTCGACTTAACACTGGAATCAATGTTTCTACTCGCCTTCTTCGGATTCCTGAGGTGCTCTGAATTCGCTCCAACATCATCTGTCTATGATCCTTCCCGTCATTCCAGTCCATCCGACATCACCACTCACACTTCCGACTCGCTCATATTCACACTCCGCAGGAGTAAAACTTATCAGTTAGGAGTATCCTTTCCCATCTACATCTTTCGCCTCAACTCCTTTCTCAGCCCGCACGAGCCACTGACCAGGTACATCCACACCCGGTATTCAGCCTGCGCTTCACCACAAGATCCCCTCTTCCTCACCGAAACAGGGAGGATGGCCACCCGTTTCTGGTTCCAGAAACACTTCCATAATATCCTCCATCTCTCCGGAATTTCATCTGATCATTACTCTTGCCATTCGTTCTGCATCGGCGCCGCCTCCTCAGCCGCCAGATCAGGAATTTCAGACCAAGTCATTCAGATCCTCGGCCGCTGGTCTTCACAAGCATATCAAACCTACATCCACAATAACCTCAATGATCTCTGTCTAGCACACGACAGACTAAGCCTCACTTAATCAGACTCATTTGGGGGCTTCCTAACTGCACGGGCTCATCAGAACACGAGACGGAACCCCCACACTGAGTCTCTCCGCCCACATCTACACCTCACCCAGTCCGACCCTCCGATGACGCCATCTCTATCCCGTTCATTCACCTGCAAATCTGCACTCCCCCATTCATCACCACCCCATTCATAACCATTTCTCTGACAATCACATCTTTATTAAATCTTTAAACTGCATATTGTTGTGGCGTGGTCCTTGCTAGTGAAAATATAATATTAATGTTTTTATTAGTTTATGATTACCTCAAAATAAGAATCATGGTGGTTCAGTTACCTTAAAATGAACTGTTTATATCCACATACAGAGTGGGTCCTCTTCCACAGAGTCCGCTTTGTTGTTTCTACAGTAGCCTAGAACAGACAAATCAAACATGCTAAACAGGGCCATTTGTGTATTAGTGTGGTCATCGTAGTTTTCCTACATGCTTGGCACATGGAAGAAATTCCACTTGGTTGCAATCTGTAACCTCACCGCTGGATGTCATTAAATCCTACACTCATTCATGAAATGTTTGTAAATCTGTGAGTAGATTTGCACATAAAAAATGTTGCTACTAAAAACCTACACAACATTCAGGAACGCTGCAGAAAACTTGGATTTGATCGAAGGCAGGTGTGTATGTTCATGAATGCCAATCAATCATAAACTGACAGCATGCTCCCAGTAGTCAGCAATTAGCATACATCCCCTCCCATGAATAGCCACTGATCACCATATACAGAGGTGATAATTACTATGGACAGGTGCATCCTGTTGACCTGTGAACATGGAGAAAACAAAGAGAGACAGAGAAAGAAAAACGTTTCCAACGCTCAGATTGAAGTTATTTTTGGTGAAGTGGGCTGGAGACAATCATTTTATTTTCCTCTGTTAGTTGTGGTGTGACAGGGACAGGTAAATCAAAGGCCTGGAAGGAGGTAACAGGTGCCATTGTTAACTCCAAGTCCTCTGTTGTGAGAAAACGAGACGTTAAACAAAAATGGTTCAATATGAAACTTGATGCAAAAAATGTATAAGTACACACAAAAAACACAACAGTCCTCCTAGTCACAGCTGCAGATGAGCGCATTGCTTGCAACATCAGAGAGACCTCTTTGTTAGGAGAGACAACGACACGCGTCCACTGGCATAGTCAACAGCAAACTCAGAAGGCACGATGATTGATATATTAAGTGTTTAAAAAAACTGTACATTCTAATAGCCATCAATGATAGCTCAGTGTTTGGGTAGTGACGTGGGTCTCACAGTCTCGCCACTCTAACAGAAGATACTTGTGGAGTTCTCTCTCCTGATTGGATCAGATGGAAACAGGATGCCAGAAATGTAGAAATGCGTCAAGTCAATTTAAATAACTCATTCACAATTTTAAGAAACCTAATCTGAAGCTTAAATCTACTAACTGCCAATTTAGTTAGCTAAATGAGTTATATTGCTAATCTCTTGTCATCTTTTTACTTACATGATTCAAAGGCATCTGCATATTGGGAAGATAGAGCACAATACAGATTATAATTGTAGTTTATAATACTGACAAACATTATTTATGTACATTCCTTATTTACACAAGCACTATGAGCAGTCAGAAGCAGGTGTAGACCTTGATAGAACCTAAAAAAAGATGGGAGCTACTAACATACTGATGAATGCCAAAATACATGTAAATTTCCTGCTGCCAACTGTTTACACCCAAATTCGTCCTGCTCACGTTTCATGAATGAGACCATAGACCTTTAAAGGGAAACTTAAGTATTTTTTTAATCTTGGACCCAATTTTCCCATGTTTTTTGTGGCTACGTGACTGACGGAAACAACAATTTTTGAAACTGGTTCAGTACTGAGAGAGAGCGCTGTAGCTGGCAGCCAGGAAAGGGCTGCAATGTAGACGTCTGAGCAATACAGCACCATCAGTGTATGTCTACTAAACATGCTTATTTTGTTGTTTTTGTTATTATAAGCAACATTAAGAAAATGACACTACTTAGGATTTTTTTTTTCTGTCCCTTTCACTTGAGCCAGTTTATAGTGTGTGGAACCAAGTCTCACTCAATGAGACTCATTCTGAAATCAAACTTTTTCACATTATTGAAGTCAGGTAAATATTCAGCCATGACATTGAAAATCCTTTAGATAACACTAAGCTATGCTTTCTGTACTCAAAAACAACAAACTTCCTGACTCTCACTAATGTTTCTGCCATTGTCTTCCTACAACAAGTCACATCTCTCAAGATTTCAGAACGAGACAGCGAGTGAGCAAGTTTTACATACGTTTTGTGACTGCTGATGCATGCAAAGCAGTCAGCAAAGCGTTCCTCACAAAATGTATTTACTGCTGCAAATTAGTAGCAAACAAACATGATTTCTTGGAGAGAAGGATTTCTTTGTCTTATGTAATAGTAACCTGAATATATTTTGGTCTTGGTTGTCTGACAATTTATGGACCAGTCAGCAGATTAAAGATCCAGTGTGTAGGATTTAGTGGCAAATAGCAGCAAAATTGCAGAACTGAAACCGTGTGCAGGAGGAGAAATATGGAGGCAGACATAAAAACACGAAAACATAAAAGCAACATGACGTACTCCATGGAAGAGGACCTGCTCTGTGTGTTTATATAAATGGTTATGGAAACATGATGATTATTTATATTTAAGGTATTATAAACAGATGAATAGAATATTAAGGAATATATAATTTCTGCCAATAGATGCTCTTAAATCCTACACACTGGATATTTAAAGTGATAAAGAAAATTATTATTAGCTGCAGCCCTAATGCTGTGTATGTATGTACATATATGTATGTGAGTATTGAATCATTGCTATGATTATAAGTGAAATACCTTCTGTTCTTTAGTGGAGAACACAAATGGGTGCACCCACCTTGACATCAGCATGCCTGAACGCTGGTCGGTGAGCCACTTAGCAGACAGAAAATAATCACAGCAGCCATCTCCAGACCAGATGAGTTGGGGAAAGTGTTGTTTCCCAGTAATTACCCGACAGTTGTAGAGCTATATGAGCCTGATTTACTGCTGTAAAGACTTGCTGGTCTTAAACAGGAAGATATCCACAACATAGAAATATACATGGAATTTAACAGATGTATAAATATTGTCACTTTTCTTCTTAGCAGATGAGGTTAAATACAGATGGAGAGGCTGTGTCTCTCTTTTCACCACCTACAGTGTTTCAGCTGTTTAAACTTAGAACTATGGATATGTCTGACATTTTCAAGCAGTCAAGTCATTAGTTAACACAACTACATGTATAATCAAATCTATTGCATAGTTCATCTATACCAGGCAGGTAAAGCATCAAAGCAGCAAACAACAGCCTGTATTCTACAGGCAGAGATGTCAGTGAGAAACAAGGCAGCAGTGTGCATGTGCTCATACATTTGGTTATAGGTTGCATTTGGGATTACTATTTGCTCTGATAACTGTGCAAGTTGACAAAAAATAATTATTTGAATAATGAATGTGTATAAAATAATAGACAATGCTAAAATATTAGTGTGTCAAGGTGTCACTTTGCTGCTCTAATTGTGTCATTGAATCATGTTGAAACAGCAGTGGATCAACAAGATGGAATAAGTTGATTATTTTGGGAGATGTGTTTATGAAGTTACAATAACATTGATACAAATCTCATTCTTTGCATCAACTTAAATGAGACTGAAAATCCCTCTCTGTTTCATAGAAGCCTTATTCCAGCAATGTTGTATTATGTGTCATTATAAGTTATAATTATGAGAAACTTCCTCTAAATAATGACTTAGTATCTCAAAATAATGACTGAGTATTACATATATCCTCCTCTCTCCTCTGCTCACTTTATTTTCCAATAATTTCCTTTGCTCCTATCTTTTCACTTTGTTCTCCTCCTCTCCTCATTTTCTTCTCCTCCTTTCTGTCTGAAATATTCATGCTTATTCTTCTTCTAAGTAAGCTTTGAATATTGTTTAAGAACCCCAGAGAACAGAAATGTGCTGCCTCACACTCCTCCTCTTCTCCTCTGTGCTATTTACAAAGCCCAGCCCCAAACTGCTGTCATTCTGCTTAAATTAATTATCAGAGACGCAATGTGGGAGAAATAACATTTATTCAAGACTGAGTTTTGGTTTAAAAAGATGCGAGAGTTGGAGGGTGATGGTGTGGTTTTACGCCAGACTTGTTTTCAATGGTGGGCTATTGCCTAAATTGGACTGGCTGTATTGAGATGTTTTAATAGAGGTTTAATTTCACAACAGTGATTAACAATGCTGAGGCTTTGGGCAAACACTGTCATTACCTGGCTGTCCATGACAGCAGATGAGGGAGACTGCATGTGGCTGACACAAGAGAAGCTGGGGAAGGGGCAGAGGCTTGGATTCAAATGCAGTTGTCAAGCATACAACACATTTTTCACTAAGAATTGATGCCATGGGCCAGATTTGAAAACTCAAATATAAAATTATTTTTTTCAAAAAATAGAAGAAATTATGCCTTGCACTTATCAAGGCAGAGGGCAAAAGGGCAGGTGTTTGAGCATTACCTGACCCTTGTCTGTCTGTGCATGTGCCTGGCTAGCACTGTGTGTTCAGACACCAACATTATCAGCTCCTCCATCTTGTTGTGTTTCTGGTTGAGTTTTAATAAAATGTAGACAGGTGAGTTCAATAAAAATGTATTCCCTGTACAGTTGTCATGAACAGGGAAGCTATGGAGACCAAAACTGTTTTTTGTACCAGACTGTAAACATGTTTTCTTCTGCTGTAAAGTTGACCATTTTAACATGGGGGTCTATGGGGACTGACTTGCTTGGAGCCAGCCTCCAGTGGCCATTAGAGGAATTGCAGTTTTCGGCATTA
The DNA here is from genome assembly GCF_041903045.1 of Epinephelus lanceolatus. NCBI lineage: Eukaryota > Metazoa > Chordata > Actinopteri > Perciformes > Serranidae > Epinephelus > Epinephelus lanceolatus. The sequence goes on from NC_135743.1 coordinate 40,109,273, forward strand.
TGCATTGGCTTCAGCCCTGGATGTTGCCACTTGGTTACAGCGTGTCATATAATTGGCTGTTGGCTCATCTGGGGTAATGACTTGAAGTGTGCCAAATACCATGTGTGTAATCCTAACAGAGATCAACTGTCTTGTCCCTTCTCCAGTGTAAACATACTTGCTCTGGGTTTGCTGACTACCAAAACACAGTGGAGCCAGACATTAGCACGTCCTGAGCACACTGCTGGCCTCGCCTCGTAAAGATGCAGCCCATAGTCCAGGAGGGGCTTTTCATACCTCCTTCTGCCTTTAGCCTGGCTTTGATGAGGGGAATCAGAGATAAAGCTGTCTTTGCCTGGCGAAAACAGAGACACACATGCAGCCGGGAGGAGGAGAAGGGAAGGTGTTCTGTTTCAGGATTCACAGGAATTAGTGGTGAAAGGTTGTGAAAATAACACCAAGGCACAAGCTGTGCGTGAAATTGTGAACAGAGGGATTAATGGGACTGTAAAAAGAGCATTAAAGTCCACCCCCACCCTCAAACCACTTCACAAAGGTTTGTCTGAGTGCGGGACAACACGCTGCTCTACAAGGTCTCTGCTGTGTGTGTGTGTGTGTGTGTGTGTGTGAATAAGATGGATAAAGACCATCTCCTCTTTCTCCATGATGGCGTTAATGAGAAAAAAAATCAAAGGGTATGGTAAACCTTTTTTTAAGAACTGACAGATAAAAAGTGATACAACCTTTAACCACTTCATAAAAGCTTTTACAGTTGGTGTTTTATTTAGTGTCTACTAGAAAAGATCTTCTGGTAGATGTTTTGGAATTCTATGTGTTTCAAGGTTTTGAGACACCAAAAAATTATGAAATGTGAGACAGGATGAAACCACAGGTGTGGTTGTGAAAATCTATTCAAGTGTACATAGTTAAACTTAATTATCTCATGACAATGTAGTTGTGATTCAACTTCTTAAGATTTGAGAGCGAACTGCTGCTGTTTAAGAACTATATCCAAGAGCAGGGCCGTCAATAGGGGGGTAAAAAGGGGAAAGCTTTCTGGGGCCCAGCTGCTGGGGGATTATGGAGGCTAAAATGTTCATTTCAAACACAGATAAAAAATAGTTACAATTACTTATTCTAAGAAAAAAAAATAATGAAGAAAACATTGTATTTAGTGTATCTTTAGTAAAATATAGCCTGTTTCATAATGAAATCCTTCTCTCCTGAAAACAGAATGACATTTTTTTTTGGTACACAACTGTTATGAGAAAAAAACCTGAGAAATTAACCAAACGAGAGAGAGAGAGAGAGAGAGAGAGAGAGAGAGAGAGAGAGAGAGAGAGAGAGAGAGAGCACATGCATGCGTTGATATGAGTACAGCAGATTTGGGGAGGCCACATTCATTTTCAGGGGTCTGATCATTTCTGTGGGCCACCCTGTCTAAGAAACACATAATAAGTAAACAAGGATTTTGTGAAAGTTACCATGTCATTTGGGTTAAAATGTTGCTTCTCAGTGGCTGAATCTGAAATTATACGTGTTGCAATGGTCCTCGAAAACACCAGTAAGTTGACTTAAAAAAGAGAGTCACTGTTCCCAGCCTCATAACGAATTATTACCACAGCTCCATTATGTTTTGTTCAGTGTTGGGCTAGTTACTCTAAAAATGTAATATATTACTCATTACTCCTTACTCTTTTCAAAAGTAATAATATTATTTAACTTATTACTCCCTGTCAACAGTTATTCATTACACTACTCATTATATTATTTTTCCGATACATAACATAAAATTGGTAATTGCATATCTCATATCCCAAAATTCAGATGTGTGCCTTCCATTGCCTGTGACTGTTTTTTCCCAAGGCTCTGCCCGAAATACAGAGAATCACTTGTGGGCAACATTTCATCCACAACATATCCAGCTACTAACTTCATTACTTCTTTTTATCCCGCAGCTGTCTACGAGTAAAAATCCAGTTTTGGTTGTTTAGCCAGTGTAGGGCTACACCCGATGTCCACGGCCGAGGAGGGCTCACATTTGGTGGGGTGTATTTCCTGGAACTTCTCGTTTTTATGCAGGGGTTGTAGTTGGTGTTTCATACCGGAGGTTTTGGGATGTGTTTTTCACAGTGGAAAGAGTTTTAGTGCCACTTCCTTTAGCAGCAGTGTTCTTGTCATCTTTCCTCCTGACAAAATCAAAGTAATGGGAATATTTCCAGCTGCTAACGTAAGCGTTTCTATCCTCCAAATTAGCTTGCTGCTTTGTAACATGCCTGTGCATTACAATGATTATGAAAATGAATCTGCCGATGTGGTTGTTGTAGGCTATTTGAAGTCAGCAGTGACGTGGTAAAGGTAAAGTTGTAACGAGTTGTTTGGTTTGAAGGTAACTATAATATTATTAGTGAAATTTTATTAGTAATTAGTTGCACTACTCGTCACTGGAAAAAGTAATATTATTACTGTAACATGTTACTAGAAACGTGATACTGCCTTACACTGGTTTTGTTGTGCTTTATGTACAAGAGAAACCACATGTCCTCATAACAAAACAAAGTGTTCTCAATGAAAAGCACCAGAATGAAGGAAACTGTGATCTGGGACAGTAGCCACAAGATAATGATGGTTCATCCCTTGTTACCGTCCACCTATGACTTGCAAAAAAGTAGCAAACTAACAAAGCAACGATAAACCCCGTAGGAATGTCATGCTATTCACAACAGAGGTGGCAAGTTATTGTTTTGCAAGTCACAAGTAAGTCTCAGGTCCCAAGTCCTGAACTTTGAGTTTCAAGTCCTAAACAAGCCATAATGCATTCTTCACCAAACGCAATACCATTTTAAACATGCAGTAATAATAGATTAAATCACATCTACAAAAGTAATCAACTTTTTTCAATAGTTCCTATTTATTGTTATGGTGCATCTGAACATAATCATAAAAAAGTAGTGCTGCCACTGCACTTCATATAGACCCACTAAACAGTACCACAAATACCATTGAACATTAGCTTGCTAAAAATTAGCCTTTTCTTACCATTCTTTGTCCAACTTCAAATAATAAACGAAGTTTAATTATAATTTTTGACCCACACATTTTGCACACTTCAATTTATTTTTTGTTGACAATAGTTTTTGTGCATCAACAAAATAATTTTTTGTAACATTTTTTCCAACTGGCGCTTAGTATCGTACCATTCCTCATGCATAATTCTCTCCTGCAACTTAATTGGATGCTGTTGGATTGGTTCAAACAAAATGGATATTGGGAATTAAAGGTCCAGTGTGTAGGATGTAGTGTAATGAAACTTCTCCCGTGTACCAAGCATATAGGATAACTATGAACTATGAATACATGAATGTTTTGTTTGTCCGTTCTGGGCAAGTAGTAGCCTCCAAAGCTGGAAAATGAAGCCACTGCATAACTACCAAAAACTGCAGTTCCTCTAATGGCCACTTGATGCTGGCTCCAAAAGCAAGTCAATCCCCACAGACCTCCATGTTAAAATGCCCAACTTTACAGTAGAAATGAACATGTTTACAGTCTGGTACAGCATTCTTATTTCAGCATTCTTGAAAACTGTAGGATGGTATGACAAGTTACCATATTAAATGGTGAGGTCACTTGAGCAACAGGCTCTCTGCAAAATCCACCCCTCACTCATCCACAGCTCCACCTTCTTGTCCAAATATGATCACTTCTGGCTACAAAACTCCAAGATGGCGATGGCCGAAATGTTGAACTTGAGGGTTCAAGATGGGAGTCCATAAACCAGTGGGTGATGTAACCGTAGCTGCTTCCATTATTTTATACAGTCTGTGGTTCTTGGCAACTGTAGAACAACATGGAGGTTTCTGTGGATGTAGATATGAACAGCTCACTTCAAGGTAACGAAAACACAACAGTTCTTAGTTTCAGTCAGTAGATGCCCCTAAATCCTATACACTGGACCTTTAAGTGTCAACTTGCTGTGAATGAATGGAAGTTAGTTGACTGAGGAAATAAGGAAAGGAAATAAATTGATTCGAGGCACTCTTTTTAAATAACATATTTTTGGCTTGGGAGAAGTATTTTCATGTCAAAGGGCTCAAGTCCAAGTGAAGTCATAAGTCATTGGTGTTAAGTCAAGTCTTTTTTTATTTTGGCGAGTTCAGTGTAAAATAATCAAATTTGTGACTTGAGTCTAAATCAAATCCAAGTCATGTGACTTGAGTCCACACCTCTGAATCACAACAACCCCAAAGATCGGATTTTTCATTTGCAAAAACAATACGTCTTCAGCTTTTGGTGTTGTTTGAAATACGTCCAAAAGGCAGATGTAATAATAATAATAATAAAAAAAAGAAAAAGTTCTGAAGGATAAATGGGGAATATTTAAGCTTTAGAAAAATATTTGCTAAAGGATTGAAGGCTGAACACTGAAAAACATGATCAACACAATACTCTTGTATTCCCTGCACGTAACTCTCATACAGTACCTGCAGATACAGTATGTGTTCTGCATCCTCGGAGGTACTGCAGTCTGGTCAACAATGCACTGTTTGTGTTGTTTAACCTTTTTTCTTTTCAGCAGGCGCATGAAGCGCTTCTGTGTTGATTGCAGTGACATTTTCTGACATTTGAACATATGGACACACATCTCAAATGGGATGGGAATACCTAGCGTGGAACGAGAATTGAGATAATCCCAAAAACTAACACTGAAGTCTGTTGTCTGCTTTTCGGGGATCAATACCACAGACACGCTGCTCTTTCCACAGCTGAGCTCCAGGTATCCGCACACAAAGAAGGTTTTAATGTCGACGGAACAGAAATGCAGAAATCTAACTCAGAGTCAGGCTGCTCAGACATGTTTTTCTTCCCCTGCGTTGTGTAGTTCGGCTGTGGTCAATGCTTCGCAAAAAGTCATTTGTTCTGTGTATTTATCAAATCAAATCTGCTTCATAAATTGCTGCTATATTAATATCATATGTGTGTCTATTTTTCTGTCTATTTAGATGGAATAGTGTGTATGTTGTTACATTAAACTAGGAACAGGGCATTGTACAAATTCCTGTAATATCCTACATTAATTAAGCAGAGCCTTTTACTTTTTTTTTTTTTTTTAAGATATGTTTTTGGGCATTTTTGCCTTTAATGGATAGGACAGCCAAGTGTGAAAGGGGGGGATGACATGCAGCAAAGGGCCATAGGCTGGACTTGAACCCGGGCCGCTGCGGCAACAGCCTTGTACATGGGGTGCCTGCTCTACCACTAAACCACCAACGCCCCTGAGCCTTTTACGTTTAAGGATTAACTTCTTTTTTCTTCTTTTCTTATATTGGTAAGTGTTTTTAGTTTATAGAAATGAAAATAAAGTGGCATGCAAAAGTTTGGGCACCCCTGGTCATTATTTTGTTTACTGTGAATATTTAAGTAAGTAGAAGATGAACTGATCTCCAAAAGGCATGAAGTTAAAAGATGACACATGCTTTTCAACACTTGAAGCAAGATTAGCATATTATTTTTGTTTTCTACAAATTTAGAGTGAAAAAATGAAAGGAGCACCATGCAAAAGTTTGAGCACCCCAAGACATCTGAGCTCTCAGACAACTTTTACAGGGTCTCAGACCTTAATTAGCTTGTTAGAGCTATGCCTTGTTCACAGTCATTATTTGGAAAGGCCAGGTGATGCAAATTTCAAAGCTTTATAAATATTCTGACTCCTGAAACCTTGTCCCATCAATAAGCAGCCATTGGCTCCTCTAAACAGCTGCCTAGCACTCTGAAAACTAAAATAACTGATGCCCACAAAGCAGGAGAAGACTATAAGAAGATAGCAAAGTGTTTTCAGGTAGCTGTTTCCTCAGTTCGTAATGTAATTAAGAAATGGCAGCTAACAGGAACTGTGGAGGTCAAGTTGAGATCTGGAAGACCAAGAAAAATTTCAGAGAGGGCTGCTTGTAGGATTGATAAAAAGGCAAATCAAAACCCACCTTTGACTACAAAAGACCTGCAGGGAGATTTATCAGTGGTGCACTGTTCTACTGTACAGTGACACCTGTACAAATATGACCTTCATGGAAGAGTCATCAGGGGAAAACCTTTCCTGTGTCCTCACCACAAAATGCAGCATCAGAAGTTTGCAAAGGAACATCCAAATAAGCCGGATGCCTTTTGGAAACAAGTCCTGTGGACTGATGAAGTTAAAATAGAAGTTTTTGGATGCAATGAGCAAAGGTATGTTTGGAGAAAAAAAGAGCACAGCATTTCATGAAAACAACACCTGTCCAGCTGTTAAACACAGGGGTGGGTTGATCATGCTTTGGGCTTGTATTGCAGCCAGTGGTAAGGGGAACATTTCACAGGTAGAGGGAAGAATGGATTCAGTTAAACTCCAGCAAATTCTGGAAGCAAAGATCACAGCATCTGTAAAAAAGCTGAAGATGAAGAGAGGATGGCTTCTACAACCAGACAATGATCCTAAACACACCTCAGAATCCACAATGGACTCCCTCAAGAGGCGCAAGCTAAAGGTTTTGTCATAGTCCTCACAGTCCCCCAACCTAAACATTATTAAAAATCTGTGGATTGACCTCAAAAGAGCAGGAAAGAATCTTACAGAGCAAGAAGTGTTTTGCAGGAAGAATGGCTGTGATACTGTGATACTTGCCAAAGGGGGGCGCTACTACGACTGACCATGCAGGGTGCCCAAACTTCTGATTCAGGCCCTTTTCCTGTTTTGTTATTTTGAAACCTTAAAAGATTTAAATTAAAAAGTAATATTGCTTAAGATATTGAATGTGTCTTCTTTAACTTTTTGCCTTTTGGAAATCAAGTAATCTTTTACTTACTTAACTACTCACAGTAAAATTTGACCATGGGTTCCCAAACTTTTGCATGCGACTGCATGGGGTAAATATAGTTTTATGTAATATTTGCACAATTCTTTATAAAATTGAATGTTTTGTTTTATCAGGAACTATAGCAATTGTTTTATTTAACAAACTGTGTTCTCTGTCAGCTGTCTTCCCTTCCTAGACTTTCTAGACCTTTCCTCTGTAAGGTGTGTGTTCTTCACTCTGTCTACTTTCAGCACTTTAACTTAATCAAATAAATATGTTATTATCATCAGGTTTTGCAGTCGAAGAACATGAACAGATGAAAAAATGTGGAGTGAAACTTTTTCACAGCAGACATTGGATTTGTCCAACAATGATGTAACCAGTAACAATCGGCAGTCATCAGCTGGAGCCATCATTGTTGTTATTAGTTCCACTGATGATTTTTCTTCTGTGACAAGTCAAATTGTCTGCTGTGTAATAGGTCTGTTATTTATGTGGAAAAATAAAGAAACAAAAGTGTACTGATGCTGCCAGGCTGTTAAATCCTGTTTTACAGAGTGAAACAGCATGTGCATTGGCTCATCAAGCAAACAAACTCAAAATATCTTCCTCTTCAGGTTTCTGTGAAACAGCAGTGTCTTTCTGAGTAAAAGCATTGGAAGGTTGGGCAGAGTTTAAATTCTTTACTTGCAAAAGAGGGAATAACAAGAAACACATGAAAATAAACATCCAGGTCATGTTTCTGATGATGGGATTCTGAAAAAAAATTCAACTTGGCTCCCTTTGATCAATGTATCCTCATACAACAGTTTGTACAATATTCTATAAAAATGCACACACAACAGTTCATTTACTATCCGTCAGATTAATACCCCAAAATGACATTACGTCCTCAATGTAAAGTTGCTTTTGTTAGGTTTAGAAAAAGAAACTTGAGGGGCGTCTTTAGGTCTAGGCAAGTAGAGTTACTGTGGTTAGGTTTAGGCAATGGGAACATGGAGAGGACGTATCTTAAAATGACTCAAAGTTCACACAGTTTTAAACCCATATCTCCTGGGGAAAGTTCCGGGGGAAAGTCCTGTGTTTTGTGACACATCCACCAACCCAATCTGCCTCCTTACAAGACCGCTTGGGAGCGCTTCCTTGTTTAATCTCTTCAACCTTCCAAAATACATGGGTTATGCCAACACATTCTCACTCCGACTTCGTCACATATTGACGTTTGGTCATGGACTTTCCAAATCGAGATATGACGTGACAGGTTCCCTGGGTGCGTTTGTTGATGATATTCTGGGACGACGTATCACCTTCAGCTTGCTATATGCTGGTCTGTTTTCAAAACACACTTCCATTTTCACAGGAAATGTACAGTTTGCATACAGTCTCTTTAAAAATAAACGCACTACGCCGCTACAACATCGTGAATTTTTTCCTTCAACAGCAAACACACATGGTTACGTTTTGCCAACACATGCAGGTGGTTGGGTTTAGGAAAAAAAGAACAGGGTTTGGCTTTGAAATCTTTCGGGAAGCAAACACTGGCATCCTGGGTGAAAGTCGGTGGTTGTTGGTTCTTGTTGTCCCGCTGCATTACCCCCTGATGCTGCCAGGCACTGTTAAACAATAACAGCTACTGGCCACATTACATGCCTATGTGAAAGGACAGCTTTTTCCATCAGTGTCTGAAGCCAGAAGTCACTGACCAAGTGCTGGTTTTCGATGACTTCGGAGTGAGACCATGTTGATTTTACACAAATTACTGGCTCATGATTACATGGGAAGTGTACAAATTTGGGTGCATTACTTTTTGTAGGATAACATATGAACAGTTTATGAGAACAGCCTGCTTTGGTTTGAGTCTGCAGTATTGTTGATAAAGATACAATCAATTATTCACTTTTTACACATGCCACTTACTGTCAGTGTAAATAAGAAGTCTCTTTCACATCCTCAGCAGGAGCAAGGCAGATGAATTTTGTGTTTAGTGCAGTGATTTTAGAAAGCCAGGCATCTCTCAGTTTGTGTTGTGAAGTCCAGACTAACAGCCACAATTATTACCTTCTTTATTTGACGAGGCCATTTTCATATATGGCACCATCAATTAATGAACAAACTTTTTGAAGAGGCTGGCTGTAGATATTGATTTTATAAAAATGCACTTTGTGTATGCATCAAGGATACAGAGGGAGACTGCGTAAGATTATGCATGTGTTTGTGTTCGTGTGTGTACATCCTACCAGAACATTCTTACAACCAACAGCAGGCTGCTCACCTGTCTGGGCTCAGCTACAATAACGGGCTCAGGTTTCCTCAGTGGGCGTGCTCCAAAGCTCAGTCGTTAACAGTACAAGATTAGCCAACCTGCATTTGTGCTTCCTGTTGTTCCTGCACGAGGGGACGCCACCAAAATGTCCAACTTCAGTTTGCTGTTCCTGTTGCTTTCAGCAGCTGTACAATCTAAAGTTGACAATGTTTCAGGCAGAATGTATTAGAATTAGCAGGAGAACAATTAGTACAGGGATTCAGGGTGGAAGTTTCTTTTATTTCACTTTAAATGCAGATATGTAAAGTGGTACACTTGTGTTTGAGTTTAGGTTTAAACTTCAGTTGAATGTTTTGGTCATGGTTAAATGGAAAAAATGTTTTCTGAAAACGATTACTCAAAGTCTCTGCCTTCAGTTGGGGGTTGAACTCTGAGTCACCAGAGTTCAAGGCAGAAGTTTCTGTCCATCACCCCTCCAGACTTCCACACTCTCACTTTCCACCGTGTTATTTGGAAGTCAAACTACTGGCTGACTCTGTCTAATCCAGTCCTGCTGGGGAAACCTGTTTCACAGAGTGTTTGCATTTGAAGACATCATGCTCATTTCACCAAGTTTCCTGAGCCCAGGCTGCTGTTACATGCTTGTTAGGTGGGTGTGCTGAGCTGAAAAGCATCTGTAAATGATTTGTCAGTGAGATGTCCTGGATGTACGGACATGAATAAGGAGCCACGGAGGAAGGCTTGCAAAACAAATGAGTGCAGAAGTTAACCTCATGGAGCGTCCATTAGACATGCACTGCTACCTCCAACTGCAGAGAAGCTGGAGGGAGGGGGCGGGGCGGGGGGGGGGAGGGCTTCTATCAGGAAACCACTCAGACGAGTTAATCCAATTAGAACAACCAATCGTTGTTACCAAACATTGTTATAAATGCAGACTAAAAGTGAGCAACAGCCCTCAGGCTCAAGAGTTTCTGTTCTTTAACAGAGTCAGAGATCTTCTGTTTATTGTGTTACTGCAGGCCTTACAAGACATAAACACCTGTTTTAAAGCATCAGCCCTGCAAATACTTTTTATTTGTGCAGTCTTTAAAGGTATGCTATGCAGGATTTTCCTAAAACACAGTGTATAGACTTATATATATAAAAAAAAACGATCACTTTTCGTGGCAGTATCGTCTTGGTAAGAAAACAATCGCTTTTCATTTCACTATCCTTGCTGGAAAAGCACCAATGTCTTGGTAAAATACAATCCCCTTTACTGGGACTATCCCTGCTGGAAAAGCAGTGATGTCATAGTAAAAAATGTTCACATTTCGTGGCACTATCCCTGCTGAAAAAACAGCGGTCTTGGTAAAAAGCAATTGCTTTTCATGTCACTATCCCTGCTGGAGAAAAGCAACACTTTGCTAAAAAACACCCTTGTCTGGGGGCTAGACAGCCGCAGAAAACACAGTGACACGTCTCTAAAAAGCACCTACATGTGGGGGCTGAAAAGCTGCTGGAAAAAGAGCCACAGGTTGCTAAGAAACACCCATATTTGCTGCCGAGAAAGCCTCTGGAAACACAGCAATGACACATTAAACAACTGTTTTTGTTGTTTGTTGGTCTAGATCAGTGGTCTGCAGCTTGGCAAGCATCTAGCCGAGGTGTCACGCCATCCACATCACCTCCACTTCCCAATGACAACATCAGCTTAAATACAATGTCACTTCAGAAACGTTGATATGATACATATGAAACAAGCAAATGTATACTGTATGTGGTTTGCAGATTCATACAACATATTCTGCGTGAGACTGGGCTGAAGAGGCTCTACCCTCTGTCTGTATTGTGTTAATATTTTTCTTTTTTTGCTGTGGTTGGGGCATTCCTGGCCACAGCATCCACAACCAGCAGACCATAGGCTGGACGCATCCAAGAGGAAGCTTACAAATATAATCTGTCTGTTGAATGGCTGTTGCCACTGTTCAATGCAGCGCTGAGGGGCCGTTAGCTGTTAGCTCTGCCAGGTGAGCACAAGCTAACACAGCACACCGTGCTCTCATCCCTACTCATCATATTTTGCTGCTTGAGCAGGAGCACAGTAGCAGCAGTTAACAGCCGACACAGATGGAGAATGCTTACATTTTAAAATAGCACTACGCTTTTTGAAGAGTATATTTTGGCTTGTTTAAGAATTAAGAGATGAAGATGAATAAGCTTCTATTCGTTCTAGGATACCATACCATGCTGAATTCAACACACTTCTTAACATTCCACGACTGTACATTTAGTGCATACATTTAATTCACAAACCTTATTGATATGCAGTGACCTGGGACCCTGGGGGTCTGAGGCCCTGGGCAGTTGCCTGCTTCACTGAGCTAGTTATCCAGCCTTGGTTGAAGGGCACTTCAGCAGCTCCTGATAGTATAGCATACAGATGGGACTCGCATACTGTTGGACTCATGGATAGTCTGTATCTGAAACTTTACTTTAAAATATGTGACTGTATTTATAGCTAAACATACATGTATATTTGTGTCATGTGTGTTTATAAGAGTGCAACAAGCCAGCTACACAAGTGTTTCACAGTGAGGACATTCATGCTCTGTGACAAGCGCTGATCTTAGCTGAAGAGCAGAACAAGAACCTGCCCTCAGAAAATAAAGCCCTGAAGTTGAAGTCTGAGAGATTCAACAACAGCATGAGGATCAGTTGGGATAGTGTGAAGAGGAAACTGATCTATTAGAATACAAGCTTACAGAGGCCACTGGGTTGAAAGCAGGAAGTCAACAGGTTGGAGAGAGCTTTGAAGAATTCAAACAGAAGGAGGTTGACGTCCAGCTCAGGAAGTACAAGGAGATTATATTATGGATATTGATAAGAGTGAACTGCCTTCATGAAAGTCTCCTTTTGCAGGGGGAAGAGACAGAGACAGTCTGAGCTTGGTGGTGGGAAGAAAACAAAAGGGCAGAAGCTGCCTTGCTGTTGACAATACGTCTTACCTTCTTCCTGATTTCTTTTTGCAAGGTGTCTGTACCTAATGGGCAGAGTTATATGATGTGACGTGAGTGAATTGGAGAGGACAGAAGCTGCTATAAGAGGGGTGTAAGTGAGGAATAACTACCACGATAAGAGGCTTTTAGTGTGAAGGTAACAGGCAAGGCAGAGGCCTGAGAGAGTCCAGCAGCAGAGCAGACTGAGCTGACTAAAGCAAACAGTAAATGTCCATCAGGCCTGAGAGAAGGCTGGCCCTCATCTCTGACCTCCACACACCCACAAATCTACAGGCTTAATTGGAGATTCTGCCGTATCGCTTTCCATCAGTGTTCTTTATTTGCCAGTGCAGCCACACATAACCTGTGCAAATTTTAGTGTGCTTACAGCAGAAAAATAAAAAGATATCTAAAATTCATCAAATTGAATCGCAACCAGGCAGCTGAAATGGAAATTCATGCAGATACCCTGTCCCAAAAAATCTTTGGATTTCATGGTGATGAATGTGATATGTTTTTTATAAGGTAAGTTAATATCTATTACAAAATGAACATGTGAAATACCAACGTGATGTGTGTAACAGTGTATTTTGCTTATTAATCTCTTGACAACCAAATGTTGCTCTGAAATTTGACTCCTCATCATGTGTAAATTGTCCAAAAACCACATCTGTATGCTTTCTCCACGTGCCTATTAGGGATGTACCCTGTTATTCTGGAAGGCATGGATGTGGCTCAGGAGGTAGAGCGGGTTGTCCACTAATCGGAAGATCGGCAGTTCGATCTCTGGCTCCTCCAGTCCGCATGTCGAAGTATCCTTGGGCAAGATACTGAGCCCCATATTGCTCCTGATGGCTGTTCCATTGGAGTGTGAGTGTGTGTGAATGGTTACTGAGTAGGAGGTGGCACCTTGTATGGTAGCCTCGGCCATCAGTGTGTCAATGTGACGTGTAAAAAAAACCCTTTGAGTGGTAAAAAGACTAGGAAAGACCTATACAAGTGCAGGTCCATTTACAAATACTGCAGTGAAAACAAACATGTATTCTACCCTAAGTTGCTCATTAATATTCAGGGGGAAAAGCCATTATTGTGCATGGTTTTTTTTTCAGTTCGATTAATATCATTGTGACTGACCACAAGATAAAGATTCACATTCTGTTTGTCACATAGGACTTTGATTTCACTAACTCATCATTTCATTTACTGCACATTATTAAAAAGTCATATTCTGTAGTCGCCCCCAAGGAGCAGTGGGCTGAGAGCTGACCAGTGTCATTTTGAAACGCTGCCGGATAACAATGTAATTTAAGGAGGTGGAAAGTCCCTATAGAGCGGGCAGGAGAGGTAGTGGATGGGCACAACAAATTGTTTTTCACCCAAGCGCCTGGTGTTCTCTTCCCCTATGAATGATAAACCAACCCATGATGGGTTTTTTTTCTAAATCTAACAGTGTGCTTTTGTTCCGTAAAGTGGACTGCCTGTTTTTGTTGCCTAAAAATTTAGTACATGCTTTTGTTGAATAAGAAAATAAACGTAAATACGATATTCTAAGTGTATTGTGAAAAAGACTGTTTTCTGTGAAAATGGAAGTGTATTTTGAAAAGACACAATGCATGTAACGAGTGTAAACTGATTCATCGTCCCAGAATGATGAAAAAAACAACAGACACACCAGGATACCTAGCTCCTCATATATAGATGTGAAAGTCCGCTGACCAAATGCCGATATTTGACGAAGTGGGAGTGAGAACATGCTGGCATAACTATATGTGGATTTACCACACTAGAAACAATGATTTCGTATATTTTTTCCCACATTCCTCATGTGAAATGTGTTTTTCATACTATATATGGTCTTTGTAAGGAATTCTTGGACTTCCTGTTCAGTAAAAATGTGATTTTGTCGTGTGTGTGTACAGCCATGTTTGAATGTTCTACACTGAATGTTTAAAAAAAACATGACCCATCTCTGCAAAATGACTTTATTTTGTCCTCTTTTAGAATTTGCTTCAGTCAAAAACACACTCAATATACAAGCAGTTAGACTGGATTCGATTGCAGCTATATTTCAAAATCATAAAGAAACATTTACTCAATAAATACAGTTTTTGCCTATGTGCTTAGATGTGGTGGGGGTTCTTTTCTGAGCATATTTACAGTACACCATAAATAACTTTAAGAGGTGGAGCACATTTCAGGCTTTAACAAAATGAAAAAAATCCAAACTTGTATAAATATAGGTTCATCTAAGGTCTGAGGAGGACATGAAGGAAAAATAATCCAAGAGAAAGCTTGAACCCTGTTGTACAAACATGCCCACATAACAATAATTGACACTTGCTTCAGGGATCTGTCATAATGAATGCAATTAAGCTGCCTTGCCTGGCATTTTCAGTGGGTCAAATTGCATATTATGGTCTGTCGGTCTTCCTACAGTCACTCAGAAATGTTACCACACATATCAGGATGGAAATCAATACAATGTGTCCCATATCTTGTGTCAATTTTCTTCATGACATGAAAGTTTCTGGTAAAGAAAAAAAAAAAAAAGAATGCTGCAGAACATATATCAGATCATTTTATTGTCTCGCCAATCAAATACTACATCAAAGATCCAAGCAGCAGACGTGTCACCCATAAAAATATGTCTAAAAATCCACATGGATCTCACTGTACAATCATATTCATCATGTACCCATGAGAGTGATCAATGTATCTGCCTTTCTTTACTGCATTTACTTCCCTGCAAGATACCACAACTGAGAGAAAAGAAACATGTAGAGAATGGCTTTGCATATTAGTCTGTGAGCTTTCAAATGACATGTGTTTTATTTCAGGGCCAACCTGTTCTGTAAGTTTCATCTGTATCAGTGCAAAGTGCACCATACCCAACCCTGTCACTTCTCCTCATCCAAATGCATTTAAGAACAAGAACAAGGAGACCCTTTTTACTCTAGTGCAAAAGGTTACACACACTGGGATGAATGTTAAAGTACAACTCCAGCCATTATCTACCCAGCCCTGTTTTCCATCATACTGCTTGATTTTTACCAAAGTATTGTTTGTTTATTAACACACTGTAATGAGACATTGGCAGGAAAAGAATGTACTGTGGGGTAGAGTTTTGCTGTGCTATCCATTCTCTGTTTGTCTGACAGCTGTGACAGCAGTCTGGTCAAATAAACAGCTGTCTCATTAAAGATGTGGCATTATTGAGTGTTTTTCCATTCATAGGTTTTTATGTATATTTTGGAGACTGTCCTCTGAGGAGCAGCAGCATCAGTTGTTTCAGAAAGTGTCCCAAAACAACTTATGTTTACATTCAAGTGACAAAGCCCTGTAGCAGCTGTAATAATGTTTAACAACAATTATGATGGAAACAAAGAAGGAAGTCATGTTAAATTACATGGTGTTAACACAGTTGGGTTTGGGCATCAAAACTACTTGGTTAAGGTCAGAGAAAGATTGTGCTTACTGTAAAAATAACTACATTTGCTATGTAAAGGACATAAATACATTGTAAAGTAATGAACGTCAAGGACATAAGTATCTTCAGTTAAAATAAGTCAATGCTTTTAATTTTACATGGGATGTGAACAACAGTATCCTGGGTGAAAGTCCTGTGTTTGTTTAACCAATCAACCACTCCAACCTTCCTCCCTACACAGACTTTCTTGCTCTGTACATACACAGTCGTAACATTAACCACTGCCCATTGCTTGACATCACTGAACCAGGGAATTCTGGAACCAGCGTGTGATGTTAACACATTACATGCAACTACCACTTAATGCGGTGTTATCAGGTCATGGTCATTTCACATACACTGTTAAAAGAAACTATTTATTTTAACTTAAAAAAAATATGTCTGGGCTGCCTTAAAATTTTCAAGTTGACTCAATTTGAGAGGACAAGTTGAGGTAATTGTGTAATTATTCAACATGTCTTCTCAGATATAGTGAACTAAAAAAAAAATTACGGCAGCATGGTCACAAATTGAAACAGTTTCTTTTTACAGTGTATATCTGTGAGACCAGGTTTACCAGGATTGTTCTCTAATCTTAACCACCTTCTTATTACTGTATTGTAACCATGACGATGAAGGTCCCTAACCCTAATCAAGAAGTTATTTGAACCCTAACCAGGAAGGTCCCCTAACTTTAATTAAGTATTTATTGTAATCCAAACAATGATCTTTCCCAAACTCGATTTAGTTAGCACAGACAAATGATAATGACTGCCCTGTTGACTGGGGCATCAGGTTAGAAAATTCTTCCTTGTGTTGTTACTCAAGAGGACATGGACAAACAACACATTTTGTCCTTTAATGAGGAAGACTTGTTGATATTTTGAGTTTGTACATAAAAACATTAATATTGTGTTAAAAACGTTAATGATTAAACATTGATTGTTTTGCATCTTCACATCTTTGTGGATGGTGTCTTGATTCTTGTTGGGATTGAGGGGTAGGGTTAAGTGTTAGGGAATCATGGTCCTCCAAATGGGGGGTTTCAGAGGCAGACTCCAAACTGAGTATTATCAGAAATTATCTTAGTTTGATGCTGTTTCAATGTATTATGGTCCTTTACTTTATAACAAGCAAAATAAAATTAAAATAAATTGCTAGTATGCTAATATCTTGGTAGCTAACTAGTTAACGTTACATTGTTATTGCTGATTTATGCATGACAGTCCCACATTTTGACATATTTCCATGTCCCCCCCCCCCATATGACACCTGTAATTTAACTGAAGTCAAGGAGCGATGTTGCTACACCTGTTATCGCTCCTCTAATATTAGTGCAGAATGGTGCCAGTTGTGGCTGATCGTTCCCTGGTAATGAAGCAGTGTTCTTTTTTATTTGATGATTTGTTTGATTGATTGTTAGCATGAAACTTAAGTTGTGAACAAATTGTGAGCATCCTGACAACCACAAAAGGCGGCCTGTGGCCCATGCAGGAGAAATCACCACTGCAGAATACGGCATATTCTCAATGTCTGGCAACACTCACATGCAAACAAACTCACTATTAGAAAGCCCTTTACCCTATTTGTGACACTGGCTGCTCATTTACTGGTGAAGCATTTTGCTGCTGCCAGTGTTGGTGTTCTCTCTTTATTTGGGTCTGTTTGGATAAACTAAGCAACAGGTCTAACTCTCTTTGGGTCACTTCAGGTCCAGGTCCGTTTTGGACTGGGTCTCACTTCTTTGAAAATTAACCTATGCATACATTCATTCATTCAGTCATTCATTCATTCATTTCCATAAACCGCTTAAATTCTCTCAAGGGTCGCAGGGGGGCTGGAGCCTATCCCAGCTGACATTGAGCAGGCAGGGTACACCCTGGACAGGACGCTAGACTATCGGAGGGCTAACACATAGAGACAGACAACCATTCACACCTATGGACAATTTAGAGTCACCAATTAACCTGTCCCAACCTGCATGTCTTTAGACTGTGGGAGGAAGCTGTAGTACCCGGAGAAAACCCACGCTGACACGGGGAGAAGCAACCATTTGAAGAAACTGATCAGTATGATGGAAAAACAGGTTAACAGGATTAAGAATATCGATGGCTTAATGTTGTACCAATGTTGTAACCAGCTCAGGCTGTGTGACCGCAGTTCTGTGTGATCGATGACTGTTAGCTGCCATTGCTGATAATGACAGAGGTGCCTTTATGTCCGGGGGTCTGTTCTGCCTGTATGCGGAGGTGAGGGGTCATATCGTAGTGGGTGGGGCCCGTGCTGGCTGAGGTGCAGTAGCCCCTAAGGCTCTCTGGGTCATAGAGGTGCTCCAGAGTGTAGCCTGTCAGGGAGTAGGCTTTATGCTTGTCCGAGTAGGGCCGTGGGTGAGTGTGGGAGGGGTAAAGGGCTGGCGCTGAGGTGGGGGAAGCCGAGCATGGACCCGGCCGACCAAATGGATGGTGCAATGGCAAAGAAAGGGGGGACAGGTCTGTTTGGAGGTAGTCTTTGGGCTTGTGAAGGCGTTCAGAACCTGGACTGCTGAGCCTGGACAGGGGGGCAGGACTAGGTGCAGGGCTGATTACATGACTCAAACCTCGACACACCACAGTCTGTATCGGCAGGGGCCCTTGAGGATACTCAGAAGTAAAGCATGGACCAGCACCCTTTGGCAGCCCATTGGCGGGCCCCAGTGGGGCATCTGGAGGGCCTTTACGCAGCTGAAGTCGACTTTCTTCTTCTTTGATCATCTGCTGCGTGGCTCGGATCAATGTCTCAATCTTGCTGGGTTCCTGTGGACTGCAGCGGTAGTGGTCAGCCTGGTATCGATCCCCTGAGTCACTGGCTGAGCCCCCATCTGGGGAGCTAACCACGCTATCCTCTTCCCACTGGCCCCGGCCTGCAAAAGGATACAATGAAAACAGTCAGGGCAGAGGACACAAGACTCAATACTTTATTACCATTACAACATAGTTGATAGGGATCTGGTTTAGTGGGCACACAATAAAGTAGAAAAACCACCTCATGGTTATATGCCAGTGTGAACCAGTCTCGGTACAGTTGCAGTTTACATCTATTCTTTTCCAGACTCATATGTAGCAATGACACTTGGCAATGCTGCAAATATGAATTTTGCTTCAAAGAAGCTACAAACTGTAAAACATGGATGCTTCACACACATCTTCAACCTAGCAGCACAGAGGATCTATGTAATCAGCACAGTTTTAAGATGGACACAGGATTAGAGTCACCAATTCAGTATCTGACCAAATGTCTCCCCTTCTGATCCTGACATACGATGTTGAGTAAAAAAGAACGTTTTTACAGAGCATTATGATGTCAGAGTGAAATTCAGCTTTGACCTTTTGCATATAAAATGTCATCATTTCATACTTTTATTCTATTAGACATTTGTGTGAAATAATATACTGTATATCATATTAATTCTTGAGTTATGGCCAAAAACATGTTTTGCAAAGGCTCTTGGCTTCGACAGGTTCCTCTGACTGTAATTCTGCATAGTGCTCTTGCATGAACAAATGAGGACATGCTAGTTACATGGCACAACAGCAGCACATAATGCATTAAGAGACTTAGTGTTTACAGTATTGACTGCCATGGATTGAGACAACACAACACTCAACAGCTTGTCTCTAATCTATCTATCAGGGGCTCTGGATACTGTGTAGGTGGCTGTTGGCTGGTTTAGTCTAAAACTACCAAGGCTTAACAGCTCATATTGTTCAGTCTTTACAGTGGACATGGCTCATGTTTGAGTCCCCACTCACCATGGTAGCTGTGGATGGCTGTGATGTGTGGCACGCTGCTGTCACATCCCTCACGGTTCTCCAAGGAGCTCTTGCTCAAAGGTAGGACGGACCGGGTGGTGCTCCACCACGCGTCTCTGCCAGGCGGAGGTGCTCCTAGAAAATAACGCCCCGCCTCACATCGACCTCGCTCACAACTTTGACCTTGACCATGTGCGTGGAGGTGTGTGTAACCGTCGCTGGTGGGGTGATGGTGCTCTTCAGACAAGCTGTAGCAGAGCGTGCGGGGATCAGTGGTGAACTGCCTGTACACGCAGGAGGCATCCAGGCCTTCACTGTGCTCCAGCAGCTGAGGGGAGGCTGAGTCAGTGAGAGGGCTGCTGCCCCAGGGACTGTCCTGGTCAGACTCTGAGCGCTCTGTCTGGAAACTAGGATACTGCAGTGAGACATTTGAGGAGAGAGACAAGAAGAGAGACTATGGAAAGCTTTCAAATAAGGTTGCATACCACTGAGAAGACACATGAATGCTCAGCTTGACAGTGACTGTGAATGGTCAGGAAGGAGGTGTGCTTGGACGGAAATGGGACACAGATGTGCCATGGGAATTTCAAAATAAAGGCATAACAATACGTAATGATGTTTCCACTTTGCACTGATTATATTAGATCGCTGATCACTAAACTGATATATCAATCCAGACTGATGTATTCCTACACCACTAATTACTACAATACAATACTTGTTTTAATATTAGCACTGTTGTTTCTTTTATTGGCTCCCTAGGCACAGCTAGTCATCCTATAAAAAAATAATTTGGGTCCAAGCTGTGTGGCAAACATGTCATTGTGTCCACAGTTGAAACTGCAGGTCACATGACACACTTGGGCTCGGAGATACCTTTTCCCATACATGACCATTACAAAAGAAACAGCTGTACAACAACTGAGCATCCCAAGCACCATGAAACTAATTTGTTCAAGGTTCAAGGTTTCTTTACTGCAGAAACTGCAGAGAACAGTGCTCCTATCAACAGTTCCATCTGGGCGTCTTATAAATGTAAATGTTCCATTCATAGGGTCAAGTATTGTCATCTTGTCAGCCTCCATCATGTGAAAAAGCCACTGTGACCTTCAATGACGCACTGGGTCAGAGGGCACCACAGAACGCAATTAATCACCATTCATTTTTTTTTAATCACTTTTTTTTCTGTGATTAATTAATTGAAATTATCTGATCGTTTTCAGTTTGTTGACGTTCATAATGAATCATCCTTACGTACCAAAGTTTGTTTTGGAGTTCCGCAAGGTTCTGTGCTCGGACCAATCCTATTTACTCTATATATGCTTCCTTTAGGTAACATCATTAGAAATCACTCTATAAATTTCCATTGTTATGCGGATGATATTCAGTTGTATTTATCGATGAAGCCAGAAGAAAGTAATCAATTAACTAAACTCCATAACTGCCTTAAAGACATAAAAACTTGGATGAGCACCAATTTCCTGATGTTAAATTCAGACAAAACTGAAGTTATTGTTCTTGGCCCCAAACAACTCAGAGACTCTTTATCTGATGACATAGTTTCTCTAGATGGCATTGCTCTGGCCTCTAGCACTACCGTAAGAAACCTCGGAGTAATATTTGATCAAGATTTGTCTTTTAATTCTCATTTAAAACAAACCTCACGGACTGCATATTTTCATCTGCGTAATATTGCGAAAATTAGGCCTATCCTGTCCCAAAAAGATGCAGAAAAATTGGTCCACGCTTTTGTTACCTCTAGGCTGGATTACTGTAACTCTCTATTATCAGGTAGCTCTACTAAGTCCTTAAAAACTCTCCAGCTAATTCAGAATGCAGCAGCACGTGTACTAACAGGAACTAAGAAACGAGATCATATTTCTCCTGTTTTAGCTTCTCTGCACTGGCTCCCTGTAAAATCCAGAATTGAATTTAAAATCCTACTGTTAACTTATAAAGCTCTAAATGGTCAAGCTCCATCATATCTTAGTGAGCTCATAGTGCCATATTATCCCACCAGAACACTGCGCTCTGAGAACGCAGGGTTACTCGTGGTCCCTAAAGTCTCCAAAAGTAGATCAGGAGCCAGAGCCTTCAGCTATCAGGCTCCTCTCCTGTGGAATCATCTTCCTGTTGCGGTCCGGGAGGCAGACACCGTCTCCACATTTAAGACTAGACTTAAGACTTTCCTCTTTGATAAAGCTTATAGTTAGGGCTGGCTCAGGCTTGCCTTGTACCAGCCCCTAGTTAGGCTGACTTAGGTCTAGTCTGCTGGAGGACCCCCCTATAATACACCGGGCACCTTCTCTCCTTCTCTCTCTCTCTCTCTCTCGTATTCTATTACTGCATCTTGCTAACTCAGCCATTCTGGATGTCACTAACTCAGCTTCTTCTCTGGAGCCTTTGTGCTCCACTGTCTCTCAGATTAACTCATATCGCAGCGGTGCCTAGACAGCGTGACGTGTGTGGTTGTGCTGCTGCCGTGGTCCTGCCAGATGCCTCCTGCTGCTGCTGCCATCATTAGTCATTAGTCATACTTCTACTGTTATTATACACATATGACTATTGTCACACATATATACTGCCAGATATTAATACATACTTTCAACATATTGTACCACAGTAGCCAGAACTATAACTATAATATTATTACTTTCAATAATGTTGTTGTAACCTACTGTCATTACCTGCATCTCTCTCTCTGTCTCTCTCTCTGTCTCATTGTGTCATGTGGATTACTGTTAATTTATTATGCTGATCTGTTCTGTACGACATCTATTGCACATCTGTCTGTCCTGGAAGAGGGATCCCTCCTCAGTTGCTCTTCCTGAGGTTTCTACCGTTTTTTTCCCCGTTAAAGGGTTTTTTTTGGGGAGTTTTTCCTTATCCGCTGCGAGGGTCATAAGGACAGAGGGATGTTGTATGCTGTAAAGCCCTGTGAGGCAAACTGTGATTTGTGATATTGGGCTTTATAAATAAAATTGATTGATTGATTGATTGATTGAAAGTAATGCATTATTTTGACAGCTCTAGTTTTACAACATTAACCACATGTTATAATGTGTATCAGTTGTGTGCCACATAAAGAAGCTACAGAATGCCTTGTCTGCTGCTATGAGATACCAGGGGCTTGACAAAGTATTTGACAACCTGGGAATGAGAACAGGTTGGAATTGTCCTTTAAATAATCCATGATGGTGCCTCACCAAAGGAAACTCTGTATGCTCCCTTGAAATTAGCCAATACGAAAGTGTCATACCTCAATACTAAGTGCTACAATACAAAGTTTTTAACCTTCTACCAGAAAATGCCACCTAAATATGAAGTCTGAGTACACTGTTCATGTCAGTATCACATCATGTGTGTGGTTTGAAACTAAATGATCATGCAGTAAGACATTAAATCCTCACCTGTGTGTATGGCGAGAGTCTAGCTTTGGTCTTGGGCCGTGATACTCTGCTCTTGGGAGTTCTGCAGTTCTCCGTAAGGCTGCTGGCGGTGCTGCTGCTGTAGGGGAAAGAGGCCTTGGACGTGGCCTGGTCCAGAGAAAGCTGAAGGCCTTTATACTCTGTCTCCCTAAAGACAAAAACATAAATTCCATGCACTGCATTTACAGTAATATTGTTTATATTTTGCATTTGCATGTCATAGATTTAATACGGTCTATAATTACACAAGCAGAGATCCCAGTCCCGTGGAGAGGCTGTTTATTAAAGAACACAAACAGCCTGTGTGTACCTGCATGTTTGGTTTTTCTCTAGGTGCAAAAACCCATTAACATCTGTTTAGCAATTAGAGCCTCATCATGGTACTGAGAGGGCCACGCATGCGGAGAGATGTGTGTTTGTGTTTCTGCGTGTGAGTGAGTGTATGTGTATGGGTGTGTGTGTGTGTGTGTGTGTGTGTGTGTGTGTGTGTAAGAGGTGGGGGTGTGCTAAGAGGGCTGGAACGGCTGTTGGGATGCTTGTTTTACCAGAAGGATTGCAGCAAGGCCTTCAACAAACACTCTACAGAGAGAAAGCTGTCCAATCAAATACACTGGGAGATTAAAGGCTATGTCTGGCTAAATCAGACCCATAGGAGAAGCTTGGATGTCTCACTACTGGGAAATGGGAATTGATTTCTCGCTAAAGTGTTCTACAGATCTCGCCATGGATGATGAATCGAGTTTGGGAACAGAAAACCTGGACAGGGTTTACTTGAGACAAACAGTGATCCATCATCCACGCACATCTCCCCTCTGTCTCAATCTCTCTCCACACAAACACAAATTCATACACACATGCAGACACACTTCATAGGATTTGCATCAGTTTCATTCGGAGAGTCAAAAAATACCACATTCATTAAGTACTGTCACTCTAACTATGATGCCCTTAAATTGCAGTGGTTATCTCTGTACAAATTTTGTTGCTTTTAGGAAAATCACTTTGTGCAGTTTTAAGAGGAATACATGAGTGTAGACGCAAACAAATCGAAAAGTTTCCATACAACAGCAGGATTCACTGTAAGGTTTGATGAGTAAGAAAATGATGTGAATTATATGCTTATGTTCTTCACAGTCACAAGATCTCAACCCAAATAAACGCAGATGAGGAAATTTGGAGTGATGTATTAAACAGTGCTCTCCCCCACCACCATCATAATCATCAAAACACCACATGAGGGAATATGTTCTGGAAAAACACTCAGTATGTTTACATGACATTAGAGGAAATGGATTTATTATGTTAGTCCAACTGAAACCAGACTTTTAAAATGTATGTAAACATGTTAGTCCGACTGAAATCGTACTAAATCAAATTTCTCAAAGTCAGACTAACACACCAAGATAATGTGATTGGAAGCTGTGAGGGTCCAAAGGACAGAGGGATGTCGTATGCTGTAAAGCCCTGTGAGGCAAATTGTGATTTGTGATATTGGGCTTTCTAAATAAAACTGATTGATTGATTGATTGATTGATTGATTGATTGAAATACTCCTGCATGTATACAGTCAATCGGACCCAAACTGGCCAAGGTGCTGTGCACATGCTCCACAGTTTCCACCCTGGGCTTTGACCCAGAAGTTAAATAGTATTAAATGTGTAATAGAAGAAGAAGCTGGTAACAACATGGCAAAATCTACATTCAGAGCAGTGCATTTTTGGATGGACAAGGAGACACAGTTCGTGCTTTTTTCAGCTGAAATAATTAGATATTTTAAAATGCATAAGTTGGAGTAAAACACAAAATGGTGATTGTCTGGTCTGTGACGTAATAGGTCAACCAGAAAACATCCGATACTAACAAACTGAAATGGGGCATATTGCCATCTATTGTAGCGGAGTTGGACATACCTAAGGAGACAAATTAATTTATTGAGTTGGACATACCTAAGGAGACAAATTAATTTATTGAGTTGGACATACCTAAGGTATGTCCAACTCAATAAATTAAGGTATGTCCAACTCAATAAATTAATTTGTCTCCTGTGATTGTGTGCTGGGACAAGGACAATAATCCAACTAAATAGCCTAGGTGAGCTATAACCGTTGCCCCACTTAACTGTGCATGTAAATGTACTGACTGCTCATCCCTCTCGTAGAGTTCCACACACTTGGAGAAACTATCATAATGCTGTTCTACACCTTACTCTTAGTCTTAATAAAGTAATTTAGTAGCCTCTTAAATTCACACTCAAAAAAGAGGACAAGGTGATGGTAATTGTTTTAGCTGCTAAAACCCAAAAATTTTAGCAGCCTGAGGAGGTAAAATTAACAAGTTTGTCACAAGAAAAGGGACAGGAGAAAAGTCAAATCATGCTCTTCTTTCTAATCCTGTTAATTATCTCCAGATCCTTCAGATTTATTCTGTGATACCTTGAGGCCCCCCAACTCCCAGGTTTGGAGCCAGTGCTCTAAATGACTGTTAATATAAAGGCAACAAGTAGAGTCTTGTCCTTTTCTTATCTTGCTCATGTATAGATACAGTGTTAAACTATGTAATAAAATGTAGATATATCAATGAAAGTGTTAGTATTTGGTACTGATGTTGTGTTCACTTAGACAAAGAGGGATGGAGTGCGTGCATAAGACAGCAGAGTGACAAGTTTGTGCTGAACCAGAATAGAAGGAGAAAGCACTGATAAAACAGACAGCGTAACTGTTGTGAGAGTCAGACAAGTAAAAAGTGGTTACGTGCTTTTTCTGCAGACATGCCTTT
The DNA here is from genome assembly GCF_041903045.1 of Epinephelus lanceolatus. Classification (NCBI taxonomy): domain Eukaryota; kingdom Metazoa; phylum Chordata; class Actinopteri; order Perciformes; family Serranidae; genus Epinephelus; species Epinephelus lanceolatus. The sequence goes on from NC_135743.1 coordinate 40,134,777, forward strand.
GTTCAAACGATTGCTAAATCACTGTCAGGTTGTGGTAGCAGGGGCAGGTCCACAGACCCAGGACAAGGGTGTAGAGGTTATCAGAACTGAACACACAGTGGGAGTTCACATGCAGGTGAAGTGGCCTTATCAGCTGTGTTATCTGTGGCTGTATACACTAAAGCTACTGGGCAAACAAACTCTGCTCCTGACGACAACGCTCTACAAAAGCATACCTCCTACCCACATCCAACTGTCTGGCTTTAGTCCTGTGTATTACAGAAAAAAAGGAAGCACACTGCCTCATTTCCAACATCACTGTGCCTCAATCCTTACAGTACCTCAGAAAGATTTACAAAAGCAGAACAAGGAGGGAAATAAGGCTTCATTCCCTTCACAGCAAGCTGGAGCCCATAAACGCTCATCAACTTTACAGCCTATCAATTAAAAGGCCATAAACACAACGCTGTTATGGATTTGATGTAGGAGGTAGAGGAAATGTGTGTCAAGCTGTTCTCTGCCTCTGAAGGCAGCCGGCCGAGCTGCTTAATGGAGGCTTTTATGGGCCTTATTCATTTATGTGCTCACTTGTACATCTGTGAAAAACGCACATCAGGGGGTCATAAAATAATGGGATAATAGGCAAGTAAACGGTATCCCTCACTTACTAATAAGAGTGTGGCTCATGATCTGCCATGATTACAGTTTGATTCTGTTGGACAGAAATGAAAGCAGCAGTTTGTAAAGAAGGTTTTAGTGGCAACACAGTGCTGTTGGTCTGTTTGTGCAGGATAAAGGCCCAGCATACTCAGCCTGTCAGCCTTAGATTAACTCTACCAGGTGACTGACGCCACCGCAGGGAGGCCGCCACAGGTAACAGCCAACACATGAGCACATTTAGCAAACTTAGAAACTAAGGACTGAGACGTTCTGACATAACTGTCGCACAAGCGAGCAGACACACTGATAGAGCACGAATCTCGACAACCATCAAAAGTAGAAAGAGCTGGAAGGTTCTGCTTTTCCTCAAAGAAATCCTCATCACATTTCCTTTGTTTCTAAGTCAGCCCACAACAATAAAGACTAAAAAAACAGAATATGGCTTGACAAACTTTCTTCATTGCGAGATTCCGCAAACCAGGCTTCAACAAACACATGTCATATTTCCAATTAACCTCCAGTTAATTGCTTCACAGCAACTGTTTGCGTAAATCTCCAGTACCAACACTCATTATCTTATCAAAGCAGAGGATGACAGTACAACAGAGATCTGAGCCAACCCTCTCTGCCCTGGAGGTGCCACACATTTCTGTCATTTCACAAAAAAAGTCCAGCTGAGTAAAAGGGTCAGGTGTCCTCCCCTTCATTTATACCACTACAACTCGATAACATTTTCATATAAAGAAATATTCTGTATCTGTTTTCTGTATCAATAAGTAATATACAATAAAGATTCAACCTATAGAGAGTTTGTGTCAGAGGGCTTTACTTTTGTTTTCAGAGAGAACGCTCTAGAAATGTGTCTACAAGTTGCTGCTGGGTCAGAATGGCTGGATGATCAGTAGTGGGCGTTAGTAGTAAACATCCATCCATCCATCAATTCTCTGAACCACTCAGGGTGCATCAGTCATCTTTAATTATATTAAATTTGGAGTCACACCCTAGACACGTTTCAGACATGTTTTTCCATCTGATGGAACAGATATCCATGCCAGCTGCCGTTGACATGCCACCTTCGCTGTACTACTAAACAAGAGGCTAGCACTACGCAGAGGTTTTATTTGTAAAAGAACAGCAATTTAAATCACAATGCGCTGCACAATGCACACTCCACTTAATTTTTTTTTTGGAAACAGCTTGCACTGAAATCTTTTAGTTTAGTACAATACAGTAACATAAACATTTTGAGTACACCAGACCCAAAATAAATGTGTCACATGACCCTCATTTCAGATTCAGATAAGCATTACTTTTTGTTGTTGTTTGAGCATTTAATGCTATGTCATACAAACATAAATACATCGAGTACTCATTGTACAATATGTATTTAAATTTCATTGAATTATAAATATATTGTTCTAAGCTTAGGTTTACTCAATTGCCAGAAAATTTCAAAGATATGTATGTGTACCAGGAGGTATTATTTATCTCATGATAGACATGATAGACACTCAAATATCCACACAGGTGGGAGGTCACTGACTCTGTATACGATTTAACTCATGGTGCGAAATGTCTTTTACCACAACATTAACTGTTACCCATTAGAACCATTGTGAAATACATTAACATGAGTGATTTAGAACAGATTTAAACAGTTTTCTTCGGCTCATGGCCTTAAACACATTGTCTCAAGGCATGCTGGGAGACTCCACCGATTTTGCCCCAACTAATTAGGTGAAATTGGCTTTATAAATTTTAATCAAATTAACTGAAAACAACAAAAAATGTTGACTTAACACAAAAAAGTTACGTCAAGCTCAGTTTTTGTGTCAAGTGAGCATAAAGTTTTTATGTCATTTTGACAATCCGAGGCCTTTGTTTAAACTTTAATATTTCGTGTCATGGATGGATTCTGGTTTACAGTATGTAAAGTCTATGTGCTGAGTGGGAACTCATGGGTGGAGCCAACAGGGGTAACACTACTACACATACTCAGTGAGCTGCATACTGCAGAAATTCTTATTTGACTAGAAAGGCACCATCTTTGGGTCTAGTATCCAGTTCTTATAACACATCCATGGTCATATTCAAACAAATGACAGAGCCACTTGAGTGATACACAGCTAGTATGAGCAGCAGTATTTAGCATGGCGGACAGATGAAGCAACCTACAGTAACACCACAGTGATATGACATGAACATGACATCACTGTCTCAAGTAAACCTTGTGGATCTCTATTTGGCAATCACATTTATCAGCATAATGATCTTATGAAGATATTTAGGAACAGAGACAGATACTTACGTGAGAACATAGTTGACACTAACAATGCAGTGCGGTCGGGATGAGCGGCTGTTGTGTACGATGGTTGCATAACTCTGAACCCAGACCCAGCCACCATGCTTGGCCAAGAAACGGTAGTACTTAGTGGTGACCTGACCTTTCACCAGCACTGCAAGACCAAGAGATGGGAAAGAAATTACAGCAAATGATTACTGGGAGAAAAATACGAATTATAGCATATAATTAACAACATTAAAAAAGTATTTCACTGCTGGAAAGATGGCCTTTTCACAAAACTGGGCTGTCTATGCAGCAGAGACATGCAAATACTTTGAAATTGCTGCTACATGACCAATCAAAACAGAAAACGGCTGTGGCATTTAATTTTGCTCTGTAGTAGAAAACCTACAACTAAAAGAATACAAGACAATAAACGTTCCTGCTGGTGGGTGACATAATGCGAGTTGGTTTTGAGCAGCTCATCTGAAAAAATTATCGTGGCTCAGCTGGTAACAAACAATCTTGTTTTAAGGAACATTACGGAAGGCTAAAATAACTTAAAATAACTTCTGAAGGCATTTGAGGCGAGATATAAGCAATGCAGTAACAGAATTTTGGTTTATATTTTATCAGCACTACTTAGTTTTACCGTTTGATCTCAGCCTTCATTTTCACATTACAGGAAACAGTATGGCACCCACTTCCTGTTCACAAATTCTTGTATTACAGCCAAACAGTGCACTAAAATATGTTTCTGAAGACATTTTAGGTTAGAAATCTGCAACACAGTAACATAATCTTGGTTTATTTTGATAAGTACTGCATTGTTTTACCATTTGATCAGAGTTTGGTCTAAATTTGCTTCTATACCCTTTGCGTTCATGATGGCAGTCATACGAAAATGCAGAGGTACAATTTGTCTTTTGAGCAACAGCCCCAGAGCCAGCATAGATAACTGGCAAATGAGTAGGGAGATCTGGGCGCTGGTTAGATGGAGGGAAGTTTATCACAGTTCATTGACACGTACTACCCATGTTGCTATGATACAAAACTGCTTAAACTATTGGCAAAGTATTCCTCTGACAAATCAAAATACAGCGGCAAATTGTAGCAAGAGGTGATAAATTATTAAAATCAGATAATTCTGAAATTAGAAAACTGTGGTAAGCATTTTTTTTTAATTTTATTTTAGCTTACGGCATTGTGAATAGTATAATACATGAGCTGTTTTATATCAATGTATGGAATAACTATTGCCTAATTATTAAAAAATACCACAAGGTAATGTAACATAACACCAACGTGATGTGACATAACACAACATCACGTCACATATTATAGCAGCATAACATATGAAAACATAATACACTATAACATTGCATAGCCAGGTGTACTGTGTCTGCTCTGGAACAGTGTGTGTGTGTGTGTGTGTGTGTGTGTATAAAGAGAGATTTTGTAGAAAGGTTAAACAAACCTAACTCACACAAGTGATGAGCACATCGCAGGTGGAAGGAGTCACAGCTGTGGACATGATGATACAGAGTCTTCTCGATTAGATCCTGAGGCTCGTAGCCTGTCAGCTCTGCAACTCTAAGCAACACACACACACACACACACATTCACAGGGTTCATTGCACCTTCCCATATTTACAAACACTCACGTACAAACTGCACGCACAAAATATGTATCATACAAATATGAGAAAGAGAGTCCCAACCCCACTGTTACATACTCATGCGCACAAACATGTATGCACAGAGTGCAGGCTGATACAAAACAGTGTCACACAGAACGTACCGCGAGTCGAGGAAGATGAGCTTCATGTCCAGGCTGGCTCTGAACATGAACATGTTGCTGTGCAGTTTGATCTCAGTGACAGCACTAGGTGGCAACGAGTGACCGACGGCCACCAGCCCCACATTCTGATAGCAGCCGTCAAATGGAGACATGTCCAGGCTGTACTGACGGATCTTCAGGTAGCCGCTACAGTGGATCACCTAGGACAAGAGTTCACAGATGGATAGTGAAAGAATAAAAAATCAGTCCATACATGCTCCAGTTAATCTTTAGTCCTGTACTCTGTACTCTACTTGAGCATTAGTAAGGCTGCAAACTAACATTACAGCTCTGTGAATGAACTCAGCCTTCTTCTCTAGTTGCAGCTGTGATAACTTTCCAAAGTTATAATAACCCAGTCTCTCAGTATTTTAGTTCTCATATATAGATTTATTACACAACTGCACAACCTGTTCACATTACATTTTATTCATTTTACTAATATTAGTAAAATGAAACTCATGGAAAAGACATAGAGACAGTGGTCACACCTGTACCAAACACACAATGCTACAGCGTCGTGTATGCAAATAATAACCTGCACCTTGTTTCGCGTTTCCTGCAATGTTAAAGGTCCAGTGTGTATGATTTAGAAGGACATATTGGCAAAAATTAAATATAATATTCATAACTATGTTTTTTTCATTAGTTCATAACCACCTAACCCTAAATAAAAGTCACTGTGTTTCTATTACCTTAGAATCAGCTGTTATATCTACATATGGAGCGGGCTGCAATATTTTTGTTTTTGCTTAGATGGCAAAGGCACGACCTGCCCTTCTCTGCCTCTGATTGGCTTAGGCATGACCCTGCCAGCCCTTGCTATTTTGCTCATCATTAAACTGCTATAATTTCTTTTCAATTCTTCATGTATAGGGTCAGAAATTATTACAGCTTTACGATTTCAAGCTAATGACAGCAGAACAGCAAGGGCTACGTGAGAAATGTCATCGTATGGCAGTGGTACGCCAAAGCCAATCAGAAGCAGAGTACAGCCGGTCATGCCTTTGCCATAGTAGGAAAAAAAATATATTGCAACCTGCTCCATATGTATATATAGCAGCTGAATCTAAGGTAATAGAAACACAGTGACTTTTATTTAGGGTTAGGTGGTAAGGTGGGTCCTTTCCCACAGAGTGGACCAAGTTGTTTCTACAGAAGCCCAGAAAGAACAAATCAAATAACAAACAAATCAAACAAAACAAAATCAAATGAAAACAAATCAAACACTGGCTCTAGATAGGGCCTTTCACATTTTTACGTCAGCCACCATAGTCTTCACACACGCTTGGCACACAGGAGAAGTTTCAATTCTGCAACCTCACCGCAAGATGCGAATAAATACGACACACTAGACCTTTAACTTTCTTCCCAATTTCTTTCCAATGCACACTCTTTATGCATCAAGGTGAAAATTGCCATTGGAGAGGATGATCTGTGTATGAAAAACAGTTGTCCATATCGAAAAAAAAAGGAATTGGGAATGAGATAGGTGTGCAAGTGTTTTGTCATCTTTTTGAAAGTGGGAAATTTGGAAAACGGAACATGTATTCAGATTATGTATCTGCTATAGTTAACAAAAAATTTCAACTCATGGACCACTTGCTTGTTACTGACCTAACAACTATATCCCACAGTCGTTATCAGCAGTTAAACTTTTGAGCCAACGTGGAAGAGATTTCCTAAAAATGCTCAAATAAATGTAAAGTTTGAAGATCTACTGTTCCATGACAAGTGAGCAAATTCCATCTGTTACTGAAGATCAGTAACAGATGATCTGACTGTTTGGCATCCTTTGTTTCCAAGAAGAACAGGAATCATATTGATCTCCTATAGTGTCCATAAACCTTGACAACCTTATCCATCCAACACTTTTATCCAGAGCAGCATGCTATGGATATTATAGTCTCCGTCTCCCTTAATGACTTTGGTGACCCCTGACCTTTCGTTTAGTGCTGCCATTAGGGCAAAATTTCCAGTCTTATAGACCAATTCACCGGTAACTTCATAGTAGAAAACCCTGTATCACGTGCATACAATGAAACGATGCTGAGTGAGTGCTCCCTCATTCAGTTAGTTTTTAGGCACCTAAAAAAATTAGTTGAAGTGTATGCTATGTTTAGAATATTTTCACTGCTTCCCCTTGCCTTCAGACAGTCCTCTCCAATGGGGAACTGAAGCCATTTTCACAAAGCTGCCAGACTCCACTGACAGTCACACAGACACAGAGTCACTGGTCAACTGTTGCCTTGATTGGTTAGTGTGTAAGGTAAAGAGGAGAAAATATTCCAAATATAGCATATACTTGAACTGATATTGATTTTTTTAGGTGGCTAAAATATGTTTTGCAACATGACAAAATTTAAACTTTGCACACAAGATAGCACGTTATCCAATAAGCAAATGGGCATTAAATTTGCTTTGTTTTGAAGTGATTAATATGATTTTTTTTATTATTATTTTTTGGGCTTTTTGCCTTTAACATACAGGACAGTGTGAAATGGGGAGACAGAAAGAGTGAGGGATGACATGCAGCAAAGGGTTGCAAGCCAGAGTCAAACTCACGACCGGTGCAGCGAGGCATCACCTCTATACATGGTGTCGGCACTATCCACTAAGCTACCGACGCCCCAAAGTGATTAATATGATTTGACATTTACCAGAACATGTCATTTGTCATCCTCCAATTTGTCAGGCAAGAGTAACAACAAAATAAAGACAGTTGTGTTCACACCAGTTTAGCTGCACAGTCTTACCTTGTAGCCTCCACAGGTAAGCCCAGCATTTCTTTTAGCGAGGACACATTTCATTCTCAGAAAGAAGGAGCGTTCCATTTCATATTCTGCAGTGAATTAAAAAATATGCAAAAAAAACAACAAGTTATTTATGCTGTATGATGAGTCCATGTCATATATAGCTCAGCATGCCTAGGTTGTCAATTACCATGAACAAAGTGTGAATGGTAAGGCTGATGTGCTGTTAGGACGGCTGTCATTTCATCATGGTCTGCTGGATGAATGTATTCATAAATGCTGTTTCCCGTCAACTCTACCTGTTGAAACGAACATTCATCTCAGACACATAACACATCAGGACTAACATACCAGAGGAGGTCAAGGATAGTTTGTCAAACCAACCTGTGACAGGCCCAAGTGCACTGATGCTGTTTCTGATATGTACATTATTTTCCCATCTGGAGCAACCACAAAAATGAAGCCGTCTAATGTCTGAAAGAAACGATAAAAAGAGAGCTGTTATATTAGATATCACCAAAAGGCCAAAACTAATTTGCCTTTTAATGAAATCAGTATCATAGTTTTGAGTCCATTTCCTAGACAACATGTTTACAACATAGTGTCTTATTATTATTATCATTCAACTGTACTGTAATAACTCTGCAGAGCTGCTATCACAACAGACAGGCGGACTGCTGTAACACCATGACAAAATAGTCATCTGAGGAAAGGCATGAAAAAACAGAGATAACATTGACATTTAAAGGAACATTTGAATTAAACACCATCACCAGTTCATACTAATACAGTCTAACACAACAGCCCTGCGATAAATCCTACCTGTTAACTTTTTTACTAGGTATTAGACTGAATTTGTTTTAGCTAGCTGTACTTCCCCAAAAACCAGCAAGTGAGAGGCAGCAGGGTCATAAATATAAACAGTACAGGCAGTGCAATTGCACCGGGGCCCATAGGACAGGGGGCAGTAGAGCGGGCAGGCCCTCCAGCAGTGTGTTAGCTGGAGAACAGGATCTTATAAATCATTCAGATTGCCACCTCAGTAATAGCTACGCCAGTGTTCAAAGAAGAGCTCATGTTAAATTAAAAAAGTGGTGCTAACTGCTATATATGCCACCGTAAATGCAAAACCCATCTCCATCATGGTTTCTTTTTTTTCTCAGTAGCCATCTATTCTACAATAATTTACTTTACATAAACTATGAAACCGCAAATAAAACTATACAAAATATTTAATTGAATAAATACTATATACATTATTTAATATTATTTTATTTGGTATTTTTGTCATATTTGCACTGGGTAATATGTAGGTTGATGTTGTCCAATATCAAGTTGTAGCTAGATTAGATGCAAAATTTTGCACTATGGCCCATCATAATTACATGCACTGGGGCCCTTCCTCACTACCATACGCCACTGAGTGGAAGGCTATATCATTATAAGCATTTGTGATATTAACTGATAACAATAATAATAATATTGATTATTTAACAAGCAGCACATTTCCATTGCTGCTAGCTTGTAGCTGTAGCCCCCTCTGGCTAGTTTGTAGCTACTTGTCGTTAAAACAGGCATCAGTTACTTTTTAAAAGCATAATTTGTTGAAAATAATCTGAAAAAATATCTTGTCAAGACAGAAATTTCTTGAGGAGAAATGCTAACTAACAAATTGGAACGCTTTCAAAAAGGTTAATTTGCACAATAAGAAAACATACAATGAAATGTGAGGTCAATATAAAAAAACAAAGGTGCATTGTTAAAAAGATTAATGTAAGCTTAGCAAAAATACCCCCCAGCCTACTAATTCTAAAACGACTCAAAAAAATGCATGCGCCAATGATCTGTAACTTGAACTATTTCTTGACACAGCTTTTTTGTCCAAGTTTTCCATTTCCTCACTCTGTGAACATGACAACACATATGAGCTAAAGTCCAGGATGTGAATAGCTGCCACATGCACATTTTAAGAGGTTACCTCCCCAAATAAAAGAGTATTGAAGGGTAGATTTGCTCAGATTTGTGCTGACTCATGAGGTATGACATGAAATGAGAAAAGCTGATCTACATGAGAACAAAAGCAATACAGAATCCTGAGAGCCTTACTGCATTATATTGCAATATATTTCTAATTGTCACCTGCTGCCTGAATTTTGGGTTCTCCTCTCCATAAATACAGATATTTCACCATAAATTGGTGCATAAGAAATCACCAAAATGCAGGTCATGAAATGTTTGATGCTCCAAAATTTCCTGGGGGATGACCCCTTGACCTTCCACTTCGAATGTGTCCTCCCAAAACAAGACCTACGCCTTAGCCTAGGCTATGACCTTTTAATGTGCTGTTTTTCCTGCCCTGCTGTAATCATCTACTCTGACCTCATACTGATCCCTCCATTAAATTGCCTAAAATCGCATTAAAGACGATTTAAAAAAGTATTTTCAATACAAAGTGATGCCCTTGATCTTTACGCTGTAGTCCTCTCTGGCCAGCACATAGATCTGTTTGTCAAACCAGTAGACCTACATTTTAAGCCAGCCTGTTGCCCCATATGACAATTCTGTAGACCTGTTTGAAAGCTTGTAGCTCTGTGGTCTGTAACTCTGACAATCCTGTAGACCAGAGCTAGCCAGCCTGTGGTTCTCTGTGGCCAGCCTGTAGCCCTGTAGCCCTGTAGCCCTGCAGCCCTGCAGCCCTGCTCCATTGTGTTGCTGCTGATGTGAGAGGGGCTGCAGGACAGACCGAAGCTCTGTGCGTGACCATGAATGCGTTCAGCTCATTTCACTCTTAAAGCACAAGAATGAAGGCAGCAGGAGGCAGACAGCACTAAACCACACACACACACACACACACACACACACACACACACACATTCTACCTATGGCTGAACAATAACAATAAAAATAATAATAACAATGGGAGAATTTTGTACAGAGCTAAGCTTTACTTTTTTATTCCTTCATCATAATGAACATTTTAACGGCCTTTTAAGAGACCCTGTGACATCTCCGTCACTTGAAAACCCCAAAGCCCTCCATTTTTTTCAGCTACTCTTAGAATGTAAGAACTCTTTACCACTGTAGTACAATAAGTACCTGTAAGAGATGCGAGCCTAGCTCCTGGCTGACTCCATCCAGAGAAGTGCTGCGGCTCACATGACCCCAGGACTCCCCCAGGCCTGGTAAACAAATCACACACACACAAATGAAAAATATAATTACAAGAATCAAAATGTCATATTTTACAATGAAAGCAGAGGGGGGATAATACTGGCAACCTGGTAACCCTAACTGATGAGGCTTTCATTCCAGCAAATGTGAAAACAAATAATGATGTCTATAAACTGATTTTACAGACTAACAGAGTAAAGGCAATTTAATTCCTTTAATGTTCAGTACACAATTACTAAATATGCTTTCAATGTATAGCCTGTCAATACATTTAACTACATCATATTATCAAAACACAATGACAACACCAGGAATATAGAGATTGATGTGAGTTTTTACTGAAATATAAACCTACATGCTGTATATATACTGCTTAAAGACATGCAGTCATCCATATACTTCAGTATTTATTTCTTTGCACTAATGGTATGATTACAACTTAAAGAGAAACTCGATTTGTATTTTTTTTTGTCGTTGCGTGTTTTACATGTATATTTAACACATATATATTTTTTCACATCTTGTCTAGTCCCTGCCTTTATTTGTCCAGCTTCCTTGTCCTTGTTCTAAGCTGTTGTATTTGTTTCTGTGTAGCTACACTGAGAGCAATGCAAAGAACAAAAGACAAAACAAACAAAACAACGGAGTCATATTCGTTGTGTGTGTGTACATAATTGGCCAATAAAGCTGATTTTGATTCTAAATAAACGGCTAGTGTTCACAATGTGGGTGAAACTGTGTCTGCAGGGGGAAATGTGGCTAAATTAAAGGGCCTGTTGGTTTACAAATACTAGTAAGGCTCGTTTAACTGCAGCAATGACCATTACAAGTCTAAAATCAACCTAGTGCAAATCAGTGTGTTGAGTTTACGGTCTGCAGCCTGCAGCCCTACAAAACACCAACCCTAAAATAAGACTCGGATGTTTATCGAATCAGAGCAAATGCTGCAGCGTGGAAATATACTGATAAAGCCTTCGCAACTGTCGTAAAGAGAGCATGTCAGATGGTGTGAGGCGCAGAGCCGCGGCGGTCAGAGCAAACAGGAGTCCGTGCAGGAGCGATCTCCATTCACATGCAAATCCCGCTCTGCAGAATAAACAGGCGGCGTGTGAGGATCACAGCGACCCGCCGCCTCCCCGCTTCATATGGAGCTAATATGGACTGCAAGATCGCATCAAAAGACACTATCAAATTAACCCCAAAACACCCACAAGTGGCAAGAAATCACTGGCTTCCACTTCAAAAAGAGAAAAGAAGTATAAAGACCGAGTCTGTAACGCCGCTGTAAGAACACAATTTAGTAATTTAATTTAGACTCCTTTAGTTAGAGAAGTGATTTTATCTTCTGGCTCTAAATGTTGTTGCTCCCATACACGACTCAATTAGCTAGTCTTCACACAAGTCCTGTAGGCCCTCATTAATAATAATAGGCTAATTATACTACTACTACTACTAATAATAATAATAATAATAATTATAATTATAATTATAATCATAATAGTAACTATAATTGTTGTTATAGCCTATAAAACTGTAGGAGGGCTGTGCTTTTGTTGGAACGAGAAAAAACGAGTCGAACCTTCCGATCACCATTAAAAAACTGATATAATAATGAGTAATAATCACTGACGAGTTGTTGTCCAGCTATTTGACCGGTTAAAAATATCCTAAACTTTAAGAAAATGAAAGGAATGATGTTAGGGCTGCAGGAAGCTGCAAATAACGCAGTTCGTAAAACAAAAAAAGCGAGCAGCAGTAGATTATATGATGGAAATGCACATTTGGAGCCCACAGAGGGGAACTCGTACTTCTCAGTAGCACAGTGTTATAAAGATCTACTGGGGCATGAGCTTTACAACTGTGCGGTGATATTATGTCCACAGACACTAATTATTATAGAGGCTCATCAAAAAAGATAGGGTTTAGAATCTGGCCGAGGGCAGCAGGCCTGGTGTGGAGAATTCAGATCAAACAAGTGTGGATACTGGGCTCATCTGTGTGGTAGACTGGTGCAGGACTGCTGCACTTGACCCGCTGCAGGTAACGAACGGAGCACTTGTGAACCTGAACTGAACACAGTGCTCGTCTGCTGATGCAGGAAGGGTAGGAGTTTCATTATGAACTTGGTTTAAAGACACAGAGTTAATGAAAAGGTCTGAAGTCAGTAGCCTTCCATTCCATATTTAATTTTCATCCAACTTATTGCATCATTATTAAAAACACAAAAACAAACAAAAAACCCAGAAGATGTTATGCACTTATTATTTTCTATTACTAGCTATATTTCAGTCCAGACGTGGGACTTAGGCTAATTTAACCACTTAATTACCAACGAGCCTAACTCTAATTTGATACAATAGTATTATTGTTATTATTATTATTATAATTATTATTATTGTTATTATTATTATTATTATTATTAGTAGTAGTAGTAGTATTAGAGCAGCGATTCCCAGACTTTTTGCTTGTTTGCCCTAAAAAGGTGACGTCTACACGTGAGCCCGCACATTATGATCATATAGGCGCGAGCTGTGAGCAGTTAGCCAATCTGAAGGACAGAGGCCTGAAAGTATCCAGTGTCTTACAAGAACAAAAAACAACTGCAAAAATAGGAGCAAACAAAAAAACAATCAAACAAACAAAAACAAAACAAAACAAACAAACACAAACTTAATTTTGTGTAATTATTTCTCCCTCATTTTTCTTCATCATCATCTATCGTCATCTATCCCTCCGGTCCAGACTGGACCCTGGGGTTGATTTTAGTCTGTAGACAAATTAATCTAAATCGAAAGAAATCCATTGGGAAGACACATTTTAAATAACTAACTAATAAATAAACCAACAACTACTAACAAAACTAACAAATTTCGTTGCCTAAACCGATCAGGCAGTGAGAGCATGATTTGTTGTTGCACAGTTTATAATTCAGCACCATCACGCTGAAATCAGTCCGGTCAGATCAGCAACAGTCTTATTACACTAATCTCAATGACTAGAACGTTACTGTGTTTCGTGAACACATTATGACACATATTCTATAATAATAATAATAATAATTATCATAATAATAATGTTCGGAGTCTTAAACATGTTACTGAGGGCACCAGCAGCTCATTCGTAAATACTGAAACAAAGTCTTTTGCCAGTCACAGTGACTGTGGCGATTTTTAAGTGTTGAGAACACTCAGCCAATCAAAACTGACCAAAAAAGCTCCGTGTGGCGTAATAAAGCACCTCTGTTGCCCATGTCGATATCCCATTTACAACTGAGGCCACATAGCGCATATTCCGAGAAAAAACCCGCCGCACACAATAGTTCCAATTTTAAACTAACGGGACAAGAAGTCCATCTGCGGAGGAACACTGTGAGGAACAGTGTGAGGTGCGGTTAAAACACTGAGGTTTTTTATTTTATTTTTATATTTCTTAACAGTATTACACACTGTCATCCTGATCCTTATAACACTGCTTGTATTGTGTTGTGACTTTATGTTTATGATGTTTTCATCCACTGTAGCCTATAAATGAACAACATAAGATTGGAGCTATATTAGTCGCAGTAAACATGATGTCAGTGGTCGTTTGATTTAGCAAATAAGCAGTACATATGATAAAGGGTGATTTTTATCTTCCCTCTCTGATTCCATCTCTTTCACGGCTCAAGATATTTGTGGTGTGGGGTGTCGAAATTTAACCCAGAGTGGACAACATAGTTGAGGTCAAAGGTCACTTAGTGACCAATCTGAGTGTCATAAATAATCCCCCCCACAAACACCCCACAGAAAACAAGTAGTCCTTTTGTACACTCCAAATTAAGACCACTTTTAGCTTTTCTTCTCTCCACTTATGTAAAACCCCTCCAGCCCTCTCAGATGGGCTTCTTCACGACCAAATCATCACATGTGGCTCCTGGTAAAGTGTGTGTGTGTGTGTGTGTGTGTGTGTGTGTGTGGTGGGGAGGGTGTTCTTGGAGTAAAAAGGTGCGAGAAGCCTGAGTGAAGAGGTCTAGCCTTTAAAACAGCAGAAGTGATTTAATGGGGAAAACACAATATGGGCTGTTAAGGACAGAGGAGTACAAACCCTGCAGCCTGCATGAGCGAGATTGGCCCTTAAATTATTCATAGAGCTTCTCTCGCATGCTTACGTTGCCACACATGTGAAACAGCACAGTATGACAGCCAGACATCTTCCAGTCATGCAGGCAATGCAGAATGGAGGCAACTGGTGTTACTGAGAGCTGAGCCACACAGTCCCTGAGAGGTGATATCACTGTTATTCATGCAAAACAGTCAAGTGCTCTACGTTGCCTTACTGAGCTTTGGAATCATTTTACAATATAATAGATTTTGGAGTGACAAAGATGCAACAGAGTCGTATGTCACAATATCCTGACTGAAAGAAATCTGACTCTGTGGCCTCCATCTTTTTCATCATTCCAATTAATCCTGATTCTACTCTAAATATGTCGAGCCCATGCTGCTGTGTTTTTGGAATCATGTGGTTCAATAATAAGATGTTTCTTTTAACAACCCTACATTTTGCTTTATTCAGTATATTTATAAGAATTTGCAGTATTTGTCTCATTCTCACTTTAAGTTAAGCACAAATAATAACGGTTGATTTCAAGCTGACCCGTATCTACCTGCCTGAGTTCCTTATGCATAAAAGTACATGTAACATTTACATTTGGTTCAAGCACTTTTCTTATCTCATAGCTGATGTTTTACTTAATTAATTTTAGTCATTTAGCTGAAATTCACAGTGATAAGGCTAAACTACTTTGCAACCTGGATTGTTGGAATGAATTTCAGCTGGTGCACTAACATGAATGGATTACATCCAGATCATCTATCTCGCTTCTGTCCTCTGCTCTTTTACCTCTAATTTGACAGTGATTGTGCAGTATTAGAAAATAAATCCTGCAGATCTGTTAATGATGGGTCTTATTCAGTCCAAGTCTCCCGTCACAGCAGGATTTAGCTGCTTGGCACTCTGAGTGTAAAAACACAGATCTTAGCAGCGTCCTTGTTTCCTTTGTGTTTTCTTTGTCACTCCACCTTCCCTCCTCCACAGCTTGCTTTACTGTTACAAGGAGCTCCATATGTTGGGGGATCACACGTGCAGATCATACTAATATCCGCGGCCCTGCAGCAGTCACGCAGGATGGAGCCTCATCACAACTAATCTGCTGGCAGGGGCCGCCAGGGGCCCCGGAGAGAAACCACAGCCCTGCCGGCTGGGGACACGGACAGACGGACTGAGGGACACAGGAGACTTCAGCTACTCACTCAATACACTCATTTACTCAGGGAGGATAAACTGCGGAGAATAGCCTATCAGGATACTTTATTCTGTTTCAGTATCACCGCGATAAGACGGGTCTGACTGATACTGCAGGGAAAGATGGTCTAATAGTGCGCGATCAGGACAATTAAAATAGGCTACACCAAAGTAATGTGCTGAAGCTTTAAAAAAAACCTATAGTTTTTTTTTAAAGCTTCAGCACATTTTTCATAATAGATTTAGAATATATTCTAAATCTATTATGAAAAATGTGCACACGAGTCTATATTTTCTCCACTTATAATCGCCTATAGGCTACACATTTCCTTGGGAGTAACGCTCAAACATTTGACAATGTATGAAGTGGACGATGAGAACAAAATAAAAAATCAGCTTATTGGCATGTCATGTTTGCATGGAGAGTTTATACAACGAATTTATATATTTATTTTATTAACTTACTATTATTATTTTCTAAGTGTGTCAGTCAGATATCTGAAACGAGGACAATATAACTTTTCATTCCGGAAAAATGACAGAGAAAGCTGTTGAGTTACAAACTAACACACAGTAAATTACATTTACTTAGCAAAAAGGACGACCAAAAATAAACACTTATGCAAAAGTAATACGAAAATAATTAATAATAGCTTAATAAAAAATACGCGCAGCCTATGCCACAGCACCATTCAAGTAAAATATACTACTGGTGCTGTAGCCTATCCCACTAACAGGGTAACAGTAATGGTAATAATAAAAATACCAACCGAAATAAAAAGAAGATGAATGCCATAGGAGCTTATTTTCTTATATAACCATCATTATTATTATAATATTATAGTCATTACTAATTGTAATAATTATTATTATTATTTTCTTATGTGTAATTATATGTATAATTATAGCTACAATATAATTGTTTAACTTTTATAATTATCATTATTTAGTTGTTATACTGTTAAATTAATATAATTGTTGCTACATATCAATTTTTTTATTTATTTAATTTTGTATTATTTCATCCACACTATTTAAAGACAGTCCACTTACCTTCAGGAAAGACTATTCTCATTTTCAGGTAGCTTGTTGTGAGCCGGATGATTGAGGCTTTATCCAGCTGGGAGGTGATGGCGGACGGCAGTGGCAAGAGTTTAGCTAGTTCATAAAATTCACTGTTTTCCTTTTCCCGTCGAGTCCGGGCGGCATTTTTAGATTTCTCCTTCATGTTGTCGTCTCTGTTTCACCGACTACTCTTCCGCTCTCAGCCCCGCTGCGGTCACTCGGTGTCCAGGTGTCTCATAGCACAGGAATGGAGCTGCGACGTCTCCGCACATCAAAGTCAGATCTCTCCCTCCGCTCGGCCTAAAATCCACAGCTGCTGGTGAGTCAACACATTCCCATATTTCCAGGTGTTCCAACGTTGGCGACGAGCGGGAAGCGGCTAATTCCTGGATTTCTGAGGTTTGTAGTTTCGCTTTGGTCAGCCCATTGGAGGGCTCACTGCACACTTAGACCCATCGTAACCTTACCTGATGTTCAAATGCACTGTGACACCGGTGGGGACATGCGGCCCTGTGGGATGAAACATGTGGAGGGTAGACTTTATTGGTACCGACATTTGAGGTGACGCATCATTTATGTCTGTCTATAAACAGCATGCTGAAACTAAAATGACACTTGTTTGAATCTTTCTACAGAAATGCAGTGGCTGTATTTTTTAATTCACTTTTAACTACACATCTAGGCTATAGGTGCTTGTTCGCTCACCTCGGCGCAGATACGGAGTACAGTTGGCTAAATGGACGCCTGTTGGGCTTGAAAGTGTCCCGGCAGAATCTCCAAAAAACCCAGCATTCGCATATCTTCCATCCTATGTGATGTTACGGATAGCGGCGCATCCAGAGCCTCCTCAGTGCTGCAGGCTCGAAGACCCACCCACTGCAGGCAACTCTGCTCCCATTGGACGATTGGATACCCTGTTGGCTTACCTATTGGCTACACCTTGTGATGATGCGCTCCAAGGGGAACGGGGATTGGCTGGTGAAAATGTTCACCTCTGCCACAAACTGGATTGAAAAATCCCCCAGAGTTCGTTCACTCTCTTCTGGGAGAAGACAGTATGCCGATCTTCTTTTAAAATAATGTTATTTTAAAGGTTTATTGGCTATCAACAAAAATACATATTTAGCAAAGATTGTTTTACAGCCATTTAGCAATCTGAGGGATTCTCTTTCATTCGGCAGCACACATTGACTTACATAACGATGTGGCGATGGTTAGCCTACTGCTGCAGAGCTTCCTCATATTTTAGTGAGAGTTTGGCACATTAAGTGTAAATGGTAGGCTATTCATGTGGAAGCAGAGGCACCTTTAACCTGTGCAAAAAATAGAAAATGCCGAGCATAGTAAAACATGGTGTGTTTAGTATTGTTGCTGGTGTTACTGTTTTATTTAGTAGGTTATGTAGCATATTTATGGCCCATATGACACATAGGCTACACTTAGATGTACGTCCTCTGCATCTGAAATAAAGCACAAATTGTTTTCAAACGTGTTGTTAATGAAAAGTCTGATGGATTTATCCTATGTAACTAATCATTTATTCGTTGTAGGGACTGTTCATTACTTATGGGGGGCGGGGTGTGCGCGCAAAAAGTGGTAGGCATGTCAAATATTTTTTGAAGCACTAGAGAGGAGCTTGTGTTTTTTGTTGGTTTTTTTTTTTTTTTTTGCTTAGAGGCATATAAATTTAAATGGTTGAAATTGTATTTATTTTACCACAGATTTTTAAAGAAAACATGCCTTCCAAACCTGTGCATGTTTTCTGCAAAAAATTGCCAAAATACACCATTTATCACAGCCAGGAACTATAAAAACAGAAACTATTGTTTGATTTCCAAATTTCTGATAATCTTTGGACACATCATGTGTGAGGAACACTTCCCTCAGGAAAAAAAAAAAAATATGTATGTATATATATATATATATATATACAAATTGAGCATAGGCCTATAGGCTAATAGTATCATTTCATTTAAATCACTTTATCCTAGATCTCATTTAAACATTGCGTGAACTAACCAGTGTGAGCGCAAGAATGAAAAAAAAAACAAGGCTTTGTTTAAACTCCAGAATTTCATCCTCAACTTTTAACTTTTAAAATTGGAACATCAAAGGGTGAGTTTTAAAAATCCAATAACTAATTTATGATGGAGGGAAGGTCATACATTTTCCGCCAATCTCTCAGGAGGCTCAAGGAAAAATATTTGCTGCTTTGGGGAGGGTAAAAATCACACCCCAGCCACCCCCCTCCTCTGATAAGTAAAGAACAGTCCCTTATTAGATTGGAAAATAAAAATGTAAGACTAAAGCACAAGGCACGATTTTTTCATGATGTTCTGCACAGAGAAGTAAGCAAAGATTCATTTTCAATTCTTTGTAATAATTTTTGAATCATATATTAGGCCTAATAAAACATAGAATATGGCCCATAATGTCTTGTGTCCACAATGGAAACAAATGCAGATCTAATTCTCAGCCCTTCCGATGAACTAGGCTGTATACCAGCACAATAGTAAACAATACAAGCCAACAAGTTGACTACTTCATATTAGCAGAAATGCCATAAGGCTTCACATGGTGTTTAGAGAAGCCCTGTCTGATTCCGTCTGCATCTGCAACCTCAGCTTATCACTAACACCGAGATGTTTCTGTGTAGGTATGGGTGATTTAACACACGTGTTGGTGGCTTCATACAATACTTTCTCCAACTCGACTTTTATACAGCAGCCTATCTGTATTAATGTGATCATAAGGAATTATGAATGCATTATAATTCCCAGTGTCATCATTGTTCACCATATCATCGGTAGTGTTAAATAGTTTTCATGCTGTTTGGAAAGCTGACATTCTGGGCTGCTGTCCTTTTCCAACCCATGGACATGAGGATGATGATGGTGGTGGAGCGGGCACACGCCGTCATGGCTCTCTCTCCCTGTCTGACTGCGGCCGCTGGGTAATGGGATCCAGCCTGCGGTGAGGAAATCATCCGGGGTGCCGGAGGCGCACGAAATGGTTGACGCTGGTTTAACCTTCGCTTCAACTCCAAATGTACTGGTAATTAGACTGCGACTGTGGAAAATATGACGATCCAAAATACTCCATGTGATTAAGTCTCCGTGCAGTCAGGAAGGACTTCAGCCCAGATATCACAACAGGATGATAATATAGCCTATTGTTAGAAGACCAAGGCTTCACTGCTATTTATTAATATTATAGAAAAAGACATAATCTAACAAATGTTCCGGTACAAAATGGTATATTAGTAGCCTATATATTACTGATACGCAAAAGTTACACTGTGTGGAGCTTAAATACTTTCTAATTAATTCTTGATAACACCCAGAAAGTTCCGTTTGGGCCGCTGATTTAACATAACAGCTGACATGCTTGAATTGTCTTGAACAGATAATGCAACAGAACATATAAGTATTGTTATACATCGTTATGCTATGATTATTCCAGGTTCTTAAATGTGTGAATTTCCTTCTCTGGATCTTGCATTAGAGTAAATATTTTTGGCTTTTGATTGGACGAGAGACATTTAATTTTATTGCAAAATAATTAGCAGATTAATCCTAAATGAAAATAATCATCAGCTACAGCCCTAGACACAGCCCAACACATTTGTTTAAGAATATACATCATGTAGGTAAGTATAATATAAATCATAAAAGGTCCTAATTTTCACACAGGGCCTCTTTACAGAACATGGCCTTGGAATAAGGTAAAACAAACAGCAGGACTGGTGAGGATTTATTGTGTTTTAAATGCTGTTTAAATACATTAACTAAATTTGCAGTCGGTGAAACTGCCACAGAGGTATTGCCTCTGGGCCTCTAAGGCTCAGAAGGGCAATTGCCTGCTTAGTGAACCAGCTTTGGGCCCCAAAATCAAGAGGCCCCTAAAGCTTTAGTCTTCTTATGTGTAACAGGTTTGTTGCTCACTGAACATTTATTTGGAAATATGCACCACTAAGACACGTCATCTGACATAAAGTGGGTCTTGCTGTACTACCTCGCCTTAAAGTCTCATCCCGCGAGGATCCCTGCAGCATGTTCCAGTCTGAAGATCTTCATTATTTTAGTTTTGTGTTAATACGTTACATATTCCTGAGTTGATTTGTCTCATTGCGACGCAGCAAACCTGGGGTCATGTATTTCAGCCTGGAAAACTGAACACACTGCACAGAGAGTGAGAGGGATTGGCGGTTTACGCTGGCGACTGTATTTTGGTCAGATGTAGTTTCAACAACATGTAAGCAGGGTAAATCAGCAAGTGGAATTTGGGTTTTGGTATTTTTTTCAACCCAGCAACACAGAAGATCTATACAATCAGTAATATAGGCTAAAATCAATAAAAATTCAGTATCTGACCTTCTGTTCAGATTTGTTTGGGTTACGTTCACACAAGGAAACCAATCAGGAATTACATTTCTGCTGCTGAGGGGCATAGCCTGGATTCTTCAAATACTATAAATTCAGATTCTCTCCAGTGCAACTCATCCCACACAGAAATCTCTGACTAACCATCTGTATATAGTGACTTGGTTTAGCAAAACAAAACGAATCCTATAAGCCACTATAAGGGGCTGCTATACCGGCACTTCTGAGTTGACGCCTCTGTCTTCCGTGGCCTATCTAATGAATGAGACTGAGGAACGTCCATGCAATTATCAAAGATTTATTCCTTATCTTCTATTTAAATTACATGTGGCAGAACTGTGCACACACTTACGTACATACCAATAACTTGTGTGCAGATCAAACAAATCACGCATTTAACACCAATACCATGACTATGATGACAGATATGACGATCAAAAACTGTTGGCTTCTACCGGTTAGCAACAACGCACCTGTGTAATCACCTCTTTTTCTACTCATACTTTCCTCGCACCCTACAGTGCAGAATGATACCAGAGCGCCCCCAACGGCGGCCACAGGTAAGTACATCAAATGAACATGAACACCAAAATGGCTCTAACACCATCAAAAAACACGTTGTCTGGGAAAGAAAAAACAAAACAAAACAACAACAACAAAAAACAATTAATTATTATCCTTTGTTTTGGGTAAATGCCATCTCCCACATGCTGTTTTAAACCCTTCAACACACTGCCTCATGTGACCGTGGTGAAAAAAACTACATCCCTTAATTGTGTCATAGTTTGGCTTACAACGGTAAAACATATTTGGTCCAAAAAAAAAAACCTATAACAAAACAGATTATGTCTCAAAGATCCAACAATGTGTGAATAATTGTAGAATATCAACTCCTCAGGTCAACAAACCTCCAAAATTCCCACCAGTATTGCAGGGGACGTGACCTCTGTGTCCTTTTGTTGCTATCTGCTGCTAATCTGACTTGGAGGGATCTCTGGAATTTTCCGGTTACTCCAAGCCCTTATTCCAGCCCAAACTCAGTTATCTTGTTGTTTTTTTTTACAGTTTGAACCCAGTGGAGACAGTGATTCAGCTTTTCTCTGAAGTTTATTAATGAGAGCCAACATGAGAACTGGATTAGGGCCCAGCTTTTTAAATGTAAACAGGCAAATCAAATGTGATACAGTCAAACACTCAGTCCTTGGTTAATTCCAATTTGGCTTCAGTGTGCCATAATCTGCATGTAGTTTAAAACATCAAATCAAATGCACAGACAGTCAACACAGGCAGCGACTACCTATTTCTGTTGGCTTCTGTTTGATTATCAGGACTTCTACATAACTTTTTTTTAAAATTCAAATTTAATGATGACTTTACTTGTGTCAATGCAGGTAATTCTTAAAGATACAGATCCTGTAGGCATAGCCGACTTCAGCCCAAAGGTGTAATAGAATTGATACTGTATCACAGATACTGTACCATGGTGGCTGAGCCATTACCATTTAATTATAATTTTCCTTACACCATTCCTGGATGTTTCTTGCACTGTAATGTTAGCTTGTTAAAAACTACGCATCATCCTGTAGAGAGGGAAAGTTCCTCCCCTTCCGGTGAACCACCATGGCAGTGGCAACCCAGAAATTTTTCATAGGGGTGGCCAGATTCTCTTATGGTGCTGAAGTGTATGGGCTAGTTGAAAAACAATGTCTATATGTAGAGTTACTACTTACTCTTTACTTTGTTTTTTTATTTTACAGTTAGTATTTCTAATTACGAATTATCTGATGTGCTGACTGACGGTACTGATGTACAGTTAACATTTTGAGTTCCACAACAGTCCTGTTTTGTTATGTATCTCTATGTATTAGGCGATTCATTGTTCTTCAAACAGGCTGGTTGTCCTTTTCCTTAAAAAGAAAAATATGCAGCTTTAATTTGAAGGAGTACATTGATTACAAGGAACAAGACATTTACTGGGAACAAGCCTACTTAAGTTTAGGGGAGACTCATTGGTACCCACAGAACCCTTTTTCATTTAGATATATTGAAGTCAGAATTCAAGGGACCCTTGTGAAAATTGCAATGCAGGTTATTTCCACTGCAAAATTTAACCTAACATTGAAGCATTATTTATTCCCTTTCCAGTCAAAATGCCAACATGGCTGGCACCAATAAATGCCTTAGGTTATCTACGTAGTTTCACAAGATAACATCTTACCTATTGTCATGCTAGTTTGAAAGAGCGTGCCACAGCCTCTTACAGACAGTAGCATAAGCCTACAACTCATTTTCACCACAGGGTGGTGACTGACCTGAAAGAACTGCCAGTTTCTTGACTTGAAAAACTATGTTTTAAATTGACAAAAATCAAATTATGTAGTTCATGACACAATTCAACCAGGATCAAAAATGATTTTTCTTGCTATTGACTACTATACATATTGTTTCCAAATGAAGGTCCTGTGGACACTGGAAAAGGGACTTTGCCTTTTTATTAGTGCTTAGCCCAGTAATATTTTGTTCATATTGAAGACTCTGCTGCTACCACTGAACATGCTGGTGACAACGTTCATTGCCAACAGGCCTTTTTCACACAAGACTTGTTGACATGACACAGTAGCAGAAGCACAGGTGTAAAATCTAATGAATGGTGGCTGAATTCCATTAAGCTGCTCCAGTTTCAGGCTCCTGGTTCTGTGCATGCTGGCTCACTGTCACACTCACTGTCATGGCTTACTGGGACACTTGAATAGAATAAAGCCATCCATAATGTTATTAGTAACACCTGTGCTTTTCCTGCTATGACCAGTCATAATGTCTGCTCTGAAGAAAGGCCTTCACAGGAAGCAGTGTGGCCATTAGGTATTGAGGCAGATGTAAGGGTGTGGTGACAGGGTGGTACTGTAGATGGGTGTGTAGGACATCTGACTTCAATGCCAGAGACTGAAGTCTGGATTTTGTCTCAGGCCTAAAATAACTTGTTTTTCTTTTCAGCCATAACCATGATCTCTCCTTGATTCTAACCAAGTGTTGTAGTTGCCTAACTTTAACCACAGTTTATAAACGGTACACAGTATAACCAGTATTTTGTTGGAATCACAATGGTCAGTTTTAAACTAGTATCACTGCCTCACAGTTGTTTGCCTCTGCAAACCAGTCAAGTAAGTTTACATCCATGACTCAAATGTAGCCAGGACAGTAGACAGTACTTAAAATATGGATGTTGCTGCAAAGAAGCTACATATTCTAAAACATGGGTGCTTCACACATTTTCAACCCAGCAGCACAGAAGATCTATGCAATCAGTAGTATATAATCAATAAAAAATTCTGTATCTGACCCTCTGTCCCTGAGCTATGGTGTTGAATAGTGGCCAGAAAAGTGTTTTTGTAGAGCATCATAATGTCACAGTGAAGTTGACCTCTGACCATTTGGATATAAAATTTTATCACTTCATTCTTTTATCCTGTGAGACATTTGTGTGAAACTTTGTCATAATTAGCGTATAAGTTATAGAGTTATGGCAAAAATGTTTTTGAGAGGCTATAGCAACCTTGACATTTGATCTTTGACCATCAAAATCAGTTACCCTTAAGTCCAAGTGGATGTTTATACCAAATGAAAGGAAATTCCCTAAAGGCATTCTTGAGATGTCATACTCACAAGTGTGAGACAGGCGCAAGGTCACAGTGACCTTAACCTTTGACCTCCAAAATTTACACAGTTCATGTTTGGTAACACGTGGACGTCAATGCCAAATTTGAAGAAATTCCCACAAGGTGTTTTTGAGATATCATGTTTAAAAGAATGAGAAGAACAGGGTCACAGTGACCTTGATCTTGGACCTTTGACTACCCATATCTAACTGGTTCATCCTTGAGTCCAAATGGACATTTGTGCCGAATTTGAAGAAATGCCCTCAATGCGTTTTTGAGATATCACATTCATGAGAATGTTTTGCTGTCGTCAGTGTGGAGTCATAAATAGGATCAAAAGTGACACAGCAGAGCCAGAGATTTTCTCTTTCTCATTCCACACTTCCCTCTCGAAACCTGGCGCCTACATGAACCACAATGCACCTCGACCGGTGATGGTATGGTCGGTTTTTCAGGTGTGTTATGCTAGTAAAGCTACAGCCGACGCTGACTCAAGTGACATCACTTGAAGACATTCATCAGACTCTGCCCAGCTGGAGTCCAAGGCTTTATACAACACTTTTCTGTAACACACGTCGGTTTGTGGTTTGTGATTTGAATGCACAGGGCTGAAACACTGAATATGGTGAACATTTATTGATTATATTGGTCTATTTTCTGTCAGAAAAATATTTCTTATTGAGGGATGCTTCATGGAACTTGGAACAGAGTAACACGTGACTTGTTAACATGACTCTCTAGTAGCCAGCGTCACATATTGGATGTTGACTGGAACTGATTTTTTTTTGAGTCAATGTTGAAGAGCTCAGTTTGCCTTAAACTACAGTGACATACAGATGGTGAGTATTCCACTGGCATAAACTCTGTTCCACTTCAGGTCTGTAGCCTTCAATGGACGTGTGGTCTTTTAAGGTCTAAAAACTAGACAACTGAAGCTGTAACCATTCCCCAAATTAGAAAAGGCTACCCAAACTTCAGCACAGCACTGTTTCTGACACTTCACAACCATAAGCTGTCAGGTCATCCAACAGTGTCTGGAACCTCATATCCAGTGGCAGAGTTAGAAGAAAGGGTAGAGTTGGTTTGGGTTATGCTTTTGCTGGTTCAGTTTGGTGTATGAGCTTAAACCGATTGGATTTTATGCAAAACCAACCCGGTCTCACACCGAAGTCATCAAGTACCAGTGCTTAGGCAGTGACTTTCGGTATCAGACACCAACGAAAAAGACGTTTTTTCACGTCGGCGTGACATGCAGCTGGTTGCCATTATTGTGTAACGGCAACCAGCGACATCAGGGGAATATGTGGCCAGACAACAATGTAAGTTAAGGTGGCGAAAGTCCAAGTAGGGTGGGTGGGAAAGTTGCTGGATAGGTCCTACAACCACTGACTTTCACCCAGGAGGTGTTCGGTTCTTGTGTGACTGTAAGGCCAAACCCGGTTCAGTTTTTCTAAACCCAACCATGTGTGTGTGTGTGTGTGTTGGCTAAATGTAACCACGTGCATTTGTTGTTGAAGGAAGAAAAAAATGTCAATTCGCAGTGTTGTAGCGACACTGTACGTTTATTTTGAAAGAGATTGTATGCAAACTGTACATTTTCTGTGAAAACGTAAGTATATTTTGAAAACAGACAATGCATGTAACAGGCTGAGGGTGACACAGCATCCCAGAACCTCATCAACCAGTGTATCCAGGGTACTTTGCACGTCATATCTTGATGTAGAAATGTTGATATGTGAAGAGGTTGGAGTGAGAATGTGTTGGCAAAATGGCTGAACTGGCATTTGTCATTATTCCACGTTCTGGTAAATTAAAAAATAGCCTACATTAGAGACCTGCGCTGATGACATCATGGTGCAAAATCCAACAATCTGACAACATGATTATTAACATTATTATGTTTGTTTACAGAAGGACTAACAGAGCCACTAGTGTCTGACAGGCTCTGAGCCGAGCACCTAAAACATGGAGGAGATCAAATTCAGTAGAAGAGGGAAGGGAGACAAGCGCCATGCTGCGTTTGTTTACAAGACTGGTGAAGTATTTCTTGGGGTGACGAGAGGAGACTTGAAAGAGATAGTCTATCAAGACAACTAAAACTGCACCAACATGGCAACATTTTGGATTTGAAGCCGATGAAAGAGGTGTCTTAACTGGCTGCTGACTTTTGGTGGACACCATGTTTCTATTCATTGCTGATGCTCACTTTGAAAGTGCCGCAGTGTATGAGGAACAGCTGATTCATGAAGTTGAAATGAGGAATAATCTATGTGACATCTTCTTATTTCACTACAGACACCAAAATAAGGTGGCAGCTAGAACACCAGAAAGCTGAAAGTTTCTGGTAAATGACCATCACTAATAACAACCTACTTGCTGCTGGCTATATTGCATATCAATTCCGATAAATATCACAATAAAAAACTTGTGTTTTGTTTAAAAAATAGAAACGTAGGAAGACAGCAGTGCTCACCTATCATTTAAGTGGTTAGGTCTGCAGTCTGATCATGAGCGCACAGCTGATAGCTACTTGGTTTGTTTACATGATTTGACAGAAGTGCATATTTAGTGGTTTTCGCATGGACAGAGAGCTCCAATGTTCCATGATGTAGCAGCTGAATCAAATGCGACTAAATCTTGTGGTAAAATTCTGTCTACTGGTCCAACCCGGTGTCTGACTTAATATCAAACCCGTCTAAAAAATGTTTAGATCGGCCCAACCCTTGAAATGGAGGTTCAAGACATATAACCGGCCAATTGCCCACTTTATACAACCACTGGCTGGGGGTGAACATACAGGAGTAAAAGTGGACAAGGTCTGAACTTCTGTCTTAAGCACTACTTCCGCCAGTTTTTGTGCGTACAACCAAGTGAAACACCATCAGTGCCTGTGAGGAGAGGCTGTCTGAATGTGTGTGCTGTTATTTCCATCTGTACAATTCATCATGTTGAGACTGCAAAGACAAACACACACAGAGGTCTCAAAGAGAGATCTAGGAGGCACTGAGTGTACTGTAGCAGGTTATGAAGGTATTTTTTTTCTTTTGATGTGGTCAGATGACACATTGTGCGACCTAGTTCATCTAAAGCTTACTGAGGCCTTTAGTCACACTCAGTACGTTTACATGCACAGTTAAGTGGAGCTACAGTTATAGCTCGACTAGGCCATTTAATTGGACTTGTGTCCTTGTCCCAGTATACAAGCACGGGAGGGGAATCGATTTATTGACCGAAGTATGTCTGACTGATAGGTGGTGATATGCCCCCTTTCAGTTTGTGAGTATTGGACCTTTTTCCAGTTGACCTATTGCGTCACAGACCAAACAATCAGCAAACAAGTTAGCTACGGTTAGCTAGCAGCATCCCATCTGTGTACTTTAAAACTTTAAAATATTTAACTTTCAGCTGACACAGCATGAGCTGTGTCTCCTCCTCGCCAGTTTGGGCCCATCTGACTGTATACATGCAGGAGTAATTCAACTCCCAATCATGTGGGTGTGTTGGTAAAATTTCGGTCGTGCTAACATGTTTACATGTATTTATAAAGTCTGGCTTTAATCAAACTAACACAATAAATCAATTTTCTATAAGGTCATGTAAGTGCACTGACTGAGACAAGTGACCAGCTTTCAAGGAATTTTTAGACACCAAGAACCTTTGGCAAAGGAAAGCTTTATTTCAGGGCCACATGTGGAATGGGACAGCCTTGATACCCAAGAACAATGTATTTGGTCGAGAAAAACGGACCATGACGGAGACACCTTCTGAAATGGGACATAACTGTTGTCCATCAGTGATGGTGCTGTGCAGCATTGGTCAAAGGATAAACACCTGCTGTGACATCACTGATTAAGGTGTGGCCACAGCATAAAACACTTGAAAGTTCCTGATGAAAATCAGTGTTAAATTAGTAAACTAAAAGTTCTCTTTGAAAGAATCACAAGATATTTTTCTATACCTTCCATTTCACACTGAAAAAAAGAAATTCATAGAATAGGCACAAATGTATTTTTTTCTGCGCCAACAGTAGCTTCATTTAACCAGAATGTAATGCATTCACAACACAAGTTTTAAGCAAGAGGTGAAGTTCACTTAGAAATTACAAACTGAAGCAGAAGTAGGTAAGTTGGGCTGATACAAAGTGTGTAAAGCAAAATAGTAAATTTGAACTTGTCACCATAAAACAATCAATGACATCACTGATCACCACAGATCAGTGACACAACAGAAAAAGCCTTTAACACAGTCAGATGTGTTTCAGATTCATCCCACTCATGTGTTGATGACTGAGTTTTTCTGTCAGTGCTTCTCAGGTGAGGGACAGCTCAGTCACTGAGTCGGACACCTCTGTGTTGACCTGAGCAGCGATGCTGGGAGGTGTTACATTCAGGTGGATCTCGTACTGCTGGTCCAGACCCAGGTAGCTGTCACTCATCAGGTACAGTGTGTAGATACATCTGGAACCAGAAGGTACATGGATCAGCAGTAAGAACACAAACATGGACACACAGGGCTTGTTGTGTATGTTTTCTGATAGCAATGGTCGTTTTCTTGAAATGCAGTTCCCTGTAATTTGTGTTTGTTCCATGCAAAACTTTGATATCACATTTTTTAGCTTCTGCAGAGCTTCTGCACAGCATAAAATATTTGTTCCTTCTGTTCGGTTCAAGGATAACTCTGGTGATAATCTGTATTTTTCTTATTGTTAATAAATCCTATTTGACTAAGTCTCACATACATCATTCTGCTGCCCCAAATACTCACAACAGCACCAAAGAAAAAGGTTTGCTAAAAGCTACAGTGGAAGCTTTTTTAGTAACGGGGCTGGATATTGGTACTTGATACCTTTAAGTTATCAACTGAAATAACCCAGTAGCAAGTAGTATCAAAACTTCTCTCGTCAAGCAATACCTGCATCTATTCCCTTTTGTATCCAGATCTAGAGACAAAATGACTATTAGTATGATTTTACATGCAGCCAATCACCTCAAACTTTCTTCGATTTTAATGCAACATGTAATTGGCCCACTACCGCAGCAGCTACAACTGGTACAGTCTGTAGTGTGGTGAAGTGCGGTCTGTTTGGCAGAGCTGGCAGTTCAGATTGCTGAGATGCCACGAAACCTTCGAAAGTAGGGTGATACTACATACCTGTGGCATCTGGTGGTATTTTACTCAACTGAATGCTTCCATTCACATGTAGCCTAAACAGATATCTGTATCTGTATGCAGAATCATTTTGGCTTTCTTTTGTTGTCCGTTTGTACCGTATTGACCCATCATGATTGAGCAGCAGGTAAACAGTCCATGTGGAGAGCAGAAGAGGCAGACGCATTGGCTGAATCGCAGTCTCAGAACTATCCCCTGTCGACGAGTTAGCTTTATATTAGCTTTTTTAAAGTGTATCTGCGTTCATACACAGATATCTGCTTTTAGAGATTGGTCGAAATGAGTGGTGCATGGAAGTGAAGCCTGGTTATCAGTTGGCTACACCGGATCTCCTTACTTATTGGCCGTTGCCCTCAGAGGCTTATCATCATCAGACCGATAAGCAATGGATTGTGAGATCGCATCATAGGTATTGAAAAAAGTACAAAAAAAGTATTAAATAAAGTACTCTATTGGTATCAGTTTCACTTTAAAGCCACAGTGTATAGGAATTTCTCCCATCTAACGTTGAAATCATATATTGTATTCAAACAGATGGCGCACTCTAGCGCCTCACTGTTTCAAACACGTATTACAACAACTGTAGCCGCTGTGTACCAAAAAGCTATGATAATGCTGATGAAACCATGTCATCCGATACTACATGGAGTATTCATTCAGGCTCCTACACAGACACACGCGATGCGAGTTGACAAACCCCCTCCTCACCATGCTGGCTGTGTTTACAACGTAGGACTGTTGGGGCGGATGTAAATTGAAACAAACCAATCACGTCTTGTTCTTTGACAACTGACAAGTGGCTCAACCTCACACACCTCATCCCTCTCCTCGCATTACTGTGCCGCTAACAGCTGTTAGTGGCCAGCGGCACTACTGCCACATAACAAAGTCCCACTCTTTGAGCATAATGCAGGATCATGTATTATGCAGCATCACGGGAGACGGAATCCTCGTCGCCAAGAAAGTGCAAAAGGGAATCAAAAAGGCAGCGTGACCGGCGAATGAAAAAAACAAGGGTCAGCATTGCGGTTGCCTTTCCCAGGTGGAGAGAGCTGCTGAAGGAGAAAGGTAATACAATCACAGGCCAGCGCTAACAGCGGCTAACAGCTAACAGCGGCGCAGTGATGCGAGGAGAGGGATGAGGCTGTTAGTGACTGGCGGCTAACAGCGGCTAACAGCCAACAGTGGCGCTGGCCTGTGATTGCATTACCATTCTCCCTCAGCAGCTCTCTCTACCCCGATGTGGGCCTTCGTTTTTTTAATTCGCCGGTCACGCTGCCTTTTCTATTCCCTTTTGCGCTTTCTTGGCGACAAGGATTCCGTCTCCCATGATGCTGCATATGCATGATCCTGCATTATGCTCAAAGAGTGGGACTTTGTTTCAAATTTGCCAGGGTAGTAGCGAAGCGCCTCTTGCTCCTCTCCTTCGGCTCCTCAGTCACGCAGTGCTGGCCTGGCTCTCAACGAAAACGCCGAAGGCGGTGCTGTATGTCCCTTGCTGGCGGGTGTATTCTCAAGATGGCAAAACGTAATGGAACCCCACAGACGACTTACCCGCACAATGTACAAACAAATCCGAAATTCTCCTTTTACGAGAATAAGTTAGATTATTGGTGGAGGTAATAGTACACCAGTGATGACATATTTATGAATGCAGACATCAGTTTTTGCCAATAAACAACTGAAAATGTTACACAATGTCCCTTTAAGGGGACTGGTATTGTAATTTTTTTAAACAATACCCAGCCCTATTTAGGAAATGATTAAACCTGTTTTTTTTTTTTGTTTTTTTTTTTAAACATTGTCTTTATGAGCCATTTTTAAAGATTTAAATCTTCAGCAGGAACCAATGACGTTAGAGCTGAGAGCCACAGACAGTAGAGATGTCAGAAGACAGACTAATATGTTGTCTTGGTCTTTGGTCACTGCCCGCAGTCTAGTTTCCATAATAACAAGGCAAACCATCTAAAGCTAGCTGAAGAAACAATCGTAACGTAATTCACAGTCCTCGCTCTCCCCTGAGAATTGATCAAAATGATTGATATTCCTGTTTGTAAAACCCATCGTATGTCATGAGTTCTTAGACCAGTAGGGACCATGTCACAACTTGCAATCTGGTCTTTAATTGTTAAATAAAAGTGTTTCTCAAGCTAATATTGCACTTCCTTTCAGTCACTGTATGAGGAGTGTATGGGGATGTTTATGTGCAGCTGCTTACTTTCCAGTCTTCTCTGGTGTGTAGAAGGCCACAGACACAGCTGTGCGGTGGCGCACGTATCCGACCCGTTTGACAGCCAGCAGTTCCCTGCGATCCACCTCTCCAACAACCAGGAACCAACCTTCGTCCTTCACCTTGGGGAACCTGGGAGCCTGGGCCTTACTGTCCTGCTTCCTCTGAAAGAACAGACGCACTGTACATCACCACTGTTCCACAGAAGCATACATAATTATCATATCAAGTTGATTTAATTATGAGATCTTAGCCGAGGTGCCTTTATATGGAGCATTTATACTTTTGGTCACACACCACTGTATCATAGCTCTACATTTAAACTAACAATCCAAGGACCCAGAAGAACATTCTCTTCTTCTTAATTACTTTGTATATGAGACGATTTATGCAGTGGGATGTAGTTAAATGTCTTTTATATTAAAGTTGCACAGTATATCAATATTAGAATGGTATCATTATACCATGTCATTAAAACAGTATAATATCCCATGTTATTAGCATCAGTACTTAAAGAATGACTGTTTTAAAAAGAGCCTTATTTCCTATGAATTGTGTTAAGCGTTCTGCTTTTAATCAAAGCAGGCACAGTGAGAGACCTTCTGTGACTTGTTGACTATTCTGACGCACAAAGTGAAATATGGCATTATTTGGATGACACAGAGAACAGTCAGGGCAAGTCCTAAGGACCACAAATCATGTCTGTAAAACATGCTTTAAACCTACGCAGACCAAGGGAGCTAACACATCCAACTTGTGTTAGCATCTTGCTGGCAAACATGCTGACCTGCTCAAAGAGCGAGAGGTTTATGCCCTCAGACATAAATCAAACAAGTGAGATTTACTTTGTAATAAGCAAGCTTTTTTCAACATCAGAGTTTCACAAGGCAATTAACATTTAGGGCAATGTCAGGGTAACTGTTGGGCTAATTTGGCTTTATCTTATTAGCTGACTTACCAATGTGGCAAACATCTCTATATGGAAATGCAACTTTCACACCGCTAACATTAACTTCACAAAAACCTGCAAGCTGCTAAAATTTGTTGTTTACAGTTAGGCAGAATACCAGTCATAAATGATTAGAAACACTTGATCAGTGATAATCACGGCATGTACATTTTTGTCTATAGTTATTTCTATTACTAGAAAATTCACTCTAGAGCTAGAACAAGAGCTCAGACCTCTGCCAAGGAGGTGTATTGAGTCTTATTAAATGCTGTTTAATAACTGATATCTGGTTGCAAATATAAAGTTACTATCAAAGAAATCACATAAACATAGGGGACATCAGATTATTGCATACCATGTGGAAGCTTTAACAACACTATAAACTTGACCTTGATTATTTACAGTCATCCATAATGTTATAAATGCACTAATTAATTGTCAAAAACATACCTACAAGCCTCCACAAAGCTGTCACATTGCACATACAGTTTATATCCATGTCTGTGAAAACATGGATGGTTTACACACATCTTCTCCAACGGCACAGGAGATACTATACAATCAGCATAGCTTCAAGGTCGACACCAAGATTAGAGTCACCAATTCAGTATCTGACCAAATGTGTCCCCTTCTGTTCTTGAGTTATGATGTTGAATAATGGCCAGGAAAGTGTTTTTGCAGAATATTATGATGTCACAGTGAAGTTGACCTTTGAGGAAATTCCCTCAAGGCCTCTTTGAGATATCATGAAATTCACAAAATGAAACTGATGCAAGGTCACAGTGACCTTTGACCACCAAAGTCTAATTAGTACATACTTAAGTCCAAGTAGGTATTTGAGCCAAATTTGAAGAAATTTCCTTCAGGTGTTCATTAGATATCGCGATCACGAGAATACGACAGACGAGGTCCAAGTGATGAACTTTGACTTTTGATCACCAAATTTGAATCAGTTCATCCTTGAGTCCAAGGGAAAGTTTGTGCCAAATTTGAAAAACGGCATTCTTGAGATATCGCGTTTACGAGAATGAGACAGATGAGGTAACAACGACCTTGACCTTTAACCGTTGGGTCCAAGTGAATATTTGTGCCAAAGTTGAAGACATTTCCTCAAGGTGTTCTTGACATATTGCGTTCACAGGAATGGGACAGACATACATATGGACATACAACCCGAAAACATAACGCTTTCGGCCATGGCTGTTGCCGGTGCTGGGACATAAAAACAAACAAAAGTAAAAACACCTAACAGAACAGAAGTCTGGCACTTCCAGGATTATTAGCCTGCACACTATAGTAGTGCACTAAAGTAGACTGAACACAAATAATGAAATACACCCCCTTGGCGGAGGTCTGCGCTCTACTCAGCACATTTTTTTTAGTTTTCCATTTAGTCAAATTATTTCCTGATGTTGTAGGTTGTTGCAATGGTATAATTTCAGTATTGGTATTGAGACATTTAGGCAGGTATTGTATCAAAATCCTAATTTTGGTATTATGACAACCCTATTTCATATACAGGTGTCACTAGAGAGCTACATTTCAGTTTCTAAGATGGCATTACATTTCCTACACAGCAACTTAGTGGGATGCTACAGAGTACATGAATACATTAATCAGAATGTACATTAGTATTAATTAAAAAAAAATTATGTCCCACTAATGGATGTAGGTCTAATATTCACCCCCCTGTTAGATCTGTTTTGGTCTCCACCAACTCTTGACATGTAACCATGTTACATCTGTACAGGCCAGCAGGGAAGGAAAAATGGTTTGGCACCAAACTATGATGCACTGGGTCTAACATTAGAACATTAGTGCACACAACACTGACATATTATCCCCTCTTGAACTGACTGAACGTGTTAGCAAACAGTTGCTTATTTACACATCAAGCAGTTATGGGGCAACATTATCATTCATTTGGTATCCACCTTACATATGTAAAATCAATATTCTGTCTCAATATTTTGTCTCTGACAACTTCTGAGGGAGATAATCCTCTCTTTCACTGCTAAATGCTCCAGTATGTTCATTAGCTAGTCTATAACTGTGTCTGCCTGCCTGCTGTTTGTTGCTGGGCAGGTAGAGTACAGTGGGTGTAACTGAGCTTTTCATTGAGAACAGTTGCCACAGTATAATATTCTACAGTATTACATTTTATGTTATTGTAATTTATTACTATATTATTCTAAATGTCTTAGATTCTCATTTTGACAGAGTTGAGTATTGGTATTGGGCATACTGACCCTCTGCTGGCCCAGGTTGATGCGCCTCAGTGACACCTGCAGGACGTACTCCTGGTCAGCATGGACATCCAGCCAGCTGCTCGCCTCCTTCAGGTTACCTCCTGCAGCTGGCAGGGGACGCTCCGTCTGCTGCTGGCTATCCTCCCACCAGCCCTTCACACTCATCTCAACCTCCAGCACTGGGAGATGACTCAGGAAGGACCATGCCTGATGGAGGGAAAAGAAGATGGTGACTTAAAATTGACATTAATATCCCTATTGTGCTGCTCAACACCCACAAAAAAAACCTGTGGATCTTTGCCCTACTTGATCAGAGGTGATGGAGACTTGGCTTAGACACACTGAAGTATCAAACATACTGACATAGAGAAAGAACGGGACCCTACTCATGTCAGTTAAACTCAAAATAATTTGCATCAAGGGTGGATCAAGACTCTTAGGAACACATGCAGGCGTCTAGTATGAAACTACGGTGTGCAAGATATCAGAGTCCAAGACTCACACTCAGGACTTGAGTGTTACAGATATGATTTCTCCCACTCTGGAGTGTGTATATATCACCTACTTTAGATGGGCGTTTAGTTCTGGTCCATCTCATGTTCACACAGCCTTATTACAAATGAACCCAAAGGTGTAAAATAAAGTCATATTGACCGACAGGTAATTTATGCATTGGACAGGATTAGAGACTTCCATCATGCATCATCAATGATACATGGACCCTGATGGACTCGAATTCTGGTGACAGACAGTTAGTCATGCTGCACTTAATTGAACCATATGTGTTTATTTACTTTTTCAGTCACAGAGAACCAACAAAGACATTGATATGAGCACTATTAGACGAGACTACTACTGATAGGGAAAATCAGGGAAAATCCCTACACTTATGCTCACACGCATATGTATTACCAAAGTAATGATCTTGCATAAATACACAGATTACCTAAGTGTTCCTTGACAGTTGCCATGATCAGCAGATGTACGTATACTGTATACATAGTATGACAGAATCCTCAAGCAAGCTGCAGGGCTGAAAAATAAAGCTAATGCAGAAGTGCCAAAAACTGCAGTTACTCAAATGTCTACTTGAGGCTGGCTCCAAGTGCAAGTCAATCTCCACAGACCTTAATGTTAAAATGCCCAACTTTACAGCAGAAATAAACATGTTTACAGCCTGTACAAAAAATGGTTTTCGACTCTATAGCTAATTTCTCTGTTTCTGACAACTGTACATGGGGTGAAGTTTTATGTAACTCACATGCTTAAATTTTTGCATAACTATGGAGTTGGCTGCTTTGAGTGACAGGTGTGTGCTGTAAGTTGACAAGCTACCATAATAACAATGCATATACATAACCATGGTGTTATCCTAGATTCATGAAGTATGGGCATAGCTGTAGATTAATTTAATTTCTTTATTTGTCAATCCACACAAGGCAGTTGAAAACTGACTTGCATATCTCTCTTATTTAACACAACACACACAATAGCAGCAGAGGGATAGTGCAGGGTCAACCGTAATATGGCATCCCTGGAGCAGTTTGGGGGTTGCTCAAGGGCACCTCAGCAGTGGCCAAAGGGTGAACTGGCACCTCTCCAGCCACCAGCCTGCATTCCATACTTGGTCTGTATGTGGCCTTGAACCAAGCCAAGTCCCCACAGACTGAGCTACTGCCACCGCTGTCGCTATTTCACTGTGTTTTCAGTTCATAAAAATTACTTTTATCTTTGTGGTTGTCCAAAAGAGTTGTGTTCAGCATATAGTTGTACTAAGCCCTCTGAGGCAAATTGTGATTTGTGATATTGAGCTTTATAAATAAAATCGATTGATTGATTAAAAGACCCTCTAATAAAAAAGATGTTCAGTTTTTATGGTTTTACAAGTGATTTTGTTTAAATGCTTTGAACGCTGTTTTTCACTTGCCAAAATTAGCATTGGCATTATCACAGTTAGACATAGCTGTAAATGCACCGTGATAACCGAGCTAGTGTTAAGGTTAACACTAGCTCAAATGGGAGTCCACAAACCAGTGGGTGACAGCAAGGTAGGTACGAACTGGACTAGGACTTGTGCGGTCTTAACATGAAAAGTGACCACATGGTCAGTGTCTCTGTTCATCTTTTCTCTCCATGTCCTCATTCATGCATAATCTACCAGATTCTTTCTCTATTAATTATCAAAAACTGAAAATAAATAAATGAATGAAAATGAAATGCTATCAAATATGTCTTGTTATTATTGAAAACTGAAAATGAAAATGACAGGTAATAATAGATAATGACGGACAATGAGAAAGTCATACACAACCTCTGTGTACCAACACAGTAAGAAGCATACAGTATTTTTGGGGATGAGCTATTATGCAGTAAATTTGAAATTATAAATCAAATGAGTAATGAGTTGTTATGCATTATGCTTTTTCTCTTCATCTTATTTTGTTACTATTATGAGGCACTACAAAGGAGGATTAGGGTCACGTTAAAGAAAAAAACGTAGATTTTGAGAATAAAGTTGTATATCTACGAAAATAAATGTGTAAAACTAAAAAAATAAAGTTGTAAATCTATTAGAATAAAGTCAAAATATTACGAGATTAAACTTGGAATTTTAGGAGAAAAAGAGATAAAGACTGGAAAATGGGGTTACATGTGTTACATGTGGATCTGCGTGGATAAATGAAAAATGAAAGCAATAAACTGAATTCATTGTTGGTAACGCATTATATTACTTTGGTACTGCTTAAACATATGTTAATGTCACCCCCAACACTGTTTGTACACATTTTGTTGCATTTATACCATGTTACCCAACTTCCTGGTCTTTATCTGTGACTTTTTTTCTGCTAAAATATTTTCTTAACATGGCCCTAATCCTCCCTCGTAAGGAACAGAGCGGCCATGTACCTATCAGCACTGTTGTTTGTGTGTTGTTGTCCAGGGTGATGGGAAAGCAGGGCTCTTACTGTCAACATTGTTTTGTCTTGTACTCACTGAATGTATGTCTTTTACAGAATTCTTGAAATTTGTATATCAATCACAAATGAGTGTGTGAATGTGTCCTGAAATGAAGAAGGTACCCTGAGGTGGCCATAAGTGAACACACTGTCATATCATTATGTTACATTAATTTAAGAAAGTAAATCATTTCAGTGCCTGGTAGAATTTGGAAAATTATGTACTGTAGTGCCAAATTCAGAAAGTGAATTTCCCACTCTGCACAAAAATAACCCAAAGCTGCAGATATGAAACATCATCATGTTTCTTCAAATTTTCTTATGCAAGTGGTGCTCAGAGAGACAGTATAAAAATCTGAGAAAAACAAAAATGAGAATTTTGAGAGGGGTCTGTGTGAGATGGACGGATCCGTCAGCTACTTCACAGTAAGTCTGCAGTTTGATAAAAGCTTGATTCATTCTAACAGACGCGATTCTCTGGTCTTAAGTGTTTTTTTGGGGAATTTAACATTTGGCTCAACCCAAAAGCCCCACCGTGAGGAAGACACAAGACATTAAAAAGGTGGAGGCACAGAGGAAGTGACAGGAAAAAACACACTGGTGGAAGATGATGATGATGATGATGATGATGATGATGATGATGATGGTGGTGGTGTGTGTGTGCATGTGTGCGTGTGTGTGTGGCAGTGTATTGAGGGCTAGGAGGAGAAAAGCCTCTCTGATTCACCGGGCAAAAGCTATTTATGTGAGGATTACTCTCCCTGGGCGAGTCAGACAGAAACGCTGCTGCACATCTAATTATTTAATTAGAGAGGCCGCCACACTGCGGGGGGGTAGGAGCGGAGGGGTAGTACAGGTGGAGAAGGAGGAAAGCGGGGACACTGATTGGGTGAAGCCACAGGGCCTGCTGTCGTGCCCGGACACTCTCATTACTGCTGCAATTAGCACTTAAATTGGAGCTGTAAACCCTATCAATGGAGCTGTAATTGGGGATCCTGGAGGTATCTGGGACCACAGTGGCAAGACTGCTCATGGCACGTCACTGATAATGGTGTGTGTGTGAGGTAGTGTGTGATCTGCATGCACTGAGTATAGTAGTAGGTCCATTCTCAAGTTAATTTTTATAAAATGTACAACATTCAAGTCCTTGCAATCTATCTTTTTTGTTTCCCATTATTCCTGTAGTAAATAAACATCCTCCAGGGAGCATACTTTAAGGGATTTTTATAGTCCCAGTGTGTTCTTTGTGTAAATATCTGTAACCTTACCTGGGCAATCTGACTTGATTGAAACTCTTGGCCGATGATATCAGCAAAAACACTTTCCTTTCCGTTGCAGGCAGCAATCAGCTCAGGAAGTCCTTCGATTGGCCCGTGGAAGCCCCCTGCATTGCTCCTCCCCTTCCTGTTTGCCCATTTCCTTTGGAGTAGGAGAGGGAAGGTTGTTGGTCATCACAACAAATCCTACCCTATCCCTCCTGCTGTCTCTCACCACAGGGACTGTGGGACTACTTTGCTCACCCCTCTCTTCTTTTATTGTGTTTGCACAAAATTATTCAACACTGTTGGATGCAGGCCTTGAAATCCATATGGTGTGTGCATGGGAAAACTACTTTTTGTCAACTGTTTGCTTTGAACATTAACTCACTAGGTCCTATATGTGTGACTGCATGTGTGTTTGCACCTGTGTGGGAGGTTTGCAGAATGTAAATGATGGCCTTTGGAGGTCCATAGCTAAGTGTGGGAATGGAGGGAAACTTTAAACTGGAGAAACACATATTGATGGTGCATACAATACAGAGACCTGTTTGTTGGTACAGCAGCAAGACCTCAAAGGGGACCAATTGTGATTTTCTGTTTTAAGTGTCATTTATATATATATATGTAGTGTTAAAATGAAGGCTGTTCATATTAAACATGGCCAAAGTTTCAATTAATGAAGTAAACATATGTAGAAATAATCTCTGTGAGCAAAAAACTCACATTTCCTACTGTTCACTCAGTTTACAACAGTTTTTCCTACCTTGACTAAAGTATGACATCATAGTGTGCCGGATTTCTTTATATGGTAATCTGTTCCAGGCATGCTAGCTACTCCAAGTGTTAACATTATCCACCCTTTACTGCTACATGAAGCTACATGCTAACCTCAGGGAAACGTAAACTTGTTGTAAACTTCTTCCCGATTTCGGATCAGATTCTTGCTGGATAATGTCCGGCTGTGTTCACAAGCTTTTATTGGTGGTTTTTCATGGTAGAGTGCCGCTATTATCTGTTACAGTCTTTTCCAGGATGGAAGCACTGCTACATGTAACTACATGCTAACATCAGGGAAATGTAATCTTGGTTGCCCATGTTGTAAATTTCTCGATTTTGTTTAAAAGCTTTATTGGTGGCTATTATCCTTTACAGTCATTCTGAAACTGCAGGTACTGCTACATATAGCTACATGCTAATGTCAGGGAAACACGCTATCTTGTTTTCTGCTGTTGTAAATTTTTTCCCTGCTTTCGAATTGTATTCCTGCTGTAACATGTCTAGTTGTGTTAAGAAACATTTATCTGTGATTTTTCACAATAAAAAGTGCTGCTGTTCTACGTTCCAGTCATTCCCCAGCTACAGTGACGGGTTAGAGACACTGAGATGTGGGAAACCTGGAATCAGAGCAGACTAAGTTTTTTTTTTCGGTAGGGGTCTTAAAGAGACAGAGGATGAACACAGGGCCTCCAGCAAAGACAGTATGAGGAAAATAAAATATTTTTGACCATTAAAGCATGTCAACATGTTCTAGCAGAAACCTTAAATACAAGTGTGAACCTGATAGTGAGCATAGGTCCTCTTTAAAGCTATAAAGAAGACATGTGAAGAAGCTGTTCATACATTAATGGAACATGCTGATATTTAATTTCACTTAGTCTAATCACAGCTGGAAGAGCAACAAGGCAGATAAGCCATCTACTAGAGCTAGCGACAAATCATTGTACAGGCATTGCAGCTGTGTGAGTGGTGTAGTGAGGTATACCTGAACAAATAGAG
The DNA here is from genome assembly GCF_041903045.1 of Epinephelus lanceolatus. Lineage (NCBI taxonomy): Eukaryota > Metazoa > Chordata > Actinopteri > Perciformes > Serranidae > Epinephelus > Epinephelus lanceolatus. The sequence continues at coordinate 40,176,439 of NC_135743.1, forward strand.
GTCTTGTTGTTCCACATGTGGCAGTGTCAGTAATGAGGAGTCGTGCAGCCAGCGGCCCTGGACGATCATCTGCACCAGGTTGCAGATACTGATGGCCGTAACGAGCCAGCCTTCATTGGCAGCTACATCCAGCATTGACTGAGGAGAGAAAACAGAAGAATGTATAAAATTAATCATAATTTATTATTATTAGGGGTTGAACAGCCCTGCTGCTGCTCCCTTTTGATATTGCACATGTTGATTTTAGTCTTCCTGCCATTAAAATCTACCTTATCATGCATGAAAATAAAACAAACTTTGCACATCGTTCCAAACTTGTTTAACTAAAATTTGGGACTAATAATCCTGATGACCAAAAATGTCATCACTTAACCATTATATCCTATTGAAATTGAAATCTTGTCATAATTATTGTATGAATTCTTGAGATATTGCCAAAAGCATGTTTTGTGAGGTCACAGTGACCTTGATTTTTGACCCTTGACCACCAAATTCTAAACAGATTATTTCTAAGCCCAAGTGGGTGTTTTTGCCAAATTTGAAGAAATTCCCTCAAGGTGTTCTTGAGATATCCCATTCACAAGAATAAGACAGATGCATGGTCACAGTAACCTTGACCATTGACAACCAAAATCAAATCAGTTAATCTTTGAGTCCAAGTAAACATTTGTGCCAAAGTTGAACAAATTACCTCCAGATGTACTCGTACTTGTAACTTGAGGTCACAATGATCTTGAACTTTGACCTATGGAACCTAAAATCTAATCAGTTTGTCCTTACTGTAAGTGTGTCCAAGTGGACATTTGTGCCAAAGTTGAAGAAATACTCTCAAAGCAATATTGCATTCACAAGAATGGGATGGATGGATGTACGTATGCACAACCTGAAAACATAATGCCTACGGTGCCGAGGCATAAAAATAAAATACAGACATCTCACTGTTGTCTTCATGAAGAACAAAAACTTTCATAATTTTATCTTGTTAACTGGGTTTCAACTGAGAAGAGTTTTTAATCCACAGGTTTTGAGTTATGCCCATGCCATTTTTTTCCACAAAGCTTTGGATTGAGTTTTTTTTTCTTTTCAGATGTAATTTATCAGTAAATTTTGTTCTTTCATTCTTTAACAGTGACACTCATTTGAATCTATGTGTGTCATGTGTTGCAATTAGATACGCAACGTCAAAGAGACAGAGTGTATCCAATGTTAGGTTAGCTAACAGTCATGGGTGAAATGATGCCCAACCTGAGACTGGTGATGTAGTGACAGTTTGTCAGACAGTTGCACTTACTTTATGTGTAGTGTAAGTGTCAATAAAAATATAAATTCATTCAATAAAAACAACCATAAAGAAAGTGAGGTCCAGAACTATTTTAGTAAACAGTAGCAGCAGGACACCAGAGAAGTAACCACACAGCATGGAAAATCACAAGCACATGTACATATGCACACACACATCCTGAGCTGTGGACAATGGCTTACAGACGTCAAGACATGGTCCTAACTTCAAACAGGATACACACAGAAACTAAATAAACACAAGCTAGTGCATCACACCTTTGATACAAATAACCTGCATGGACAATCTTTGCTCAATTAAGTTTTAGGACTGTTATCAATGTTACTGACTCTAATAACTTGACCAGGCACGAGTATTCTGTCTGCAGCCACTTTTCATATGAACACTGAGTAACAGAGCCCTTGTGAGTGCCAGACAATGAGAATCCTGGCTGTTAGATCTAGCCTCTGAGCATCATGTTATTTATGAGATGGATCAGCAAGTTCAGCTACAAATCACTGACTAATGTTTAACATTCCCCTTACTCTCTGCTTTATTGACAGTGCAGCACCACTTCCAACATGTGCTCTCTTTTCATGTGTGATACATAATTCAGATCTGTTAGTTATGTAGTCCTCTTTAACGTTTTTACATCTTGTTGCTATCATTACATGATTCAAATGTTATCCAACTGAAAGTGAAGTTAGTGTTTACACTGCTAAACATGTTTTTACTATTCTGTTAAAACCTTTTAGTTTTGAATATATTTAACTTTTACAATGACAAAATCAAAAGTGAATCACTGAACACCAGAAGTCTTTTATCATATGAAATAACTAACTCACCCGTGCAAAGAATGCATTCTACTGCAGGCTTCCTCAGGTGAGGCAGGTGTTATAGGATTTGTGATTTTATCAGCACCTGGGAAGGGATTCTTGCAAATGATGGAATAACAAGTGTAGCCTACTTGCTTGCTTTAAATACTGAGAGAACAGGTTAAAAACTAAAAAGCTCATAGCTAATATTATTCATATGATAAACATGACCATTTAACTGGTAGATTCAGACTACTGACATGAAGCTATCAGCTGATCATTTCACCCATGAGCACTTATCAGTGTGTTGGTTTAACAAATTGTAAAAACATATATTCCATGATTTTACAATTGTGTTAAACCGCGATGCTTCTTGGCCACTAGTCAAGTTTCTCACAGAGTTAATGTTTTGGTTACAACAATATCACATTGATATACTCACAGTTAGAGATGCTCCAATCCACTTTTTTCAGTTTCATTCATATGTAAGGTAAAGCGGTGTAAGGTAAAAATATTCCAAATATAGTGACTTAAACTGATAACATTTTTTTTAGGTGGCAAAAATATGGTTTGCTGCAGCCCCTGTCCACAGCAGCATAATGTTTGTGTGCCAGTAGATTTGGTTTATCAAAGACAATAGCAAAGCAACACAGTCATAAAACAAGCTTAGCAGAAGCATCAGATAGATCAGACCACTGTGTTTAACTATATATCTTTAAATGTTTAAAAGTTATAGCTAAAAATGACGACAAAAATAAACAAGCCTATTGCTTTTACATATCTCTGCAATTGAAATGAATGGCCATTTTCTACCCCGAAGTGATTATTGTTGCTGTTAGCTTGGTGTCATGGTGATTCTATCTATACATAAGTTTAAAAGTAATAAGAGAAGAGCGAGAAGCTTGAAAAGGCCGAAAACCATCACTGTGAAAAAACAAACAGTAGGCCATATTGCCTAGTTGAAAGCTGCTGCATCACCCTTGTGAAAAGGTAGTAATGTGTTGTTTAGGGGTCCTAGAGTCAGACTGTCGTTGACCTAATGTGTTATGGGCTTTGAGTAGCCCTCGACCTCTGTCCTAGAGAAGCAAACTAGTTTTGTTTTTTTGCAGCCATCACTATACATCTGGAGGGACATTCTCCATGCACATTTAAACTGTGACTGGCAAAGAATATGTCAGCCATTGCTCATTTGAGGTGGGTGTGGTGTCAAAAAGGTAATTTCAGATGGTAGATGACACTCTGCTTGCGTACTCGCTTGGAGCCGCAAAAACTCTACTCATATTTATAGGGTAACTTGGAGAGAATCTGTTTCTGAACATTGTAGCCTCACAAATGGAGTCCCTCAGGATTCTGTTCTGGGTCCCCTCCTCTTTTCTCTTTACACCATGTCACTTGGCCAGGTTATTCACTCAGTGCTTGCAGGTGTCATTTGACCTCCGGAGCTCAACCAGAATGCAGCAGCCTGGCTGAACTTCAACCTACCCAAGGTAGCTGTAGCACTGGTACTTGCCTATCACCAGACTGAAAACTCATCTGGCCCAAAAAAACAAACAAATATACAAACAAACTAACTAACTAACAAAAAACAAAAGGTCGCTTTCTTTATCTCTTATTGTTTCTAAATGTAGCATCTGAAGCAGTTCAGCATATTTGATGAAGATGATGACCCTGCATGATTCTTGCACTTTCTGGGCTTGTATCCACATAGTTGAATACACTCATTACAAGTCGCACAGGTGTTCCTGCAATCCTGATCACAAGAATGGGACAGATGCTAGGTCACAGTGACCTTGACCTTTGAGGGTTGACTGCCCAAATCTAATAAATTCATATTTAAGTCCAAGTGGATGTTTGTGCCAAATTTGAAGAAATTACCTCAAGGCATTCTTGAGATATCGTGTTTACGAGAATAGGACAGACATAAGTACCTGTGTGCGGACAAACAACCCAAAAATATATTGCCTTTGGCCACAGCTGTCGCTGGTGTGAAGGCAAAAAACTCAGCTAAATGAATGCAATGTTATCACATTGGTCATTGGTTGCAACTGTGTATCAACTGCCTAGTAAATCCTACCTGACAGATTCGGATGGCATTGTCCAGTACTGTCTTGGTATCGGTGGTGTAGTCGCTGCATGGCAGCTGGGCGTGGCTGAAGTGGGCCTGCAGCAGTAGGTGGGTCTTGGTGTGGGCGCTGTCATAGGAGTGGGGGTTGACCTGCAGGGGGAGCTGCTGAGCCAGCTGGCTGTTCAGCTGGTCCTCATTGTGTCTCACAGGCAGCTCGGCATACTCCTCTGCATCCTGTGAGACAGAGATCAAAAAGTGAAACAGGAAGTCTAAAGCATGTTGTGGTCAGACCTTTTTAATGCGAGTATCTGTACTCTAACAGCTGCATTAACCTCCCCACTTTTCTGGCATTGAAAACCGCCTGTTCCCGTTCCTCACTAAGACGGCAGTGGGATCTTTTCACCAGATCCGATGACCCAAAAATCCAGCACGCTTGTTCATAAAAATCTCTTCTATCTATATCTAAATTCTTTAAAGTAAATATCTGAAAATGCTACACAAATGAAGAAGACACAGAGAAATGCTGTGGGTGACTAGATAAGTAAACTGACAGTGATGGTCCATCAATCTCCTCTTTGTGCTGAGGTTGTGAGTTGCACCTTGTTTGTGGTGCAACACATCGAGAGATGCGCGGACACGCGTGGCTCCTCTCCTCTAATTCACTTCAGTTCAACTTCCGCTAATGTAGTCCCATCAACAGGCTGCGCTGGAGGCATCAGTCATAGCCTCCCCCCAGCCTGGACTGTTAAGGCTCCATCCATCACTGACTGAAGCCAGTGTTTCAAAAGCTAGGACTTGAAAAAGGACCTGAGCGAGGTGGGGGTTGGGATGAGAGATAGGAATAGGAATCATCTCAGAATGATTTATCTTTCAGTGCCGTTGTGTGTGCATATGGATGTGCTGGAGAGAGACGATAGATCTTTAAGCAGACATCATAACCAACAACTTCACACCGCCTCACACCCTCTGCTAGTAACATTTACAGAGACAGAGGAGGGAGAAAATAATGGGAGAGACTGGAGCTTTGAAGCACTAATTGCAGAGAAAACCAAAAGAGTGGGGCTAGGCAAACAAAAAGGGAGGGAGGTATACACAGCTGAGGCCTACTGTGGGGTGAGGTCCACCATACAACTGCTACAAAAACGTTTTCTACAAGTTATAGAAAATATATGCTTTTGAAAAAAGAAAGGACATACAGACTTGGTGAACTGGCTTGCCGTATAAACTTAGCCTGACATTGCCAGACCAAAGTGAAAAAAAAAGAGTTAGTCTGGGACTCTCAGTCAGGCATTATCAGTGACGGTAGATCAAAATGCCTATGGATGCAGTTGGATAGACCTAAAACTACAACCAGTCAGAGCATCGAAACAGGTGATGAAGGGAGGAGTGACAGACAAAAGTAAAAAGGCTAAAGCATGCAGAGATGAGCAGTGATGGTACCATAAATAGGTCTGTAAACAAGTGTTGCTATTTTTGCCATCAGAATTTGAGTGTAGCACTTCAACACAAAGTTCCACATCAGCTGCAGCCATCTTGGTTGTTTTCAGAAATGGCTCAATGGAGCTTCTTTTTACCAAGGTAGGTTTATGCTTGCTGTTGTGAGGCAAAAATGACATCATCACATATTTTGAGTAGAGTGTAAAGGCTCCGCAAGTTGTCAGTCATCATCTCAAGCATGGCCCATGTTAGATAAACAGTTGTGATTGGCTTGACCCGAGACAGGTCAGCTTGAAATCTGTCTGAACGGGAGGGGACCAGATGTATCTGCAAAATTAAAACATGAGCTCGCAGTTTCATCTGGTTCCCAGGCTAGTTCAAAATAGTTAATTTCTTGCCACTTGTGTTGTCTGTAGTTTGTCCAGAAATATCACACAATTGGTTGTATTGTATTTTAGAAAAGCCTTTTCCTTTTCTTTCGTCTTAGTTAGTGCTTAAGGCCAATTACCCAATTAACAAAAGATCAATCGACAGCAACGCTGATAATCAATGAATCTTTAAAAGGTGTTATCAAGCAAATATGCAAAACATTCTCTAGTGTTACCTATTCCACTGTGAGGATTTAATGCTTTTTCTCTGTTTTATATAACTGTAAAGTTTTTACTTTTATGTCTTGATAAGCCATCATCAGTCAGAAAAAGCACTCTGAAGACTTCACCTCTGGAGCTGGTGATTGCCATGCTTCACAATTCAGTATTTAATTTAAGTCATTTTATGCCTTTATTGTAGAGAAGACAGATCGACAGACATGAAATGAGGAGAGGGAGATGGGAATGATATACAACAAAGTTCAAACTCAAACTGGGGAAATTATGGTTACATGTTCAGTGTCTTAACCCCCCAGTTCACCAGCGTGCCCAGTTTCACATTATCTTAACCTTTTAGAGACTTAGAGATGGATTGCCCTTTATGGTACAAAGAGTAAATCAACAGATTAACTGTTGATTAAAATGTGGCAGCTATGTTTTAATTTCCAACTGTCAACTCTTCAAACTTAAAGGTTTGGAAGCTCAGCACGATGGGATTGTTAATGCAGTTTGGATCTTATTGTCATAATTGTACTCAACAAAATAATTGTTGAGATCTGAGAACGCAGAAATATTATTAGGTCAGAGTCCAACGAGGCAAGACAGACAAGAGGCCAGATGAACTGACATGTTTATCCTGATAATCTAAACCACCAAGGTAGAGTTAAAGGTGAGTGCACCCCTAATGTCTGTAATAATACCTCATTGCAAGGGAAAGCTAATCTGCTTCCAGCCCCCAGAATCCCATCCTGCGTACTAGCCTCCAGGAACAGTGTTGGGCTTTGAAGCCAATTTGACATAGAAGCCAGGTTAGTCACGTGATGCCATTGGGCCCAAAAATACTTTTTTATAACCTTACATTAGGGAAGAGATGTCTGTAAATCAGTGAATAATATGTAATGAACATTACGACTCCTGCTAAATGACTTATTTCACTATTGGGATTTGATCCATTTGGTCCAATAACATTTCAAAAGACTTAAAGAGCAGCACAAATTATTCATTTTATCCCCATTCAAGTTTTAGGCTTAACTGGAAGTTGGCCGCTCAGCAGGCAAAGTCTGTAATGTCCTATGGGTCGAACAATACAAGAGCAGAGCAGAAGATCTGGGTAATTTTACACACAGAAGTCAGAAGTTTTTTGGCTTCATGAGCAACTTTCATAGAAATCAACAGAGCCCTGCCTCCAACGCTGCATACATCCATGCCTGTGCCAGAGCCAGAAAAACAGCAAAAGTAAAAATGGCAATATGCTTTGATGGGATCGAAGCAACTGTAAAGATTGTTGTACGTCGACTTCCAGAAAAAAAAAATCTTCAATTGATGTTGCAAACATTAAATTAAACAAAATGTCAATTAATTCTGATTGAGAATGGCAAGTATGGGCAGTCAAAGTTGAAGCAGGAAAGGGGTTTGTGATTGATGGTTACAAAGGATAGTATGGTAATGATTTCAGCATTTCCCTTTAATTCACCTCTAAATAAGTTTGGCTAACTAGAAACTAGTGGGTATGTTTCCAACCTGTCTGAAAACCTTGTGTTTCTTGCTCTGTCAACTTCTATCTAGTGATCTCAGCAATTAACTTGGTTAACAAAATTTTATTACAGTATCATAAATACATGTAGCATGGAATGGCTTCTCTGAGATGCCTCTTAGCCCTTTCACCAGAGCAGTTGCTGTTTTTCAATGTGTCACCATTATATCAGGTTTTCCTTAATGACCAGGTATTCATGTTGGTGTTTGACAATGCATTAGACTGTCTTGAAGAAGGTTTTGCTTGAAAAACGGGACTTTCAGTGGAGTGCTGAACCCAAAATCCAAGGAGCATATTCCAACAAAGGTAGCAAATCCCAAATTTCAAGTAAAGGAGGACAAAATACTGACATTTCACTTATCTAACTGGCTCACATCACAACAGAAATATGGTTACATGTTTTGGCACAGTTTCATCAGAGCGTGTTTCGCACAGGGACAGATCCGATCCAATATCTGTATTGGATTCCGATGCTAATGTAATTTAATCATTGGATATCAGTCTGACGTCACCGATTCATGTCCTGATGAAGGCTCTGTGCCAAAACATGTACACATATTCAATTTTGACATGAGCCAATTAAACAAGTGAAATGTGAATATTTTGTCCTCATTTACCTGAAAAATTTGTATGTGCAAACTCTTCACATTTTTTGGAATATGCTTGTTTGACTGTCTTGTTTGACAAATTTTATGTTTCACGCAGTTTGACTTCAATGAAAACAGTGCCATCTAAGGAAGCAGAGGACACATGCGGCAAGAAGAAAAACAGAGACAAAGACTGGCTGAGTGGTAGCATAGTGCTCAGAGAGAAAAATAAGTGTGTGAGGAGGAGGCAGGAGGTGGTGGTGCAGTGATGTGTGGGTGTTGCTCATTAGTGGCCACACTGCAGCAATTAGGGGGAACTGGAGGAGCATGCCAGTGCTTTGTAGCTAACAGAGGGGGAGTGGACAGGGCGGCGGGGTGACTGGCCTATTGTATCGCAGCTTGTTGGAGAGGGAGGCAGCTAAGCATGGCATGCTTTGGTCTGCTTCCAACTACATGTGTGCAAAGGAGAGTGATGTTAAGTGTCTCAGAGTAGTCCTCCCCTCCATATGTTAGCATCATTATTGAAGTCAGGTTCAACCAACAACCCACTGAATGGACTTCCAGCTGTACGGTAACAATACCTACAATACATGTATAAAAGTTAATGAAGATCTAAAAACACACAAGTCATGAATAAATCTCTAGTGTGAAACTGTGAAAATGTATTTTGGCCACAACATCAACAAAATGCTGTCTTGACAAACCAGTCAGCTTTGTGTGGCTTATGTTTTAGGGTGAGATAAGTCCCACTGCTGTCTTTAATTTGCCACAACAGGAAACATTTATATAACATTTTTCATATTGCCTATCAATCATGTGCACACCAAAACAAATGGTGATTTTATCCTATTAACAATGATTGTGTGTGTGTGCATGTATCCAAAGACTGACATATAGAGCTCCATTATTGTCCAAAAACTACTAAAACTGTCCTGCTGCCAAAAACACTTAGTAGAGTAGCATTTACTCAAAACTACAGAGGCCAGCAGGTACAGCAAATTACTGAGTTTCTTTTCTTTTTTTCAATGAAACTATATATTTTTCTATTTATATATATTTTAGCAATAGTAAATGTTTTAAATTTTTAATCCAAATCTAGATGCAGATTTGCATCAACACATACATGATGACAAATGATCATGTGGCATCAACTTCATTTAAATAACTGCAGGAGTTCATTAGTGAAAAAAGATATTCTTGGATCCCCAACATCAGATAATACGGATTTGTTCCTTGGCACACGGCCCAATTTTACACTTAATTTTATGAAATCTTTTTTATAAAGATAACTCTCTTACTAAGGACATAAGCTTCCTGACAGAAGTAATTAGTGTCAATATCTTGAAACAAGACAAAAGCACTTTTACCAAAAATGACCTGATTGTCCTTGTCACAGATAGCCTAAAAATAATTGATGAAGTAATGAAATGCACTATGCATAATTCTAAACAGAGATATAAAGCCATTAGAAGCACTAGTAAAAATAAGTATGTCACCTCACCCCCCTAATGAAAGGTGTGAAACCACCAGGTCTTGTGTTGACCCCGCCATAGTGTGGATGACCTTGCTGTCAGAATTCACAAGGTCAATCAGTAGAAGGAGGAGGGTGCCATCTCACACTGAAGCCCCAGAATGAGGAGAGTTAATGAAGCTCAGACAAAGGTACTAATATGATAGAATGGAGTAAAGAGTGTGCGCGCGTGCACGTGTGTGTGTGTGTGTGTGTGTGTGTGCGCGCACGCGTGGGTGGGTGTGTGAGCATGAGCAATCCCTGATGTAGCTTGTGTGGGCAAATGCCAAAAAGAAACGTATAATGTAGGCATTCTATTGGTGAATTCATTATTGTGCATTCCATAGATCATTTCTATCACTGGCCTGACAAGACAACAAGTCTTGACTTAGGTGGTACCCACAAAGCCTGGATGAAAAATTGTGCAGTTTTCTGCATTTTACCAACCAGCACTTTTAATCATGGCAAGAGAGCAATTGATATCATTACAGCTCTAAAAACACAACTACATTTACCGCCTTGTGGTTATTTGCCTTCGTAAACCAGTCAATTTGTAGTTACAGTTTACATCCATGTCTGTCTGGACTCAAATGAAGCCATGACAGTTGACGATGCTTTAAATACAGATGTTGGATGTTGCAAAGAATCTATATTCTAAAATGTGGATGCTTCACACACATTTTCAACCCAACAGCAGCTGTTAGGGTGTTGAGTAATGGCCTGAAAAATGTTTTTACAAAACATTATGACTTCACAGTGAAGTTGACCTTTGACCTTTTGGATATAAATAACTTCACTTCATCAATTTATCCTATTAGACATTTGACTCAATTCATCCTATAAGAATCACTTCTTGAGTTACACCCAAAAACATGTTTTGCAAAGCCACAGTGACCTTTGACCATCAAATTCTAATTGGTTCATTGTTGATTCCAAGTGGATGTTTGTGCCAAATTTGAAGAAATTCCCTAAAGTTGTTCTTGAGATATCACGTTATCAAGAATAAGACAAACCAGGTCATAGTGACCTTTACCTTTGGCCACCAAAATCTAACTAGTTCATGCTTGAGTCGTTTGTGCCAAATTTGAAGAAATTCCCTCAAGGAGTACTTAAAGCTGCAGTAGGTAGAAAGCCTGAAAACGGTTGATTTTTGAGTCTCATCTGAGTTAGGTTTCGTTCGTCTCCGCCCTGAGCCCCTCCTACCAGACGAGTATGCGAGTATTTTATCCTACTTGGTTCTATTTCTCCCTCTCTGGGAGCCTCGGCTCTCCCTCACCGTGCAGCAGCCCTCCCCATCCCTCCCTTGCGGCCCCGCACATACTCCCAAGCCTCGGCTCTCCCTCACCGCGAAGCAGCCCGTCCCGCACATACCCCCTCGGCTTGGCTCTCCCTCTCCGCGGAGAGCCCTAGGCTCCGCTCCCACGGCTGACCCTCGTGCCCTCTGGCCGGGCCCGGCCCCACCTCACCCTTCCCCTCCCTCCGGGGCTCCGAGTTCTGTCTTCCTTTTTTTGGGTTTAGCCGTGTAGGCAGTTGTAGCCAATGCTGGAATAGCTATTTTACCTGGTGCACTGTTCGCCATTGCCGCTTGCTCTCCCCTTCTGCCGGCGGCACGGGAACGCGCATATGCAGTAGAACAGCCAATAGGAACGCAGTGGTCTGAGCTGACCTTTGATTGGTTGATGCACATCAGCACGATCCTGATTCTTTAGAGGCTGAACACAGAGCCATGGTGAGGTGCAGAAACCTATTGTTTGTCTCAGACCACTTGATTTACATTATGCCTAATGGATATTATAAAATTTTTACTCAATTATACCAAAACAATGTTGCCTACTGGAGCTTTAAGATATGTTCATGAGAATGGAATGTATAAACTTTAGGGCTGAAACAATTCCTCGAGTAACTTGAATAATTTGATTATTAAAAAGGCTTCGTTAAATTCAATACAACTATACAGCGCACTGAGTTTCTTGTAAATCTTTATTTCTGTTAGACAACCCGCTTACGTTACTTCTGCTGTAGAGCTATAGATTAATTGTCAAAAATGTGTCTGACGTGTTATCATGAAGACTGAAATATCACTGCCATGATGGTTTGCATGTAGGGCTACATGTGATGAATTAGTGGCACAGGTGCTATTAATAGCCACAGCCATGCGTAATGGTTTGCCTGTAATGACAGCTGTTCTGTCGGAGAACCACGTTGGTGCGAGACAGTGTGAAAAACTGCACTTCTTCTCTGCCGTATTTTTAACTGACAGATCTAATGAGTGGTGGAGCGGGCACAGATTATCAATACGCAAACTGATTGAAGGGTGTTTCTGCATCAATTTGTGTCTCACTGTGTGAGAGTAAACAAAGCTCGTGCATGTGCGCCCAGCACCACAATGACCGAGATATAAGTGCACGTGAGGCTTTATGAATCCATAAGCTCCATAAGTTTAATATCCGGGTGTAAAGGGACCTTCAGATAACTTTATCAAGCCGCCAGCGGGTCAGTGAGCAGGCTAACAGTCTCCGTAATAATGGCAAGGATGACGCTGAGTGACAGACCGTTATGTGACATTCTCCTCTTGATTTAATATTTCCCCAATATGTCTCACTAAACTCTTAAATACGGGACAAACTGCATCCCGTACTGAATCAGTAAGGGACAGTACATTTTATTTTTCAATATGAGATGAGGGGCAACTCTGTCGTCTCATGCCTTGGTGTGGCGCTGGCATCAGTCACATCACTTCTCCTCAGTTTTACTATCCTTACTTTTATCCAGCCCTCCACAGGAAAAGAGTCAGAGTTTTTCCTGGGAAAAGTTTGTAACGTTTATGAAGAATGGACGCTACCTGTGTAGCATGAGTGCGTATGAAATCGGTCATTTGACAGCTCTGACTTTCAAAAAAGGAAACAAACGTGTTGCGCATTTCTCTCATGTCCTTAAATAAAGCTAAAGTAATCTAATAAAAACATGCAGTATTTCTGATCCAATTACTCAATTAATCGCCAGAATAATCAATAGAATACTCGATTACTAAAAGAATCAATAGCTGTAGCCCTAATAAACGTACCTTCGGACCAACAACCGCCCCAAAAAATTGCCTCAAATTGCCTAAAGAACTCAAAATGACAGTATCTTGAGCATTAAAGGGAAATTTTGGTTTATTTCAACCCGTCTCCTATCGTCCTAAATTTGGTTCAAGTGACTAGTGACATACAGATAATAGTTAGCATGTTAGCCATTAGCCTAGATACAGCCGTAGCGTCAGACCTGTTAAAACGTAAGTGAACGGGCATCCCTTCAAGTGTAAAGTTAGTCCACTAAGCAAGCTTTTTTTCCACAAAGACCGCCTCATATCGTTAGGATAAATGTCAGAGAACATATAGAAAACGACATGTAAATGTGTTGTCTTACCTTACCGGTGTTCTGCCATGTTTGTTTATCCCTCTAGCTCTGCTTTCCAAAGCACAGCCGAAATATATCTCGCCAGCTCTAGATAAAACCCAGCTGGATACTAATGTTACTCCAGGTGGAGGTGTCTCGTCCTCGGTCACATCCAGACCTTGAAAATAAGGCTGCAACCGCTCCCATTCCTTGCAACAGAGGCATTCCTTTTCTGTGGGCACTGGGGCACAGCATTCACAGGTACACCACCAATCTCCAGAGCTACGCAGCCTTGTGGCAGCCATTCCTCCTCTCTCGTCCTCTAACGTTACCTGTTGCGCCTCTCTCTCTCCTCCTCCTCCTCCTCCTCCGTTCAGGCGACCGTCCAGTTCTGCCTTCCCGCTGTTGCTGCTTGTTCAGGCACGCTATGAGATCGCTGCTTGTTCTCGCAATATTTCGGCCACACTTTGGAAAGCAGAGCTAAATGGTAAACAAACATGGCACCACACCGGTAAGGTAAGACAACACGTTTACATGTCGTTTTCTATATGTTCTCTGACATTTATCCTAACGACATGAGGCGGTCTTTGTGGAAAAAAAGCTTGTTTAGTGGACTAACTTTGCACTTGAAAGGATGCCCGTTCACTTACGTTTTAACAGGTCTGACGCTACGGCTGTATCTAGGCTAACGGCTAACATGCTAACTATTATCTGTATGTCACTAGTCACTTGAACCATTTAGGACGATAGGAGACGGCAACCTACAAGTATGTGGCAGACCAGCAGAGGCCAACGCACAAGGCAGCTTTGCTGGACGGGCCTATTTGGATTTAAGGATTATGTTGTCGATGGCTGTAGTAAGTCAAAAGTGACATGACCACCACAACATCCACCATCCATCCGTCACTGCAAACCCCACAAAGAAAGGTACAACGTACAACGTGTTTTTTTAGCTTATTGGCTAGTCAAACTTTAGCCAGCTAACATAAGCAGGCTGCAACAGTTTTTAGTAATGTTGAATTTTTTTTCAAAACCACTGTGTTTTACTGGATTTAAACATGGAAACTGGGGTAGATCATCAGAATTTCATATGACCTGACTTGTGACATGCTTAGTATAAGCACTGACTTGACTTGTCTTGCTTGACTTACAGCAGAGACTTGACATGACTTGCTTGATTCTCACCACAGTCACTTGCTTTTAAGTCACACACATGTGACTTACTCCTAACTCTGTCAAATAGGTTTCAGTGTAAGAGGGCGTATATTTAATATAGTTGTGGCATTGATAAGATATAGTGAATTGTGACAGAACAACAGACGCTGTGTGTTCCATTGTGAAACTCACCGTCAGAATGGAGAGCAGCTCATGGATGGGCAGCTCAGCCCTCAGCCGTTCTTTAAACGTGCGGATGGTCTGATGCTTCAGGTAGTAATAGGAGGCGATGCGACCATAAGTCAGTGGCTCAATGGTCCGATCATCCTGGAGCATTTAAGACAAACAATGTGACAAACAAAAGCTTGATCCCATGCTAAACAATTTGTTTCATGTTACAGACTACAAACTTACTTAAAAAACCCAACACACCTCTTGTATCTCCATGCAATATGAGCACTCCAGGTCCCGCAGGCTTCTCTCCACCAGGTTGGACAGGTATTTGTTGATGGACTCGTGGCTGATGTCTTCTAAGCTGTAATAACTAAACAGGACAGGACACAGGCGTGTGATTGCAAATACCATCAATGATGTCTGATGATGGAATGTAAAAATACATTAAAAAGCCCATTGTGTATTTGTTCTGAAGTTTTACCCCCCACTGACCTTTTAACAGGGAGGCTCAAGAGGATGTAAATACTGTTGAACAAATTCTGCACGGAGCAAAAGATTGGTATATTTGATGAATTTTGACAAATAAATCTGCAGAATTAGCCAATTGCAAACTGTTTTAACACTGTAACACTGGTGCACTATGACGTAGTGGACAGCCACAGAGTCCAAAACAGATAAAGCTATTCAGTGACGGACTCAGGATGTTTGAAGGGCAGGGGCGAAAAGGAAAAAAGGGCACCTACTGCATGACATTGGGACAAGAGGGCAGCCAAAAGGGCACATCCGCTTGTTTTCATCCAAGAGGGCACATCGTCTGTTTTGATCACTCAAGAGGGCCGCCAAAAGGGGCCATCCTCTCATTTTCACCACTCAAGAGGGCAGCCAAAAGGGCACATCCTCTTGTTTTTGTTAATCAAGAGGGCAGCCAAAAGGGCACATCCGCTCGTTTTCATCATTCAAGAAGGCAGCCGATAAGGGCACATCCTCTTATTTTCGCCACTCAAGAGGGCACTTTAGCGCAACGTTTTCAACCGAGGCAGCACCAGGGGGGCCTTCGCCATCAAGTACCATTCTGAGGTCATCAAGTACCATTCTGAAGTCATCAAGTACCATTCTGAGGTCATCAAGTACCATTCAGAAGTCATCGAGTACCATTCTGAGGTCATCGAGTACCATTCTGAGGTCATCAAGTACCATTCTGAAGTCATTGAGTACCATTCTGAGGTCATCGAGTACCATTCTGAGGTCATCAAGTACCATTCTGAAGTCATCGAGTACCATTCTGAGGTCATCAAGTACCATTCTGAAGTCATCAATTACCATTCTGAGGTCATCAAGTACCATTCTGAAGTCATCAAGTACCATTCTGAGGTCATCAAGTACCATTCTGAGGTCATCAAGTACCATTCTAAAGTAATGAAGTACCATTCTGAGGTCAACTACCAATCTGAAGTCATCAAGTACCATTCTGAGGTCAAGTACCATTCTGAAGTCATCAAGTACCAATCTGAAGTCATCAAGTACCATTCTGAAGTAATGAAGTACCATTCTGAGGTCAAGTACCAGTCATCAAGTACCATTCTGAGGTCATCAAGTACCACTCTGAAGCCATCAAGTACCATTCGGAGGTCATCAAGTACCATTTTGAGGTCATCATGTACCATTGTTAAGTCATCAAGTACCATTCTGAGGTCATCAAGTACCATTCTGAAGTCATCAAGTACCATTCTGAGGTCATCAAGTACCATTCTGAGATCATCAAGTACCATTATAAGGTCAAGTACCATTCTGAGGTCATCAAGTACCATTCTGAGGTCATCAAGTACCATTCTGAAGTCATCAAGTACCATTCTGAAGTCATCAAGTACCATTCTGAGATCATCAAGTACCATTATAAGGTCATCAAGTACCATTCTGAGGTCATCAAGTACCATTCTGAGATCATCAAGTACCATTATAAGGTCATCAAGTACCATTCTGAAGTCATCATGTACCATTCTGAGGTCATCAAGTACCATTCTGAAGTAATGAAGTACCAGTCTGAAGTCATGAAGTACCATTCTGAAGTCATCAAGTACCATTCTGAAGTCACCATTCTGAAGTAATGAAGTACCATTCTGAGGTCAAGTACCAGTCATCAAGTACCATTCTAAAGTCATCAAGTACCATTCTGAGGTCATCAAGTACCACACTGAGGTCATCAAGTACCACTCTGAAGCCATCAAGTACCATTCTGAAGTCATCATGTACCATTGTTAAGTCATCAAGTACCATTCTGAGGTCATCAAGTACCATTCTGAAGTCATCAAGTACCATTCTGAAATCATCAAGTACCATTCTGAGGTCATCAAGTACCATTCTGAGATCATCAAGTACCATTATAAGGTCAAGTACCATTCTGAGGTCATCAAGTACCATTCTGAGGTCATCAAGTACCATTATAAGGTCATCAAGTACCATTCTGAAGTCATCAAGTACCATTCTGAGGTCATCAAGTACCATTCTGAGGTCATCAAGTACCATTCTGAGATCATCAAGTACCATTATAAGGTCATCAAGTACCATTCTGAAGTCATCATGTACCATTCTGAGGTCATCAAGTACCATTCTGAAGTAATGAAGTACCAGTCTGAAGTCATGAAGTACCATTCTGAAGTCATCAAGTACCATTCTGAAGTCACCATTCTGAAGTAATGAAGTACCATTCTGAGGTCAAGTACCAGTCATCAAGTACCATTCTAAAGTCATCAAGTACCATTCTGAGGTCATCAAGTACCATTCTGAAGTCATCAAGTACCAGAGTTGGGCGGTATCCAAATTTTGTTACCGTTAAACCTACCTCACATTTTACCGGGGTATACAGTATTACCGTGACTAATTAAAAATCACTTTAAAGGGCTCAGAGGGAGTCGCCAAAATGTCGGCTTGTGCTTATACCATTCAGAAACATAATAACAAATAACAGCTTTTATCAATAAATATTAAAAAAAAAAAAAAAAAAAAAACTTCCAAAAAAGTATCAATAAATAACAACCTTGGTAACGATAATGTGTGCTATACAGCGTATCCGACCGCAGTGGCTACTGTCCGATGGTTTATTTTTAGAACCTATCAAAATAAATCAAATACATTAAAAGCACAGCTCTACAGCATCCGGTACTAGGGCTTATCAAATAAGAAAAACAGAACAATAAATAAGAAGGCATGACTGAAAACAACTCAGAGACTCTTTATCTGATGACATAGTTTCTCTAGATGGCATTGCTCTGGCCTCTAGCACTACAGTAAGAAACCTCGGAGTAACATTTGATCAAGATTTGTCTTTTAATTCTCATTTAAAACAAACCTCACGGACTGCATTTTTTCATCTGCGTAGTATTGCGAAAATTAGGCCTATCCTGACCTGAAAAGATGCAGAAAAATTGGTCCACGCTTTTGTTACCTCAAAGCTGGATTACTGTAACTCTCTATTATCAGGTAGCTCTAGTAAGTCCTTAAAAACTCTCCAGCTAATTCAGAATGCAGCAGCACGTGTACTAACAGGAACTAAGAAACAAGATCATAGTTCTCCTGTTTTAGCTTCTCTGCACTGACTCCCTGTAAAATCCAGAATTGAATTTAAAATCCTACTGTTAACTTATAAAGCTCTAAATGGTCAAGCTCCGTCATATCTTAGAGAGCTCATAGTGCCATATTATCCCACCAGAACACTGCGCTCGGAGAATGCAGGGTTACTCGTGGTCCCTAAAGTCTCCAAAAGTAGATCAGGAGCCAGAGCCTTCAGCTATCAGGCTCCTCTCCTGTGGAATCATCTTCCTGTTGCGGTCCGGGAGGCAGATACCATCTCCACATTTAAGACTAGACTTAAGACTTTCCTCTTTGATAAAGCTTATAGTTAGGGCTGGCTCAGGCTTGCCTTGTACCAGCCCCTAGTTAGGCTGACTTAGGCCTAGTCTGCCGGAGGACCCCCCTATAATACACCGGGCACCTTCTCTCCTTCTCTGTCTCCCTCTCTCTCTCTCTCTCTCTCGTGTCCTATTACTGCATCTTGCTAACTCGGCCATTCTGGATGTCACTAACTCGGCTTCTTCTCCGGAGCCTTTGTGCTCCATCGTCTCTCAGGTTAACTTGTATTGCAGCGGTGCATGGATAGGGTGACGTGTGTGGTTGTGCTGCTGCCGTGGTCCTGCCAGGTGCCTCCTGCTGCTGCTGTTATCATTAGTCATACTTCTACTGTTATTATACACATATGATTATTGTCACACATGTATACTATCAGATATTAATATATTATTATTAATTATAATATTATTACTTCCATTAATGTTGTAAGCTACTGTCATTACCGTTTGTCCTGCATCTCTCTCTGTCTGTCTCTCTCTGTGTCTCTCTCCCCTTCTGTCTCATAGTGTCATACGGATTACTGTTAATTTATTATGTTGATCTGTGCTGTATGACATCTATTGCACGTCTGTCCATCCTGGAAGAGGGATCCCTCCTCAGTTGCTCTTCCTGAGGTTTCTACCATTTTTTTTCCCCGTTAAAGGTTTTTTTTGGGGGAGTTTTTCCTATCCGCTGTGAGGGTCCAAAGGACAGAGGGATGTTGTATGCTGTAAAGCCCTGTGAGGCAAATTGTGATTTGTGATATTGGGCTTTATAAATAAAATTGATTGATTGACTGATTGATTGATTGATTGATTGATTGATTGACTGATTGAAAAATGGGCATATATAATCCTATCCTGAGAAGCAACGGGAAATACTGTTCGTTGGTTTATTTTTAGAGCCTACCTTTAGTTTAAAAAGTTCACCCTCTCCAAGTCCCAACTGTTCTGACCATCAGAACAGGCTACTCCTCATTGAAAATGACATAAAAACAAAGTATAATGATAACTATAGCAGCATCATATGCTTCAAAACTATTCAAGGTTTTTCGCCAGACAAACCAGCATGTTTACTTTTTCCAGCTGGAGCAGGGCATGTAGTGGATTGACAACTTTGGCCACGGTGCTGAATATGCGCTCTGATGGAGAACTCGTGGCACAAACGCACAGGCACTTTCAGGCAGCCCTTGACATCAGAGGAAAACGCCTGGCTCCATCACATTTCCACCTGAGAAGGAGGTCTTCGTCTCCCTGAATAACAGGCTCACGACAACAGGCAGTCATCTCTGCTCCTGCTCGCTCCTGTATGGTGCCGACCTGACCTGCCGCCGCATTGACTTTTCTTTGAAGGAGACTGCCCACAGTCATCTGTTTTTCGGTGGTTCGGGTTGCACTTCTCCCTCCTCCACTCTGATGGAAACTGGACCTGCTGCTGCTGCTTGCAGAAATTGTGGGGTTTTTGAGGACCAACTCGCTTGCTGCGCGGCTTGCCATCTTTTCTTCTCTTTCTTACATCTGAGCTGTCACGTGACGACGTCACATCCAAAAACTTCATCAAATGTCATCTCCCGACAACAGTTATGAGAAACATTATAGCCTATTATTAGTTTTAAATTGAAATAGTATTAAATTGAAAACTCAACCACACATACATAAGTGCTGGACAAACAGTCATTATTTAGACATTAAATTATATTTAATATTATATCAGGCCACTGTAGGCCTATATGGGCAGCAGATTTTTTTAATGACAGTAATGAAACTGATACTGTTGCTATTTTTAGATAGATAGATTTTTAGATTTTTTTTCTGGTGAGTAGGCTGTCTATTTTAAGTATGTTCAACCATCAATAACCTTGCTTAATGGAGCTATAAAGCTCCACAAAAGAGGTTTAAAGATAGTTATGAGACAGGGATCACCATGTGTTGTATAAAAACATAGTGAATAAACTGCCAACTTCTTGTCTGGTTAGTTAGCAAGCTAGCTAGCTTGAAGAGCAACTGTGACTTTTGCAAGCATCTTCCCAACTGACAAGCATATTAACTCTTAGCTTGCCCGAGACATGAGTTCACTGGTTCACCAGCTAGCCCTGCTAGTTTTCACTATGTCACCAAACTCCTATCACCATCTGTTTCACATGTATAATGAATAAACATCATGCCACTTTTCAGTGTGACCAGGGGTTCATTTCAGAGCATGAAACCACCTAAACCAGGCTTATGATACTTTACCATGACATCAGCTATGTCCCAATTCAATTGATATACTAGTTAGTGGTACAAAAAATATGATAGGAAACACTATCATGACAATATACACACTGAAATGAAAGCAACAGTCTAAACTAGTCAACCTACTACTTCAGCAATAAACTGACATAACATAATTAAGTGGGTACAGAAATGACAGAATTGTAGATGTTAAATACTCCTGCACATGCACACACCACTGAAAACTACCTGGATATTATCGCAAACTTGTACACAAGGATATGAACAGACCAGGTTCCCTGTAAACATCATATTCCCAATATAATTAAGTACAGGATAAGACTCAAAACCCAGACAAAAGACTTGACTGAGGTTTTCTCTCACTGATGATGTAACACTGATGATGGGACCTCATTAGGGCCTAATGGAAAACCCAAATAATAATGGTAACATGGTGGAGTCAAATGGCTCATCACTACTGTGTCTACACATCGTTGCTGGTTAGAATCTTGTTGTGTTGTGAAGAAAAGCCACAGCTGTAAGAAAAATGGCCCGCCCTTGCCAGCAAATGATTCCCAGGTTAGACTGTTATTACCTGAAATAAGACAACCAGTGGCCAGCCAAAATGGGTTCCATGCTCAGCACTGAATAAGAGTTACCACATGAGGCTCAGCAGAAATGTAATCAAAGACATTCTTCATTAGCTCATAGTGCCAATACAGTATATGTGCATGGTGTGTGCCAGTCAAATAAAAGAGCAAAGGAAACCAGGCATGCTTTTAATAAAGCTGGTACAGACAGATGCCTAAAATCCCAGAGGTGTGTTTGGAAAGGTGGAAAAAAAACCTGTGTAAGTTTGTAATGTAAGTAAGGTAAAAATGTCTTGGTTAAGTTGGATGAGGGTTTACAGAACATTGCTGGTAGTTATTCGTGCTATTACAGTGCCATCTGGTTGTTCTCTACTGTCAGTTAATGAAGATAATAAGTGGTCCTTTACAAATTACTGTGTAAGCTGCAATACAGTATTGTTATGAGACCCTCCTTTTGTTTCTTTCAGAATGTTTGCGAGCTAAGATGAAATATAAATCTGCTATTAGAGACATATGCAAGTCTTTAAACTGCATTGGTTATTGCCAATGATTCCGACTTTGAAAACACTTGCATGGGTGTGGGGTTTGGGGGAAGGAAGGCTGCTGGCATTGTGACATTTCTGATATGTATGCAAGTGATACATTCAAAACTTTTTAACAATGAAAAGAAAAGATTTTAATATTTCTTGAACACAGTGTTAATATTTTGTGAGTCTCATTAAAATATAAACATTTAATTGCTTATATAAAGCATAAATAAGACCACAATTAATAAACATTATTAGGATTGGGATTTTGGTGTTCACCTCGATAACCAGATTTATCATATAGTTTTGGATAATGCCATTGCATCAGATAAATGACAAGAAATGGAATATAAATGGTTAATGGACTTGCAAATACACTGAATGCCACATTTACCCATTTACACACTTTCATACACTGGTGGTTGAGGCTACCATCGAAGTGCCACCCCTCATCAGTTACACATTCACACACCGATAGCTATTGGGATCAATTTGGGGTTCAGTATCTTGGCCAAGGAAATTTGGACACGTGGACTGGAGCAGTCATGGATTGAATAGTTGATCTTCTGATGAGTGGAAGACCTGCTCTACTTCCTGAGCCACAGCCCGATAATCAACAAACAGAAGGAAACCTCCAATAAACAAGTAAAATAAATACAATACTTTATGTGCCAGAAGTGGCCAAAACAGCTTGGAATTTCCATCTATCCACCACTTATCTGACTCTGGGTCGTGGCAACTGGCTAAGTAAGGTAGCCCAGTAGCTCTTTTCCCCAGCCATGTACTCCAGTTCCTCCAGGGGGATCCCAAGACGTTCCCTGGCCAGATAGGATTTACAATCCCTTAGCCTGTTTTAGGTCTTCCAAGTGGTTTCCTACCAGTTGGATGTGCTTGGAATATCTTCACAGGGATGCGTCTGGGGATGATGCTGACCCAATCCACCTCAGCTGACTTCTTTAAATGTGAAGGAACAGTGGATCTATGCCAAGCTCCATTTGAATGGCTGGCTACACCCATCACCTCTAATCTCTAAGGGTAAGCCCAACCACCTTGTGAAGGAAACTCAATTTAAATCACTTACATCCACAATCTCATTGTTCCCCAAACCTCATGACTGATAGGACCAGTAAAATCACAGTCTTCCCTTCAGACTCACCACAACAATCTGGCACTATGTCTGTGTAACTCCTGGTGCTGCATCTTTCTGTTGATCTTGCATTGCAACCTACCCTCACTTGTGAAAAAGACTTCAGGACAGTTAAATCATAATTCTTCTGGACAGCCCTGTCACCAAAAGAAAATGTTGGCATTGTATGTTTCTGTGAACCACGATACATTACATTTGCACATTTTATTATTGTTTTGCCATCGGGAGGGGGAGAAGATGGTGAACAGCGTGTCACCTAGGCAAGACGCCTGATAAGCTACAGACCACTGTTTCAGACAAACAACAAAACTGGATGTTTTTCAGCGGTTTCAAACAATTTTTTTGCCCCCAAACGTCGCTATTTTTCCAGCAGGAATAGTGCCGCAATAAGCTGTTCTTTTTAATCAAGACATTGCTGCATTTCACCCAAAACTGGGTGTTCCAGACCAAAACATGCAAACATAATGTATTTGTGCAAATTGAATACATCTATGGTTTGCAGAGATGCCAATTTACATTTTTTTAGCAGTTGGGTTGTTTTCCCATGACACCCTAGCTCCTCCCCCAGATATACATCTTTTTTTCTTCAGATTTTTTTTTCTTTTTTAAATGGGCTTCCTCCTGTTTTGCTTTGTGGCTCGTGTATGAATAGACATATGAAATATTTTTTCAATGCATACTGTATATACACATGTTGTGATAGCAGTTTGTTAGATAATCAGTGTTTTTCATTTGATTGGAAGTAGATGTTGCTTCCATGAAGAAAAATGTTAATAAAATCGGTTAATAACCTGGGAGCCAGAGGGATCAACCAGCTCCAAACATAAACACAGACTGAAAATATTTAAAGCAAACAAAATACCAGCATAATACTAGCTTCAAGTTATAGAGATAAGTTAAAAAAAAAAAATAATAGCAGGAATGACTACCAGTAGGTCAGTTAACAGGTGGAGGGAGATATATTAGATTTAGGTCATTTTAATGTTGTCTGCATAATGCATGCAAACCTTAAAAAAAAAAGGCCACTTCTCATATTACACAAAAACAAATGATATCTTCATGATCATCATACAGAACCATTTATTGTGCAGCTGGGAGCAGGGAGGAGGAATCACAGCCTCAGTTGCGGGCTGGAAGCAGCAGTTGAGACGGGTGATGGTCAAATTTAATGTGTGTTTAATGTTAAGTATTTCTTCCATTCCCATCACTCCACATGTTCACAGCACGCAGATCTGAGCGCCGAATGTGTTTATTACTGAACACATTTCACAGGTCTTTAGTGGTGGCAGGGCCTGTCTGATTAAGTCATGGCCATTAGCATCATCACCATTAGGCTCCTGATGGCACAGGGAGTCCGCCTGCAGACGTTTACGATACCCACGGGACCCTGTGTCTGTGTCTGTGTGTGTGTGTGTATTTGTGCGTGTGTGTTGTGGGAATCAAAGTCTGAAAGCAGTGGTGATAGATTAGCTGTTCAGATATAAAACGCAGCTGCATGGAGATAGCAGTGTCAGGGGATTTGCACGTTCAGAGGCAAAATTTAAGACACTGAATATCATCTAGATGTTAACATGAAGCTGAATTTAAGGGTGCTGATGTGCAACTGTTGATTAGAGGGTGTGCAATAAAGGCAAAATATGTTTGTCACACTGGAACCAAATTCAGTTTTGATTTAGTGGAAGGCCTGCAGGTCTAACTCAGTACCAACTGTAAGTGCAAGCGATGTAATCCGAAGAACACTGTCAGGTCGGTGTACGTCTTCTGGTGTAAATGTTGCTGTTCCCATGTCAACGCTTTCTTTTTTTTTTTCGCTGTATGTTCGATGATGTGAAAACACGTGGGCGCCAGCTGATTGAATGGGTTATCAAAAAAAAAAAATCCCACGCAAATGAGACAAAGCAACTGTTTTCAACTTTCCACCGCTTGTAAAAGCAACAGCCCTCACTGTAGACTTTTTTGCTTCTTTGCTGTAGCCATGTCTGCTGTTAGGTAACTGTTTGTTTGCTTGTTTACGGTATGTTTATGAAAACATATTAGTTCCACCTGCATAGTTCCTACTTGGTGCATGTCTGTATGATAGTGCCATCATGAGGTGAACATAAAAAATGCAAAGTGAACTTCCTTGATCAACGAAAATTGTGTGGTGGGCCACATAGATTATTTTGAACAACAAGCCTTTTAAAATTAGTCCGGCTGGATTTTGGACAGGACTGCTTATTGGGTTTAGCTCTTAAACATTTGCAAATAACTACAACAGGGTGCCTACAGTAGTGATGCACGGGTCGAACCACAGTCCGTGGGTCCCGCAGGTTGACCCGTGGTTCCGGCAGTTTGGTAAGCTTGTTGGAAAATATTGTGGGTTTTATTTTATTTATTTATTTATTTTTAAGATATTTTTATAGGGTGTTTTTGCCTTTGATAGGATAGTGAAGTATGAAGGGGGGGAGAGAGAGAGGGAGAGACATGCAGCAAAGGGCTCACAGGCTGGAGTCCAACCTGGGCCGCTGCGGCAACAGCCTCGTACATGGGGTGCCTGCTCTATCCACTAAGCCACCGACGCCCCAATATTGTGGGTTTTAGGCAGGCTGGTCATAGAGTGACAAAGCAGTGTTCTAAATAAGTCATAATAATTTACAGAAACACTGAGCAATAATCCAACTTCCACCTTCTGTTATCCCTCTCTGTTTCTTTCTGTCTCTCTCACGCAGCAAGCAGCTTTACCATCAGCGCTGCTGCACTCAGGCTTTCCGTTATTCAGCTTTCGCTCTGCAAATATGTAGGCCTAACACCGTGTCCTAACAGCAAGTGAGTACCTCTCACCTCTCATGTAAACAAACCACGCAGGTTATCAGCTATGTGCTCCAACTCATAGACGTAACCACTAAAAGATGGGTAAGTAGCCTTCTTTCTGTCTTTCTATGTTTGAACTTTTTAAAACAGAAAACACATGTTTAGCTATAAAGATTTATAACATCAGAAATGTGGAAGAGCTTGATTCATTTCGGTGAAATTCACTGTCAACTCGGACAAGGCTTACTGTATGGGGTTTCCCTTGAGGTTGCAATAGATCATGGGACGGGATGTTGCAACAAGTCATCTAAGACTGTCCTTGTATAATGACAATATGAGCTTTGTTCATATTCTCAGCTGTGACAAAAGCATGTTCTCAGTTGTGGTTTCACTTGTGATTTTCACTGACATAAACTGCAGGTGCAGCTGAGAAGTGAAGAACATCCAGTTTTGTGACCTCTGCTTTCTGCTGCTGATGCAGTTCTGTTGCCTTCATCAAACTGTGACCGCCAGCACACACTGGGATGGTCTTAAGTCAAGTTTGAAGTAGCAGGGATGAGAATCAGTGACTAAAAATCTCAGGCCACGGTAGTCTGTAAAACTGTGGATTCCCCTATTTGTGAAGGAGTTCATGTATTTTGCAGTCTTGTTATGAAGTGAGGGTATGATGGAACATGAGCTCACAGGCGACTGGTGCAACACAGACAGTAATGTCATTTTGCCTGCGTGTCAGGGTGAAGTGGGAGCTGAAGCTGGAGGCTCAGATTTACCACTTTCTCTGTGTTCCAGCTCTCACCTATGGTCGGGAGTGTTCAGTAAGAAATCATGATGAACATAGATAAAAGCAGCTGAAATGGGTGTCTGGCTTTATCCCTCAGAGACAGAGTGAGGAGCTCTGACATATGGAAGAAGTATGGGAGCAGTAGAGCTGCTGCCCCCATGCCTGAAAAGATGTCAGGTGAGGTAGTTTGGGCATCTGACCAGCATGCCTCTTGGACAGCCCTCTGTGGAGGTTTTCCAGGCATGTCTAACTTGGAAGAGACCCAAGACCAACACAAAACAAACTGGAGGGAAAATGTAATCCATCTGAAATAGCAATGACTTTGGATAACCCAGGTGGAAGTGGAAGACGTAGCTAGGGAGATGAGAGTCTGGTCTACTTTGCTTAGTCTGCTAACACTGTAGCCTGGACATCATGTAGACAGCAGAATATGGATGGATGGATATTACATTTATCTTTTTAAGGATTTCCAGATATTTTGATTATATTAAGTATACAATATACAGTATACATTGAATTGTCAAAAAATTTGGTAAATAGGCTTTTTTTAATAAAAAAGGCAATTCATAAGTTGTAAGTAATGATCATAAGCATCAAATGCTAACAATTTACCAACTGTCCTATCATTGCTAGAAATTAGGCAACCTCTAATAACCTTTGTAATACAGTGCCACGAGAATGGTGGTTTTTGTAGACAACCTGGAAATTAGTGTCGACATGACTCTGTCAACAAAACGCCTTGGGGATTTTTCAGTTGGATTTTAGATAATTGCAGAAAATAAGCCTTGTGCAAAACAAAAGTTTATACTTCAAAGTTTTATTAAGTGAGATAATCTCTTCAAATGAGCACCACTTTTATGATTTTTGATGCAATCAGAAGAAGGAAAAAACTAACATTAGGCTATAAACAAACTACACTACAGTCACGACATCAATGACGCTACCACAACAAGACCGTCTCATTTAGTCACTTGTTAGCTACTGCCTTTTTAAAACATTTTAAAGCTTCAAAATTAGCAAGTGGGGTATATACTGATGTATTCTATGTTGCAGACGAGTGAACCGGAAGTGCAAAACTGCTAACGCATTTCTCTGTTTCAGGACTCATTCCTGCAGCACTCTATAGTGGTACTTGCAGTAGTTTTTCTATCCTGGATCTCAGTGTTGGTGGATTTCTAGTCTGGCTCTCAGGATGTACACTGTGGGTATAAACCTGTCATTGGCAGCCTGTCTATGAGAATGACACACTTCCTGCATGAATCAATTTTCAAAATTCTTGTCTCGTATAGCAGGACATATCTCCACACCTGGTTTCAGCAATGTGCGTGAAACAACAACAACAACCCCAGAGTTTTCTTTTGCAGGGATTTAGCCATTTTAATGCTTGCACTCTCCACCATTGCAAACATTACAATACCATTGCTACATCCTGGGCTTTTCGCTGCCCGTGATGACTGTGATTGGTGAAAAGAAATCCAAACAAACCACAGCAGTTTTTCTCCCTCAGTGCAGAGTTAAGTCAGACCTTTTTTCAACACTGGTACAGCATGGTCTGGCTGTGCAGAGCTATTGAGTTTCTAACTATTTTTGAAGCTGTTTGTTATTTCAACTTATGGCGAGAGACAGTAAAGTTTGGAGAGATACAGAACGGAAATGATATTAAAGGTCCTGGTTCCGATATAAAACCAGAGTGTTATATTTACATGGTCCATACCACCCAAAAAATGGCCATTAATGGTGTCTCAGGCTTTCCACCAATCCCAGAGGAACACCAAAAACTTGTCACTGTTTTGCATGAAAACTATCAGACACTGAATATTGACCAAAAAACTCAGCTTGAATCCAAAATGCTGAGTTTCAGGTTTCACAGACCTGTGTTGGTACGATCCTGCTGTGAGGCCTCAGTCAGGGTGGAATGGTGAATGGTAAATGTGGGATGACAGCCGTGCAAATACCAGCAGGCTGGAATGTTCTGGAATGGTCTCTGTCTACATAGCAGATGTTTGACCGAAGAACATGGCACTGCTCTAACCAGGTTGAGAGAGTAGGCTAAGAATGTGTGCATGTGTGTTTGCTTTAGTCTTGAACTGCATGATCTGCGGCACTTTGTGATGATATGTGGTGTGAGCAGGTTGTTCTAACCTGGGGTTCATCACCAGCCGCCTGAAGAAGTATGTCCAAGTGATGTAGTCCATTGCATCCTGTTTGGATGAGATGGTTCCTGCAGCAATCTCGGCATTCAGATGGTCTGACAGCACACTGAGGAGGCTGCGGATACAACACACAATCAAAAACTGATCACTAACACAATTATTTTGATTAACAATCTTGTTTCAAGGGCATTTGATATAAGGGGGCTCATTATTATAAACCAGTAGAGCTCAATTTTGAACCTCAATATTTTTTGGACAAACAGCTCCTGGTCTTTGACATAACAAGGCATGAGAAAATCTTAGACAGAAGTCTTAATAATCAAGACAACAGACTGTTACCTGGACTCAACAGGGAAAGGCTCGTAGAGGAACTTCTTGTAGAAATCCTTCTTGATGTCGTGGACGAGGATAACTGCTTTGCCCTGGTCATCAAACTGAGGCCGACCTGCTCGCCCCATCATCTGTAGAACATCTACACACACAGCACATACGTTATCAAAGACTGTGTTTGTTACACTATTCTTTAAACAAGCTACAATAAAAGTGATTCTTTGCTGTCATTTTGCTTTTTATTCCAAGACTTGATTCATACTTCCCAAGGCTTACAGTCCCTTTACAGACCCAGGTGACATGTGTGTTGTGCACTAAAATCGGCAACTAACAGACAAATCAGAATAGTAAGTGTAGTTCGCATATTTGTTTATGCTGTTTGTTAGCTTCTTAGCTTGTAGCTAGCAGTGGCTGACACAGTGTTTGCAGTTCTGAAACATATAACAATATCTGTTATGGTGTAGTTTCTAGTAGATAGTAAAATGAAGCTCCAGGATCAGGTTAACATCCAAAAACTGCAAACTCTAATGTTTTGTTGTCAAAACATTCACTATGCTAATGGTAACTCTGCTCTCTGTACTGACAGTCTACTTTGCAGTGGAAGTTTCAAGTTTCTTTGCTGGTGTTGTGTTGAAGTCTGTTCCCTCGTCCATAAGTGTTTCCCATATTAGACAGTGATTGGCCTTTATATAATAACAGATAACATAAGATAAGCCAAAACTTTATTATCCCAAGAAAAACTGCTGTGCAGCAGCTGTAATACAATGTGGGAAGAGTGCAAATACAAACAGTGCAAATATAAAAAAAATCTAATATAACATTAAGGTTACAGTAAATAATTAACTACATACAATGCCAAACTTGGTGAACATTATGGATCCTATCACTATAAACAGTCTAGGTTGGTTTGCATGTAGATATGTATGTACAGTATCAGATCTGAGGTATGGGTAGAGTAAGGGCTCATTAATGCTCAGCATTAGAGTTGGAGATGGACGGAGCCTTCCGTTTGTACTCTGCTTTCATTTCATCTGTATTTGTACATGTTTCCTGAAAGCTCATGTATACAGACAAAATAATTCTCCATCCTGTTTATAGGTACAATATCACAACCTGTGATATGTGGATGTATCTGTGTCATCATAAAGGAAGCATGGAAGTATGAAGGCAGTGACGTTTATAACATTTAAAACGGACATATCTATTTTCGTACATAACGGGAGTATTAATGAGCCCTAAGTGCATGGAGAATTTTCATGATTATGTTCATGATATTGCCCATTATGTCTTGCGAGGCAGCCATAAGGAAGACTGTGTACCTGTGATGGGGTAGTCCACGTAGCGTCTGGATTTGCCATCATAGTATTCAGTTCCCTTAACAACCACCAGGTGAGCAGGGAAGTTCACCCCCCAGGCCAGAGTACTTGTGGCAATCAGAACCTGAGTTAAAACACGAGAAGGCATTGGAATGATACAACTTAGGAGGAAACCTTACACAAATTAAGTAAAGAAAAAAAATACAAGAAATGAAATTTGTACTGAATGAAAATATGCTGCAAAAATATTCTAGTAGGAGTAATGTCAGTGTAGAGGAAAACATGGTAATATGGGTAATTTGGTAATGTAGACGCAGTGTATCTATCACATCCATAATAGTTTGATTGATCATTAATCAATCATACATACATTATAGTACAGCATAGTGTGAATGTTACTGTCTGTATAAGGCATCATCTTCCCCCCCTTGAGGGAAATGCAAATATTTTAGGCAGATACAACAGATTTCACTTTTTCTTTTTTTTTTTAGACCAAGGACAGTGTGTTTAAAATGAGCTTTAAGATGACAACCAGTACAGCATTGATTATTTCTAATATAATATCATCAATCAAGAAGCACAACATTTGTAACAACGTTATCATTGTTGTCAAGAGGTAAGTCCAGTAGTCAGTATAGGTGTGGTGTACAGTGTGGAGTCATACCTGGATCTTACAGTTGACAAACAGCTCCTCCACAGTCTTTCTGTCTCTCTCATGCAAGCCTGCGTGATGCATGCCGATCCCAAAGGCGAGTGTCAGCTTCAGGTTGGAATCCCTCACTGTGGCAATGATATCCTCTATCTGTAGACAAGCCAGAGCACAGACAATGATAGACTGAGGACAGATGCAAATCCATTTACACACTGACCATGAGGTGTCATATACAATGACACAGCTGAGGGCTGACCTGACAAACCATGACACTATAAATATGTATAAAATCCATCAAGACTGGCCCACACAGCAACCTCCAGGGCTGAAAAGTTTAGCCAACGCTAAAGTGCCAAAAACTGCAATTCCTTAAATGGCCACTTGAGGCTGGCTCCAAGAGCAAGTCAAATCCCATAGACCCCCATGTTAAAATGACCAACCTTACAACAGCAATAAACATGTTTACAGCCTTGTACAAAAAAACAGTTTTGGTCTCTATAGCCAATATCCCTGTTCATGACAACTGAACAGTGGTAAATCTTTACATAACTCACCTGTTAAAATGTTATTAAGTCTTAAAGTTATGTACAATTAAGGGTCTGGTCACCTTGAGTGACAGGTGGGTGCCATCCATTGACAAGTCACTACAACATCAGCAGTGTTGGTTAGATAATGGCACCCTGACTGTCTACAGCGCGGACGAGCTAAAGTTAACTTGTACTAATTCATCTTCACAAAAGAAAGCGGTTGCAAGCTTGTTTTAATTTAACATGGTGTAACTGCAGATATACAGGCGTAGCATATGAGCATAGCTGTAGTTTTTGCAACATCAGTGTGTTTTCAGTTAATGAAAGTTAATTGTAATGTTTGGAAAGCTTAAATCTACACTATGATGGGGAAGTGTTGATAAATTCAATAGAGTGAGCAGCACAAGCAGAGCTTGGGAGTCCGCCATTGTTGTTGGTATAGTCGACTTTCTCGCACATGTCTAGTGACTGGAAGCGTCATCCGCATGTGCGAAAAGTCTCCATTTTCAGAGGAACTGCATATTGCAAGTTTAAATGAAAATGGAGACGGTGCCGTTTCTAAAAAAATTGCACTCTGTAACCCGTTCTCAAAATGTTGCATTTTCAGGCACCCAAAATACCCCTGTCGTGTAAACCATCAGCCAAATCGCAACTAAAGTTTACTGTTTTCAGTTGAAATCATTGTCATATAAACGGGACCCAAATCTGGATTACATGATGTAATCTGATTTCAGAGTAATTTTATTATTTTAAACAACCCATTGTTGGGATTTGATCCCGTAGCTGAAATTCAATCAGATTACTTTTGAACAACTGGGAACTGTAGACATACAGTAGATGTAGAATATAAAGAATCACGAAAAGCCAGGAACAACCCCCCCCCCCCATCTTGTCTTGTATTGTGCAGATCTAATGTCTTCCAGCCAACACAAACAGTTTTCTGGGTTGAAAGGAAGAAAACAAAGTATAACCTGTGCTTTGCCAGAGTAAACAGAGCCAGAGCCAGCAGAGCAGAACTGCAGGAGTAAACAGAGACGAACACAACAGTTGGCTTCTGTCCTCGTTATTTGTGTTCTTTATATAAAAATATACATAAATAAATAAATAAATATAATTTAAAGATAAAGAATGAAAAAAAAATTAAAGACAAATTTTCAGTGAGATAGCCTACGTACCAGTAAAATGAAGAAAATGCAGTTAATACTGGATTACTCTATCATACACACAAAATCACAGAAAATCTGTGTTTTTAATCTTCATTTTTTTGTTGATTGTTTTTTCTAACAGACGTTCAGAAGAGAATCCACATTAAACAAACAAAAAAAAAAAAAATACCCTCCCTTCAAAAATTGGACATGACTCATTAGAATCAATTATTTAAACATATAACACATCTACATCTTTCAAACATTCCAACTAATCCACTGAAAAATACAATACAAGGTAATAAGTAAGAGAATGGAAGAGGATAGTGAAAATGCAGCCCTGAGAGAAGAGAGCCGGGGGTTTGGGGCAGCAGCAGAGGAAGAAAGAGCTGTCAGGTCGGAGAGGGGATTTGGGGCAGTGGGTGACCCCCGGTGAGAGTTAAGCAGCTATCGCCAGTAGCCTGTCAGTCAAACAGCAGGGAGCTGAGCTGCTACACAGGCCAGCGCAGAGAAGCAGCAGGCGGCAGCATATGTCAGCGGAACACACACAGAGGCCGGGGACGCTGTGCACACACATATAGAAACTGGGCCTGTGTTATAAGACAGCACATATTTGCACTGAGACAGTATATCTACAGGGTTCAGGAAAGCAAATTCAGGACGTAACGGTTTCTTATGTATCATTCTAAAACTTGAATATACCATAGTTGAATGAATAATGCTACTCCATGTATACTTATGGTAAACAGAGAAGGTGATGATTGAAATGATTGTCAGGAAGTGATTTTTCCAGAAGCTTTTTGCTGTTTCTGCCAAATTATAGCAAAGATTAGGAATAATTTCCTCTGGATGATCACTCCCTCCACCTATATGGAGCTATAAAACAATGAGCCTTTGTATCACACAGTAATACATAAGATTTATAACCCAGTGACACACAACTGAATGCTTTGTAATGCTTAGCCGTTTTGTTTATTTATGGAAATTACATTATTGTCTCAAAAATACTGATTAAACATTCCAGATCTCCATGTAGCACATCTTCTTGGTCATCCACTTAACTTAAAGGGATAGTGCACCCAAAAATGAAAATTCAGCCATTATCTACTCACCCATATGCCAATGGAGGCTCAGGTGAAGTTTTAGAGTCCTCACAACACTTGCGGAGATCCAAGGGGAGAGGGGGTAACGTTAGCAACACAGCTCCACCTAATGGAGGCTTATGGCGACCCAGATTCAACCGTACAAAACACATAACTGAAACCACAAAAAGTACATGTGAACGCAGTGCACAGAGAGGCAGTTAGAGCTACAGGCTACAGTGAGGCTATAAAAAGAGTTCAAATGACTTTTTTCTTAACAACTTATTATGTCGGGGCTTCAGGACACTTGGATCACTACGGACGAGCAGTATGGAGATATTCTGTGGATTCAAGTATGTGTTCTTGGACGTTTGAATCTGGGGCGCTGTAGGCCTCCATTAGGTGGAGTTGTGTTGCTACCCCCTCTCCCCTTAGATCTCCGCAAGTGTTGTGAGGACTCAGAAACTTCACCTGAGCCTCCATCAGCATATGGGTGAGTAGATAATGGCCGAATTTTCATTTTTGGGTGCACTATCCCTTTAAACTAACTTTAACTGAATTTAGACTGCTTGAACCACAGTTAATATAAATTACAAGTTCTGTGTGTCCACACCAAGAATGATAACTATCACAATAACTATAAATATATGCAGTTGCATGCCAATGTTTGGGCACCAGTGGTCAAAATTTTGTTTACTGTGAATAGTTAAGTAAGGTATGAAGTAAAAAGGGTATGAAGTTAGAGATGACACATGCGCTCAATATTTAAAGCTACAGTACTTTTTTAATTTCATTTCCTTCCAATTTCAAAATAACAAAGGAAAAGGACCTGAAGCAAAAGTCTTGGCTTCCTGCATGGTCAGTGCTTAGTAGCGCCCCCTTTGGCAAGTATCACAGCTTCTTAACACTTTTTGTATCCAGTTAAGAGTCTTCTTATTCTTGTTTGGGGATTTTTACCCATTCTTCCTGGAAAGGCTTCTAGCTCTGTGAGATTCTTGGGGTGTCTTGCATTTACTGCTCTACTGAGGTCTATCCACAGATTTTTAATGATGGTTAGGTCAGGGGACTGTGAGGGCCATGGCAAAACCTTCAGCTTGCACCTCTTGAGGGAGTCCATTGTGGATTTCGAGATGTTCTTAGGATCATTGTCTGGTTGTAGAAGCCATACTCTCTTCATCTTCAGTTTTTTTACAGATGCTGTGATCTTTGCTTCCAGAATTTGCTCGAATTTTACTGAATCCATTCTTCCCTCTACCTGTGAAATATTCCCTGTGCCACTGGCTGCAACACAAGCCCAAAACATGATCAACCCACCCCTGTGTTTAACAGTTGGACAGGTGTTCTTGTCATTAAAAATTCTGCACCCTTTTTATCTCCATACACACCTTTGCTCATTGCGTCCAAAAACTTCTATTTTAACTTCATCAGTCCACAGGACTTATTTGCAGAAGGCATCAGGCTTGTTTAGATGTTCCTCTGCAAACTTCTGACACTGAATTTTGTGGTGAGGACGTAGGAAAGGCTTTCTTCTGATGACTCTTCCATTTAGGTCATATTTGTACAGGTGTCACTGCACAACAGAACAGTGCATCACCAATCCAGAGTCTGCCAAATCTTCCTGCAGGTCTTTTGCAGTCAAACGAGCGTTTAGATTTGCCTTTCTAACAATCTTACAAGCAGCTCTCACTGAAAATGTTCTTCGTCTCCCAGACCTCAACTTGACCACCACAGTTCCTGTAACTTCCATTTTTTAATTAAATTATAAACTGAGGAAACAGCTCCCTGAAAATACTTTGCTATCTTCTTATAGCCCTCTCCTGCTTTGTGGGCATCAGTTACTTACGTTTTCAGAGTGCGAGCCCATGGGTGCTGACTGTTGGGACAAGGTTTCAGAAGCCTTATAGAGCTTTGAAAGTTGCATCACTTGACCTTTCCTAACAAAGACTGTGAACAAGCCATAGCCATAACAAGTTAATTAAGGTGGTAATGTCTTGGGGTGCCCAAACATTTGCATGGTGCTGCTTTTCTTTTCTTCACTCTAAAATTGTACAAAACAAAAACAATATGCTAATCTTGCATAAAATGTTGAAAAGCATGTTTCATCTTTAACTTCATGTCTTTTGGAGATCAGTTCATCTTCTACTTAACTATTCACAGTAAAATAAAATTGTGACCAGGGGTGCCCAATCCTTTGCACGCTAAAATCGTTGTGACACAAGTGGATGTCAGAGTCCTCACCGCAACTTCAAGGATGACGACAGCGGCAAACAATAAAGTTCTGATCACTTTCACAGTGATTTGATGACTTATATAAATAATCAAAATCCATCTGAATTTACAGGGCGTATGCTGCCAACACAGCTGGAGCGTGCAGCGTGTGCTTAGTGCCAGGACCTGATTTTTCCTCCAAACATAGCGCAAATTCTTGACCCGAATCATCAGAAAATTGGCAAAAGAAAATTCAGATTTATGTGCTTTTCCATCCACTGCTGTTATGCAAATACTGGCAGCTGGGTCATCAAGTTACGCAGGACGTGAAGCTAATCTCCACTAAGGGACCATCATACCACTGCAGAAAAAGAGCACCAGTCAAACCTCAAATGGAGAAACAATGCATGTATGATTAATAATGGAAAGCAGACTGGACAATAGAAATAGGGAGTTTTGAACAACTTATATTCCAGTTCTGTTCTCGGAAGAGATTTGGTTAACAGCCCTTTGTGCGAACATGAAGATGTTAAAAGCCTCTAGTGATGATGTAGAGAGCTTGTAGAACCCTGTGCAATGATGGTACACCCTGACTCCACATCATGATTTATTTGCCAAATTTGTATCCACTGCACTTGGTCACATTTACCTTTCATTAATACACTTGTCCGCCTCCTCAAAGTGTAATAACTGCAATTTCTGAGACTTTTTTATTTTTTTCATTTTTGGTGTTTCCAGTCAGGGTTTTTTTTGTTTTATGTGCAATTTGAAAATTCTCACAAAGAAAGTCTATAATTCTGTGTGCCAAATTGACATTTTGGCTGGTAGATGGCACAACATTCCTTGGATTGTACAAAATAGAATGGGTTCATCCTTTCGTGAGCATGAATATCTCTGAAAATGTTCATGTCAAAGTGATCGTTAGGTTTGATATTTCTTTAGTACCAGTGACAAACCTGTCTACATGGTGAAGTTATAGGAACGGTCACCAGGTCACCACCATAATAAAAAATGGAAACAATATCTAATCAGATTGTCCCGCCACTGACCAAAATGTTTGACGCAGAGACAGATTAACCAACCAACACATTTTTAGACATGTATATATACTAGAAAGTGGCAGGCTGTCACTGGCCTGTCAGGAGTCCGTAGAGTCCAATGGATTAGTTACTGTCCGGGTCACACACCAACAAAGTAGTTCATTCACCATTAGATTTTAGTTTGCATACAACTCTGTGCTCTGCAATATATTTATCTTGGAATACCTGTTTAATATAACAATGACATACAAGATGGCCAGACTAACATGACAGTCCCATAACATATAAGTATGTCTTCTTGGTTCAAGTGCCATTTGGTGCAGGTAAATACTTTTTTGTATACTCATTCCTATGTAAATCAAAATGTGCATTATTTGTTTCCATCACATCAGAGGACATAAAAAGTTGAACTGTATAAAATGAAACTTGCTTAACTCTCTGGCGTCACACTGCTGGGCGCCTTTTGAGTCTGAGGGTGCTTTCACAACTAACCTCTTTGGCTCAGTTAAAATGATGTCAGGTCTGTTTCCGAGGTTAGTACAATTTGTTTGGGCTGGTGTGAAAGCTGTCAATCGAACCCTGGTGTGGACCAAACAACCACACCAAGACCACTTGAAATGGTGGGTCTCGGTCCGCTTCAGTATGGACTCTGGTGCGGTTTCTTTGTGGTGTGAAAGAAAACCAAACAGGATTTTATGATAGCAGAGATGTGATTTTAGCAACAGCTAAACAATAATAATCCATTTGCTGATTGTGAAATCTATCTGCAATCTTATAATTGATCCTGATAAAGGCTGCGTATATCCCATAATCTATTTATGCAAATGCAGACATTTAACCATGGTAACACATATGCACGTCAGTGAAGGTATTTCTGTTAAAACTGACATCATTGCATCTGACTTTGTGTACTTTGTCTGTTCATTAAGTCCATTAAAAAGTGTGTGACAGTGATCCCACAGTATTTAGCCCCGAATCATTACTGTACAAGACGTCTTCTTTTCATCCTGTCTCTATGTTAATCATAACATGCCATTGATTTTTACTCTAATAATATCCTACCACTGCTTACAATCAGTTATTTCTCTGTGAGCTCTTTGTAACACCAAAAAAGTGACACCAGAATTTAATTTCCCCACGTGGGTCCTGATGATGCAAGATGACAAAGGCTTAAACTGTCCAATCAAGGAGTTACCTGTCAGTTGGTCCTCTTCCCTCTTGTGCGACCAAATGAACCCAACTACAGGTATTAAAGGTCATTCTACAATGACTGACATTCTGTCGCTCCTCCAGTCTTTTGACTAAGTATGTGTGGATCGGAGGTGAGGCACTCTTGCTAACTGGGCAAATACACTGCCTGGCCAAAAAAAAAGTCGCCACCTGGATTTAACTAAGCAAATAGGTGTTGGATAATTGGATAATTACTGCATGGGCGATTATCTTTCAGCTGGCAACATGTTATTTAACCCCAACTGGTGCAATGAGTTGCTTCTCATTTCCTAAACAACCATGTCGAAAGACACATCCCGTGGTCGTGGAAAAGATGTTAGTCTGTTTGAGAAGGGTCAAATCATTGGCATGCATCAAGCAGAGAAAACATCTAAGGAGATTGCAGAAACTACTAAAATTGGGTTAAGAACTGTCCAACGCATTATTAAAAACTGGAAGGATAGTGGGGACCCATCGTCTTCGAGGAAGAAATGTGGCCGGAAAAAAATCCTCAATGATCGTGATCGGCGATCACTTAAACGTTTGGTGAGATCAAATCGAAGAAAAACAACAACAGCAACAATCAGGGCTATGTTTAATAGTGAAAGTAAGAGCATTTCCACACGCACAATGCGAAGGGAACTCAAGGGATTGGGACTGAACAGCTGTGTAGCCTTAAGAAAACCACTAATCAGTGAGGCTAACTGGAAAAAAAGGCTTCAATTTGCTAGGGAGCATAAAGATTGGACTCTGGAGCAATGGAAGAAGGTCATGTGGTCTGATGAGTCCAGATTTACCCTGTTCCAGAGTGATGGGCGCATCAGGGTAAGAAGAGAGGCAGATGAAGTGATGCACCCATCATGCCTAGTGCCTACTGTACAAGCCTGTGGGGGCAGTGTTATGATCTGGGGTTGCTGCAGTTGGTCAGGTCTAGGTTCAGCAACAGTATGTGCTCAAAGAATGAGGTCAGCTGACTACCTGAATATACTGAATGACCAGGTTATTCCATCAATGGATTTTTTCTTCCCTGATGGCACGGGCATATTCCAAGATGACAATGCCAGGATTCATCGGGCTCAAATTGTGAAAGACTGGTTCAGGGAGCATGAGACATCATTTTCACACATGGACTGGCCACCACAGAGTCCAGACCTTAACCCCATTGAGAATCTTTGGGATGTGCTGGAGAAGGCTTTGCGCAGCGGTCAGACTCTACCATCATCAATGCAAGATCTTGGTGAAAAATTAATGCAACACTGGATGGAAATAAATCTTGTGACATTGCAGAAGCTTATCGAAACAATGCCACAGCGAATGCGTGCCGTAATCAAAGCTAAAGGCGGTCCAACGAAATATTAGAGTGTATGACCTTTTTTTTTGGTGGTGACTTTTTTTTTGGCCAGGCAGTGTATAAAATAACACAGCAATGGCAGACAACAATAAATATTAAATGTAGACTATACAATTGCGGTATATGAAAATCCCCCCCCCCCCCCCCCCCCCGTAACACTGTTAGACATGCACGTCGAGGTAATTACAGGCCTGGATATCTGAGTGTTGTAATAATATTAGCATACTTTTCAAATGCTAACCCAGAGGAGTCATTTGCTCCCATCTTGAACTGATCCTAAGGTATGCAAAGACAATATAATGGAGGATGACACAGGCTTTTCCGGCACAAGTTGGGTTGAATTCCATCTGTAATTACACTTAAACCGGCACTTACACAGAGAACTGGAGCATCAGCACAATTCAGCCGGAGGGGGAGGGAAAGCAAAAGAAAAGGGGATCCATCGAGATACACATTAGAAGTGAAGGAAGTGCATAACGACGACAGGCATCTGCTAATATCTGCACTAAATGTGTCAGTTCTCTACACTCATGGCTAAAGCGGAGTGCCTGAGTCTGATGTTGTTTAGCACAGAGCTTAATACCTGACTACAGTACATTAACTACATGTGAAAGGGCAAAGTCTAGCTCTCAGTACTGACCCACTTGATGCTTATTGGTTTACCACACTTTAAATCTACTGTCTTTGTTTTTTTGGAGGAACTACAGTGATGCACGGCTCTGGGTGACTTATTTTCAATACTGTGCCTGAACGCATCCTGTATAGTGTCAGACAGACAACCGAATCTGCTGCTCTGCTAACATCCTGCTCGCACTCTGCCTCCTGTGTACACACAGTGTTAGCGTACCTCTCTCTCGTCCTGATGCAGCCACTGTTTGGGGTTGTCCTCTGTGGCCAGGTAGGCGATAAGGTCCAGGGCGGTCAGTCGTGTTTGCCGTCGTGATGAGACAAAAATTAGCACTGGCTTGGCTGGGGAGTGGCTGCGTATCGCTGTAGAGAAAATGTTTAAAAGTTTCACATATTGTTTATTGATTACTTGTTACTGCTCCAGTAATGGTTTTGGAATTATTTTGGGTTCTAAGTGTTACAAATTGCCTCTTCTTGTGGGAAATTTAAAGCTACAGTTAGCAACTTTTATGCTGATATCTTCGTCATATTTGCTGAAACTGTCACTACTCCACACAGTGGTAGATGAGGCAATCTGTGAAAAAAATCATGTTCCTCGGTTGCTCTGGCTGGCGGACAGTGCTTTGTTTTGGTTCAACTGTTTCAAACATTGCAGTCGATTCACAAACTTTCTCATCTTACAGCTGAACAGTACATTAAAATATGTTTCTGACAACATCTGAGATGAGAAATTGTCAGTGCACTGACAGAGTCTTGATTCATATTTGATCAGCACTTCCTAGTTTGACAGTTGGATTGCAGTTCACGAGCAGTGATCGACTCCTCAGCCCTGATTGATTGGTTGTTTTTGTTAACCGTCGATGGATTCTTGCAGTTACCATCAGAAGCATTATGAGGAGGCAGAGGAACATTATTTTTCCCAAGACTATCTGTCTCATGTTCTTCTATGTGGATAGAGTGACAGTTTCAACCAATATGACAGAAGTTTTTTTTTTTTTTTTTTTTTAAAGAAAAGTTACTAACTACAGCTTTAAAGGACAAGGCTGGTGTTATTGGATATATGTTTTTCTTTTTGTCAACAAATCCTGTGAAAAGACTCGCACCGACAATCTGTGAGTCTGACTCCCAAATCTTTCTGACTTCCCTCTGTGGTACTTACCTCCAAACCCATTTATTCCTTGATTTAGTCAACAAAAGCTGAAAAGTGCTTGTGTTTGAATCCAATGCAGTATTGACTCAAATTAAGAAAACCTGAACATGTGGAAAGTGGGGTTTAACAATAAATAAATTTGGATTCCTGGGGCCTCATTATAAAAAAATAACCTACCTTGTTCTATTTTAAGTTTCTAAGTTAGAAAATTCTATCTTTCTATCACAGAAGCACTTCCTAGACTCATGGTCGTGTCCTACTCTATCGCACCTTATTTTAAGAAATCCTAATTTTAACAATAAATTTGATTCTTCAAATGGCACTCGTCCTGTCATACCTGTATCTGTGTTTAGAGTGTACTCAGACTGCCTGCATCTTTGATTAGAATGTACCGTTAGGCTACCATCCATATCAACAGCCTTCACTTGTTGCTGGTCAGCTAGCTTGCTCTCATGGACAAAAAAAAAGACAGGTGTTTCATTTTAGCTACAAGGAGTTGGAGGCACTAATTGTGCTAATGGAGGACACTGATCAAATTCTAAAATAAATGTTATGGTAGCCGTTCAATCATATTTCAGTGAGACCAAAATAATAAAAAAAGAAAACAGAAGTTAGACTTGTGCTTTGCTTTGTGTTGAATAAGTCATAACCAAACTAGAACTACAGCCTCACGGTTGTATGCCTCTATGAACCAGTCAAGTTGCAGTTATAGTTTTCATCCATGTCTATCCAGACTGACACGTAGCCATGGCAGAAGACAATGCTTCAAATATGGATGTTGCTGCAAAGAAGCTACAAATTTGAAAACATAGATGCTTCACACACATCTTCCAAAGACCATCAATATATTCAGCACAGTTTCAAGATGGCATCCAAGATTAGAGTCTCTTATTCTACATCTGACTGAATGTCAGAGTTTGAGTTATGACATTGAGTACTGGTCAGAAAAGTGTTTTTGCAGAACTAAAACTTCATTTTATCCTATTAGACATTTTTGCAAAATGTTGTCATAATTACTGTATGAGTTCTTAAATTATGGACAAAAAATATTTTGTGAGGTCACTGTGACCATGACCACACGAATCTAATCTGTTTATCTTTAATGAATGAATTTTTCATATACCGCAATACCGGTGAATAACCCAAACAATGTCCAGAACGTGCACGGAAGGAAAGTGTTTCAGCAGGGACCCATTTCACCACTGCACACCACAGGTGTGCTAGAGCCGGCTAGAGTGAGATCATAGAGAAAAGTTTAGAGGCGAGAATGGCTGCCAGAGAGAGTCCTGAAAGCGAAGCAACCGTACACGTTGACCCAGAAGAACTCATACCAAAAAGAGCGGTGTTTCCCCTATATGCAACTAGCAGCAGTGCACTGCCGTTTACAATTCTCCTCTGCTCTCTGTATCGCGCACGGCGGAGTTTCGCCCCGATGCACGCACACACGCACGCACACACACACACACACACACACACACACACACACACACACACACACAGGTGAGCACACTAGAGCACGGCTCGGGCCGCATTTTCCTGACCGAAGCCGACCCGATTCTGAGACAATTATAACCGAGCACGGCACTAATGGAGCAGAGTCTGTGTTGCATTCAGGCGTTGTGACGTAAATAACAAATTCCAGCACTTGAATAGGTCATAGCACAACACAGCAATATGTTAA
Organism: Epinephelus lanceolatus; assembly: GCF_041903045.1. Classification (NCBI taxonomy): domain Eukaryota; kingdom Metazoa; phylum Chordata; class Actinopteri; order Perciformes; family Serranidae; genus Epinephelus; species Epinephelus lanceolatus. Next base: position 40,219,361 of record NC_135743.1, read on the forward strand.
GTGGGCCGAACCCGAGCAAAATACCGTCAAATACCGTGAAACCGATATGATTTAAAAAAAAAAAAAAAAAAAAAAAAAAAAAAAAAAAAAACGTGATAAGGAAATTTTGTCATACCGCCCAGCCCTAGCGCCCATAAGAATAAGATGGACACGAAGGTCACAGTGACCTTGACCTTTGACTTCCCAAATCTAATCAGTTCATCTTCAAGTCCAAATGGACTGTGTCACAGCTGAAGTATTGCCGGTGCAAAGGCACAAAAATACCAAGAACACAATATATTTCGGTGTTCATTAGTTCTCCATCTTCATTGTCACTGTGCAGACCTATCAACACTGCTGCTGACAGTTATTATGAATTTAGGACTGGGTCTACGCCACCTTACCATAAGAAATCCTTAAGTTATTACTGTTATGTAATAGCCAAATTCCTATCCTGAGATAAGATAGGATTTTATGTTTCTGAAATATCAAAAATCCTACATGTTTTAACGATTCAATTTCCCTTTTAAAAAAGTTCAAATAATGCAACAGTAACTTAACCTACAGCCAGCTGCATCAACAGTCACCAACAAATCAAATTTGCACATGTAAAAATATGCATAAAGCATGTGTCAATATGTATAAATGGGAATATGGAGCTGTACCTTGGAAGGTAGGCTTGTTCATGCTGGCCATGCGGGGGCAGTAGTGTTGTCCTGGGAAACCATGGATGTGAACTTCCAGCGGTACAGGACGAACAGACGGACGGAAGTTAAACAAACCCACCTGTTACACAGAGGAGAGGGGAGGAGGAGGGAAGAGGGAAAAAAGAGAAGAGATTTAATGTGAGCAGCTGGCAACATGAAGCTCCATCTGGCAGTAATGTAAACTGTCTGTCACTGTCACTGAGGCCCAGAGCAGCAGGCCACTGCTGGACTCTGCTGTGGTGTGTTTAACCTTTGATGTGTCTGCTGCGTTGATTTGTGTGATGAGGCGATACGGTGCAGTTTGTGAACAGAACTGAATTCAAAGTGCGTTACAGGATGTTGCACAGAGTATTGTGCAGTGTCTGATGTGTATTGTGCTGAGGGCTGCTGCATGTCTACAGACATCTTAAAAGCCTGGTTAATGGACTGGGCAGCAGCTCAGTCCGAACGCCAGCCAGCCAGTCAGATATATGGATGGCAGGCAGCCAATCTGCTTTCTAACACTGTCTCTCTACAGCTCTGGCAACAGAGCAAAAGACAAGCTACAGTATTATGAAATGTATCTGTGATGATGAATCCCTACAGGTGACTAGAATTTCATGACATACGGATCAGAAGCAATGACCCTAAAGAGAAAAAAATAAACACTGTAATGTTAGAAGTTCAGGTTGAGGATATGTTGCTATAGTAAATGTGTGAGTTATTAATGTCTAATGTTCTTAATTTTGGTGTACTTAATATTTCTTTTAACCTTTTTTGGATCTGCGCTGGTGATAGCTGTGACCAGAGGCATTATGTTTTCGGGTTGTTTTTTTGTTGGTCCCATTCTTGTGAACACGGTATCTCAAGAATGTTTTGAGGGAATTTCTTCTAAGTGGCACAAATGTCCACTCGAGTCCAAATGTGGACTTACCAATGATCTGAACAGATTTTGGTGGTCAAAGGTCAAGGTCACTGTGACCTTGCAACTATGTCATTTTTGTGAACGTGGTATCTCAAGAACACCTTGAGAGAATCTCTTCAAATTTGATGCAAACTTCCACTTGGATTCAACAATGAATTGATTAGAATTTTATGGTCAAAGGTCAAGGTCACTGTTACCTTGCGTCTGTCTCATTTTCTTGAAAAGAACAGCTCAAAAAGACCATGAGGGAATCTCTTTAAATTTGGCACAAACGTTCACTTGGAATCAAGGATGGGCTCATTAGAATTTGGTGGTCAAGGCCAAGGTTACTTTGACCTCACAAAACATGTTTTTGGACATAACTCAAAAATGCATATGCTATTATGCCAAAAAAATTCATACAAATTTTTAACAAGATGAAATGATGAAGTGATGACATTTTATATCCAAAAGGTCAAAGGTCAACTTCACTGTGACATCATAATGTTTTCTGGCCATTATTCAATGTCATATCTAGGGTTGCCACATGTTATAGTTTTCCCAGGATTTCTCTCTTTTTTGAGCGACTGTCCTGGAAAATTTCCCAGGACACAAATTGTCTCGTTTTTTTGTGAAAATATTCTTCTAATTTAAAATAAAACCAGATTCCTCTACTGCTACTCTGTTTTTTCCTTTTTACATTTAGACATCCAATCCTGTGTCTGTAAACAGGTAAAAATGAACAGTGATGATTGGCCATATGCCTATTTCTTTATACAGGCAGCAGACATACAAAAGTTTACCTTATCACCTAGCAACTGCTGCACGGGCTGTCACTGTCTCAGGTAGGCTGTCCGGTCATTTCACATTATTTTGAGTTGTTAGTACGCTACTGTACTCCTCTGCATACTGGGGGATCTTTATACTTCATAACTGACACAATGGAATGCAGAGATTATTTTATTTTGAAAGTCCCTGTCCAGATGTCGCAGTTAGGCTACTGTTTTGTCTCGTGCTGCTGTTGGGATGATTAAGATGTCTAACGTCAGTTTTGATAAATCACAATGTGCATCAAAAGCCTGGATTGCTCTGAAACCACATTACAAAAACAGTTTGTAGGTTTCTGTTAGTTTTCCGACTTTATGATCAGTAATCAATTATTTTTCAGCCAACAACGTACGCGGTTAGTGCATCTGTGTCCATGGCAACCAGTCTCTTTAACCCAATAAAGTCTGAATGGAGATAATGTTCTCCTGTTTTTGTCATGATGATGGTAAACACCCAGCATACTCATGTTACTCATACGTTAATAACCTTCCTTAAGACTTCAGTAAATGAACAGGTGTAGTTAGTCCCCTGTCATATTTCAGGAACAGAAGGCGAGACATTTGGTCAGGTACTGAATTGGTGACACTCATTTAAGATGTCCACCTTGAAACTGTGTTGATTGTATAGATCTTCTATGCTGCTGAGGGGAGGATGTGTGTGAAACATCCATGCATTAACAGACATGGATGCAAACTGTAAGTGCAACTTGTCTAGTGTGTGGAGGAATACAACTACAAGGCAGTCATTCTAGTTTCTTTATAGTTTTTCAAATAGCAGATATGAAATGAACTTAGACTACAAGCAACGTATTTCTATATATATGTGTATACTGCGGACTAAATTAAGAACAAAACTCTGCAAGTTCCCAAGCCCATGGAAATTAGAGCAATCACAATAAATGTTTAGATTAGTAAGTCTATTAATAAGCATGTTAATTAACCTCCTCCACAGCTGCAGCCTATCAGCCAAATGCCTACTGACAAATTAACTTTACTTTGCTCCCACAATCCCACATCACCACATACTGACAGTTTTGGGGCTATTTTATGCTCATCCACAAAACAAGACAGGCTTACATGGCTGTGTATGCACTTCACCACCTTTTGTTTGTCTACACCAAGATTTTCCATAACGCTTAGCTTTATCTAGAGCAGCCCTCGGAGACTGACAGGATTCTTATTGCTGGCTATCATCGAAGGTAAAACCTAAGTATTTGTAACTTTTGAAATATGACGAGAGAATTAAACCAACACGAAACACGACTCACCAAGCAAAGCTGCAGTGGATGTTTTTCTCATCATTCTAGCTATTGCCATCTGGCAACAGCTGGAATAATGATTTCATGAGCACTGCTGCTGTTTAACATATATTTAACATGTTTTAACTGGCATTTACTGTCTGGTTTTACACTGTGTTTGCTAGAATGCCAAAAGCAAATTTCCATTTCATGTAATGTAATGAACAATAGAGTTTGCTTATCTTATCTGCCAAAACAGGTTCTTACCAAAAATGTTGTTTAGAAACATATTTTAGTGCCCTGTTTGGCTGTAACAGTGAGAATCAATGAACAGGAAGTGGGCGCCATACTGTTTCCTGCAAAGTGAAAACAGAGGCTGAAAAAACTGAGATCAAATGTGAAACTAAGAAGCAATAATCAAATATAAACCAAGATTCTGTTACTGAGCTGTTAACTGAAACACAAGATCATTAGTTACCAGCTGGCAATTCACTGTGACAAACAGTTTGCACTATGTCACCTCATTGCAGGAGCATTCATTGGTTCAGTGCATGTACACTCTGGTAGATTTTCTACCTAATGAGCAAAAGGACATGCCACAATCCTTTTTCTCTATTTTCTCTGGTCATGTAGCACCAATTTCAAAAGTATTTGTGCCTTTCTACAACATAGACAATCTAGTTTTATGAAGAGATCATCTCTCCAGTAATGAAATACCTCTTAAAGCAGGAAAGAATCAGGGTAGAACAAAAAACAAAAGCAATTATCATTATCATCGTTAATTTTCAGAAAAACAGTCGTCCTTTCAAATTTAGGAACCTTTGAGTTTCTTAAAAACTTTCCTAAAGAGTTCATCATCAGAGAAAACTAGAATCACCACCCTGCTATTGTATGCCTCCACCCTGCAGGTAAGTTTCTCTTTCAGTTTACATCCATGTCTGTGAAAACATGGATGCTTCACACATATTGACCCCTAACAGCACAAATCTATACAATCAGCACCGTTTCAAGGTGGGCACTAAAAATCAGTGTCACTACTTAAATATCTGACCAAATATTTCCCCTTCTGTTCCTGAGATATGACACTGAATAATGGCCAGAAAAGTGTTTAATGCAGAGCAAGAAAAGTGTTTAATTCAGAATATTAAGATGTCACAGTGAAGTTGACCTTTGACCTTATGGATACAAAATGTCATTACTTCATTATTTTATCCTATTAGACATTTGTGTGAAGTTTTGTCATAATTAGCAAATGAATTATTGAGTTATGGCCAAAAACATGTTTTGTGAGGTCACGCTGACCTTGACCTTTACATGAAAACATGTTGACCAAAATTCTAATTAGTTCATCTTCAAGTCCAGGTGAATTTTTGTGCCAAATTAAAATACCTCAAGGTGTTCTTGAGATCTCACACTAACAAGAATGAGACAGACAAGTTCACACTGACCTTGACCTTTGACCTATGACCAACACAAACTGATCAGTCCATCGTTAAATCCAAGTGGACATTTGTGCTTAATTTGAAGAATTCCCTCAAGCTGTTCTTGAGATGTTACGTTAAGATGGATGCAAGGTCACAGTAACCTTGACTTTTGACCCTTGAACACCAAAATCTAAACACTTCACTTGAGTCCAACTGGACATTTTTGTTGCAAATTTGAAGGAATTCCCATCTAGGCATTCTCGACATGTGGCATTCATGAGAATGAGACAGACAAGGTCACAGTGACCTTGACCTTTGACCTATGGCCACCAACAACTAATCAGTTCAACGTAGGGTCCAAGTGGACATTTGTATCAAATTTGAAGAAATTCCCTTGAGGCATTCTTGAGATATCGTGTTCACAAGAATAGGACAGACATATGTACGTGTGGACAGGCATGCAACCCGTAAACATAATGCCTCTGGCCATGACTATTGCCAGCGTGGTGGCATTTAAGCAATTTTTAATATGAAGTGGACAGACTTTAGATATCAGATATTAGAAGAGTGAATATAGACGGCTTCAGTCCCATGATACTGGTCAGATCATAGGTACAGAGCACTCTTGGAACACGATAGCAATTACTTACATATGCAGCTTAGAATGAACAATAAAAAAAGACTAAAACAATAATCTGGTTTGAAGTATTTTTTTCACATTGGCAAACTGTCTGACTGCTGCTACATGAGCCTTCATGGAGGTGTGTAAACTATCAGTGTTGGCCTTCAGTATAAAAACATATCAGTCAAATCATTTCAATAAGTCCTCTCTGCTTCAGGCTGACAGGCAGGCTCATCCATCCCCATCACTGCAGTCATTCCTGATGATTACAACTTAAGCATGGCATCCAGACACAGACTGCAGACGATTACAGAGATAAACTTCAACATTAACTCCAGGCCAAAAGTATCTGTTTATCTTAATTGCTATTATTATATACATTCAATCAGATATGAAGAGGCAGTCAACAAATGAACCATAAAAATACAGACTTAGACAAAGACTGTGGTTTCTGGCTGGCTTCACTGCAGCGGTGTTCTTGGTACACAAAGCTGATCTCACTATTCCTCAAACAAGGGAGTTATGAACATGATCCCTCCATCTAACCATAGAGCGAGGAGACAGAGGGTAACAACAATACACTGACAAAGTAGTCTTAAGCTTTACTGATATTTATGGCAGAGGACTCGTACTGCTGTATGTTCTGGTGCCATGATGGAAATCTGACCTGTCCGATTCCAAGCCAGTCAGCGAGGTCTCGAGCGTTGGCCAGAGCTGTGGACAGACCGACCACTCGGACGCTCTTAGATGTGTGAGAGGAGATGAAGTTGGTTCTGGACACAATGACTTCCAATACTGGACCTCTGTCCTCACCTGGAAAAAGACACAGTGGTACAGTCCAAGCAGAATGTTTATATAAGTAACAAAAGTTACACTTCAGTGCCTTTACACTGGTACGGGTTTTCCAATATGGAAACCATAACGTGTAATATGTTATATATTACGCGTTTTGGATATATTTTGTATAAACACCGTTAACTCAGGTGGCACTGTGGTGCAGTGGTTAGCACTGTCACCTCACAGCAAGAGGGTTCTGGGTTCCCCTATGTGTGCAGTTTGAATTTTCTCTGCATGTTTTCTCCACATCCTCTGGCTTCCTCTCATAGTCCAGAGATATGCACGTTAGGTTGACTGGTGACTCTAAATAACCCCTAGATGCAAATGTGAGCATGCATTGCTGTCTGTTTTTGTGTGTCGACCCTTTGATTAACTGGCAACCTGTCCAGGGTGAACCCCACGTCTCGCACAATGTACAATGTAGAATATTATACCTCAGATAGGAATGACGTTGTCCAACCAAAAATATTTATACCTGCAGCTGTGTTGAGGACTCTTACCCAGCAGGTGAATCTCATCGATGATGAGAATGGCTACTTTTTGAACGTAGCTTCTGTTCTGCCAGCTTCTGCTCACTCCGTCCCACTTCTCTGGTGTGGTGACGATGAGGTCAGCCTGTGCTATAGCTCTCATGTCTGGAGTCACATCACCTGTCAATTCCACCACCCTAGACACAGATAAGAAAAAAGGGATTATTCAGTTATGTCTAAAATTGTAATACTTTATACAATCATAGCCCTGTGTGCAGGGGCGAAAATCCCATTTCATAGTTGGGGGGGACAATAAACAGTAAAATTTTAGAGAATAATTCCAGGGGGGGACAAGGAAAAAAAGTTGTAGCCTGTCTTTTATACAGCATCTTTTACCGCAATTTGAGGCTTTAATCTTCTCTCTATCTCTCCAACAGGCAGAGTGAATGTCTATACTAACTAAACTAAAACTAAAACAAACAAAAACATTTCCTGCAATTAAACTGGTAAAGTGGTTTATAAACAGTGTGCTGTGAGATCTGCCGCTGCACACCTCACAACTGTGCGTAATAGTCACGCGTAATGACCGCTCCTCGTCTGCGCGTCTTTGATGTTTGTCTCACTGACAGGTGGAGAGCCTACAGACAGGTACCCATACGAGCCGCTCCGCCACAACCGTGCGTAATAGTCACGCGTAATGACCGCTCCTTGTCAGTTAGACTGCACGTCATTCATGTTTGTCTCACTGACAGGTGGAGAGCCTACAGACAGGTACCCATTGCTCCGCCACTGACTGCTCTTGTCCTGTCCTCTCCCTCTTCTTTCTCTCCTGTCCTCTCTATCACTAAACTCTGAGCTTAATCATTAGCTTTTAGCTTAGCAGCACTCGTAATTGAGTAGGCTTTTGAACAGTGCAGGAGAAATGTTGCAGACAGTTTATATTATCAGCCTGGGCCTGGGGCTTGTTGTAACAGTAAATGGGATGTGTTGTAACTTGTGTAAGTTAAACTGTGTCTGTGTGAGTGAACATCTTACCCTGCGATGCGCGATGTGGGCAGCAGTTCCAGCCACACGCTGCTACTGCTGCCAAGCAGCCCCGCCCGTTGGAAAGAGTGTGGGATATACCACTACTAGGAATGGGAAGGGGGACTAAATCTTTTAAGTTTTAAATAGCACATTATTGCGCGATTATAATGAGCACCGCTTACATTGTGCTTTCAATAAATACTACTGCATTGTTCAAAAATTATTAATTGTGTCTCAAATGATTCTACGGGGGTACAGCTTTACTGAAGGGGGAGTCATGTCCCCCCTGTCCCCCCCTGGGATTTCTGCCCCTGCCTGTGTGACAAAAATGATTTCCATGATATTTTTTACTATGTATTATGTAATATGTATCACTGTACATAAAGGCATTCCACCTCTGTGTGATGTCATCCACCTGGTGGTCTCTGTTTTCACTTACTTCTTCCCCAGTTTCTCCTCAATCCTGATCTTCCAGTCCTCAATCCTCTCTCTGACCAGTGCTTTCAGGGGGGCGATGTACACCACCTGAACACACACACATAAATACAAACAGCCATTCAATGAAAAGAAACACTGCTAGGTTTCCCCAGGCTGGATGTTAATGTTGACTGTATCACCACAGCTTCCCATATTGGAGTATCTGTAAACATCTCTTCAGTTGGTAGCTGCTCTCAGGCAACAGTGATAAAACACCTGACTGTGTTTATCCTAAACCTGGGGCACAAGGCCACTGAAAATCTAAAAACAACAACCACAAAAAGTTATCAAAAGACACTGTTATTTTCTGTGTTACTTCTGACTGAAAAACCAACCAATCACTGACAAGAGGGTCAGTGTTTAAGTGATAGTTTGGATCGTTTGAAGCAGGGTTGTACGAGTGTACGCAGTTAGTGTATTACATGGAGTAGATGTTGGTCAGTACTCCCCGTGTTTGGAGAACCAGGCAGAAGTGCCATAACAGAAGCTGAGCAATGTACTGCTGTGGACGGGGGCAGCAGCAAAATGTATTTTAGCTTGCCACCCCCCCACCAAAAAATCAGTTTAAGTGTACGCTATATTTAGAATATTTACTGTCAAACAGCTTTTTCTGACAGGAACTGAAGCTGTTACATCTTTTTCTTCAAGGCCAGACTCCATTGAGAAAAATGGTAACTAAACATTGCTGAACACAGGAGCTGCTGGTCTACCACTGCCTCGATTAGTTAGAAGTTAGTAAGTAAATTATTGTGTGACTTCCGCGTTTAAGAGGGTCCATTTGGATTCACCAAATTCACACAATAACACAAACAAACTATGTGATGAAGGCTGCGGTGGACCAGCAGCTCCTGTGTTCAGCAAACTAAAATTACTGTTTTTGTCAACTGAGTCTGGTGTCAAATGGGGAACTGAAGCCATTAATGGCCTGCCCGTCAGAGAGGGCTGTATACATTAAGGTAATGCGGTGAAAATATTTGGTGTACAATTTTTTTTTAAGGGGGGACTTTTTTTTGGTTGCTAAAATACATTTGTTGCTGACCCCTCCATAGCACTATATTGCTTAGCTTGCATGGTCGTATTCATGTCTGCTTCTCCAAACTGGGGACGAGCCAACCAACATCTACTTTATGTAATACACAGACTATGGATTAGTACCTCATTAAGCCCAACGTCAAAAGACTCATACTATCCCTTTAAAGCTACCCTTGTTTTTGACCACTAGCAGGAGCGGGGAGACATATTTTCGATGAGCAGGCCCCTGTTTAACGGCACAAACAATGCACACCCATGAGCACGCCAGGCCATGTATCTAGGAAAGCTAGTGCAATGATTGAAAAAACAACAACAACAACAACAACAAACTGAGCTTACAATGATCAAGCTGCAAAAAGACAATGTGATACAAATAAACATTGTCATCATTTTCCACATCAGCCTCACCACAAGTTTATTTACGTTTTTTAATGTCTTTTCTGACTGTTAAATGTTTAGACACTTCCAACAACAGAGTTTGACAGATTGTCCTCTTTGTGGTGTAACACTGCTGAATTAGCCTCATGACATAAATTATTAGTGTTTCCAAACAGCAATTACACAGTAGATTTTATGTGACTTTGTGACACTCCATCAGAAACTGAAGTGTAAATAACAAATAGATGACAAGTCAATTAAGCTCATCTTAGAGCCACACATTAGCTCATATTTGACTGCGTGTGATTACTTGATCTACTTTCCTTTTTTTGATAGGGCAACAGTAACAATCATCAGCTGATAATGACCTCTGCAACATGTTACTAACAGTACACAACAGATCACCAACAGTGCACCCATAGGAACAACACATGGATCTACAAGGATGCAGTTTGTGATTGGTTGGACTAAATGGGAAAGTCTTTTTATATTTACAGTGTACTGAGATTGTTTGTTCTGAACAGACCCCAGTCTCTCGCCGTGGTTCTCAGTGTCTTCTGTAAAAAAGCATTTAGTACCAGTGTTGATCAACAGAAAAGACAGCAACTACTCAGTACATTTCTTGAACTAAAATTCCCTTGAATTCAATAGTAAGACAGATGGAGCCAGTCAAACCTTAGAGGTTGGATACTTGTTGAAGACCCGAAACATGGCCATCTCTGCTGCGATGGTTTTTCCAGAGCCCGTTGGCGCCCCCAGCAGGACGTTAGTGTCCGTGTGATACAGCGTGTGGAAGATCTGAGTCTGGATGGGGTTGAAGTGAGTGAACTTGTACAGGCTCTCAAACTCCCGGTTACCAAGAGCCGTCACCGGCAACGGCTGCAGGTCCAGCAGCTCTGAGAGGGAAAGAGTAATGGGAGAAGATTAAACTGGATTCTGTTTTTTGTCTTCTCTGTTTATGGTACCAAAAAGTGGGGTACAATAAAAAAGATCAAATACAGTACAATATTGACAGTACCTAATGGTAAAACTTGACATTTATTCACATCAAAATGTGGCTGCAAGAGTCACACTGTTTTGTGCTGCCGTGGTCCTGCCTGATGCCTCCTACTGCTGCTGTTATTATTAGTCATACTTCTACTGTTATTATACAAATATGATTAATGTCACATATACATACTATCATATATTAATATATACTTTCAACATATTGTACCACAATAGCCGTAATTATCATTAGAAAATTATTACTTAAATTAACGTTGTTGTAGGCTACTGTCATTACGGTCTGTCTTGCATCTCTCTCTCTCTCTGTCTCTGTCTCTCTTAATGTCTCATTTTTTGTCATATGGATTACTGTTAATTTCTTATGTTGATCTGTTCTGTACGTCATCTATTGCACGTCTGTCCGTCCTGGAAGAGGGATCCCTCCTCAGTTGCTCTTCCTGAGGTTTCTACCATTTTTTCCCCTGTTAAAGTTTTTTTTTTCCTTATCCGCTGTGAGGGTCCAAAGGACAGAGGGACGTCGTATGCTGTAAAGCCCTCTGGGGCAAACTGTGATTTGTGATATTGGGCTTTATAAATAAAACTGACTGATTGATTGTTCATTTTCAGCAATATGAAAGCCAGAGATCAGATGTAGCTTCATCTGAACTCTTCTACAAAACAAAGACCCCTACTGTTTTTAGGATGTAATATGGCTAACATTTCAATCCATAAATAATATATTTAAGGTTCTGTATGTGATATTTTGAGCACTAACACAGCAGCAAATTACTATTTATTGTGTAAAGATATAGTGGAGTAATGGCCTTCTGAGCAGAGAATGCAGTCACACTCCCTTTTTGTGTGCTGTAATCTAAACTTCTCTGTTCACTGTTGTGTTAGACAGTTGAGCTGCGCGTTTGTGTTAGTCCCTGCGTGCATATCCCACTAGCTAGCTCATCACTGTCGTTCTGCACTGCACTCATACTGTGGCTGCTGCTGATATCAGGATGGTGTTATCATGTAAGCATGGTGCCCACCCTTTGATTCCAAACCAGTTCTGTTAGCACTGTTGCTGTTGTTAGCACTGAATGCGCTGTTAGCACCGTTAGCTGCTAGCTGCCGACTCAGCCACCTCTATGTTGAGAACTGTGTGCAGACAACCTCAATCAAACTCTGAATGATAGATTCTCTCTATATGTTGTATAGAGCTCATTTAAGTACTTACAACCATAAAATACCATTAATGACAAAGAAATACTGAGAGACAGTGTGATACATTATGTATAGGAAATATACTGACTGCAGCAATGTAGCTTACAGTACATTAAAGTAATTTGTGGCTGGGAAAATGTATCTTGTATGATTAGTCATTTATCACGTTCATGACATGCAATTAACCTGCGTTGCTAAGTAGATATGAGAATGACATATAGTTGTTCAAGTATCAGCCAGAGAAGATCTAATCAAAACAAAATAGCTCAGAATAGCCTTAGGCATTATAACAGTATTACTTTGTACCAGGATATTTAGAAATCCATACAGCATGATTTTCAATACTATCAAAACTGCAGACACTTCCCTTTTTATTAAACTGATGCTGAGATGCCGTATTGAGGCTGTAGTGCATGTAGTGAACAGCACATGCCACCAGAGGTCAGTATTTACAGGCAGAAACAAGATGCCAAGCAGACAGACATAGCAACTGAGAGAGGTGGGGCTACCATTACAGGACTGTTACAGTTGCAATGACAGAGATTGTGGACAAAAACAGCATATTTTCACATCTAATTCAGTGAATTAAGGTGTAGCTAGCACAGCACAGCACACTAAAGCAGGATTTATACTTCTGCAGCTAAGGTACGTCGTACCTATGGCATAGGCTCTGTGGCTACGTAGAGCATACATATATATAGCAGGCTATATCTTACGCTGTTGCCTGATGTGAAATTTTTGTAAGTTGAAACCATTTTCCTCAGTGAAGTTTTTATTTACTTTTATATCACAGATAAGACACAATAAATTGTGAAGACAATAAAGCCTCCACAAAACAGCATTTTAAGTGTGTGATTTATCCTGGCTTCATATGAGTAGAGGAAATCTCTGCTAGCTGCTAGGCGAATTTATACAATGTGAAGTGCCATAGGCTTGTGCTAATAACATTAGCATGTTGTATTTGTGGGAAAAATGTATCCAGCAAAAGACAAGTGCTTTGTCTGTGAATCCTGGGAGAAATAATGAAGCTGATTTGTGTACTTGTGTTTAAAATTGTTGCTTTTAGGCCATGTTTCACATGTATTTTAGGTGTGTCTTGAATCAGCTCAACTATACAGCACTTCACAGAAACCCCATCGCCGATTAGTGTTTTGGAGGTGTAACGGCAGAGTGACAAAGACACACCACCGCACAAGTATAAATGCTCACAATGGTGTAGGCCACATGTGTAGGCTATGGTGTAGGGTCTGCATGGAGCTCACGCACAAATATAAATCAGCCTTAATTTCACCACATACCGTATACACCAGTGAAATTTCAGGACTAACTGCCAAATGTTTCACTTTGTTTCAAAGCTAGTCTCTAACTTGGAGCGCAGTGGGTTTAACAGAGCTTTCTTACTGAGAACAGCTGCCTGCTGAGCTTAAAGACAGGGTTGGGTGTTAATGCTTTGCTCATGTCAAATGAGATGGATGGTAGAGAAGCTTTTGTTCTTTAGGAGGCACAAGAGGTCATGTCATCAGACAGCATCAGACAATGATTGTATGTCTGAAGAGTTGGTCATGAGAAGGTTAAAACACTGTGCATAAAAAAATACTTTGCTAAAAATAAAATTTGGCTTTCATTTTGAATTGTGACTTTGACTTTGGCTTACTTGAGGTTTCCATGTTTCTTTGGTTTTAAGGCACTTCTGTATTAAAAAGTGCCAAGTCTGGTTTATTTGAGCTTACAGAAACATAACGAGTTTCCCAGTAGCAAATGCTGACACGCATCTACAAGGCAGAAACTGATAATTAAATCAACTCAATTATGACATACATGATGCATACTTCTTTGTGTTCATCACTAGGAGATTATCCTTTAACTTAACAGTCATTTGAACCACTGTTTTATATCAAAACATTGATTAGTTTTTCTTTCATTTTCTCTATTAACATCTACAGAAATGGAACAACAGTATCTTTTCTGTTTACTGTACAGTCACAGTCCCTGGATGAGACTCTTCTAAATCTCTAGGCTCTAATGTTAGCAACAATCAACTGTATATTGAATGGTTAAGTACTTTGAAGATTTCTTCAGATCCTTTTTTCCCACATGTATAATGGAAGATGACAAACCGAAACTTTTATATAAGAGACTATTTTATTAATGAAAGGCTGGAGACGTTGGTCAAACAGTGCCGTTCCTTCAGCCTGTGATATGATCTCTTCTGTGCTGTGGGGTTTTTCCCTGATAAGTGTTGTAATTGTGTCTCTTCTTACTGAGGGGAAATGTGGTCAGAAATAATACTCTGGTTCCTTTCTTACAGTCTGGAGGAGTGAATGAGTGGAGTATGCGAGGATTAGATGCTTTTGTTCTCCAGTCTACATGGGGTTTTGATGTCTCCGTGTAGCTTCCAAACAACTAAGCCATTTTGTGGTGGTGAGCCGCTGTTTTAATCTGACTGAAAGTTATAGCTGGTGGTTTGTAGAAAAAGTATCCTTTGGCTTATGCCAGTATTAGATTGTAGTAAAGGCTAAGGTTTCTTTCACTGTGCAAAAGATGCATCCTTCATCAGTCTATGGAAAGCCTACTTGATGTCTGTACTGGTTTAGTCCAACAATTTATGGCTAATTTATACTGCTGTAAGAAAAAAATAGAATTACCGCCTCGTGGTTGTATGTCTCTACATATCAATCAAGTTCCATTTACAGTTAACATTACAGTTAACATTATCATTATCTTACAGTTCAGTATCTGACCAAATGTCTCCCCTAGTTCCTGAGATATGACACTGAATAATGGCCAAGTGTTTCTGCAGAACATTATCATGTCACAGTGAAGTTGACCTTTGACCTTTTGAATATAAAATGTCATTACTTCATCATTTTATCCTATTAGACACATATTAGACGTGAAAATCATCATTGTGAAATTTTATCATAAATAGCATGAAAAAGTCTTGAGTTATAGCCAAAAGCATGTTTTATGAGGTCACAGTGACCTTTAACTCTCAAATTCTCATCAGTTTAGTCTTGAGTCCATGTGGATGTTTGTGCCAAATTTGAGGAAATTCCCTCAAGGCTTTCTTCAGATATCTTGTTCACAAAAATCAGATGGACACAAGGTCACAGTGATCTTGAGCTTTGATCACCAAGGTCAAATCAGTTTCTCGTTGAGTCGAAGTGGATGTTATTGTCAAATTTAAAGAAATTCCCTCAAGGTGTTCTTGAGACATCACCCTTAAGATAGATGGTGAATAAGTTTTGGTCTAACAAAATGTCTCTGAGTGACATCCATCAAAAGTGTCAAGCGCCCTACCATAAATCCGGCTTGAGTCTCAAACTTGTGATGTCATTGAGTATAAAATCTGGAGCTTCTCCACAGCCAGTGAATGGGAGCCCGATTTTATAGACCCACTGAATGTTTTCTTTTTTTAAACCCAAATGAGCTTTATTCATTTGTAGTGTTCTTAGCTCTGAAACACAAAATGTACCCATATAAATTCCTCTGGCTTTCACCATTCATTGTCTATGGAGCAGCTCCAGACTTTATACCCTATGACATCACAAATTTGAGTTTTAGCACCCTAACTTTTGGATTTGGGAAAAAGTTGTTCATGTTCACTAATAATTTTGGACTGTCTTAGACCATAGGAATAACATGTATGAATTTAAAAAATGAGCATAGTTCTCCTTTAAGGTCGAAATGAATATCAATATTTCGGATTTACAAAATCTGATCGCAATGTATTGGCCAATAATCATTTTAAAGACATAAACAGAAAACAGTCCAGAATTGTGACTAAGAAACACACTGTTGAGTGGGACATCATGGACCAAACTAAAAAAATCAAAGTACATGTCAAGCGAGTCATTTTAGGTAGTTGCTTATCACCCGGCTGTATGTTCAAGTGTTCATTCCTCTGTTAAGTCTGGTTTTAATTAGTTATCTGATACTTTAAAAAGGGGGTTGACGTCATGATTGACAGCTGTGCCTGCCAATCAGTGTATTCGCAATCAATGCCAGTTTTCACAATTGGTTGGACAGGTGTTTGGGCGGGAACTCAACACCACAGATATTGGTACTGCACAGACACTGGCTCCAAATGATGCCACCACTTGAAGATAGCAGCGGCTGTATCTAGGAAAAAAAGCAGACTGAACTGCGCTTGTGGACATACAGCGTTACAGTGAATAGATATGCAGACAGGGGAAAAAAAAGGAGAATGAAAGACTTAACTCTGCGGTACAGGTACTATACTTTAGTGACGTACAAGTGACTAAGTGACAAATGACTATTTACATTTTTTTTTTATAGTGTACATATATACTCCACGTATTGTAATGTTTTCTACATCATACTTATTTGACAGCTTTCTTTCTACTTTCTTTAAGCTATTTTACTTTTGATACTTTTAAGTGCATTTTGCTGATTATACGTCTCAACTTCTAAGTAGGATTTTCAGTGCAGGGCTTTTACTTGTAATGGAACATTTTTACATTGTGATTGGACTGGGACTGCAGCAACTATATATATAACAGCTGGAAACATTCAACAGTGTCCACCAACTGTTGCTGGTGCTATAACAGACTAACAGACTTAGTATTACTATTTTAAATTCAAGTCAAGTCAAATCCCTGTTGTCACATCATAAATGTGTGTGTGTGTGTGTGTGTGTGTGTGTGTACCAGTGTGTGGAGGGTGTCTCTCGGGTAGGATGAGGTTCTGGAAGTTAATGATGCAGACGGCCTCGGCTCCGAGCCAGCGGTCAGACACCGCCTTAATGTAGTACTGGGAGGGCAACGGCTCAAAGATGGGGATGGTGAACACTACGTGTTGAGGCTCTCCTGTTACCACCTGGAGGGATGAACACACACTCATAAAGATAAAGGACACATCAGTCATGACATAATCTTTGAGGAACACTGTCCTCATGTTAACTGAGGTCCAAGATAAAAAAAACAACAAACCTGTTTCTTCTGCAGGAGGAAGTACTCAGAGTGGTAGATGTGATCATTGATGGGATCCTCCACCCATAACCACCATGGCTCACCCACTGACCCATGGACCTAAATCATTCAACAGATAGGGTTCAAATAAACAACACAAAATAAATAAAAACCACAAAAATACACAAACTCATCAATTTACAACATAACACAATCCAACAGAATAATCCCGTTGTTATATACCATTGTCAAACTCATTAGATAAATTGCTGCAGAGGCTGTAGAGAGATGTTGATTCATAATACAGTACACACCGAAAAAATAAAAAAAACCTGAGGCAGTATGGGTCTATAACGGATTGTTCTGGTTTTTTTTTTAAAGTGGGGTTGTATGGGGTATTTCTCCATAGCCAGTGTAATACATTCAGTACATGTCTGCCGATTCCTTCCACAATTTGGAGAAATGGAAGGAGTGCAGATATGGAAGCTAAGCAATAGCTATGTACTGAAGGGGCGGCAGCAAAATGTATTTTAGCCACCTCAAAAAGACCCACTTACAAAATTCAATCAATTTAAGTGTATGCTATATGGACAGTATTTTTACCGCTCCACCTAGCCCTTCCCAACAGGGAAACCATTAACGGCTTCAGTTCTCCATCTATGTTCTTGTCAAAGCCACCAGACTCCATTGACAAAAAACATAATTTAAACTCACTGAACATGGGAGTTGTTCGTTTACTGCTGCCTCAATCAGTTAGTTAGTTTGTGCTATTGTACAACTTGGTAATTTCAAACTATCCCCTTTTAACACCAGTGTAACAGAATAACACACACAAACTCACTGATCAAAGTAGAGGTACACCAGCAGCTCCTGTGTTCAGACATGTTCAATCACATTTTATAAATGGAGTCTGGCTTTATAGAGAGCCATATAACATCTTCAGTTCCCCACTGAAAACTGCTGTTTGACAGCAAGGTAAAACAGTGAAAATATTCTAAACTTTGAGTACATTTAAACTACAGAACACTGTGTGCCAAAACAACCAGACACAAGAACAGCTTGTTTCTACAGGCTGTCACCATGATGAACACAACAACAATCCCTCTGGAATAACCCTGTAACACCAAGTATCCACTTTACCAGTAAATTATATATTCTTATTGTGTCAGTTAACTCTGCAAACATGTAAATATCTGTCAAACATAACCCAGGTAAACAGTACATGATGTCATATCCAGCTGCCTTATGTATAGGAGCAACTTGTTATATTTAGCAGAATCAGAATCAGCTTTGTTAGTACGTGTGTATATACAAGGAATTTGACTTCGGTAGACTTTGCTCTCAATGTACCAGTACTGACATAAATTCTAAAAATTAGACAAGCAAGTGAAATATACAAAAAATAAACAAATATACATCCAATGCACAAAAACATACAAGTCTGTGAGGTAAAAATAGAGCAAAAATGCAAGTGTTGTTTGTCCTGCCACTCTGTGACTGTTAGGAGTTAATCAGAGTGACAGCCTAGGGGAAGAAACTTTCTTTGTGATGGGTAGTTTTGGCGAACAGTGCTCTGTAGTGCCTACTGGAGGGGAAGAGCTTAAACAATTTGTGTCCAGGGTGCGTGGGGTCTGCAGAGATGTTCCCTGCCCGTTTCCTGACCCTTGACCGGTACAGGTCCTGGATGGAGGGAAGATCAGGCCCAATAATCCTCTCTGCAGACCCGACTGTCCATTGCAGTCTGCTCCTACCCAGTTTGGTGGCAGATCCAAACCAGATGGTGATGGATGTGCAGAGAACAGACTGGATTATGGCGGTGTAGGACGTGATCAGCAGTTCCTGAGGCAGGCTGAGCTTCCTGAGCAGTTGCAGGAAGTACAGCCTCTGCTGGGCATTTTTCGGGAGAGTGTCTATGTGGGAGGTCCACTTCAGGTCCCTAGAGATTGTGGTACCCAGAAACCTGAAGGTGTCCACAGTAGATACTGTGCTGTTGAGGATGGTGAGGCGGAGCAGTGTCGGGGGGTTTCTCCTCAAGTCCACTGTCATCTCCACAGTCTTGAGCGGGTTCAGGTACAGGTGGTTCTGACCGCACCAGAGGCCCAGCTGCTCCACCTCCTGTCTATATGCAGACTCATCCCAACCCCTGATTAGGCTGATGACAGTGGTATCGTCTGCAGACTTCAGAAGTTTTCACAGAAGGGTCCCCTGAGGTGCAGCCGTTGGTGTATCATTCTGTATATATTCCAGCAACATTTGCACTCTGCATCTTTCATTATTGTCAGACTAATTAACATACTTCATTGTGTTGTTCTACATTTGTACACTTTTCTACATATATTTGGTGTAGAGTTGTCAAATGTTTGTAGTAGTCAAGTGTTTATGTTTACCTTGTCCAGCTTCATTGTCCTTGTTTTTAGCTGTATGTCTATTCTGTGTATGTACATTTAAAGCAACATAAGACCAGAGTCAGATTCCTTGTATGTGCACATGTTTGGCCAATAAAGCTGATTCTGATTGTGAAATATCAGCGTTCCAAATCCACTGACAATTTAATTGTAATAAATATATCAACCTTAATTAAGGACAATAAACAATACTTGCCGGGTAATGGCAGTATTCATTGTAATGTGTCAGTGTGGTGTTTCCTGGGTGCCATCACGGAGGCGGCTCATGTGTCGATACATGTGTCGTGGCTCTGCAGCCGGATCAGGGCTAAGCCAGCCAGTCTTCCATTACCACTCTCCCATGATTGGAGCATGCGTCGCTAATCAGACATAAACATTCATCTTCATATTCAGCCCTGCTACAATGAGCTTCCTATTCCTCTCAGATTCCATGACAAACTCCGGACTAAGCTTCCCATGATCCCCTCTGGCCTGTTTGCCCACTGAGGTGGGACATGCTGGAGGCATTCTGGCTCTCAAGGACAGATGGAGATTCCATGGCTGTAAGAATAACAAGGTAGGAGGAGCAGCTCTTCTTTTCTCTGTTGTAAAAATGTGACCATGACTACACCGCTTGTGTCAGTAAGTAGTTTTGGTGCGTATATGGGGGTGTGCTGCTCCAGACAGGAGGAGGAGGAGACAAATGCTAAAATTCAAAGGACTGACTGACCTGCACTTCTCCAGAATGGTTAAGGGTTACATCTGGCCAAGAATGAAATAAGTGATTTACTGAAAATATATATGGTATTAAATTCCTCACACTCTGACTGAAACATTTGCAGCTTATTCCTTCATGGAAGACAGCAGCTGTAGTCAGCTGCTCCACAGTTGATCTGTATGTTTAGTATGTTCCACACAATCATTGCTACTGGTGGCGGAGCTTTGGAGTGATGTGGAGGCAACAGTGCAACAGTGATGTAGTATATAGCTATGTTGTGTTTTGTGCTGCTGGTCACACCGCAGCAGTGTTTTGCCATGTTTTGTTGTAACTCTGAAAATTTTGTAACTATTCAGCATATTGATACTCAGAAAAAATCTGATTATTTTTAAGTATCAGGTTAAGTGAGGAGTTGGACAACCTGTTTACATGCTCTGTAGAAGCCTGGTTACTGTAAATCTGCGTACACATGTAGCCAGTCAGTAGTCAGACAGACCCCTACCCCTGTCCTATTTTGGAAGCATTGCTGACTTAAGTGCATTAGTGATATAAGGACTTTTACAGCCAAGTAGAAGTTTAGTCTGTCTTCAAATTATTTTGTATATGAAGGTGCATTGTTAGATGTACTAATCTCTCACTTCAACAGGGGCGGAGCCAAATGTTGTAAACATTCAGGGCTAAGCCCAAACCTAGGGGGGTTCGGGTGCATGCTTCCCATCTACAGCAGCTATATGCACTGTTTTAAAACCATCTAAGTTAATAGAATGCCTAAACATCTGTACATTATTTGGCAAAACCATGGTAGTTGCCAAGGAAAAAAATCATCCTGTAGAGCCTACACCCTACTTAATATCTACTGGGCCTTTTCCACTGTCACTTTTGGAAGCACTTACAGTTTACATCCATGTCTGTGAAAACACAAATGGCTTACATGCATCTTCCCCTGGGGCAGCACAGAAGATCCATACAATCAGCACAGTTTCAAGGTGGACACTCAAGATTAGTGTCGCCAATTCAGTATCTGACCAACTGTCTCCCGTCCTGAACCTGAGATACGATGTTGAGTAATGACCAGAAAAGTGATTTATGCAGAATATTGTGATGTCACAGTGAAGTTGAACTTAGACCTGTTGGATTTAAAATGTCATCACTTTAATATTTTATGTCATCAAACATTTATGTATTTTTTTTCATAATTAGCATAGGAATTCTTGAGTTATGGCCATAAACATATTTTGTGAGGTCACAGTGACCATGACCTTCGACCACCAATGTCTAATCAGTTTATTCTTCAGTCCAAGTGAACATTTGTGCCAAATTTAAAGAAAGATATCGCTTTCACAAAAATGAGACAGACAAGGTCACAGTCACCATGACCTCTGACCTATGGTCATGGTCTGTTCATCCTTGAGTCCAAGTTTATATCTGTGCCAAATCTGAAGGAATTCCCTAAATGTATTCTTGAGATAACATGCTCAAGGGAATGGGATGGACACAAGGTCACAGTGACCTTGACATTTGACCACCAAAATCTACTCAGTGAATTGTTTCGTCCAAGTGGACGTCTGTGTCAAATTTGAAGAAAAAAAAAAAATCCCTCAAGGTGTTCAAATATAGCATTCATAACAATGAGACAGCAACCTTGACCTTTGACTACCAAAATGCTGTCAGTTTATCCTTGAGTCCGAGTGGATGTTTTTATCAAATGTGAAGAAATTTCCTCGAGGCATTCCTTAAATATCGAGTTCACAAGAATGATGAAGTCACAGTGACCTTGACCTTTGACCACCTAAAGCTAATCAGATCATTGTTGAATCCAAGTGGATGCTTTTGTTCAATTTAAAGAAATGGACTTACTGCTCTATCACTGTCAGCGGGAGAAGCAGGAAAGCACAACACAGCTCAACATGCTTAACAACTGCAGCACACACGATCAACACATGATCATATCTGCTCAAGCCTGCAGGGCAACATACAGCAGCTTTGCGTCCAAGTAGACCAACTGCTGTTTTTGAGGAATACAGCGACACAACAATGTAAATCCTTATAATATTGTATAATATATTATAATTTGGGGTGTTGGTTATGTGCTTGCAAAAAAATAGGGAATGTATTTTTAGGTGGTGGCAAACACTGGTAGGCTGAGAAATGTGTCTGAAAATGCTACAAAAAATAAGCCAGGCAACTCGAAGACTATGTCATGTACTTTCAATTAAAATTTTCATACTATTTCAAAAGAGAGAGAAGCCGACACCAGCAGTATGCTTGTATATTACAGAATATATTAATGCCATCCATATTTACCTGATCGTTCCAGCGAAAGTCAGGCGTGATGATGAGACGAACACGTAAGACGGTGCGTGTGATTGGCTGAATGCTGGCTTCCATTATGATCGATGGGATCTGGTGGACACACTGTTTGACTGATAACCCCACGTTGACATGGTGCAGCATGTGACCTGGGAACAATTCACCTGGCATTAACATGTGTTTGGTGTTATAAATATGAGTTAACATGATATATTTCATATAGATGACAGTAAATTCCAAATAAAATCCAATGTTCAAATAACAGCTGCAACGGCTAAATTCACCCAAATGTTTGGTAATATTAATACCACAACAGAGTGGTTCATTCTCATCACTCTGCTGCTCTCAATTTTTCTTTTTAACAAAATATGTTTTCATTCACTAATGAATTCTAAATACTGTTTTTTTCTGTCACTACTCTCAATGAAAATCAAAACTTCCTGCAGCTGTTTCATATTTAGAGCCGACCGGTGAAAACAGAGATCATACCCTCCTTTTAGTCACTGAAAGGCTTTTAATTTGAAGCATCTGTTAAAGACATGTAGGGGGGTAATTGATGGTACCCTAACACAATAAAAAAGTGACAAAGTAGAACTAACTGGAGCTGATGATCGCAAGCCTCACAGCAGCGTGGTGTATGACTATCAAAATGTAACAATGCTTTATTTTATACAGTTTACGTTTTTTCCTGCAGTAAAGGTAAATAAAGAACCCTGCCACTATTTGAGAATCGATGGCATATTTACACCTGACATCTGTGTGCTATATGCCTGTCTTTAAGTGTAGTTTAGTGTAATTCATACAGTCTGAGTAGATGTACACCAATGAGGCTTGTATTCAGTTGTTTTTACCGATCTCATCCTTCCTCATCTCCTTCAGTTTGTCCACAGTGAGCTTCTTCTCCTCCAGGCGGTTCAGTACAATATGGCTCAGGTTGGGGAACTGGCGGAGAGGGTGGGAGAAGCCCCACAGCCGCTTGTCGATCACCTTACAGAGGGTGAGCAGTCGGTAGGTCATGGCTGGCCAGCGCTTCCTCAGAGCAATCTCAAACAAAGCCCTGACGATCCGAGCAGCATTCTGTGAGCCGAGACAACAGCAGGAGAGGAAAAAAAGCTGAATCAACATCAGTCCCAGAGGCACTTGTATTATTGCCGCATACAGTTTTAATGGTAAACTGTAAAGTTGGAATGAAACGACTGACACACTTTGTACTGAAGTCACTGGCAACAGCTGTATGCTACATCATGCAGTAAACTGGTGATTAATCATGTGTGATCAGAAGGAGGGCTGGCTGGGTTCAGACGTCCAGGTTGGCCACAGCTGTGAGCTGATGGATTGCTCATGTCAGTTCTGGAGGAGAGGTCAGGTGGCAGTGTTGCTTGCTGATAGACTGCTCAAGTCCGGTCAGGCTGTGATAGATTTGGTCAGGTGTTAATGTGATCTGATTGTCTGGTGAGGTCTGAATGCAGTCTAGAGGGGATTATTGAAATCTGTTTGATAGCTTGGTGAGACTGAGAGGTCTGGCTGGCCACAGGAAGGCCTGACGTCTGAGGAGAACAGATGCACCAAAAAAGGATCCTGTTAATCCTTGTTCATACTCTTCTGTTCCATATTACAATACTGTCTCCCACTGCAGTAACTACTACCAGTGTACTACTAAGCACTACTAGCCAACTGTACTACCTATTAGTGGATAAAGTTCTTAATCCTCCAGGTACATAGCGCGAGACCAGCGAAAGCACGTGAACACACATGAACGCGGTGCCTATGTCTCACGGTCTGGTGCAAGCGTGCACATGTGAGCGTGGTGCACAGAGAGGCAGTCAGAGCTACAGGCTACAATGAGGCTAAAAACAGAGTTCAAATGACGTTTTTCCAAACAACTTATTATGTCGGGGCTTCAGGACACTTGGATCACTACGGACGAATGGAGATATTTTGTGGTTTCAATTATGTATTTTTGGACGTTTGAATCTGGGGCGCCGTTAGCCTCCATTAGGTGTTGTGTTGCTACCCACTCTCCCCTTGGATCTCCGCAAGTGATGTGAGGACTCCCTCGGCATATGGGTGAGTAGATAATGGCTGAATTTTCATTTTTGGGTGCACTATCCCTTTAATGGTAAAATCATGTATATAAGTGTTCTTAATTGTAAAAAATAATGTTAGATCACTTCAGTGTGGTCTCAGTACCTGAAAAGAGAGCATCAATAGTCTGCTATAGTGAAGCAACCACGCACATTTTAATACTAACACTTCCTCCATTTTACCAGAGTGCTGATTCTTATCAGATTTATGATGGTATGTGCTCCATTGTAGTTTGAACACTCATATCCAACTTTACTTTGACTTGTAGATGTAGACCTTACTGCTGGCAGCCTACAGTACATGAATGTGAAAGCCCATACTTTTGTCTGCCCATTAATAAGAAATCTAAATCAGTGCTTCTGAACATCCAACTTTCTCTAAATTTGATCTGCCAAACCACGGAAAGGGGGAAAAAATAAAAGCCAGGTGACATTAAAGCCACTCCACTTTTCTTTTGCAATCTACGAATATGGAATGAAGCAAATTTGTCTAAACACACCTAAAGACAGATGTTCTTCTGCACCTAATAGGAAAAATTAAAACAAAAAGCAAAACTTGTGCCAAAACACCTTTGAATCGCTTAGGTCAAAGAGATGGGCATTCCCTTTTTTTGTAAATGCATGCAAATATTTTGTGAGGTCACAGTGACCTTGACCTTTGACCACTAACATCTAATTAGTCCAAGTAGACATTTTTGCCAACTTTAAAAACAATTGTCTTAAAGTGTTCTTGAGATATTGCATTCATAAGAATGAGAGAGAGAGGTCACAGCAACCTTAGTCTCGCTCACCAGACCTTTCTCAAGAAAAGAAAGGTCTGGCTGCGCCGACTCTCTCTTTGAAATTGGAGAAAAAAACGCCCCGGCTGCTTGTACTTCTTTCAACCAATCACAGTCGTTCTGGGCGGTGCCACAGCAACGGTGCGCTTGCAAAAATATTGCCGGGGGGAAACAGGTTTTGGTGTAACACGCCCACAAAAATATTGCCTACAGGACGCGAACCATGGCAGAAAAATGGCTACATCCCCGCAAGATCAAACACCGCAAAAGTTAGTAAAGCATGTGTTGAAAATGGTTGAAAACTGCTACACAACCGGAGGTGGTAGGGCGGGACTTCAGCAGGTGGCTCGTTCCGCCCAATGAGAGGCTGATCTATGCAGCAAACTTCCGCCAACTCAGACTACAGCAACCTTGACCTTTGACTACCAAAATATAATCAGTTTAGTTTGAGTCCAAGTAGATGTTTGTACCAAATGTGAAGCAATTGCCTCAAGGTGTTCTTGAGATATCAAGTTTACAAGAATCGGACAGATTAAGTCACAGTGACCTTGTCCTTTGACCTACGACCACCAAAATCTAATCAGATCATCGTTGAGTCCAAGCAGAAATTTGTGCCAAATTTGGGGAAATTCCCTCAAGCTGTTCTTGGGATATTGTGTTTAGAAGAACGGGACAGACAGAAGAACTGATATCCCGAAAACACAATTTCCCCTGCAGAGGCATAAAAACCAAAGTACACTGAACAATAATATCAGTGCAGTACTTCTGTTTTGATCCCATGTTTTAAGATCTCAAACTTCTTTTAAGCACACAAAAGACTTATTTCAGTCAAATTTTGGTTGTAAATTTGTTAAAATCTGAGTCAGTATCCACTTGAGATGTGTGACATATCAAAATACCAATAAATCCAGCATCATTACAACACAGGTGTGCCATGGTCTGGTCAGAATAAGAGGGAACATACAAAAGATAGGCAACAATAACAGTGATCAATTAAAGTCAACACAGTTTAAACAAAAAGAGCTTGGGAATTTAGAGATTTCTGAACTTTTGTTTGGCATTACAACAAAAAAAAAAAAACGTTCCTCATAAGTTATCACTTCTGGTTTTAGTTTTGTCACAAAGTTTTAAAATCAGAAATGTCATAAAACATATGGTTACTTGATCAAAAAAATTACTGTCACATTAATAAATACTGGAAATGATTATCATAAGATGCATGACTGAGCCTAATGTTGTGTTTGACAGACACATTAGGAGTATGTTTGTCTCAGTCCAAAATAAACCTGGAAAACTGGCTTTATTACAAAAACCAACATCCAGAGTAGCATCAAAATGAACAATACACATTAATCATTTACTTATTTTCTAACTGCTACTGTAACTTAATTAATAGGGTGGAATGAACTGAAACCCTCCAAATTTATGGTATCTATTTTCTGATATATTGGCTCATCCTGTAGCGTGTATGTATATGTTCCTTTTTTTTCTCACCTGTGCCACATACGACAGGTCTGAGATGAGAGAGAAGCTGTCCACCTCTCCTCGGCTGATGTATGTCTGAAGCAGAACGTTGATCTTGCCGTAGCCATTCTCTACCCCGCCTGCAGCCGGCAGCTCACAGTAGTTACACAGCAACTGTTCCAGCTCCTCCATCTCCTCCTCACGAACCTGCCAAAACACATCACCACCATGATGCACTGACAGTCTCATATTAGAATGGAGTTTAATAATTACAACTTATTTTGGATATGTTAAGATCTCAGTGCCTAACTGAGGCTCCGACAGCCATTGTTGTAGCTTATACATGATGAGCTCTCACCTTTAACTGTTCAAACTCTTCAGCCTTGGACACAATACTGAGGATGTCAGCTTCTGTTCGCTGAGAGTTGAAAAGTTCATTGAAAGTCTTCATAGAAGGAGGGAAAAGGAATATAAGGAGTTAATGCAGTTTTGATCAGGACAAATCAGTAAATCTGACATAGTGATGCACACTGAATATGGTATGGAATCAGACACCTGAGGTGAACACACAAGGTTTCCTGTCTTTGTGAGGCTACAATATTGTAAGATGTTAACTGTGTTTGTGGTCTTGCCATCCGATGTAGAAATGAGTCTACCTCTATGGTGTCGTATCCGATGTAGAAGTGAGTCTACCTCTATGGTGTCGTATCCGATGTAGAAATGAGTCTACCTCTATGGTGTCGTATCCGATGTAGAAGTGAGTCTACCTTTATGGTGTCGTATCTGATGTAGAAATGAGACTACCTTTATGGTGTCATATCTGATGTAGAAGTGAGTCTACCTCTATGGTGTCGTATCCGATGTAGAAATGAGTCTACCTCTATGGTGTCGTATCTGATGTAGAAATGAGTTTACCTCTATGGTGTTGTATCTGATGTAGAAGTGGCTGGCAGTCCTGCCCAAGTCAGTGGAAGCAAAGTAGCCGGTGCGCTCCTCAAAGCGGATCATTCTGGCCTTATCTAGCTTTCTGCCTGCCTCCACCACAAGCTCCTTCCTGTACAGCTCCAAGGAGGGATCCATCTGGAAAAAAAAAATGTAATTTTGAATCCACCAGTTACATTCTAGTATATGAGAGTGTACATTCTGTACATTCTTTGACATGTTGTGGTGTGTCTTTTCTTTCTAAAACTGTACTTGTTCTTGCTTTTAAAATAATGATTTTAAAAATTGACTCAATTAACTCAAATTCATTTTCTTAATGTTCTAGCTATCCACAACCTTCTATATGACCGCATACAGATACAACTGTATATCTTCTAGCAGAGAAAAACTTAGATTATCAGAACTCTGTAAGTATTTGACACAAGTGGATCAATCAGTCACAATCAAGTTTAGATTGATGCTGGATTGAAATTAGATATTCACCACTTATCACTTTTTACTGCTACCTTTATCATTTTTACTGTCATCATAGTCCATAAAAACCCAACAATAACAAAAACAACAACTCAGAGGACACTCCTGCTCTGCTATAATATTAAAAAGACAGACAAGCAGAATGAAATAGATCACAGTCTTATGACCAACCTGATAAGCCTTGTGGTTGATGCCATATGCCAGTGGGTTGGCCCTCATGCGAACATAGAGGTAAGTGTAATTGAGCCACTTCACTGCCTCCTCCACGTTGGTGACTGTCCCCAGAGCAATCTGAAACCAGGAGAGAGACAAGAGAAAGACTTGTCACACACAGGCAATAACATTGGTGGTCTCTGTCGCCATCTAGTGGACACTCCTAGACACTGCACTCTCAACACAAATAGCCCAGTTCCGTTTCCACCTGCACTTTCTCGCAACACTGTCAGTTTCGTCAGTGCTATAATATGCTTTGCACAGTCAAGACCTTCTCAGTTCAAACAGCCATAAAACTGAACACAAAGGAAACAGATGTGTGAAGATTTAGTTGAGAACAATTTGCCCTCCTTTCCAACCCAGCTGAGGAAGCGAATCAGGCATGCAAACTGCATCAATGTGTTTGTTATCATCAAAACAGAAAAAGGATAATTTTGGTGATAATTGACTAATGGACTGACAAATCTGCTGATGCCCTTCATCATGAAGCACTTCACAGGAATAACTACGTCACCTGTTTTTTCTTTTCTTTTGATTTCTTGCCTTTTGTTTTTTTATTTAATGTCACTCACTCTTTATTTTCTGGGGTAAACTGGTTTCCTGGTTATTGTTGATTGGCATGACATGTAGTCTCTATATACAGACTCTACAGCCGTCTGCTGGAAGTCAGACGCCGAATACAGCCGATGGGTTCCGAGAATGCATGACATGCTCTGTAAAAAGAGGACTCATTGATGTCTCATACGAGCTGATGCATCGGCAGGTTTCAGTCCTTCAGTAGAAATGAAACCACCATAAATGATCAAGACATAGGTCTCCTATTTTTTTCTTATCAAATGAGGGCCACTTTTTTTTTTAATCTTAATTTTTTTTTGAGAGAAACAAACACGTTACAGTTCTCATAAACTTATAATCAACACGGTTTCTACAAATCTCCCATTCCAAAATTCCATACTCTTCAAGACTCAAGTTTCCTGACTTGGTAGATCTTTTTAGAACATATTTGACAATTGATTACAAGTAGCTAGCTTTTTATTGTGTAAATAAAATCCAACTGGTATCATATGTTACATTCTGACTATGTACTGGATGCCATAATGTTGCCACATAGCTGTCAGAAGATTGTAGCCAGGTCCTGCAGCTCATACATATCAATTAACACCAAACCCAGACAAGTTCATGTCTGTCCAAAGAGGAGGTGAACTAATTTTTAAACTCACTTCCTAAAACCCATTTTTATAGACTTGCTTTTATGTGATCTCGTCTTTCAACTGATTTTTAAATAGATTTTTATTTTTATTTCCTTTTTATTTTGTTGTTTTATTGCTTCTTTTGTTTTAGGTCTTTTTACTTGTGCTTCCTTATATTGACATTTTGCGCCTGGCATTTTGCATTTCTTTGTCATTTTGTTTTAAGTTTATCCTCACTCTACCTTAGTTTTGTATTGCTTTTTTGGTAGGACTGTTTAGCTTTCTGTTGTTCTGAGTATCCTGTTTCTGCTTTTGCTTTGCTTGTCAAAGCGTTTTGTAAACTCTGTTGTTAAAGGTGCTATATAAATAAAGTTGATTTTATTATTATGATACTATCCAGGGCTTCCTATACTCATATTTTTTCCCATAACATATTGAATAAATAACATTATATTGTGGCTCACATCATGTTTTTTTATCTCTTTTACAAATAAGAACAGAACATTAGTTAAAAAAGTTAAATCATTTCATTTTCTTGTCATCTGTGAAGCCTTATTCATTCACTGTGTTTATGGAAACAACAATGTACACAGCCATAAAGGTTTCCTTATGCAGAATAGATGGTCTGTTTACTTTGCAGACAACATCAGTGCTCATAAACTCATAAATGTTCAGACAGGCTTTGGTTATTTGTGATTCTATGCCATTTAGAGATATGGCCACATGTTCTATCAGACTAATTTGCTCACAGATATCTGGATTTGGAGCAGTTATAAGTCACTTTGGGCAGAGCTCTTTCGCAGGCTGTGATGTAAAGCCGGAGAGCTACTCTGTGTAAGAGAGCATTCAGTCGCACGGCATACTTCTTCTTTTGCTTATGACATAAAGCTCACTCTGGCCTGCACTCCTCCACAGTGGTAAACACAGAACCGCTGTTTTTAGAAATTTTAGAGTATTATATTTTGGAAAACGGAATAAGAGCAATAGTCTGAAAACAAAACAATTTCTTCATGCTCTCTTTCCTTTTTCCCATACTTTCCCATACTGCTCAGTAACTCTGCATTAATACATCATATGGTGAAGTATTGAAAAAAGGAGATACTTATTCAACAGTAATAAATGAACAACACACACAGGCTATTGTAAAGATGTTTCCCCCAACATCATTCATTCAAACCCCCTACTCTCCACAACTGCCTTTATTTATATATATATATAAAAAAAAGGAAACAGAAAGTGATGTTGCATCTAGACTGAAAGAAAAAGAAAAAATTATTATCAGTTCTGTCCAAACGGTGCTTATATAGACTGACCTCAGCGTTGAGGTTGTCGGCCAGGCTGCTTAGGAACTGACTCTCGATGGGGTTCTGCTGGGTGAGCAGGGTTAGGTAGTGGCTCAGTTTCTCATGGGTGGTGATGATGGTGCCCTCGCCGTACTTGTCGAACTGGGGACGACCTGCACGCCCGAAAATCTGCATGACGTCCAGGATGCCCAGATCAACCAGGGTGCCACACTTGGCATCATAGATTTGAGTTCCCTGTTAGTGACACAAGACAGAAGGGGCGTCAGAGGCTACGAAACTTATGTAAGGAAATGAATTTCCATGAATATCTTATTGCACAAGTTAAAAGCTGCTCATTGAGAATGTGAAAGGAATTTAGAATGACCAAATGACTGTCACTATTTCACATGCAGTGCAATAACAAGAGGAGAGCTTTTTAAATACTTTACTTTTTAAATGAAGTAATTGGTTCTACCAACAAGTATTGTGTGTGTATCCAAAGCCTAATATATCTTATTCCTCTGTGCCATAGAGCTCCATTGTTGTCTAAAAACTATTAAAAACACAGGTTCAAGCGCCTTCTCAAAGGGACAGTACACCCCAAAATATACCAAAATGCTCAGTGGTGCAAAGGTGGGCTAGCAGCAGATGCGTGCTTCCTTCTGTGTGATGATATGCTTGGTGGGTGGAGTTTGGTAGAAAGAAAATAGTTCCTGCACTTGGCAATTTACATCAAAATATCTTGATTGATATACAGCACTAGAGGTAAAAGGAAAAATATGTACTTTTGATTTTGGGGTGAACTGTTGCTTTAAACATAAAATTCAAGGACTTTCCAGGCTCAATTCCCTCAAATTTAAGGACCCAAGACAGCATAGTTTGAGACTTTTTTGTGTGAAATTTTGTCATAATTAATGTATGAATTCTAGAGTTATGGCCAAAAACATGTTTTGTGAGGTCACAGTCACCTTTGACCACCAAATTCTAATCAGCTCATTCTTGAGTCCAAGTGGACGTTTATGCCAAAATTGTGGAAATTCCCTCAGGGTCTTCTTGATATATCATGTTAACAAGCATTAGACAGACACAAGGTCACAGCAACCTTTTCCACTGACCACAAAAATCAGTTCATAATCAGTTCATCATTGAGTCCAAGTGACATTTGGCCAAATTTGAATAAAGTTCCTCGAGGTGTTCTTAAGATATCATATTCACATGAATGAGACAGATGAGGTCACAGTGACCCTGACCTTTGACATATCACTATCAAAATCTAATCAGTTCATAACTGAGTTCAAGTGGATGTTTGTGCCAAATTTGAAGAAATTCCCTCAAAGTGTTCCTGAGATATTGGGTTTACGAGAACAGTATAGACATATGAATGTATGGAGGGACTCAACAACAGTCCCTCTGTCGGCTTACTGCCAGCAGCTGTCTGCCACACACGCACACACACACACAGAAAGACAGATAGTCAGACAGCCAGTAAATATAATGCCTCTGGCCATGGATATCACTGGTGCGGAGGCATAATAATATTTTTAAAAATATGTATTTTTGATTTGGGGTGACTTGTCTCTCTCTCAGTGACCAGCTGTTCTAATAAAATGAGTGAGCCAAAATTAAACAATATATTTGTGTTGTTTATAAAGATTTACATCTTTAGTAGAAAGCAATGAAATTGGAGTTGAAAACCTATAAAACTTAAGGAGCAACTCTGAGGTTGTTGAATATTCAACTTAGATTTTGCCTCACTGGTGTATATTACCACAACAAACTTGCAATAAATTAAATAAGCACAAAGTAATTGGAGCCTTTGGGGTGGCTAAAAGTCTGAGACCTCAGGGCAGGTATTTTTTTGCCTGGCTGGTTCCAGGCTTGCTTAGAGAAAATACAAATAAGAAAGAGACAGCAAGAGACAAACCAAGACAGGGCAAGACAAAAGTAAAACAAAGAAAGTGAAATAGTAAAACCTTGATGATAACTGCGTGGGCCGGCAGGTTCACTCCCCACGCCAGGGTGGCAGTGCAGACCAGCACCTTGAGGTGGCCTTTGGAGAACATGCTCTCCATCAGGCTGCGGTCAGAGCGCAGCATGCCAGCATGGTGGATCCCAAAGCCTTCTGGGAACATCTCTTTCATCTGCTTGTTTCTGGAGCGCTGGATCTGAAAGAGGTGGTGAGAGAGGTCAGTTTAACAAGAGGAAAGAAAGGTGAGGGAAAGCAACAAGCACTGGGTTTTTGAGTGTCTAAGGTTGAAAATAGTCACAGATCCAACTTCCAGAGAACACTGAAAAAACTGACATGAGTCATTATTATTATTCTGCTGTAATTCTTCCCAGCATACCACACGTACTCTAGTTCAAGAAAATGACAATGTGCAACTGATGCAGTCGTTAAAACTGAACATGCTCTGCTTCACAAAGGTATTACCTCAGTATTAAGGTTAACTGCAATAAAATGCATAGGTGCTGACTTCCTGGAAATTCAAAGACCATCTGCAGCTCAGAGACCACACACACACACATATACACACACACAGTCAGATAGAGATGTGCGTTGGTGACTGACAGTAGGGCTGTGACCTGGCCGAGCTTGAGGGGAGTCCTCATCACAGGACTTTATCTGTGTCTCTGGGCATCTAAATAGAGGTCAGCGCCCAGCACTTCTCTGCACTGCAAAGAGAAAGCCCATTACTGGCAGCCGCTGTCTGCCTCTCACACACACACAGACATACAGACACGGACACACACACACAGTCCGAGTGTTTGTGTTGCGAGGAATGTGTGGATTTGTATGCAAACCTTGTGGATAAAGGTGGAGGGCTGAGACTTTAAGTAACCAACTGTGCAGCAGGTAGTCGGTATTTTAGGGTCTGACTGAAAATTAGGTAAAATGCCACAAAAGTAAAGCTTTTCTTCCATAATGTGAAAACAATAAGTTGCTCTATTTAATGTAAAAAAAAACAACAAAAAACATATACTTCTGTTTTAGCCTTTTTTTGGAAAATATTCCTACTGAACAAGTTGCTGTTGTTACTTCAGCGTCAGTGTCAGTTAGCAGTACATTTTAATGGAGACAAAACAGAAACATTGTTGCTGGGCATTTGTCAATTTTATGTTGCAGATACTAATAGCCAAATAACTACTGTATACCTGAGCAATGACACATTTCTAAAAAGCCATTGGCCATCTTAATGTTTAAATTAGTGGTTGACCAAGGGTGGAATTTTCAAGGCAAATATAACTGCTTTAGTTTGGTGCACAAAAAAGGCCGACAGCCGATTAATCAGCCACTGGAAACTATATCTGGTACCTGTGTTTGAAATATGGAGCTCAGCGCAAGTTCAATCAGGAAGACTTTCTTCGTGCTCATCCATTCACAATTCTCTCCATCCCACTCCCACTGCTTCCTCTCATCAGCTAGTGTTCACTCTTCCAGTTATCCAATCAAACTTTGCGACGATCTCTCAGCCAATCAGGATGCTATTGCAAAATTTTAAATCTGCTCTCTCTTCTGCTGCTGTCAGCTGTCATTTCAGGCAGAATCTCTGCACCCTCCTCCACCTCGATCACCTCAAGCCATCATATCCAGAGTCCAGGCTCAGCAAAGGCTCATTCCTCTCCTCACACAGATCATCAGCTATTCTTCATCTTCACATCTTCATCTTCATCTCATCTTCACCACTTCTACCACCAGCAGCAGCTAGACCCAAGGGGGGTTCCCTATTTGACTATGGATTAATCACCCTCCTAAAATCATACCATCTCTATGGGGTCTAATCACCAGAGACTTTCTACATTTTTCAGTCTTCTGTGTGTTAATAAATATTCTTTTTCCTATAAAAACCAAGTCTCTCCTGGTTGAAATGTATTCAGTCACTTTAAAGTATTTTGTGATTGGCATTTAACAGGGCTTAAAAAATGTCATGTTATTTATAACAACAAACTTAAGAGTGGAGCAATTTTTGTTTTTATTTTATTTTTGAATATACTCAAAAATATGTTTTCCATGAATCACAAAACATAACAAACAAGACAAGGTCAAAACCTAGTAGATAGCAGATATAATAACAATAGTTTAAAGCACTAAAAAGCCAACAGCTTATAATTCAGCTGATGAGAAATTTTTGTTACTTGTATTTGAAATACATATTTCAGTTACTTTTGAGTATTTTGTAATTGCTATTTAACAGGGCTAGGTCAAAAGCCATGAACTAGGTCAAAACCTACATATGGCTTGACTGTATATGAGACGCTAGAGGACTTGTAATTTGAAATAAGGATACAAGTACTGGCAGCATTCAGCGGAATGATGGTGTAACTTCATCAATCAGTCATTTGGCCAATCTATAGTTTAACTTCATCAGCCAGGCAGTCAGTGTCAGTCAAGCCCTGAGAAACAGTGCTGGGCTTTGAAGCCATTTTTCGTAGTGGCCAAATATAGAATTACCGGGTCCGTCATGTGATGCCATTGGGCTCAAAAAGATATTTTTCACTGACTTAAATTGTGAAAGAGACATCTGTAAACACATTTTTTGGAGAATCACAACCCTTACAAAATGACTCGATGACTGATTTTTTTGTTTCACTACCGGGATTTGATCTGTTCTGTCTGAAATTGTATCTGAAGTCTAGAAGAGCCAACAATTAAATAATTTTTATCCCCATCCAAGAACGTGGAGGGCTAAATCTGAAATTAGAAGCTCAGCTGGTGGAAGGTGGCCGCTCGGCTGCTGCAAGTCTCTATTGTGTTTGCATTATGGGCTTAACAACATGAAAGATCTGGGTAATTTCATGCTGTGTAAATTGAGCTTTTTGGCGACATGGGCCACTGAGCAGCTTTCACAGGAATGAACAGGGCCTGCCTCCTACACTGTATCCAGTTGTCTTTATACATCCATGGTCTCCATCACAAAATTATGCTTTTATCCACTTTATTAATAGCCCACATAACACTTTGAGTGAGTGCAACTTCTGGTGCTGAACTGGAACCAGCGTTTTCCAAAGGTAAAGTTAGCTAACTGTACGCTAATCACCTTTCCTTGAGCGATTGGGAAATAAAACAAGGGGAACACACCACCTGTTGCACAGCAAACACTATAATGCCATCATACCTCTGCCATCTCTGACAGCCATCTCAAAGCACTGGTTATTTTCCTTTTTAACCAAGCGGGTTAGTGGTTAGCCTGCCTTGCAACATTTAAACAGCAGAGCCCGAGCTGTCTTACAGTAAACATCTACTCTTTCTAAAAGATGATTTATGATTTCTTAAGACTCACAAAAACAAACTAGCACATTTGGCAAACATTTAACATAATTTGATCATCTGCCTTAATTAAGTCGTTTAGACATTTTTATAACTATTGATTTAAAAAAAAAAAAAGAGTTATACTGAATGAAACATGAAGCTGAATTTAGCAGCAGACTTGAGTAATATCATTAATATAAAGCAGTAAATAAATAAATAAATAAATAACTTAAGGCATTCTTTTTTGTTGTTAGTAACATTACAGACACGGACAGCCCAACAGGCACCAGAGCTCCGCAAGCACATTTTAGAAAATGCTAATTTAATGTGAGTTAAATATTTGTTGAAAAGCAAAGCAGTATTTGCTAAATTTTGGGCAAATTTGTTCTGAAAAGAAAGTCAGCCACCAAGATTAGCCTCTGGGACTAACTATGGACACTCAATAAGACTAACTACCTTACTTCTACTTTTGCTATCTCACTAGAAGTTGAACCCATTATCATTTCTACAGTAGTGCCCTTGGGTATAAGGTGAATACGGCTGGCCTGCTGTTGGGGTCCAGCCAAAAATTATATTGTATTGTCTTATATATTGTATACATCATATAATGAAAGAATGGTACACTTAAACACACTCACACACCAGAAGGGACTGCTTTCTCTGGAGCTGTACCCACAGATCAAGCACCCTTCTTCAGTTCCGGTCGGTGATGTACTTCAGCATGTGTTTGGTGTAGCCATCAACCACTATCAGAGCCAAATTCTACCAAGAACGAAAGTCTGCAAAAGATCCTATTGGCGCCTACTAATCAGCCAAACTGATTAATCAGTCAACCTCTAGTCCAACTCTGGATTTAGAGTGGTGTTGTTATTATGGTAAATAACAAAAGTCTTCATTAACTGTCTGTTTTCATAAAATCTCCCAACTTGTTGCTGCTTATTCCCACTGTTGGCCTGGGGAAGGTTTAAACCGAGTCAGACGATGGTAACAGACCAACAAGTATGAGACGCTAGTGCTGATTCAAAGACATGATCCCTCACTGGCTTCCTGCTAAGATCAGTACCATTTTTGTTTAATGGGACAAAGCTAGAAGCACGCTGATTGAATCAGGTGCTACCTACCTGGTATTACAAACTGCACCTATGGTTCAGGCTGAATTGGTTCAATTTGAATGGATGAATGCCTTAGAGGATGTATGACTGTATGTATGACTCATGGCATTGCTCCCCACTCTATGAGCCCACCTTCCTACCCTCCCTTTGAGTGTGAACATTCAGACCAGGTATGTAAAAACACTTGGCGGTTGATGTGGTCAGACAACATGACATCTGGCCTTCGATAGTTGACCCGTAAATCCTTTGGCACATTCTACATAGGACTAGCATATTCCTCCTTCACTCAACTATTGATGCAGCAGTGCATTTGTTATTCTGGTACCCTTCCACTGCCTGTCTGATGCTTTGTGCACTGATTTATTCAGATGACAATTCCATAAAAATGACACAACAGAACAAAAACAATCCTACTATGCTGTCTAAAGCCATATACATCCTGAAACCAGGGCAAACTGTGGCCTGGTGGGGGTCCTCAGGGCCAGGTTGTGCACTGTGCTGTTGAGATCCACATGAGCCAGGGAAGGCAGGTAATTGAAATGCCATGGCTGAGGCTTTCCTTTGAGGTGTCAGAGTGTGTTACAGCCATGCCTCCAGCCTCTAATCTAAGGTGAGTTAGCGCTGATGTCTGCTGTGCCATGGCTGTATTTGAGATGGCAGTGACCTAAGCTCCTGATCAGGTCCCATTAGGCTCTGCCGCTCCCTGCTTCTCCTGCTGCAGAGCTCACTCTGTCCACAGACAGCCAGCTGCCAGCTCCACTTACCGTCTGTCATTGCTGCGACTATGTAAAGAACAGCAGCCAACACCAGAGCTGAAATAAACTATTCAAGAAGCTGTCAAAGTGTCTCTCAGGACCACTAAATAGAGGTAGGTGTAACTAACGGGTTTTACATTTCTGACAATTCAATTTGAGCACTCATAGATCCCTGATCCTTTGGGTAATAATGTACAGGGGATACAAAAGCATTTTTTTTTTAGAAATGTGGAAGCACCAGTATTATGATGCAGCAAATTACTGCTTCAGTGCTGCAATTTCAAAGTGCAGAACCACACCAAAAAGGTGGCAAATGAAACCACAGCTCTCAGGTGTCTCACAGCATTCTTGTCAACACTGACTGTCACGAGCACCAAAACTGTTCATTTACTTTGTTTAATTTAGGTAGCAGGGTGGCTAATTGTTGATTTCATTTAGTGGCCCTTGATAGTCATAATGTTTGGTGCTCAGAGAGGCTGGCTGTTAATGCTGGATAGACAGGAGCGAGTGGGTGGATGAGTTTCCACTCACATCCACTCTACTCCACTTTTCTATCACGATCTGCCTCTGTCTCTAAATATTCCATTCTACTTCAGCTCCATCTAAGGCGGATATTTACTGAACCTACTGGAAAACACTGTCAGCAGTGCAAAATTTCACATTTAGTAAAGTACTAGACTACTCATGTAGTAAATGAGCCTAGTCATAGTTTATCTGATTTGCATGATAAGTGCCACATTTGCACATCCAACAGAAAATAAATTATTCTCTGCTGCTGCAATTGTGCATCCTCAATGTTGCTATCTGTAACTGGGGAAATGTTAAAGGTCTAGTGGGCAGGATTTAGTGGCATCTACTGGTGAGGTTGCAGATTGCAAGCAACTGAAACTTCTGTGTGCCAAGCGTGTAGAACTACAGCGATGAACGTAAGAACGCGGATGGCCCCATCTAGAGCCCATGTTTGGTTTTGTCCGTTCTTGGCTACTGCAGAAACAACATGGCAGACTCCATGGACGAGGACCCACTCCATATATAACCGGCTCATTTTAAGTTAACAAAAATTCTTATTTTCAGGTGGTTGTACACAAATAAAAACATAGTTCTGAATATTATCTTCCATTTCTGCCAGTATGTCCTCTGAAATTCTACACACTGGACCTTTCAATTCTCAAATGTTGTGAGTTCAACAAAGGATGAGAGATACAATTGTAAAGGTTTTAGATGAAAATGTGACAGACCTACTCTGATAGTATTTCAGTGGCTCTGGTCATATTGCAGTATAGTGGATCTGCAATGTGCATTAAAAGACAAGAAAAATACAGTCAAACAGGACGCAACAGATGCTGGTCTTTTACTTTGTTGCGGTGCTAAAAAGAGCTCCTGTGAAGTGATTTTATGCAGTGTTTTTTAGTTTCTGCAATGTTCTTTACTGCTGTCATTTTCCGTGCTGAAATAGTCAGTTGGCAGTGATAAATCAGGCCATTATTTGGATAAATATCCATGCATGCTTCCATTTTTTGTGCCTCTAAACAGCAACATCTTAAGAAACATTATATTAGCCCAACATCATTTTCTAGCTGGACTGCTTTGATTTTACCTGTGCAACACTTTTAGTAGAGTAGATGCAGCCTTATAGTAATACATATAAAATGCAATTTAACTGGTTAGTACATAAAGATGAGCCGCTAATCTCCCCTGATGTCCACAAGATGTTGCTGTGTTGCATTAAGGCGCTGTCAAAGCTGCCTTAGATGATGGACTGCCACTGAAGTCAGTGTTCCAGTGTCCACAGGAATTGGGTGCTAATGATCTCACTCGCAGCTCTGCTATCTGCTTTGCAATCTTATATGGCAGGTCTGTTATGCTTGCATCTCTGAAGCATGAAGTACACCAGTTAATATCCATACATGCCTGTATTTATTAATCATTGAAATTAAATGAATAATTACTGATGCTTTTCATTTTTTATTGACTTGGACCCAACATATGTGCCTCTAGAGGAGTCCATCTTCTCTGTCGCAGCTCCTACGAAGTCTTTGACACTGGAGAGGAGGAGTAGGAGATGCTATGGTTTTCTCACACTAATATAGATATTTAGAAATTAAA
The DNA here is from genome assembly GCF_041903045.1 of Epinephelus lanceolatus. Taxonomy (NCBI): domain Eukaryota; kingdom Metazoa; phylum Chordata; class Actinopteri; order Perciformes; family Serranidae; genus Epinephelus; species Epinephelus lanceolatus. The sequence goes on from NC_135743.1 coordinate 40,259,453, forward strand.
GATACAAAATAAAGACAAGACAATGTGCTGTATACAAAACAATTTAAGTAGAGCCCCAAAGTATCTGTTACCACATCAATCTGAAATTAGCTGCGAGCTATTTTCACTTTGTTTTTACAGCACATGAAATGTCATCACAGTATTTCTCAGCAATGCTGGAAATGTTTTGTTAAGGAGCCATAGAAAAGTCTGAGGCCCTGTCTACAGGTATACAGATATTCCCCTGTATATAAATAATAATTCTAGCCACACAATCTTTATTTTACAAAACATCTCTGCCCACACTAGAATGCGAAAATGACTCTCAACACGCTCTGGCATTAGCTTTTTTTTTTTTTTTAAAATCAGTCATTCCTCATTGCCATCAATCAAATTCTGGAAAGTGTTCCATCATGTGATGGTTCTACCTGATTCAAAACACTCGTTTCAGGCAGACTTTAAAACAAGTATGCTGAGGTAGAGCAATACTGGGTGCAGCAGATGCCTCCATTTGTCCATTATGTGGTGCAGCAATACTAAGTCTAAGCGTAAAGTAGTCATTAGAATGCTAACAAAACATTACCAAACTGGTAGTCTGCCATGACAGACTACTAAAGCAACAATAGGCATGCACGAATTGAGGAGATTACATCATCATCTCCCAATAACTCTGTTGTACACGTTCACACAAATAAACAGGAACCAGACTTTTGAAAAATCTGCACATCAGAAGGCATTTTCAGAAATCTGTGTTTTTGTGACACATAATTCTTTTTACGTGTGGACGAGAGGCCAAAACAGAAGAGACATCTGTTTACGAAATATCTGTGTGTTTAGAGAGGACCTTTAAGTTGAACAAAGATGTAATATGTGAAGTAGTTACGGAGGTTGCATGCATATGGTGATTTATTGTTTTTGCATAGACAAGTTTAAATCCTCTTGTCTTGAACATGTTGGGTAGAGAAAAGTTAGAGTCCAAACGAAACAGCATTTCAAGAGTATCTATCTCTTGTATCATGATGTATTTTAGAGGGAAACAAAGACATACTAACGTAGCATGCTGTTGCTAGCGAGCTAACTTTTTTAGCTCTGTGCGGTTAAAAGTTTTGCTTAATTGAAAAAAAAAAAACATGATTGGATTTTAATATACGACTACGAAGAAACTTTTTTCTTGGCATATATTGTTAAAGAGATGGATAATATGACTGAGGATGTGAAAAGGGTTAAAAAGGCATTTTCAGTTCATCTCGACTTCAATACCACAATCAACTGTTTTAATGTTGATGAAGAAGTAATTCAAGAAGAAAATGGACTTGCTATGCACAACCATGATAAGATGCGGGGCTATGAGACTGCAGATGAGCCGTAACACCAGAAGAGTCAGATTGGTTGGAGAGGTACTCAGTTTTCTTTACACTGTTCCACTATTTTACAAAAGCGAGTTTCTATTTAAAGCAGCCATTTTTACGATGTGTGTGTTTGTCACTCCGCTGTGTCATTCCTATTTTCCACCAGCCTTTGAGTTGCAGCTCATTGTTGTTGATCAGCGTACTGGGGAGCTGGTTTGGCACGATGACAGGTTGTCACGGATCTGACACAATGAAAGGACTGGCGGTGGACTAGACTTGTAAAAATAGCACCAATGAAAGCAAACACAGACATTAATGAGCCTACTCTAGTGTTGCAGTGGAGTCCCTGGAGGCTCGGTGCTCGCAGGCATCAGTGTGTCTGCATCGGTGTATCTTGTCAAACAAAATGACATGAAAGCTGCACATCTGAAGACCACAGAGATGGAGAGTTTAAAGAGAAAGATGTCCTCACAAGAAAAGTGAGGGTGTGTCAGTACATCTGTGCTGTCTATCTCTACCTTTAAAGTACATCATCATTAATTTAACACTCATTCTAAAGTAATATGCATCCCTACTTTAACAGACAAATCTTTCATACCACATGCCATGAATGCTCACCACTGAAACCATGAGTTAGTGCTAAAGGTGCCACTTCACAGCCCTAAATAGCCTATGATGGATCTGTAATATCATCTGTGTAATGGACTCATGGGACCACAAGATGTCTCTTAACCTCCACATAAGACTTCATCTCTCCTCTGGAACTAGTCACATGGTTTCATCTCTGGATATATAACTGGATATTAAAAAACGAGGGAGACAGGGGGAGGTGAAGGGAAGGTAGAGGCTGGATTGTCAGAGTTGGAGCAAATGAAAGTCAAACGGGCTCACGAATACAATACTCTCTGGGGAGAGCTTTAGGCAGAGGTTCCCTGCATAGAGGTTGGGGTTACGTGATACACTTTACACCCTCAGTTATTTTGCTACTTCTTTGCATTGACATTTAAGATATCATAAGCATCAGCTTTTAGCTGTTTAATTACATATATAATCCTGTCAAAAGCTGAATTTCAAACCCAATGAATGAACACAACTGAAAGACAAAACTCCGTCTAATACATCAGGGGTTCCTAACTTTTTGTAACTTAATAATCACTTCTGATTGTTAAACATTTTTCCGGACAACCTCTCCAAAAAAATGATAAACAATAATCACCGCCTCAGGGTTGTATGCCTCCACCAAGTCAAGGTTCAGTTACAGTTTGCATTAATGTCTGTGAAAACATGCATGCTTCAGACACTTCCCTCCAGCAGCACGGACAATCTATACAATCAGCACAGTTTCAAGGTGGATACCCAAAATGAGAGACACCAATTTAGTATCTGACCAAATATCTCCCTTTCTGTTCCTGAGGTATTAAGTTGAATTGTGGCCATAAAAGTGTTTTGCAAAACATTACGGTTCCACTGTGAAGCTGACCTTTGACCTTTGCGATATAAGATGTCATCAGTTCATAATTTTATCCTTTCAGACATGTGTTAAATTTTGTTATAATTACAGTGAGAATCCTTGAGTTATGGCCAAAAATATGTTTTGTGAGTTCACAGTGACCTTGACCTTTGACCACCAAATTCTTGAATCCAAGTGGACGTTTGTGCCAAATTAAAGGAAATTCCCTCAAGGCCTTTTGTGAGATATCGTATTTGCCAAAATGAGACAGATAAAAGGTCCAAGTGACCTTGACCTTTGACGACCACCAAAATCTGATGAGTTCGTCACTGAATCCAATGGATGTTTGTGCCATATTTGATAAAATTCCCTCAAGGCGTTCTTGAGATATCACTTTCACATGAATGAGACAGATAAGGTCAGAGTGACCTTGACTTTTGACCACCAAAATCTGATCAGTTCACTGTTGAGTCCAACTGGATGTTTCACCCAGATTTGAAGAAATTCCCTCAAGGCATTCTTGAGATACCGTGTTCACAAGTAAGGGACAGACAGATGGATGGACAACCTGTAAACACAATGCCTCCGGCCATGGCTATTGCTGGCAATATGGTTGTATTTTTTTTCTTTGCAAACGTGCATGTACAGGTATTGGCGGGAAAGAGAAAATGGCATTGGTATCGAATGTCAATGTCACCACATTCAACACACCAAGCTTTCTGCTCAGCATCGCTGCCTGCCATCATGAATCCTAATATTATGTATTCAAGTTCATATTTCCTCACCACATGCTTTGGAGCATTTACTGGTGAAGGTTGTGCCCCACGTCATTTTTTCGTTTCAAAAACCAATCCATTATTGCGTCACTGCATTTGAAGAAATGTCAGCTGGCTGACAGTGGAAAAGCATATTTGTGTCTACATGATGATGTGCTGTGACTGGTGTGGTGATATTACAATGTAACTGCTCACTGAAATTAGGCATTTTAATTTAAGATTTTTTTTTATTGATGTCAATTCTAGAGCACATTTAAGTTATAGAAATAACTAGCTTTTTAATTACTAAAACATTTAATTTTTAACTAAAACATATGGTTATACCTCTGCAGCCCACTAGCTAGCACTCTGAGGTTCACTGGTTGAGAATTGCTGTACTACACACTTTCATGATTCATTTATAGAATAAGACAAGAAAAATGATTGCTTCATGAATCAACGGGTGTCAAAAAGTGATATTTTCTAACAGTTAACAAATCCCATGTGCAGACCCCAACCAACAATGGACTAACACACACCAACAGTGTAATTTATTTTGACCCAATCCCACATACGCCACCCCGCTGCCCCAAATACTCACTAGAGCACCAGCTGTGGATCAATTCCCTGCTTAAAATAGTCCCTGACAAATGCACTTTCACTTTCTGTTTGAGTAAAAACTACAGTGACCAGATGCTTTTAAAAAACAAAACACTATATTTGTGATCTGTACTCTTTGTGGACCAATGGGGGCTGAGAGTCATAGACAGTGTAGGCGAGTCAGGAAGTATTTAGAGACAGAGACTGACCCAGTATTGGTTTGGGATTGGTTGGCAATGACAACAACATAAGAAGAACGTCAGCTTCTTCCTTTAAGACGTTATTCTGTCCACACACTGCACAAAGCTGGAGCCATGTCACCCACTGCAAAACTGGAAACAATAATAATAGAATAAATATATCAGGCTGGATATATCCCTGAGAAATTTGTTCATTAAATCATGTGCAGGAAAATCTACTGTGGACCCAAGAATTAAACAATACTAACTCATCCCATTCCCATGTTTGGTGAACATAACAACAGCAAACAAATGATGCAACATTTATTGTTTCACCATTTTGAAGTAGTTCCTTTACTTTTAAAGGGATCGAGCAATAAAACAAAGACAGGAATCAGGAATGGGCTGAATTATTTGCTAGTAGACATTAAATACTTTTGCTAATCATACAGATAATTAACTGCCAACTATTTTAAGAATCGATTAAATGGCTTTTTGTTTGGTCATTTTTCAAGCAAAAAATACAGAAACTAGGTCCAGCTTCTCACAGTGGATTTACTGCTTTTCTTTGTCTTATGTGATACTAAATGAAATATCTTTGGATTGACTACAGGTTGAAACACCTTCAAGGGGCAGACTTCACCTTGAGATTTAGGATATTGTGACTGATATCTTTTCTCAGTCTGATATATTGATTGACCAAATGATCATTTGATTACTTTATTTCCTAGGGTTACTTTTTTTAAGATCTTTGTTTTTAGTCATTTACATAATTGCCTCCTCAAGTTGGCATTTGGTATTTTCTTTATCTTTAACCTGGACCCTATTTTTCCATCTTTTGAAACCAGTCCAGTATTGAGTGAGAGCACTGCAGCCAGCAGCAGCAAAACAAGCTACAATGTAATCCCTGTGGTCAATTAAGCACCGCCAGTGTACATCCATTAAAAGTGTTTGTTTTTGTCACTGACAAAAACAAACACTTTCAATGGACGTAAAAGTGTTTGTTTTTGTCACTGACAGGCCCTGATTATTTTAAGTGTCTGACAAAATTATGAAAAGGATCCCTCCAGAGATAAACCTATTTTGTTAAAGGGTAAGATCATTTTTGTTTAAGCAGAAACAGCCCCAACATTACTAATGTCAAAACCACCAGACTCCAATCAAACACACAATAATTAACATAACAAAATAAAACTCACAAAAGCTGACTTGGTTTTTCTTCCCACTGTTCCAACAATCACCAACTCAGGGTTGGTTGAAATAAACCCTTAAATAACCAGTTATATGTGAAAACGTGCTGGCTATATACATGCTAAAATTACTGTTTATTTAAATGGAATCTTGTTTGTTTGGTGATGGTGATTTTGGGTCTGTTTCTGGTTAAACAAAAAGGATTCTGCTCTTTAACAAAAAGGTCTATCTCTGCAGGGATCCCCTATGTGTCAGACACATGTATCAACAATCTGAGCCTGTCGGTGGCAAAAACAGATGTACAATTTCCCTCAGGGATTACACTGCAGTCTGTTTTGTTTCACTGTCACTTAATACTGGACCATTTTCAAAAATTGTTGTTCCCATTAGTCACTTAGATGCAAAAAACACCGGAAAATAGGGTCCAGGTTGAAAAAAGACAAAGTTACCCTTTGCTTGTGCAATTCAACATGCACCACATGTACTACTGGCTAACCTTAGTGTAGCAGTACAGTAATGCAGTAATGTGCTACTAAATGTTGTTGTACTCTCACTACCTTTGATTTTGAACAGAATTCCCCTATTGTGTTTATAAAACAAAATCTGGGTGGCATTTTGTTTCTTACCAAACTAATTTGCTAATGCTAATTAGTTGGACATGTACTGCACTGAATATTTTTAATGAACAGGATGTCTTCATATAATGATAAACAATGTTATAACATGGTGTAATTTTCCATAACACGTTAACTTCCCTGTGTGAGTATCCACTTGTACTAACATTGGCAGTTCTATCCCAAGGAGTTATTTTAACTGAAATAAGGCCACGGGCTGGGACCAACTCTGGGTTTGTGCTGGCCAGAACATTTTGCTGACCACAAGCACATCTAATTCATCATCAGCAATACTCTAAGGGGTATTCCCTCTATATTCTGATGTTAATTGTATATGACACAGCTATTGCAACCCAAGAATTAGGGGCACTGTCATCAGCATCATTTTAACTGCTCCCCTCTTACTCCCACACACAGTTTTCTTGGTAGTACTCCATTTAAACACTAAGTACACATATGATCAAGAGGCAGGCCTGTTGTGCAAAATACCCTTTTGCAGAATGTTTTCATTATTTTACTCAACAGCACTTATAATCACTGGCTCACCAAAAACTGTATTTAACAAGAATTGATTAGAGTGGGTGCATTAAGATATCTAAGCTTGATTGACAGCCTCTCCAAGCCCCTGAGATTAAGCCAATTAAATAACATTAGGATAGAGAAAAATATAGTGAAATCACTTCTGACTTTCAAAGCTCGATAAATAAATGCTAAATTATATGACTGACCTTAAAGGTGCTTTATTTCACTGCATATGCATACTGGAGATTAAAAAACACCTATAAATATTAATAGGGGGCAATTTCCAGAGTGCAAATAAGCGGTGCATTATCTCTGTGTGGGCTTAGAGTGGAATCAGCCTGATGCCTCCTCCTTCGCTAGAGCGGGCCAGGCCGACAAAACACTCAAAGACGGACTAATGGAGTGGATAATACTCATTATGTTGGGACACAGGCAGAAGGACTAGGAGTGAATTAATGTACAGTTAGTGCATATACAACAAGATCCATTCATGTACATACACTGAAGAAAAGGCTTCACAAATGCTTTTAAAGTACTGTTTCAAAGACTAACCAGGCCATAACACACCATTTTTAGTACCCAACGTAATCTCTTGCCTCTATTTCCAGTTTTAGAAAGCATGAAAAGTGATCTGATTTGTATACATATCCCATTTAAATAGAGGAGAGATTAGAGGCGCATCAATCTTGGCTCAGCCCCAGGGAATGAAGGAAAAGGTTACTAAATTTATCACTCTGCCTTCTGTTGCAGCAGATTTAAATATGGGAGATGGAGTCTGACTGACCATCCTCGGAGGGAGAACATAGCTCCACCTCTGTGTACTCTCACAGCACAGAGACCATTAATTACACACGCACACGCACGCACTACCAGTGTCCTGCTCCCATGTCTCCATATATATGCAATACAGCAGCTGTGCTGTATGGAGTGACAGTAATAAAGAGCTATAGACCGAGACATCCAGTCAGTGTTCTCTTTTCTGTTGTCATATCTGCTGTCTTTGGATTCACCAGTTTAGTTCCCACAACCAGATACTGTGTGGCTCTCAGTGTAAATGTTCAGCAGTGTAAACATGTGGAGCCGGTTTGTCCCAATATCTACATTACGAAAAAAAAAAAAAAAAAGAAAAGAAAGAAAAATAACTCCAGAAGAACAATGGACCTCATTCACTAATATGTGCATGTTTTTTTTTTTTATTAAGATAAATATGATGTACATGCAAAATTACAGTTGGATTCATGTTATGTGCAGGTGCTAAATTTGTTGACAGAGTACAAAGAAATTCAGGGAAGAAAATATTATTGAATCCCAGATTTGTACAGATTTGTGCATATGCACTGTGAATGAGGCGTAAAGATTTTCTCTTGAAAATCATTTGCACTGTTTGTATTTCATACCTAAATATGCAGCTTTAAATTCTGTTGCTATCCTCATCTATGACTTTTTCCTCTGGGTTTCTTCATGTGTCAAAGTTCTATGCATGGTGTAACAGTGTAATTCCAAACTGCTGAAAAAGCAGCACAGCAAAATTAACCTGCACATCCTTGCAAACTGGAAGCTTGGTGACACTGATCCTTTTCTCCACCAAGATGGAAGAGGTTCTGTTCTGGTTCTCAAACCTGGAGCATTTCAACCAAGAATAAATAAACTTCAGCGTGGAAGTGCCAAAAACTGCAGTTCCTCAAATGGCCACTTGTGGCTGACTCCATGAGGGAGTCAATCGCCGTAGACCCCCATGTTGAAATGCACAGCTTTACAGCAGAAATAATCATGTTTACAGCCTGGTGCAAAAAAAACGTTTTTTGTCTCTTGAGCGAATTTCTGCCTTCATGACAACTGTACAAGGGGTGAATTTATATATCACTCACCTATAATATGCATAATTAAGGATGTGGCCGTTTTGAGTGGCAGGCTGTCACCACAGTCAGCTCCATCCTCTTGTCCAAATTTTATCATTTCTGGCTCCAAAAAAAACAAGATGGCTACGCCAAGTGCAAAACTCAAGGCTTCAAAACAGGAGCCCACAAACCAATGGGTGATGTCACGGTGAGTATGTCCATTATTTTTTACAGTCTATGTTCAGAACCTGAAAAGTTGGTTCTCAGTCGTAACCCAAAAAAATAGCAGATTATCCTTGATCTGAAGTAGGCTTCGAGGATATCTAGTTTTTCATACTTTCATACCTTTTTGAAATATTACCAAGGTATGAAGATATTACTGTCCGGTGCTAACCCCGCATCTGGTATACTATAATATTGTGATACTGCCAAAGCTTAACCTGAAGAGTGAACCGTGACAGTATCAGTGGGTGTGTCATGTTGTACAAGTTGAAAATAGAGGAGAAAGTGTTGCACGTAAAAGCCTTCTGTGTCCTCTTATCATTGACAGTTTGTCCTTGATTATTTTTTTGGGATACAAAGAATATCTGTAAAGATACGTTTAGCATCTCTTTGGCTACACATCTTTTTTGGGAAGCAGTTAATATGCCAACAGAGGACAGTTATGTAAATGTGAATGGTAGAACAAAGCGGACAAGGATGGGTTGTTTATGTAGCTGAACAAATCCGTGCGTAAAAATTCACTAAAGTTATGGATCCACTGAGCAAACTGCTCAGATTTCCTTGATGGGGCAGTTCCATCGGAAAAAAAAAAAAAAAAAACAGACCTCGAAATGTCACTGTATAAATGGTGATGTGACAGAGCCTTTTGTGTGCCTACCTAATGGCTGTTTTTGTTGCTGTTTTTATCCAGCGTCTTCATGCCGTCTTATTTTCTTTATTTATGTCTTGGGAAAAAAAAAAAAAAAAAAAAAAAAAAAAAATATATATATATATATATATATATATATATATATATATATATAAATAAAACTTTGTGAAAACCATCAGATTGTTGAAAGCTTTTCTACCTGTTTCTCACACTGGCCGTAGTCTGGACCCTGGTCTGGTTGAAAGAAGCATGTTTCTCCGTGGTTCTTTGCCATCTCGATCAGCCCCATGGCCGTCCTCACTGTGGCATTACGGGCGTGGACAAATACCATCACCTAAAACACACACAAACATACTTGATGAAAATGTTCCCAACATCAGCATAATACATTATTTATTTTTATTTGGGCCACACCCAAAGTCTGCCATTGTGGTGCTGCTGGAGCTCAGATTATTACACCAGAAAACCTTCTTTCAGTCATCGCCACACATACAGACGGGTGACAAGTCAAAAGCCCAACATAAAGTGTATTAGTGAGATGTAATTCCAGACAAGCCTATAAGAGCAGCTTTAGTGAACCTTGTCAGGAATTCTTTGAGTGTGTAAAACTCTACTGGAAAGATAAGCAGCATTCTTCCAAAATACATTTCCTTGCTTAGGTTTTTGAAGATGGTATTTTCATACAAATCAAATCACTCACTGAGCCCTGTGACATGTATAGAAACATCAGCATTCTTTATGGTTCTTCCCTCAGTTATTCTGGGTTCTCCTTTTTTTGTAATGCCTTTGTATATGTAGCCTTTTTGCTCACCACATCTATATTTATCCCTGAGTAGGTGATTGCATTAAAAAACAGGTTAACATTTTTCTAAATCTATCTGAAAATAAAAGTAAGGTGCCAATATGAACACTGAAACAGGCTTTGCTTGCTGTAATCATTCCTTGTGTTCCTAAAGATCCCCTCCTGACATGCCATCAATGGAAGTAATGTGGGTCCAGTCATACACTAGATGTCAACCTTGTCTTGTTGATTCTTTAATTAGAGGTACTAAAAAAATATTGAGAATATAGAAAAAAAATGTTAACAACAATCTATAATGATTGTATATTTAATAAGAACCCAGCGTGCACACTGACAAAATAAGTAATAAGTGAAATAAATGATAAAAAAGCAACCCAATCGCCAGAAATAGTGTTGGAAATGAAATTTTCTGAGAAATTAAAAAATACGTTACATTTGTATGTTACTATGTAGTGGACATGTTGAAACTTTACATTTCAGCAACGCTGTGGTTAATGGATGAAGGCACGGTGGTGCAGTGGTTAGCACTGTCACCTCACAGCAAGAGGGTTCAGTTTTGCAGTTTGCATGTTCCCCTGTGTCAGTGTAGGTTTTCTGCAGGCTTTCCAGCTTCCTCCCACAGTCCAAAGACATGCAGATTAACTGGTGACTCTAAATTGCCTATAGGTGTAAATGTGAGCGTGAATAGTTGTCGGTGTCAGCCCTGCAATAGTCTGCCAACCTGTCCAGGGTGTACCCCGCCACTCACCCAATTTCAGCTGATCCCATCTGCTCTTGTAACTTGTACACTGTAATTTTATCCTTTTTTGCATCTTCTTACATTGCTGGCTGCTGCTTTATAATTGTCTATGTTTCCGGATGGTTCTGGTATCTGTGGTTTCTGGTTGTGGAATGATTTAACTATCTACACATCCCAACCTGAAGAGGATGGCTGCATGGTTGCTCCTACCAAACACAGGCAGTGCTGCCCTGCAGCCACAGCGAATAGCAGTGTTCCATAGCAGGCACAGGACAGCACCTCACATTCCCACCGACACACTAGTCCCCATTTACCATGCACCTCCTCCCCATCTCTCACCAGAGTCCTTTGCTCTGTTGGACTGGCGTAAAGAAAAAGACCCACATTGTTGAATGGTGCTGTCAAGGATTTAGCCATTTTCGGTGAATCAAAGGATATTACAATTCCCCATATCTTGATATCTGGTAACTGATGTGGCATGGAGGTACTCCAGTTTATTTTCCAATGCCTGAACAATGGCTAGCAGGATGTTAGTTCAGCTGGTGGTCATCGTCTCCATCTCTTCCTTGATGTTTACATTTGAAAACCTCCACCGGGCTAACTAGATTCTAGCTAGCTAGAAGTCAGCAGAGAGAAGGTTTACAGATTAGTGAGTTGATTTCCACATCTCAAAGAGAGGTGACTGAAAATGCCCACCTCTACATCATAATTCTAATCTTTTTCAAACGTTATGGTAAGGAAAAGATCATGTTTTGGCTAAAAATACCCAGTTTTGGGGGCACAATCCCTGCTGGAAAGGAGGTGATGGCTACGTAAACAACAACCACTTTTCATAGTGCTGTCCTGGCTGGAACACAGCGATGTCTCATTAAAAAAACAACCACTTTTCGTGGCACTATCTTGGCAGGAAATGCAGCCGTGACATGCTAAAAAGCACTCGAAAACTGGTCTACAGAAGCCACCTTGCTTTAGTGCCATGCCATGCACCATCCCGTCTACCTCTCGATGAAAAAGTCCACTCAATTTTCTAATGTTACTTTAGAAACGTTATGATACGTATGAAACACACAAATGTGTGTTTCAATGCCAGCATTTTCTTCTGGTGTCTGGGCTGTAAAAAAGTCCCTACTTTCGAGTAACAAGTACCTGTAAAGAGCCTTGACAGACCCTGTTAATATTGGTTTTTTTTATGTATTTTTGTTATTTTTTAGTATGGAAATTAGACCAAACAACATTACATGACTGCACACACATGCAGCAACCAGCTGCATGTATGCTCCAAACACAGTGGGTCCGAAGAGACCACTGCAGCAAATGTTATTTATTGAAGGCGTTTTATCTGCACCACTGAGCTGTGTGGAAGCATTGTCGGCAGTAACCGCCGGCTTCTCAGCTTATTAAACTTCTTTCTGGCAGCATGCTTCCCACCAGGAGGGTGGTAGCAAAATCATAAAGGAAATTTCATCCATCAGATCTTCCCAGATGAAATTAATATATGTCACAGCCACTTCTTGACAATTTAATAATGAGCGGGGAAGAGGCCTCCCCAGCTGAGCTGTGGCCTCAGTGGCCTCAACCTACATGCTGGACTGGACCATTGTATAGTTTTAACCAGGGAGATAAAAAGTTGTCAGTGGTGCAGTAGAATTAAGTTGGTTTACAAGCTCTCAAGGGCTCCAGCAGGACTCATATTAAGTGTGTCTCTGAGGGAGATAATGGGCAAGAGAGAAGGAGGAAAAAAAGCAAGAAAAGGTGTGTGTGTGTATGTGTGTGTGTGAACACTTGCAATAAAATGATGCAGACAGGATAACAACCGTGCTCAATAGGGAGTTCAACTCCTGTAGCAGATGGGAGCTAAACAGTAAAGTCTGAATTCACAATTCTCATCTTCCCAACAGGCCTTCTGAGGCAGAAGAGTGGAAGCAGAATGAGTGGAGGCTGGTGGTTGGCGAATAGGGTAAGGAAGGGGAGAGTAACACTGGGGGAGATAAGGACTTCAGAGACTTTAGATAGCAGGTGTTCATTCCAAAAGGTTCACAAAAATGTTTACAGCAGGAGGTCCTGTTCATGAAAAAGTTCATAGAAGCATTTTCAAGGCAAACAGTTGTATTAATACAACAGCATTACTGTGAGCCTCTTTGAGTTGCTCTAGTCCAAACATTTCACAGTGACAGTCTCCATACATTCATGAAGAAGTATGAAGGACATGCATAAAGGTAATTCAAACCCCTTTCTAATATGGCTGCAGTACCTAGAAATCTGGGAAATGCAGATTTTAATGTGAGAAACGGGAATTGTTCAGTAGGTATGATTGTAGTTTCTTTTGGACTAATAGACTGTATGCAGCAGGCACACATTAACTCAAAAACAAACAAAAACATTTGAGCCCAATATCAGGATAAAATAGGGGAGCCAAAGCTGCAAGATCCAGTTGGGTGATGTTAGGTCAGTTGTACATCATGTGTTTTTAACCAACTCATTAATGAGTGTAAGTTAGGTCTGTTGCAATTATTGCATGATTGCTGGGTCACTATTATTTGAGCTGATCATGATCATTAAGCATATTTGTTAGATTTCACAATCAAGGGAAGTTTGCAATTGATTTTATTTTCTGTTATATTTTATGTTGATATTTAGTGATATTTGATTCTATTTTTTATATATTATGTTGAATACAGGACTACATATGTATTTCATTTTGTTTGTTAATTACCTGTATTGCAAAAAAAAAAAGGATATACATGCATGCCGCTTTAGGATCGACTGACTTAAAGGGACAGTTCTAATTTTTTAAAGTGGGGTTTGTGTGAGATATCCATAGACAGTGTATTACATACAGTACATGTCAGCCGGCACAACCCCAGTTAGGAGAACCAGACAAGAGTAACACCACTGGAGATAAGCAATGCACTGTTGTGGATGGGGGCCAGAAGCAAAATGTATGTTAGCCACCTAAAAAAAATCAGTTTAAGTATACGCTATATTTTGAATTTTACCTTACCGCCAGACAGACCATTCTGAAGGGGAAGCTGTTAATGGCTTTCATTCCCCATCTATGCTCTTATAGCCACCAGACTCCATTGAAAAAAAAAAACCATAACAGTAATTTTTTTCAAATACAATAACACAAACACACTAACTGATTGAGGCAGAAGCAGACCTGCAGCTCCTGTGTTCAGTGATGTTAAATTACTTTTTTCTGAATGAAGTGTGGCTTTGATGAGCACGATATAACGGCTTAAGTTCCCCGTTGTAAATCGCTGTCTGATGGCGAGGTAACCTGGTGAAAATATTCTAAATATAGCTCTGCTCAACGGTGGCTAAAATATATTTTGCTGCTGCCCTCATTCACAGCAGTACGTAACTTTGTATCCATGGTGATACTCCAGCCTGCCTCTCCAAACTAGGAATGTGCTGACTGACCTACTGTATGTGATACACTGACTATGGATAAGTACCTCATACAGCCCCACTTCAAAAGATCCAAACTATCCTTTTTAACGACACTTTTGGGCAGTGAGTATCTGCAGATGCAGAGTGGAGCTGCACAGTTTTCTGTTGTGGACTTTTGGAGTGTACAGAAATAACTGGCAGCCTTTTCTGTTCAAGGTTCCAATGTCAGAGAAAAGAAAACAAGGAAATGGAGCTTGGCTGTCGACTGTAGCTCTTACTGCTGTAGGACAGATTCTTCTATTTCAGCTGTATGAGACCGTTTTTCTTGCCCTTTGAAGCAAGATGATGACAGAGATGTGCCAATAACTGGTCTCTTTATTTATAGCAGAGAGTCTACCCTGCGGGTGCAGCAGTGCATTTGACAGCTCTGGGGAAAGTTATGCTGGAGATCATTGACAGACAGTCCTTTGAATTGTTGTGCAATCTGATTGGACCAAACAGATAATCTGTTATGGAACAGCAGTTTTTTTTCCCCAGCAAACTATTTGTAGATTAATTGACATTCCTTTGCCAACAACTGCAACATTTTCAGGGAGCAACCATTTAAATTTACAACACAGGTTTAGGTCTACTTGCAAAACCAAACCAAACCAAACTGCTGTGTGTCATAAAATGAATAGAAAAGGACAATTTAATTTTTAATCGCAATTATTTGTATGACAATTGATGGGCTACTACAGGATGACCAAATTTAAAATGAATCATTAGAAAAATTAATTTATGCGAACCTCAAAATGGTCACCTTAAAAACTTGAATAATCTCACTGGATGCTTTGGGGCATGTGGCGTGCTTTGCTTATGGTGCTCTGTTGTGTGCTGGTGTTATGTGCAACACATGAGCGGCGCATGTGCAATACTGTTTTGTGTAGTATGTGTTTCTTTGTTTTTATGGCGTATGCTTCATTTCCTCTGGACTATTATTGTAAGGCAGCAATACTTATGCAGCTCCTGAGTCCAAGACAAATTTCCCTACGGGGACAATAAACTATACTGTTCCATACCATATCGCATTGTATCGTATCACAGTGTATCGTATTGTAAATTTTTGTGATTATGACGGCCCCACCTACAGTTGTCATTTGAGCTGACAAAGTCCACAGTTGTCAGCAACAATTTGAAGCTTTGCTAAAAAGATAAAATTCTCTAAACCTTGGCATAGAAACTGTGACATTTAAAAGTAGTAAATATTCTTCTAAATTTACTCCCCTTTACATTCTTTATTACATTAACTCTCTCACACACACACAAAAGAGACACAAAAACCTGTGTATATAATAATAAAGCATGCAGAGGAGCCCTTACCTGATGACCAGCTTTAACCTGCTCCAGAACTTTGTTGTAACAAACTTCCTCCATGTCATGAAGCTGCTGGATCTGAACAGGACACATAATAAACAATTTTATCTTACCTGACTGTTGCAGCGTTTTAGCTATGTAACTAATGACTAGCAGGTATGTATACAATTGTAACCTAAAGACTGTGCATAACCCGGTGTTACTCAGCCTTGTCTTCTTTTCTTTGGGTATCAATACTCTGCAACTAAACCTTTGCTATCAATAACCAGTTAGAGGAACAGTGACACTCCCTTTTCAATTGACCAGTGGTGATTTACTTGTAACTTGGGGAATAAAAGTTATGACCTGTTTGAGACTAAGTTCACACTAATACAAGCTTTGCTTTGTGACAAGAGAACCTAGGGTCATTTTCTCATGCCCGTTCAGACCATTTCTCACATTCATGTGAGGCAACACAGTAAATTATGCATAAATATTGCATTGATGTATTTCTGCACCAAAATATTGTTATGTTCATTTAAGTGACATCAATCAGAGGAACAACATGATTTAATATTTTTATGTAGAGAAAATTCAAATGTTTGTGAGTTTTGAATTTCTTTAAGAAACTTTTTTTGGTACATTTTCTTTTACAACCCTCTCTATCAGGCAAGACATATGCACCCCATCACGCAAGAAATGTGAATAAAACATTTGTTTTTATTTATTTTTTTTTTTATTTAGCTGCATGTGAAGAGCTATGTTAGCTTTGCATATGGGCTTGCAAAATGTTTAGTTTTACTGCAGGTCTAAAATATTCTTCATGCTATAAAATACAAAGTTCTACTTGGCTATGATCAACAATCTTAAAATTCCAAGGCTGAAACTGAATGGTTTTCATTTAACAGTCATGGCCATGCCGATGTAGCAGTCTGGCTCTTCAAATGATAGTAAAAACCAATGTTTTTGTCTTGTGGAGAAGCTCTCCACAAGTAGCTCTTCAGTACAGATGTCCCCTTTGTTGTTGGTTACTCATATATTGTATGCATGTATCCCCTAGAAGAACTAAACTACATGTACATGTATAAGTTACATGGTCCTGTAGGTTTGTAAATAGAATAGAATAGAATACAATAGAAAAGGAAGAACTTTATTCATCCTCCAAGGGAAATTCACATCATTCACATCATGGTTGCATGTTTACCTTGTTGGTGGTTTTGATGCCGACAAAGGTCTGTCCGAGGGGCACAGGTCTGAAGCGACTGTCAAAGAAGAAGAGGCCGATGTAGGGGTTTACGTGAAGAAAGGCAGCCACATCAAGATAGTTGGGCAGGGTGGCTGATAGTCCCAGGATCCTGATCATACTCTGGGTGGATTCCACCTTAAAATCAGACAACACAGTGTCACAGTTACACTTAGCTCTATCCAATGCATTCATTCAGGCAAAAGGAGTTGCAGTACTAGGAAATTTCTTCTTGAGATTTCCTTGATGAAGTGACTTGCAGGCCAAGAGAGCAAAAGACAATGTGAGAGGTTGTGATATAACCTCTTCGATTAGACGTCTTAAAGTTACAACGTGTAATTTACGTGGTTGTTTATTAGCAAATATCAACTATTGCTTTCATAAATATATATTTACTAAAGTGTAATGCAATTCACATACAAATGGAAGCTTTCTTCTAGGCTTAGAATGATTTCTCTATATATACACAGGCAGGCGTGGTATGCTGGAGGCTGCCCTCTTGCGTCACCATATTTGAATACAGTGGCCGAAAGGGATATATGCGCTTCGCGTTTACCTAGAACTTGCTGTCACTGGAGACAGAGAAGGTGAAGATCAATCCGGGGTTCTGATTCTGTCGCACTTTAAATTGAGGACCACACATATGTTTTGCCTCGTAAGAGGGAAACCACACCACCAAATAAAAGAAAAAGATCAGATAAGCGAGGACGGGAAAAAACGCGAGTGAATATCGGCGTTGCTTATTCCAGGTGGAAAAAACTCCCGTGGAAGAACACTCTGGAAACGCATATATTATAATCGTACCAACCTATATTTGCCGCACTGTGCCGTGACTATCACATAAGACGTGTTATTTTAGCATTACCGTGCTAATGTTTGCTCGTGTTACCAAAATAATTAGAAATAAAACACTCCTAACATAACGTTCTATCTCACAGATAACCTATATCTCACTGGTAAGCGCCCGTCAGGACGTGTGGAAAGGATGATGCAGTTATTCGGCAAACCACCGTTTATTACTTAACAGTACAGGTTACTGCTGGCCGTAACTACGCCAAAACAACCAACAAACAAGAACTTAGCTGTAACTCCAACTGTGCACTCCTGCTCTCTCCTCCAGCTCGCTCATACACACACCAGCACCCGCACTCACACAGCTCTCATTCCCGTCACACTCGCACCCCGCACCCCTACCTATACTCATTCAATCCCAAACATGCCATTAACTCACAGAACATTGACATTATAACAGAACATTTACTGCAGGGTCGCTACAATATCGTAACGTGGTTTAGATTCCTAAATAAATATTCACCTCATCGCTAAATAAGCCTACTCCTGAAAAACTCAAAAAACTCGTGGATGGATCTCTGCTGTCTGCGCAAGGCTTTTTATCCTACGAGGCCACCGTCACTTACCCGACGGGAGGGGCGAGCGAGTGAGCGCGAATGAGCCCTGCAATCTAGAATTTGACCGCTGATGTCACTGTTACTCACCATTTTTACACACTGAGGCTTTAATGATTAAACGTCTAATCCCCGACTAGTCGGCACCAGAAATATCAGTTAAACCTATTAGTGTGTTATTCATGTACAAGGCTGCTTAACTGTCATGCAGCCGCCCGCCACTAGTGGGGGCTACAGAGCGGTCAGACAGGAGTTTTAAAACAGCACTGTGGGAAACTGGAGCGATGTCCTTTCACAAAACCAGCGCGGTTTGGCAGTACTTTGATCTAGAAAATGAATTCAGCAGCAATTAATCTTTTTTGAGGCGTTATATCATTTGTTAACTTTAAGTGAGTTGTTGTCAGATAATGTGCAGGGTTTACAGTCATACTGCACGGAGCAAAATGCCTCTCATTTCAGCTGAAATTTAATTAGAATTTAGATGTAAGGTGTAATCTGCAAGGTTCATTGTGCCCCACATTTCAGAGGCTTTTTTTCATATTTTACATGTTATTTTAGTGGTTAACTTTTGACTGAGTTGCCGTCATGTTCACATTCTTACCACACGGCGCAAAGTGTCTCGTACTTCAGCAGCATTTAAAATCCGACGTTGTTGAAGATTGTGATTATATTACCAGTGCAATATTTTTTGGGACAATGTTTCAAATACTTAACAATAAATTGTGCTAGATTTTGACTGTTTTCTGAGTGTTCTCCCTTTTTAAGACTACTCAACTAGTCTTAATTAAAATTTTTGTTTAGTCGCCAGGAACATCCCTATTGTGAAAAAAACGTATTGAGCATAGATCGATGACCCCTAAATTGATACACATTAGGTCACTGGCCTCCATTTGGTAAGATTTCACTTCACTGACCTCCATCGTTGAATATTTTGTTTTTAGATATGATTGAGATGAGGATTCTTTCGTTGTCAACCACATTTGAGGAGATAACCGTGGAGGAAGTGAAAGGTATAATCAGAATAGTCACCCTTATGAGTCTTACTTACGTTGGGTTTATTTCTGTAGTGAATCAAATAGTGGGGCCGCACTGTGGTGTGGTGGTTAGCACTGTCACCTCACAGCAAGAGGGTTACTGGTTCGATCCCAGGAAGGAGCCCCCCTGTGCGGAGTGTGCATGTCCTCTCTGTGTCAGCGTGGGTTTTCTCTGGGTACTCCAGCTTCCTCCCACAGTCCAAAGACATGCAGGTTGGGGATAGGTTAATTGGTGACTCTAAATTGGCTGTAGGTGTGAATGGTTGTCTGTCTCTATGTGTCAGCCCTGCGATAGTCTGGCTGTCCAGGGTGTACCCTGACTCTCACCCAATGTCAGCTGGGATAGGCTCCAGCCCCCCCGCGACCCTCAAGAGGATAAGTGGTTACGAAAATGGATGGATGAATCAAATAGTAAAAGAAACTATTCCCCATTATTCTAGGGAATAATTAAAGTCCCTCAAGGATACCCGGGGGTCCCGAGAACCACTGGCATTGGTTATATAAGAGGATATTAGTGATACTTGGTAAATTACCTCGACAGTTCATATTGTTCATTATGCACCACCATTCAGACACAAAATCATGGGCATTATATTTATCCTGATTTATGTGTGTCTTCTAGGTTTGTGCTGACGATAAAATTGACTATCCATAACTAAAGAGATCGGCAATTGCTGATGCCCATGTCAACTGTAATTTTTTTTTCAATCATTGGACTATTTTATCTTTTCTTTAATTGTATTAGAATCTTAATCAATATAATTAGTATAAAATAGCTTCAGTTCTGCTGCCTTCAGCCCCTGTGAGTTGGTACCTTCACACATAAGGCAGAGGGTTTTCAAAAGACCAGCTACCACTCAGCTTGGTCTGCTAATACTTTGCTGTAAATTCACATGGGGCAGGGATACCCTGGGGGCAGACATTAAGGCTGTGCTCCCTGCAGACCACCAGCCCCTCAAACTCTGCCCCAGTTAAGTGTGTGCTGAACTTAGCAGGATTATTGCATGTTAGTGACGGCATCCCTTGAAGCATGCTCAGGGCCTGTGCTTTAAAACCACCTTCATGATGCTAGTGACAAAACACTCCACTACAGCAAGCCGCAAGAACTGCTGCACTGGGGCTGGTCCAGGCTCATGTCATATCTGTCTAACACCCATGCTGGACCCCCTTCAATTAGCCCCAGACCAGGTGTATAGAGGCTGCCATGTCCACTTTGCCAACCTCTGCCCTCTCCTACTAGGACGACTAGGGCTGGGTTAAAATCATCGATTCATCCGATTCAAATCGATCTTCACGGGAATGAGCCAATATCGATTCGTAAAATCCGAGATCGATCTTTTAATATAGGCTTTTTCCCATGGATGTGTGAAGCTTTAACCCATTAATCTCTCCGGAAGTAAATGAGCCGCAGCGTTAAGTTATGAATGACCGTAGTATTGAGAAGCTCCAACGTTACTGGCTCTTTTATCTGTAACTGTTACAGTAGCTTACTATTTTATATTTGGGTGTCATTTATTATCATCCTGCAGTGTCTCCTCCTGCTGTCTGTGCGCCCTGGCTGCTGCGCCACTTTTACACACACACACACACACACACACACACACACACACTCTCATCCAGCGCCGCCAATATTATGTTATAAACAAGCACAGAGCGCTTTACAGCTAATAGCAAATTGTTACTAACAAGCTGAAACAACAACAACTGTTGTTGTCTAACGTTTTAGCTCAGTTTGTCTCATATCTTAAAACTTATCAACAGTAATGTGACCTGCAGGCAGTGAGTCTCTTCAGCAGCAGAGAGGACAGGAGGACTGATACTGACTGATGTCTGTGTTCTTTATTCTTTCTAAACTTCACTCAGTATCGTGATGTCAGGAATATGATTTATTGCCATTTTTATTTTGTTTCCAGTGAGATATGTTTTAATATTACTGGTGCTGCTCTAAAAACGTTTGGATATAAAATATTCTTTTTAACTGCTGTTGTGAATTTATTGTATTGTATTTATTGTAATACCTTGTAAATGTTACACTATTTGGACAAAAATAACACCTGTGTGAGAATACTGTTCATCTACTTCAGTTCGGCTATCAACCATCATCCCCTACAAACTGATCACAAAACTCGGTGACCTTGGCATCAACAACACCCTTTGCAACTGGATATTGGACTTCCTAACCAACTGAGTCAAGTCTTTTAGGTTAAATAATCACACCTCCTCAGCCCTCACCCTGCACACTGGTGTCCCACAGGGCTGTATTGTAAGTCCTCTCCTTTGTTACCTCTTCCTATAGCTGCACCCTTGTACTAACCTGGAAATCCAGACCCAAATCTAGAAAGATTTAGGGTCTGGCTATGAGTAATGCAAATGGCCCAACTCGAGGGGCAGCACCAAGCATGCATTTGAAAATATCACTGCACACATTTGGATAACACTACGACCAATCAGAACAATACACGGGGTAACATATCCAGAGCGCTACCAGCAGAGCTAACTGGTAGATTAGACTCTTGCCATATCTGGTCGGCAAAACAGCAAAAATGTCCTTCTTGCAAAGGAAAGATTCAAGTGCCGTCCTCTGTTCCTCTTTTAGAGAAAAAGCCAAGTCTAACTCGTTCATTGTAGTGGCCAAAGCTGTTTCAAACAACTGGTGTTCATCCGTAGCCATTTTGCAGTGTTTACTGACTGATTCTGGACTTCGTCGTCGCAGAGCTGTCGTCATCTGTTTAGCTCGCCTCTGCCCCGCCTGTATCAGATACACCAATGTGATTGGTGCAGCTCGGCTCCAAGGGCATGGGTAATGAGCATCATTACTGATTGCCAGAGTGACTCACTGAGCAAATTCAAATTGTGCTCTAGCGAGAACTCTGGATTTACAGGGTACTCTTGTACAGTGTTCCAATATAATTATCAAGCTTGCAGGTGACACAATGGTGGTTGGCCTCATCAACAACAGGGAGGCCTACAAAAAGAAAATCAAGCACATGGCAATGGGTACAGGACCACTGACCAAGTTGCTGCATTTGATGAGTTGGGATTGAAGATGTGTTGCTATTAACATGGTGAAGGTTGAGAATTTCTGGGTGCCCACATCTTCAAGGCCCTTTCTCAGCCCCCTAAAACTCCAACCCTGGTCAAGTAAGCACACCAGCATCTGTTTTTCTTGAGGACAATGAAGAAAGGCCATATTCAGAAAACATAAGACATGGTAGAAGGTGAGTATCTGGCTTTGGGGTTTATGACTTACAAGACAAAATAAATGATCTTGCTCAAATACTGTATGTCTGTATTTTGTCTTTGAAACCTGAAGCAAACTCAATATGTTGTGTATCAACGTGTGTGAGAGGAGAGAAGGGAGGATGGGGGGAGAGGGGTGGCCCTATCTGTGAGCCTCCTGCTGGATGTGACAGGGAAGATTGGTAAGGCCTTTAATGTGATGCAGTACCTGTCAAACCATCCCATCAAGATAAGACCCAACCAATCCCTGCCAGTGGACCGGGCCTGCACTACACATTCACACCACTGCTGCTGAACCTCCGTACTGCAGATGTGCATCATGTTCACCTACAGAGTGTCAAACAGTCTGCAGGGTTTTTCCTCTCACATTGCCTTTCACTTTATGCAACTCTGGGTTTAACTGCTCCTTTCTACAAGAGATAAAGAATCCATGTTTCAGTTAAGTTTGTGGCATCATTAAATTTTATAGCAACATAGGGTAATTGTGATTAACATCTGAATTTACAATTACCCCAATGGGTAATGAGCTGAATAAAGGTAGGTCACAATATTAAAATTAGATACTGAGGTGATCTGTGAAGTTCTTTGTGGTTTTGCACTAAGATCCATGTAGCTGACAAAGCCACACCTAAAGAGTCTGATTGTGCTAAAATAACAAATCAGCCATAGTCAGCCATAGCTGTAAATTAACCGTGCTAACTAAGCTAGTAGCTAGCATTATGGTTAGCTCCCCCCTCTCGTCCAAATATGATCACTTCTTGCTCCAAAAACCCAAGATGGCTATGGCCAAAATGCCAAACTGTGCTTCCACTTTGAGTCCATAAACCAATGGGTGACTTCATGGTGATTGTGTCTATTATTTTGAACAGTCTATGGCCAATATTAAAGAAAGTGAATACTGCACTTTTTCCACCACTGCTGTAAACCGTCTGTTCAAATCATTTGCAGTAAACTCAGAGAAAATGTGGGGATCTGGGGACACAAGCTGAAAACACAACATCACGTATAGTATCACTTTATACAGTTATAAGCAACATTATGACTAGCGCAGCTTTAAGGAAGGGCATGTCTAGGGGCTCAGTAGTACCTTAATACTAAAGTGCCCCCAGAGCTGGTATCCCTAAGAGCTAGGATGCACAGGGCCTCTGCTGTCCCAGGACTTACAGCCATGATAAAGGTAATATCAAGCTGGGGCCCTGTGAGACAATATTCTCTCCTAGTGCTATATCTACAGCCACACCACATAGACCAGATTACAGAAGAACAGTTAGACTGTCCAATCAGAGAAGTTTAATCCATATCCCTTGTAAGAAGATAATGTCCAGTCCTACTGAAACTAATCTGAAACTTGCTGTGCTTAATGTCAGATCCTTGTCTAACAAATCATTTTTAATTAATAATTTGATCTCTTCGTATAATCTTGATTTTATGTTTTTAACTGAAACATGGCTTGACAAAAACAAAGGTAATGCTGTTCTAACGGAATCAGCTCCACCCAACTACAAATTTGAATCTGAAACACGAGAAAACAAAAAGGGTGGAGGTGTCTGTGCAATATTTAGAGATCATATGGTTATGCACAGGTTGTCATTTGGGGTGTTTTCATCATTTGAGTATGTATCCTTTAAAATGGAGTTAAAACAATCTCCGTCCATACTCTATGTAGTTATATACAAGCCTCCCCAGCACCGTCAAAGTTTTATTGATGATGATTTTACCAGGATGCTTTCAATTGTATGCACAGACTTTGATGGTTTGGTCATTACAGGTGATTTTAATGTATATGTGGATAATGTCTGTGACAGAAATGCTAAAGAGCTCAGTGCTGTCCTTGAAACCTTTGGCCTGACTCAGCATGTGTGTGAGCCCACCCACAGCAGAGCGCAGCACACTCTGGACCTGCTCATTACAAAGGGGGTTAATATTTCAAATGTCAGTGTGGTTGATGTTGCTCTGTCTGATCATTTCTGTGTCTTCTTTGACCTGTCTGTTTCTCCCAAATCACCGGCTGGTCCTGCAGTTGTTCGGAGGAGACGCATAAATAACAGCATAGGTGCTCTGTTCATGGAAATGATAAACTTTGAAAATGCCTCATGTTCTAATGTTGATGATTTGTTGAACTCTGTTACTTCGAGTGTTTTGAATGTTCTGGACACCATTGCCCCTGTGAAGGTTAAAATGGTTAAAAATATGCAGAAGGCGCCATGGAGGAATGACGACTCGGTCAGGGCACAGAAAAGGGAGTGCCGGAGGGCCGAGCGGAAATGGCGCAAGTCAAAGCTTCATGTTCATTATGAAATTTATAAAGAAAAGTTGTACGTGTTCAACCGGATCTTACGTAGAACAAGGGAGAGGTACTTTTCTGAAATTACTGGAAACTGCAGTAACAACTTGCGTGTCTTATTTGCAACAGTGAACAGATTAACAAACCCTCCAGCTCAACTGCCGTTGGAACTGATCTGCACATCTAAGTGTAATGAGTTTGCAGTATTCTTTTGCGACAAGGTTCAGACCATTAAAAATGCCATCAATTCCACAACACCAATAACAACCCTACAGCCACCTAGACACTTAGAGCTGACTCATTTTGCACCTGTAACTGACAAAACTGTCCAAGAGATCATCACCAGTCTGAGTTCATCTACATGCTGCCTCGATGTGTTACCCACTAGATTTCTAAAGTCTGTGCTGAGAAGTTTGTTACCACCACTCGCTCAGATAGTTAACATGTCAATACAATCTGGAACATTCCCAAAGGCCTTGAAAACTGCGGTCATAAAGCCTCTCCTAAAGAAGTGCAGTCTTGATGCCACAGTACTGAACAACTACCGGCCCATTTCAAATCTGCCGTTTTTAGGCAAAGTCCTTGAGAAAGTTGTTTACCAACAGCGTACTGACTTTCTCCTAATGAACAGCTCCTTTGATGTTTTCCAGTCAGGTTTTAGACCCCATCACAGCACTGAGACCGCTCTTATTAAGGTGACAAATGACATCCGCCTGAACACTGATGCAGGCAAAGTCTCAGTTTTAGGATCATGAGATCCTTTCACAGAGACTAGAGGACTGGGTGGGCATCTCTGGCACTGCCCTAAATTGGTTGAAGTCCTGTCTAGAAGACAGGAAGTACTTTGTTGAAATTGGTAACTGTGTCTCAGACCACATGGCCTTTACCTGTGGGGTGCCCCAAGGGTCAATCCTGGGACCCCTTCTGTTCAATCTCTACATGCTGCCTTTAGGCCAGTTAATACAAAGTAATAATGTGTCCTACCACAATTATGCAGACGACACTCAGATCTATGTCTCACTGACAGCAGGTGAATATGGACCAGTGGATTCACTCTGTCACTGCATCCAACAGATCAGTGTGTGGATGCAAAACAACTTTCTCCAGCTAAATTCAGACAAGACTGAAGTCATCGTATTTGGTCCACAGAAACAAAGACAAAGTGTCAGCAGTCACCTCCAGTCTCTCTCTCTAAAACCTACAAATCAGGTTAGAAATCTCGGGGTAATAATGGACTCAGACTTGAACTTTAACAGCCACATCAAATCAATAACATCAGCAGCTTTTTACCATCTAAAAAACATTGCCAAAATCAAAGGTATAGTGTCTAAACCTGACTTGGAGAGACTTATCCATGCATTTGTCTCTAGTAGGTTAGACTACTGTAACGGCCTGCTCACTGGCCTCTCCAAACGGGCTGTAAGACAGCTGCAGTACATCCAGAATGCTGCTGCTCGGGTCCTGACCAGAACCAAGAAGTACGAGCACATTAGTCCTGTGCTCAGGTCTCTACACTGGCTTCCTGTGGCTCAGAGAATAGACTTTAAAGCAGCTCTGCTTGTGTACAAGTCTCTCCACGGCCTAGCACCAAAGTACATCTCTGACATGTTAGTGCCATATGAACCATCTCGGACTCTGAGGACCTCAGGGACCGGCCTCCTGCTGGTGCCCAGAGTCAGGACTAAACATGGGGAATCAGGATTCCAGTTTTATGCAGCTAAAATCTGGAACAGTCTTTCTGAAGATGTGAGACAGGCCTCTACTCTGACAATGTTCAAATCTAGGCTCAAAACAGCTCTATTTCACTGTGCATATGACTGAAAGGATCTTATCTGCACTCTTCTCTTTTAAAGTTCATTTTATAATGATTATTTATGTTTTTATTTTGTATTGTGATTTTAATGCATTTTCTTGTTCTGTAAAGCACTTTGAATTACTTTGTGTACAAATTGTGCTCTACAAATAAACTTGCCTTGCCTTGCCTTGCCTAAAGTGAGGTGGGAACAGAACTAAAAACAAGGGCACAAATATGTTCTTGACACCCTCTTTGCATCTAGCCAAGTAACAAGTCATCAACAACCCTATAAAAACTGCTTATTATGGTCATTTTAGGGCATTATAAATGTATTTCAGCACTCAACTATAAAAGGCATGTCTTATGTATGCTTAGGTGCAAAAAAAACGGTCCTTATATACCAAACCACCAAGAAACCCCACAACACAGCAACATTAAAGGCCTTTGTAATAAAGGTTAGAGGGACTTTATCTTGAATGCAGCGCATAATTGGTAGCAGTACACCCGGTCAAGAAAATGTAGTCCAAACCAAAGCTCTTCCAAGTAAAACATCAAAGTCATAACTGGCTTGGTTCTGAAACATTTGCATAAAAAGGGGGACAAATGTCATTTAGTTTACAGGGATTTCCATATTAATGTGTCTGAAGACGTGAACTTAAGCACCTAGCGCATCAGAAGCAGTCGCCGTAATTCCTTCAACACAATCAATTATAGCAGTCTGTCAGGTGTGGCAATAATGGGACAGAGAGATGAAGGAGGTGGGGGAGGGTCTGCTAGGCGTACTGCTGGCATCCAGCATCTGCGGTTGCAGGGTGGACTATGAGCTGTTTACAAATTCTCACACAAAGACAAACAGAAACGTGCTGCTTCTGTGCCAGTTACAATCCGATATAATTAGTAGCAGAAATAGTAGTCCTAGATGTTCTACTCAAGGAAAGTGACATAATCCTCTGTAGCCTCTGCAGCAGGAACAGCATTATGTTCAGGTTACAATATTGTGTATAACTTATCTATTCCTTGTACAAGCTTGTTATTTTTAAGAGAGCAATTTAGTGCTCCCTTTTCCCATATCTGCTTTTACAGGTGAAGTTCACATGTTCAAGATGCTGGCAGCACTCATTAGAGTATAAGGCTAATGATTTTCTATCTTCTTGTCACCATGTCATGTGCAGAGCTAAACCAAAAAGAATGTATCTACTGAAAAGCATTGTGTGTGTATCCAAAGCATGATATATCTTCTTTCTGTGCCATAGAGCCCCATAGCTATAAAAACATTTTTTTGAAAAAAAAATAAATAAATAAATTAAATAAATAAAAAAACATCAATGAGCCACACTGTTGCAATGGGTGGATTCTTTCATAACTAGGGATGTCAACCGGTAACCGTTAATCAGTGAACTGCCAAGAGTATTTTTGACTGATTGTGCATGTCGGTCTGCAGGTTAATTTTGCTTCTCTGCAGTTTACACCACCCGGGTCTGGTGGGAGCCTCCTAGCTGTTAATACGGCAGTTACAGCAACTAATGCTGTCCTGACCAAGCAGCATTGCTCTGGAAAGATTGTGCCCACCTTCCAGTCTTCCCTCATGTCACCCTCATGAGCTGCACTGCTAGCTAGCCCCCACCTAACCCGGAGGCAATCATCAAAAATGCTCACTTGTGTAGCGCACACTTCATATCAGGTTAAGGAAGAAGTATTCATAGCTGCAGGGATGAATAACGTTATGTGTATTAAGGGTTATTACGTCCACCTAATCAGAAACTGGGGAACTTTTAAGAGGAATGTTGGATTTCTCTGTAATGCTAACTTTATATCGCATTAGCTAACATTAGCTTTGATAGCAAAACAAAATGGAGGAAACCGTTCAAGTGTCGTCCTCCTTTGTAAGATTGCCATAGTAATCAACTACAAAGCTGGCCATCCCACCTTCATCATTCCTGTCAAGTCATCCATCCACTGAGCGAGAACATACAGGTCGGCCAGTCTGGTCCAGTTGGTCGATGTTTACTTTTTGAATTTCCCCTCTGGGGGAACGCTCGCTGTCCCAGAGAGTGAGTGACCTGACACGTTGCATTCATAAATTCAGTCTGACGCTCCGCACTTCTATCAGAGCGCTGTTAGTCTAAGAAAGAGAGAGTTCCGTCTCCCTAGACACAGTGCCTAGAGTGGGCTCTGCCACTCGGAGAATGCGGTACTCTGTATAACTTAACGGTACATTATGACAGCACTCTGAATTTACCAACGGTCCAGAGTATGCGCCAGCATTTGGAATGAGCATTTCCGAATGCAACACTTGCGTCATCTTTCTCCATTATCTAAAACAAGCCAGCAGAATTTGCTAGCTAGCATTCGCTAATGTCTATTTAGAATTGTTTTGCCTCCAGCTAAGCCCCACCCACCAAAAAACATCACACTATTTACTTGCAGTAAAAGGGTCTATTAGACATTTGTGTGAATGATTTTTCATACTTAGAGAATTAACTCTTGAGTTGTGGAACAATACATGTTTTGTGAAGTCATAATGATCTTGACCTTTGACCACCAAAATCTACAAAGCTGATCATTGAGTCCAAATGGACATTTATGCCACATTTGGAGAAATTCCCTCCTTGAAGTTTAAATTTACTATACTGTCTTTGTTTCTTTGTTCTTTTTATTTTATATAACTTGTACTTCTTACAATATTTCTTTCTTTCTTTATCCTCTGTTTGTATTTATCCTTTCCTTCCGGCCTTATGTTTTATGCTTCAGATTTTTTACATCTTTTTTTCCCTTTCTGCCCTCTCTTCATTTTCTGGTCTTTCTCTCCTTTCCTCCCTTGAAACTCATTCCACTCTACCTACAGTTCATTCTTCTTCAGCTGTTTACAACTTTGCGAGCAATAACTTTCTGCTCTCAACATCCTCTCACATTTTTCCCAGAAAATGCACTTTCTAATCTGTATCTCTTAACAGCAGTGAATCACATTACTTTTTGCTGCTATAACAACCTATATTCTACACACTATTTTCAAAGTCCTATCTTATGTCATATTTTTATTATTTTCAGTTGACTATTTGTCTATAATTACCTTCTTTTTTAGGGCTGTAGTCAACCAAAGAAAATCTTGGTCGACTAAAGTCGCACATAATCTTCAATGAATCGATTAGTTGTGGGGAAAAAAAAAAATCTGCACGTTATTTTTACTTCTGTGGTGTTGTGTCTGTGTCACTCTGCAGTTACACCTCCAAAACACTAGTCGGCGGTGGAGGACTGTGTTAAGTTCTGTAAAGTTTAGTTCAAATCAAACTTTATTTATATAGTTGATTCAAAACTCACATTTAACACACATTAAAAATGGCTTAATAGGGACAATTTCAAACACTAGTATGCAAACTGGCTTCACTATAAATCGCAGACCTGACAGACAAACACTTGTCTTTATCTGGACACATTTCGCCCACCAATACAACACGCTAACGTTATTAGCACAAGTCTATGGCATTTTACATTGTATAAACTAGCCTAGCATCTAGCGATCTTTTCCTCTTCTCATATAAAACTAGAGCACTTGGAGAGTGCAGACCTCTGCCAAGCAGCTCGGATTTCCCGCCATTTTATTATTTTATCCACTTTGCTTCAAGCGATCATCACCAAAATTTTATCATCTGTTCCATGTCCCATTATCAACCTTTCCTGAAAATTTCATCAAAATCTGTTGATAACTTTTCGAGTTATTTTGCAGACAAACAAACAGACCAACACCAGTGAAAACATAACCTCCTTGGCGGAGGTAACCAGGAACAACAGCAACATGTAACAAAGGTAACGGCACATAGTTTGGCTCCATTACAGCTCACAAGATTCACCTACAAAACAGCTGTCACACTAAACATGTTTTCCAAACAAATACAACATGCTAACGTTATTAGCGCCAGCCTATGGCATTTTACAGTGTATACATTAGCCTAGCGACGAGCAGAGATTTCCTCTGCTCATATGAAGCCAGGATAAATCCCGAAGTATAAATCCCTGAAGGATAAATCACACACAATATTTAAAATGCTATTTTAGTGGAGACTTTACTGTCTTCACAACTTATTGTTTCTTATCTGTGAAATACAAGTAAATACAAGCTTCGTTTCCACTGAGGGAAATGGTTTCAGCTTACAGAAACAGACAGGAGGTCTGTATCACCGCGACGCTGAGCGTGAGGGTGGGCAAGTCCAACTTTCTGTCAACAACGGGGGTGTTTTGAAAACACCCCCACTTTCACAGGTAACTTAGCCTGTCCCCCCGCCCAGGAAATAATGGATTAATCCTGGAAAGCTGTTGATGTAGCACTTTTCTCCTTATGAAAGTAACACGGCGATTATTTGACTAATGAGAATTTGGTCGGACGAGAGCATAGCGACCAAATAATCGACTAGTCGACCAAGAGACTACAGCCCTCTTCTTTTTATTTTCACACATGCAGCATTATTATTCCAACTTCGTCAACTCATGATATAAAATGTTTGAAATGTTTTGAAAAACAATATCATATGTTAAATGTGCTATCATTGATGTCTAGAGGACGCATTTCACTGACTGTTACAAACCACACTTCTTTCATATTAATGTGTGACCAGTACTTCCTGAAGTCCGACGCTAAGTTAGAGAGACTTTTGTGAATGACAAGGATAAAACTTTAAAAAATGTATTCTTCAAGCAATGCGGGAGATATCATCATTCAGCTAAACCCTTCACAACATGTTGCTCCCTCTCACACCTCTGCAGTGTGTTTGCTGTCATCACCCATCGGCGCCAAAGATCAAGGCTACAGGGAAAGTAAAAGCATTCATTGAAAAAAGCTGATGGGAGGACAGTTCACTTCTTTTTTTCCCAGAGCTACCCAACACAGACAGACAGCTTGGACATACTCTTAAATAGCATAAAGTAAAAACAATCACTGCAGATGAGTGGAGCTGATTGTCTGACTATTTTGAATGGTGGTGCCTGTCTGTTTGAGGGTCATGGGAGGTAAATCAGGTGTGCACCACAAGGAATAAACATTAACAAAGTTTTACATTTTCCCCACACATATTAATGGTTATACTTGAAGCCATGAATTTCCTTCTCTATCGTCATATTTGAATCACTGGCACAACTAATCTTTTTAGTTTCAAAGACAACAGTAGCTCTCAGTGTGAAAGTCAGTCATGTAAGGGCACTACACCAAGTAAATTTACTAGTCATGGGAAGTTCTACTCAGCCTGTGAAAACAGCTGTGTAATGTCTTCTGTGGTTCTGGAGAAGCTTCGTAAAGCCTGACATAACTTAATGATAATCAAATTCTCAAAATTTTATGATAGAAAGTCTGTTATAAAACTGGGAATGAAATGTAGGAACTCATGTTTTGAGTTAGATGTTACACACTTAAAGTGGGGGTAGCTTGATCTCCGCTGCTTTGATTTTTTGACACTCACAAGTTCCACAACCACTCTCTAAGCCTCCAAGGTATCTTACACAAGAAGATGAAATTTCTGTTAAATATGTTGGTGCACAAACAGAGATGGAGACATGTGACCGCACTTATGCACACATTTGTACTATAGTTACACCCTCAAACATGCACAGGAAATGGACACAGTTAACAGGAATTCCTGTGCAAGTCAATATAAATGGCAAGCAATATATCCTACATGTTTTTGTTAACAATAGGAAAAATAAAGAATACTGCATCCCTAACCCAAAAGAGGAATGAGAGCAGTTTATGTTATTGACCATGGTTGTAGTCTGCCCTGACTGTGCCTGCTGATAAGGTTTGTAATGAATCATCCTGCACCAGCTTAAGTTACATGTTGCACCATGCTATGCAAGGATTGCAATTATAACTCTTGTTGCTGAAATTGCAGAAAGCTAGTTGGTCAACCCCAGGGGTCTAAAGGTATGTGTATTTGTCGAAATCCATTCAGGATAATAAGTTTTGGTAGGTGATAGTCTTTGGTTCACCCAGTAAAAGAAATAATGAATCCACTTAGTGTTCAGCTTTATTTCTTGAGATAAATAAATTCTAAAGAATGAAACTTTCTCCTGGTCAGCTTTGGCAGTGGGACAGCTTTTGTCTGTCAGCCAGACCATTAGTTAGGTTCGCCATCCAATGCACAGTATAACACATATAATGAATGTCATTTCAATCTAGAGTCTGGAAGTCTTATGGTTTCCCAGTATGTTACAGTGACAACGGACAAAGTGTGGAATGTAAACCGTGTGGCAGTTTGTCAAACTTATGTTGGGTGACATAAAATGTACGTCCCTGGAAACACAAACAATCATGCTACACAATTTACAATAATGGGAGCTACATAATGTTCCTTCACA
The DNA here is from genome assembly GCF_041903045.1 of Epinephelus lanceolatus. Classification (NCBI taxonomy): domain Eukaryota; kingdom Metazoa; phylum Chordata; class Actinopteri; order Perciformes; family Serranidae; genus Epinephelus; species Epinephelus lanceolatus. The sequence continues at coordinate 40,292,414 of NC_135743.1, forward strand.
ACCAGATTTCAGTCAGTGAATTGCAGTTGCCTTGTAAAGGAACACAAGCTGCAGTCATTGGGGAATTATGCATTATCAAACCATGGATTAAGGGGGAGACCAGAGACAGTTGTAATGTGGGGCAGTTGTAACACCTGATTTCCTCCAATAAAAACGAAACCGGAGTGATTACACTCACTCTACACATCCTTAATCATATAGCTATCTTGCTTAAAGAGCCACCTTAGTAAACTCCCAGAATATAAGTTACCAGCAAAAGCGTTGTTGTTTTTTTTAGATAATGTCCTGGGATCAAATGCCTTGGAATCCAAACAAGTATTTTTAAGGTGGATTTATGCTTGTGTGACTCTGCAGTTACACCTCCAAAACACTAGTTGGTGGTGGGGTTTCTGTGATGTGCTGTAAAATTTAGTTGATTCGAAACACACTCAAAACACACAATAAACATGACTTAATAGCGTCAAATTCAAATACATGTACACAAATTGGCTTCACTATAACTCACAAGATTCACAGACAAAGCACTTGTCTTTTGCTAGACAAATTTTCCTCACAAATACAACATGCTAATGTTATTAGCACAAGCCGATGGCAATTAACCTTGTATAAATTAGCCTAGCAGCTAGCAAAGATTTCCTTTACTTTTATGAAGCCAGGAACAACAGCAACATTTAACAAAGGTTATGTTACAAAATTCGGCTCCATGACAACTAAAAAGGTTCAGCGACAAAACAACAGTCTTATACTAAACAAGTTTTCCAAACAAATACAACATGCTAACATTACTGGAACAAGCCTCTGACATTTTACATTGTATAAATCAGACTGGTGGACCTGACTAGCGGAGATTTCCTCTACTCATGTGAAGCCAGGATAAATCATGCACAATGCTTAAAATGCTATTTTATGGAGGCTTTACTGTCTCCACAATTTATTGTTTCTCATCTGTGAAACAATAGTAAATAAAAGCTTCGTTTCCAAGGAGGGAAATGATTATCAACTTACAAACATAGACAGGAGGTCTGCGTCACTGCGACTTGTAGTTACATTTTTGGGGAAGTGCGCGTCAGGCTACGCCGTAGGTACAGCATCGATTCGACACAGAAGTATGCTTTGGAATCACTGCCTCACGAATGTAACTGTACACATGGGTTACAACAGCAACAGAGATACCATGTGGGAACCACAATTCTTGCATTCTAATTTTTAGCTTCCCATCTTTTTTGTCATTTAAGGTAGTGTGAAAAAAGGTAATCATTATTCAAAACTAGAATTAATGTCTTGCAGTTGTATCCCTCCGTGCACCAAGTTGCAAGTTGCACTTACAGTTTAAGTGAAAGCATGGATACTTTACACACATCTTTCCCCGGCAGCGCAGAAGATCTACATAATCAGCACGGTTTCAAGGTGGACACCCAAGAGTGTCACCAATTCAGTATCTGACCAAATGTCTCCCCTCCTGTTCCTGAGTTATGAAGTTGAATAACAGACAGAAAAGTGTTTGTAGAACATTATGGTGTCACAGGGACCTCGAACTACGACCACCAAATTCTCATCAATTCAGTCTTGAGTGGAAATGGGTGCAAAATTTTAAAGAAATTCCCCCAAGGCCTTCTTGACATATTGCATTCAAAAGAAGGAGACAGATAAGGTCACAGTGATGTTTGACTACCAAAATCTAATTGGTTCATTGTTGAGTCCAAGTAAATGTTTGTGCCACATTTGAAAAAACATCCCATCCAAGTGTTCTTGAAATATTGCATTCACAAGACTGATACAGATGAGGTCACAGTGACCTTGACATTTGATCTTTGACCACCAAAAATCTAAACTGTTCTTCTTTTAGTCCAAGTTGATGTTGGTGCAAAATTTGAAGAACTTTCCTGAGGGTGTTCTTGAGATACTGCGGATAAGGATGGACAACCTGAAAACATTATGCCTCCGCCACAGCTATCACTGGGGAGAGTCATAAGGAAGATATTAATAGTCACAATAATGGTTTTGAACTCTAGGAAAATTGCATAAAGTGTTACAACTATCCCTGGTCCCCCTGTTGCACCCCTAGCTGCACTATCAACTGTGCCTGCTCTGAAGCCTCAGGAATTCTTGACATGCTAATGTTGGGTCTAGTCCTACAGCTGTGTTCTAAGCACTGACTACATGTGCAGTCTGCTGGCAAACAGACTGACAGTTGAGAGGCTTCAAACTTGTGCACTGCAGCACAACCTCTAAAGGTGTTAAGGTGTACAGAGCGCCCAGTCAGCCCTTCTTCAGTAATATCAGCTAAACCTGCAGATAAATGGGCTGTGAACCGAGTAAACAGCGGTCACATGTACGGACCAGTTTTCAATTACCTTGTGGTTAACCCCGCCAAGAGGTCTCCGTCGCTGCACAGCACAGCAGCTCATCCCTCTGTTTCACTCTGCCTCCCTCACTCTGGTCTGAGTCCTTAAGTATACAACTTTTATCCATGTATTCTCAACTTTTCGCATGATGATGAGCACTTGAGTCTGTCCATCACACTCTAGACAAACTTGAGTGGGACAATTTCAATTTAATGATGTTATACACACCTGTAGATTTCTATAATATGACTTTCCAATTAGAGGCACAACTTTTCGAATCAATTTCTTTTCTACCCTCATTTATTTGTCCTACTGGTGTTTTATGGTGTATTATTTCATAATTTCATTTTTCTCTTTAGGTTCTTGTCATTTTACCCTTTATAGTAAACTCACAAACCCAGTACCTTTATGAAATTTGATGATGATGATGAGATATTAATACTGATGATGGTATGCAGGTCAGGTTAATGTACTATGGACTATAAGAGCTTCTATAAATAACCACAATTAGGGATGCGCAGATTTATCAGTTTAACATCTGTATCGGCCAACATTTGCGTGATTTATACTCCCTTTACATACAAAAACAGATGTGCCTGTTTCAAATGTTGTAAACGTCCCTGCCCTCATACCTCAATTTGTCATTTGTTGGCATAGATATAGCCAGTAGATGGCAGTAGAGGGCTGATTCAAAAGTTCCAGACAACAACAAACGAGGCAACGGTGGAGGAGGTCATAAAAATGTACCTTTTTACAGGGGCAACATTGTAGACAGTCGTGGTCTATTAAGCCATTAAACGTATCGTAGCATGTGGACAGACAATTATTTTCTTTATTGTTCTGTTCAACCATATTTAAAATGTAAAAATGCTACGCTGCCTCCACATTTTCTATTGGTACGCTCTGTTCTGTCCTTATCTAGCCTGGTTCCAGACCATAGACCCCGCCCACTCAACTGAGTAGGCTTGCATCTCAATGGAAGCCATGTCAGACTGAAGGTTCTGGAAGCTTCAGTCTGACACTCAGGCTAGTCCTTATCTGTTAAGCTTCAAAAAACGTGCATAAATACATATGAAATGAACACAGATAGAAGGCTCCATCCATGTCCATATGCATCAGACATTGAGCCCTAAAAGTTCACAGAGGTTGGTTTGAGTTACATTGTGATGCGTTCAAGATCTATTCAGTAAAAATGACTACTGTGTGAAGGTAAACTATAACATCTCATGATTTGTTAAACTTAATCATGTAAAATGTAGTTTTTGGGAGAAATATGTTGATGTGTTCACAGGGGTATAAATTAGATTTGAGAGAAATTTATGATGTATTATACAGTACAGGCCAAAAGTTTGGACACACCTTCTCATTCAATGCGTTTTCTTTATTTTCATGACTATTTACATTGTAGATTCTCACTGAAGGCATCAAAACTATGAATGAACACATGTGGAGTTATGTACTTAACAAAAAATGGTGAAATAACTGAAAACATGTTTTATATTCTAGTTTCTTCAAAATAGCCACCCTTTGCTCTGATTACTGCTTTGCACACTCTTGGCATTCTCTCCATGAGCTTCAAGAGGTAGTCACCTGAAATGGTTTCCACTTCACAGGTGTGCCTTATCAGGGTTAATTAGTGGAATTTCTTGCTTTATCAATGGGGTTGGGACCATCAGTTGTGTTGTGCAGAAGTCAGGTTAATACACAGCCGACAGCCCTATTGGACAACTGTTAAAATTCATATTATGGCAAGAACCAATCAGCTAACTAAAGAAAAACGAGTGGCCATCATTACTTTAAGAAATGAAGGTCAGTCAGTCCGGAAAATTGCAAAAACTTTAAATGTGTCCCCAAGTGGAGTCGCAAAAACCATCAAGCGCTACAACCAAACTGGCACACATGAGGACCGACCCAGGAAAGGAAGACCAAGAGTCACCTCTGCTTCTGAGGATAAGTTCATCCGAGTCACCAGCCTCAGAAATCGCAAGTTAACAGCAGCTCAGATCAGAGACCAGATGAATGCCACACAGAGTTCTAGCAGCAGACCCATCTCTAGAACAACTGTTAAGAGGAGACTGCGCGAATCATGCGCCTTCATGGTCAAATAGCTGCTAGGAAACCACTGCTAAGGAGAGGCAACAAGCAGAAGAGATTTGTTTGGGCCAAGAAACACAAGGAATGGACATTAGACCAGTGGAAATCTGTGCTTTGGTCTGATGAGTCCAAATTTGAGATCTTTGGTTCCAACCGCCGTGTCTTTGTGAGACGCAGAAAAGGTGAACGGATGGATTCCACATGCCTGGTTCCCACTGTGAAGCATGGAGGAGGAGGTGTGATGGTGTGGGGGTGTTTTGCTGGTGACACTGTTGGGGATTTATTCAAAATTGAAGGCACACTGAACCAGCATGGCTACCACAGCATCCTGCAGCGACATGCCATCCCATCCCATCCGGTTTGCGTTTAGTTGGACGATCATTTATTTTTCAACAGGACAATGACCCCAAACACACCTCCAGGCTGTGTAAGGGCTATTTGACCAAGAAGGAGAGTGATGGAGTGCTGCGGCAGATGACCTGGCCTCCACAGTCACCGGACCTGAACCCAATCCAGATGGTTTGGGGTGAGCTGGACCGCAGAGTGAAGGCAAAGGGGCCAACAAGTGCTAAACACCTCTGGGAACTCCTTCAAGACTGTTGGAAAACCATTTCAGGTGACTACCTCTTGAAGCTCATGGAGAGAATGCCAAGAGTGTGCAAAGCAGTAATCAGAGCAAAGGGTGGCTATTTTGAAGAAACTAGAATATAAAACATGTTTTCAGTTATTTCACCATTTTTTGTTAAGTACATAACTCCACATGTGTTCATTCATAGTTTTGATGCCTTCAGTGAGAATCTACAATGTAAATAGTCATGAAAATAAAGAAAACGCATTGAATGAGAAGGTGTGTCCAAACTTTTGGCCTGTACTGTATATATAGCAAAAAGACTTGTGGAGCAGTTTTTTACAATGTATTTCATGTGCAAGGTTATTAAAAGGTTGTTTTATAAATTTGTATGATTGAATTTGAGCTCATTCAAAGATAGTTTAATAAAGGGCTTAATTACTTTAAAACATTTTTCTATTTTCTTTTTTTTCACTTTTCTTTTTCTGTTTTATTAGTGTAGATTTCTTTGTTTCCCTGACACAAAGGGAGGAATAAATGACAACAAAAACAAAATAAACAAGATAAAAACACTGGCATCAGCTAGCAGCCAAATTGCTATTTTAAACATCTACATTGGTATCAGCCCTGAATTTCAAAAGCAGTGTATCCCTAACCATAACTGTTCATCATGCGAGGGATGGTTGCTTTTGCCGGTTGCTAATATAAATGACATCCTGTGGAATTTTGCCTCATCTTAACTGTTTTTTTAGTGCTGTGCCGTGAGTAGTGAGGTAAACTGCTGTATATCAGACCCAAAGAGTGTGCACATTTATGTGTTTTTGTATATACAGAAATTTGGCCTTAATCCTACGGGGACACATAAACGCACACATTTCCTGGTGTTTGGAGTATATCAGGACAGACCAAATGGACATTTACAGAGACATTTTCATGATCAGAATACAATTCACAGTGCATGACGCCTGGATGAGTCAGAGGTAGTCTATGTATTCTAAAAATATACCTTTGCCTCTCTTATGTATTCTCCATTTTTTAATTTCCTTTCACAGAATAACACATGACAGCAGCTCATAAGAAGAGGATATGGAACACTAAGATTCAGTCTCTTTTTTTCCTGTCTGAATTCACATAATCACTCTAACATCTAAACTGTCCTGGCTGATTCCTGCACAGACACCTGTCAGTCATCATCAGGGGAAATCAGCTTCACAGACGGTGCACTGATTATTTTTTTCTTGCAGCAGCATGGTGCCAAGGGGGCAGGACTCATGCTGTCTATGATATGTCATTTGGAAGTGTGTGCTGTTATTACTTTACTGGCAAACTAAGCACTCGCATATGAAAAAACAACTTTGCAATACTGACTGACTCAAAGAAAAAGGCTGCTCTATATTAGTTATTATTTAGTACCAGAGTTCATCTATGACGCATGCGCATGAATGGGTGTGCACGGTTAAGTTGTGGCTTGTTTCAAAGGTTTATCTAACCAATTGCGCTTGAGAAAACGAGAGTGAAAGCAAAACTAGTGCAAGCGGCAGTGGTGGGTGGAGTGGAAAATATCTCAATGAGTACGAAAGAGGAGATCTGTTTTCGGCCCCTGTTCCATTTTTTGTTACTTTTTATGTGCAAAACCCATGTTAAACTAAATATTAATCACAGCAGAATAATTTTACATATTTTAAAATGTGTCTGTAGGGGGACTCAACTAATTGCTCACACTCCCCTGCCTCCTTAAACTCACTCTCCCGCCCACACATACACATCGTCTCTCGCTCAACTCTGACTCCCGTCTCTTCTCTCCCTTTGTGTCTCATTTCCCAGCCTTCAGTTGAGTGTTTAAAGAAGAGCTATGGGGATATTTTGTGGATAATGTCAGTACAGTAAATGCAATAGGGAGACGATGATGAGAAGTACAGTATTGTCTGTGAGCCTTGTTACACTTCAAATGGTATTTATCACACTGGGAAATGAATAAAAAGTGCAGTTTGGCAGAAATATACTGGATGGGAAAAAAGGACCATTTTCAGTGCAATAATCCAAGTAGAGATCTGTGTTTTACCTCAATACTTTCTGAGTGCTGAGAGAAATGTATCTGTATTACTGATATATACTGTATAGAAAACTGCTAAGTAGCACAAGTGAGCAATGAATTTCTGTACCAGTGACTTTCAAAGTCTATCACTCCTGTTATTTTCCACTGTCTTACCTTTATTTGGAGCAAAAGGATGCTCTAAGTTTTGGAACAACAGTTCCAATGATTTGGGGGCTTTGGGGGACATAAACAGAAAGTGTAATGTTGCCATGGAGACACCCAGTTCGCTGTGGGCTACAACTTAAGCCCTGTTGTTTTGGTGTTTGATTGTTTATATTCTGGCAATCTGGCACTATTAAAAGTATGCTGAATTAGCTATTAGGAGTTCCTGTCAGCAGTGTACTGATGGATGTTTAGACAATTACCACTGGGTACCTTAATCCTGACAAATATTTCACAATGTGATTGTTGTGGTGAATGTAGCTGACATTTAGCAGCAGCAGAGAAAGGTGTAAGGATGGCTCAAGAGAGCAGTGGCAGGTGAGTTGATTAGCACAGCAGGTGCTTGTTGGCTAATCATAATCTCCCTCCTCTTCTCTTCTCATGCACCTCTCTTTTGTAGGGTCCCCCAGGGATCTATTCTGAGTCCCCTCTTTTACTGTATATACATGCTAGTCCTGGGGAAAATCACGACCTAGTATAGACTTCCATCGCTACGCAGATGATACACAACTGAATGTCCCGTTAAAGCCTGGCACAACCAATGTTTCTTGTTTTATTTCCTGCCTCACAGACAATAAGAACTGTATGCCAAAAAATGTTCTCCATTTAAATAGCTCCAAATCAGAAATAGTTATTATTACCGGCTCCAGTCCCAGCCCCATAGTCTGTAACCTATGTGTTATTTCTGACTCAGCACTGTCTTTTGATGCCTTGGTTGATAAAGTGGTGCAGTCCTGCTTTGCCCAACTACAACATTTAACTAAGACCAAGTGATTCCTTTCCTATGCAGATTTAGAAGCTAATGCTTTTGTCTCCTCCAGATTTGATTACTGCAATGCGCTTTATTCTGACATCAGAAGGTGAAACATCCAAGTTGTTGCCAGGCTTTCAGCTCTTACTTTGAGAGGTGACAACATCACGCTCATCTTTGCTACCCTTCAGTGGTTACCTGTAAGATTTTACTACGTGTTTTTAAAGCCTTGAATGGTTAGGCTCCCGTGTCTGTGATCTGCTAATTCCCTATGAGCCTGATTGCTGCTTGAGATCCTCCAGTGAGCCCCTTGGAATGGCTCCAAAATCTCAACTTGTCACCAAAGGTGATGGGGCCTTTGCTGTCCATGCCCCTCAGTAGTGGAACTCCCTGCCTTAGGGCCTGTGTCCACATAGCATTTTTCTCCAGCAGAAAAGTGGTGGCTTCATGGAACTAGAATTACCACCTCACTGTTGTATGCCTCTGTGAATCAGGCAGTTGCAGTTACAATTTAAATCCAGGTCTGTGAAAAAATAGACTTCAAAAACATCTTCCCCTTGGTGGCACAGAAGATCTATTCAGTAAGCACAGTTTCAAGGTGGGCACCCAAGATTAGTGTCACCAGTTCAGTATCTGACCAAATGTTTCCCCTTCTGTTCCTGAGTTATGACGCTGCATAAAGCCCAGAAAAGTGTTTTTGCAGAACATTATGATGTCAAAGTGAAGGTAGCATTTACCTTCTGGGTTATAAAATGCCATCACTTCATCATTATATCCTTTCAGACATTAGTGTGAAATTTTGTCATAATTAGTGTATGAATTATTGAGTTAAAGCCAAAAACTAGTTTTGTAAGATCACAGCGACTTTGATCTTTGACCACCAAATTCTAATCAGTTTATGTTCGAGGCAAAGTGAACTTTTGTGCCAAATCTGCAATAATTCCCTCAAGGTGTTCTTAAGATATTACCTTCATAAGAAAGGGATAGACAAGGTCACAGTGATTTTGACCTTTGACCAAATTCTAATCAGTTCATTGCTGAATTCAAGTGGGCATTTGTGCTAAATATAAAGAAATTCCCTCATAGCATTCTTGAGATAAAACGTTTGTGAGAATGGGCCGCATGGATGGAGGAGTTTTGTTTCTATGACAAAATGTTGACATTAAAGTTAGCTAGGCAGCTAATGTCATGCTATGTTCACAGATGGTTGACTACACAGCTAACAAGCTTACAACGCATGCAGTGATAAAAGCACAACACTCACTAGCAACATCCAGTGTTTGTTGGCTGATCTGCTCCCAAATATAGGCTATTCTGTCTTTGGTGTGACAGTAGCCTAGCTAAAGGAGCAGCAGTGACGTCACCAGCACCTTTATGAAAAGCTTAAAGATTTTCAACTACAAACACTGGAGTGGCAGCACAAAAAACGCCTGGGTGCAGTGCTTTTTCTCCAGGCAGCTGCATGCAGCCGCTTATGCTCTCTCCTGATTGGGTGCAATTGAAAAAAGACACAGTTCTTCAGGAAAAAAAATCTAGGTGGTCACAGGCCCTTAGGATCTCAGGCAGACAAACTCACTAACCTTTTTCAAATCTCTTCTTAAAACTCAGTTTAATCGTTTGACTTTTTCTTAAATTATGGTATTTACTGCAACTATTTATATTACTATATCCTGTTTAATATTTGGTACTTTATTATTATTATTATTATTATTATTATTATTGTTTTTTACTGTGAAGCACTTTGCAACTTTCTTTTGAGAGGTGCTATATAAATAAAGATATTATTTTTATTTGAATGTGATAGCATGCTGGACCTCGTCGGATTGCCACACAACAACAAAAGACGAACACGCCCAACAGTTGGATTTCCTTTGCTGTATGTCTGAGATTATTATTTGCAGAACTGTTTTAGACGTTTTGGAGCAACGCGATATTGTGTGCCGGAGAAACTGGACAACCAGAGGGCACACAGAAGGCTCATAGTAAAGAGTTGTGTATTTATGCTGAAAGTGTGTGTGAACAGCCAGAATAAAAAGTAGCACTGTCTGTGAGCGGACTGTTGTGTCTGTGTATGTGCTGGGAAAATTCAGGTTGGCAGTGAGACCTGCTACAGAGATGATTCTCAGTTTGCAAGTTTGCATTTATTCACTATTTGAGGTAAAGATATTCTCGGAAAGTTAAGTCACGATTAATCTCAAAATATGTGTATCGACTCTGTGTATTCAGATTTAACAGAGTTATGACTCAGAGAAGGAGCATGATTTTTAATTCTAATTGAAGAAATCCAGCACTGAGGGTTTTAAAGCCTCCATTACCTTCATAAGCTGTGCACTACAGGTGATGCTGCTGCAGCAAACGCTGACCATGTTGGTGGGTGGGTGGGTTTTTAGAACAGCAGCATGCACCTGTCCTTTTCTCCTCACACAGTATCTAACTCACATCTCTCCCCCACCACCCTTTCTTCAGCTGTCCCATGGAAATGCTTCACAGTTTGGATACCTCAGAGTTGTTGTAGGGCTGCTTGTATTAACATTAAACACTGCAGTGTTTTAGACGATTGGCTTGTTTTGCTGAATAAACAAAAGGTGAGGGATGGAAAAATATTGTCTTTTTCTTATCAGTGCAGGCACCCAGCTATTGTATACACCAGTATCACAAAACTTAAAACAATGGCCAGCCCTGAGTCTAAATAGTCTGCAATCCACAGACACAACCCACCTCTGTGATAGAGAGCTGGGGGGAAATCATGCTCCTCTACCCAGGACATTCAACTCCAGTGAGATTCCATAAAGTATGCTTATTCAGTTTCTTTAAACCAATGTGTAAAATTTACCAATTAACGCGTTGTATCTTATATTTAGGTCTTTACATGGACATAAATGTAAACTTAACAAAACTTTAAACGCTCGTTACGGTCCTGTCGTGGTCCTGCTTGATGCTGACTTCTACTGCTATTATTGTGATCATACTTCTACTATTATTGGACACATATGATTATTATTGTCACATACATATACTGTGATATACTGATATTTACTTATAACATATATGCCACCAAATACTATTATTAATATTATTATTATTACATTACTAAAATCAATGTAATCAATCAATCAATGAGCCATCTCCAACGTTGTTTCCATGAATTTGACAGTATATCCGACCAGCCTCACAACCAAAGATCACATGTAGCCACACCAGCTCAGGACCTCGACATCCAGCGTCTCACCTGCAAGATCATCGTAGATCAGCCGAACAGCTGATGTAACAATTGGTTTACACAACTGAAGAATTTCTGCACAATCTGTGTGCATGTAAGGCTGGATCTTTTACTGTGACCATGCCAAGGCACAGTAATGGTGCTGTTTAATCAGCATCTTGATATGCCGCACCTGTCAGGTGGATGGGTTATTTTGGAAAAGCAAAAGTGTATACTAACACAGATTTGAACAAATTTGTGGACAAAATTAGAGAGAAATATATTGATGGAGTGCATAGAAAAAGTCTGAGATCTTTAACTTAAAATTGTGAAAAATGGGAGCAAAAACAAAAGTGTTGCATTTAAATTTTTGGTGAGTGTATAAATGGAGATGAACAAATGACTGTAATGTTTTAATTACTGAGGACACAAAGATTCAAGTAGAATTGTGCCATACAGTAGGTAGAGAGGACCTAAGAGTGAAATCAGAGTCTGCCCTGCTCCTCCTTGACCCTCTTGTCAAGATCAACACAAGGTAGTGGTATATTGATACTTTTTGAATACATAGGAATTCAAAATTTTTTTCAAAAAGTTGAAGTTTATTGTATTTACAGCTCCGTCTCAACTCAGTAATTCAGATTGCAATAATATTGTCAGATGGATTCAAATGTCCTTGCCAACGGGACAATAAAGAAATCCAATTTTTATATACTGCTTCCTCTTAGTGATGTACATTTTTTAAAATGTTATAACTATTGCAGTTAAAGCAAGTACACAACACCTGCCTACAGGTCTTTAGAGACAATTTAAAGATATTACTTGAAAAGATGTTTGCAGTCTAAAATGACAATTACACACAAATTTAAATAACTTTAACTTTAACTAACAAGAGAACTTTAAATAACAAGAGAACAGAGGGAGCTGAGGGGAGTAACATGTACAGACATTCAGGTGCAGAGAGGGAGTGGGACTAACCTGTCTAATGGTCCTGGCAACCAGGCTCTCCAGTACCGGTCCTCGGTCTTCATGCAGAAGGTGGACTTCATCCAAGATAAGGAGACGCACAATCTGGGAAAGAGCCACATCTCCAACACTCTTCCTGGTCACAACATCCCACTTCTCTGGAGTTGTCACCAACATCTGGAAACAAACATGACACCAATTCAATACAATTCATGATAAAAAAAAAAGTGACTCAAAAAAACAACAGAGAATAACAACAACAACAACAACAACAACAACAACAACAAAATGATTGGTTTCTCAATAAAAAGATACCAGGAAAGACTAGGGCTGGGATGCTATTGTTGTCTACCAATTCCATACTATCATATACTTTGGTGCCGACTCAGTACAGCGATTTTTAAGTATTGCAATGCTACAAGTACTGCAACTGAATATTACTGTTTTTGTTTACTTTTTACAAGACCACTGAAAGAAGTTGACTGATTTCTGATTTCAGCAGTTGCCTATTCCTCACCTCAAATGTTTTTAGAAACATATTTTAGCTGATTGTTTAACTGTGATTTGAGATCATTTATTACCAGCCAGCTGTCATTGAGTGAAACAGATGAGTTTGCATTATGTCACCTGCCAGCAGGAGCTGCGACGCGGCACTGTGCATCCTGGTAGCTGTAGGTTTTCTACCTCTTGAGCAAACGCAAATGCCACAGACATTAACTCTGTTTTCTCTGATCATTTAGCACCAATTTCAAAAGTGAAGTTGAATATTTCTATTACATAGATGGTCCAGTTTAATAAAAGGACCATCTTTCCAGTAGTGAAATACTTCTTTAATAATTGCTGAATGTCAGGAAGGTGGGTCTGATCTAATAAGAGCCAGAGACAGACACCAGAAAAAAACAGGAGAGAAGGGAAGAGGAGTAAGGAAACACCCACACAGGAAAGTTTGTGTTCTGTGGTGTAGTGTGAAAGATCATTTTAAGACCACGATGGACAATACATAATAATTGTCTTCCCTACAGTACCTTCTTTTAGTTTCTGTCTGCATGGATTTATTAACCTACATAAACTGAAATCAATGCTGTGGTGTGAACCACTGGTGCTCAGTTGAGTTGCAGTAGGGTGGAAAGTTAACACAAAGAGTAAGTTTGGTACGACTAAGAGTTGAATTTAGGTTTAATTCAGACTGCTGACACCTTAAGGATGTTTACCAGTGCAAACAGTCGTCATATGGGAAGTTTAAGTCTTTTGAATATGTTGCACTGCAGTTGAGATCCTCCTGTCAAACAGTATTAGTAACCATTTACAGGCCCCCAAAATATAGTGCACACTTTGTTGATGACTTTTCTAAACTATTGTCTGTTGTTTTTATTGATTTTGACTGTGTTGTTATAGTGGGTGATGTTAATATTCATATTGATAATCCCAAAGATGGCAGTGCGAAAGAACTTTTCTACATCCTGGACAACTTTGAACTTTCCCAGCATGTAACAGAGCCAACACACAATAAGGGACATATTTTAGATCTAATTATCTCCAAAGGGCTCAACATTTCTGAGGTTGTGGTGACTGATGTTGCCTTTTCTGATCATTACTGTGTTTTCTTTAAAATGGTCATCTCCACTGACACCAGTAAAATTACAACAGAGGTAATCAGAAAACGCTATATCAACGAAAACACCTATACACTATTCACCCAGGATTTTACACCCACACCAGCTCTGCCCACAGTCTCTGTCAATGATCTGGTTCATAGTTTCAGCTCTAAAGCTATGAATATTATGGACAATATTGTCCCCATGAAAGTCAAAGTTGTCTCTGGTAAGAAAAAACCACCATGGAGGAACACCACACGGGTAAAAGCTCAAAAAAGATAATGTAGAAAAGCAGAACGCAGGTGGCGAAAAACCAAACTCCAGGTTCATTATGACATCTATAAGGAAAGTCTGCACATCTATAACTTGGAGCTAAAAAGGGCGCGGCAGTCCTTTTCCTCTGAGATTATCAACAAAAATAACAACAATGCATAGACTTTATTTACTGTTGTTGACAGACTGACAAACCCATCAGCGTCAGTCCCTCCTGAACTGCTATCCACCAAGGCATGCAATGACTTTGCTTCTTTTTTCACAGACAAGATTTTAAAGATAAGACAGACAGTCTGTAACTCCAACACAGTGGCTATTTCACCTGTGCCTCATAAGCCTACTCCAGTTAATTTGGCACTTTTTCACCCATTAAATTATTATTTAATTATTATTTATTTTGATTATTATTATTATTATTATTATTTACTTTTGTTTTTAATGATCTCAAACACAATTTTATTGTTCCTTTAATGTTTTATTTTAATGTATTTCTCTTGTAAAGCACATTGAATTGCCTTGTGTATGAATGGTGCTATACAAATAAAATTGCCTTGCCTTGCCTAATATCAATTTAAACTGAACTTAAGAATGCATTTTAGCACTGAATGAGAAATGTGTTTTTTGTCGCTCATCTCTCATACTGAAATAGGGTTCAGTGTGGAGAATTAAGGGGGATATATTGGCAGAAATGGAATATAACATAATGAGTACATTTTCTTTAGTCCATGATCACTTGGAAATAAGAATGACTGTTTTTCTTTACTTTAGAATAAGTTATCTATATCTACATAGGGAGCGGGTCCTCATCTACAGACATTGGCAAGTTGCACAGCCATGTTCTTACAGTAGCCTAGAATGGACAAACCAAACACTGGCTCTAGATAGGGACAATCACATTCTAATGCTGGCCACTGTAGTTAGCAGCCCCTACACAATGAGAGCACTGGAAAAACACTGATTTTTTTAATGTGAACCTGCTTTTGTTTTTATTGGTTTAAATCACTGGATAATTGGGCTTCCAGTAAAAACCTCCTGAACAATGAACACTGCAGGAATTCTAACCGGGAGTTTCAGCTAATTGCAATCCTCAATCCTCACTGCTAGATGCTACTAAATCCCCTTAAATCTTACACACTGTTCCTTTAAGGCATTTATTTTCTATAACTGCAGACCATAGACTGTAACAAATAATGGACGCAGTCACTATGACGTCACCCATTGATTTGTTGACTCACTTATTGAAGCCTCGTGTTTGACATTTTGGCTGTTGCCATCTTGGATTTTTGAAGCCGAAATGACCATATTTAGACGAGAGGGTGGAGCTGGCTGCTAGCTTGCATTTACAGAGGTGGTTAACTGTGACAATGCTAATTTTAGCTAGCGAAGACCACAACGTACTTACCAGAGGAACTACACACCCGACTCCTTAGATGGTCTTGCAGTACAACCAAATGCTGAGCAATTCTTTTTAGGCAACCAAAACATTTCAGTTAACTTTTATTAACTGAAAACACACTTAAATAGTCACAGCTGTGGCTATGCCTACACCCTGTGAACCTAGGATTACGCCATGGTTACATTACCTAACTGTTGCTGTGGTAGCCACTTTCAACAGATGGCACCCACCTGTCAGGCATTACTTTGAGCTCCAGAACTGTAAATCCATTCATCCATCCATTTTCATCCGCTTATCCGAGGCCGGGTCACAGGGGCAGCAGGCCAAGCAATGCACCCGACCCCGATGCCAGTCCCTGCAGGTGGTGGGCCCACAGGGTAGCAGCCCATTTTTCCCCATATGTACTGTGTCATCAAGGTCTGCTTGAACCACTCTGGCCCCTCCCTTGGGACCACTTTGCCTTGGGAGACCCTACCAGAGGCTATTAGCCCCATACAACACAGCTCCCACAATCATGGGGACAAGCAAACCTCTCCACCATGTTAAGGTGGCGATTCTTGGAGGAGCTGTAAATCGAATTATATAAAAATTCACCCACTGTACAATTGTCATGAACAGGGAGATAAACTATAGAGGCCAAAACTGTTTTTTGTACCAGGCTGTAAACATGATTATTTCTGATGTAAATTTGGGCATTTTATATGGGGACCTATGGGGAGTGACTTGCTTGTGGAGCCAGCCTCAAGTGGCCATTTTAGGAACTGCATTTTTTAGCACTTTCACTTTGGCTTGTGTTTTCAACTTAAACAATTTATCTGCTGCTGTGCAGTTTATTAAATTAAAAGTGTTACACTTATAAGTGAGTGCTGTCAGGTTTTGTACTTTTCTTCAATTTAAACAACAAACAAACAGCAACACTTTCAATGTACTTATGGGTATGTGAGTATTGGTAAAAGAAAGGCTTGAAAAAAGTGACCCTGTACTTTAAACAAAATGAGGGACTGAAAATTAGCATATCTCAACTTTAAATTTTGATTACTTTTTAATAAACTGTCTTTTGCAAGTCTCCTCACTTTATTGAAGTCCAATATGAAATTCCCTGAAAACCCCTTTAACAGTTGTCCAAAAATAGACTGGCACTAGTAACACTACTCTTTGTGTAATGTTGCCATAAGTTTACGTACACAGTCCTAGAATTCTTTCAACCAAAAATATTGGGATTATTTTTGGGATTATTGCTGAGATACATTTTCTCCACAATTTCCTGCTCACTTAACTGAATGACACACACTGTAAAGCCCAGAGTAACACAACTAAAATCCCTCCAGAATGCTGTTAGATTCATGGCTCATCAATGCCCAATTGCCCATAGCTCCACTCATTACAATGCAGATGGAGGCACCTAAATCATAACACCATAATAACAGGCATATAACATTACTCACATCTTGTGAGTTCTGTTACATTAGTTCGACAGTGTTTACCAGATGTGTCAATGTCAGTCTAGGATCCACTACATCGACAACAATTGCCATATTTGATTCTGTGGTGATTTGTGTGGTACGATCAAAGTCAGCATTCTCTCTGTTGTATAAGCTTTCATTTTGGCATCCTCTTAGTATGATTATATTCAACTTTATCAACATATTTCAAGTGTATCAAATGTCAACATTTACCGTCTTTGCTCGTTGCTTTGTGCCTATAATTCCAGTGCAATTTTATTCTCTCTTTTCAAGAAAAGCACTACAATACATTATTAATGGTGTGTAAACTGTTTGGCAACCTGTCCGTGGGTGTGCAAATTCCTATTAAACCCTTTCTGTAAAAGCAGTTCATTAAATCCTCTCTAGTTTGCATTTAAATCAATCTATCCAGCCATTAGAGGCTGGCGTGCTCACAGAAAAGGAAGCGCCTGCTCCTAATTGGAGCTACTGGTTAATCTAAATGGAGGCTCTGGCAAATGGAGCACAGGCCAAAGTGCTGTCTTAATTGCCTCACAAATACCCACAAGGAGGTGCCGAGAAAACATGCCATTGTTTGGCTGAATGAGGTTATTTAGCCAAGTTTATCAGTTGATCCCAGCAACACTGAAATCAATCATCCAAATCCACTGATTCATAGTATTTCACAGAAGATGTTAATGCCTCATAAAGGTGACAATTTGATCAAAGAATGGGTTCATAAACTTGTAATGACAAACATATTAGCCTGTAAGAACTGTTCTTATACTTCATTCATTGCTAAACTAAAGAGCACCAGGCATAGTGGACACCTGGATATGTTTAAATTAGGGGTGTCAGTTTTAGTCGATTTTGCTTTCAACAGCCTGACACCCAATACCTGGTAGCTAAATGCTAAGCTTTTAAGAAAAAACACAAAAATATGTGAAATACAAAATGAGCTTCACTTTTAGATTGGCTGTCCACTGACTCTGAGTTGTATTGCTACATTTCAAAGTGCTGTCCATTTAGAGCTAGTGAAATTCTAATGTTTTGTGATGTAAATATCTTCTTCTATTTTATTTTCTGTTGGCTCTACCAACAGACCGCTAGCCACGTTAACATGCAGAAACATGGTGCCCATTCCCCACCCTCCAGTCTCTACTGGTTAGCTATACCACTGTGCACCACCTGGGTTGGGTGGGAGCTAGCTAGCAGCAATGCTCAATTAGTGGTCCTAAACCCAATTGCATTGATGCAGAAGCATATTGGCCACCCTCCAGTCTCCCCCCAGGTTGCTGTGACGTGTCTGGGCTGCAAAGGGATAAAACTTACTGGGACTTCAGACCTGATTCATTGCTATGAATAAAATCAATACCAAGACCATGAACCTTCATTTTTATGTTAATTTGTGGCACCTTGTAAGGGGCATTACAAAAATAAACATACAGTGCCCTCCAAAAGTATTGGAACAGTGAGGCCAATTCCTTTATTTTTGTTGTAGGCTGAAAATATTTGGGTTTGACATCAAAAGATGAATATGGGACAAGAGATCAACATTTCAGCTTTCATTTCCAGGTATTTACATCTGGATCTGATACACAACTTAGAAGATAGCACCTTTTGTTTGAACCCACCCATTTTTCATGAGAGCAAAAGTATTGGAACATGTGACTGACAGGTGTGTTTTGTTGCCCAGGTGTCTCCCATTTACATTGATTATTCAAACAATAAATAGCACTGGATGTCTGAGCTCAGTTTCAGATTGGGTACGATAGGTTTTGCCTGTGCAGACTGCATTTAGAGGTGGAACCAACATGAAAACCAGAGAGCTGTCTATGGGTGAAAAAGAAACAATTGTGAATCTGAGAGAAGATGGACAATCAATCAGAGCCATTGCACAAACATTGGCCATAGCCAGTACAACCATTTGGAATGTCCTGAAGAATAAAGAAACCACTGGTGTACTAAGCAACAGACGTCGAACAGGTAGACCAAGGAAAACATCAGCAGTTGATGACAGAAACATTGTGAGAGCTGTAAAGAAAGACCCTAAAACAACTGTTAGTGACATCAGCAACAACCTCCAGAGGGCAGGAGTGAAGGTATCACAATCTACTGTTCGCACAAAACTTCATGAACAAAAGTACAGAGGCTGCACCAGATGATGCAAACCACTCATTAGCAAGAAGAATAGGAAGGCCAGGCTGGAATTTGCCAAAAGGTACAGAGATGAGCCTCAAAAATTCTGGGAAAAAGTTTTATGGACTGATGAGACAAAGATTAACGTTTTCCAAAGTGATGGAAATGCGAAAGTTTGGAGAAAGAAAGGATCTGCTCATGATCCCAAACATACAAGCTCATCTGTGAAACACGGTGGAGGTAATGTCATGGCTTGGGCTTGCATGGCTTCTTCTGGGACGAACTCTATCATCTTCATTGATGATGTAACACATGATGGCAGCAGCAAAATGAACTCAGAAGTCTACAGAAACATTTTGTCTGCTAATTTAAAGAAAGATGCAACCAAACTGATTGGGAGATCCTTCATCATGCAGCAAGATAACAACCCAAAACACACTGCCAAAACAACAAAGGAGTTCATCAGGTGCAAGAAGTGGAAGGTTTTAGACTGGCCAAGTCAGTCTCCAGACTTAAACCCAATAGAGCATGCATTTTACCTGCTGAAGAGGAGACTGAAGGGAGTAACCCCCCAAAACAAACAACAACTGAAAGAGGCTGCAGTGAAAGCCTGGAAAAGCATCACAAAAGAAGAATGCAAAAGTTTGGTGATGTCAATGGGTCACAGGCTTGATGCAGTTATTGAAAGCAAAGGATTTGCAACTAAATATTAAGTCTCATTCACTTTAATCTATTTTAAGTTTACATGTTCCAATACTTTTGCTCACCTAAAAATGTTGTGTTCCATTACAAATAATGCTATCTTCTAAGTTGTGTATCAGATCCAGATGTAAATACCTGGAAATAAAAGCTGAAATGTTGATCTCTTGTCTCATATTCATCTTTTGATGTCAAACCCAAATGTTTTCAGTCTACAACAAAAGTAAACGAATTGGACTCACTGTTCCAATACTTTTGGAGGGCACTGTACATCAGAAAACAAAAGTCCTCACTGTAGCTTTACAAAGTCTGGTGAGGTCTGAGCTCAGTGCGTAATTTATAAAAATTCAGGTAAAGTGGGTTT
The DNA here is from genome assembly GCF_041903045.1 of Epinephelus lanceolatus. Lineage (NCBI taxonomy): Eukaryota > Metazoa > Chordata > Actinopteri > Perciformes > Serranidae > Epinephelus > Epinephelus lanceolatus. Next base: position 40,312,499 of record NC_135743.1, read on the forward strand.
GAGGTTTCTTGTTGACTTGATAAATTGCAAATTTGGACAACCATAGACAGTCTGGACCTCACATTACATGTCCTTAAAGGGATAGCGCACCCAAAAATGAAAATTCGGCCACTACCTACTCACCCATATGCCGATGGATGCTCAGGTGAAGTTTTTGAGTCCTCACAACACTTGTGGAGATCCGAGGGGAGAGGGGGTAGCACCACAACTCCACCTAATGGAGGCTTTCAGTACCCCAGATTCAAACCTCCAAAAACACATAATTGAAACCACAAAATATCTCCATACTGCTCGTCTGTAGTGATCCAAGTGTCCTGAAGCCTCGATGTAAAAAGTTGTTTGAAAAAATGTCATTTGAACTCTGTATTTAGCCTGCTGCTGTAACTGCCTCTGTGTACACCGAGCTCACGTGTGTGTGCTTGCGCAAGACCATGAAACATGGGCACCGCGTTCAGGTGTGTTCACGTGCTTTCGCTGGTCTTGCACGCAAGCGCACACACGTGAGCACTGTGCACAGAGAGGCAGTTAGAGCTACAGGCTACAATGAGGCTAAAAAGAGAGTTCAAATGATGTTTTTCCAAACAACTTTTTATGTCGGGGCTTCAGGACACTTGGATCACTACAGACGAGCAGTATGGAGATATTTTGTGGTTTCAATGATGTTTTTCTGGATGTTTGAATCTGGAGTGCTGTAAGCCTCCATTAGGTGGAGTTTTGTCGCTACCTCCTCTCCCCTGGGATCTCCGCAAGTGTTGTGAGGACTCTAAAACTTTACCTGAACCTCCATCGGCATATGGGTGAGTAGATAATGGCTGAATTTTCATTTTTGGGTGCACTATCCCTTTAAAGTGTGCCAGTCTGCAAGTGCAAGTCACTTTGGAAATTTAAATTTAGCCTGACCAATGAAAAGTCACCCACAGACAAATTTAAAACGAAACACAACTTCCTCAATCTTACACTGTAACCAAAAAAAAAAAAAAAAAAACCCTTAACAGTCAATTTATTCATTCGATTTATACGTTTATATAAATAAATGGATAATAAAATGTGGCACTTTTTTTAACCTTTTTTCATAGATTTAAACATATAACTGATGTATTTACTGACATTCACAGAATTCAAAATTATTTATCCAAAGGCTCGATTCTTGTTCATAGCATTGTGCTCTGGCTGGAAGAGTGCAAAGATGATCTATTGTCAGTCTTCATAATATTTTGATGTGGCAAACATAGAAAACATTCCTTAAATCATGATATATTTTACATTACTGCCATTGCCTGGCAGGTATGTAGATGAATGTTTATTTTTTTCCCCTTGGCAATTCTTTGGCTGAGACATGTTCAACATATGAGAGATGCCGGTGACTTTTCCTGCAGCAATTGCGGGAAAGGTTGTCACAATATGATTAGTGATATATGTTTTGAACATGGATTTTAAGGTGTGGCATTTATCAAGGCAGATTACTTAGAGATATGTATAAGCACATTTCATAAATTCCAATTTTGTCACATTTACCCAATTGATTGCAGTAAATGTTACTTTACACCTCTCACATAGTAGTTACTGACATAATGCTCATAATAAAAAGCTGGCCTCATTTGTTAAGTATTTGTAGAAAGCCCACCAGATGTGAAAACGTTTTTTTTCTCACAAATTTTCCATACGTGTTGGTAATTCATGCTCTCAAAATAGCAACCGGTGTGTACAAATTACTAAATCTGTGCTCTAAACCTGTGTACAAGAATGAGTCATCTGTGCTCACTGATTACTGAGCTTGCATGCATTAAGTAGCAATTTGTGCCATCAAATCACATCATTGGTATCTTACTGTAACAGCAGGGATTGAGGTTACAAGTTGTTGTGTCTACCACAGGCAGTTAGTGAGGAGCATCCAGAGAGTTAGTGGCAGGCTTGCAGTTTTATTTTGGTATTGAGGCTCGTTTCCAAATTCATTCATTTTAACGCGTTTGGGCTGTCACATTCATACACTTATCATTGTCACTGCATCACTATTTTTTCATAGTTGTGATGCTACACAATGCTGCTGATATTTGTTTCTACAATACTAGCTAATTTTAGCTGCTATCAGTCACGTGCACACACTGCCGTTGAAAAGTTTGGAATGTCCTGCCACAAAAGCTTGACTGGGTCAGATGGCTGGAAGGACTTCTTTAAAATTTTAAATGGTCTTTGGTGCTTTTAGGTAGTAGAAAGTCCTCTTTAAAAATAGACATTTTGTGTTGAGGGTTTGTTTTGTGCATGGAGAAGAAAATGCTGCACAATGGTTCAACCAGTCCGACAACTGAATGGGCAGAAAGAGACATAGATCCCTCTGAGCAAATAAGCAGATATTGGTGAAAGAAATGGAAGCTTAGAATCAAAATGCGTGCATATTTTAATAAGAACAGTTTCCTGTTTCAGTGTCAAGTGCACAGTAATGCCTCCAACAAGCTGAAATTAACAGGCAACACTTTTACCAAGTTATTCTTCAAACTCCACAACAGAAACAGAGAGCTGGTCTCAGGTTAACACTGTTGGAACTGGATCAAGAAACATCAGACGAACATACTGCCACAGTTCAAATCTATTCAATCTAACCACTGAGCAGACTGCAGAAGGCCTCAAGAAAAATGGCTTCCCAAAATATTTACAGCAAAATGGCACCATTGCAGCTCAATAATGTTGGAGGGTCACTGACGCTTCTCTGGATTCAAAAACAAATTCAAAATCCAAGTTCCAAAAGTAATCTCCCATCATACAACATTGGGGACATCAACTAAATGGAAGTTTTAATCATTTAATTCTTCTTTTGGGGCCAAAGCTATTTCAAACATAAAGAAAACATTTGGTGTGTGAATTATACTGTTTTTATCTCTTAAAACAGACATCATGAGAAGGAAAACATCACTACAGCAACTGACTCCAAATTTTTGAATGGCGATAAAGATAGTTACCCTGTATAGCCCAATTCTACGAAAGGTCAGAAGAAGACTTGGCTTTCGGATTTCAAAGGGTTGGTTTTTTTTGTTTTTGTTTTTCTGTAATTTACAGAAAAATTCTGAAAGGACAGTGTAGAAGCCAAAAGCAAGGTGCACAGTTTATAACTTGTTAGCTTTCTGCAATTTTCTTGTTAGCTAGCTGTTACCATGTGGGATGTAGCTTGATTAAGCATGGTAATTAGAAGTTAAATCTTTTTCCTCTAATTCTTTATTGTAAAACATTCATTTAATTTTTTTTTAATTTTTTTTTTTTTATATACTTTATTAAGTTACCCCTCAAAAAAGTTACATCCATGACCCTTCAAGTGGACAAAAATGTCCATTTTCTAGAAACTTTTGTAGTGTCCAACAAAAGGTCACAGCAGGGTGATTTTTGGCAAGGCGGAGTTATTTTGGGTTAAATTTGAAAATCCCAACTTTCAGCATGAAAATCCATTATTTGAACCTGTAATGCATTTGTATCCTATCCATGACCGTTCAAGTGGACAAAAATGTCCACCTGTCATTTAGCCATTTGTTATTGTTGCTGGGATAAAAATGCATTACAGAGTCAAATAATGGATTTTCGTGCTGAAAGTTGAGATTTTGACATTTCATCCAGAATGACACCCCCATGCAAAAAATCACCCCCCTGTGACCTTTCATTTGTCTGTGAGGGAATTTTTTAATTTTGGAAATGGACAAAAATGTCCTGGGGTAACACAAGGGTTAATCCCCCTGAGGGGAAATTCAATTTTTTCACTCCGTTGTCATTAACACACAGGTCCGAAATACACACACGCACAAACAGGACCTATACATGCACAAAGTGGAGAGATGTCAGAGTGATCTGCACGCATTTTGACTGAGGGGGCTGCCTTGGTCAGGCGCCCCGAGCAGTTGGGGGGTTCAGTGCCTTGCTTAAGGGCACCACGGCAGTGCCCAGGAGGTGAACTGGCACCTCTCCAACCACCAGTCCACGCTCCGCATTTGGTCCGGACGGACTGGAGCCTATCCCAGCTAACATTGGGCGAGAGGCAGGGTACACCCTGGAGAGATTGCCAGACTATCACAGGGCTGACACATAGAGAAAGACAACTATTCATTTTCACAGTCACACCTACGGCCAATTTAGAGTCACCAATTAAGCTGCATGTCTTTGGATTGTGGGAGGAAGTACCCCAAGGAAACCCACGCTGACATGGGGAGAACATGCAAACTCTGCACAGAGGGGCTTCCCCACTGCACCACCATATAGCCCATTGAAACTTTCCTTGTTGTTCCCTTTAAACCCTGAGTTTGCACACAGCCTACATTGTTAGCCTGAATTTTCAAAGTACATTTTCCCATTAGTTAACTTGTGAGCGAGCTAACTCACCACATGGCACATTTCACATTGTATGTATTTGACAAATAAATGGAAATTAATAAATGGAAATCAAATATGTCTGCTAATGACAGGGTAAAAGGTTAGTTTCTATCTTGATCATATAACCTCTAAATGTGTCCAAATTATTTCCATTAATTACTGTTAATTCCCCTTAAAGTTTCAATGCTAAATATTCCCAGTATTTAGCAACCCTACTTGGATCCACGCAATTTTGATTTGACTCTTGAAAGATACAACTGGACATACTTACTCCTTTACACAAAATTATGTAATAACATTTTGTTATTTGTGTGCATGATTATTAGCTTGAGAGCAGAAATTAGGTAATTAAGAAGCAGAAATTAGTAACTTGAGAGGATAATTTTCATTTCTTTCCTTATCAAACCCACTGAACATATCCATGGATGGCAAAATTCCCCTTCAGGTTTACACTTGTTATGTTAATTTAATGAGTGTAGTGGGAGTGATGAGCTTTTTGCTCACTGGTAGGGTCAGTATGGATGCGTGCACCCTCACACAATACAGGTCACGACAGACTGAGCTAACTTTTAGCACTTAACTACTAATTATTCATGTTGCTGTGTGTCTGTCTCATAAGTGGTCAACTATTCTGGACCTTTACAGTAATATCCATTGCTCTATACAGCCTGACATTTCACTAATGACTTGTAATACCTGTTTCGGAATTGCCTTTAACAGGTTTTCCCTTTACACTTTGTTTTGCTCTTTAGATTTCTTTCTTTTAAACTCAATTTTATGAGGGCAAAATTGGCTGAAACACATCAGCAGCTATTTCAATTTCTCTGCATGTGACTTGACTTTAGCAAGAAATATGACACACACACACACACTCCTCCGATTCCCTTTACAAGAAACTGTCTGGCTGTGAGGCAGCTCCTTCTTGGATGTCATTAACTGATATTTCCTCTCTGGACAGAGAAGGAAGAGGGCCTGGAAGTCCCAGGATGCCACCCACCCGCACACTGGCATCCACATGGCAGCATCCCTCCAAACCCTTTCTGTTTCCATGGTAACTATCGCAGCCATGGAGAGAGGAGGATGTGGGAGGAAGAGGTAGGTGGGAGGAAGATGGAGTGGGGACGTTAGAGAAAGACATTTACTAGATTGCGATTTGTGAACAACTAACGGCTTGTCAAGGCAAAACTGTAATGAAAACCTTCTCAATGTGCCATTGTCATGTACAACTGTGTGCGTGGGTGTCCTTATGCTCAGTGCTCCTGAGAATACAATTAACAATTACCTAAATACGAGAAAACATGTAATTACAGTGATAACTGCTCTTTTCTTCTTTTCAGATGAGGATGTTTCAAGGAGTGGGAAAAATCGAATAATACATTTTAAAACCAAGAATATTAAGCCATGGTAGAAAATTAGAATAGCCTGTTCAAATAAACTGATGGCACATTAACCTATTTATTATGATTCTTAGCTCTATTAATAAACAGACCAGCCTCCTGTTCCTGCTGAGTTTCAATTCAAACACATTTTTTAATATGAAACATTCTCTCCGAGAAGTATTGATCTGGTCATTCAGTAATCAACAGATTTTTATAATTTGTAAGAGCTTGCATTTGTTTATCTTTTTTTCAATTCCCCACAATTTTTCTGCAAAAAAGGATTCAATGAATAATGCTTATGAATTTTACCGATCACTGCAGCTTTCTACTACCCTGGTTCCAGGTCTCTGAATCACTGCCTATATCTCTGATTTGTTTTTTAAGTAATTCAAAGGGGGTCTGGTGTTAAGCTCATTGTTTCCCTGTTTACAAAAACAACAATCAGAGCTTTGAAGAATGGACATTACCTTCTTGTGCCAGAGCAAGGGAAATAACAGAAAAATTTCCTCAAAAATGGGGACAGGTGTGAATGAGACCAACACAGCTGTTCATGCTGTTGTACATCGACTTCCAGAAGTAACAACTCCTCCAGCATGTTCTCATAGAAATGCCTGAGATGGATATAAACTCTTAACAATGCATTATATTGTGTTGGGCACGAAATGTGTTAAAATTACTTGCTGGCAACATGAAAACAATGTCAATGCAAAGTCAATGAGGATCTTTTTTCTTAATAGACACACGTAGGGGGCGGGTGGGGGCATTAGTGGACGGTCAAACATACATTGTCTTTTACTCAGGAGACCACTGTTCTTGTCCCATGTGAAATCAAAAGTCAACACAGTAACGTGACTTACAGACTTCATGTACCTACGCAAAGTAAGCAAGTTTAGATCACTTAAACCTTAAGTGGCTATTCAAACCGAAACCATAATCTGCCCCTAAACTTAACAAAGTATATTTTTTCTCTAAACCTAAACAAGAGTTTTCCTTTGCCTAAACCTCACTGAACTGCACCTGTTTTACAATGTTAACCATGTTAACAATAGCCCCTTTTCCACCACAGGAACTTTAATCATTTACCCAGGATTTTTGAAAAACCTCGGCGTGTTTCCACCGAAATTACCCGGGGAGAAAACTTTCCCTCAACCCCAAACTTTCCCTGAAAAAAGTACCTAGTAGGGGGGTAGGACTTTTCAGATTCCCCCGAATTCTTGATGGGCGGGGCTGTTTGCTGAAGAACGCTGATTGGTGGAACACACACTTGCAGCGTTCCGCAGTTCCATGCCAGTGTGGCTGCAAACTTTATTTCATTTCTACAATCTTCACTTCGTTTGTGTTTTGATAAAGGATGGGTACCGAAACCCTATACTAAATTAGCCCTGGGGCTAAATTATCAAAGACCATAGTACTGATAAGCGTTAACGGTATCTGTTCCTTTATCAGTATTTTTACACATTTTGGTTTAATTCATTATCATCCTGCAGCCTCTCCTCTGCGCTCTAGACAACGATATTCAATATGCTCCATCTCTCATCCAGCGACACTAACGTTATGTCTTACACAAGAACAACACGCTAGTTCGGCTGATAGCGAATTGAAAATAATAAGCTCAAATGACAGCTGTCTGTATGTAGACTAACTTAGTTTAACACTTATCTTAAAATACTTTTAAACTTAGCTGCTACCTGAGACAAACAGCCCCTTCTCTCTCTACCAGCACTAATGTTACCATGTTCCCAGCCAATAAACTGGTGGAGCTAAATATAGGGCACACGCCAAATCATCTACGTCATCAGCCTGATTTGGATACATTTTCCGTAAATTTGGGGTGGGGTGGAAACGCAAACCACACAGATTACCAGGAATTCTTTTACCCAGGTAAATAAATTCCTGGAAATAAAAGTTCCTGAAAGTGTTGGTGGATAAGGGGCTAATGTGTTAAAAACTGCAACTGTTTGTAATAGACTTTGAATTGGAACTTTTAATCGTGTTGCTGGCAAGTAATTTTAACACATTTTGTGCCCACCAAAACATAGTGTGTTGTGAAGAGGTGAGATCCATTTCACATATTTCTGTGAAACAATGTTGACTCAATCAACATGTTTCTTCAATCAATATGAAAATTTGTTCCCACAAGTCACTTTCTCCAAACAACCACTACCACTACAGGGATCTCAAGGGCAAAGGTCTCTCGGGTCTACACACAGGAGTGTGTGTTGAATAACCACCTTAAGGGTGAACCCCTTTAAATTGATACTTTTAAGATTACCAAAACTGAAACACCTTAAACCAGTGGTTTCCAACTGGCGGGTAGTGGCCCAAAAGTGGGTCACAGGTCCATTCTGAATGGACCACAAGTGACTTGCCAATGTATCAAGTTTTTTTTTTTTTTTTTCTTACAAAGAAGAAGAAGAAAAAAAAACACTTTATTTTGAAGTACAGTGAATTTCTGGTATAGAGCTTTTGTTTTGAAGTGCCGTTTCCTGATGTAGAGTGGGTGACGAACTGACAGCTACTAGAAAGAGACATGGCAGAACGCAAGTATGACGTTCAATATATTAAACTGTTTGGACCTTGAGTTAATGAGCGTCTACTTCTAAAAACACATTCTCACTCCGACCTCATCACATATCGACAATTTCTGCCTGTTACATCCACTGTCTGTTCTTTAAATACATTTCTGTTTTCACAGAGAGCAACAGTGTTCAAGAAAAGGATTTATAGACGGTGCCTTTGTATGGCAGCATACTCTCTCACTATATGTAACAGGGTGTGTGATACTATGAGTGTATATTGAGTATACTGTGAACATGCTGACTGCAGTGCAGACAGGGCAGAAGTTTTTCATTTGTATAAAATGCACTGGTGGCATTTTAATACATTTCCATTTAATATAATGATTTCCCTGGATCCTTAAATGTCTGGGCTTACATGGGCACACATGTGGTGCTATTCAATTGTCATCAAATTCCCCCAAAGGACTGTTCCAATATCAAGGATCCTTCAAAATCTACAGAGGACCAAGTCATTCCTTCAGAGAATTTTCAAGGATGCACGTTATTCTTTTTGTCTGAATTAAAGGCGGGTCCTCTTCAGTGACAGACGCCTGGGCACTCACTAACATGTTCCAATGTGTGTTGTCCGAATGCTAGGAGTCTTGCTTAGCCTCTGTAGACCTAACTTGGAATGGCCTGTCCTCCCCAGGAAGTATCCTTGACTTTGAGAAGCACTAATAAAATTAGGCTGTAGACACTTCCAAATAATTTTGTGCTAAACTTATGCTCTTATGTCTATTTTATAAGTGTTGGTGGTGCTTTTGTGATTGGCACCAGATGGTGTTTGCATGTGGTTTCCAGACATTTTTGGGGGTGGATAAATCAACTCACAAGTCTGTAAACTCTCCTCTCATGCAATTTCTTCTAGATGGCCAGGTTGAGGTTTTCAAATGCAAATGTCAATTAACATCAAGGAAAAAATGTAGAAGATGGGCACCAACTTAACTAGCATCCTGCTAGCACAGGTAATGCATAAAAAACAAGCTTGGCTAAAATTTGGACAGCTCCATTCAATCCAGTGACTCTTTTTCCATATGCCGATCTGGCGGAGCAGCAGACTTTGGCGAGAGAAGGGAAGGAGGTGTGTGTTTATGTTGAAAAAGGACAAGTGCGACATTGGTAATATGAGGTGATGTCCAGTTCCTGCTCGCCTTGCCATAAGTGGGAAAAACACTCTGGATCACTGCTGTGCACCATTACAAGGTGGCTGCTGACCTGAGTCACTGCCCATGTTTGGGAGGCCATCTTGTTGAGGCCAAGGTACATAAACAAACCATAACACATGCCCCCAGTAACACAAGAGGTGGAACCAATCAGAGTCTGGAGCACATTCCAGAACGTCACAGATGACATCAATGAATTTGCTGAGTCTGTGGTAGTTTTAATACGTAATGCAACAGATGCAACTGAACCCAAAACTACAGTTAAATCAGCTCAACCACAAACCATAGATTATGGGAACCATCCAGAATGCCATAAACATACACAATGCAGTCAGCCCTGAAACATGGACAATACAGAGCAGCAGCCCACAATGTAAGAAGAGGCAAAAAAGGACTAAAGTGCAATGCACAACCTAAAGGAGCTAAAAGAAGTGTGTTTCACTGAACCTTGTATGATTTTGTATGACAAATAAATAATTGATTGATTTGCTGTAAAAACTTGAGTAAGAAAGTCTTAGGTACTTCCCTTTCGATGGATTTCTCCTGTTTCAGGACCAAATATGGTGCCATCCATATCGATCATTATCCACACCCCATGCCTCTCTGCCAGTTCACAAATTTAATTGGTCTAAAACATTCTCATATACTAAACTTAATCATGAGCGCATTTGTGTGAATTATTCCACTGGCTGCTTTTCGTCAATGTGTTATTGCAGTTGCTTATTTTATTTTTCCTTTTGCACTAGTGTGTTGCATAATGACCCTGATGAAGGCTGCAGGACAAAAAGTGTCCATCTAACAATAAATAAGCTCTTAACACTATGAGTAATTGTGGAGTTTTGACGCTTTAAGACTGCCTTTCCTTCTTCATACACTTTGCAAGCGGTTGAAGTCATGCCAGAACCCCCCACTCTACCATGTACATCAAAAGGGCATGATGAAAGAAGCAGTGAGGACTTTGAGGAGAGACAGAAGACAACCAAGGTTACAGTGCGTGGCATCACTCCGGCCTGTTAGATGTGGACAGCCCCCTTTCACTCAACCACTTTGTGTAAATGTACTGACACTAACACAGTCAAATGGAGGGATGAGAGAGAGTAAAGGAAGAAGGTTAAGTGAAAGAGAGATAGCGGAGTGCTGCAGAGCTGCAGTGAATCTGACTAATCATTCTCTTTGTGAAATCTTTTCACATGACCTGATAGAAATGCAACTTTAATACACCTTCAGATTAGCTGGAATTGGCCTCATTTCATAGTAATAAACGTCCCACAAGGCTTATAAACTTATAAACTCTAAGATGTGCAATCTCTCAAATTCGACTCTTTTGGATTTAACAGATATGCATGTTTTCCAAACCTTCTCAGTCTTTCAGGCTGGATCTACCAATCTGTGCCTCCCTCCGAGCTGGAGGAGTCAGGTTCTCTCACTGAATATATGTGCTCAACCTGCAGCTTTCATCCTCCTTCCTTTGGCCTCATTGTGATGAATACATCCTCTTCCTACGATGGTAAAGGATACTCGGACATGCAGGGGTTGAATTCACATGTTCCATCAGTAAAACCCAAAAACATAAAAAAAAAACCCTTAATTAAAAAAAACAAAACAAAAAAAACTGCACATAATTACTTAAACAGTCCACTTACTTGGCTCTTAACAGAAATAACGCATCTCACTGACTGACAAATTTAACTCAACAACTGACTAAAATCATTCTCATCCCTGACTTCTTAACAAAAAGGGTATATTTTTAAAGAGTGGTAGGAAATTCCTATTTAGAAGACTGACAAGAAAGTGTTTTTAAATTGTAATGGTCCACTTAATGGAATAACTTAGGTAGGGTAAATGCCTGTGTATAATATACAATTTACGTAATAGTTAAATTTTTTTTATCAGTTCATCCCCCATATAAAGACAGTAATGTGTGCACTGACTAAGTTGGCTGCACCACCATGCTATATGAGGTGATTGCTTGGTAAGGCTGGTTTTATTCTATATTTTTGTTCTTGACAAATCCCACTATTAGACCAAAACCCAGCAACATGTTCCGTACCTTAGTTCTTTCTGACTTCTTTACCGCATCTGTGGCAGGGCCCATTTAAACACTTCGTAAATATATAGATACATTTGTAAAAACATTAAGAATTTTCCCCAAACAACCCAAACACCAGAAAACATGTTTGCATTGTACAATCCTGCAAACCACAGATACCTTACATTTGTACGTCATTATATATCAGATGTGCTGAACCTTAACATTTTCACAATGCTGTGGTGAACGTGTGGTTAGGTTTAGGCACAAAAACCACTTGGTAATGGTTCAGAAAATGTTTTGTCTTCATCTCATTTGATCTTATTTATTTCAGCTGACACAATCCATTAAAGTATGCTGTGATCAGCCCGGATACCAATCCTTAAGATTGACTCAGGACATCTCTACTTCTCTGTTTAGATTCAATTCAAAGCAGCACTTTGTCTGCTCTTCACATGAAAGGACTGACATTAAAAAGCTGCTGAATATTGTCTAAAATTGCAGTCCATACTGCTCTCAGAGTTTCATCAAAGTCTCATGTACCTGAGCCAAAAATGTAAATTTCAAGAGAACTGTTAGGAGCTTCCGTATAGGAGCCATCAAGTCAAGTGATAACATTAAAAGACGCTTTAAATCAGCATCACTACTGACCCTTTATAATGAGCAAAGGTTCATAACATGACAGAAGATCTATATCAATGACTTAATGAGAGTGTGGTTTGCAAAGGTGCTGAATTGGAACCTGTCATGCTTTAAACCTTCGATTGCTTAGTATTTTTTTTTTTTTTTTTTTGCAAAAGCACAAGTCATTCCTCCAGTCTCTGTTCGATTCCCTGCCTATCTCCCTTTTTTTCATTCTGACACAAGTATTACCACCCCAGACACTCACACAGCTTTCTAATCAAAAGTGACTATTTGATTTTGTCTTTACTATACTGTTACCATGGTAACTATTACCAAGTGTAGACAAAAGTGCAGCTTTGAACACAGAACCTTGAAGTGATAAATAAATCAGTGATTCTACAGAATGTGGAACAAGCTAAGACGTCTTGCTACTTTCCTTACCTAAACTGCATTATTATGCAGAAGAGACAGATCACATGTGTAGTGAATAAATGTCAAATAATTTAACAGAGGGATATCACAGGGAACTTTACTTGTGTCTCCGCGGGTCCAGAGATGGTACTTTGACACCTGGGATACTCTCAAATCAACAATAACAAAAATAATCAAATAACTACATATTATCCATCATACAATGTGGACCAACATTGGCAGGGCCTTAGGGAACGTATCATTTTATTGGAAAGTAAACTGAGGATACAATAAAATAAAGGAAAATGCCAAAACAGAGAGAACAGACAGAACCCAATACAAAAGAAATGTTTACATGGGGAAACTCACTGTGTTACATCATGCTGCACAATAATCTAACAGTGCAATAGTAAAATCCTCTAATTAATTATCAACTGCAAACATGCCAATAAAAAGTGTTCAAGTCACTGAAGAAAGCTTTGACAGCTGACCTTTAAACCTGCATGACCCCAGCTTGGTGACACTGAGTTAACAGTTTTTATTAATGTCTGGACCGTGTTATGATGCTAGCAGAACAACTCAACACCAGATAAGTACGTGCTGTGGTCAGTTAGGAAAAGCAAAGCTGAGAAACAGTGTGTGCTTGTAACTTTACCTAAGCACAGCATACCTGTGTGCCCCCCTTTAAATCACTGTCTTTATCTAGTCTTTGAATTACTTAATGGAGTGCTATTCAGGAATTGTTGGTTACTGTTTGAAAACACATCAATTCAGTAACTTACCAAATGACTTCCCTTCTGTTCCTGAGTTATGAGTTATTATCTATCTACCTACTTACCTTGTTAGATCCTTGATATTCTCATAAAGGGGCAAAAATGTAGTCTGTAAGCTATGACAGAGTAAGACTCTCTTATTGCTCTATCCCAGAGGTATACTGGGACAGCACATGGCAATGCCAGTGATGCTACGTTTTGTGTTGTGTAACCTTTTGCAGGAAATAAAAGCAGAGGCTGCTCAGAGGGACCTGAAGCAGTTCACCCTGGCTGTGTTTGTCATTTGGGAGGATTCTGCCCAAAGGATCCACAGACAGACACTGGCATCTTCACAGAGGGAAGAGGAGGTGTTGCATGAACTTACTTCAGTAGCCTTTGCTTGTGCCCCGCTTCTGGGTTTGATATGTGTTCTAAACCTGGCTCATCCAAAACCATTTCGATATACTTTGAAGTGCTCCAGAAAATCATCATGCAGAGTAAACAGCACAAGATGTCTCCCAACGTCTCAAAAACTGTATGGCAGACTGCAAAGCTCACTGTATTGGCACACTATAATGTATGTCCACTCTGGGCCAAATCACTTTTGTGGACTGAAGATTTTGTCTGGCTTAGTGGAATTTAGAAATGGCACAATGCTACTTTAATATGGAGCATCTCTTGGGCATTGGGCTTTTCTTGGACACTATGTATATCTAAAACTGTACTCTGCATAGAGACAGAATCAATATAAGAACACCAAATATTTATGCAACCACAATGAGAATTATTTCTAAACTGATCATGTTCAGGAGTTTTGTTTATCGAGTATTTTTTCAAACAGTATTTATTGGGTTTTATTTATGTTTTATTGTGTTCCAAAAAAAAAAACAAAAACCAAAAAAAACGGCACACAGTGTAGAGAAAAAGCTGTGTTAGAGGTCACTGCCCACAGTAATAACTATTATGGTGTGCTCAGTAATAAAAGGTTCTTTTCTTTTTTAGGATTTATATATTAAGCTTAGCTGATGGTGCAAGATAATGGATAAATGTGACATCAGTGGAACACATACAGTAATACAGGGCTTTCATCACTGATTGTTGTTTCTGAACATATTCTAGGTAGCACAAAATACAACTATGGCAGGTTTAAGGGTTGTCTATAACAAAAATGACCCTATAACCTACGCCTGATATGCAGTTTTGCATTTTGTTGTTGATGAGAAAAGAAAGCAGTTGACTAATAACTTGTGTCAAATGCATATTTAAGCTGGTGGTTTGACTTTGGTTCTAATAACAGCTGTGCATTGTACACATATTTGTTTATCAAAAAGGACCTCAATGGTGGGGCTTGACATATTAAATGCATATTTGTGGGTCAATTCACTGGACAATAGTGGAACTAATGTAAACCATTACATTGTGAAATTATAGTAATAAAAAGAAATTTGGTCTTAGATATTTTTTAGCCAACTTGTATCTCTAATTGTCAGGGAGGTGAGATTTTTCAAACTAAAATACCAGGTTGTTTTCAGTAAAGCAAATAAGTAGAGGAGTGAAGTTGCTGGAGGATGAGGATGGGACTTTGGAGGGAGGCAGGAGTTGTGGATGTTCAAATTTTTTCTAACTGCTGTGTGAAATGCAAGAAAGGTAAGAGTTGCTTTAAGGGAAGTGGTAGTCTTAAATTTACTTGTAGTGAAATGTTGTTGTAGTTATGCAAATTGTTGAGTTGAAAGTAAACTAATCATTAAAGCACAGCTGACATAAAGCAGTTGAGTTAATCAAAATTGCAAATTATATGTGAAAATTAGAGTTACTGCCCCACAGTTGTATGACTCCGTGCACCATTCAAGTGTCTCTAATAGTATACATCAATGTCTCTGAAAACGTGGAGGCTTTACACACATGCTCCCCTCAGCAGCACAGAAGATCTATACAATCAGCACAGGTTCAAGGAGGACACCGATTTTGTGAGTTTACACTGACCTTGACCTTTGACTACCAAAATTTGATCAGTTCATTGTTGAGTATCTGTGCCAAAATTGAAGAAATTCCTTACTGTATTCTTGAGATATCGCATTCACAAGAATAAGACAGATGAGGTCGCATTGACCTTGACCTTTGACCACCAAGAAGGGAAGAAATTCCCTTAAGGTGTTCTCCTGAGAATGAGATGGATGCAAGGTCACAGTGAGCTTGACCTTCGACCATTGACCAACAAAATCTAATCCGTTCATCCTTGAGTCAAGGAGGACATTTGTGCCAAATTTGAAGAAACTCCCTCAAGATGTTCTTGAGATATTGCATTCACAACAATGGGACGGACAGACCGACAACCTGAAAACAAAATGCCTCCAGCCACAGCTGTAGCCGAAATCTTTATTCAGGCTTTGGATACACATCACCAATGATGTTACCAGGTATGCCTCCTGCATCCTTAACACATTCAAATATGAAAGAGCGCAGTAAACTCACTATTGATAGGTGCAGGTATACCAATATATCAATATATATATTGATAGGTATTATTTTTCCTCATAATTCTACATTGTGAACAACAAATCATAAAAACAATAGTGCTGTGACTTTTATCAGTAACAATCTCTGAATCATGAAGACCAGGAGAACCTCGGGCAGCAGTACAGTCCCACACAAATGGGACTTAGGATGCAGGGAAAAATGAAACAAAGCAAACAAAGGACTGGAAAAAGTATATGAGGAGGGGCCTAAATTTGAGTGTGGTATGGCTGATACTGCGCATAATTTCATTGATTCCTTTATTAAGGGGAAACAACAGTCCAAAGATAAGTTTGAGGCCAACAGGCTTAGAATATATCCTTGGTTTGAACACAACAACAATCAAATAAGCTGCACGATTTGTAAAATGTACGGTGCTGCTCCTTTTACCATCCGATGTTATAAGATGTCGACAGTCGCAACTCAGTCGTTTCTCATACAGCAGGGAAAGAATAGAGCATGGAGACAAGAAAGAAGAGGGAGCCACCAAAAGAGACACTAAGACCATTAATGCAGCTCAAACAGACAATCCACTAGAAAGGAGGAGGACAGGGACAAAAAAATTATAGCAACGTATATATATGGTAGTTCAGAGAATCCCGCCAAGAGTGACAAAATGCAAACTGGGGTAAGAATAGGACATGGTAGTAGTAAGCATCATGCCCCCCTGCCATACACACACACACCACACACACTGTATAAATCCCCCTATAAGAAGCATTTGATTTTATGAAGCATTTTGAAAGATGAATTCCAGGCTCTGTAAAGTGACATAAACCAGTAAGGCCGTGTACAAATAAGGACATAAACAACAAACTTCCAAGCCATCCAGTGCTCTCTGCTCTAAGAATACAGGAAAGGAGAAAAAGTCAGCGGGCTGCAGGGCCTTTTCCTGTGCCTTGTCGTGCTTTAATTCTTCCCCACTGAAGAGGTTGTTTGGGAAGTTTTTCCTTATCCGAATCGACAGAAGGTGTTGTATGCTGTACAGTTTACAAAGTCTCTTGAGGCAAATTTGTGATTTGTGATATTGGGCTATATAAATAAAATTGACTTAACTTTCACTCACAAAGCCAGATCAGGCCCAGCAGCTGTTTGAGTGTTTAAACAGGCCCCTTTGTCATCTGTTTTCCATTTGAAAGCAACTATAAATCCACAGCTCTGCAGTTAATAATAATTAAATTCGACATCTAGTTGAATTACAAAATTGTGACTCGTAATTGGCAGAATTGTGACTGATGAATTTTGGAGAAAAAAAGATGAAATGGCCTCCGATAGATGTCACAATCTGATCCACATGGGGGTGCTAGAGAACATACATGTGGAGCAGAGGGAACCTGGAGGACAGACTGCTTTTTCTACCTATAGTGTGAGCAGATTTTTTCGAGACAAGGTGTGTGTGTGTGTGTGTGTGTGTGTGTGTGTGTGTGTACCTGTGTTCGTAGGATCTCTCCTTTGGTTAGCTGCATGTCTCCAGTGAGTTCTTTAACGGTGATGCCCAGTGGCTCCAACCGCTTACTGAAGTAATTAGTCATCTCAGCTGCCAAGGCCTTCATAGGAGCCACATATACTATCTACAGAGAGGGGGAGAGAGACACAGAGATGAATAGCATAGAGAACAGATAGGGGTAGAATGAGGAAGGTGGAGGATGGGGGTGGGGTTTGGAGGGGGGACAGGAGAGTGGGACTGGAAGGACACCGATGTGATAAATGAGCAAACAGAGGCAGGATCATTTGTTCCCTGGCAACCAGCACAAATCACAATTTATTGAGAAATATGATGCCAACCACTTGCATGGGTAAAGTTTAATGGTGATGTATGAAAAGTGGCTATCGTCACTGGCTGGCACCACACAACGTCGTGTGTGAGCGAGCGTGTGTGTGTGTGTGTGTGTGTGTGAGTAAGCCTTCATGAAAGAGAACAAAGCCTTTTGGATGTCTGAATTATTTATCTGAGTGTGTGTTTTGGATTTGACACAATGGGTTTATAAAGACAAACCAATATTTTTAGACCAAGCTGCCAATAGCTGACTTTTTGTGCATATATTTAAGATTCTATTTTCCAGTTCTTGCTGTATTTCATTTTGACCACTTTCATGTATTCATAATAAACTTCTGAAACAACACTCACAACGGAAACTATCCATCTAATAATTACTGTAGATGAAAAGAAGGACAAACATGAAGTAAAACCAAAGTGACAATTTCTTACAAAGGAAGGAAGGAGGGTAGTCATGGCGATAGGTACAGTATAGTAAAATGCAGATAGTGTAGGTAATTCTCAATCATGTTGGTTTTTTTCTGGTCCTTTTAAATCTTTTTTCCCCTACACAATACAGCTGCACAGTACAGACTCAGCCTACAGTGGGCTTACTCTCAAGTCAGTAAAGCATTTTAAATACTTTTGACAGCTGAACAGCTCTGCATTAAAGCCCCTCAAAACCTAGTTTCTCACTCAGTTTGTGATGTGGTCCTACATGAACACAAAGTGATCTGCCAGTGTTGGGACAGTTTGTATTATTCTTTTTACAGATTTCTGTCTAAACTGTTCTATCTTAGCTCTTTTCACTGGTTTAAAGTGGGTGGGGAAAGGTAATGTCATGTATGTTGCAGCAAATGAGATGACAGTTGTGGGGATGTTTGGTTTAACAGTCCCAGCTATCTCACACTGATGCCAAACAGCTCTACTCTGAAATTAAACCTGTTAATAGGTGTGTAGTAACGTTAGCCATGTGATGCTAACAGTTATGACTGTCACTGTGTGTGTGAGTCTGTCCCAGAAGCAGCAGTAGTCTCATGATTATCAGAGTGAGCGAGGAAAGGACAGGTTGTAACAACCTACATACAGAGCCGTGCATTTTGGAGGACTGAAATGAACAGAGCTGTAAAGTTGTCCACCATGGTACCAGTTTGCTGCTAGCTAACCGTAGCTATTTGTTTGTTAACTGTTTGGTCTGTGATGTAAGAGGTCAACCAGAAAAAGGTCCAATACTAACAAGCTGAAAGGGGGCATATCTCCACCTATCGTAGCAGAGTCAGACATACTTTGGTCATTAAATTGATTCCCCTCCCGTGCTTGTATACTGGGACGAGGACAGTAGTCCAATTAAATGGCCTAGTCGAGCTATAACTGTAGCTCCACTAACTGTGCATGTAAACGTACTGAATGAAATAGATGCAAAACAACAGTGTTTTGAATTTATGTCAATATTGAGGAGAGGGAGATGTAACCAGAATCAGTCAAACTGGTACAGATTCCTAATTGGTCAGAACTGCATTAGCAGTGGGGTCAGCTATCCATGTTTAAACTTCATTCATCTGTTAAACGTTTGCCGTTCTCAGTTTGCCTAAATATAAAAATAACTTCTTTACTGTACAGGTACCTGTCCACTGATGATGATTCATCCTGTAACATCGCATGACTACGTCAACACGTGAGCCTCCATCTGGAGGAGAAGCCTGGCTGTTTTTCCTGCACCTACCACATGTAATCTAGACAGCCAGTCAGCCTGTTTCCATCTAACACAATAAATCCCTCTTCCTCTTTCCTCATGAACAACAGCTAGCAGTATGCCATGAATACTTTGCAAAAAACGAAAGAGAAAGAAAGAAATTGAGGGTGCAGTGAAATTCAAAAATTTAAAACATTTAAAAATTCAATCATACGCATGTACGAAACCATAAATATAACCTTCTTTTACGTTAAAAACATCTTTGAAAAGAAAAAACTGTCTTAAAAGCCTTTATACCCTATATAAATATATATATATATATATATATATATATATATACAGTACAGGCCAAAAGTTTGGACACACCTTCTCATTCAATGCGTTTTCTTTATTTTCATGACTATTTACATTGTAGATTCTCACTGAAGGCATCAAAACTATGAATGAACACATGTGGAGTTATGTACTTAACAAAAAAAGGTGAAATAACTGAAAACATGTTTTATATTCTAGTTTCTTCAAAATAGCCACCCTTTGCTCTGATTACTGCTTTGCACACTCTTGGCATTCTCTCCATGAGCTTCAAGAGGTAGTCACCTGAAATGGTTTTCCAACAGTCTTGAAGGAGTTCCCAGAGGTGTTTAGCACTTGTTGGCCCCTTTGCCTTCACTCTGCAGTCCAGCTCACCCCAAACCATCTCGATTGGGTTTAGGTCCGGTGACTGTGGAGGCCAGGTCATCTGCCGCAGCACTCCATCACTCTCCTTCTTGGTCAAATAGCCCTTACACAGCCTGGAGGTGTGTTTGGGGTCATTGTCCTGTTGAAAAATAAATGATCGTCCAACTAAACGCAAACCGGATGGGATGGCATGTCGCTGCAGGATGCTGTGGTAGCCATGCTGGTTCAGTGTGCCTTCAATTTTGAATAAATCCCCAACAGTGTCACCAGCAAAACACCCCCACACCATCACACCTCCTCCTCCATGCTTCACAGTGGGAACCAGGCATGTGGAATCCATCCGTTCACCTTTTCTGCGTCTCACAAAGACACGGCGGTTGGAACCAAAGATCTCAAATTTGGACTCATCAGACCAAAGCACAGATTTCCACTGGTCTAATGTCCATTCCTTGTGTTTCTTGGCCCAAACAAATCTCTTCTGCTTGTTGCCTCTCCTTAGCAGTGGTTTCCTAGCAGCTATTTGACCATGAAGGCCTGATTCGCGCAGTCTCCTCTTAACAGTTGTTCTAGAGATGGGTCTGCTGCTAGAACTCTGTGTGGCATTCATCTGGTCTCTGATCTGAGCTGCTGTTAACTTGCGATTTCTGAGGCTGGTGACTCGGATGAACTTATCCTCAGAAGCAGAGGTGACTCTTGGTCTTCCTTTCCTGGGTCGGTCCTCATGTGTGCCAGTTTCGTTGTAGCGCTTGATGGTTTTTGCGACTCCACTTGGGGACACATTTAAAGTTTTTGCAATTTTCCGGACTGACTGACCTTCATTTCTTAAAGTAATGATGGCCACTCGTTTTTCTTTAGTTAGCTGATTGGTTCTTGCCATAATATGAATTTTAACAGTTGTCCAATAGGGCTGTCGGCTGTGTATTAACCTGACATCTGCACAACACAACTGATGGTCCCAACCCCATTGATAAAGCAAGAAATTCCACTAATTAACCCTGATAAGGCACACCTGTGAAGTGGAAACCATTTCAGGTGACTACCTCTTGAAGCTCATGGAGAGAATGCCAAGAGTGTGCAAAGCAGTAATCAGAGCAAAGGGTGGCTATTTTGAAGAAACTAGAATATAAAACATGTTTTCAGTTATTTCACCTTTTTTTGTTAAGTACATAACTCCACGTGTTCATTCATAGTTTTGATGCCTTCAGTGAGAATCTACAATGTAAATAGTCATGAAAATAAAGAAAACGCATTGAATGAGAAGGTGTGTCCAAACTTTTGGCCTGTACTGTATATACATATCATAATTCCCTCTCTAATGTCTATTTTGTATTGTTATGAAAACATCAACAAATCTGTCCTTTTAACAGCTGTATTTATTCAAGTTTCTTGCCCAAAACTAAATTTTACAAGATTACATTTGAACATATCATGATGATGATAATGATAATTTACCTTCTCCCAATATTAATTTTTACTGCTGTTAGTCTTGAGCAGGTGCATTGTAGTGGGGGGAAAAGTGGGACTGATTACTTGGAGCCCCAGTGGGAGGGGGAACTTCGAAAAGCCTGGAAAGAAAAGTTTAGTTTTGTTTGTAATTTTTTTATTTTTCAATAATTAGAGCCATAACTAAAATAAAAATAGCTGAAAGATTGACGTTGTATCAAAAAATAATGGAAGCTCTCTGGCCCCTCTCACCCCTTACAGTCTCCCCAAGAAGGGGAAATTGGGGTTCCACAAAAAAAACAAAGAAAGGAAAGGACAGGTAAAAGACAGCAAACTGATTTTGTAAAAACAAGGGTCAAGAGAGAGACATGGATCCAGAGAAAAAGAGACTGTTTAGGGCCCAGAATTTGGTGCTACGCCCTTGGTCTGGAGTCCTGCTTTTTAGCCTGCGCAAAACTGATGGGCTACAACAGAAAAACATCAGGCACTTCCATCAATAAATGTCATCTCACTTGCCAATAAGCTGAAGGCCGATATCAATGTTTGGTCATAGCTATATTCCAATCACTTATTATTGCATAAAAACAACTTTCACTTCATATCAGTGGCTTTTTGTCAGACAGGATAGAAAGGGAGCATGGCACGAGAGTTGTACATGATGTTTTTTATCCATATAGACTGCATAATATATATCAAGAACAGCATATACATTCAGATTCTCATCTAATTCAAAATGTTCCCACTGACCTACTTTAACAACACAACATGACCCACTGTTAATTAAAAATCATGGCAATTTTTCAAACTCAGTAATACTGCAAAACTGTGACATAGGAATTTCGAAGGCTAACTATAAGAAAATGATTAAGCTACCATTTAAGTGAGAAACTCTAACAGTTTCATTAATAATTTACAATCGAATGGGTCCTCTAAACTGTTGTTCCCTTTGTAGTGGGAAACGTGCATTGTTAAGGTTTTATGTTTAGCAGTTCCAGAGTTTTCAGAGACATTTTTAACAGCCAGTGTAACTGTAAGAAAATAGGGAATGGCTCAGGTTTTATATAGCCGATACTGATTTATTAAAATGCCTAAATTGGCCACAATCCTGATTCTGTGTGTCAGTTCAGGACATCCCTAACTGTGAGCAAGAACTCACTGTATGCACTTCAGGTAGGAGGATAAAGGGAGTCAGAAAGGAAGGTAGGTTTAAAAGCGAAGTTTGATCCGCAGAATCTCATCTAAACCTGGCATTTCTCTTTGTAACTGGAAACTCTCATTGTTTTGATTTGAAATGTTGAGCATTTCAGCACTTCCAGTGTTTTAAGGACAGTTTTGAACAGCTTGTGTACACCTGTCAAAATGCATAGCAATTAAAGGTGTTTATCGCTCATTGTTTCAGTTGTCAGTGTTCAGCATTTTTAGCCGATGTTTGAATGCATAATGTAGATTAGCTCTGATAATTTTATATTCAAGAAAACAGAACTAAATATATGAGAAAAGAAAAGGAATAGCGGTACAGATCGCCACTGAGGTTAAATGACAAAAAGCCGCACGAATCAGCAAAACAGACGAAGCATCTCGGAGGAAACATAATCAAGTAAATCCAGCTGTCCTTGACTTTAAACTATCACAAAGCTCCCATTTTAACGCTGCCTGAAATCCCAGCATCCAAAGCTCCGAGGATCAGATCTGAATCTCTGCATGGGGTGTGTGAGTCTCAGCAAGGAGCGTGCTTAATCTCCATGAGGCATGTTGAGAGACTCTGGGGTGGAGTAACACTGGAAATATTAAGCAGTTATCACAGACGTTCTAAGACATTACACAGAAATTCTTTTTAATTCTGACTTTGATTGTGCCTGACAGCGAGACAGACATATAACAGTCAGTCCGGGTAAAATACTTCCCACAGACAACCAGTGTAATATGTAATCAAACTGTGTAATATCCACCATAGCAGCAATAAGCAGCCCCATATTCTGGATCTCGGTTTGTGTTTGTGTGTGTGTGTGTGTGTTTTCAGTGTCAGACCTTGAATTCATCCTTCTTGATGACACCGCCGGGCTGCAGGTGCTGGCGGATCTCGTGAAGGACGGTCAGCATGGCGATATTGGTCTTGCCGGCGCCAGTTGGAGCGCAGATGAGAAGGTTTTCGTTGGTGTTGTAGGCCGTCTCAAACACCAGGGACTGGATCCTGTTCAGACGCTTCATCCCCTTGAACACCAGCTGCCCGATCTGAGCAAACACAGTGAGGGAAGGAAAGGATGAATAAGGTTTCATTATTGCAATACACCATACAAAACTATAATAAAGCCATTATTTTTATGGAAGATTAACAGAGCACATTTGAATAAAAAGACATCAGAGAAATAAAGTAACTCACAATACACATTGTTTCAAGTATTTCCTTTGAATAGATGGATACAAGTTGTCCTAATCAAATGGAAAGCACATGGTGTAATGACAGTAGGGGAGACCGGCATTGGTTGGCACGTTTTCACTCTCTCCTGTATTTCTCTGGTATTATTTATGGTAGAATATTCTAACCGGCAGCAATTGAAAGATTAAGGTCTCAGCTATAAACAATTATCTTTTAATGAATTAATTTCCTTGTGATTAAAGTCATGTGCATTTGTGCCAGCCCCATCGTAGGGTCGGCTGGAACAATGTTAACGAGATGCAGTTACAAAAAAATTAAGAAAACAGAAACAACTTAATTTAAACAAGAATCACAAAACATGAACACTTAATAGAATATCTGTCCATTTCTACAACCAAACATTTCTGGAAAATTATCAGTAGGAATGTCCAACAATATGAACATTGTTTTTAACCTTTCAAACTTGTTTTTAATACAGTTATAGTGACAACGGTAACTTTTACAGCTGATTGGTACACGTGTGAACCAACCCCGCTCACATTTGACCCACTTTGTGATGAAATTATGTTAACCAGTTGCCATCACTCATCACTGTCAAATCTTCTATCAAAATGTAATTGATTCCTTTTTTACTTTTGATACTATTAACTGAAATGTTACTCTCACCAAAAAAAACTTTCTTTTTTTTAAAGTGACTTTAAGATGTTTCTGTGACCTTCAAAGAACCAGAAAATTGCTGTGACCTTCCTTCAAAGGAAAAATCAGCTCCCTTCCACTTCCTCATGAGAACTTAAGACAATGCCTTTATAAGTATTGCTCGAGTTTGCCTCAAGTTTGCCCACCACTGGAGAATGAAAAGGACTGTGAATGTTTTACCTTTATTTTGTTGTTGTTCTACGAGATTTTGATAGTTGGAAAAGTCATTTTTTTCTAAGTTATAAACAAAAGTAGCTAAATGATGATACTTGTTCAATTTCATTTAAAAAGCAGCGGATTTAGGAAACTAGAAAGGCTGGAACCAGTTAGTTTTGGGCATTTTTCTATGGAAATTGACTTAAAGGGACAGTTTACCCTAAAATAACAACTACATATTCAGATAAATAGTACATATAATATACATATTTATCAGTCCAGACTGTTTTGGTTTGACTTGCCAAGTGTTGGAGATATCGGCTATAGAGCTGTCTGCCTTCTCTCCAAAACAATGGAACTACACCAAACCACACCCAAGGAAGCCTGCGTCTACTCATGGACGAGAGGCTTGTGACAGCGTGTCAAGTAAACATCATTAGCTAGCCCAGTGTTGCTTGGTGAGTTAGCAGTAGATGCACGCTTCCCTCTGCACAGTGATGCGGTTGGCAGGTGTAGTTTAATAGAGAGAAAATAGTTCCTTCATGAAACTTCCATTATATTGGAGAGAAGGCAGACTCTACAACCAATATTCAGCCAGCACTTAGCAGCCCATACAGTTTGTCATTATTATTTTTTTTTATTATTTTGGGGTGAACTGTCCCTTTAAACATCTTACTGATGGGTAACCTTCCCGATTTTGGGGCTCTATAACAAAATAAAGCAGTGATCAGTGCCATTGTTGACTGGCAGTCTGTGACGTAGCTCAACAGTATTGGGTGCCCAGCTGCCCCCATTGGCAAATTGGCGACCACATTTTTTGTGACAGAAACACACTGCAGGATCTTCTTTCCATTGTGCCAACATGAAAACTAGACAGGTGATCAGTTACAGTACGTGTCAGTGACTGAGCCACCGTGTACGACGTGACTGCACAGAAAGAGGAGCATCAAGAAGCACGAAGGAGGAGAAGATGTGTGTGGTGGGATCAGCTGTCAGTCAAGCTGCCTTCAGTCTGCCTTCACTATGGCAACAGAGTGTGGGTGATGGCCCTAAATCTCACACTGCCTCTGGTAAGTGGAGAAATGGCCACTGTGAAGGACAGTTGGTGCCCCCCCCCCCCCCCCCCCCCCCACACACACACACACACACTACACACTGCACGTGTACAGGAGTGAAAACATCCAGCTGCTGCACAGGTGAATCATGTGTATAGCGCAAAAACACATTCAAAACACCACATGAAAATATGAAGGCATTTTGTTCAAAAATAAGGGGATAGATTTTCTCAGAACGACATCCACATTTAAAACAATAATATATTGATTTAAACAGATAAAAATAATTCAATAATATAAAAGCACTGTACTGCTAATTCTTAAAAGGACACTGTTCACTCCAGCTCACAGTATGCAGGATCCTCTGGCGGTGAGGATGGCTCTGATATGCTTCCACTCATGGAAACCAAATAGATAAATGCTTATAAAAGGCAAACAAGCTGCTGATTACACTGCAGCATCAGACAGTATCCCTCCAAATAATTAAATATAATTAAAACTGATTGTTTGTGGTTAAAATGACAATATCTTCAGGGAGTCTTCACATGGAGTGTTGGCTTTCTGACTTTTATCATCCTTATTTTATCTTCTAAATGCTCAAACATATTGCACACATATAAAAGTGGATCCAAAAAAATGGAATTTAGTTCTTATCTGTTACGCATTCTTGAGAATTGGGACAAAACCTTATTTTTGTTTTGTTTTGATTTTGATTCTTCAGCTAGGCTGGGGAATATATTTTAAGAGATAAAATTCTTGACTATTAAATCATGTAATGGACCAATCTCCCAGTGATTGATTTTTTTGTTTTGTTTTTTGTTAAATTGCACACAAAATGAGTGTCAGAGGTAAGATCTGTCGGAGGTAACGTTTTACTGAGGTGACAAAATGGTATATATTCATAAATTTCACAGCAGTCATATAGTGAGTAGTGAATAGCTATTTTATTTTTTAAAGTTGCTAAGAATTCTCTACAGGCTAATCAAAATATGATTTTTAAACCATAATTCTTATTCAGTTTGGATGAAGAAGGGCTACAGTACGGAGTTGATATTATTATTTAATGAGTTTTATAAAAAAAAAATATAAAGCTTACAGTACTTGAGGGGGCATCCCTGCCTTTTTGGAAACCAGGAAGTGAGACAGGAGTCCTTGTGATACAGCTGACTTCTTTTGAGCCTGATTAAATTATTTTTTTGTAGAAATCTGACAGAGTTGACAAACATCTGGGACACATCTTTAAATGGCCAAGATTTTCAAGAAGAAAATATATTTTAAAATAACTTACAGCAGTACACTTTCACACTGATGTTTTACACTTTGTGTTTTCTAATAGTTTGAAGTTGTGAATTCTTGTCTGGGACAAGGCTGTTTAGAGGTTACAAAAATGAAAGCAGTTCAAACTATTTTATAAATCACATTTATGTCTTATATCAAAATCCTTAAAAAATAATGTTTCACCCCAGAAAAAGAATCATTGTTATAATTTTAGGGGTTTTCTTCAAAGGACATGTTTTGTCCCAATTCTCAAGAATGGGCACTATGTGTGTGCTATGCGCTATGTCAGACTGGCTTTCAGCTCAACCTAAAGACACTGATGTACACGCAGCACATATGCTCTTGTTGTTGATTATCTTTCTGTGTTTCTGGTGCAGTCCAGGCCTATAACAGTGACTGTCAGGAGAACATGACTGCTTTGTCTACAGCAGAAAAACACAAGCAGGAAATAGAAAATAAAAAAGCGGTCGACGTGTATCTGCTGTCATGCAGGCTGACAGTGTGATAGTTTGATAGTGTTTAACCTAAATTGATTACACTCTGGTAAACTAGCGGATCACAACTGAGAATAAAGCTAAGATAAAGCTTAATTCAGGCTGTGCTGGAATCTCATACAATAGAGGTCACTGTCATTCCAGGTGTGCTCTCTACCTCCATATCTGCCTTTTCCTTTTTTCTCCAACATTTTACCTTCTCTCTGCATCCTCTGTGTTCCACCTCTCTCCCAATAATGCTGCTTGAGGATGCCTTAAGCTTAGACAGCAGTATTATTTATTCAAGGATTCATTAGAAGTATGTCATCACTTTCCTCTTCCCCTCGTTTCGCTCCAACACTCATAGAAAGAAATAATTAAAGAGTGCATGTCAGCCGAGGATATGCCGGGTGCTGTTCGGAAGTTGGCCCCACAGCCCAGTAGGGAGGAGGAGGTTATTAATGCATCAAAGAGCAACTTTATTAGAGTCCACTTAAGCTGGAAGGAGTGAAGGGCGGCTGTGGTTTCAGCTAGGTGCTGTAAGGGGCCGGGGGCTTCTGGTGAACAGCCACTGATGTGTACATGTGATAGTTAGGCTGTATTGTGTTGCAAACAGGCTGCTGATTACAAGCAATACCCGCTGCCAGTGAAAACACCAACAAGTTATTTCCTACAGAAAAATACACCGAAACCTAACTAATGTGTGTACATTCAACAAAAAGTTGGCTTCATGCACATGTGATGGGCATCTGATATCTATGCTTAGGCAACAGCTCCACTGGCAAATGCAAATGGACAAAAAGTTGATTATAGCCATTCAAAGCTTTCCAGTTCCGTCCTAATTTCATCTGAAACGATGCAAATTTAAACAGCTCAGAAATTATGTCTAAAAAACTATTACACCCATTGCTTAGGCTGCTAGTAAACTCAATTTCGGGGCTTGTGACCATTAAGTTGCATTTAGTCACCGCTTTTAGAGACAGTGCAACTGTGATCCTTGTAAATGTACCATTTCTATGTTTTACCCCTATCAAATGTTGATTATCAGGAAGGAGAGGGAGCTTTTTTTATTCACATTGGTGTTAGTTGGGATCTAATCTACGGCTTTCATGGCAATATACATCAATAGCAATGGCACATGTATACAGTAGATATATATATATATATATATATATATATATACATATATATATATATATATATATATATATACATATATATATATACACACACATATTTTTTTTATAAAAATGCCATAGCAATGAAAAAGTTCTTCAAAGGAATTCCCCTTGGAGAGAGGAACATGTCCACATTGTCCCCTCTCTCCAGTACTGAACGTTCTAACTACTTAGACAGCTTTTAAGAAACCATGATGATATTCAGTGCAACAGGGTTGGCTTTTCATTCATACAGGAAGCGAAACAACAGCCTCCCAGGTCAAAGTCGGTGGTTGTTTGAGCCATCCAGCACTCCTCCTGAGCGCCCTACTCAGACTCTCACCAACCTTAACTTTCGTTCTTGTCCCCCCTGATGCTGCCGGGCACTGTTAAACAATAACGGTGACTGGATGTGTATCAAGCCGACGTGAAAGGATGGCTTTTTTTGTCAGTGTCTAACACTGGAAGTCACTGACCAAGCGCTGGATTTCGACAACTTCGGAGTGAGACCCGGTTGTTTATGCAGATGATGCTCTGCTCTCTAAAGCAGGATGTTTGTATAGAGTCCTTATTTTCTTTTTTTCTGTTTTTGTTTGATATATGCCAACCAATTAGTTATTGATGGCTCATTTACATGAAGTATTGAAGCTCTGTGCACCAGCTACAGCAGTACGGCCAAAAATTATCTGCTTGCAGTGTAAACACAGTTAAGCTTGTTTTAAAAAATACCAAATATCTCAAACTTCACATACACAGCCACCACTACGGTAACTCTACTCCTTCCATAGCTAAAAAAGTTAAGGTACAGTATGGATGTCACTGGGCAAAGTCTCTTCATTATGACTGCGGGGCTTCTTCTACTCTCTCTGAACAGGGATGTGATTCCAGTCTTCTCCTGTCTACCCAATTATTTCCCCCAAGGCCAAGTCCACTGAGCTCCTACTTATAAATATTCATTTTTGAATTATGGACCACTGAGCTTCACCCTATTTTGCGAGGCTTCTGCACACTCATTCCTGAGCCTCTCCGGTGACCGGAGAGGCACAACAATCACTTGAGCGGCTGGCCCTCATTTTGATTTATCGACTTTGTCTGTTTGTAACGAAAAGCCAGTGTCCCCACACTCCTTAAACATGCTAATTCATGTAAATGTATGCCTGCCCCAGTATTCACCTTGAGGTAAAGCATACATGTTGTAAATAGAAAGTTGCCATCATTTAATGATCTTTGGAAATCTTCAGTGCTTTTTTTATTCTCTCCTTAAAACCTCTCTGTCTTCATTGTTATGTTAATGTATGCACACACATCTTCCAATTGGAGATCCAGCTGTGCCTGCCAAAACTTGTCTCGAGGGTGTGATGTCAGTGTTGTGGGGAGGTAGTTACTGTACTGCAATAGACATCATACAGGTGTTAACATAAAGGACCAACCCCGCTTTGCTGAATTCTTGCTCATCAAGAATTTCAGCAGACAGAGAATCTCGTGATAAAACTGTGCGAACTCTGTCCAGCTTTCCAGTGGCCCCGAGGTGCTCTGCCCACGTAATCCAAGTAAGTGGGGCTCATTATTTTCAATCTTTACTAAGAATAAAAAAGTAGGGCGTTCATCAGTATGTATTTTGAATTCTGAATTTAAAATTGATGTAAATCAAATGAAAAAAAAAGGAAAATCCAGGTGAGTATCAGATTATAAAAATACCACTGGCAGCATATTTTCTTTTAATGACTTGGAGGGACTTTGCCTAATCCACAGTACAATAAGCATGTCCTTCACTGTTCCTCATCATTTTTCTCATTTAAGTAAAACAGCTACTTAGCTGTCATCGCCAACCTGTTAGTACACTCAACAAATAAATAAATGCAATGCAATGTGACCAGAACATTTCAGAGTGGCCTATTACTGTGACCATCCCAAGACACACCTGTGTAGTAATGCTGCTGTTTAATCAGTATTTTGATATGCCACAGCTGTCAGGTGGATGGATTATCATTGAAAAGGACAGGTGCTTGCTTACATGGATATGAATAAATCTGTGACCAAAATTTGTGTGCATAGAAAAAGTCTTAGATCTTTAAATTAATGGGGACTTACAATGCTTTTCTGTATTTTGTGTCTTATACATAGGGTTACAATGTCAGATGTTGATATTAAAGGTGGTCAATGTTTCAAATAACAAGGTCAGTGTATGTAGAAGTAACCCCTGCGAGCAAAAACCGCAGGTTTCCTACCATTCTGAATACTCCAACAGTTGCTTGTACTCTGGCTACAGTATGGCATAATTGTATGCTGGATTTTTTGGACATGGTCATCTGCTCCAGGCTCACTACTGGAAGTGTTTACATTAAGTAGCCTACACTGCTAAATGAAGCTACACGCTAAGGTCAGGGAAACATGTACACAATGAGTGAAACGATCCATCAGTCTGGATCGATATATACATTCAATGATCAATGATCCAGTATCATTGATGCAAAGTGAAAACATCAATCCATAACATCATCTTTGGGTTACGCCTTTATTTTGAAATTCTGTGTCACCGCAGCCAGAAGGATGAGTCTAACGTAATACACTCTGGACTAAATCAGCAGTGTGGAAATATTTTTGATTACAGAGAAAATACGGGGTCAACTGACAAAGCACATGCCAAATGTAAACAATACGGTTACAAGATAAAAGACAACAGTAACGTTACCTGCTTGATCGGACAAGTCTAACTTCAGCAACACAGCAATAACATTAGCTTCTGAAGTTTGCCTTCAGTGTTTCAAGCCAGACAGACCTGTAGTTTTATGAAAAAGTTCATGGTTTGGGTTAAAATGAAAATATTTCTTCCTGAAAGGGCTTTCGGACAGAAAACCCTGAAGGTTAACTTGTCCATGTGCTGTTTTATGTGTTAGAGTCAGTTTAAAGTAAACTTTACTTAACTAGTTATAATTATTTACATTATTTCTGTGTTGATTTTATTTTTTGTGACCTAAAGCAAAAAAGAAAGGGGTTGCAGCTTTTTCTGAAATCGATCATGTTAAATAGGCATGTAGTATCATCTCATATCAGTCACAGGCCCCTGAATTGCATGGAAATCGAAATCACACAGTGGCAGACTTTCTAATATTTTCAAATATCAAATCGTTGTCCAACGAACTGATATAACATCTAAACATGATGAAACTAGTGATTTACACCCCTAAAACTTAAAAGCCATAATTGTTAATTTCTCTCTGATTTCAGATCATATTTCTGTTGGAACACAGCAATGATGGTGTAGAGACACTGAGGTCCGTTGACTGGTCAACAGCTGACGGTCAAAGGACAGAATTATTATTTTCCTTAGGGCTTTTCAAATTTTAAAGGAAACGCTCTTTATAAATGCATATAAATCAGACAATGAAATAATAGCACTACACAATTCAAACACAAATAAGCTACACAGTGTTAAACCGGGGTATTACATAAGGAGGCATACATAAATGAAAATACATGTAAAAATTAAGGTAAAGCGGGGTACAAGCATACAGACAACAAGGTATATTCAGGCAGGGGATTGAGGGAATAAAGTCATCATATAGCCAATTTAGTTGGTGTCTATCAGCATATCAGATATTGGCAAAAACCCAATATCATGTATCTCTTTTTTCCAGTCTAATAAATAAACTATAAAAATGTACAAAATGTCAAAATAGTAATATTCTTACACTATTTCCCTGATTAACCAGAGAGATATAACTGTACACCTTACGAATTCAAGTTTCTCTTTTTCACTGAAATAAGACTAACGTTAGCTTAACTGACTTGGTAACTCTACCACTTCAGTCAAACTCAACAGAAATAAAATAAAACTAAACAAAACCGTTCCAGTTAGTCTGGTCGAAATAATCCCTTAATTCACCAATTTAAGTGTGGAAATATGCTTTTGTTTTCTCCTGCAGTCTCTCTGCTGGCCAGGTGTTTACAGTCATGAACATATCCCCATCACTAGCAGTCATCATGTTTGTCAGCTCAGATACTGCCCAAGTCGACTCGTTACTATCAAATCCAGTCATACAAGCAGGAGGCAGACTTTGAGCCAGAAAGTCAAACTGACATCATCAGGCAAAATGCCAAGTTAATTAAATTGACGGAAGATGAGAATACTTTATGAAGTAGAGATTCAAAGAAAACACATCTACAGCCAGCAGGCTCATTTGTTTTCTTTTCCCCAGATACAGCACTAGTACAGGACTCCAGTAGCTTAGTGTTCTCTAACAATCAGATCTCTGAAGCCTGTCACCAAAACCCACATGGACCAGTTATGACAACCAACTTGCTGCTTTATTGCAAATCAATCCTCATCATTGCAGCAGAATATTCCTGGCTACATTCAGCTGAAGGCATTCCCCCATTTATAGCAAGGCCCCAGCATTTACAACATGGAGCGAATGCTCTGCAGAGCCCAGCTGGCTAATATAGGACCATACACATCTGTGGTCAACCTTTCAAAAGCAGAGTTAAATAAAGTTTTTAATGAGAGCAGCTGTTTGAGTCTGGGGCAGAACCAATCGCTAAACCCAGCTGGCTCCAGTAGGACTTGCTACACAACACTTTCTGGACTATGAAGATATTCGCGCAATGAGCAATCTCTGGCTGTAAATGAGAAGAGAAAGAGAATATTTCTGTCTAAAGAAATGTGTGTGAGTGAGTTAGCTTTGTATGCTGCCTATAAAGTGGAAGCAGTCGTTCTCAGCAGTACATACTGTGTGCATAAGATGCCCATCCTGGGCCAACACTGAGTGGGATGGAAGCTGACAGGCTCATTAACACAGCGGATACACAGCCTACGGCCATATGGGCAAACTGGGAGGACTGGGAGTATCCCACCAATCCACCAGCCACTTAAAACACACTAATTGGATCCACATAGATTGCACTAATGATTCAACAGCAACAGCTTAACACCAGTGTTGTCCATATCCATTGGCCTCCCTGTTTGTAGGTTTAATAGTGAAACTGAGATGGCCCATTCTGTGTTAGCAGCCACCAGTGTTTTTTGTGGTGGCTGCTATTTTCTGTTATTGTGTGTTTACTGTATGAGTCACTATATGAGCTCCTAAACTAATTAAATTCCTCTGTGCATCGGTAATGGGAAGCTAAGAGATATAATTGTTGTCATTTTCATGCCATCCTTTTAATTACTTTCTGGTTCCATTTCATTCCATTTGAATTGACAGCCTGATCAACTTTTAATTGCCAGTTTTTGCAAACAGCTTATCAGCCTGCTCCAAGCCTGCATGCAGAGTACTAAATGACCTGGCCAAACACACCCCCACAAACACACTCACAAACACACACACACTGTAAATCCCAGAGCCAATCCTATGGATCCACATGCACGCTGAGCACACACATGCACACCAACCCTCCGCACCAGATGCATGGTGGAGTTTGACAGAGTGAGATGCGGATGCAGCAAACAGGAGGCCCATTCATTTCCCTACAGAACAGCAGCAGCAGGAAGAAGAGGGGGAGAGGGCACAAAGAAGGAAGAGGGGGAGCTGGGAGTAGGATGGAGATAGCAAAGAGTGAGGTAATCCATCATTTCATCCATAAGCACCTGCTGAAGAAGCACTGAAAGCACTGTGACCCCAAAACCTTGAACAAACACAGTACAGCCCACCCTGCATCTCACATACAGCCGCTGATGTAGTGGCAGTTGATGAGGTGGGTGTACTACTGGGTAGATAGGCAGGTTACCAACAAAGAAGTGAGTATTAGGGCTGCTCCCTGAAAGTCGGAGACTCGACTGAGGTTCCTTAAAGTTGAGCGGTCGTTCAGTGCGCGGTGTACTTCTGGGGACATATCGGTCCCCAGATTTAGCTGCAGAGCTAACGTTCACACTGCTCTCTGGTACATCTGCCTCTACCTCACCAAGATTTACCTTGGTTCTGCCCAGAGGAAGGGAGGCTTTGTCCAGTCAGGCTCGGAGATAACGTTATCTTCTGCCTTCTGCTTAGAAGTGGTAAATTTATAGCTCATGGTTACTTTATACAATACAGTCTCTGGCTTTTGTTTGTTATCTAGTGTCAGTGAAAAATGTTGTCGCACATTTCCAATCTGTCATCGTCAGCGTAGTTAGCATGCATGTGCTTTGAAGACTAACTTGGTTTGTAAACTATATTATGTTAACATCACTGCCACCCTGAATGTCCCGCTGAACCCAATTCAAACACTCAGGCTCTATATAGAAAAAGAGGAATGATAAGTCAAATATTCATTCAACAGCCAAAACCCATTCAACTGACCCAACTCGCTTACGGGTACAGCCCTAGTAGGTATATTCTCCTATATATTCCAATGGCTTTTTAGCTTATAGGTGGGTATACTGTAAACAGCCAGAAAGAGGTGGGTATACCTAGTACACCTGCGTATACTCTCCAATACACCACCTCATATAACTAATTATTTACATTTTAGTATAAACAAACATTAACAATACCTACCTAGTTACTGTGACTTTTTTCTTATCATAATGTGATTTTAATTTTTTTTATTTTATTTTATTTAAACTCCAGGCCTGTACAGGTGGTGTACACAGCACAAAATAAGTTTACACCAATAGTTCCCTTAAAAAAAAAAAAAAGAATTAAGCTCAAACTGAGCACTTTGGTGTACTTAATCTATTTAGTAATCTACTGAAATAATGAAAAAAAAAAAAATATTTTTTTAAAATTATATATAGAAATGTATAGAAGTGTTCCTCTGTCTTAAAAGTGTTTGTTGTTAACACAAAATAGATTTGTAAAGTGAGAGCATGTTTATAATACATGGACTTGAACCTATGGCACATTTTTAGTCCTCCAACTACTCAAAGCGCCTTCTTTTCACACTACGAGTCACACTCACACACCAGTGGCCAAGGCTGCCATAGGTGCCACCTGCTATTCAGTGAGTTTTTTAAGACATTTACACACCGACGGCACAGCCATCAGGGGAACTTTGGGTTCAGCATCTTGCCTAAGGATACTTATACAGTTAAAATCATGGCTGTTTCAATTAAAATTGCACTTTAATCAGTTTTTAAGTAATAGCTGTTCAGGCCTAGTTGACGCTTGACATTTTTTATTTTATTTTATTGATTGCTCAATTCATTTATTAATCAATTTATTACTCATTCTGAAGCTTTTAAAAATGTACTGTGACTTGTAAGAGTTATTGCCAGGAGCAAATGTTATGGACCTATAGGGGAGGGTGTTTTGATGCACTCATCATAAAAATATATTTAAGGCATAATATATAATAATCAAAACATTTATTTTAAGAACTGGTCTCGCATGGAAATAGTTAATGGCCCTCTGCACCTCACCTGAGTAAACAGCTAAAATATGAGCTTAGAGGATCATAGTTCATTCTGCTCATTTATTATCACATAATTGTATATCATAGATTAATATTAAAACAGAAAGAGGGACACCTTATAATATATTGCAATTCTATACAACATCAACATGTATTAGAGGTAGAAAGCTGTCATTTGAATTGTCAATTTGAATTAACAACTGTCAGACATCCTAAAAAAATATTGCAACAGTTGATTATCCTACAGGCTACTGCAACGTCTTTAATAAGTTCTTTAATTCTTTTTTTTTTTTTTGAAAGATGTATTTAGATCAGACTATAAACATTTGTAACTATGCCTAAAGCAGAAGCATAGATGAAAAATGTAGGTAGTAATAGAAAGATAACATGCCCTTGCAAGACATCCTACTTTGCTGATGGTGGGTAACAACATCATTTCTAATGTCAGTGAATACTTCAGGATGTGTTTCAGTTGGTTTAATTTTCTTCATATGATTGAATCATATTACATTAATATTACTGTTTCCACGTAGCAAAAGAAAGCAGTCTGGCTGACAAAGGGTCTCCACAAAGATTTTGCCACTTGACCAAAAAAAAAAAAAAAAAATGTATACAAAATTTTAATTTAAATGCAGTTGTATGTAATAAAACCTGTAACTGCAATAATTCTGATTTTTCTTTTGCTTGGACCAAGACAAAGGATAATCAGCTGACTAAAATGAGGTTAGAAGCTAAGAACTAAATTCAGGTCAGGCACCAAAATGTAAAAATGAAAAAAAAAAAAAAAAAATAATAATAATACGTCTAATTTAATTGCGACTGATAGGTTTTTAAGATGATGGGCTGTTGAGAGTTCACTCCATCAGACAAGACTATAAAAGTCTTGAACCCTTGAATCCTTCAAAGAAGCCTTGAAGACTTGCAGCTTCTGCTTAGCAAGTCTAAGCAAACACACAGAGCCACAGTTGTGTGCTGTGGGGGAACCACATCAAAACTGGATTAGGAAATGCAATTAAGGTGGATTAATTATGGATGGAGGGCTGTTCAGTTCTGCCTCATCTTTGCAGGCCTGTGCTTATACACTGACTGTTTCCTGCACAGGAAAGGAGAGGGCAAGCTGTCAACAGCCCCGAGAATCAAAGGATGTTGAGTGAGAGTTGTGATGGCGGAACATACTGGCGTGACGACAGAACCAGGCCTGCTCACCTGTTACCATCAGCTGAGATGGAAAGAAGTAGACAGAACCTAACTGCATCTTTTCACACATGCTTGAAAACATCAAACATCCAATTTGAGTGGTGGATAAGACAGACATAAAGGAGGCGAGAAGAGCAGGCTTAATGATTATTTCACCATTACAGAAAAGAAGAGAATCACTCCAGCAATCCATCCAGTTTCCTTAACTCAACAGAAAACCAGGCCTCAATTTCAAACAGGCTTACATATCAGTTAATTCCAAACTTCTGGTCAATGTTTTAAATATAAAACTTTCCAGAAGCTCAAAGCAAGGCTGATCTAGGATTAGGTGACACAAAATCCAACAGACAGCAGAAGGGCCACTGATCTTCCTAAGGTTTCTTCTTCTTTTTCCCTGGGTTTTTAGGGGGAGTTTTTACCTTTCCCGAATGAGGGTCTAAGGTAGGGGTGTCAAATGTATCCCTTGGGGACCAGAACCGGCCCGTCAAAGACTCCAATCTGGCCCACTGGATGATTTTGCACACCTAATATCTATGCACTGGTGAAGGCTGAGAGGAGCCAGGTTTCAGGAGCAAGTTAAACAGTGAGTAGTGTATTTCATGTAAAATGCTGCTTTGGAGGCTTTTCACCCAACCAGAATACAGTTCTCTGAAAAAACAATGAATACTTATGGTGGTCATATTTAGAGATACTGAACATTATTCAAAACAGCAGCTTCAGAATTAAATAATCTGTATTGGACTTCTATCTTGCTGCAAAGTCAATGCCTAAACTTAAAGGGATAGTGCACCCAAAAATGAAAATTCAGCCATATGCCGACGGAGGCCCTGGTGAAGTTTTAGAGTCCTCACATCCCTTGCGGAGATCGGCGGGTGGAGCGGCTAGCACACCTAATGGTAGACGGCGTCCCAGACTAACGTCCAAGAACACAAAATTGAATCCACAGAGTACCTCCATAGTGATCCAAGTGTGCTGCAGCCGCGACATAAAAAGTTGTTTCGAGAAACGTCATATGAACTCTGTTTTTAGCCTCACTGTAGCCTGCAGCTCTGACTGCTTCTCTGTGCTCTGCGTTCACGTGTGCGCGCTCAGGGTGATCGGTGATCTCTGAAGAGCAGCAGTCTCATCAGTACTGATGTCCAGATTCTCAAGTGCAGGCATCGCCAATTCCCAGTCTGAGCAGCAAAGACTTTCCTCATCCATTGGCATTGCTTCGCATTTGAAACAACTACACCACCAGGTTTCCAGTGCTCGACTCCGGTATTCTGCGGCTGGCTGAGGCTCATGAGCTGCAGCGGCTGCTTCCTCCAGTAGCCTGAGTTCCGTCCGTATACACGGGCTCAAACAAATACGGCTCAACAAAGAAATGCTGTTCCTCCTCAGTTTCAAAGTCTTCAGACATGTTGGGCTGTCCTTTGCTAAGTCCTTTGCGTAGTGCAAATTATCTTTTAGCTCTGTGGTTACTGTTGTCTCTCCCTGCAGTGCACGTGTCACGTGATGTAAACATGGGTGAGCAAAGCTCATGCTTTTGCTGGTCTCGCGCAGGCGCGCACACGTGAGCGCAGAGCACAGAGAAACAGTCAGAGCTACAGGCTACAGTGAGGCTAAAAACAGAGTTCATATGACATTTTTCGAAACAACTTTTTATGTTGCGGCTGCAGCACAACTTGGATCACTGTGGATGAGCAGTATGGAGGTACTCTGTGGATTCAATTTTGTGTTCTTGGACGTTAGTCTGGGACGCCGTCTACTAGAGATGTACCGATACCACTTTTTCTTTCCCGATACCGATTCCGATCCCTGAACCTTAGGTATCTGCCGATACCGAGTACCGCTCCGATACCAGCGCGTAAAATAAAAATGGATGGGATATGAATTGTTGTATGTCTCAACTCCTAAAACTACTGTAAAATATTGAGAAATGAATACATAATAATAGAATGAATGCCATAAAACTTTTTTATTATTATTATCCAGTGTTGATACAGATCAAGACACAGGTTAAAGTGCAGCCACACAATTTGGTAAAAAAGACATTTTAAATGCTACAGTAGAATGTTTTTTAAACTCCACTCCGTTTCAATTTCGTTTGCCTGTAGCGTACGTATGCGTAATGACATGAGGCATTACGTGGTATCGGATTGGTCTTAGGCTGTACTCGCCGATACCCGATATCGCATTTTAGGCAGTATCGGAGGCATTTCCGATACTGGTATCGGTAACGGTACAACTCTACCGTCTACCATTAGGTGTGCTAGCCGCTCCACCCGCCGATCTCCGCAAGGGATGTGAGGACTCTAAAACTTGACCAGGGCCTCCATCGGCATATGGTTGAATTTTCATTTTTGGGTGCACTATCCCTTTAAGATTTGTAACTGTTTTAT
This sequence comes from Epinephelus lanceolatus, assembly GCF_041903045.1. NCBI lineage: Eukaryota > Metazoa > Chordata > Actinopteri > Perciformes > Serranidae > Epinephelus > Epinephelus lanceolatus. Next base: position 40,351,948 of record NC_135743.1, read on the forward strand.
AAGGCAGGTGATAACTGAACCTGCTTCCTCAACAGCTTCCGCTTAAGATTGGTGTGGTGATGCCAGCATTACTACACAGGAGTGGAAGTGCATGGAAAAATGCAATGGCCGTGAGTAATAGACTGACTGAATGTGAGAAAACTGAGACATACAGTCAGGTCCATAATTATTTGGACAATGATACAGTTGTCATCATTTTGGCTCTGTACACCACCACAATGGGTTTTAAATGAAACAATGAATACCTGCTTAAAGTGCAGACGCTCAGCTTTCATTTAAGGCTTTTTTCAAAAATGTAGTATGAACCGTGTAGGAATTACAACCATTTCTTCACACAGTCCCCCAACTTTAAGGGCTCATAAGTATTTGGACAAACTAACATAATCATCAATTAAACAGTCAGTTTTAATACTTGGTTGCAAATCCTTTACAGTCAATGACTGCCTCAATTGTTGGACACATAGACATCACCAGATGCTGGGTTTCTTCCCTGGTGATGCTCTGCCAGCCCTTTACTGCAGCCGTCTGCACTTCCTGCTTGTGTTTTGGGTGTTTTGCCCTCAGTTTTGGCTTCAGCAAGAAAAACGCATGCTCAGTTGGATTCAGGTCAGATGATATGACTTGGCCATTGCAGAACATTCCACTTCTTTGCCTTAAAAATGTCTTTGGTTGCTTTTGCAGTATGCTTCAGGTCATTGTCCATCTGCACTGTGAAGCATCGTCCAATGAGTTTTGAAGCATTTGGTTGAATCTGAGGAGATAATGGTGCCCCAAACACTTCAGCTTTCATCCTGCTGCTCTTCTCAGCAGTCACATCATCAATAAATACAAGAGAACCAGTTCCACTGGCAGCCATACATGGCCATGACATAACAGTACCTCCACCATGCTTCACTGATGAGGTGGTGTGCTTTGGATCATGAGCAGTTCCTTCCCTTCTTCCTTCTCTTGTCTTCCCATCATTCTGGTAGTTGATCTTTGTTTTATCTGTCCATAGTATGCTGTTCCACAACTGTACAGGCTTTTTAGATGGTTTTTGACAAACTCTAATCTGGCCTTCCATTTTTAAGGCTAACCAATGGTTTGCATCTTGTGATAAACCCTCTGTATTTATTCTAGTGAAGTCTTGTCTTGCTTACAAGAGCAGCAGGATGAGAGCTGAAGTGTTTGGGGCTACATTATCTGCTCAGATTCAACTAAATGTTTCAAAACTCATTGGACGATGCTTCACAGTGCAGTTGGACATTGACCTGAAGCATATTGCAAAAGCAACCAAAGACATTTTTAAGGCAAAGAAGTGGAATGTTCTGCAATGGCCAAGTCATATCATCTGACCTGAATCCAATTGAGCATGCGTTTTTCTTGCTGAAGCCAAAACTGAGGGCAAAACACCCAAAACACAAGCAGGAAGTGCAGACGGCTGCAGTAAAGGGCTGGCAGAGCATCAACAGGGAAGAAGCCCAGCATCTGATGATGCCTATGTGTCCAACACTTCAGGCAGTCATTGACTGTAAAGGATTTGCAACCAAGTATTAAAACTGACTGTTTAATTGATGATTATGTTAGTTTGTCCAAATACTTATGAGCCCTTAAAGTTGGGGGACTGTGTGAAGAAATGGTTGTAATTCCTACACGGTTCATACTACATTTTTGAAAAAAGCCTTAAATGAAAGCTGAGAGTCTGCACTTTAAGCAGGTATTCATTGTTTCATTTAAAACCCATTGTGGTGGTGTACAGAGCCAAAATGATGACAACTGTATCATTGTCCAAATAATTATGGACCTAACTGTATGGTTGTGATTGCACTTATTTTTCTCAAGACATCTCAGGCTGTTCATCATTTGTTTTGTAAATGGATGAACATTCTCAGAATGGACTTCTTTACACTAAAAGAAAGGGAAAAAATTGAAGGTGCTGTTAATCATAGGATATTATGCGATGGTTTCACTGGTCCGGCTCACTTAAAGCAACTCTTACCTTTCTTGCATTTCACATAGCACTTAGAAAAAATTTGAACATCCACAACTCCCGCCTCCCTCCAAAGTCCCATCCTCCTCCTCCTGCAACTCCACCTCCCTCCATTACGTTCTCATTATAGACATAGCCGTTGGCAAGGTAACGTTAGATACACCGAAGAGGAGAGCGAGTGTAATGTTACAACAAAGACAGTCAAACGCAACCCCGGAGTTTTAAAACTCAACCGGAGTCAGTGATGACTGATGAGTTTTAGAATAAGGTTACAGTGCTAACGTTAGATAGTAGCGTTAACGTCACTAGTAAGTGGAAACGCACAAGGAAGATAACGTTTATGTTTCAGAGGCTACGCTACAGTAGGCTAACGTCAGCCATTAGCAACTGGATGCTGTGTTGACATAATGTTATGAACTGAACTGAACCAGCACAAAAACGAAATGACATTTTGCATACCCCAAGCAAACAGAAACAAAACATATTTGTGCAACATATAAGAAAGAACATATAGTGCAATAGTAAGATGAAAAGGGTCGACATTTCACAGTCAAAAACTCCACATCCTGAGAGCAGAACAGGGAGATCCTCCTCAAATCACAGCACCATGAATTGTTTGTGTATACACCACGGAGCTTACCAGATGATGGTGCTGTCCTGTCTGCTCTGTGTAGTGTTAGCCTCGTTAGCTCAACACCGGCATCTTATAGCTATGTTACCATTCATCCATGTCTCAGTGAACACAAGGACGCAACAGTCCCTCACTCCTTGGTGAGTGGATCTCCATAGTCGGATGTATTCCATGTTCGTGTCCAGTGAGCGGACATTCGCCAGAAGGACGTTGGGAACAGCTGGTTTGATGTGGTTAGCTCTTAGCCTATCTAACCCCTCCGCGCCTCCCCAGCTCCCGCTTCCTGTCACAGCGCTGCCTGCGTCTCCCGTCGGGACAGCTCCAGGCGAAACCACTGTCATCTCAGGGCTAGCTCGACGTAGCAGGTCAAGCTTGCTACACATTCTGAGCTCTCTTGGTTTTAGCGTTAGATCTCTGCAGCAGTTTCTAATGTCTGTTAGAAACTCGCGACTGTATAGCACTGAAGAATTTACTTCTTGTTGCATCATTTCTTTCTTTTGCCAACTGATTTCCCTGTTGGAGCGGCTGGAGGTGGAAGCGGTGGTCCGCATTTGTTTGCTTTTGTTTTGGAGAAAAGTTTATATCCACAAGGGTCCCTGTCACTAACCTGTTTGTTGTCTCAGACTCAGGGGTGGAGGGTGTGGGGGGTGGTTACGCAAGCGGTTACGTCAGTCAGAGGCCTCCAGGTGGGGAAGACAGACAGGACCGAATGCAGTGATTGGTCTGAGTTTTCTTAGACCCATATGAGAATGGTATAATTATGAGTTTTCATCTCCGGTGGAATTCACTTACATTTTAGTGTGCCATCAGTGTATTAATAGCATTTTAACCTAAACAAAGAAAAGTGTAAAATTTCCAGAAAGGTAAGGGTTGCTTTAACATTAAATTGGGATGTATGTGGCCCATGTGCTAAAATGAGTTTGACACCCCCGGTCTAAGGAATGAATGTGTTGCTGATTGTAAAGAACCACCTGGTTTGTTTGTTTTGAAGATGAAGAGACCTCTGCAGATAATTCAGCTCCTGCTAAAAACCTCCTGACCAATGCACACTTAAAGGAGCAATAAGCGAAATTCATCATTTCTAGATTGAAGGAATTAAAAAATTGCTATGTGAAGAACTAGAGGTGTAATTTCGTCTGGAGTATAGCATGACCTCACACACCCTCTCTCTGTGTTGATCTCCAGCCCATTGTTTACAAGCCGGTCGGGCTGCGCGTTCATGTACGTTCATGTGAATATCCCCCCTATCGGTTGCATTTTAGCCATTTTTAAGTATTTTTTTGTTATTATAGCGCCACCCAGTTGCCAATTAGAGGTAAATTTCTCCAGTCACCTTGAGGCATCCTGTTCTACATATCTACCAAGTTTAGTAAAAAGAAGAAAGAGCTATCTAGCGCCCCCATTTTGTTTGATCGGGTCAATAATGGAGGGATCCCCTCAGATTATGTGTGGTCATATGCCTACAAAGTTATGTGGTGATCGGTGAAACCCTTGAGATGTTATACACCTTTATGTGATGAGCCACGCCCTCCGCAATACTCATTGCCTTATAGAAGCTCAGTTTTAGTAAGTTTTCCAACTTTTGCCAAGAGGGAACTTTAGATATTGGTCCCTAGATTATGTTCACCAAGTTTCATGCAGATGAGTCAAACTTCCTAGGAAGAGAACGATTTTAAGTGTTTTTCAAAAAATTCAAAATGGCAGAAAATCTATATAACCGGAAGTTATGGGTTCTTGAGGCAGATTTGTTGCTCGTGAGGAGAGGCATCTCTGTGCAAAGTTTCATGTCTCTACGACATACGGGGCATGAGATATGCCCATTCAAAGCTTGCAATTTCAATCGGTTGCTATAACGCCCACCTTTGGCCAATTGATGTAATATTGCTTCATTCACATCCTCCCATGACCCTCTACCACTGTGCCAAATTTCACATGGATTGACCAAGTGAGTTAGGAGAAAAACTTGGAACAGACACACAGACAGACACACCCACAGACAGCGTTTTTGTCATTATATAGTAAAATATCTTGTTTCATTTCAAGATATTGATGTAATATCAAAATATCACCCAGTCCTATTTAGGTGTTAAGCAGCCAAAAGATATACAGTATATATTGGGATGGAAAAGTCACTCATGACTTACGCCTTTCAATCCACCCAGCCCACTCTGGCTCTCCTTTAGCAGCTAAAGAGCAAAGCTTTGTGCATTCCTTAATCCCTCTCCCTCTGCAGACTGTTTCCCTGTGGGAATGTGTCATTTCTGAGAATGTGTTAGCAGCTTGAGTGGATCCCTATCAATGAGTTGTTCAAAGCTTCTGTCTATATTTGAGCTCAAGTGTCCATTCTGCTTTCAGTATTATGAGGAACAACAGCAATGTAGTAGTAGTAGTGTATGTTTCTGTGCGTGTTTGGTCCATCAGTACTACTAGAATGTGGCACTTGCTCTCACTCACAACACACTGAGTAACATATTTATTCGGATAAATTAGGAAGGCTTTTACCACAGAGGCAAGCGTGGGACGCCAAGACCCTGATTCATTAGTTAAAAAGCACCCTAATAAATTCCCCACTTTTAATGTTTCACAGAGCTATTAAAGGCGTACAGAGGCTCGCACAGCCCTGTTTCCCATTACAGCTTTCAATAAATGACAATCGGCACTCAGTGTAAACGGGAGGAGGAGGGGGGAGCGTCAGACTTTTCAGCCTGCCTTTCAAAGCCTTCCTAATAGCACGTAAAGACTTATTAGGCATTGTGTGCCGGCGCTTTAGAAGAGTGAGGCACTTTGTTCCAGAGTTGCCCAGGCTTAAGTTAATGAATAGAGCCACTGCTTGACTGAGGCTAATTCACATCGCTCAGCAGAAGAGGTTCCATATCAATCTATATCAGTTACACAGGGACTTTCAAAGATGAAGGGAAAACTGCTAGTGAGCTACAGAGAAACTCGGAGAGAAAAAAAGAGATAAGCCTTTTAGAAAGCGAGTGAAGACAGAGATGGAGCCTCAGAGAATTTACTTCATCTCCTATTCCAGATTGTTTAAGTTGAAGTCTTTGCAGGAGAAGCTAGGACAGCAATTCAGTAATGGCTGAATGTCTGACAGACAGCACAAAAACAGTTAACTGATATCTATGTATAGCAGAATCAATTAATCAAACTGCTTCCTGTAATATGCATTAATAGTTCTGTGACCTTAGCAGGAAATGAGCTCCCTGGAGACACATGCATCTCCTTAATCCATCCTAAATGATCCCAATTAGTGGAAAACCAAACAATATCTAAACAGCAGAATGGGTCCTGAAACAGATTTATCTGTATATTTATCTCAAGATTACTTAAATTCCTCAGCTGTACTGTGACCCTGGACTGCCAACACTCCTTATGACAATGTAACCAACATAATATTATGTTTATAAAGACAGTGGATGTTTCTTTGGTAGGATAGGGCCTTTCACGTGTGGTACAGGGGCTAGGCAAGACTCCTTCTTAACATTTGGTGAACGCACATTGGAGCAGGTTAGCAAGTGATCAGGTGTCCACCATTGAAGAGGCTCTGCCTTTAATACCAGCAAATTGTGTGCAAAGAATTGATGCCTGCTGAGGATACACAAAAAATTCTCCGAAGGAAGGACTCAGTCATCGGTAGAATCTGAAGGATCCTTGACATTGGCACAGTCCTTCGGCAGGATCCGATGACGTTGCTTCAATGAAATTCCAACTCAGTCTCTCCGAAAACATCAAATACTAGTGCTTGGTCAGTGACCTCTGGCATCAGACACCTACGAAAAAAGCCATCCTTTTTTCGTAGCGTGCTTTGCAGTTGGTGTTAAATGGCGGCCGGCAGCATCAGGGAGAAATGCGGTGGGACAACAATGTAAGTTAAGGTGGCGGAAGTCTAAGTAGGGCAGGCGGGAGGGATGATGGATGGGTCCAACAACCACTGACTTTCACCTGGGAGGTTGGCGTTCACCTTCTGTATGATTGTAAGGCCAAACCCTGTTCTTTTTCCTTAAACCCAGCCATGGGTATGTTGCCTAAACCCCACCACATGCATGCCTTGGCCAAAAGTAACCATGCGTGTTTGTTGTTGAAGGAAAAAAATGTTATTTGTGGTGTAGTACCGACGTAGTATTTTATTTTGAAAGAGACTGTATGCAAACTGTGCATTTCTTGTGAAAACAGAAATGTATTTTGAGAACAGACAATGCATGTAACAGGCTGGAGTTGAAACGGTGTTCCAGGACATCAACAAACACTGCATTCATGGTACCTTGCACGTCATATGTTGACATGGAAAGTCCACGACCAAACGTCGATATGTGACAAGGTCTAAGTGAGAATGTGTTGAAAATAGGGCTGGGTTAAAATAATCGATTCATCTGATTCAAATCGATCTTCACTGGAATGACCCGATATCAATTTGTAAAATCCAAGATCGATCTTTCAATCTTTTATGCTTTTTCCCACAGATGTGTGAAGCTTTCACACCGTTAATCTCGCTGGCAGTAAACGAGCCGCAGCGCTAAGTTATGAACGACCGTAGTATTGAGAAGCTCCAACGTTACTGGCTCTTTTACTTGTAACTGTTAGCATACTTTTTTACATTTGGCTGTCATTTATTATCATCCTGCAGTGTCTCCTCCTGCTGTCTGTGCCTCCTGGTTGCTGCGCCACTTTTACACACAGACACACAGAAATACACAGAGTAAAGATGCCGCGGTGGAGACAGAGAGGTGAAGATAACTTGATGATGATGACAACTACGCTTGTTACTGTGAGTGCAATAAAACCTCTATGAGGAAAACGCCAATACTTTATCAATACACCTGATCAGCAACATGTAAACATGTAGAAAAGCAATATTTCAATCTGCTCTGTCTGCAGTCTCTCATCCAGCGCCACCAATATTATGTTGGCTCAGTTTGTCTCATATCTTAAAGCTTACTGGTGGTCATGTGACCTGCAGGCAGTGAGTCTCTTCAGCAGCAGAGAGGACAGGAGGACTGATACTGACTGATGTCTGTGTTCTTTATTCTTTCTAAACTTCACTCAGTATTGTAATTTCAGGAATATTATTTATTTTATTGACTTTTTAATTTTGTTTCCAGTGAGATATTACGTTTATATTGTGACTTTGCTGTTTCAATATTACTGTTGCTGTTCTAGAAACATTTAGTTATAAAATATTCAGTGTTATTCCTGTTGTGAATTTGTTCTTTTTAAAAAATAATTCCTTGTAAATGCTGTACTGTTAGTTCTCTGAGAATCTCTTTCGCAAACCAGAAAAAAATTGGTTTTGTAACTGAAAAATCTCCAGTTAAATCAAATTGAATCAGGACCCCTTGAATCGAAATGGAATCGATTGAGGAAATCAGTGGTGATACCCAGCCCTAGTTGAAAATTCAGCTGTTGACTTTGAGAAGCACCAACAGACTAATTGGAGCCACCAGTATCTGACAGGCTGTGAGCCCAGCACAATAACATGAGAGAGATCACATTTCAGGAGGTGGGAGGGGCAGAGCAGCTCACACGGTGTTTATTTACAACGAAGTTCATGTGTTTTTGGGTGAGAGAGAATACTTGGCGAGAAAACTAAAACTGCACCAATATGGCAACATTTTGGATTTGAAGTCGATGAAAGCAACACAGCTGTGTTGTTGTGAGCTGAACTTTTGTCTGATTGCCTGTTTCTATTTATAACTGTCACTTGCTTTGAAAGCGCTGCAATGGTTAAGGAACAGCTGATTCATGAAGTCAAGATGAGGATTTATCTACCTATACCTTCTTATTTCACTACAAAAATCTAAACAATGCTGGCTGTTAGAAGATTGCCAGGGAGCTGAAAATTTCTGCTAAGGTAAATGACAATGTTAATAACAACCTAGGCTACTTGCTGTTGGCTATATTGTATTGTCGAGTGATCGGGTAAGAAATACTGCATGTTTTCATTAAATTACTTTAGCTTTATTTAAGGACAATAGCAATATACAAAAGAGAAAATAAGAAAAATCTCTGAAATGGCAGAAATGAGCTACAAATTTGTTTCCTTTTTTGAAAGTCAGGGCTGTCAACTGTCACACAAACAGCGTGAGAGTCACGCAAATGACCGATTTCACACGCACTCACATTACGCTGCTATTTCTCACGCTGTCAAAAATAATCAGCGTTGGGCAGTAGCTCACTACAAATAGTGACGTACGGATTTAACAACATTCTCAGTAGTATGGTGGTAACATCACTACTTTCTGAGTCAAATAGCTTTTCAGTAGTAAAGTTAATTAATTGACAGAGTAGCGCAGTAGCATCCATGAAAGTTACAAACTCCTTTCCCCAGGAAAAACTTTGATATGCAGCAAACTCTTGCTCTGTGGTGGCCTGGATAAATGTAAGGATAGTAAAACCGAGGCTACGTAATGTGACTGATGCCAGTGCCACACTGAGGCATGGAGACTATAGGATTGTTAAATAGTTAAAAAATAAATGTATTGTCCCTGACTGATTCAATACAGGACAAAGTACTCTACTGCATAAACTATGTTTTCACCTGCTGGGAATGACATGAGAAATATTAAACTTCAAGAGTTTCACAAGACATGGCGGAAAAATATTAAGTCAAGAGGAGAATGTCACATAACAGCAGGTCTGTCACTCAGCGTCATCACTGACATGGTTACAGAGATTCCGCTCAGGACCACTGTTGGCCCGCTCACTGACTCGCTTATGGAGCTTATGGATTCATAAAGCATGACATGCACTTATATCTCAGTCATTGTGGAGCTGGGCGCTCATGGATGAGCGTTGTTTACACTCCCACCCTTCAATAATTTTGCAAATCAATCTCCGTGCCTGCTCCACCACTCATTAGACCTGTCGAATGAAAATAAAGCAAAGAAGAAGTGCAGTTTTACATAGTGTCTCGCACCGGTCTGGTTTTCCGAAAGAACAGCTGTCATTACGCACGGCTGTGACTATTAATAGCGCCCGTGCCACTAATTCATCACATGTAGCCCTACCTGCAAACCATCATCGCAGTGATACTTCAATCTGCATTATAAAACGTCAAACACATCATTGACAATTAATCTATAGCGCTATAGCTGAGGTAACATAAGTGGGTTGTGTAACAGAAATAAACATCCATGTGAAACACAGTGCGCTGTAGAGTTGTACTGAATTTAACAAAGCAAATAGGCAAATAATTTGCCTCGAGCTCTTCAGTAATCAAATTATTCGAGTTACTCAAGGAATTGTTTCAGCCCTAATAAAATGTGTGTTTTCTGTTGAGAAGTAACACTACAAACATAGGTAGACAGCAAGTAGGCTACTACCTATCTTTCAAGAGGTTTCATCTCTAGTATGATCTCAAGCACACAGCTGATGTGCACGTGGTTTGTTTACATGATGTAACAGAAGTGCATATTTAACAGATTCAGTGACAGAGAGCTAAAATGTTAGGCAATGCTACACGAAAGCCTGACGCTCGTTTTCTGTTGGAACACAGTGCGTTATGTTCCACTCAGGAGCGGCTGCTGAGTCTGTGTGACACCTGGTAATATTGGGTATACCAGTCCTGTCCAGTGTTTAGCTAAATATCAGACCGGTTTCAAAATGTTTTACACTGGCCCTACCCTTCTTACACACACAAAAAGTAAATCTAACTCTTTTGCAAACCAAATTTCCACACTGCTTAATATGTGTCTACTACGAATGATCTCCTAGAAGCTTAACTTCACACTAAATTTTGTTTTACACTGAAAGATCCAAACAAAGAGGAAGGCCATGAACATAAACACTGCTATTCATATAAACGCAATCTGACTGTACAACATTCGTCTCTGTGGAAACATCCCTGTGCCTAATGGAGGGATTAATGGTCAACTCCTCAAAGATCACCGTGATGAGAATTGAAATTGACAGGCATTGAAGAGACCACTCAACACTCAGTGCACACATGCACACACACGCACGCACACGGACACGCACGCACACACACACACACACACACACACACACACACACACACACACACACACACACACACACACACACACACCTGAGCCAGTATCAGAAACTGTGAAAGAGCAACACTGTAGATGTGATTAAACCATCCGTTTATCAGTTTGTCATGGCACAAGACACATGCATGCACTTCCATCCAACCGTCAATTACACACACACACACACACACACACACACACTAAAGCTGAATCTTGTTTATTATGATGTCCATTAGCATGACTGACAGGAAGGTTAAGAGAGGTGAGCAGTTACACTAGCCTCCTGTAGTGTGACAAAATGCCTCTGAGGTTTACGGATATTGTACCTCAGGGGCCTTCATCAACAAAAGGCCAGATTCAGAGAGGAAGTGCTGACCTTTTGCACTGCTGCATCTTCACTAGTGATGCAGTAATGATGGATTGCAAAGTCCTCTTCAGCAGACAGGATGGGAGCAGAGCCTTTCACAGACAATGATGTGTGTAAAGTATCTTCCGTCCTCCTGCCATACCTCTTTCCACGAGGGCTGCAGCAGACTGAACTCGTGCTTTTCCAGCCTGCTGCCCCCTAATACGGGCCAGTGGTGGCTGTGTAAAGGCTGCTAGAGGCTAGACGGGATGTATGTACCAATATGAGTGTGGGTTTGTCAGTCAAGGTGTCAGTCAGACTGACGGGTCATTGTGTCGGCTGACAGCCGGCTGAGAGCTACAGCACTTCCATTAAGAAGGAACATCACTCACTGGCCATTACAGCCACAGCCCTCTCCTGTTCACTGGGACAGAGGATAACAGGGACCATATATACACCCGGGGCATCAGCAAACTCTCCTGGCAGTTGAACAAACCTGTAGGCAAGTCCTGTTCTTCCTACAGATGTAGCTCAAAATGTTGAGATGTTAGATATGCAGCAATGGGAAAGCAATCCATTCCCTCAGTACTGTATCAAATCTAAAGCCTGGAATCTGCCTGTCAAATCCCTTAATGAATCCATTTGGGTTCCGCTGTCACCATTTGTAAGTTGTAAAAGGTTTAAACAACTAAGATCAAAGACTCAACTGAAATGTATTGTCTGAGAGAGCAGAGACATAACATACAAAAACTACTCTGACAAAGATTTTCATTGTCAACACCTCCAAACCTCAGGCAGTTTACATTAATACAACACCTCTAGCTTCAGTCTAAATAAATAGTGATCTTATTGACTTTGTGAAGAAAATGGGACAGAACGTGGGGCTTTAATAGTACAAAAAATTACAGTTTGATTCATACCGGTTTAGGAGTCATAGTTTGGTGTGAGTTTGGTAGGCAGAAAAAAACAACAAATGTCTAATGGTACAATTTTACATAAAGCAAAGGTGTATAAGTGATGATTAGTTTCTACTTGCTAAGACCCTATGCAAGGCAGGGCTAACCAACTAGCTCACCTCGACCTAAGCTAAGGTTAGCCAGGTAGCTGTGAATTAAGCCTTGTTTACACCAAGCAGTCTGGTTCAGTTCAGGTCAGTTCGGTACACATTAGAATGTTTGTAGAATTTTTTCGTCTCTATTGTGAAAAGTTATAGATGGTACCAATAGAACCATTCCTTACTGTCCCCATTTTGGTCATCCCTCTTTTGGTGTACCTAGCACACTGATCTGATACTTAAAGGTGGAGCTAGAAATACTACAGTCGTTGACTGGTCAATTAAGATCTGTCACTCTTGCTCAGGGCTGAGTTGTGACTGGTTTTTAAGGTTTGTAACCACTGTTCATACTGTGGCAAGTTTTACAGGCGTAAGTAAACTATAACTATAAAATGAAAGGATGTTTTAATGCCTCTTCATCTTTATTACTTAACAGCTCTAGGCTGAGAAAAATACAATTTGATTCACTGTGCCGACTCCAAGCAGCTACCGGCAACTTTTAAGGTGGAATGTTTCCTTGAATGTAACTCAATGCATGAGTTGATGACATGAATCCATCAACACACCTTAAATTCTAATATTACATCTTTGACCGTTTCATTTGGTTTAATTGTTTCTTGAATTACACACTTTCAGTAATGATTGGACCCTCAAGTTTGAAAATTATGTATGAAATTCAACTGGATTATGTGAACTGCATATATTGTTTCCGAATGTGGCGGAGCGTCGTTCCCTGTTCTGAAAATGTTGGTGTGCCAACCCCATTCTGTGGACGGTAGCCTAAATGATATGCAGACTTTTCTCTGCATCACCACTGAAGAGCTGGAAGAAGCAGTGAAAACAAAATCGCCTAAATTTAAGAGTACTGTGTGGTGGAAGCTCTAAACCATTCTAGGGTCTAGGTGCATGCTCGTAGAGATTACTTTTGGTTCTAAAGGTACTATACCGTCAGTTTGTGATGGAAATGTGGCTTTAGCAATGTGGCATGGATCTGCTGTTTGTTGCTTCATAACTTGAGCTGATAAAGTAGTGTGCAAACACTAAGCTACTTAGTACTATGGAGTCAATGGTCCAAATAAACATTACAGATGGTAACATTTTTCATGACTGGAATTTATTTTACAGCATTCTATCATGTTTGTCAATCATGCCCAGTCTCCTATTTATCACGTCACCGTTTTTGACGGATGCCCAAGTGCGAGTGCGAGCAACAGGATGCCGACTGCAGATCATATCATAGCTAAGAATTTTCTGAAACTTAAATAGAGAGCCTTTAATCTTAACTAGGCCTGGGTTAAAATAATTAATCCTTTGATTTGATTTTCATTTGAATAATTCCTTATTGATTCATAACATCCTAAATCAATCTTATAATATATGCCTTTTCCCACGGATGCATGACGCTTTAACCCTGTTAATCTTGGCAGTATTAAATGGGCCCCAGAGCTAAATTACTAAAGACTGTAATATTGATAAGCTGTGGTGCTTCAGGTGCTTTTATCTATACTTTTTAATGTTCTAGTGAAACTTATTAACACGCTGCAGTACACATACTTTAGTCTCGCCACCAGACAATCAGAGATCTCCGCCTTCTGATAGTCTGGGGACACTCCTTTCTAAAGTGTGTTTAACACACCGGTGAAAACGGCCGGCAACAAAGCAACGCCTCTTGCATTTTTGAAAAGAACACGCCTTCTCAGAAATGTGCGCTCCCCCTTTTCTCGTCCGTAAGGAAACAAACACACAGAGAGCTTGAAAATGGATGCCGAGAGATTTAATTCCGTTTTATCCAACGTGTGCTCAATCCACAAGATTGTGGAAATGAAGGACTTACAGCGACTTTGTTTAAAACTTTTAAGGCAGTCGGACCTATGTTTACGAGCACAAGAGTTCAGCGAGCCACTGAAGGACCGCCCTGCGGATTTACGATTGGTTCTGCAACGTAGGGAGTTTTTTTAAACTCTGAAATTGTATCCGCCCATCTAAACACAAAATCAGGGAGAAAGACATCAGTCTTTAGTTAAGCAAAGCGTCTAAAGACTGACTTGTGAGTCTACACATACTTGAGAGGCCACGTTGGAGACAGAGAAGTGAAGATCACTTGAAGTTGATGAAAACTACACTCATTACTGTAAGTGCAATAAAACCTTTGTATGTAAAATGGCAGTACTTTATCAATACACCCGTTCAACATGAATTAACACGTAAACATGTAGCAAAGAGATATTTCAATCTGCTCTGTCCAAAGTCTCTCCCTACAAACAAATTTAAGCAACAACAACAACAGTTTATGTCTAACTGTTTAGGTTTGCCAAATTTACCAGCAGTACCTGCAGGCAGTGAATCCCATCAGCAGCAGAAGGAGGAGCACAGAGGACAGGATGAAGGACTGACACTGTGTTCTTCATTCTTTCTAAACTAAACTCATATCCCTTCTCCACCAACTAAGCTCTGGTTCTTGAACCGGTTTCGTTCAGGATTCTTGGAACCTTGGTGCTGTCGAGCAAACCTGCCTGTGCTTCCACCATTTTTGCGTGGAACCATTGTAAGCAAGGATGTGTAATCAATGAAACACATTGCACAATGCACAACAGATATTAACAGTAGTAGCAAAATTGTGGATTACATTGGTTCCCTACGAACTTTGTTCTGTTATTACAGATATTTGTTTTTAGCCCCCAAAAGACCATGCATGGACCAACAATAATGAGACTGCTGCACACTCATGAACAATTTCTCCCTGGACTTGTCTTTTGTTGCTTTCTCCATCTTTTTGTTCCAATCTGTAGAATAAAACAAGCCCATAAATGTTAACGGTTCACACTTCAGGCCCAAAAGAAAAACATTAACTGCTATTCTTTCGTTCTAGCTGAGAACTAACTTTTCAGATTCGGAACCAAATTATTTTTGGTCAAAATGCTCTGAGTAGTTCAAAAGTAGGTGCAGGAACGGGAACAGAACTGGTTCCATGTTGATGGAAAAGGGGTATCAGTAGTTGATTGTGATGTCAGGAACATTGTTTATTTTATTGACATTTTACATTTGTTTCCGGTGAGATATTTTTGAGTTTATATAATGACTTTGGTGTTGTAAACATCACTGTTCCTGCTCTAGAACCATTTAGTTATATTTAAAATATTCAGTTTTAATCCTGTTTAATTTGTGATGGTTTTAAATAATTCCTTGTACAATTTACAGCATTAGTTCTCTGAGAATCTCTTTCATATTCAGGCAAAATTGGTATTTTAACTGAAATATCCCCAATTGAGTTGATATTACATCAAATTAAAACAAATCGAGAATTGAATCAAAACCTTGTGATTCGAATTGATTCAGGAAATCAATGGCGATACCCAGCCCGAATCTAGACACAAACAGAACTGTGAGAACAATATGTTTTTTTACGAGAAGCTAGGTGCTGGGAGTATTTCTTGGCTGGGAACTACTTCTTAGCTCCCCGGAGTTGCTGCTGGTTGCCTGGCAACCTTTCAGCACGTCTCTTCTTTTCTCTTTCCTCTACCTTCAGTATTCAGTTCTTGGTGCTGCAGTAATTATTGTTCATGGACATGTGAACTTTCTAAAAGTTCCATACTGAAATGAACCTTTGAGTAAGCTCACACTGTGTTTGTATATGGTAATGGTACCAACTTGCTAAACAGAGTTTGTCAGAGTCAATATGGACATATTCATTGTTTTGACAAACCTGGACTGACCTCAGAAATGTCACTGTAAGCCTTCAAATCGACACAGTAGTCAACCCCTACTGTACAAACACACATATACACACATATCGACACACACACAAGAACTAACACAAGTACACAGTGGCTCATACCTCATCTAGTTCAGAGATGTAGACAGGTTTCTCTTCAAAGCCGATAGGCATGGGTTCGTTGGGAGGGATTTCCACCTCTTCATACATCTTAGTATTCTCTCTGCGGATTCCCTCGGGTA
This sequence comes from Epinephelus lanceolatus, assembly GCF_041903045.1. NCBI lineage: Eukaryota > Metazoa > Chordata > Actinopteri > Perciformes > Serranidae > Epinephelus > Epinephelus lanceolatus. The sequence continues at coordinate 40,367,896 of NC_135743.1, forward strand.
GCAGCAACTGAATGTCACACACACAAAAACAGTTAGGAAAACACAGACCTCACAAATGACCTCGAAGACTCAAAAATAACGTAACTGGAATTTAAACTGAAAAGAATATCCAAAGTCACAAAATATACTATTAGAATTCAGCTCTATTCTTACAAAAAATGTTTTTTTTAATCCCATATCCCTTATGGTTCCTTGAAAATACAGAGCAGATCAAACACACTTTGAACATCTAATCAGTGCTTGTTTCAAACATAAATCTGAAGTACTGCATATAAAAGCCCAAATTACAAAAAAGATAACACAATAACTGGCCATAGAATATAAAAAACTTGGTGCATTGTGTGGTGGAGTGAGTGAAGGTTTAATGTGATTTGTGTCATGCTTAGACATGCATTTTGTAGAACATTTTGCTAAAGCTTGTGGTAGTGTGGTATGTGATAGAATTGCTATGACTGGTGTGCTTTGTGCTACTTTGGGAGTTTTGGTTAAGAGTAGTAAAGTGTGAGGGGCAGCCTGAGCTCAACAACAAATTATCTAAACAACATTAGGAGAGAATATATTTTGTGTCTCATAAAGCAGTAAGCCACCTTATCCCTGGTTCAAATCCAGGAGTGAGACCGTTGTTATGTCACATCATTATTTTCACTCTTTACACATTTTGTTATGTTGCAAGCTTTTTGCTAAAACTGTTCAAATTCATTTTTTTAATCCACACTCAAAACTTCATAATGACAGAGTGAAAACAGGATTTTATACATTTTTGCAAATTTATCAAAAAAGAAAAAAAGAAATATCCAATTGACTTAAGTATTCAGACCCTTTACTCAGTACTTAGTTGACGCACCTTTGGCAGCCATTACAGCCTCAGGTCTTCTTAGGTTTGACAAAACCAGCTTTGCACACCTGGATTTGGGGATTTTATGCTATCCTCTGCAGATCCTCTCACGCTCTATTACGTTGGATGGGGGCCGATGGTCGACGGCCACTTTCTCTCCAGAGATGTTCCATTGGGTTCCAGTCCAGGCTCTGGCTTGGCCACTCAAGGAAATTCACAGAACTGTCCCAAAGACAGTATGTGTGTTTCAGGTTATTGTACCTGAGTGTTGAAAGGTGAACCTTTGGCCCAGTCTGACGTCTTGAATGCTCTGGACCAGGTTTTCCTCCAGGATGTCTCTGTACTTTGCTCCATTCAGATATTTCTCAACCCTGACTCCAGTCCTAGTCCCTTCTGCTTAAAAACACCCCCACAGCATAATGCTGCCACCAACAGGCTTCACCGATTGGTATTGAGCAGGTGATCAGCAATGCCTGGTTTCTTCCAGACATGACGTTTAGAATTGAGGCAGAACAGTTCACTCTTGGTTTCACCCGGCCAGAGAATCTTGCTTCTCACAGTCTGAGAGTCCTTTCGGTGCTTTCCTGTGTCTTTCACTGGGGAGAGTTTTCCGTCTAGCCACTCTGCCACAAAGCCCACATTGGTGGAGTGTTGATGTGATTATGATCATTTCGTTGAGCCATTTCTGAAAGCAAGGGGGGTGTAGGAGTTTTCCAGCTGGTTAGAATCATCTCCTTGGCAGCCACCATCTAGAGCATCAAAGTCAATTGCTCTTCAGATGCATAGTTCAAAACAGACTCTGAGCATCCAAAGGGTGCCAATTCTGAGTCAGGGGGAATATCCCTTCTATCGGCCCTAGAGAGAACCACTAAAATATTTCACACCAATAATTGTGTAATTAAGGATAGGGCCAAAAAAAGATGTGTCAGAGAGCCCCCTGCACCTTTGCATCTGTCACATAATGGGGAAAGAGACGGATACATTTGGTTCAGCTTGGTCTTCGAGTAATGGAGTCAGTGGATGACTTTGTCTTGAATCAGTTTGTACATGATGTTAATCGAGCAAGTCTGGATTCTAGACAAGCCTTCTTTCTAGATGTCATCAGAGACCTCAAGAGTTTGCTTTTTCGATTTATCTTATTTTCTAGTAACTCAGCAAGTGTGACCATCGGTTTCTTAGTCACCTCTCTTAGTAAGGCACTTCTCCCCTGATTGCTCAGTTTGGCTGGGCGGAGAGCTCCAGAGTACCAGTTGTTCTGAACCTTTCCCATTTCAGAACTGTGGAGGCCACTGTGCTCTTGCCAGCCTTTATTGCAGCCGAATTTAGCAGCCTTCCCCAGATCTGTGCCTCAACATAATCTTGTCACTGAACTTTGCAGGCAGTTCCTTCCACATCATGGCTTGGTTTCTTCTCTGATATGCATTGTCGGCTGTGAAACCTTGTCAAATTAATTGAATTTACCACAGATGAGCTGTAGAAACATCATATCATAGTAAAGGTCTGAAAACTTAAGTCAATGTGATATTTCACTTCGTCCTTTTTAATAAAATTGCCAAAATGTCTTAAACTCTGTTTATGCTTCGGCATTATGGGGTATTGAGTGCGGACTGATGACAGAAAACATAAAATTAGTGCAAGGCTGCAACTTAACAAAATTTGAAAAAAACTGAAGGAGAATACTTTCTGAATGCACTGTACATATTATAAAACTCTTGTTTGTAACTCTTGTGCAAATGGCAGGGTAAGGAACTTGTTAAGGTAAAATAAGTTCACAATTAGATTATCAATTCACCACTTTTTGTCTTGCATTTTGTTCTTGGTAGCGATTGTGAATATGTTAGAAATCTGATTTGATTTGAAGGCCCTGATATGTCATACTATTCCATATACAATAACAAGTTGATAAAAAGAATGTAAAATGTTCTCTTGAAAAAAAAAAGAAATACTCATATACAGTGACCAGAGAATTACCATACATCATGACTGCATCCAGGAGACTCCATGTTTGTATTGAGTAACATTAATGGCATAATTAAATTTAAACCTTCAAGTATGATTTAGCAATGGCAAAACTAATCACAATCAGCGGCCACGATTACTTAACTACTGTACTGAAACATTTCTTTTTTTTGTGGTACTTGACTGGAGATGAATGATTAGAATTACTTTGGAATTTAAAGATGACCTTACCTTTAGCCTTTCATTTCTTTGTTTTGAGGAGGGGTGCGTTCCAAATTGCGTTCTTTATCTTTTTACTTTTGGTAGGTACTGCAGCTGCCCTTAAAAGTACATACTGTTGCATGCAGTACTGACACAACTGGGACATACAGTACTACTTTCTCATAACGTTACACCCTTAACTATGACCCTCTCACTCATATATCCATTACCGTGGAGATAAAACAAAATGCCGCTCACCAAGTTCACCAGAGACTGAGGTAAACCGAACAATTCTGATGCTGTTCTTTTGAAATAAGTTAAAACTGCATACATTGTAGATTCTAACATATTATATTCTTATAGTGAAATCACAAAGGCTAAACATTTCTCTGTCATTGTTACTTAATACCCATGCCCTTTTATGTTGGTTAAATTTTGATTATTTCATCAAATTAAACAATTAATATTCTTATCATTACTAACTGACTGGTCATCAGTCACCTAAATGCCCTGTCATCCATTATTGCGACATCTGACCGTTGATGTGACGTATGTTTCCATGCGCAGTGGACTGTGGGTCACAATAGCCAGAAAAGCATGCTGGCTTGCATACTACAAAATCCGACTGACGTAGTAAAACACCCTGGCAATTTTGGCATATTGCCTTCGCACACTATGTAGTGGGACATACTACATCTTTTTATGAAATACTAGTATGGTGGTATGGGGATTGGAACACACAACATTTTTTTATGAAATGTTATTAATATACAACCAAAAATTAGAACGACAGGAGGTTGTGATCTTTAAGAAAGGGACAACTTAAAAAACATCGGGTCATATGTGTGTTACTCGGAGCAGACTAAAGACTGGTGGGCTGTACCAGATCAAAGATGACACTGTGAATTATTTGTTTGACAATCCAGTGGTCCTTCATGTCATTGTGAGTAATAGTAAGAAAGTAGAAGAAGAATAATCATACATCACTTCAACTTAAGAGCTTGCGCCTTTTTAACATTTCATTTGTGTTAAATATCCAAGGCTAACGCTGAATTACACAATAAGAAGAATGACAAAGAGGACAATTCATTCGGAACTAACAGTTATTCAACCCTCACCCTGGCTCCTCCAACAAACGCAGGCATCTTTGTGGCCTCTGCATAGCTGTCATAGACGTTTGGATATCGAATACGTTCATACACTCTTTCTCTGCTCATTATTGGTTCACGTCGTGCAGTCAGAAGGGCCTGCTCCCTGTGCAAGCAAACACAGAACACATGGAACATAAAAACTCAGAAAAGGAATCTGTAAACTGTAAATGAAAGCTGCTTGATAGGGTGAACTGAGTACTTCAAGATGAGGAGAAAGAGTCTTCTGTCAAAGCAGAGGAATAAACAGCAATGTAACTTCAACAAAAACAGCAGCACAGTGTCACATCTGCAACTACTTGGTTCCATACGTAAAACCTCATATCCACCCATGTTTTAGTTTTAGAAAGAATAGTGCAGTTGATGATTCAAACGGAGAGGCACAGATGTGAGGCATTATGTTCCTTCCTAAAGTGGCTTACCTCTCTGCTAATCTTTTCCTTCACACTGGGCTGGATTTGGTCATGCTAAGTTTTTAATTAAACAGATCGCTGCTCTTTTTTTCATACTCTGAAATTAAACTTTCAGAAAAATCCTCTACAAAAAAGATGTGACAAGCTGCAGTGTCACTCTGCTTTTTTTATTTTATAAAGCTCATGCTAAGTTGTCATGAAAAATGCAGAAACTTGTCAGTTTTAGTGCAGATACCTGAAAGCACTGGTGGACACATGCAAAAAAAAAAAAAAAACAGAAATGAAAGACTAACCAGATAGCCTCAAGCAGCTCTGATCGGGGTCCAAGCAGGTTTTCGAGCATATCATTGCTTGTTTCTGGAAAGCAAAACTGTTGATTTTCTTCAAACTTATTCACTGTGGTCATAACTACATGCTGATGCTCTGTTGAGGTAAAGAAATCTACTTTCACAAACAGTGAATGGAGCTTATGATCTTTCCTGAAAACATGTTTTACATGACTACATACAGTATGTGTTGAATTTTTATATCATTCAAGATCTGAAATGCATCACATGTCCAGTAATTCCTACACAAATTGTTTTACAATGTAATAAGTATTCAGACTTATCCTGCCAAATGCAAAGATTCAGACCATGTGCATGATGGCAAAGGCGGGATTTCAACTCTTAACCTTTGCAGTAAAAGACAACCACCTTACCCCTAAACTACTGAGCAAACCAGCTGACCATTGTGTACATACAAGCATGAAAACTATGCAGGGACACACCGGGAAGGTTTTGACAGGATGAATTATGACTTGGGTGAAGTTTGGTTTACCTGAATTGAATGTATACCTTTTGTATTTTTTTTTAAACACAATGGGTCTCATTCATGAAACATGCAGAACAAATGTGTGTGTCAACTGCTCGAGGAAGGAAATTTTCATGTATTTCAGCATTCATCAATATGTTAGTAGCTGAGATCCTTTCATAGTTACTAACAAAATCTACACCTGCTTCTGACTGCTTGCAGTGTTTGTTTAAATAAGGAATGCACATGAATATTGCTATCATTATTAGACATTACAATTTCAATTCGTATTGTGCTCTGTTGTGTTCACAATACGCAGATGCCTTTGAAACATGTGAGTTAAACATGACAAGAGATTAGAAACATTTTTACTTTTAGCTGAATTAGTTGACATTTAGCAGATATAAGCTTCAGATTAGTTTTGTTTTTTAAATGTGAATGAGTTCGTCAAATCAACTTAATACATATTTTCCTTGCCTCGGGTCTCGGTGCTCGGCCATGTCTCTTTAGTGATAGCTAGTGTGTGTGGATGTGAGCTTGTGGGTGTGTGTGTATGTGTATGTGTGTGTGTGTGTGTGTGTGTGTGTGTGTGTGTGCGTATGTGTATATTTATGTATCTCTATGTGGGGTGGGAGGGTTGGGTTTTCTCTTTTCTTTTTTGTTTTCTGTTTTGGTTCTTTGTTGTTTTTAACCTCTGTGAGGCACTTTGTGTTACTGTTGTATGAAAAGTGCCATATAAATAAAGTTGATTTTATTTGATTTGATATGTTTTCTACATTACTGGCTCCCTGTTCCTACTTGATTCAATCAGGAGAGAGAACCATGAGACCCACATTACTGACCAAACACTAAGCTATCAGTGATGGCTGTTGGAATGTATAGCCATTTAACACTTAATATATCACATACATCACCATACCTTCTGAGTTTACTGTTACTGACTGCGCCAGTGAAGGCATGCTGCTGTCTCCTCTGAGGTCTCTCTGATCATGCAAGCAATGCACTCGTCTGCAGCAGAGAGCTGTGACTGTTGAAAGTTTCACATCGAACCATTTTCGTTTAACTTGGATGGTTCTTACAACATAGGACATGGAGTTATTAGCACCCGTTACCTCCTTCCAGGCCTCTGATTTACCTGTCCCCGTCACACTACTACTAACAGAAGAAACTAAAACGTTTTTTTCAACCCCACTTCACCTAAAATAACTTCAATCTCAGTGTGGGAAAAGTTTTTCTTTTTCTCTATCCCTCTTTCTTTGTTTGCTCCATGTTCGCAGGTTGACATGATGCACCTGTCCATAGTAATTATCACCTCCGTATACAGTGGTCAATGGCTATTCATGGGAGGGGATGTATGCTAATTGCTGACCAGCGAGAGCATGCTGTCAATTTACGATTGATCGGCATTCATGAACACAGACACCTGCCTACGGTCAATTCCGAGTGTCCCGCTGGGTTCATAAATCCAATGTAGGTTTTTAGTACCAAGGTTTTTTTATGTGCAAATCTACTCACAGATTTACTAAAATTTCATGAATGAGACCCATTAAATATTTGAGGTTCCATCCATTCTTCCATTTCCTTGGTGGGGACATTAGGCTAAGCAAGGCTAACCCCAGATCCTGAGACGTTTCCAGGTCAGATGTGATATATATGTGTGTTTGTTCTGGGTCTGTGCTGGGGTCTTCTTTGAGGTGGTCATGTCCAGAATACCTCGAAGGAGGCGCCCAGAACGTATCCTGATCAGATGCCCAACCCACCTTAACTGACCCCTTTCAATGTGAAGGAACAGCAGCTTTACTCCAAATGCCTTAACTCCTCAGTCTATCTGACCTTAGATTGTGCAAACCAAATTCTGTACAAATTCCTGTAGCTCAGAACAAGATATAAACTTTTAGCATTTGTGGCGCCCCATAGTAGCAGAATATTCCAAGACTGCACAGCGAAGCTTGGACGTAGCATCAGAACATGTTCACCACGTTTGGTTACAATCGCTCAAGCCAAATTTGATTCATGAGCATTTATATAAAATTTAAACAAAATCTAAACTTTAGGTTAGCGATGTCCCTAGGTGATCCTGGCAAAGTTTCAGGACAACTGACCCAACAGTTTCTGACGGTTTCTCAAAAACAAGGATTTAAAGAAAATTAGAGAAAAAGTCAAAGATGCAACTGAATTGAGATGTTAAAATGATGAAAGAATTTGACTCTCAGCCGAGCGGTTATTGACATTATTGAGAACACTTAAACTTGATTGATACAGTGCCACATTGAGGTCAATGAGTGTCATTTTTTGTGGTTCAGTAGTGGGTAGAATTTGCAACCCATCTGCCAATTTTAGTGACTTTTGGTCTAACAGTTTTTGCTGCATGAACAATTTAAGCGGAGAAGAATAAGAAAAAAGAAAGAAAGAATAATGAGAACAAAAACAACAGGGCTCCAGCAGCAAGTGCCACTGCTTGGACCCCTAATGAGGAAAAAAGGACCAAGAGAAAGTTTAAAGAGATGATATACCGCTGGGCTCTCATCTCTCTGGGGTCAAAGGTCATGACAGCATCTGAGGAGTCACTGTCGTCAACTCCTTTGCCTCTCTTCCTCTCTCTTTTCTCCTCCCTGCGGTACATCTTCATCATTTGTTTCTCCTGCTCTGACTGGATGGTCACCTGGCACCCAAAGGCGGGCTTGGTCACTTCGCCACTGACTTTTCGGCTCATATCTGGAGGAAATACAGAGTGAAATAAGGCAAAATGTTACAACATCAAAGGTTTTTTCTTGACAAGATTAAATCATTTAATTTCTTTTAATGGTAGTCCCCTGGAGATAAGGGCACCGGACAGCAAAAAAATGTATAGTGTGTATAGTAGGCTTGGGCAGTATCACGGTACTATGGTATACCAGGGTATTTAGAAATGCTGTCAGTATGATTTTCAGTAACGTCAAAAATAAAAGTGCTCCTCTCTCTATTAAGGTAATTGTATTTAATGTATCTCAGGTGCCACCGGAGGTCAGTCTCCGGTCTTTACTGGAGGAACAGGCCAGAGTTCTGCACCCGGGTACCCGACAGGTAACCTGCAAAAAGCTGTGTAACGGGTAAAAATATATGTATATATGAATTCACGGGTAAAAATGAACTACATACAGGCAGGCAGCAGTTGAGAACAAAAATATATTTTTTATTTTTCAGAATTAAACAATTAAAAAAACGGCAGTATATGTGTAATATTTTGACATCTAAATCACTATTATCATATATTATCACGCTGAAGGAAAAAACGTCAATCTATGTGAGATATAAACAGTTGCCAGACCATAAACTATTTAATCCAAATGTTTTGCTTGGGGCTAATGCATGTTGGTTTTCATTTTGGATGGAGAAATGTGGAGACATAATGTTGTGTTATGAAGTAAATAATTTCTATGTGTTGTGTCATTTTGTTCTGTTTCAATGTGCACAAATAAATTAAGTAATCAAAGAGAACAAATTAAGTGATTAACAATCACAAACAAAACCAAAATAATCCATGCTCTTAAAATAACTGAAGAGCACAAATAACGAATTTGTGCAAACAAAATATTACTTTTTTCATTTTCTCCATGACCCGCCATGATCCATACTTTAAAAGGACTTGAGCATAGATGATAGAATTTCTAATATTTTAAGAGTTTTCAGGCTCTGATGCACAAAGCCTGAAAGAGTATTTATCCCTGGCTGAACAACAGAACTGTTTGTTCACACTGTGAAAGCAGCATCAGGTCAGCCAATGTCAGAAAAAACTGATTCATATTTCAGCAGTAATCTTGATAGCCCATTGATGTCAGATGCAAGTGCATGTGGCATTGCACGGGTTAACGTTCCCCATTGCAGCCTCCCTGTTTGAGGCACAACAGCTCAATAAAAGGCAGAATTGCTCTTGAAAACAGATGAGATCTGATGATTGCACCACGGCCTGGGCTGATTGACTGAATGATTTCTTCTTTATCTCGTCTAGTGGCTCTACCTGCTGCACAGCCTCCCTCTCATTCTAGCGGCTCCCCTCTTCCTGTCACTCTTACCCTCCCTCCCATTACCTTTCCAACTCCCAACCCCTTTAACTCTGTCACCCTCTATGCACCAATTCCTCTGTCTAAACCATTCCCCATCCTTTACTTTCCCTCTCTCTGGGAGCTTTTGTGCCTTGTTATGCGTCTCCAACAGTGATTGCCTCCAAATCTCCAGGATTCTCATTTCCACAAGCGATCATGGTGCCATAATCATCGTGAAGCACATCACCCAAATACATTTTGTTTGCTTACAAGATGGTTTCAAGGTGTTTTCGCACATTTTTACATTGTTTTCTTCACACCTCCAACATCAATATAAGAATTTCAAGGCCAGTCTTTTTAGAGTCGACACATCCTAGTGATTGTGATTGTGCAACAAGCACAAGAACCTCAATTTAAGCATTTATTGAGAATACGATTACATAGGACAATCCATTAGACAGTTTCATGTATATAATACAATATCTTGTGTACTCAATTTTCAAACAGAGATAAATATCAAAGTGTTACCATTTTCATGCTAGCTAACCGACATGTATATGTATACTGTATATTGTGTTTTTTATTACGTAAACCTCAAAATTTAATCTGCAGAAGGACTAAATCTATAAGTAAACATTTTTTATTTGGATTGTTAACTTTACAATATATTATGTATACATAGTTATATTTTGAAATTTTATTTCCAACAATGTTTTTGCTCATCTGATAAAGTAAGAAGTTTCAGGTTTTCTTTAAACTACCAAATTTGTTCTTAAAGATTTTACCCAAAAAGCAGTTAAATGTCCGTCTGTAATTATTCCATCTGTTGGCAATCCATTTGACAGGTGTGACATATCAACATGTTGATTAAACAGCATGAGGCTGTTGCCTGAGTACTGGATGTCAACTTCCGTCGTTAAAGTTAAAGGTTATGGAATGTGGCATGCGTCACTGGTTGCTGACAATATCCACCAACACTGCACAGCCACTGAAGCTGAGTCTATGGTTCTTGAGTTTCTACAAGCCGCATGTGAATCTCTTTTCAACTGCAAGAAAAGTGCACTCAGTAGAGTACAGATCCCTGACAGGCAGCCGTCAGACATGATCGCTGCCATTCTAGACAATACACGTGGCACAGCTGTGCCCAGGGGAATTGTCTCTCCTAAATCCCTTAGACTCAAGATGGTGGCGAAGATAACAAAATGGGTATTTTGCTTCCATCTTGTATCAACCTCACTTTAGGGGATCATAACATATTGAGTATAGAATTAATATGCAGATGCTCCAGTTCAAAATGAGACCAAACTTTTCTATGGATGTCATTTTTTTAACCACAAAAAACATCAAGATGGGGCCTGCAACAGATGGCAAGGTTTTCTGTCTTTAGCCGAGCCAGCTGCTAGAAATGCCTTTCACTCTAAGCTTTTGCTTAGACTTCTGCTTAGACTTATGGCCCCTACCGACCAGTTAAGGGAAGTGTGGATTCAGCAGTCAAAGGTAGTATAAAACAGGTTTTTAAACAATTGTGAATCACTGCAACCATGAGAAGTCATTGAGCATTCAGTCATAAATGTGCACACAAAATATTAGGCTGATTGGTCCAGTAGTGTGAGAGATTAGCTGCAGACACACAGAATCACGAACACACACTTACACACACTAACACACGTATGTAAACACAGCACAAAATGCATGATTCTCTTCAGGCTTACATCTGGCAGAGATACTAAGCAAGGGAGATATCTTAGCGTTAAGCCCAGATACTGACTCTGAATGTTGTTTCAGGACCCCTTGTAGTATCGTGTTTGACCAACGAAGGGACATTTGTACTCTGAAGTGCAACACACACTGCCGCCGGCGCGGCGCTGTGGCCATCAAGCGCCGCCCCCCAACACACGTTGGCAGCAGCGCGTAGCGGCACCGTCGACACTAAAATGTATTTCCCACCCCAGCCCGCTACGTGGCTGTACCTACACTAGTTGCCAACGGTTGCCAACTGCTAGTAACGGAAGAAGAAGAGGAGAAACTTTGAGGCAACAACAACTTGGATTTCACCAGAGTTGATACTACGGCGGCCGAGACGTACATAAAAGGCTTTTCTCGCAGCACTCGTGCTGGAAATAGAGCAGTGGGCTGAAGCAGAGCGACGTGGCACATCGGCCGGCGCCGGTATGGGTTTGTTCATAGAATATAATGGAGGCGGGCGTTTTGACGCGCGGCGTATGGCAGCGGTGTATGTTGCACTTGAGCGATGTGAATTGAAAAGCTGAAGACATAATTAATCATTTTAGTTAATGTATATCTGCTTATTAACCTCAGTTTAAGAAAAATAAAGGCAAGGTCTACTATTAACTGCAGTTCAGTGGTTGATGTAGAATTCTGTAAAAATGATAACATGATGTCATCATATCTTCACTACACAATTCCACTTAAAGTTGATATTGGATAATATTGGATTATTGTCCAGCCCTATGACGCTAGTTATCATCAACCTTGTGAACATTACTCAGCTGCGCGTCGGGGTTCTATTCCCCTGTCGGGAGTTATTTTCCCAGTATTCACCGGCTCATTATACATTATCCCGCTTATTACACGGCTAATTATCAGTTAAATAAATAATGTTGTCTGCCTCTGCGAAGGGCATTAAAACCGACCGGATTCGACAACTTTTGGTGAAAGTTTTGTACTCACCCAGGCTTAGTGGACTGAACCGAGGCATAAAACTCACGTAAAATGTCATTAAGCATGACTGCCGAGTGTGTATTCAAATCCGTCTTCTTTTGTTTTTGGCAGAGAAAGTCTGTAGGTATTCTTTTTCTTCAGCGGCATCCGTTAAAATCAGCCACTTCTGTTTGTTTTTTCCCTCGGAAGTTGTTCGACAGCTGCAGTGTTGCAGGGCAGCATCCCTAGCAACGCTGGGCTACATAGCAACTGTGTGTAATGACCGTTGCTACTAGCAGCAGTCATTACACAGTAATATCAGACCGCAGAATGCCGCTACTGACCAATCAGAATACAGCATTTAATAGAGCCGTGTAATAATGCAGAATAATGCATACAAATACACATTTTGTCCATTATATAAACGTAAAACGTCATTCAGCTTCAGCTTAACAACTGCTCCAGTGCTAATGATGTATTTCTGCTATCACAAAGTCATACAAAGCACTCCATAATCCTCCCTGTAATTCTGTTTGCTCATAGTGTGGTTTAGTCATTTCAATATATAGCTCTCACCATCATTTAAGCTCTGTAATTGTGAAGGAAGTAAAAGTGTTTAAAGAACATTAAAATCAAATCAGTAATGAATTCTATGAAAGGCCGAAGTGCTGCAGGTAGTCAAATAGATTGCCTTGTTTTCAGACTTGTTTAGCAATGAGGATGATGCAACACTCCCTGCATCTTGTTCTCTGTGTTAGTTGTCACACCCAGAGCTGTGAGCGGAGTTTGTACTTGAGCAGCACAGAAAAGCCTCTGTTCTGATCATGGCCTGAGGAAATTGTCCAAAATGCTCGTCAGAGAAGCACTGGCATCTTCTTGTTAAATTCATGGCAGAACTATTTGCTATGGTACATCAAGTCTGGGAAACAGATTTTTGTGTAGTTTTCTACACATATTCCTCAGCACCTGCTGTACCACACTTGAACAGAGAAAGACATGTGCTTAATGACCCAGTCTAAGGCATCTGTACATTTAAACACAAACTCTCAATGGGAGGCTATTTCCACCAGGTAGGGGTTGTCTGAATCCCACCAGGCTCGGCCTCTCTGTGTGTCTCCTTGCTGCTTTAGAGAAAGCTAGAAAACACAGCTCAGACTTGGCCAATTGCTCTCCCTCTTCTAGGACTGCATCAATACAGTGAGAAGACAGAAGTAATGTTGAAGTTAAACTACTACAATATACCACAATAAACTAAAATTACTGCCTCCTGGTTGTATGCCTCCATGCACTGTCAAGTTGCAAACATGGATGCTTGACACAAATCTTTCCCCCAGCAGCACAGATCTATATCATTATCATTATCATTGTTTCAAGGTGGACACCCAAGATTAGTGTCATCAAGTATCCCTTCTATGTTTTTGCAAAACATTATGATGACACAGTGAAGTTGACCTTTGACCTTTTGAATATAAAATGTCATTACTTCATCGTCATATCTTATTAGACATTTGTGTGACATTTTGTAATAATTAGTGTATGAATTCTTGAGTTATGGTCAAAAACATGTTGTGTAAGGTCACAATAACCTTGACCTTTGACCACCAAATTCTAATAAGTTTATTCTTGAATCCAAATGGACATTTGTGTCAAAAGTGAGGACTCTCCTTCAAGGTGTTCTTGAGATATTGCCTTCACAAGAATGAGATGAACGCAAGGTCAGTGACCTTGACCTATGACCACCAAGATGTAATCAGTTCATTGTTAAGTCCAGGTGGATAACTGTGCCACATTTTAAGAAATTCCCTCAAGGCATTTGTGAGATATCCCAGTCATAAGAACGGGACGGATGGATGGACAGACAGAAAGACGGACGGACGAACAGACAGACAAACCAAAAACACAATGCCTCCGGCCACAGCTATTGCCCTCACAGAGGCATACAAATATAGTTGAGATACCAAAAACATTAATAAACAGTCAATATTAGCATACCTTGTGACCTGACAAATATACGTCTAATATTTACACCCCTTTTAGCTCTGTTTTGGTCTAGGTCTCAATGCTCCACAGTAGTCATCAGATAGCTTCATGAGAGCAGAGTTTGCAGAGAAAAAAACTAAGACAATTAGCTTTAAGTGGGAGAGCTACAAGAGGTTAAGAGCTAAAAGGTTTGATAGAGCTGAATGGAACTATGAAATTGGTGATAATCACTGTGGTTTTCTCACTGCAAAACACCTTGACCACAATCATGGGGCTTTATTAAGTCATCTATAGAGCACAGTCTAAAGTACATGGCGCAAGTGCATTCAGGGCGTGTCCAACTCAATTTTGCGAGTTAAAGGGTGCTTGATATGGGCACAAAGTAAGGCGCAAGAGGCAGTGGGGTCGTATTTAGTCCCTTAATTAATCATATGTGTGTTCCAGGTGTAACGTGAATTCAACCAATCAGAGGGTCATCTTCTATTTCCATTAAAAGCCAGGTGTGCCTGCATGTGGTGCACTGCTATTTACATGATGGATTCGGCTAATTTGAGCAGCAAACGTTTTTCTGCTGTGAGTAATGCAGTAAAAGCAGTAATGGTACTGCAGCAAAATATCGAGGGACATTTAAGCATTAAAAGTAAAAACTTTGAAGGAAAGACTATACATTCGGTTGATTTTAATAACTATAAAGTATTTAAAGTGTGCACTGTGCAGCTGTGTTATTTCGGAAAATAAAAGTATCGAATTGTCTTCAAATGTCCTGCGGAGTATTCAGTTTACTGTCAAATAAGTGATCTTTTCCATCACCCTCTCTACTTCCATGACATGTAGGTACAATGACACAGCAGGAAAAGGGTTCACTGACAAAATACGGCTAGAATCAAGAATCGAAGTTTAGGGGCAGAAATTTACTGTATTTTAGAATAAATTGCAGTATGTGAATGTGATTGTACTTTTGCATTGAATAGCCTGTGCTTTATCAAGCACCTGTTCAAAACTTTCTGGGATATTTGGACATGTTGTCTTTTTAATTGTTCATTCCACATATCCCTGCCTCTATCAGCCATTGAAATGTGGAGAAGAGCCACCGAGAGAATCTGTTCTTTGATAAACATGCAAGTGCCAAACTGCAAACTGCAATTTAAAAGCTAATCAGCAAGAGACAGGCATTCCCACTAAATCCCACTCTTCCTGATGGCATGCAAATAGTGGAAAATTTAATCAGCCTTTTTTAACCCCTCCTGACTTCACCCTCAGTCGTCAAGGCAACACTAATCTCAAAAGCTGTCTGGCAAGTGAAATTTTTAACGCTATCAAAAGTTCTTCACAATGGGAATAATATCATCTGAGGCTTGAAGCAGCATATGGGTGTGACCACGGCTACAGTTTGTTTTCTTTGGACTAAAATATTGCATGAAATGTTTACATTGCTTCGTTTCTGTATGTGGTTAGTTTAGTTACGCATTACAGGTGCGCCATAACTTCAAGCTGAATCACAGATAGAATGTATTTTAGACTCTGATTTGTCTGAGAGTCGTCTTGTTCATCAAACCTGTCATCCCTCCAGGTTAGATGATTTTGGCAATGAGGTCTAATGTAGGGCTGGTCTAATTCCAATCTCTGTGTATTCAGGAACAAATGCCAGACTGCATTCTGCTGTAACTTCTCTTCTAATATCCACAAACCAAGAGCAAGGTAAGCATCGATCCAAAAATGTTTGGACTCATTTTATTAATGTTGTTACAGTAGACGTTCCAAGCCATCAGATCTATCAGCCTAAGTGTGTAAAACTTTTGTTTTTTTTGAGGATAACTAAGATTTATATCCTTTAAAAAGTAGTGCCACCATCACATTGATTACTCCCAACTAGCCACACAGTCTTGGGGAAATACATAAAATACTGATGATTAATGAAATCATCCCAAATTTGGATTAGCTTCGAAGATTGTATACCATTATTAGGCAATATCTTTCACAGATAAAATATACTGTGTCAAGCTTTGCTGATGTGTCCCAGATTTTGTGTTTTAAGGACAGTGCATCAAGCATTGAGAAGTTTGGTTAGACTGAGGCTGTCTGTTGGTAATTTAAAAAGCATGATGGTCTTAGGTAAGCTTGTACGGTAATGCAACCAGAGTAAAACATGTCAGAGTGACCCTGCGGACAAGTTTAAAAGTATATAAAAATACTCTGCTATTATTTCATGTTGTCTAACCTGGTTTTCCCACATAAAAAGAAGCTGTGAATTTCAAGGGGCTGGAAGCACATCTACTCTTTCTCCCTCACTGAGAAATTCTGGATCTAGACTGCGCCACACCAACCACCAGAAGCGAAACAATAGTTTAAACATCCATGTGAAATTTGGCACAGTGGTAGAGGGTCATGGGAGGATGCGAATGATGAAGCAATATTATATCAATTGGCCAAAGGTGGGCGCTATAGCAACCGACTGAAATTGCAAACTTTGAATGGACCTATCTCATGCCCAGTATGTCGTAGAGATATGAAACTTTGCACAGAGATGCCTCTCCTCATGAGGAACAAATTTGCCCCAAGAACCCATAACTTCTGGTTATATAGATTTTCCGCCATTTTGAATTTTTTGAAAAACACTTAAAATCGATCTCTTCCTAGGAAGTCTGACCGATCTGCATGAAACTCGGTGAACATAATCTAGGGACCAATATCTAAAGTTCTCTCTTGGCAAAAGTTGGAAAACTTACTAAAACTGAGCTTCTATAAGGCAATGAATATTGTGGAGGGCGTGGCTCATCACATAAAGGTGTATAACATCTCAAGGGTTTCACCCATCACCACGCAACTTTGTAGGCATATGACCACACATAATCTGAGGGGACCCCTCCATTATTGACCCCATTAAACAAAATGGGGGCGCTAGAGAGCTAATTTCTTATCTAGGCCTAACCACCATATCGATTTTTACTAAACTTGGTAGATATGTAGAAGAGGACGCCTCAAGGTGACTGGAGAAATTTAACTCTAATTGGCAACTGGGTGGCGCTATAACAACAGAAAAATGCTTTAAAATGGCTAAAATGTGACTGATCACTGTGGCTCCCCCTGTGGCCCAATGTTGTTTTTTTCTTCTAATTTTTGGTATGACTAAGTCATGGTATGGTATGCTGTACTCAATGGGTATGGACTAGTATATATGTAGCAACAACATCATGCTTCAGGTCATGTGGAACAAAGTTTTA
Source organism: Epinephelus lanceolatus (assembly GCF_041903045.1). NCBI lineage: Eukaryota > Metazoa > Chordata > Actinopteri > Perciformes > Serranidae > Epinephelus > Epinephelus lanceolatus. The sequence goes on from NC_135743.1 coordinate 40,385,128, forward strand.
GGAAGGGCTTGGGAAAATAGCATATTGAGGCTACATTATACATACTTTGACCAAGGTTTAAATTTTCGGATTTGAATACATGGGAAACACTACTGGGACGCTACACAATGATAGAAAAACCTCAAAAAAAAAAAAAAAAAAACTTCACAAAAATAATAATGGAGCCACTCTTTAATTAATTACATCCTCACTGAGCTTTTTTGTTGAGGCTGCAAATGTGTTCAGTTAAGTTGTTTTAAAATGGACTTAACTTCGCTGGGCGATACTAATTATTTCATTGTCTAATATTACATCTGATGGTATACATCAATGATTTAACCTGCTTAATGAATGAACAGAGTTACTAGTCTACATTAATTAGCTCATGTACCATTTCACACCGAGCATTAAAATCTATATTTAGGAGCTGTGAATTTCAAATGACTCTAAAAATCTCTAAAGGATGAGTCTGTATGACTTTTAATAGTTGCAGGGATTGTTCTGACAAAGCAGGAGCTCTCTCTTCTAATCTTCAGCTCCTTTTTGATGTCTACCTTACATATGGATCAAAAGACAGCTCTGGCGATGAAAAATTATCCATCCTATCTTTCCAGCAATATCTTCAAATGCTTACAGCTCTACTCTACACATTAAGGGAGGGAAACCTGCCACATAAGGACAAAGGAAACAGGGGGTCAAGATACAATGCTGTCTCAGGATAGAGGACGGTACAGGAGAAAGAAACAAGCAGGCGTGGAAGGCGAGTACATCAATAGGTGGGCTGCTTCAGTACAGCTCACTATCAAACCTCCTGAAATACTATCTCATACAAAATCAATGAGGTCAGCTTAAAGCTGCTGGGAGAGTGAGATAACTACAGCAAATACCAATGTAAGCCAATTCCAATAACAGCCTGTGCTTACTGTATTTGGGCCTCAGCAACACCTTGCACGTGTCAGCCTTTCCTCTCTTAGTATGACATGATATTCTATCATTTCTCTTATTCATGAGAGGTATTTAATAAGGGACAGAAATAGAGAACCTGTCTGCAGGGTAAAGGAATGCTGCACAGCTCAAACAGCATAGTGATGGACTGACCATGATGGGCAACAAGGGTTTAACCAAGCCCCTAAGAGGTGCACTGGGCTTTGAAGCCAATTTTCATAGTAGCCAAACAAAAGAATTTCATCTGTCACGTGATGCCATTGGGCCCAAAAAAAACAAACCTTTTTGTTTTCCCACTGACTTAGATTGTGAAAGAGAAATCTGTAAATCAGCGAATACATTTTTTGTAGGGATGCACCGAATATTCGGTAACCGAATATATTCGGCCAAATATTGCAAAAAAACACACATTCGGTATTTGGTGGAATAAGTTAAAAGCAAGGCTGAATAATAGCGCCGTGTTTTGATAACGCAATCAAACAGCGTACCCTGACGGGCGGAGTAAAATGTCGGCAGTGTGGCGATCCATCCGTCACCGCACTCGCATTTGCGACTAAAAATAGTTTTGAGCGAGCAAAATAGGCTTAAATCATTCCGCACGCTGTGCGAGCAGCCTACAGATTTCAACCAGCAGCAGAAACAAAAGGCGAATCCCACCGATTGTGGGTTGAACGGGGGTCACAGACACAGACAGTAATGTATTCCTGTCAAATACGGCGGCCATCGGCTTACCGGCGACGGAGAAGTCGGCTCCAATGACATCCTCTTCTTGGCGTCATGACTGCCCAAAAGTACCTGAACAGCCGAGCCAGCCGAACACAGGTATGTGACGTATCAGAGGAGAAACGAGCCGTTCACAGCAACAGCAACACACAAACCTCACCGCACTTTAGGGACTGTTCTTTACTTATGAAGGGACTTGTCAGGGGAGGAGGGTGGCTGGTTGATTCTTATTTTATTTATTTATTTTATTTTGATCCCCCCCTATGTTCATCACTGATTGATGCTGTTTTTGAAGTATGAACAAGTCAATAAGTAATTTATTCCATTGAAATATCATTGATGTATTATAGAAAAGTGATTTATCTTTTCATGACAAAAGGCACATCTGCCTCATTTTTGCTGTGATATCATGATACTACTCAGAACCATGATATTTTCATTGGTATCGTACAGTGGGATCCAATTTTGGTACCGTGACAACACTAATCTGGAGGGGGTTCATCTGCAAAAACTAATGAAAAACTAAACAACGATATTCGGTATTCGGTACTCGGTATTCGGCCAAGCGTTTAATATTATTCGGCTTCGGCCACAAATTTTCCCATCATCCCTATTTTTTTGAGCATCACAACCCCTGCAAAATGACTGACTTCACCATCAGAATTTGATCCACTCAGTCCAATTATATTTGGAAAGTCTCAAAGAGTCGTATGACTAAATCATTTTATCCGCATTCAAGTTAACAGAGCACAACCAGGAAGTAGCCTGCTGAACTGGTGGAAGTCTCTAGTGCGCCTACTCTATGATCCACAAAGTGTCTAAGCAGTGCCGATCATCCAGGTAATTGTATATGCAGCAGTGGAACTTTTTTGGCTTCATGCACCACTGAGCAACTTATATAGAAAAGAACAAGGTCCTGCCTCCAACACTGTGGTTCTCTTTATACATCCATGGGTTTAACGTAAAGCTGGTAACTTTAAACTTAACTAAAGTATTTGTATTCTAATAGACACTGGAAATAGGCACGTTTAATTGTTTTAAACTGCTGTCATAGAAGTATGGGTTTAGCTCCTCACAAAATTTACAAAATAACAAAATAAAAAAACAAAAAAAAAATGTCCAATGTAAATATTAACACTGAAATAAAGAGTCTAAATAAAGCCAAGTGACTGTTTGAGGGCCAGGCAAATGACTGATAGAAATAGAACAGGGGTGTTTACAGAGTGGGAGCATACAAGTCAGAATTACATAGGGCCCAAAATTTGTATATTTATTGTATTTGATTGAATTTGAAAATAAATGTCAAGTGCAAAAAACAGTCCAGTGTAAGAGTCTAAATAAAGGGCTGTTAAAGGGCCACGTAAATGACTGATGGAAGTAGAACAAGAGTGCTTCAAGAGTTGGAAAACACAACTGGGGCCAACTATATACTTTGTTGGGCACCTCTGTCTTTACCAAACTACTTGTGGAAATTGGAAGAATTTTCATGTTACTAATTACCAACATGGTGAATTTGCACAAGATTTAAATTACCAGCACCGAGGGCTGTGCACTATATCAATAGTATAATGAAATCATGATATGAGCTTAGATATCGTCTTAGATTTTGGATTTTGTAATATCATAAGCATAGTCTTTTCCTTGTTTTAAAGATTGCATTACAATAAAGTGAAGCAATTTTCTAAACTTACCAGACTGTTCTAACTGGTATATTATTTGCCTTTACTCACTTAGTCATTATATCCACATTACTGATTATTATTTATTTAAAATCTCATTTCAAAATATTTTGTGAAAGCACCAATACTTAACCCCTCTTTTTCATGGCAATATCGATATCAAGGTATTTGGTCAAAAATATTGTATTTTCTCCATATCACCCAGCACTATTATGATAAATCAACAAAACCTCCACAATATAAACATATAAAAAGGATTTTATACACGTTTAAGGTTTTTTTTTCCTCCTGTAAAGAGTTTAGGTGATAGATAGTTGACAATAAATAATGATGTCATGAATATACCATGGCAGATCAGCTGTTTAGTCTGATTACACTGAACAACAACTCTAAACTGGGTTTAAACATACGGAAATGAAACAGCAAAAGACCTTCTGTAAATGATCTCCAGCATAACTTTCCCTTGAGCTGTCAAACACACTGCGGCACCTTTAGGGGAGACTCTCCACTATAAATAAAAAGACCTGTTATGGGCACCTCTCTGTTATCATCTTGCTTCAGAAAGCAGTCTGTAGTCTAATATAAGCTAAAACAAAACAACCTGCCCAATAGCAGTAAGATGTACACAGCCAAGCTCTTTTTAAGGCCAAACATACACAAAATATTATTTGATTTTGTATGACGATAACAAAGGGGGGAAAGACCCTAAAAACACCTCAAGACCTTTAGAATAATCTTTTTTATGTACATAAATTCATATCTGGTATTCATGACTACTTCAAATTGTCAATACAAGAAGAGATTGTGTAACCATGGAGATGACCTGGTTGCCATGGGGCTGTCTCACCTGGTGGGTAGCCAGTCCTGTCAGGTGGGATGGCGAGGAGAGAGTCGACGATGGCCGCCCTTCGCTGGAGGAGGGTGGAGATCATCTCCAGCCCCTCTGGGCCCAGCAGCTCGAACAGCTGGAGGGAGAGAGTGAAGAGAGGGGAGATGAGGGGTGAATATCAGTAGCTGCAAGCCAAAAATACAGTCATCTACTGTAGCAGCAAACGTACTACCATGCACACACACATATCCAAACATGTATACACATCCTATGGCTCACCAATACCCCCAACACGCTTCTACTGCCAAGGCTGAGCACCTGGTAATTACCATCCGCCTGGTACAGAATATGCTCTGCCGCTTAGCCTCCCAAACATAGCCACCTGGCACTTAGCAAGTGACAGAAAAACAACAACAACAACAAGAAATCCTGTGCACAGCAGCAGCAGCACACAATTAAAACCTTAGTAAAGACAGGGCTGGAATATCATTGGGCGATGGAGGTGATGATGAAGTTTGTGCTCTCTAACTGGAAAATAGCAGACCTGAAGACCGAGGATATGTAATTTGAATTTGTAAAACAATGCAGTATTTTTTTTTCCCTCTCTCCTTTCAGGCTTGGTTTCAGGATGGAGGCATGGCTTGCTCTTTCAGTCTGTCCTCCCTTGGGAAGGCAATAGACAGCACAGCAGGGAACTAAAACAACAGACGCACTTTGATGTCAGGTCAGCCATCGTCTTTGTTGGGGTTATCTTTGTTTCCCTCGGTGGTCTCTTTTATATCTGTTCTAAACTTCTATTGGTCTCTCTGAATGTCTCTGTTTTATTAGAGTTGAGTGTGCTGTATGTCGGCAGTGGGTGGGTGGGAGGTGATGGGGAGGGTTGGGGTTTCACCTGCTCAAAGGGAATATTTTTTTTTTTTTTTTTATGAACTCTCATGAATTCCGTCCTTGGAGTTGAGTGATTAGGTGTGGCTTCTGCCGAGACTGAGAGGCAGACTTTCTCCTTCAGATGGATTCTGTACAGTCCGCCATCCTGCAGGCAAACCCAGTTCCGAAGCATTAACTGTATAACAACTCCACATCCATAAGGCCACAGGTCAGGAGTGTAACTGTCTGTGTCCTCTGCTCCTTTATCTGTAATTAAATATTCAGCCTGGCCTGTTCAATTTTTCTGCTGGTAAATGGAACAACTTAAGCATTATTCGGACTGCGTCGGACTGGTAGGAGCTGTATCTCTCCTGAGGCCAATTCAACATGAACCAAAATTTAGAAAGAAATGCACCTTAGATTCATTTTAAACAGTAAAGTGTTTATTGTACCTACATTCATTACAACTCATATGATTTAATTTAATTTAATTTAATTTAATTTTAATTTTATATACTTTTTATAATTTTATAATTTTACACACACATGCACAAACTGGACCTATACATGCACTAAGTGGAGAGATGTCAGAGTGGGCTGCCCATGACAGGCGCTCTGAGCAGTTGGGGGGTTCGGTGCCTTGCTCAGGGGCACCTCGGCAGTGCCCAGGAGGTGAACTGGCACCTCTCCAGCTACCAGTCCACGCTCCATATTTTCGGTCCGGACGGGGAGTTGAACAGGCGACCCTCCGGTTCCCAACCCAAGTCCCTATGGACTGAGCTACTGCCGCCCCCATATGATGAGACACAACATACCAGGATTTAAATGTGCAAAAAGTTGTCTATTATTTCTACCATACTTTGGCCAGTGTTTGTGAAAAGAAGTATTTAGGCATAGATGTATAAAAAACATTGTACATTAAAATGGGAAAAAAACAATAAAAACATCCTTTGTAGAATTTCATGTTGACAGTTCAAATATATATTATATGAATAACCTTTTCAAAGAGAACATTTATTATAAATAAGGGGCTACTCCTCTGCTTATTCACAGGTCCCCAAGTGCAAGCTGCTGATTAAATAGCCGACTAATGTTCGAACTGAAAGTCACAATATGTCAAGAGTTGGGGTGGAAGGCTAACTATAGGCTTTGGAATAAGCAATGCCATGAACTCCATGTTCAGAAGATTAAATTACACCACTCTGCAGCCTTTCTGATGAGTTATTGTCTTGTCTTGCCACACACACAAATACGTTTTTGTTTTAAAACAGCTAATATAAGTGATCATCAAGTCTCTTCTGTAGTGGAATTAATATCACATTATGCATGTATACTCTTATCGTGATGGCCCACCAGCAGATGGAGACATGAAGACATGAAATAGAATGCTTTTCAATGTATGTAATATTTATTCATTGTGCAAATTAAGAAAAAACATGTTGGCTGATTCTGATAGTTCATTTTAAGGCCAATATCAGACAATACCAATGACATGCCAATGTTATCGTGCATCCCTACCTGAAATGCACATCACATGACCATTCACATACACTGGGCATGTGCATACCATTGTAAACAAGAAGCAGATTATCCACTCTGCAGTTGGTTCACAGATGTATAAAGAGAACTGGATAGATGGTTTACAGCAATGCCCTGTTCATTCCTATAAAAGTTGCTCAGTGGCTTATGAAGCCAAAAATGCTTGATTTCTGCAGTATGAAATTACCCCGATCTTCTGCATCACTAGGCCCACAGAACAATGGCACGAGAGGCTTATGCTAGCCGAGTGGCTAACATCTTTAACCTTAACCTAACTTGAATGGGGGAAAAAAGAATTTTCTTGCGGCTCTTTTAGACTTTAGAAATGTTATTGGACCAAATGAATCAAAATCTGATAGTGAAACAAGTCATTTTGTGGGGGTTGTGATGTTAAAAAAAACTATCCACTGATTTATAGACATCTCTTTCACAATGTAAGTCAAAAGGAGTCTTTTTGGCCCCATGGCGTCATGTGACAGACCTGAAAGTTGTAATTCCAAGGTTTGGCAACTTTGTCAAATTGACTCTTAAGCCTGACACTTTTCCTGGTGGTTGGTTTGGTTTCTTGGTTTCAGAAAATGCTATGGGAATGGTTAATATTAAGCCCACAGATTTCTTTATTTGGACTGACGATGAGGTGGAAATTATCCTGAAAGAAACACATGAATATAAGGCAGTCAAGGCAGCAGCTATAAGCTGTTAGACTTGACACGTTGTGACTGATAAGACCCAATCAGAAAGTGAACGTGGGTGTCTGCATCATAGTTTCCAAAATTCTCCATTTCCGCCCATCCAGACTAAAATGCAACCTCTGATTCTCAAACTAAAACAGGGTCAGCAGTGTTCTGAAAGGTCTCCATTTTACTGGATCAAAACAAGTGGCAATGTCTGAGGCTGAAAAATGAAGCCAACGCGAAGGTGCCAGTTCCTAAAATGGGCACTTGAGGTTGGCTCCAAAGCAGAGTCAATTCCTATAGACCCCTATGTTAAAAATTGCCCAACTTTACAACAGAAATAAGCATGTTTACAGCCTGGTACAAAAAAACAGTTTTGATCTGAAAAGCTCATTTCAACAGTTATGACAACTGTACAAGGTTTTTTTTTTTTTATTTACAACTCACCCATCTATATTTCATTAAGGCCAATTCTATTTCATTGTATTTAAGGGTGGGGTAGCTCGAGTGACAGGCTGTCTGTGAGGCGTCGCCACAGTTGTGAGTCAGATCCACCCCTCGCTCACAAACAGCTCCAACCTCTCGCCCAAACACTTCTGACTCCAAAGAAACCAATATAGTGACGGCCAGAATATCTTACCCAAGGCTTCAAAATGTCAGTCCACAAACCGATGGGTGATGTCACGGTGGCCACGTCCATTATTTCTACAGTCTATGGTTCCAAAACACTGGAGTAGTTTGGAGGCTAGGCATAAACCTAGCAATAGTTGCGTGTTTTAAGACTAAAATGTATTAGTGTGGATGTAGCTGTAAACACACAATGCTGAAGCCCTTGTCCAAATCAATTACTGTAACCTGCTTCTACTTGGCAATAAATAAATGACTTCATAATGTTTGAAATGTTTTGATGCTAGTGTCAATATGATATCTGAGTTTCAGTACCACTACCAAAACAAACACTTGCCAACTTAAAAAAGTATGTTTATGTACAAACCCTTTTATTGTTTAACAAAAGAAGACAAATGATTAAAATGTTAAATGTCTAAATATAAGCAACCAGCTGTTCAAACACTTGTTTGACATCACTTTCAGGCCATCTACACAGGACACACATCTTTTCAGCTTTTCAGTCGTCCTTCTGATTCAATTTTAATCACTGTCAAGGTTTCACTTGTACTTTCCTGTGCATAACTACAGTGCTTGTGCAGTCTGTTAGCACTCTGAAAACACCTCCACAGCAGTACAGCGGCTGAACGCTTCCAGTGAGACACTGATGGAGGCTGTTGCGCTGCTGACATTCTGCCTGTATGGAGCCTGTGTAGACAAACTGTTTTCTGCCAAATTTGATTTACTTGTAAAACCCATTTCTGTTTTTAACAAAATGAGATAAACTTCTTAAATGTTTCAGATGCAACAAAAATAGCTGTACAAAAATGTTGCCAAAAAATGCTGTAAAGATTAAAATCATGGCTTAGATAACACCTGATGCGGCCAGAGGAAAGGCTATGTTCTGTGCCTTAAAATTTTAAGGTTACATTACATAACTTTCATTGGGCAAACACTTTTGTCCAACAACTTACAGTAAGTGCATACAAACTTAGGAGGATGAGGAGTTATATGTAATAAAAAGATGTCAGTACAACCCTCACAAACAGAAATAGGCCATGTCCACTACAGGGATTTAACACCCCATAACTCAAGGTGTAGCCAGAGTTACAGGTCCTGTTTTTGTTTTCACAGTACTCCCTTATCTTTGGAGGTGAGTTTCGTGAACAGAAATTGCAGCTCTGCTCAAAAGGTGGAACTAAATCTAAGTCCAGGTATTCTCTGGCGGGGGAAGGAAAGCAACAGCTGGTTTCCAACATGGCAAACACAGCAATTAGTAACACAGGACTTGCGTTTAAATAGGAACTGAAAGGATGTCTGTTTCAATATAGAGCTGATATTCTGATTCAGAATATCTGACGTGTGTTTTGCTGCAATGTTCTGCATTTGTCTGTGTAAATTAGGAATGGGTATCAGTACTCAAAACCTTTATGGTATCAACCAAGTAACCCAGGACCAAGTAGTACAGATACTTTTCCAGTCAAATGACACCAGCAATCAAAGTGTTCTTCCAATCATACAGTCTGTGGTGTCTGTCTGTCTGTGGTGTCTGTCTGTCTGTGGTGTCTGTCTGTCTGTCTGTCTATCTTTATCTATCTTTATCTATCTATCCATCCATCCATCCATCCATATCTATCTTTATCTATCTTTATCTATCTATCTATCTATCTATCTATCTATCTATCTATCTATCTATCTTTATCTATCCATCCATCCATCCATCTATATCTATCTTTATCTATCTATCTATCTATCTATCTATCTATCTATATCTATCTTTATCTATCATCCATCCATCCATCTATATCTATCTTTATCTATCTTTATTTATCTATCTATCTATCTATCTATCTATCTATCTATCTATCTATCTTTATCTATCTATATCTATCTTTATCTATCCATCCATCCATCCATCCATCTATATCTATCTATCTATCTTTATCTATCTTTATTTATCTATCTATCTATCTATCTATCTATCTATCTATCTGTCTATCTTTATCTATCTGTCTATCTTTATCTATCTATCTATCTATCTATGTTTTGTATCTGTCCTTTTATTGTGTCTTGTATTTTTATTGTACTGTGCTATGGACTGCCTCTATGTCCAGAATAAAGTGTTGAATTGAATTGAATTGAATTGAATTGAATTATCTATCCATCCATCCATCCATCCATCCAATTCAAGCTTCAATTTATGTGATTCACATGGCACTGAATGAAGTAAAAGAAAAAAGGGTATCAAATAAAGTACTCTGTTGGCATCAGTATCACTTTAAGGGTACTGATACTGATATATTGGTATCGTAATTTTTTTAAATGATGCCCATCCCTAATAATGATGTTTGATATGTACATGTAAAAGCAGCACATTGAGATTTACGTTGGCCCCCATGTCCCCTTCTTAATGATGTTCTGGTTTGCAGCTGCGATGGACTTGTCAGCTCCCTTACAGTCAAGACACACAGCGAAGATTTTTTTCAAAATCTCATACTGTGTCTAACTTGAGCAGATCATAACATATCAGGTACTGAATTGATCTGAAGATGTTCTGCTTCAAAATTAGACTAAACTCTTTTCTATGGATGTCAGTTTTTGAGCCATGACAAAGGCCAAAATGTGGCCTGCAACAGACGGTAAGGCTTCTTGTTTTCAGCCAAGACAGTTTCTGGAAAACTTGCAGCCCCTACCAGCCAGTTAAGGGCAGTAAGGAGTCAGCAGTCAACGACGGTATAAAAGAGTCAATAAAACAGGGCATTTAACGATTGTGAATCACCGCAACCATGAGAGATCCTTGAGTGTGCAGTCATAAATGTGCATACAAAATATTAGGCTGATTGGCCCAGTAGTACAGGAGATTAGCTGTAGACGGACACACACACACACACACACACACACACCCACACACACACACACACACACACACACACACACAACCAAACGCATGATTCCCTCAATGCGTACACCTAACAGTTGATAAAGCAGTACTAAAAACCCAGCCCTTATGGGTTCCTAAGGTTTCACATTAGAGCCTGGTGATATGGACCAAAATGTTGTCATAATAAAAATAGTCATATCACTTGATATCCATAATTATCATGATAAAAGTCAAATTGTTATTTCTTCTTCTCATGTGATTCCAATTCAGTTTTTTTCATGCAGTGATTCAAGCTAAGTAATTCAAATTCAGATATAAAAGATTTAAAATCAGTCCGTAGTGACACATATTTCTGCCCCTACACCCCCCTCTCAGAGCCCAGCTACAACCACAAAATGTCAGCAATCGAGGGGCAGCAATGAGAAATAATAAGAAGCAGGTTCTCTCCATTGTCAGCTTTAATGGCACTGAGTGCAGAGCCTTTAGACTTGACTGTTGACTTTGGAGTCACACAGAGGTAGATGCATGGAGAGTCTGCAGGTGCTCTCACTCGCTCTCTTGCACGCGCACACACATACAGGGCATTCTACATCTAAAGATGTCAGTGGGAGAGTTCGCTTCCAAATGTCAACTACGTGAGAAACATTGAACCAACTGTAACCAGCTGAAGTTGTACAATTCTGTACAACTTATATCCCTTCTGCAGAGTGAGAGAAAGAGAGAGAGAGAGAGATAGAGAGAGAGAGAGAGGGAGGGAGGGAGAGGTGCTGCAGAGGAGCAGCATGGACAATATAAAAGCCTTAGAATATCAGGGGAGACGGAGAATGGAAGTGGGTGAAAATGCAGGAGGACAATGATGGAGCACTTTCCTGATTCATAACTAAATGTAAAGGATAGAAAATAAGTGCTGGAGGTTTCAACGGGGTGAGACACAACAGAGGCCTACAGTGATCCTGACCTTTATTTTATATTGCCTTTCTGTCTATTCTCTTCGCTTCACACAGGAGGATGTGGAGACAGATGAAAACAGAAGGGGAAGCCTTCTGCTTAGCTTCTCTTAGCTGTACTGTTATAACAGCTCAATGCCATCTACAGTACGGTTTCCTGGGAAAAACTACCTCCACTGAACTACAATTTTTTACTCATTATGTGGTGTGATTTTAGAGCATATGCACATGTAAATAATAATTTAAAAAAAAAACAACGCTTTATTGGTAGCTGTCATTTTTTATAACTCACTAAACATGAAATCATACAAATATACAAAAACATTTGGCAATACATATCTGTTCATTTATCATGTCCTCCAGCCTCAAGGCTTTCTTGTTAGATGCTGTCTGTCACAGCTTTGCCTCACGCACAGACATATAAACATGTTACCTATAAATATCTGTCATACCTTCAGTTACTCAACATTCCCCACTGCTGGAGACAGAGCGCTCCTAAGAGCCAACCCAGTGGCCAGATAAAAGTTTGGCATTGAACAATGCTGCAAACGACAGATACTACCATTGGCACGTTATTATGTAGTGTAATGTTGTGGTTAATGTGAGGTCAGGTTTAGGCACAAGAATCATTTGGTTATTGTTAGGAAAATATCACATTTTGGCGGCACAATCCCCACTGGAAAAGCAGCTATGAGTACGTAAAAAACAGCTGCTTTTTCTGCCACTATCCTGGCAGGAAATGCAGAGATGTCTTGACAAAAAAACAACCACTTTTCATCGCACTATCCCCACAGGAAAAACAGCTTCCAAACACCCCCATTTGGTGTACTGGACTATAAATTAAACATTCATTTCATTCATAAAGGCATAAGACAGTAAAATGGTTCTAAATCAATGCAGTTCATTTCTTTTTTTTTAATAAAAAAGTTGCAAATTTTAAAACACTTTTTCTCCTTCTTTCTGTTCATCAGGCAGTGAGTTTAATCAAGATGAGTTTGCTTAGCTGGTGGAAGAGCCTGTAACTAGTGCCCCGTTTTCTATTCATTTAATCGAGAACCCCTACCAAAACACATACGTATCTATTAGGGCTGGGCAATCCTGAAATTGATATTACTTTTTTGTCCCTCAGGTTCAGATGTATACCATGTTATGAGAACATTAATATTAATAAAAATGTATGCTCACTGCAATAAACTGTGTTCAAATGTTATGCAGACAAAAGTCTAGCCTGGTTTCCAGAGCTCTGAATCAACACCTGCATCTCAGATTTGTTCAGCCATTCAAATAAGCCTGGTACTGCTCACTGACAGCTGTTTCTCTAGATGGAAAAACAAAGCCACAAGCCACAATAAAGTTGGGTCGAATTCAGGTTATGCCGGTCTGGTCCAGTGTACCGGTTTGAAATTACACACACACCAGCTGAATCGGCATTTGTCATTATGAGAGGTTCTGGCAAATTAAAAAGTAGCCTACATCTGCAACCTGTGATGACTGCCTCACAGTGCTAAATCCAGCTCGTACTGCATTGGTGATAGGCAATATGATTAACATAAGCCCCGGCTGGTGACAGCAACACAAAGAAGGCTCAGTGGAGGTGGGAGCAGTGCACTTTGTGTTTCTTTACTTGAAAGTTCATGTGTTTTTTGGGGTGACATCTCTAAAGAAAACTATAACTGTGCAAATATGGCAACATGGCTGCAGGCAACTCAGTGCTACCCTTTTGAGCAGAACTTTTGACAGACTCCAGGTTTATTTATTTGCTCGCTTTGAAAGCACCACAATGGACAAGCAACAGCTGATTCATTAAGCTGAAATGAGGAATTATCTATATTCTGTATCTGTATCTATTCCTTCTAATTTTACAACAAAAACGGCAGGGGCGGCAGTAGCTCAGTCCATAGGGACTTGGGTTGGGAACCGGAGGGTGGCCTGTTCAAGTCCCCGTCCGGACCAAAAATATGGAGCGTGGACTGGTAGCTGGAGAGGTGCCAGTTCACCTACTGGGCACTGCCGAGGTGCCCCTGAGCAAAGCACTGAACCCCCCAACCGCTCAGAGCGCCTGTCATGGGCAGCCCACTCTGACATCTCTCCACTTAGTGCATGTATAGGTCCAGTTTGTGCATGTGTGTGTTCGGACCTGTGTGTAATTGACAACAGAGTGAAAAATTGAATTTCCCCTCGGGGATTAATAAAGTATATAAAATTAAAAAAAAAAAAATTAAAATTAAAAAAAACAAAGTAAGGTGGCAGCTGGCTGGAGGGACATTGCCAGGTAACTGAAAGTCTTTGGAAAGTGGCCATTGCTAATAGCAACCTACTTGCTGTTGAAAATATTGCATGTCGTTTCCAGTAAATATCACAACATAAAAAAATGTTTTTTGTTTAAAAAGTAAGGGCAGACACATAGGAAAATAGCGAGTAGGCTGCTCACCCATCTTTTAAGTAGTTATGTCTCAAGTCTGATCTCGAGAGACCAGCTGATATTTATGTGGTTTGTTCATATGATGTAACAGTAGTGCATATTTAATACTGGATTCAGTGTGGACAGAGAGCTCTGATGTTACGTGATTCAACATGATAACCAGACGCACATTTGCTGTTAAGAGACAGTGTCATTATGTTCCACTCTGGAGCAGCTGCTAACTCAAGTACAATACCTGCTAATATTCGGTATACCAGTCTGGTCCAGTGTTTGACTTATTATCAACTGGTCTGAAAATTCTTCCACCAGCCCTACCCTGAGCCACAAGAGTGTATGAGATGGTACAGGGTTTTGTAAGTTGACTTACAAAAATAACAACTCTTAAATCCAAATATATCTTCAAAAGTTACCTGTTCCAAGCAACCACTGCTGCTAATTGCTTGTTTATCAACTAAAGATGATATTGGGGGGACACCAATCAGTGTCCCATGGGGCAAAATAACAACCCCTGCCAAACAGAAAATGCTGACACGAGTACGATGTTGGGCTAAAAAGTGAGAAAAAATTATAGTGCAATTCAGTATAATCATCAAGCTAACAAAACTCTGTATGCATGTAACACAAAAACTTGTTAGTTTTATCTTTCCTTTTTGAAAAATTGCTCAAAACAATTAACTAGACAATGTAAAATAACTCATACAATAAATGAAATGATCATGAAAACAAAATTTCACTTCAATGTATTAATACTAATGAATAATCACTCCCTCAAAAATCAGTCCCTACTGTCTGATTCTAGACCTAACCCATCTCACTGCCGCTCCACAGCTTAATAATATGATCTCATCTCATCTTTCTATCCTCTACATTGTTAGGTATATTAGGTTGCTTAAAGCCGCTGTCTTAAAGCTTGACCTCAGCTTTTATGACGCACATGTTTAGTTGCTAATAATTCCAAAGTTTCTTTATTACCAATGAAGGTCAAAGCCATGCAGAAAGTTGGAAATGTCTAAAAGGGTCTGGAGGTAAAGGCCAAGGATGACTTGGTTTAACAGCGAGGACATGATAAACCCAGCATCTGGATCAAACCCAAAAGGCTTGCTGTTGAAGGTCAGGGTTATAGGATCGATAGGAGCCCCAAGATACTAAATGTACCATTAGGACGGGTCAAACTTCATGTCACAGAAATACCATGTTGAGAGTTGACTTGTCATTTTTAAGTTCAAGTTCAGTTTGATCCCTGAAGTTCTCCACCAGGTCTTTATCAGAACAAGAGCTGCCTCTTCAACGGCAATCTCATTTTGTCAGTCAAATCTAGCAGTTTTTGGACAAAGATCAACACAGAATAACAGCAATGCAGGCTTTAAACTTATATAAACTATTCAAACAAGTCTTAGTCAAAACTCACTGCATAACTAACTGTGATGGAAAAAGAGAAGTGTGAAGGAAACAGAGGGCAGGACATCTTGTTTATGTTGGTTGTTCCGATGCTCTCAGCTCTGGAGTTAGCCATGGTGTAAGCTAAGTCAGTGGTACAACCTCCTGTCTTGCAGTCCAGTGTGACTGACTCTTCAGCTGACAGAGCTGCCCAAAGCCAATCAGATGATTTTATAACTGAGCTGAGACCAAGGTGCAAAATGACTGTATAGAACAGTCAATAAAACTGTTCTTTCAACAACAGCACTATGATAAGCAGGTCATGATTTCTGTAAAGAGAGTTGAGTCTTTTAACAGGCTTAAGCTGTATCTATTCCTTCATACCTTCCTGACATTTCACAGGGGTGTACAGTTTATATTGATATTTCTGTAAAAAAAAAAACTGTAAAAGCTAGCATGTATGTCATTGTCTCACCTGCAATGCTGTTACTTTTGTTTTGTTTATTACAATTATTTTTTGGGCATTTTGCCTTTCATTAATAATACAGCTGAAGATTGACAGGAAGGGTGGGAGAGAGAAGGGGCATGACAAGAAGCAAAGGGCTGCAGGCCCGAGTTGAACCCAAGCCACTGCAAGGGACTCTTACCCCTACATGGGGAGCACACTCTACTAGGTGAGCTAGAGGTTGCCCAACAATGCTGTGTTTGCAATGCGCAATTATTCTACTTACAAGTCTTGCTTGGCTTAAATACATACGGCCCTCAGAATAACGAATAGACAGGAAAGCATAACCAATTAAGAAATACAAGGACTCCATATCACAGTCCACACCAGTGTTAATTTTAACAGCTATTTTAGATTCAGGCCTAGTCTTAAGACAAAAATGCTTATTAGTTTTCGTACTTTTCAGTCATTTTTATCCTTCATAGTTTTAGACAACAAAAATTCACGACATTCTAGTCGACTTTCAGTCATTATGTCTTAATAGTCTTTTATCTTTAAACTAATCCAGTTAGGCTAATTCATGTATCAGAATAAATTTATTTTTCAAGTATGAAATTTAAATTTAGACAATCTTTTTCTACAACTACAAATCATTTCAACACACCTACACACTGTCATTTCTCCAGCAGTTATTGACAGGTTTAAGGGGTGATTTACGAACACACACTAACTGATCATCATTTGAAAAGCTCAATATCTCTCTATTTATGCTCTCAAATACTTTGACACCCCAAATACCAGCCTATCAAACAGCAATCAACCCATAAACCTTCTCAAAATGGGGATCAACAGATGTGAAGACCACCGGCCGTTGGCTATTTGCTCTACTGCCATTCATCGGCTTACAAGCTAAGCTAACTGCTTACAGCCGCCATTGCAACTAACAAACTCCACAAATCCATTCAATACTTCCACCATCCACAGTCAGACACACACAGCTGATAATTTACTGCTGAACTACAGCTCACAACTAGCACAAATGGCTGATGCTGACGCTGCTGAGAGTTTTTACTGACAAGCAAAACATCCTGGCACAGATTACTTACTGGGGTTTACCAGCCTGTCACAAATGTGGCATTTGTAGATAATTGGAAGCATGGCTGTTCTCAGTTTTAAATATCCGACAGTCCACCACTAACATTTTCGTCACGTCTCGTCATCAATAATGAAACATAGATTTCATTAAGGTTTTTATCATCAAGATCTATTTTTAGCTGGTCATTGTCTTGATTTCGACATGAAAAAAAGGTTGTTGACGGAAAATGTTCAACATAGTTTTCATCGACGAAATTAACACTGGTCCACATTTACAGGTAAGAATGGGTATCGTTAAGACTTGATCAATACTACTACTATTATTGATACTTTACTATTGGCTGAACTAGTGTGATGTCCTTGTGTAAAACATAATGTTGTGGATGACAGACTGCGGACAGTGCAGAATGAAATATCATTGTCTACATGTTAATGCTTGCTGAACACAGTTGATGAGCCACACTAAGCAAGTTTTGGTGTGTGAAAGGATTCCCAACAACAATTTTAGATACAATATCTATATGCTACATTGTGTTTCCCTGTGACACAAACCTCATTCTGCAGCTCATCGTCACTCTTGTGGGAGGCCAGCATTTCAAACAGGGACGTGCACAGCTCTTCTGGGCTGGATGAGATCATGTTGCCTCCATCCAGATACTTCTCCACCTCTGATCTAAGGATGGCTCCATCCCCAGAGCACAGAGATCCTCCTGATCTGGGCAACTCTTCCTCACTGGTGACCTTCCTCCCACTCTGATGGCTGTTGAGGAAGTTGATAAAGTCTAGACTCACGTTCTCCTCGTGGATGCCAGAGCAGGGCAGGTCCTCCAGCGGGTCCAGAGTATAGCAGTCATACGAGAAGGCAATGTTGCGTCCAAAAGTAGAACCTCGTTGGGGCTTGTGGTGGGAGCACAGGGTCTGGATAAAGTTTTCAACTCGGGTATCATCAAGCGGAGCCACCAGCCGAGCCACACAGGCGCAGGAGGCTTCGGCTGCAGATGATGGAAAGGGGCCGAACATCTGTTTAATGGCCCGAGTCTCCTCTGTCCCCACGTGGTCTTTGTTGTGGAAGGTCTCAAACAAAAAGACAGCAGCACTTTCAATGGCCTCCTGACCATATTCAGTCCCCACTGCAAAATAAAACACAACATATTTCCACTTTAATGTCATGATTACAGTGATAACTACAGCCAGAGGCAGATTTGGTGATCAGGGGGCCCTGAGCAAACAGCAAACTAACACATGGGGACTCCCTCGTGGCTTTTTCTCAACCTTTCCCTGACTGAGAGTGTTGGTATAATTCACATCTTTTACTTGGTGGTGAAAAGTCAGTAAGACCATTTATTCGAGTAATGTAGTTAAGCATAATTTTAAAATAGTATTTCATCACAATACAATATTTTATCAATTTCTTGGTCAAGGACACAATATTTGCTGATATCACAAATCTGCCACGATACGATTTTAATGCAATTCAGGGACCAACCATCCATATGAGACAATGTCAGTAAATATCTTCACTGTCTTTTTCTTGGCTTGCCATCAATGGCTTGCCATTGTCGCAAGCACTGTTTGAATGTTTAGGATGGAGGTATAATTGGATGGAAATGGTGACACTGATGTGCCATAGGAATGTCAAAAATAAAGGCATATCTCATAAATCATGATATGTATCGATGTTCTCACGCGATGGATCGCTGATCATTGAATCAATTTATTGACCAAGACATGTCATTATACCCCTACATATATATACATACACATACATACATACATACATACATACACACACACACACACACACACACACAGTCAGGTCCATAATTATTTGGACAATGATACAGTTGTCATCATTTTGGCTCTGTACACCACCACAATGGGTTTTAAATGAAACAATGAATACCTGCTTAAAGTGCAGACTCTCAGCTTTCATTTAAGGCTTTTTTCAAAAATGTAGTATGAACCGTGTAGGAATTACAACCATTTCTTCACACAGTCCCCCGACTTTAAGGGCTCATAAGTATTTGGACAAACTAACATAATCATCAATTAAACAGTCAGTTTTAATACTTGGTTGCAAATCCTTTACAGTCAATGACTGCCTGAAGTGTTGGACACATAGACATCATCAGATGCTGGGTTTCTTCCCTGGTGATGCTCTGCCAGCCCTTTACTGCAGCCGTCTGCACTTCCTGCTTGTGTTTTGGGTGTTTTGCCCTCAGTTTTGGCTTCAGCAAGAGAAACGCATGCTCAGTTGGATTCAGGTCAGATGATATGACTTGGCCATTACAGAACATTCCACTTCTTTGCCTTAAAAATGTCTTTGGTTGCTTTTGCAGTATGCTTCAGGTCATTGTCCATCTGCACTGTGAAGCATCGTCCAATGAGTTTTAAAGCATTTAATTGAATCTGAGCAGATAATGGTGCCCCAAACACTTCAGCTTTCATCCTGCTGCTCTTCTCAGCAGTCACATCATCAATAAATACAAGAGAACCAGTTCCACTGGCAGCCATACATGGCCATTACATAACAGTACCTCCACCATGCTTCACTGATGAGGTGGTGTGCTTTGGATCATGAGCAGTTCCTTCCCTTCTTCCTTCTCTTGTCTTCCCATCATTCTGGTAGTTGATCTTTGTTTTATCTGTCCATAGTATGCTGTTCCACAACTGTACAGGCTTTTTAGATGGTTTTTGACTAACTCTAATCTGGCCTTCCATTTTTAAGGCTAACTAATGGTTTGCATCTTGTGATAAACCCTCTGTATTTATTCTAGTGAAGTCTTGTCTTGCTTACAAGAGCAGCAGGATGAAAGCTGAAGTGTTTGGGGCACCATTACCTGCTCAGATTCAACCAAATGCTTCAAAACTCATTGGACGATGCTTCACAGTGCAGATGGACAATGACCTGAAGCATATTGCAAAAGCAACCAAAGACATTTTTAAGGCAAAGAAGTGGAATGTTCTGCAATGGTCAAGTCATATCATCTGACCTGAATCCAATTGAGCATGCGTTTCTCTTGCTGAAGCCAAAACTGAGGGCAAAACACCCAAAACACAAGCAGGAAGTGCAGACGGCTACAGTAAAGTGCTGGCAGAGCATCACCAGGGAAGAAACCCAGCATCTGATGATGCCTATGTGTCCAACACTTCAGGCAGTCACTGACTGTAAAGGATTTGCAACCAAGTATTAAAACTGACTGTTTAATTGATGATTATGTTAATTTGTCCAAATACTTATAAGCCCTTAAAGTTGAGGGACTGTGTGAAGAAATGGTTGTCATTCCTACACGGTTCATACTACATTTTTGAAAAAAGCCTTAAATGAAAGCTGAGAGTCTGCACTTTAAGCAGGTATTCATTGTTTCATTTAAAACCCATTGTGGTGGTGTACAGAGCCAAAATGATGACAACTGTATCATTGTCCAAATAATTATGGACCTGACTGTATATATACACATATATATATATACACATATATATATATATATATATATATATATATATATATATATGTATGTATATATACATATACATATATACACACACATATATATATATACACATGTGTGTGTGTGTGTGTGTGTATAAATAACTGTATTAACTAATGAGTCCAAATAGTTGCAATGCTGTGTATGGCCATTAAATCTGAGCTGTGCACTATTCCTAGCCTCAGAACAGAAGAATCAGCAGCCGTTCCTCTGAGCAGTAAAGACTACAGCATAAGCTCACTGTTTAAGGTCCCTGCACCTTATTTATATAATATTCCAAACAATTCATGCTTAACCAAAACTGCACTTAACAAAAAGGAATACAGAGTAATTGTCCAATTAGAGGAAAAAATGTCAGAGGGACAGAGAGAGAATAGAGTGAAGAAGGTTGGAGAGGCAGAGGGAAGAGAAAACAGATGAAAAGGATTTAAACCAATTAAAATAGTCTAAAAGCATCAGAGTCGTTGCTGCACGTAGCAGAGCAGAATGGCTGCTTTCATCCTCTCCAGAGTGTGCTTAAGTGTAATTTTTTATTTGGATCCAGCCACACTGTTTGAGGGCAGGTTCAACACATAAAGCATTGGTAGGGCATCACAACAACAAACACTGTTAGTCTTGACTGGCGAATGAGAAGAAAATATACTACCATAAATGGAGAGAAAAGCAAACTAAATGAAAATCATCTCAGGCTTTCATAAGAGAGCTCCATAACTGACTCATGAAGTTCAGCTAACATTTGAAGTCATAGAGGGAGGATTAAAGCATGTACAGCATGCTGTCAAACACCTGTCTCTGGAGGAAATCTAGTACACTTTCATTTGTTCAGGGGCATTTTCAAATGAGACGATACTTTAGAGAACACACATTTATCTCTGTCTTGTTCCAGGACCTTAAATACACATTAATGAGCAAATTATATGGACATCCAGTCCGTGCCAGTAGTTGCCGTACGGTCGTCCACTAAAATTATACACTTGCATTTCTAGTGACTGAGAAACATGCCTTCTCCTGCCTTAGATTAGCTTTTTATTTATTCCAGTTTTAAGCCTAAGTTTGTCGCCATGTCCCAGTGATGACAGCAAGCCATTAATGATTGCTTGCAAACGCAACAGACATTACGGGTACTGCACTGTACATAGCAATTTAAAAAGTGTTACTTTTTTGCATTTCTGACAGAGCTGGTGATATAATAAACTGGACTGAGTTGCATCATCTATTTCTATATGAATCACTAAGTTTGTAAAGTTTTTCCTAAAGTCTTAATGTCTGTTTGTGTCAGACTACTGATTTAATGAATCAGACAGCCCATTCACCAGATAAGAAAGGTCTTAGCTGGTAAAGACTTTTAACTTGTAACGTGTAACGTGTAAATCAATTGCAGGAAACATCTTCTGCACCATCCAATGGAAAATCAACTACATAAACGCAAAGAGCATATTTTAGAATGTCACATCTGGGCTACCATAAAAGTTGGATATGCGTAGTTTGTGTGATTATAGAATTAGTTTAGCTACAGACAAGTTTGTGTATGAGGTCTGAAGCATGATGACGATGCCTATAGGAGTAGTTGTGTGAACATTCCCCTATAGTAAATTGATGGAATTTGTGTTACATTAGCAAAAAATCTATGGACAGGATGATGTTTTCTGGATTGTTTTCTGTATGGACTATGATAGCTGGATGTCTCCTGATGGTGGCTGGTTGTGTCAGACAGCACTGAAAACAGACTGAGACTGCGAAACCAGTTGAAGTACTGGGAGATGGTAAAGGGGTTTAGGTGGTAGCTTGTTAGTTTTTTTTGTCTCCAAGTGTGGTTAGCCAACCACGAGACTGAGTAGTACAGCAGGAGACAAGGACAAAGTCATTTTACTTTATTTGTGTATGGCAACACCAATACCCACAGTAGTAAAAATTACAGTAATATACTGTTTATTAGCACTTTTGTCATATGTGTCTCATTTAAACAGTCATACTCACAACTTCTATCAGTGGACATGTCGCTACAGTGTCTGTATGCGCAAAATACAACATAATGCCTTGTTATCAACTGGTATTGCTAACAATAGATAACCTGGCTTGAACTGGTATTGCTGAAAACATCTTGGTTTTCCAACCAGTAGTACTGGAAGGCGATCAACTCGAGTGTGACGTCATTTCCAGCTCCAACCTCCAACTTTCAAAATAAATGCAACACAGCATTAGAACAGCAGCATCCATCTTGTCTATTGTGCTCGCCAGTGTTGTTATTACTGCCTATTGGTTGCTGGACAACAGCGTTAGTCCCACCCATGGCGCTGATTGGCTAACTGTTTGTCCCCCTGTGTTGCTCAGTGGCTTATTTCAATCCAGAGACTGGTGTCTCCATGCCAGAGGAATCAATCAACTTGGTGAAGTGGGTAGACTCAAAGGTCTTGACCCAAGCAAAGTATCATATGAACAGCCAAACTGTTCGATTGATGAATTTGATCTGAGCAAAAAAATCAAATTAAGCACTAAGGCTTGTAGTGTAAACATAGCCGTACAGTCCCTGACAAAAGTCTTGTCGCTTATCCAAGTTGTAGGAACAACAAATAATAACTTGACTTGTAGTTGATCAATTGGAATCAGAAATGGCTTATATGAAAGGCAAAGGCCTCTAGATTATGCTTATTATACCAATATAAAGTTGTGCATCATTCACTGAATTTTATCATTCAATTAGGACAGAAAGGTCAGATCTTGCTTGGACAAAAGTCTTGTCGCATACAAAAATAATGTACTGTAGAAATGATACTTTCTGTTGAATACACAAACATGCTCCAATAACATCAGAACATAAAGTCATGGTGCCTTGGGAAAAAGAATTAATATCGTGTATGACTCCCATGAGCTTGGAGGACTGCATCCATACATCTCGGCAATGACTCAAATAACTTATTGATGAAGTCATCTGGAATGGCAAAGAAAGCAGTCTTGCAGGACTCCCAGAGTTCATCAAGATTCTTTGGTTTCATCTTCCAAGCCTCCTCCTTCATCTTACCCCAGACATGCTCAATAATGTTCATGTCTGGTGATTGGGCTGGCCAATCCTGGAGCACCTTGACCTTCTTCACTTTCAGGAACTTTGATGTGGAGGCTGAAGTATGAGAAGGAGCACCATCCTGCTGAAGAATTTGCCCTCTCTTGTGGTTTGGAATGTAATGGGCAGCGAGAACCTCTTGATACTTCAGGCTGTTGATGTTGCCATCCACTCTGCAGGTCTCTCGCACACCCCCATACTGGATGTAACCCCAAACCATGATTTTTCCTACACCAAACTTGACTGTTTTCTGGGTGAATCTTGGGTCCATGCGGGTTCCAACAGGTCTTCTGCAGTATTTTCGGCGATTGGGATGCAGTTCAATGGATAATTCATCAGAAAAATCAACCTTCTGCCACTTTTCCACTGTCCATCCTTTCTGCAAACTGTGGGCCTTGGCAAATGCAGCACGATTCTTTTGTTGTCTTCTGTTTAATGCTGGTTTGTGAGCAGTAATTCGGCCATGGAGACCATTGCGTGAGGGGTTTCTGGTGACCAGTTCTGATGTAGCTCTGCTGCAGTTGAAAAAGGGCTGGCCCTGGACTGCCGAAGCAACAAACGGTCCTCTCTAACAGTTGTGTTACGGGGTCTGCCTGACCTGGGCTTGTCATGAACGTCACCAGTTTCTTCAAATCTTTTTTTTATCCTCTCCACTTGACGTTTGGATACACTGAAGATGTCTGCCACCTCAGCAGCAGACTTGGTCTTCAGGCTCTTGATGATCAGCACTTTGGTCTGTGGTTGAATCTTTGGCATGTTGTCAGCGGTCAGGTTGCACTTAACATGAAGGTCTGGTGTGCTGGGGTTCTTTTTATACACACCTGGGAATGTGTTAATTACAGGATTTGTCACAGGTGGAGCTCTAATCTGTGATTGGTTGAATCGTTTAAAGACACGACAAGACTTTTGTCCAAGCAAGATCTGACCTTTCTGTCCTAATTAAATGATAAAACTCAATGAATGATACACAACTTTATTTTGGTATAATAAGCATAATCTAAAGGCCTTTGCCTTTCATATAAGCTATTTCTGATCCCAATTGATCAACTACAAGTCAGGTTATTATTTGTTGTTCCTACAACTAGGATAAGCGACAAGACTTTTGTCAGGGACTGTATAATGATGGCAATATTGATGGCAAACAAGTGATCTTCCTTGAGTGCTTTAATTAAGTCTTACTGTTGTCAAGAAGTCTTCTTTGCCGAGCTTGAAAAACAGCAAGCTAGTGCAAGATGGCCCCAAAAAGTGTTACAAGGATACCCTGAAAACCTCCAAGAGCTATGGTTTTGATCCAAAAAGCTGGGAACCACTTGCTTAGGACCAACCTGCATGGAAAGGAATAGGGGGGTGTCACCCAGGGCGCTATTTAGGCTAGAACCGCCACTGCCAATGTATTTGGTTGTTATCTGATCAATAACAATGCAATATGTTGAGGGCATCTATTAAACAATTTGGATATAATTAAGTTTTTCCGTAACTTGAGTGACTTAACAGTCACTTTGTAGGTTGCAGAAATGTCTGACTCACTCAAAATTTAGCATCAGTGGAGCTTCATAGCACTTCCATGGGTCAAATGTTGGAAGTCAAGGAAGGGTCAGTGCCTGAGACTTAGTGGATCAGACATAGTAACTAGATTTACAGCCTTGCGATTGTAAGTCTCCATGAACCAGTGAAGTTGACCTTTGACCACAAAAATCTAATCAGTTCATCCTTGATTACATTTGACGTTTTCACCAAATTTGAGGACATTCCCCCAGGCATTCTTGAGACAGAATGAGGTGGACACAAGGGGCCTCATTCACAAACAGTGCGTACGCACAAATCTGTGCTTAAACTGTGCGTACGATCGTTTGACGCACAAATCCGGGATTCATCAATGAACAAATTTAGAATTGCCTCAGACCATGCGTACGCACAAATGAGGAAGGCCGAACTGACTTAGAAAATGCAAACATACCTTTTAAGTACATGCAGAGTCTATAAAACCACATTCATGAAAAAGAGATTTAATTAACATGTTTTAAATCATTAATTTACTAATATATTGGCCAAATGGATTAAATTACCATGAAATTGACACACGTTCACCCTCATCATTGTGACAATTAAAATATTAACAATAACATGAACAGAAAAACTATCACTCCATCAGCGTGCAGATGATCTGTAATGCCGACTGCCATATCCTTAAGGCTGTGGCCCGCTGGCCAGGAGGCACCCACGACTCATTTACTTTGCAAAACAGTACAGTGGGAATGCGTTTGGAGGCAGGGGCTGTGAGAAGTGGATGGCTTGTTGGTGAGCATCTTTTGTTCTAGTCTTTTATTTCAATTGTTTTAAGTTAGTATTTTCAGTAAGTCTCTATTCCGTTAATGTTAAAATGTTATATTGTTTGGGTGACCGGGCATATGGCCTTAAAACATGGCTGATGACACCATACGCAAACCCTGAAACCCCTTAAGAGGTGTGCTATAATAACATCCATGCCCACACACGCGCCGTAGAGCGCACTTTTGGCGTGCTTAAGGGCCGTTGGATGTGTTTGGATCGGATACAGCCAGTGGCAAACTACTTTATACCCCTGAGAAGGTGTGCAAGATCATCCTGACATGCTGTGTCCTCCACAATCTTACAATGACCCATGGCATTCCTGTAAGACCCGGCGCCATTGCTTCTAACAAACTGTGAAATTTACTACTTCTCTCCTCGCGTAACCGCTTCCTTCATTCATGAATCAACTCTAGGCAAGCGGTTTCCTTATATGGAGAAATGGGGGCATGGTAGTATGCTGACTGCAGATCGCGGACACGCGCCTGTCAATTTAGAATGGTTCTGATTTACTAACATACGCACGGTGGTGAGAACAAAATTGGCCGGTACGCACATGTCATGAAACCGACGGTGATTTTGTGCAAGTACTTATTTTTTGCGGAGAGTAAGAACATTTCTGCGCAGATATTAGTGAATGAGGCCCAAGGTCACAGAAGCTTTTGAGCTTTGACCACCAAAATCTTATCAGTTCATCCTTGAGTCCAAGTGGACGTTTGTGCCAAATTTAAAGAAATTCCATCGAGGCGACTTTGAAATATCTTGTTCACAACAATGGGATGGACCGATGGACAGAAACACCAAAAACATAATGCCTTTGGCCACAGCTATCGCCAGCACAGAGACGAGATTCCACCATTTAAAGAAAGGGTGTCCCTTTTATGAATGATTCATATCAGTTTTACTCACTAGCTTAGTAAAGACACTGGGGCAATGTGACCTTGCTGGACCTTGTTTTGGGCATTATAACATTAGAAGATGAGGCAGTTTTTACCCCAATTACTTTAATTACACATCTGAAGGTAAAAACAAATGTGAATGTATCAGTATTGTCTATTAATTCAATGATGAACCAGGTTATATCTCTGAACACCGAAAGACTTCAACATTAGTCTTTGTTTTCACTGACATGTTTTTATGATTTGGGTTGAAGGATCAGTTTGCCTAAATGATAGAAAATACAAATCTTAGACACCTCAGAATATGGGCAAATAAAATCAAAATTATCTGAATGACAATATGCCTCTAGCAGTCACTAAAAAATGTTTTGTTTTGGTTTTTTTTTTGTAATTTGAGTGAACTGTCCTTATGAGTGGATCATTCATTAAAGCCAGACAAGCTCTCTCCCTTTAAACTCACAATGATTTCTGATCCTGAACGACCAAAGGCACAAAACAATAATAATTTCAGCTGCTGCCAAGTGTATCATAATCACTTTTAGACAGGCAGCCTAAAAACAGAAAATGGCATTCTGTTATTTTTCACATGAAAATAGATTGAATGAAATGAAAATGGATTTGAAGCTGAGGAGTTAATTACCAATTTCCTTGGCTGCCAGAAGGAGGCTCTTCAGTTCCTGACTGGCAGCTTGTTGTTTAGCTTTGTCCTGATGCTCAGAGCAGAAATGGACAATCTTCTGCCATGTCAGACCCTCTCTGGCAAACAGCTCCCGTCTCTTCAGTCGTTTGGTCTAACATGAGCCACAGGGAAAAAAAAAAATTACATTTCAAGTAGGACAACAGCAGCAATTCCTGCTCTTATAATTATAGGTATTTGTATTTGTTAACATGGCCTTGGATAAGACCAATGTATCCCAACAGTCTGCCAATGTATTGTGCAAATATTTTGACAAGACAGTCACTGAAATAGAGTAGCTTAGAGCTGCAATTATTAATCAGCTGGTTATCTAATGAATCACTCTAATTTTATATATGATTAATCTGTTTGATCTTTTTCAAGGAAAAAAGTAACATTTCTCTGATTACAAATTCTTATTTTCCGGGGTCTATGCTACTCTATGACAGTGATCTGATTATCTTTGGGTTGTGGGCAAAACAAGACATTTGAGGACATCATCTTGGGCTTTGGGAAACACTGATCAATATTTTTCAACATTTTCTGACATCTTATTGACCAAACAACTAATCTGAAAAATCATTTAAATATCATTCAAATAAAAAAATCATTATAGTTCATCATAGTTTATCTTACAAATGTACTGTAAAATTATTCAAGACTAATTCTTGTCTGTCATTTATATTTTTTTATTTTTGTTGTCAATCCCAGTTCATTCCGTGTCTTTTCTTTGATTTTTAAGGACAATGCACATCAACATTTCTGTAAATTAGCCAGCCCGCAGTCTCAGAACCCAGTGGCTATCCTCTGGGGGCAAGGCCAAAATTTTGGGAAATGCGGTGTAGCCAGCAAATATCAAGGTCAGGACTTTCTCTTCCATGTGCCTGTCATTTTAGCTAATCTCTATAAACTGATATTAGTATATGTATGAAAATACATTTTCAAAACAGCCAATATAAAGCGAACTCCTTGTCGGACAATACCCAACAGACAAAAGACTACAAATGGAAACCATTACACTTCTGATACCAAAATTCTGTCCCATCACCTACAGACTGTTTATAAAGAACTGCCAGATAGCAAATTTTCATCACGTACTTATAATTCAAACTGAACTTCCAAGCTTCAAAAACATTGGATACTAGGGCCAGGAATCACCAGAGGCCCCACGATACGATATTATTATGATACATGAGTCACCATACTGCATTATTGCTATTTTAAATGTGCTGCAGTTTGCAAGAAAATATTTTCCAATATACTGTGATTTATTAGCTTTTCTCAAAGCCAAATGATATCTCCAAAGGAAAATTGTCAACATAAACAGTTTTATGTAATGTGATAACGTTTTTAGTCTCGTCGTCTTACTTCAGTCATTTTTATTGCAGCATAATATATCTTGTGAACTGAAAAAGCAATTGATTATATTATGCTAGTAGACTACCAGAAGTTAAATTTGTATTTGTAAATAATTTATATAATATATATATAAAATTTGATACTTGGTGTCCATGTAACAATGCAGTATTGCCCCACAAAAATATTGCATTACTATGCTGTATCAATGTTTTTTTTACCCCACACCTATTATATATTTTCCCATAAAACAACTCAACAGGACCCTCAATACCAGGTAAATGCTGAAGTCTTTCAAAGTCTACTCCCCATGGCTTTTTGTTAAAAATTTGCAATAGAAAATATAATGATAATAACATCATCGCAGTTATCTTCTCAGACATGACAAAGCTCCTTCAGAGTGACAGAAGCCATTATACAACTGTCTTAACAGACTGAGTAGCACTCCCCAAGACTAGTACAGTGCTCCTTGTATGCCCCTATAGAATTTTTAGATTTTTTTTTTCTGTCAGAAGAGACACTGCAAGCTCAGTCAGGATTCTGGGCAGGATTCATCACAGCTAAACCCAGAGAGACCCCGATGGGATCCAATGATTAGGGTCTCCAAGGAAACGAAGCTGGGTCTCATATGATGTGTGCTAATGTACTGATCAAATGAAAAAAATCAAATGAGAAGTGTTTAATTAGTAATATCACAGTTATGATTCTGTGTTTAACTTAACTAAATATTTTCTATCCAGCATTACATTGTCCAAAAATAGGTAAATGGAGTCATGTTGTACAATTGCTTGTGCATAGGATAAAACATACTTATTATTTTATGTCAGAACAGATCATATTCACTTGCTCATCATGTGGGCTATTTTGGCATTTTCTAGTAATAACAAATGGTTTAAATGGCTTTCCAAAAAGACAACTGAACAAGTCAACAGATTCAAGTAAGAAGGGAGCTCCATCATAAGAACAAAGGTTGGGTATCATATGTAAACTTTTAAACTAGTGTTCACACAACACCTGAGTTCTGGTGCTGATACCAAAATGATGCTATTTATGATCATGTGCGTTTTGCATTGTAGTAACACATGCATCCTCAGTAAGTCTGTAGAAAAGTCTGTGTTAATGAGAATAACTTTTTTAAGCTTTTGTCATCAGAGCAGTGAGGTATTAAATCTGAGCAGGTCTGACAGTTGAGGCTCTGAGGTCAGGAGAAGCATTAACACAGTGACTTCATTACAATCTGCATCTCCATGTCTTCTGAAACTAAGCATTTTAGCACAAGCCGAGAGATAATCTCAGAGTGACTTCAGCCATCTTTTCCCTGGAGAAGCACTTTTTTTCTGCTGAGAGGATTTAACTGGAGGTGAGCCAGGTAAAAGTGAATCGCTGAATACGGCTCCCAATTTCATCTCAAGTCTCAGGATGAGGTAACCGAACAGAAACAAATCACCAACATTGAGTGAAAAGACAGGATAGTTTGATTTTGAAAATAGATAATCAGATATGGATATGATTGGCAAAGGGAAAGGATTTGAAACGCAGGTATAATATATGAAAGCAAACCAGTGAAAAAGGAAGATCCGACCCAGCAGAACCCACCCAGATATTGTCCATGTTTCAGGATGCAAGATAGGAAACTGAGCTAAAAGGAGAGCAGCAGTGCTCAAACCTCTTTCTCAGAGACAGAAAAAAACTGAATATTCCTACACACATTCTACTAAATTTGAAGGGTATTATTTGAGGTAGGGTTATCCTATTGAGTTGGGGCGTCATAAATTTCCCTTTGTGTATACGTATACCACCCTCAGAATTAAAAATAAACATACTTAAGACTTTACGGAAGGGAAGAAACAAAAATACTATCTGCACATTCTGTCGATAGCTCCCGATACATTTAACAAAGCACCAGTTTGATGTCGGCGATATCTTCTTCAGGCTTTATTGGGTAACATTCTCCAAAATATAGCACTGGATTTAAGCTGGAAAGTGTACCCAGGCCTGTTACATCAACTTGTCAAGTTCCTGCAAAGCAGCCTGTAGACTGTGGCTATTTATAACATATTAGTAATTCAGCTGAGGAGTCAATCAACAAAAACATGCCGCTATAATCAACATTTTCATATTAACATGGGATCACATTACTATGTGTAAAGTATGTGGAAAGGGTCACTTGTAATGGTTCCCCTTAACCGCAGTTTCACTCACTGCGCTCATTAAGTGTTCGCTAACACATTAGTCGCATCCACTTAAAGGTTAATAATGTGTCATTGTTGTGTTTACAGCTTGTTGCACACCCCAAGTTGCCAATAAAATCAGATTCAACAAAACTCTATTTCACAAAAGTGAAAGGTGAAAATGTTCCATATTCCAAGAAGGAAACATGAGTATTCCCATTTTATGCTACTTTATACTGAAATACTGTACTTTTTATACCACCACATTT
Organism: Epinephelus lanceolatus; assembly: GCF_041903045.1. Classification (NCBI taxonomy): domain Eukaryota; kingdom Metazoa; phylum Chordata; class Actinopteri; order Perciformes; family Serranidae; genus Epinephelus; species Epinephelus lanceolatus. Next base: position 40,416,384 of record NC_135743.1, read on the forward strand.
ATTTGGCAGATATAGTAACTAGTTACTTTTCAGATTAAGATTTATATAATAAAAAAGGAAACATGGTGAGCTTATAAAATACAACACATTTTTAAGCTAAACCAGTGCTTCCTATTTTAGTCTTGTAACCTTGTCCAAGAGGCAGTGTTCTGTTAGGGCTCCTTGCTCCTAGGTACTGGTGTGTCTGTACAGAAGTATACAAAATGCAATGCACTTGATGGATAGTGAAAAGACAATCAGATGGCGCTGGGGTAGGGAGACAAAGCGGGTTTGGAAAGAAATGGAAATATGGTTATACCGTAGGGTAGAGTAGGGTAGGATAAGAAGGCAGAGTAGAGTAGATTAAGGTAGGATACATTAAGGTAGAGTAGGGTAAGTGACTGTGTTACTGTATGTTTATGACTGGTTTAATGAAGAGCGCAAAAGTTTGTGAAGCTCTATAATCTTTTCTTTGCTTTGACATGTGTTCAGGGTTTCAGTGTGTGACTTGGCGACAGCTGATAGAGGTGGCAGACTGTTAGTTTTGGATGGAAAATGCATCACGTTGTTATGCCAATAATAATTCAGAGAAAGATAAAATCACAAACAGGTGTGCAGAGTCTCTTTTCATGATCCCCTGCAGCTGATAATAAATCCAGTAGTGACACAGTTTTGTGTGAGTCCAGCCTTATATACACTGCAGGCATCTAAGATCAGTTTTTTTTGCATTGGACATCTGGCATCCATTTAGTCTCTGATATACAGTATTTTTATGGCCAACAGCAGATATTCCATACATGCTAACTTGACTAATATGTGAAAAATATGTAGCATGATGGGTGCTTCTGTGCCCTTAACCTGTGGCTCTTACTTCAGACATTCCTCACCACCTGCATTAGCTAATGCTGTGTAGAGTGAATTAGTGTTATGACTGCAACTAGGTGTGTCGTGCAGTTCTCTAAAGAGCAAACAAATACATTATTTACTCACCAGTGACATGAGGTAAAGAGTTTTGGACATGCAAGAACAAGTGTTACATACACTTATATACAGTACCAGCTAGTTATCATATATATATATATATATATATATATATATATATATATATATATATATATATACACACACATATATAAATATAAATAAATATATATATATATATATATATATATATATATATATATATAATCGTCGTGACAATATGTCTTCTGCTCCAGAGCTGCACATACTAAGCATCACTCTCACATAGTGGACTATAATCACATAGACTGATACCACAGCCACTGCTTCTCACACCAATGACTGGATGTTGAAATTTAATCTTAAAGTAAAACAGAGTCTGCATCTGTGTTTTTGGATAGTCCATCCATCCGAATGAAAACATTTGGACTTTTCTATGTGAGGGGTAAAGGGAGCTGGATAAGAGCCATACAACACGCAAGCTGTGTCATCAAAGATAAAAAATTTCCAGAATACAACTAACATGCAAAATCACATTATTTGCTTGCTCACAGAGTTGGAGGAAAAACAACCTGCCAGAGATAGAACCCTCCAGTGAGTGTCAAAGTGACACACATTTCTTACTCTGGTAAAATATTTAGAGCAGGAATATATGCTGGCTCCACGATCTCAAGGCACAGCCGGGGGAGGGAGGGGTCGGGTTTTGGTGACCTCAGAATTGTATTTCTGCTTTTTGCAGATGATGTGGTTCTGTTGGCTTCATCACAGCGTGACCTCCAGCATGCACTGGGGTGGTTTGCAGCTGAGTGTGAAGCGGTCGGGATGAGAGTCAGCACCTCCAAATCTGACACCATGGTTCTCTGCTGGAAAACAACAGATTGTCCCCTCTGGGTTGGGATTGAGTTACTGTCCCAAGCGAAGGAGTTCAAGTATCTCAGGGTCTTGTTCATGAGTGAGGGTAGAATGGAGCGTGAGATGGATTGGTGGTTTGGCGCTGCATCTGCATAGATGTTGGCACTGTGCCAGACTGTTGTGGTCAAGTGAAAGCTGAGCAAGAAGGCAAAGCTTTTGATTTACTGGTCCATCTATGTCCCAATCCTCACCTATTGTCATGAGCTCTGGGTAGTGACTGAAAATAATGAGATCGCAGATACAAGCAGCTAAAATGAGCTTCCTCTGAAGGGTGGCTGGGCTCAGCAGATAGGGTAAGGAGCTCGGACATTGAGAGAGAGCTCCGAGTAGAGCCGCTGCTCCTTTGTGTCAAAGGGCCAGTTGCGGTGGTTCAGGCATCTCATCAGGATGCCTCCTGGGCCCCTCTCTTTAGAGGTGTTCCGGGCATGTCAAACTGGTGGGAGGCCCCGGGCAGACCCAACCCAGACCCACACGCTGGAAGGATTACATATCTTGTCTGGCCTGGGATCGCCTCAGGATCCCCCAGGAGGAGCTGAAAGTGTTGCTGGGGAGAGGGGCATTTGGAGTGCTTTGCTCAGCCAGCTGCCCCTGCAACCCAGCCTTGGATAAGCGGGTGAAAACATCATTATGGATGTTAATGGTTCGGCCATATTATACAAGGCACAGGGATTTACACATAACAGGCACTGATATCGGGCAGATAGTAGCTGGATCAGGTATCAGTGACAATGGGGCGAATCTATTAAATTCTATGTTTACATCTGTTTACATGTGTGTGTTTTTCAGTACTTGATATTAAGGACTAAAGTCTGTGTTAGGCCAAGTGAAATGGCTCATGCAGGTGTCCAGTTGGGCAAATAAATGTGATGTTTAATGTAACATTATCTAAAAATAAACTGCTTACTGTATCACTGAAGCAGAGCTTTTCAAGCTGAGCTGCTTGTGCACCATCAGACGTTGGACAGAACTGATGAGGAAAATCTGAAATACTGGACACTATGGAAATTAACTTGTGTCACTGATGTCTTGCATGACATAATATTACCATAAAACAGGCTGCCAGTATACTCTGTCAAAACTGTTTGTCTGATGCTTGAATAGCTTTAGAAACCTCACATTAGGGATATAGCGATATACCAGTTTCAAGGTGATATAAAAGTTCAAGGTTCTCATACCATATACATTTTCTTATCTACGATATTGGAAAAAAAAGCAGCTAGAGCAAGAATCCCCACTTTAGTTCAGTTATTTTTTACTGACTGATAATAATATCAGTTCTGTAATAACGTGATACTGTGAAACTGTGATTTTATTGGGAGACAAAATGTCATACCCTTGCAACCCTACCTCACACCTATGCAATCACACATACTTCCTACCGTGATTGGTCAATTGTGTGGAGGTGAGAAAGGAGCCAGGGTTTGAATTTCTATCTCAGCTCTCTCCTCAGAGCTACGAACACTTGTTTAACTTCAGATAAGAGTTGGTAGATATCACAATATCTATTAGGGGTGGGAATCAGCAGAGGATCCATGATACAATATTATCATGATACAACACCTGTTTTGTCTAATAAGATAAAGTTTTCAGTCTGTTCATCTCACTTCAGCCATTTTTTTTGCAGCAGCAAAATGTATCTAATGGACTGAAAAAGTAATTGATTATATTATTCGTGTAGGCTACCTCAAGTTTAATTTACATTTGTCATATTAATAATTTATATAATAAAAAATCCATACTTGGCACTGTGTGACAATACAATATTGCCATACAAATATTGCGACACTATGCTGTATCGATTTTTCCCCCCATCTCTAAACATCTCAACATTGGTCATTTCCTGCGATGATGCGTTTGAGGGCAAACAAAGATGACAAACACAAAAGCAATGAAAAACAATCCCAGTCATATAACTTATTTTTAAGAGATTGACATAAGTGAGCTCAAAATCCCCATACTTTTTAAAAGAGGTGCATTATGGTGAATGTAATATCAGTTCCATGCATCTCTAGGCCCTCCACTGATTTCTACCTGCAAAATTAAATTCCAATCCGGTGGCTTTTGAATGATGGAATGGAATGCTTACACACTGCTTTCCTATACATCCTAAAGTTCTATTGGGACAATACTGATTCCCAAATGTCCCCTTAGCTGTCCTCACCTTCAGATCATAGAACTGTTCAGTGAAGTCTTCCTTCTTGCTAACATTGGAGAAGGAGCGCAGAGCACCTGTGAGCCGAGGAGGGGACATTCTTCTCTGATGCTCTCATCTACACACTGAATCCCCAGCTTATGTCTATGGCACACAGAAGGTCAGTTACAAATATTGAAATGAACTTTCATGGCAGTATGGCTTCTGCATGACACAGCCTATTAACAGTACAGCATGTCTCTATCTAAACACACGCTGAATTCCATGCAGAAAAGCTGTAACATTTATTACCTTCCTAAACGAGTCTCACACACACAACGCAGGACATTAAAGCAGCTGCAGCACATTGTTGGGGTCTTTTTGTGTATTCGGCTTACAATAAACCCAAAAAACACCTGACAGCAGTTTGATATTAGACTGTAACAGCTGTACGTTGACACTATCTTCAACTAAGTAATGTTGTGTCGGTTAAAGAGTAACTGGAATACTACCTGTAGCGTTCATAAACGTGACACTATGAAGGAAACATAAACTGCTTGGTAGACAGGGTGAACGCCAAATTAGAAACTACACAATATCGATTCTTCCACAACCCGACATCATCTTCAACAACGTAATGTTACCAAAAAACCGATGTGATATCAAGCCAGCTGTACTTTATGACCAACGGCATTCCCTCCGGGCAGTAAAGTAACGTTAGCGCGCACGCCAAAGCCAATTTAGTGAGTCTTGCTTTTATTTTTGTCCATACGATACATGTTTTTCCGCCACTTTTACTAACTTTGAACGTTACAACATGACAGAGGCTCACTCACGTTGTATAAGAGTCTGTGCTGCTAGCTAATGTTAGCTCTCGAGCCTGACTTCCACTACCACAGCTGTATCGTTGTGACATTAGCGCTCTAGAAGTGTTAAAATCAAACCAACTGCGACAAATCAGCAGCCTGTTAGACAATATAAAGCTGATATATCAATAGTTACCTTCCACAGCGCCCTGTAGAATGAACTGTCAAGCGTGTAACTGGCCTACCGGCAGATGTCAACAGAAGTTGGTTGTTAGCCAGGAACTATGGGTATTGTAGTTTCTACGGTAGATACTTTATAGAGTCTAAGCCTTGAATGACTACATTACCCATATATACAGAGGAGTTACGTCACATGAGGTTTGCTCTCATGTAACACAGGCATTCACCGGACTAGTTACTCGAAATAAAAGGGGGTATGCCGCTGCTTAGTGGGGTTAACCAGGTGCCACCAAAACCTGTCCCTGCTTTACAGTCTGTTCTCATGTCGTAGAACTGTTTTCTGCCCCGCGGTCTTCCTGCTCATTCCTTAATATAGCTAACTCCACATAGTCCGAATGCACCAGTACTTATAACGAGCGCACCCACAAAATGTAGCTTTGACTTGAGAGAAAAACGAAACTTTGTGGTCTCTCTACTGAAGCGCTGCTGGCATAAGCAAACACAGAGCTACCGAGAGTGCACTACAATGCCTATTTATGTGCACGTTTATTTATTTATTTTTTCTATCCTTTGTGTGTTTATATATCTGTGTACAATTACAATAAGAACTTCTCCTCCTGGGGTGTCAAACTCATTGTGGTTTATGGGCCACATACAGCCCAATTTGATCTCTTCATAAACTCCTATGAATTACCAAACCTCCAAACATTTCCCTGTCTTTCAGTGTAAAGAAATACAAGTGCATTTTTAAAAAGTTAATTTAAAAACAGATGATAAACAGACAGAGATGTCTGAAGAAAAATAAGTGCAATTTCAACAATATGTCTTGGTTTTTCCATATTTCAACCGTCCACTACTCACTGTCCTTAGATGTGTATCCATATATTTTCACACCAAACCAAAGTGGAAGCTGCCACTCTGAGATAGATGAAAGAAGATAACATAGAAGTCTGATACAGATTCTTTTGACAATATTTTGCAGTGTTCATTTTGACAGCAATCAGTGTTCATTGTTATTTCAGAGAACTGTATTGTGGTCAGGGTGGATAAGTAGCATTTTACATGGAGTAGCTGTTCACTGGTGAACTTGCTCCTGAAAACTGGCACCTCTTAGCCTTCACAAGTGATTTATTAGGCGTGCAAAGTCATCCAGTGGACCAGACTGGACCCTATGGCGGGCCGGTTCGGGCTTGCAGGCCACTTGTTTGACACCCTTGCTCTACTCAGTCTACTGCATGTTCAGCATAGTTTTGTGTCAAAGGCACATGTAGGCAATACATAAACAACCCACTGGAACAGAACAAATAAATACCTTTAACAGTGTAGGACAGGGGTGTCCAAACTTTTCTGAATGGGGGCCAGATTAGATAATGTGAAATTCCCTGGCATCAAGCTGCTTCCTGTATCATATGAGTTTTTTGTTTGTTTGTTGTTGGGTTTTGTTTTTTTTTAAATCACATACAAATAAGAGAGATGCAAGTGTTTCATTCTACTTTTAAAAAGTATTCAACGTTCCACGCTCCTTAAAAACGTGGCTGCTGTTAAAAATCTGTCTGTGGGCCCTCAACTGGCCGCCGGGCCAGACTCTGGATATACCTGGTATAGGACAAAAAAATGATCAGTTAAGTTAAGGTTACTTTATTATCTCCCATGGGAGCAAATAGTGTTGGAGAAAGGGAAAATTCTGCACTGAGACCAAATATCACAATAAAACACATTTAATAAGAACACGTGTAATCATAGATAAAACAACCAGCCATTTAATCACAGACCATATCTTGTTAAGAGCTACAGAAATTAAAAGACATACATCTCAAAACATACACAAGTAAATAAATTGCACTCAAATGCGTAGTATGACAATGGATGGAGTTTTGGATTATGCTGAAATCTATTTTAAGTATCATCATTGCTTTGATCTTCATCATTATGGTGGCGATGTCTGAAGATTGGATTTATTTGTCTCAGCACATTCTAACTGATGCTAATAATCACATGCTAAATTACCTCCACGATCCCTGAACACCTGCTCTGTAAAACTGCTGACATCACACTGTAAAACTTTGATGAAAATTAACAATGAAATCTAAACAGTGTTCTGCTGTATTAATGGCATACAGTGTCACACTGTAAACTGCAATGGAATGTAGGATAAAAAATTTGATAGAACTTTCAGAGAATGCACTTATTTACAGGATTTTACTGTAAACTTTGCTGAGGCTGAGGATATTGAGAAGGTGAAATACAAGTGTGGGAACTAAAATTAAAAACTTAACCAATGTGACAAGTTATTTTTTATTTTTTTGATTTCCACTTTGGAGCGCATGAATATACACAGCACTACAACTTTACTGCCAGGCAAACTTTTTTATTTCTAGTGAAATTAAATATATATTTCCCTGTATTACTCTTTATCATTTTTGTCACACATATGTAACAAAAATCTAAAGCCATGTTAATGACTCTGAGGATAGTACCTTACTTGTAGACACAGAGGTGCTGTGAGATAAATGCCAATGTCCGCACGCTAACAGGCTGACATTGACAGTCTGTACATGACATTAGAGAAAATCAATTTATTTTGTTAGTCTGACTAAAATCAGACTTTTAAAATGTATGTAAACATTTTAGTCTGACTGAAATCATACTAAATTGAATTTCTCAAAGTCAGACCAACACACCCAGATAATGAGACTGGGAGTCTAATTACTTCTGCAGTCAATCGGACCCAAACTGGCCTAGGCGCTCTGCACATGCTTCACAGTTTCCGCTGGGGCTTTGACCCAGAAGTTGAATAGCATTAAATATGTAACAGAAGAAGAAGCCAGTAACAACATGGCAAAATCTACATCCAGAGCCGTGCATTTTTGGACTGACGAAATATACAGAGCCGTAAAGTTGCCCACCAAGATACCAGTTTGCTGTTAGCTAACCGTAGCTAACTTGTTTGTCGACTGTTTGGTCTGTGACATAATAGGTCAACCAGAAAAAGGTCCAATACTAGCAACCTAAAAGGGGGCATATCACCACCTATCGTAGCTGAGTCAGACATTCTTTGGTCAATAAACTGATTCCCCTCCCGTGCTTGTATACTGGGACAAGGACAGTAATCCAAATAACTGTGCATGTAAATGTACGAAATGCTATTCTGATGATTAACAGTGTTTTCAAAGTCTATCTTCTCAGTTTAATGTGTTAGCAAGCTGACATTTGTTAATCACTAAACACAAAGAAGCCTACAGCTGAAGCTGATGGGAATATATCATTAGAAGCCTAAATAATAAGCCAACATGTTGAAGAGATTGCATTTTTTGACCAAATCATTGAGCTTAATTTGGGGACCACACAAAACATAACACAGCCCAAAGAAAGACAAAATGGAGAAAAACCAACACATTAGTGGAATTAGAAGAAGACGTGGTCAAGGAAAAATGATCATTTCATCCTTTGGACCACTCCAATTAATGGTAGAATATTAGCATAAGTGTGTGTTAATTAAAATTACAAGGCCTATAAAAAAATATTAAGTTAAGTGAAATTCTCACATTGTGATACCCTTATTCACTACCTTCACATCGTGTTCCACTGTAGCCTACCTATCAGTAAGTACGCTTACAGTACCGGTATACCGGTACCGGTTAGTACAACCAGTGTACATTGTAAATTGTAAAGAATTGTGCTGTATGGTGTGGGCCATGTTTTTGAAGCATTGCCAATCATTTAAAAATAGCTTGGTGAGGCTGTTATAGGTCATATGTGATTGCATCAGTCTAATGCTACAGATTATAAAATTTGATAGCAGTGTTTGCTTCATAATGCATTTCAAAAATAAAAATAAAAATAAACATTAAGTTGGAAAAATGGCTGTGACACATATCAGGTATTTAGCTCACAGCCATCGGTGTAGCTGTGGAGCACATTCTCAACACGGTCCAACACCCTGAATTGACTTTTTTTTTCCTTCAACTGCAAATGCACATGGTTACATTTTACCAACACGCATGTGGTTGGGTTTAGGCAAAAAGAACATTGTTTGGCTTTACAACCTTACGGGAAGTGAAAGACGGGGTAATAGTCAGACTTATCCACTGCCCCTCCCACAAGCCCTACTCCAATCTCCAATTTCCACTGCCTTAACTTTTGTTGTTGTCCCACCTCGTTTCCTGCTGACGCCACTGGACACCATTAAATAAAACAGTGACCGGCTGCGTATCATACTGACGTAAAAGAAAGACTTTTTCTTCAGTGTCTGATGCTGGAAGTGACTGACTAGGCACTGGTTTTTGATGACTTCAAAGTGAGACCAGGTTGAGCCATGGGCAATGGCACTGCACTCTGATGAGACACTTCTCAAATCAGAAACTGCAGATTTTACAATGTATCTGTTATGCAGCCTATAAAAAAAAAATCTTTACGTTTTGATTATTATACTGGGTGGCACGGTGGTGCAGTGGTTAGCATTGTTGCTTTTGTGAGTTGGCATGTTCCCCCCGTGTCAACGCAGTTTCTTTATGGCTTCCTCCCACAGTCCAAAGACATGCAGGTCAGGTTAAATGGTCACAATATGAGTGTAAATGGTTGTCTGTCTCTATGTCAGCCCTGTGATAATCTGGTGACCTCTCCAGGGTATACCCCGCCTCTTGTCTAATATCAGCTGGGATAGGCTCCATTCCCTCCGCTACCCTGTACCAGAATAAGCTGTCACGGATAATGAATGAATGAATGATTATTATTCTGTTGTTGCTGTGTATCTGCTGCAAGTATTTTGTTTGCTTGTTGAGCAAACAAAATACTTACCTCTGAGATGTCTATTCTTAGTGCAGAGTCTAAGACCCATTTTCCACCAAAATACCAACAACTCACTTTGCAGAGCTTCATCTGAATGTTTCTCCCACCATCTGTTTACACCTTTCCTCCCACCTGAGCACTGTGCGCTCTTCACTGGGCACCAAAATACCACACAAAAAAACCAAAGCCGATTTCAAGGTCAGAAAAATACCAAACTTTCTAATTGCTGCTTGTGCTGGTCAACCACCATGAAAATACAGCCATGTCTGCTTAACAGATTGTCATGCCCCCCCCCCCCCCCCACCCCCCCCCCCCCGATCAATACTTCCGCACAGTGGGATGTATTCATTCGAAGGACCATTAGCAGAGATCTAGACCTCCAGTCTTTCTGTGATTGTCGTGTCTTTATTTTCAGTCATCTATTTATACTATGAACTGGAACACAGATTAAATGCAATTGAGATTCCCTGCTCCATGTCCTTTAAAGTTGTATTTTGCCGCACAGTGATTGACGTTAAAAGCAGCCTGCCATGTGCATTCATTAAGACAACCTCATTGTAATTCACAACTCACCTACTGTAACTTCAACCTGTGAAGAAGGTGTCTCATCTGCTCTCTATCACCACATCTGCTTTATTCCTCTGTGCGGTTTGTCCTCTTGGCCAGGCCCAAATCAGCATCCCTCCCCTATCCCAAACACACACACACACACACCATGCACTGTATGCATGAGTGGTGTCCACTGAACTCTGGCTATGCCGCGAGAGAGCTCGCCTTTAGAGAATAGTGAGAGTGAGAGAATGATTCACTCTCATTTTCTCTCTGTCTCTCTCTCTCCCTTACACCACCACCACCACCACAACAACAACACACACACACACACACACACACACACACACACACACGTGTCCCCAAGTCCACACTAAAGGGCACGACTTGTAGAATGTGATGCATCAGTTTGAGTTTTATTTATGTGAATTTCTCATGTTTGACTTGTCATCCCTGATATTGTTGTATCCAACATAAACCACATTCCAAGTGAATATTCTGTGGATGACATTACCATGGGCAAAGGCAAATTAATGTGAACCAAACTGGAAAGAAAACCACCACATCTATGAGGCAAACAGATTCTATGTATACAGCATTACTGAACAAACAAATGCAAAAACTAATATTGCCCAGCAATTAGTGATTAGATTGGAAACAAATGGACATAATTCTGTTTTTTAGGGAATCTAATGAGAAATAATTTATTCTGTAATCAGGTTTTGGTACAATAGATTTACATGTTATTATGCTAACCATTTTTTATACTTATTATCATTTTAGTTTATTCTGTAATGATGCACATTTGTATCTTATCAAGAGCTTTAATTGCTATTAGTCACCATAAAATGCTTTGCCAGGGGATTGTTTCAGACTGCAAACTGGATCAAAATATTTTTTAAAGTTATTTTAAAAATCCTCTTTGATATGAAAACATCACTAAAACAGTATTTTGCTTTGCTGAGACCCACATCACCTGATCACTGCCAGACTGTTTTGCACCTGCAGGATCCACTGATAAGCAGAAAATGTTGTACATATTTGTTTACATGACAAAATGTTGGCAATCTATCCAATAGTTGTTGAAATACTTCCCCAACTTATGGAAATGGGAACCTCATTGTGGCACTAGAAGCAAAGTCAGAGGATCACCAAAGTCATTTTGATGAAACCAACGACTAAAAGAAATAATGGATGTAGCTACCATGATGTCATCCATTGGTTTGTGGACTTTCATTTTGAGGCCTTTAGTTTGGCATTTTGACCATCGTCATCTTTGATTTTTGGAATAGAACTGACCATATCTGGACAAGACAGTGGAGATATGTTGCACTTAAAGGGAACTTGTAAGCTTGCGGTTAGCATGAGAAGCAGTGTAGACAATATGCTTGGAATAAAAGTTGTTATGTAATGGAAGCATTGCTGATAAAACACCGACGGCGGGATTCTGGTGTCACAAATTGCACTTTGTATGTGCGATTATCGTTCAAAGTTACCACTGCGCTCTGACCCCCCTGGTGCGTAGTCCAAATAAATATCCAGAAAGAACAAAAATAGTTTGAGGATCGCACACAGATATGTCCATCAGCAGATAAAACATTTTTAATGAAGCCTTTCAAGCATTTTTAAGGACCTTTGTATGTCACACTGATAATTATTCTAATGCAACATTCTAAACAACAAATCTGTGTTGAAATCTGCAGGAGGAGAAGAAGTTAAAGTTAGCTGTTAGCTATTAGCTGCTAGTCGTTGGCCAGAATGTATATACTGGTATGTCTATGGGAAGCAAATTTGCATTTCCTAAGCTTGCAAAGGCATGACCCCTCTTCTATGTTGCTCTGCCTCTGATTGGCTTACCCTGACAATCTTACCCGAACCCTACCCAATCCGATTTCTTTTGCTTATACCTAATCAATCCAACAAATGGAGGCAACGAGTACTAGCCAGTCAGAGGGAGAGTGGGGAAGGTCATGCCTTCACTATCCTAGGAAATATAGGAAATGAAAAGCACACTATAAATAAAATGTATTGTTATTATTTTTATTTGATGTTTTCAACATCATGAATGACATTATATGTATATATACATATATATATATAGCCTTTTTAGTATATAAAAAGGCTTTTAAAACAGTTATTTTACACCCTGTACACCCTGGATCCTATGTGAGGAAACCTACACTGCAAACTCCACACAGTGTTAACATCTGCACCACCGTGCCACCTGAGTTTCAGCCAAACTGACAGGTCAATTATTGTTTTATAATAAAGATTTGTTTCCATGGCATAAAATAGGGAATAAATATAAATATTAAACACAAAATAAACAACAACAACCAGAAGAAGACACTGGTATCTACTATCAGCAAAACTGTTATCTTAAACATCAAAATTTGTTATAGGTGCATCTCTCAGTAATATGAATGTTTTTTAAGAGATGGGGTTGTGCACAGCACTGATCATCTGAAGTCCAATAATAATGTGAACAAGCAAATTGTGAAAAAGTTGTGTCTATTTTCAGGTGTGAAATATTCACTGGTGTTTTTTATTTACAGACCTACCAACTGTATAGTCCTATTATTTCTCTCTGGCCCACAGACACAAAGCACTCTGCATACAGTGTGCAGGGTATGTGGGCACATTAAAGGAGACTTGGTGCCACAGAGTCTAACTGAGAAGCACTTCTGGCTCTCAACAGAAACAATAAAAGAGCTCGTTGGTATCTCTTGTGGCATACGGAGGCCATTTGTTTTAGTCAGAAAGCTGCACGACACCCTGCTAATGTGCTTCCAGGATGCTGCTACCGGCTTTTCCCTCAAGGCGGAAATCCATCCTAATTATTCACATTTTGAAGTGAGCTCCATGGTGAGGACCCTCTCCCACAGTGCAGCCTGCGTCACATACATCTTAATAACTCACCTCGATGAAATCAGCAGCCACACACTCCTAACAACTCTTTGAATAGCCAGTACAGTATGCCTATTTATGGATGTGTGTGTGTGTGTGTGTGCGCTCGCGCATACAAGCATGTATGACAAATTGAACAAGATAGTGTGTATTTGGGTTCATGACTGTACATGCAAGAGTGACTGGGTAAGTATGTGCATGAGTTTGCCTGGCCACATTTGTGAAAGGTCATATGAATCATAATTCATTCTGGGCCTCTCACAGATTTCAATTTTTTATTAATGTATTTTAATTTTTCATACACACACTTGTCTCTCTTATACTTTTATCCACTGAGGTACATATTCACTAGGGGTGGGGAAAAAATCGATACAACATAATATCGTGATATTTTTGTGTGACAATATCATATCGTTACATGGACACTAATTATCATTTTTTTTTATTATATAAATGATTAATCTTCCAAGTTATATGTATTTACATGATAAATGATGCACAGAACTCATAAGTGCCACTAATGTAAACGTGAGGGGGACCAGTACAGGAAAAATGAGGGTACAGAGAGAACAAGATAATGAAAGGAGCGGTGATGACCAAATGTTTGCTAAATGCAAAGAAGTAGCAGGTATGACAAAGCTTAAGGTAAGAACTGAGGAAGAGTAATGTTTAGCAAATAAAACCTGCTGTATTAGGCTCCATTTAAAAACTACAGTGAGGACACCTATTATGGACACCTCAGGACTTGAGACATTCATTGGTACCACCCATGTTAAGCTGTCCTGTTGGAAAGGTGGCCAAATAATGCTCCAAAGTTACAGTAAAATTTGGAGAAGGAAAAAAGAATATATTGCTTTTTTTTTCAAAATGGTGTATATAAATATTTCTGCATACTGGGGTCCCTAAACAATCTTTAAATTGCATAAATTGGGTTTGGGTTGAGAATTAACAACCATATACTCTTTACACTATTTCAGATCTGCACATAATTTGACCAATGTTTAATTAAAGTAGCTTCAAGATTGAATGAATAAATAAAGAAAATAAATATTGCACACTCATAATTTGATCTTTTGATTTAATACCTTGCAGTAACTTCTTCAATCAGTGTTTGATTTTACTTTTCTGTAATCATTCATTGGGGGACATTTTTTCGGCCCAGGACACACGTGACTACCTCTGCTTTTCAATAAGAAAGCAAGGTCTTAACTGTAGCTGTGTTCGATCTCTGAATTTCTGATCAACTTGTATCAATTTCAAGCTTAAAATCACAACTTCCAGTTCAAGCCGCACTCACTTTTTGTTTAAACCCACACATTCCGAATACATATAGTTTATTTGGCTGAATAGATATTGTTGATTCAACTTTTTTAATCATTATGGGGATTGTGCTGCTGCTGAACTGTATTGCATTGTACTTAAAACTGTTTCTGGTATTTGGCCTACCCTCACTGATATAAATGGGGCTGATGAAATGATAGCAACACCTGACACCATGAGAACAATCTTTGATAACAGAAAATTAAAGACCCATTAACAATCATAATGTCTCCTTACATTTAATGTAGTTAGGGCCGGCTCAGGCTTGCCCTGTACCAGCCCCTAGTTAGGCTGACTGGTCTGCCGGGGGACCTCCTATAATACCTCGAGCACCTTCTCTCCTTCTCTCTATCTCTCCTTTGCTAACACTCATGTCCTGTTACTGCATCTCGCTAACTCGGCTGTACTGCATGTCACTAATTTGGCTTCTTCTCCGGAGCCTTTGTGCTCCACTGTCTCGTAGGTTAACTTCTATCACAGTGGTGCCTGGATAGTGTGACGTGTGTGGTTGTGCTGCTGCCGTGGTCCTGCCTGATGCCTCCTACTGCTGCTGCCATCATTAGTCATTAGTCATACTTCTACTGTTATTATACACATAGGATTATTGTCACATATGTATAATATCAGATATTAATATATACCTACAACATATTGTACCACAATAGCCGTAATTAGAATTGTAATATTATTACTTTCATTAATGTTGTTGTGAGCTACTGTCATTACTGTCTGTCCTGCATCTCTCTCTGTCTCTGTCTCTGTCTCTCTGTCTCTCTTTCTGTCTCATTGTGTCATCCGGATTACTGTTAATTTATCATGTTGATCTGTTCTGTACGACATCTATTGCACATCTGTCCATCCTGGAAGAGGGATCCCTCCTCAGTTGCTCTTCCTGAGGTTTCTACCATTTTTTTCCCCCCCGTTAAAGGGTTTTTTTTGGGAGTTATTCCTTATCCGCTGCGAGGGTCTGTAGTATAATGTACCTGTTTAGTCTTATGCTTTAGTATCAGTTGACCTTTAAAAATACATGTCCAGGCAGTATACTCTGCTTGATCATAACCAGTCACACCTTGGTTTATTGTTTCATGTATCCACACAATGTGCACACACACACACTCATTGGTGTATTGTATTGGATGCAGGATCTGATGCTCAAGGACGAAAGTGGGAAGTACCTAGGATCTGATAGGATTTGATGTGCATGTATGACACCATTATGTTCGAATTGATAGGATTGATGTTCATGTATAACACCATTATGTTCGGGCTTATGTGGGAAGGATTAAAGAGAAGACATGGAGATTCGACAGAATCTTCACCAGCATAAAAGAGAGCACACAGAAAGCAAAACTTCAGTCCTGCTCCAACTGACGGTCCGTGTGAGCTGCCAGCAGTAAAGGGAAGGACTGGGAGGTAAGCTTCAAGTCCTTCTACTGCCAATACCAAGTTTAAGTTTATTTACTTTATTAATCCCCCTGAGGGGAAATTCAATGTTTTCACTCTTGCTTGTCAATTACACACAGGTCCGAAAGACACACACATGCACAAACAGGACCTATACATGCACAAAGTGGAGAGATGTCAGAGTGAGGTGAAACTGAAACTTAGAAGCTGTGAGAATTAGACAGTCCCCCCAGAAAAACGCAATTATGCGATCACATTTTTCAACGTATAACCAGCCAAAGTCCGCATATTAGCCGAAAAATTGCCGATTTCAATTGTAAGAATGCACTTTTTTGTTACCAGTGGGTTAAATCATACTAGTTTCAGAAACCTTACAGTTGTAAGTATATTACCTAGTATGCAAATTTACCTTACATAAGAGATTGCACTGTGCATTGGAAGCACTTATTTTAACAGAAGATGTCTGTTTTGTAGAGCTACCTCTGTAAAACAGGAAGCCCACATTTTATTTTTTTATAGGCCTGTTTTATTTATTCATTTTTACAGAAGTTGTAGCATATTCTTTTTGTAAAGCTACAGAACTTGTTTGACTCAGCAATGTTTTGTAAGTTTGAGCCATGTGTTTATTAAGGTCTGAAATAAAACAAGATGAGAACTTAAATATTCCCTGCACTTTCTGTGATATAGTATGCTTGCTTATCATAGGAAGTAATTAGAAATGACTCTTTACATTAAGGTAGTAGCTTAGTGAGAACAGGGTGTTGCCGCAATTTTTGCAAGTTCCCGCAATTTTTTGCAAGTTCCCGCAATTTTTGTAAGTTCCCGCAATTTCATTGCATAAAATTGCATAAATATCCTGCTTATTCCATCGCATTTTTTAAGAAAACGTGCTGCATAATCAAGGATTTTTGCCCGCAACAATCACAAAAAAAACACATTTTTCTGGAAGGACTGATTAGAAGCATCTTAACATTATCTTCACATACATTAAAGTCTCAAAGTATCATTTTGAATAGGAATGACTATGGTGAGCTGAGAGAGAGTATTTAAAAAATTTAAATTTAAAAAGAAAGTGAGGGAGCAAGCAAGTAAAAGAAAGAGAGCAAGAGAAACTGTGAGACACTTGGAAAAAAAAAAGTGAGAGAAGGCATGAGAAAGAGTGTGAGACAGAAGGTGCTTTTTTAGCCACCTCCTCATATGCAAAACCTGAGTGGAAATGCCAAAAAAAAACAAAAAAAAAAAACAAACACAAACCTTGAACAAACCTTGAAATATAACAGAGACGTTTTTATGCTTGGGTGGGGTGGAAAAGATGGTGTTCTCTTTGTCGTCTCAAATGGGTTTTTACTCGCTTACGTACACACACACACACACACAAACACACACCTGTTAGCAGAACTAAGAGCACATAGCTGTAACGTTATTTGTTCAAATCTCTATTTCCATTGTCCAAAGTAATTGTTGTCATTATACATCCATTGTTTTCTTTTGTTTGACGTTTGACTGGCGCTGTTGATGTATAATTATAACTAGATACCAGTTCCCAAGATGACGCCTAATTGTTCCAATGGAGTTGCTTGCCTGACGTATGCACCAAAAAAGTTTCTATCTTCTGGGTTTACTTCCTCAACATGCTGCTCACTGACTATATGCAGTAGTGTTTCTCCTGCTGGCCCTGTTCATGAGTTCCCTCTCAGCTCATAGACTTTACATTGTGATGATGTCATGGATTTTTAAATTGTTTTATCAGCTCAAGGAATGTTTTGCACATATAAAACCTACAGGAATCAAAAATTGATAATAGAAAGAGTCATAAGTGACCTTGTTTGCAGTTCGGGTTGTCCTGTCAACAGTTTTGGAAACATCTAGGTGGGCGGTTGTGGCTCAGAGCTAGAGCATGCTCACCACTAATCAGAAGATCAGAAGTTCAATCCCCAGCCCCTTCAGCCCTGATGAAGTGTCCTTGGGCAAGAAACTGAACCCCAAAGATTTCTCCATCAGTTTGTGAGTGTGTGTGAATGGTTACTGAGTAGCAGGTGGCACCCTTTATGGTAGCCTTGGCGACTACTGCGTGAATGGGCGAATGTGACATATAGGGCTCTAGTTTCCCGGCGCAGCGCAGGTGGCGCAGGGTGGCGAACCCTGGTAGTTTGGCAGACTGAGGTGCGCTGAGATGGGTGTGGCGGCGCAGCAGGGGGAGGTGTCGACAGATCCAGCTCGGCGCAGTGACAGTTTCGTGCCAAAGGTGTGCTAAAAGCTCGCCATCTGAAACCAGGTCTACTGTCAGCGCAGGAGGAGCACAGCCAGTGTAAACCGAAGTTTGGCTGACCGGCGGACAGTGCGCACACGTCACCAAAACCTCACAGGCAGGTTTCCAGAATATCAGGCACACAATGCAATACATAGCCACAAAACCACTATTCAATGCAACTATCTGCAATCAGCACATAAATGTATCACTATACCGACTGTCCCGTCACATCTGATGTCAGATCAAAGGACATGTTTGGCAAGTTTGGCACACGTAATGGAAACCCAACCTGATTTGATTAACACAGCCTGCAAACTAATGAGTTCACATCCCTCTCAGCCAACCACAAACAGCCACAGCATCAGATAGGGAGTATATATTCAGCATCTGTCATCTTAGAAAAGTCAAAGGAAAAGAAACAGAGTGAGACTGCGAGAGAGAAAGAGAGAGCGCGCGCGCATGAGATAAACACAACATTGATTTACAATTGTGGTGACCTCCTCCCAGGCTACCTTTGCGTCATCAGCCCGTGGAAGTCTGCTCGCAGTTCCATATATTCGGACACTGCGAGCTTGGACCTCCCGGACCAAAACATAAGTTTTCTCCTGGGAGGAGTTTGGCTGTCCGACGCTGCTGCTCTCTTCTGCCATGACAAACTGAGTAAACTCTCATTACACCTTCACGCAGCGCATTTAAGGAGAGGGGCTCATTTGATTGGTGTGATGTGTGTAAAACCCACTCCACGCCTTCTGTCCTCCCTCTTTCCGACTTGCGCAGGTAGGAGGGACGGAGGTGGGATAGAGGGCGCCAGGGCGCACGGTGTGCCAAACTTACAAAATCTGCCTGGCCACACCCAGTTGGCGAAGCGCAGGTGCGCTGCGCCCCCACCGCGCCCGGTCTGCGAAACTAGAGCCCGTAGTGTCAGCATTGAATGGACAGAGGACTAGAAAAGTGCTACCAAGTGCAGAACATTTACCATCTCTTTTATAATGGGGTGTCTGTGGGGAAAATGCTTTTTGGACCACAGGGGATTTTTTCAATGCAATGAAGCGAGGGGCCACTGGGAAAAATTGGCTCCGAGACTGAGCAACAATCCTAGGTTGTGCCCTCTTCTACAGTGGCACCTGACTGGAGACCTAGCACCTCCTACTACTTGATGAACCAAGTGCCAACACTAACATCACAGTAGACACTGGCATTTTCTTTTGTAGATTTTCTGAAAATTTAGCTAAAATTTATGCTACTTTGGATGGAAACACAACTTGATGGAGTATGTTTGCATAAATGGTGAGGGAGAAAGAGTATGGTTGTGTAGGGAAGTGTGTGTGTTTTGCGTGTGTCTGCCTGCATTTGTAGTGTAATACAGTGCAGGGGCGGAAATCCCGGGGGGGACAGGGGGGACATGACTCCCCCTTCAGTAAAGCTGTACGCCCCTAGAATAATTTGAGACACAATTAATAATTTTTGAACAATGCAGTAGTATTTATTAAAAGCACAATGTAAGCGGTGCTCATTATAATCGCACAATAATGTGCTATTTAAATGGTAAAAGATTTGTAGTTAATATCTGTAGGCTCTCCACCTGTCAGTGAGACAAACATGACAGACGTGCAGTTTAACTGATGAGGAGCGGCCATTACGCGCGATTATTACGCACGGTTTTGAAGTGTGCAGTGGCAGATCTCACAGCACACTGTTTATAAACCATTCACCAGTTTAATTGCAGGAAATGTTTATCTCACTGCCAGTAAAAAAAAAAACAAAAAAAACAAACAAAACGGTTTGCTCCTGCAGCCAGCCAGAGACGACGGATCCATTCCACACACCTGAGCCAGAGCAAAAAGAGGGAGAGAAGGAGAGAGATCGAGTTTCGGTCTTTGATGAATGAAGCCTTATTGTTTTGCTGCTATTAAACAATGAGAGACATGTTTTCTCCGTTTACTTAATAGCATAAATATTCACACTACTGCGCACGGGGAGACAGAGACCTGCTCTGCTCCAGACACACTCAGCACCTTGGACAGCACGGCGCACCTGACTGTTGTCGTTGTGTACATGTTAATTTGATTTCAATCATTTTGTTTTAAATCTGGACATGTGCAGGTGGACTCAGCCAGTGCTAAGAAAGATCCTATGCCTGCCTGTTGGAGAGATAGAGAAAAGATTAAACCGTCAAATTGCGGTAAAAGATGTTGTATAAAAGACAGGCTACAACTTTTTTTCCTTGTCCCCCCCTGGAATTATTCTCTAAAATTTTACTGTTTATTGTCCCCCCAACTATGAAATGGGATTTTCGCCCCTGATACAGTGTGTCAGCCAGCTTCTTCATCTGATCATTTATTTTCCTTTATGCTGCTCCATCTTGCACATGATTGTAGTCAGCAGCATTCCGTATACTGTTAGGGGAAGGTCATTTACCTGGTAATATAAAAAAACACATTTAAAGTATTGCATTGTGATACTGGTTCTGTTATTACAGCTCAACTGTGAAGTGAGATTACAATGCTGAACATCAAAAACATTATGCTTTGTGCTGTGCTGTGTAGTTGACTTAGTTTTTATCTATACTGAACAAAAATATAAATGCAACACTTTTGTTATTTTTCATGAGCTGAACTCAAAGATCTAAAACATTTTCTATATACACAAAAGACCATTTCCCTCAAATATTGTTCACAAATCTGTCTAAATCTGTGTCAGTGAGCACTTCTCCTTTGCCGAGATAATCCATCCCACCTCACAGGTGTGGCATATCAAGATGCTGATTAGACAGCATGATTATTGCACAGGTGTGCCTTAGGCTGGCCACAATAAAAGGCCACTCTAAAATGTTCAGTTTTATCACACAGCACAATGCCACAGATGTCGCAAGTTTTGAGGGAGCGTGCAACTGGCATGCTGCAGGAATGTCCACCAGAGCTGTTGCCTGTGAATTGAATGTTCATTTCTCTACCATAAGCCATCTCCAAAGGCGTTTCAGACAATTTGGCAGTACATCCAACCGGCCTCACAACCGAAGACCACGTGTAACCACACCAGCCCAGGACCTCCACATCCAGCATGTTCACCTCCAAGATCGTCTGAGACCAGCCACCTGGACAGCTGCTGCAACAATTGGTTTGCATAACCAAAGAATTTCTGCACAAACTGTCAGAAACCGTCTCAGGGAAGCTCATCTGCATGCTCGTCGTCCTCATCGGGGTCTCGACCTGACTGCAGTTCGTCGTCGTAACCAACTTGAGTGGGCAAATGCTCACATTCGATGGCGTCTGGCACGTTGGAGAGGTGTTCTCTTCACAGATGAATCCCGGTTTTCACTGTTCAGGGCAGATGGCAGACAGCCTGTGTGGCGTCGTGTGGGTGAGCAGTTTGCTGATGTCAACGTTGTGGATCGAGTGGCCCATGGTGGCGGTGGGGTTATGGTATGGGCAGGCGTATGTTATGGACAGCGAACACAGGTGCATTTTATTGATGGCATTTTGAATGCACAGAGATACCGTGATGAGATCCTGAGGCCCATTGTTGTGCCATTCATCCACGACCATCACCTCATGTTGCAGCATGATAATGCACAGCCACATGTTGCAAGGATCTGTACACAATTCCTGGAAGCTGAAAATATCCCAGTTCTTGCATGGCCAGCATACTCACCCGACATGTCACCCATTGAGCATGTTTGGGATGCTCTGGATCGGCGTATACGACAGCGTGTTCCAGTTCCTGCCAATATCCAGCAACTTCTCACAGCCATTGAAGAGGAGTGGACCAACATTCCACAGGCCACAATCAACAACCTGATCAACTCTATGCGAAGGAGATGTGTTGCAATGCGTGAGGCAAATGGTGGTCACACCAGATACTGACTGGTTTTCTGACCCCCCCAGACCCCCCCAGTAAAGCAAAACTGCACATTTCAGAGTGGCCTTTTATTGTGGCCAGCCTAAGGCACACTTGTGCAATAATCATGCTGTCTAATCAGCATCCTGATATGCCACACCTGTGAGGTGGGATGGATTATCTCGGCAAAGGAGAAGTGCTCACTAACACAGATTTAGACAGATTTGTGAACAATATTTGAGGGAAATGGTCTTTTGTGTATATAGAAAATGTTTTAGATCTTTGAGTTCAGCTCATGAAAAATGGGAGCAAAAACAAAAGCGTTGTGTTTATATTTTTGTACAGTGTATTTTATTAACATATCTGCTTTCTCATTATAAGCCTCTATCATAAACCCCAACTTATCCTCTTTGTCTCATCTCATTCTTCCTGATCCTCTTGCCTTCTCATAATGCACATTTGCCAAAGTAAATGACTCCTCAAAAGAATAAGACATTAGATACGAGAAGAAAATATATAAAGTTTCATTTCTGCACCACTAACAGCCCATTCTCCAAAAGAAAATGTTAGCATTGTGCAGTCTGCAAACCATGAATGGGTGTTTCTGCAACTCCGCTCACTTTCACTCCCTTGAATGAAAAAACAAACAAACAAACAAACAAAAAAACTCTAGGAATTTTTATTGTAACCATCAGTGTTTGTTATACATACAAGCAGGTACAGAATATTGCACGTAGTCATGAACATGTTTATTTTCTATGTTTTTCAGCACATCTTACAAAATGTGCTCCGCAACACTGAAATAACATTAACAATAACATTTTCTCTATTCTTATTTGAAGATATTTGTTAATTTATTTTAAAATAATGTAAAACTGTAACTGCATCAGCTAATTCTACATATCTCAACACTGAGCTCAGGGTTGTGGGACATGAACCAAAGTGATGTTTGTACCCATAAAATGCTTCGTAAAATTCATTGAATCACAATATTTAGAAATACCTTTTTGTTTCAAGATGTGTAATACCATTGTGTATATATTTATTAACATCGCATGACAAATTCTAACATAAATCCCAAATTTCATTGCTGGTACAAAAAAAATGCCAGCAATTTTTTTCAAAGAAAAATGGTATAGCAATGTACTGAATTTATGATTATGAATGAAAAACTAATCAACACAGATGGTAATGGCTATTTAAAGGTTTTTTTTGGGGAGTTTTTCCTTATCTACTGTGAGGGTCCAAAGGACAGAGGGATGCCGTATGCTGTAAAGCCCTCTGAGGCAAATTGTGATTTGTGATGGGGCTTTATAGATAAAATTGATTGATTGATCGATCGATCTAGGAGCTTACTGTATATAAAAACACTTAAAGGAAACTCATTGGCTCAACAAAGGTGTCAATGAAAAGGTCAGAGTTCAGTCACCATTTTGATATCCAAGGAGTCAGCAAATTTACGTGCAAACTGGAGAAATTATGGATAGTATGTGGAGAAAAATGACTGTTTGAAACAATGCAAAGACAGTTTGCAGATAACTAAGGATGTAATAATATGTTTGAAGTAAGTATTTAACTGGATTTAGGTCATACAGACCTTTGGAGTGGATGTGGACTGTGTGAAAAATGTTTTTGTTGGCATGTAGTCTATCTATGGATTATAATATACGCTTCATATGTGAGTTACAACAGTTTTTTGTCTGAAAGAAGTGAACTGCTGAGGTTGTATTTTAAAAAATGGCCTGCATCAGTCGCACTGCAAGGAGTGTAGTTTTTGATTGGTATGAGTAAAGCTCTTAAACACAGCAAATACATCTGTTGTTATCTTATCATTAATCATCAAATAAAAACCTACAAGGGCCCGTGGTCGAGTCATTGGATAAACAGAAAGCATGAAATTTCACTCACTCCACCTGAAGAGATCCATATACAAGACGAGAGCTGCAACAGTAGGAGCCAATGGTGAAACAAGGTTTTATGAGAACCAGGAGAATGTAAACAACATTCTAACATTGTCATTTAAGTTATGTGGTCCAGTGAAAACTCAAGAGTTATCTAATATATCTGAAAGTGACAACCCATGTATGAATATGTGAGTGTACATTATAGCTCCCTCCTATACATGCTTATGTTTGAGTTAATGTGCCATAAAAGTCTGTGTGTGTGTGTGTGTGTGTGTGTGTGTGTGTGTGTGTGTGTGAATGCAGGTTGGCTCTGTTAATTCTCTCTGACTCTGGACTCCTGGTAATTTGTTGGCAGCTTGTTCAGAAGAATGGGCTCTGAATTATTCACTTTTTCTCTCTGAAGAGGGATTTTTTCCCACTCCCGGCTTTTAGTTTCCAAATTGAATTCTCTGTGGGCGCACTTGATTCGGCTGGAGGATATTTTAAAATACTGAAAAATCTATTTTAGATAGAACTTAATGTGACAATCAGTACAGTAAAATAAAAAGCAAGGCGATACAATATGACTCAGTGTGCCAGAGCTTTGCGAGAAAGAGAAATATAGTCAGGCTCTTGGTGCTCAGTCCTCATCAAAGACACACAGGATGATAAAGGCGTTCTTAATTTAGCTCAGTCTCAAATGATGGCCATTTCAATGAGAGAAATTATATTTTCAATCTTCCAAAATGGAAGATCAGTTATACAAAGCATGGACTGGGGTAAACTTAAATACAGAGTGCAGGGTCAAAACATCTGCTTCTAAAGACAAAGAATATTTACCAGCTGTGATAGCTGGGCCGGTAAATGTTTTCACATTGTGAGACTGTGTGTGTGTGTGTGTGTGTGTGTGTGTGTGTGTGTTTCAGAGTAGGATGAACACAGAAATCTGATTTTTTTTCCCAATCAGATCTGGGCCACTTTCATATATGGTCCTAAATCTGACACATATCCAATCGCTGGCCATGCAACTGCTGTGAGAACAGTCATATCAGAATTCATGTGTGTTTTTCCACGTTATACTTCACTGATCACTCACCATACAGTGTTGGAGCTGTGTGTTAAAACTGCATAAGGCTGCCATAGTTGTGCTGCTGCTGTGGTACGCTGCCCCAGCCACCAACCAATCCTGCCTGTGCTTTCTGACGGGGAAAGCTTGCCTGCATTAAGAGTCCTGCTGTGACACCTTTCTCGTGAGATGCCGACAAAAATATTACAATGTAGCCCTGGACATCTTAAAATCTTTGGAGGAACATTTACAAACATTACTGCTCAAACTAAGATAGACATTTATAAGCCTATTGTCATACAGATTCTAACATGTTAAAGGTTACATTGTGAGTAGGATATCCTTCTCTAGTCTCTAGAAAACAGTGGCACTCATTTGATCATAGTGCTGTATATTTTCAGGAACTGTTGCAAAAACCAGGCAGCTTAGAGAGTTTTATTTTTTTTCCATTTTTACAAAAAGTTATGACAGTTTCTCTCTCTCTGTCATAGAGAGGGAAGTTTGTCCCAAAGCTTGCCACTGTGTTTATCCCCTACACCTTGATGGAGGGTGCTTCATTCAGCTGTGAAGGTGACCACAAACTAAGGAGTCGGTGGGGTCTGGTTTTGGAAAGACCCTTAACATCCCTACCATTAGCAGGGATGTAAAGCCATGTTCGGCATGATGATGTTCTGTTGTCTCATTTAGACACTTGTTAGCAAGTTAGCTTTTTTAAATGGTAAATTGATTGTACCACTCACACACACATTTGCACACTGGCAGCCTAGGCTATCTCACATGGTACCACATGCTACTCAGTAAGTATTCACAAACACTCAAACACTGATAGAGTTATTTGGGGTTCAGTATCTTGCCCAAGGATACTTCTACGCGTGGACTGGAGGAGCTGGGGATCAAACCACCAATCTTCCTCCTTGCGGATGACCTGCTCTACCTTCTGAGCCATAGCCACCCCAAGACACTTAAAAGCTTCAAAAGTAATAAATAGGGTATTTTTTGTGAATTTTATGTCATAGAGTAAAAAGTGAAAGTCTCTTTTGCTCATGTTAACCACAGACCTCATTTCAGGCATCTGACCAAAAACAAATTCAAAAAGCCAACTGACTTAAGGATGAGGGAACCAGAAGGGCTAACTAATGTCCACGTTTTAGGATTCATTCCTGGGGCACTCTATACAGCTATAGCTATAACTTTGACATTCATCTGTCTTCTCACCCTCATCCTTAATGTATGACAAGTTTTTATCCAACTTCAGCAGCAAATCAAATCACCAAGTCTTTTTTTTTCTTCCCCAAAATGTGTTATTTCGCAAATGTCATATTTTTTGTTGTCAGTCCAAAGCACGTGTGTGATGCTACTGGTTGCATGTGCAGGCATTTCAGGGGAGAGATCTGTTCACACTGATGTCAGATATGGATCACTTCAAACATGAATGTGAACAGTCTAGTTTGAAAGATTGGATCTGGGGGAAAAGATGGAATTCAGCAAAGCCCAAATGTAGCTGAACTAATACAGATGTTCTGTGAGGACTTTGCCAAGTGTCTGTCTGTCTGTCTGTCTGTGGACAGATATTATAAATGCAATAGTGTGCAATAGTATACAAGCCTGCAAGATGCAGTCACAAAACTTTAAAGGTGTGTTGAGACCAACACGAAGATGGGTGGTCTGAGCAAGGGTGCTGGAGTGGATCAGGAGGTCGGGAAGGGGCCATTGGCCCTGCCCACTTTATGGCCCTGGCCCACATTTGTTTTAAGACATAGATGAGTGTTGCGGCTGGTGTGATCGCATTACAGGATGATCTGTAGTTTAGGGGCTGCTTTTGTATTGTGCATCACCACCTGATTGGTGTTTGCTGTTGTTCACTTCAGTCTCATTGGCATCGAATGCCAGCCCACGTCACCTTATTAGACAAACAAAATGTTGCAGTGGTGGAACAAACTACATGACCAGTATGTTAGCATGTATGTACTTAACTTAATTTATATTCAGGCTCACTTCTTAGCTTGTTCTGAGCTTTCAAGTAAGACTGAGCAGTATGGCCAGAAACTAAAATCTCTCTTTTTTTCAAGCTTGGGAAAAATTCACAATTTTAATCAATTAATTGTCATGTAAAACTAAAATATTGTTAAAACATCATATTTTCAGGCCTTCATGTGCAAATAGTTAAGCAAAAAGAAAGAAATGCCTCAACACAAACAGATCCCTGTCTATCAGTCATAAACTGTGATGCAACATCGCTTAAAAAGCATGGTCTAATGAAAGTGTTCATATCAAAGATTCATATCTGTCTGTCTGAGCACAGCAGATTAAAATAATTTCAGGTGCACCAGTTCACAGCTAGTGTTGGGAGTAACCCAGTAGGATATTACATTTTAGCATTAACAAAGTAATATAATGCATTACTGACAGGATTTTGTTTATATTGTTACATTTCAGTGTCAGTGCGCCATCCCTTGAAGGTTTTTGTGTGATGTAGCTGACCGGCACATCGAGAACTGGCAGGTGTGTTTTCCAGCTCTGGTGTTTTAATTTGTGCTCAACTTATTCACGTGCCATACTGTTTGTTGTACTGACCTCCATATTTGTTCACTGTGTTTCATATCATAGGCCCACAAATATTTATCAAAATCTCAAAATTATCAGACCTGTGTCAGAGGCTCTTCATTTATTTTAAACAGTAGGCTATTTAATTGTTCTATGTCATCATGCTATTATTAATATAAGGAGGGGGTTTCAATCCAAAGTGGTAACCACTGTATGTGAATGCATGAATGGGTCAGACCTGTGCAGCACTTGATTTGAAATGAACTGTAATAAACTGGAGCTTCTGTGTTTTGATGACCTGCTGTGAATCAACATGACCCTCATCCATTTAAAATGCCTAGTTGTTCCTCTGAGGTTATTTTGGTCAAACGTAATGCAAAAGAAGTGCAAT
The DNA here is from genome assembly GCF_041903045.1 of Epinephelus lanceolatus. Classification (NCBI taxonomy): domain Eukaryota; kingdom Metazoa; phylum Chordata; class Actinopteri; order Perciformes; family Serranidae; genus Epinephelus; species Epinephelus lanceolatus. Next base: position 40,444,292 of record NC_135743.1, read on the forward strand.
AAGTAACTTATTACTCTACACAAAAAGTCATAATGTAAAGTTACCCATTAGTTTTGAAAGGAGGTAACTACTAATCTGTAATCCATTACATTTTGAGGGCAACTTGCCCAACACTGTTGACAGTAAGGACATGTCAGACTCAGTGCTTGCACAGGACCAAACCAAACATCAGTCCTTAATGTTGAAAATCAGTCATTTGCACTTCATCTGAAAGGCTTGATGTTGATCATTGGCAATCATCAGCAGGGACCTTAATTTACCAGCTACATAAACATGAACTTGAAACAGCTGCAGCAGTAGCCTTTGGCTATTATTAGCATAGGCTAAACTATTAGCTACATTTTCTCTCCATCTTTAAAACGCTTTGCTGATACTGAGACACATTTTATTGCGCTCATTGTCAGACTCTCTTTTAGACTCTTTTGATTTTTTCTTTATGGAGTTGCTTTGCAGCTGTTGCCAATGCTGGAACTTTTTTCGTGCATGATTTTCTGCCATTGAATCAGACTTTCGCCATCTGGGTGCCACCTCTGATTGTCCAAAGTCTCTAATCAGGGGCTAGATTTTTTAAAACCTCTAAAAATTACAATAAGCTAAAAGTTTCTTATTGGATTTTTGCCCAGTGATGCTAAAATATAACTGTTTACCCAAGCTTTAAAGGGGAACACCACGTATATAAAGAATTCCAGTGTGTTATTTCCATGGCCGTTTGAAGTTCAGTTAATGTTTGTGAACATGAGCTACTGTCTCTCAAATCCAGGAGCCAGAGAAGTAAGTCTCAAACTTGTGATGTCATAAGCTATACAGTCTAGAGCTGCTCCATAGACAATGAATGGGAGCCTAATTTTGTGGACACACAGACTGTTTGTTTTCTTTTTCATACACAATTGAGCTTTACTCTATTGTGGGGTTTTCAGCTGTGAAACAGACAATGTACCCATATACTGAAATCATTCCCCTGGGTGCTGCCTGTGTCATCTATAACTTTCCCAATTCATTGTCTTTGGAGAAGTTCCAGACTTTATTCTTGATGACATCACAAATTTGAGTTTTAGCACTCTAGTTTATGGGTTTGGGAGAGATTTGTTTATATTTACTGATATTTTTGCACTGTCTTATGCCTCTTTTCCACACACTTGTTTTTTTATGTAAGTATTTCTGTATAGTATACAAAGTACACCACTAGTGCTTAAAGGGAAATTTCAATTTATTTCAATCTGTCTCCTATCGTCCTAAATTTGTTTCAAGTGACTAGTGACATAAAAATAATAGTTAGCATGTTAGCCGTTAGCCTAGATACAGCCGGGGCACATAGTAGCGTCAGACCTGTTAAAATGTAAGTGAACGGGCATACTTCAAGTGCAAAGTTAGTCCGCTAAACAAGCTTTTTTCCTGTTAGGATAAATGTCAGAGAACATATAGAAAACGACATGTAAACGTGTTGTCTTACCTTACCGGTGTGGTGCCATGTTAGCTCTGCTTTCCAAAGCGCGGCCAAAATATATCTCACGAGGTCTAGATAAAGCCCAGCTGGATACTAACGTTACTCCAGGTGGAGGTGTCTCATCCTCGGTCACATCCAGACCTTGAAAATAAGGCTGCAACTGGTCCCATTCCTTGCAACAAAGGCATTCCTCTTCTGTGGGCACTGGGGCACAGCACTCACAGGTACACCACCAATCTCCAGAGCTACGCAGCCTTGCAGCAGCCATTCCTCCTCTCTCGTCCTCTACCTGTTGCGCCTCTCTCTCTCTCTCCTCCTCCATTCTTCAATTTCATGAAGCTCTTCAGTTTACCATTTAGCTCTGCTTTCCAAAGCGCGGCCGAAATATCGCGAGAACAAGCAGCGATCTCATAGCTTGCCTGAAATCTCGCAAGAACCAGCAGCAACAGCTGGAAGGCTGAACCGGACAGTAGCCTGAAAAGTTCATTCATTTATTTTATGAAAGATTTATATAACAACGGCTGACTTTTTGCCAGACTTCGACTTTGTGGAGGAGAAATTTGATTTTGCAGAGTTTGATGGCCGCCCTTATTTATTTGAGCCAGAATACACTGACAAAGAGCTTTGTGAAATTGAAGAACAGAGGAGGAGAGAGAGAGAGAGAGAGAGAGAGAGAGAGAGAGAGAGGCGCAACAGGTAGAGGACAAGAGAGGAGGAATGGCTGCTGCAAGGCTGTGTAGCTCTGGAGATTGGTGGTGTACCTGTGATTGCTGTACCCCAGTGCCCACAGAAGAGGAATGCCTCTGTTACAAGGAATGGGACCAGTTGCAGCCTTATTTTCAAGGTCTGGATGTGACCGAGGATGAGACACCTCCACCTGGAGTAACGTTAGTATCCAGCTGGGCTTTATCTAGAGCTCGCGAGATATATTTCGGCCGCGCTTTGGAAAGCAGAGCTAACATGGCACCACACCGGTAATATAAGACAACACGTTTACATGTCATTTTCTATATGTTCTCTGACATTTATCCTAACGGAAAAAAAGCTTGTTTAGTGGACTAACTTTGCACTTGAAGTATGCCCGTTCACTTACGTTTTAACAGGTCTGACGCTACTATGTGCCCCGGCTGTATCTAGGTTAACGGCTAACATGCTAACTATTATTTTTATGTCACTAGTCACTTGAAACAAATTTAGAACGATAGGAGACAGGTTGAAATAAACTGAAATTTCCCTTTAAAGGAGAACTATTATACTTTTCCTCTTTTCTGACCTATAAATGTTGTTACAATGTTGCATACTCGTGTTAAACGATGCCAGTGCGTCAAATAATGAGGTTTGTGCATTTGGAAGTGAGCCGTGCCAGCTGTTTAGGATGGCTCTGCACGCTGAGTTTTACAGTCTTTTTTTAAACAGTGTAGTCCATGTGACGTTAATGCGTGCTGGACTTACTTATATGGGCATGCCCAGGCATGCCGGCAGCGCTTGGCAGCCCTTCAGAAGTCCTCGGGAGTGTGACCAATCACAGCGGAGTGGGCTCGGCGGGAGGTGAGGGCCGGGGTGTGGAGTAAATTACACAGACTGTTTTCGCGGGATGCAGGAAATACAAGAAAGCAGTGCAGCGAGAAGCACAGCGTCCTGAAGATCTACAAAGCTTTGTGTACAGGTAATCGTGTGTAGCTGCTCTATAGGAGTCCAGAAATCAAATACAAAGGCCCGAAAATGAGTATAATAGGTCCTCTTTAATGCAAGAAATGCATTTCTTTACAGATGGATAGAAACGCCACTGCACAAATGAAAGTAATTCTGAGTGTTTTTCACTGTAAAGTCTTGTGGAATCTCTACATGAAGCAACACAGAGACAAAGACAGGACCAATAATTCATGATGACCAATAAGTGAGAGGGTGCTGTAGCATTGTTCCGACCTCTCATTGTTCTGACCTCTCATTAGCCCGACGTCCCGTTGTTCCGATATGTGATTATACTAGGCTATACTGTGTTTGTGTACCACAGAGGATCAGCAAAGGCAACAAAAGTAGGCTACTGGTCGAGATACAAGTGTCATAGAGAGGAGAGAATGAAACACCATAACCTCCTGTTATTAACTCTGGGGTCGGGGTTGTGTGGGGAGCTTTCCGCAGTGCTTAACGACTCCCGGCAGGCGTATTTCTGCCTTGATGGTGCGCCACGACCAGCTCTGGGTCAGCTGGGAAAGGCTTGAGGTGGAGCAGGCTCACAGCTTATGTGTTTGCCACTTTCTTTTTCATTTTAACCCACACCATGATCTTTTCCTGACCCTAACCAAGTGGTTTTTGTGCCTTAACCACAGGGCATCATGATGATTTCGGAACAATGGGACTTTGGAACAATGGGTTTAATATAGTCAGAACAATGGGCAGACCCCAAGTGAGAGGGCCTGTCAGGTGTGCTGATGCTGGTAGAATACTCTGTTAAAAGATGATTAATCCACTATGTAGGCTATGCACCCTATGTGTTACACAACTAGCATGCTATCAGTGTTAGCTACCTAAACACTTTTCACTTCACTTCCAATAAATAAATAGAGCTGCATTACATAAATCAGTCTGTTAGCTAATTCATTTTTATGCTAACTTGTGGTACAGTGCATAGCCCACAGTCTTTACAAGATCTGCAGCAAAAATTCTAATTTTTCAATGTACTGACGCAAAATCCAGACCAAAAGAAAAAACGAAGAAGTTTTGCAAACACACTGGAGATCACAGAGGTTCTCATAGGAATAAATGGACCTCCAGTTGACTTACATATGTACAGTGCACAGAGCTATGTGAAAACAAGGCCTTGGACCATAGGGATAATGTGTGAATTTTGAAAATGTATGTAGTTCCCCTTTAAGTACAGAGCTGGAGGATGTGGTTGGTTTAACTTAGCCTTAAGGCTGAAAACATGCTAACCTGAATCCATTCCAAGAATCCAAAATACACCTACCAACAACCCTAAAGGTCACTGATCAGCATATTTTATCTGACTTCCATGAACAGAAATTATTTTTTTTAAAAAAGACTTGTTTTACTACAAATTGTAGTACATTCAGCAATAAGCATTTCACAGAAAGTATTTTGCTACCCGGCTACATTATGCAATATGAATACAATACTTGGAGGTGGAATAAATCCATACAGTGTGAATGAAAAGAAGCATAGACAGAGGAAAAGTTGTTGGTTCAGATGCCTGCAGCGACTATGAGGCTACATATCCCTACGTTTATCTGACAAGGGGTTGAGGACAAGCAACTTCTTGTGGTCTTACAAATTATGACCGTCCTCCTTCTCAAATAGAAGCAGAGGGGGTGAGATGCTGTTACCCTGTTAAACCTCATCCATGCTAGAGGCTGAGCATCCGAAACAGCTTTTATGAATCATTCTTATAATGATTATTTGCATTTTGGAAGCCCTGACAAATGGTGTGCTGAAGATTGGCACACTGATAAATATAATCATACATCATATTTTGTAGTGATGAGCAAGTGATGACAATTTTCTGTATCTGTTTAACCAACTGAATTAACTGGGCTGCATTCAGCCCTGACAAAACGTAACACAACATTTATTAAAAAGAAAAAAAAAAAGGCAGAGTGCGTTGAACGTGACAGACACAACTAGATGAACCAGACTTAACTTATCTATACGTCACTCCTGATTGGGTAACTCCTCTGACATATCCAACAAATCACCGCCTTAGAATGAAAAGGTTCTGTCTGTGTTCTGGGTAGTTTTGACATATTGAGCTTCAAAGTTTTGCATTCCAAATAATAAATAGATAATAAATAATTAGGGACCTCAGCCGAAGGACGAAGTCCCTCTTGTTTTTGGTGCGTTTATTATTATTATTATTATTATTATTATTCTTTCTCCCGCTTCTTTGAACCGCAATTTGACCCCCTAAACATGCTCGAAATTCACCAAAATTGGCAGGCATGTCAGGACTGGCGAAAAATTTTATACAATGAAAAAATTAATCCGAAAAGTGCCAAAATGGCCTCTCTAGCGCCACCTAGTCGTTTAGGCACACTAAAATGGCCGCTGCTGGCGTGTTCGTCTCATTGAGACCTACAAATCACGCTCTCACACCTCTGACCTAAACCCAACAGGAAGTGAGCTATTTCCCTTTTTTTTTAAAAAAAAAATCCTTAAAAAATTAACTTGTCCTAGACCGTTTATCGTATCGGCTTAAAACTCGCACACATGACAGATCAACTCGTCCTAATCAGAACTTCTGTATAACTTTGTCATTACTCGAATGGTTTGGATTTAATGGCGTCTTACAGGTGATGTCTTACAAAACCTCCTAACGATTTTTGTGCCACCTAGACACCCTAAAATGCCCGGTGCAACCGGTAGGAATCCCGTAGAAAAACCAAACCAACACTGGCTCGTTCGTCTCATCAAGACCTACAAATCACGCACTGTAACTACTGACTTAAGTCCAACAGGAAGTGCGGTAATGCCCTTTCAATGTAAGATGAAATGACTTAGTGCCTCTGGAAGGTGACATGTCACAAAACCTCTTGACAATTTCTGCAACACCTAGACACACTAAAATAGCTGTGGCACCCTGTAAGAATGCTGTAGAAACATCAAACCAAAACTGGCTTCTTTGGCTACTCGAAACCTACAAATCACTCATTGACACTACTGACCTAAATCCAACAGGAAATGAGCTAGTGCCTCTGGAAGGTAACATGTCACAAAACCTCTTGACAATTTTTGCACCACCTAGACACACCAAAATGGCTGCTGCGGCCCGCATGAATGGTTTAGACAGATGGAATCAAAACTGGCTTTTTCATTTCCTTGAGACCTACAAATCACTCATTTACACCAATAACCTAACTCCAACAGGAAATGAGCTAGGGCCTCTGAAGTAACATGAGCAAATGTGTCAGCTGTGAGCTAGTCATCATAAACGTGGGACCAAGATTGCATTTTTTATTTTAGAAACATGAAGCCTATATCTATGCGTTCAGAACGAGTGTTTCTGTCTTGTGATATGTTCAGATTGATGATTGGACCTACGGTTTGGGATTGAAAGGGAGGAGTTGAAAGCCACCTCCATCTGCCTGCTCTTCAACTTGTCTCTCTGTGTCAGTGGTGGACTTAGGATGTTTGTAGGTCAGGGGTGAAAAGGAAAAAAAGGCCACCTACTGCATGACAGGGGGGCACTGATGTGGAAAAAAATCAGTTTACCCCCATAAACCTGCTCAAAAACTCACCAAAATTGGCACGCATGTCAGGACTGGTGAAAACTTTTAGAAAATTTAGTAATTAATCCTCAAAGTTCCAAAATGGGCTGTCTAGCACCACCTAGACACACTAAAATGGCCGCTGCGGCTTGTAGGAATGACGTAGAAAGATGAAACCACAACTGTCTTGTTCGTCTCATCAAGACCTACAAATCACACGCTCGCCTCTGACCTAAAACCAACAGGAAGTGAGCTATTTGCCCTTTCAAAGTAAGATTTCGCCTCAAAAATGCTCTTTCTTCAAAATCCTTAAAAAAACAAATCCTCCTACACCGTTTGAATGAATTATGATTTACCTTCTATATAATAAATGTTGGATGGATGTTTTTTTCTATTTATCACAGTCTGTGATATGTGAATGATAAATAACAGCACCAATTTTGATGCATTATTATTTTTTGGGGCAGTTTCAATTTTTCAACAAAACTGACACCTTTCCCGTTCAGGACTTTTTTTTGTCCTTGTTGAAAAACAACCATAAAAATATTAAATATTAATAGTTTTTTCAACTTTTTTTTTTTTCCTTAAATGGGTGTATGTATGAGAGAGAGAGAGAGAGAGAGAGAGAGGGAGAGAGAGAGATTGGAGAAAACAGTAATGTAACCTTGCAGCAACCTGCAGCTCATAATTTTCAATTTTTAGCTACACAGTTACACACACACACACACACACACACACACACAATATTTTTTTAGTAGTTATATAGCCACAGCCCCCAGACATCCATATCAACACTAACATAGCATTTATTTTATTTTATTTGCAACAATGTCTTGCAAACCTCAATATGATTATGATTATTGTCACATATGTATACTATCATATATTAATATATACTTATCATATTGTACCACAATAGTCAGAATTATAATTATAATATTATTACTTCCATTAATGTTGTTGTAAGCTATTAACATTATCTTCTGTCCTGCATCTCTCTCTTTCTCTGTCTCCCTTTTTGTCTCATTGTGTCATACATATTACCGTTAATTTATTATGCTGATCTGTTCTGTACGTCATCTATTGCATGTCTGTCGTCCTGGAAGAGGGATCCCTCCTCATTTGTTCTTCCTGAGGTTTCTACTGTTTTTTTCCCCTGTTAAAGGGAGTTTTTCCTTATCCGCTGTGAGGGTCCAAAGGACACAGGGATGTCGTATGCTGTAAAGCCCTGTGGGGCAAATTGTGATTTGTGATATTGGGCTTTATACATAAAATTGATTGACTGATTGATGTCATCAGTAGTTTGGTTTTCAGAAGCCATCAAAGTTCAGTCATGGGTTCATTGTCAAAAATGACCTTGCGTTCTATTGACATTGCTTGTTTTATCGACATCTGGACTCTTATGGAGAGGCTAATTCACATTGTCTATGTGAGCTGGAGGCCGGCAGCGAGAAGCCGAGGTCCCGCTCAACGCTGCTTGCAGCTTTAATATTAACCTTGTTTTCTATATAAAATGTCCAAAATTACATTTAACTTAAAAAAACCTCACACTATATTAATAAGTTGGCACAGAATAAGAATGTATGAATAACTAAGGTGACAAAATAAGAGAAAAACGTACCTTAAAGCCTGTTTCACACCATTTCAAAGAAACAAGTCGCTTAACCCGGAAACCATAGCAACACAGTGCGCAACGTTTAGAGACTGACTGTGCCCCATTATTGGTATCTGTACTCAAAATGGGCAGGGTTTGGGTCGGATATGGGTTCAGTTTAAACTGGAAATAGGTGGAGCCTATTCAGAGGTTGTTACTGTAAACCTGAAATTGACATGGGTTGATCAGAAGCTGCTATATTTATTATCCTGCCAAGACCCGGACTTTTGTTTGGTATGCATTTATCATATTATAATACATGCACATTTTGGATTAGCAGGACCTGGTAAGAATAAAAAACAAAACACTGTCAATGATAATAAGTTCCCAATGTCTTCAAATGAGTACTTTTTAATCAACAGCATCTTAGCTTGTTACTATTGCTAAAATTGTTAAAATATGCATGGTATACATGACTTCAACGCAACGACACTCACTGCTGTCACAACAGCCACGCCCCCTTTTAGGTGAAAGTTTGGAACTTGACCCGGGAGAGACGTGGCTAGGAGTTCATAATGCCGAAAAGTTGCTGCATTGTTCACTGCACAGCAAACAATAAAAAACCCCAGAATTGCAATTACCTTTGCTCCTGGATAGAGTGAAGAATGGGGAAAGAAGAAATCTGTGGCTCACAGATCAGATTCAGCAAGTGACACTTAAGTGTTGTGTTCTATAATACTTGCATTAAGCTAGCTAACGTAAGCTAGCCAGCTGGCTAGCCAGCAAGCATTGATACATCCCCGTTATAGCTATAGAAACCCGTAGTTTAGTAATAGCCTCATTAGACAGACAAATGAAAGATGTCAGAGGAAATACATTAATGTTACCTGGGGACTCGATGAGATAAGTGAATATGTCCGCGAACGTTGTTTGGTCAATTTCCCATTGTTTTGGGTCATTCGTCCACACAGAGGCTGGCAGCTGAAAAGGGCACACACCTCCTATCATTTTCACTTTCTCATCGTACCGAAGGCGATCAGGACCTTTTAAACTCTCTCCGTAGCATGTAGCCTGACTGGCCATTTCATCCGAAGTGGAAAGACTCAACTGATTTGTTTTTATTTACACTTCATGTGTGTGAAGAGCTCTGATTTTGAATTTCTCTGATTTTGAAATCCCATGTTTCTATCACCTATGACGTCACCGGCGCGCAACCCATTGTAGTCCCGTTTAAGTCATGTATCAAACTACGACAGTTATTAATCATAAATAAACAAGTTTCAAGCATAACATCTGACCTTGTCCCCTTTCGTGCCGGGGTCGGCTGCAGACTAACTTGGCAAAAATGGCTGCCATCTTGTTTTTATATGGATTAGTGTATTGTGATCTTACTACCACTAGATGGCACAAAAAGTGTCCACGAATGAGGACAACGGGCCTAAGTAAAGCAGAATAAAGTATAAGGTCCAGTAAACCAAAATGTAATGTCCTTATATAAGACACAGGGTCTCAGGAAGTTACAGAAAAAAATATTTTCAGAACTATCTCAGAGTTGAGCTTCAAAAAATGTTTTATTACAAGAGTAAGAGATTGAACACAGCTACCCAAATGAGTCTTTTTTCATATGATACTTGTACTCGTAGAAAATACGTTACCTGTACCAGATACTCATTTCATTCTGGCCCTGTTCAGATTCTGAATAATTGAAGTAAACGCGATTTTGATCACTTAATATTGTGTCTGATGTTTGAGACTAGATTTTTCACTGTTTATCATAACTAAGCCAATAAATGATACCTGATCACAACCAGGCATGTTGGATGTGTTTACCCCAGACTCCTTTTCCAAAAAGTCCTTCATTAAATATGCTTTATATTTTTTATCTTATTCTGCATGACAAAGACTGCCGTTATAAACTGTCATGCATCTGAAAACCATAATTTTCAACTATTTGATCTTTTAGAGGCTGAAATAAACTTTACATCATAATTATAAATCTGGAGTGACATAGCCTACTAACTAAAAAAAAAAAAAAAAACTCCTTAGGTTGTAAGAAATCACAAGAATCCAACCTTCATCTGACAATTATACGTTGTTAACAGACATACCATACAGAGACATGACATCATGTGTTGCCTTTCAATAACAATCGGTGCTGGAAAACAATTCAGTGCCCAATACTTCCGGAATGAACTTTGCCAGAAACTTGCCTTAACCCTACTAGGCTCACATTAGATCCAAGGCTGTGGTTTTCTAAGACCTCGATTTTCACTGTCAGACTCTCAACTTGCTGTCTCAGCTGTCTGGTTGTTTTATTCAGTGCTGATGCATCATCTTCCACCAATCCAAGACGCTCCTCAGCCTCAGTTAACTGGCCAGAGTACTGTTTTAGCTTGCCTCCGATAGATTGCATTGACTATATTACTGTATCTATTTTTGATACAAAGTC